>NC_138189.1:8702189-9902189 GCF_964194105.1 Spermophilus citellus | reverse complement strand
CTCAGGCTTTTCTATATCCAGGCAAGTGTTTTCTTTCCTTAGTTTGTGATTCAGGCAGCAGATGCCTTCAAATCAATATCCAATGAAAAGAGTAAGAAAATCTAAATGTAATCCTCTATTTTTCTGCCTTTGCTTACAGTTATATAGCTAATGATAACCTGATATTGAACTTAAAATTGCATTTTTAACAGAATGCCTCTGTTTATTTCAGGATGGTGTTCACTTACAACAACAGTCATTTCATTTGTGTCATCTGTGATTTCTTTTAAAAGCACTGGGGCTGTGTATTTTGTCAGATTTCTTCTTCATCTTTTTTGAAGGTATTTTCACTTAATAATGATGGGGAGGTGGTAGAAATAACTGCAAAGCATGTTTAAAAAACATACCCATTAAAGTAGAACACTTGAGGTATTACTGCCATGCAATTGGATTCTGCTGCCAGGATTTACAGATCACTTCTGTGTTTTCATTTGTACACACACACACACACACACACACACACACACACACTTACACACGTACACATCCAGGTTTTCCTTTTGTTCCATGTTGGGTGGTGAATTTACTTAAAAATTCTGCTAGTTGTCATAGCAAACATTTGCCTAGCAATCGTATGATAATTTAGTTAGAGGCAGTTCAATTTGTTTGGCAATCTCTCTATCTCATTAGGATCTAAGTCATTCTCCAGGAAGTTTAAGACTTTGTTTCTATTATGGTGCTCTAGCAATGTCAGATTTCCTGCTAACAACTCAGATCCAAGGTTGGCCCTCCATTTATGCTCTCTCTTTATACCATCATGACAGAGAGACTGAAAACTGCAAACCCAGGTTTTCTTGCCAGCATGGTTCTGATTTGGGTCCTGCTAATAGGAAGGCAAGGATGTGACATTGGAGAGTAGAAGAGAGGCGCAAATAGACTTTTTCTGAGGAAGACAGTATCAGTGAACTGGTGCCATCCTGGGCATGCTGTTCTCTGCAGCAACAGCAGCAGCCCGATGGCTGGAGCCTCTGCAGTGTCAGAATCTGTAACCGCAATGGGGGCTCTTGAAAGTAAATAGCAAACCAGAGTTACATCCTGCTGCAGCGGTAGTAGTATTGTTCAGTTCTTGAGTGCTACACAATAATAACCCCTCCTTTAAAAACAATTAAAAACCCCTTAGCCTTTTTATCAAGTTTATCATTTAACCCTGTATTAATTTTGTCTTCTTGAAATGTCTATGGTGATTTCCATTTTCCTGATAAAGCTTTACTTTTACACAACCATCCAATGCTGGACCCTCCGGATCTTAAGCCTAAAACGGTGCTTGAGGAATAATTTTGAAATCACTACAGGAGGGAAGTTTTCTCAGGAAGCAGGGGTTCTAGCCAAGACTTGAACTCTGGTCTGCTACACATCTTGTGGTCTTTTAAATATCTCACACGGGTGGTTCAAATAGAATGCATTAAAAAGACTCTGCCTGACTCAGAGAGGGTCTCCTTTGGGCATTGAGGTGAATTGCTGTGCTGAAGAAGGTCTAGAGTGGAAGGTCCAGTGTCAGATTGGGCTTGACTAGGCGAAGACTTAACACGTACCCATGCTGAATTGCAGTCCTACCCATGAAAATATTAATTGGTTGACACTGTATAATTTCTTTCATCCTCTTAAACAGCTGAGTGTGGAAAGTGGTGCTATATGAGTGTATCCCATAAAAATTGAAAATAGTAATTCTCTTCCAGGTCCAGTCATATATTTGGTATGGTCATCATTGTAACCTTATCCCAAGAGAGTCAGCAGGTTCAGAAGTGGGGCATTGATAAATTCAACTGGTGGGTTCATCCACTGATAACTTAGTGGACTAGTGGGCAGTGGAACCTACTTGGAGGAAGTAGGTCACTGGTGGTGTGCCTGGAAGGGCCAACCCGGTCCTTGACCTCCTTGTCCCCCCTTTGCTTCATGACTGTCATGAGCAGAGCAGCTTCCCTCCTTTCCTCTGCAGGCCTTTTTGCCATGAAGCTCTGCCTCATCTTTGACGCAGAGCAATGGAGTTGTCCAAGCATGGGCTGAAACCTCTAGAACTGTGGGCCCCAGATGAACTTTTTCTCCTCTAGGTGTCAGGTATTTTGGTCACAGCAATGAAAAGTCGACTAACGCAAAATATATACTGATGAGAACATATCAGAACTGTCAGGTAGATCCCTGACCATGCACAGAGGAGGGTATTCCCAAGTAGAAATAGAAATAGACAGAAGCTGTGGGCAATGACAGGAATTTTGGAGGGAAGAAAGCCTTGTTAAGCTGGAACATTAGGTACAGGTGTGATGGGAGGGTTTCTGTCCCCAGACTGACCCTTTAGTTGACTTAAGGCCAACAAATGCACACACCATGAGTTCAGGGACTGATCCAAAGATGTTTGAGTTGATCTTGCTGACTCACTGCACCTTGACTCTGCCTGCTCTAATTTGGATTTATTTAATCCTCAGGTCCTACTTATTAATTCTCTCTTGCATTCACATTCCTGTTTTTAAGGCTTTGCTCTTGGAATTTGCTTCTGTCTCTTCAGCTGCCCTCTTTTGGAACCTACTCAGAATTGTCTTATTTCGGCTTTAGTTTAAGAACCATATTTGCTGCAGTTCTTAGCAGTGGATCGTCTCTGTCTGACCTGATTCATATCTCAGTATTGGTTGAGAGGTGTATGGTATTTTAGGTGCAGGAAGAGATATAATACAATATATGTCAAAATTGTGCAAAACCTTATAAATAAGGCTAAGGAAAATAATACTATGAAATGTACAGAATCATTCATTCTGCTTTAGCTCTGAAAATGTATAAGAGACTTCACCAAGAACATGAAAAGGCTTCATCCTGTGGGGAAGGAACTACAGCGTCCTGCCTTCTACCTGTTAACCTGCACCACCCCCCACCAACCTAAGTCTGAACTCTGCTCTCAGAGAAGATTAATAACACCCTTTCTTGAGATCAACAATTTCCAGCATGCACAATTATCCCCAGTGGGGGAAAAAAGACCTGAAGGCTTGTGTGGAAAGGCTTAAATTCTTCGCTCTTCCATTGAAGTGGCCACAATTCTACTTCACAGTGCTTGTAAGCAGAGATAATGCAAGTGACTACCTTGCAAAATATTCAGTTTAATTTACTTCAACAAAAAGAACATTCCTCGTTTCAATTCAGCCACAGAATAATTTCAGAAATGCTAAGTCTGACTAAATCACCTCTTAAATCATAGTTAACAGTGCATGCTCTTAACCCAAACTCAATGAAAAATGATGCCTAAGGGGAGGGGATGGGAGTTATCAGAGGGAAGAAAGTTTATAGGATGAAAAAAAAAAGCCAGTAGGTAAAATAAAAATGTCTATTTGCTGCTGAGTCTATCATTAACATGTATTAGTGGGTGGGCTGATGCATGAGATAAATGGTGTGACCCAAACTAACTGGGAAATGAAACCTGTTATAGGGTGCATGCATTCATGAGCCCTATCAACAGGCATGTAGCCATTGCTTAATGTACAGCCGGGACTCGGCTAGTGACAGATGATTTCTCATAGAGTAACTAAAGGGGTTTTAAAAAAATATATGTAAAAATGATCACATGAGCCACTTGTCATGGGCTGCTGTTAGAATAAAGTCTAAGCCCCTTGTTCTGGCTTATGGGATCCTCCAAAATCCAGCCGCCCCCTTTTCAGCTTCATTCCCTGCCTCTTCCCATTTGATGTGCTCTGATATTTCTTCTTGGTTCCAGCTCCTCAGAAAACAGGGTCAGAGGCAAAATCGTTAGTGGTGATGTTTTGAGTGTGCCTTCCCAGGGAAGCAAGGGCAAGAAAAGCATGGGATGTGAAGTAGAGAAGGAGAAGGACGATTCACAATCAAGCTGACCACGGTGCTACCACCAATCCCACTTCTGGGTCAGGCTCCTGGTTACCTCCTATGGAAGACAAGGCCTGTATTAGAGTTTGTCAGAAACTGAATGATGAGTGATTCATCTGCTGACTTCCTCCTGTCCTCTGTCTCTAGTAGGTCAGCATCAACCTTGCAGACCACTGAGTCCCATGAACTTCAGGATCATGTGACCCAGACCCCCTGGGGTAACCCGAGTCTCCAGGGACCTCACTGATTTCAGTACTGGAACCACTGAAGTTCTTCCTCCATTGGCTTGAAGAAAAATTTTTCCTGGGGGACCCAACATCTGCCGTACTACTAGTCATGTTGGCACAGGTTTACAAGCACTTGACCTTGTGACTGAGGGCCACGGGAGCTATCAAGGGTGCTGGAGTGCCAGGCAACTGATGCCTGAGGACAAATGGAGATGCACAGATCTGGCTGGCACATGGCCTGGGGCAGTGCCTCTGTCCTTGGCCCAGGTCTAGTTCATTTTTAGCTTGGGTTCTCCAGCCTGTGCTCTGTGGCTAGCACATCAGATCCTTTTAACTCTGGGTGATGGCTCAACTATGGCTTCCACAGAAAGGCCATCCCTGACCACACTGTCTATTGTAGATTCATCTCCTCTGAGCCCTCTCAATTCCATTCCTGTATTTTGTTTATAAGTAAAACTTATCACTACCAAAAATCATTTTATATTTCCTAAATGATTTGAATGGTTAGTGTCCGCCTGCCTTCCCCATGAACTGGAAGCTCCATAAGGCTGAGAATTTATCTTTCTTGTTTATATTATATTCCCAGTACATGCAGCAGCATTGGAATAGAGCATGTGCTCAATATCTATTTGATATGAGGAAGAAGAGTAGAGGAGAAGGTGAATGAAAGAAACCCAGTCCCCGCCAAAACAAACACAGCAACTATTCAATACCATCACAGTGTCACAGATGCTCCACCTGAGATAAATTCAGGGTGACAATGAGCAGAGCATAGGCATCCTTTTAGACTGAGGGGACTAATGTTTGCTGTTCCTTGAAGAGAGTCTCAGAGACCTGGCAAGAGTCACAAGAGTCAGCCAATGAGACGTTTCAAACAACCCTGTGCCTCTTCATGTGGTCACCAGGTGAAAAGCAGGATCCTAAACTGCCTGAGGATGAGTACTGCTCTTCCTCCAGTAGCTGGTGACCTCAGATTAAGTACTCTGCTTCTGTCTCCCTACTTACTCATAGGTATTAGCAGCCTTCATAGCGTTGGTGTGAAGAATAAAGGAGAGAGAGGATCCATGTACAGAGCTCAGCTCACGACCTGGCCCATTGGAAGTGCTGGATACACATCTACTCTATATAAACGCTAAAGGTTATTAATTATACATTACCTAATAAATGCCAGATGCTGGAATACCGTGGGTATATAGTGACAAGCAACAATGAACAGGTCCCTTTCTCGTACAGCCATCAAACTGGCAATAACAAATAAACAGATCATTTTAAAGTCTTTTAAAAATGTGTCTGTTGCAGTGAAGCAAGGAAACAGGGATGCAGAATGCTCAGGGGGCAGTCAACTAAGGCTCAATAACAGGGTGACATTTAAACTGAGATCTGAAGAAGAAGCAGGAGCCAGCCACACAAAGAGAAGAGCAAAGCAATCCAGGACTGGGGAGCAGGGAGAACAAAGACTGTGCCTTTTCAAGGTGGGAAGAGAGTCGTGTGGGAGGCTCTGAAAGAGGGGTCGATGTCTGGAGGGCAGAGATAAGGGCAGGAGGTCTGAGACCAGGCTGGAGAGGGGAGCGGGCGGATCAGGCTGGGCCTTGAAACACCAATGTAATTGCTTTGGATTTACTTCAAAGCACAATGGAAGTTTATCATGAGGCTTCCAGCATGTGAGTAACAAGCTCCAGTCACATTTTTAAAAGACCACTCTGGGTGTTGTGTGGAGAATGGATTGAAGGTGACCAAAAGTGGGGACAAGGAGGCTTGGCTGGTAGTCACAGTGACCCCAACCCTGGAGGCTGTCACCACAGTGTCTTTGGAACTATTAGAGCTTTGCATGCCCTTTCTGGTGGTCCCATTCTGCAGTGCACGAGGAAAGGTTGATGGATGGCTGAACTCCAGAACCCTTGGGGAGATCCATATTACCCGACTAAGCGAGTCTTCTTTGGAACATTCACAGACACTGATTTTTATGGCCCTCCTGGCTCTTAATCATGAATTGCTAAGTCTTAATGTTCCATAGTCATGGTGGTCAACTGCTTTGGTGGTCAAAGTGATTAATCTTCAATCCTCAGGTGACACTTGTTAGATTTTATTGCAACCCTCTGTGCCATCCCCTCCCATAAAACTTCACCTGGGTCCCATGACAGAGAGGACCTGGTTAAAAATCATAAGCTATTCATCAAAATATAGTATTTCCTCAGAGAGAAGTTAATGGCTTAGTGTCAGGATTGTCAAATATCAGTTGAAATACATTGAAAGTATGTTATCTCTTGTGACCTTAAAAATTGCGTGTGTGTATATATATATACACATACATACATACAAATGCCAAATGCCAAAATGTTTTAACTGCTAAAACATCATTATGCAAAGGTTAAATTAAAATAAAAGCATCGTGATCATCTTCACCATCATCATCAGCATCATCCTATTGCAGTCACGAGACCAATAATTAGCACACACAGAATGTTCATCTCCTGCCCTGGATTAAGCACTCTGCTTCCTGATCTCATATACTTCTCAAAATGACACTGTGGAGTAGATCCTGTTATCCCCATTTTATAAGTCAGGAAATTCAGGTCCAGTCAGATCATAAAATTTTTGCTGTGTCCCAGCTAGAATGTGGAGCTGGTACTCAGGTAATTGTGACTCCAGAGGCCATGTATTAGTCACTGCACCTGCTTCCAGATGTAAAGAACAGCGTCACCACTGTGGGTGTGAGGGTAGATGGCACAGAGGACCTTGTATCAATACCCGATACTCACTTGCTCCATTGGGCAAGAAGAGAGTTCAACGAAAAGTCCAACCAGTGTTAAACTGGGAATTTTTTCCCTTTTTCTCCTCATCATCTCCAGTATGTCCCATTAGACCTTGGTGGAAATGTGTTTGGTACCCATTTTTGTAAACAGCTCATTGAAAGCCAGCACAGGGCACCCATCATTCTTCTTAAATAAAATACAGGATGGCAAGTGCAGGCTTCCGCTGGGGAAAAGCTGAAGATCAGTTGCTAGTTTCTGGGCATGGATCTTAGTGTTGGCCACCAGGAAATATGGAAAATAAAGAAAACTGTTCACCGGATCTTTATAACTCACAAGACCTGAGCAGTGTGAGTTTGCTTTGTTGCTATTAAAGCTGAAATTCAAGTCTTCTAAATTGGTCTTTTTGTTTGTTTTCTCAAAAAAGACAAAAGGACACTCTGAAGTTACTGTGAGGGGTGATTGCAAAAACAACAGGCTCGTGTCTGACAGCATCATCCTGAAGCAATTGCCTACTGTCTGTCTACTTCTGTTGATTCAAGACACCGACTAGCGCCGGGAATTACCAGTGATGCCTCTTAGATCACTCTGTCATTGAACCCTGTGTGCTCATCTCCTGAAAAGGTGTATGTTTGTGTCTAAGTTGTGCTCGGCTCTCCTAAGGCCCTGTGTTCTCCATTGGCTGTCTTCTTTCTCCCTGAATGACTTTTCTCATCTTCTCTTCCCAGCTATGCCTCTTCTACACCTGCCTCTGAAATCAGATTTCTCTCCTTAAAACTCTCCTGAAGAATTTTCCTTTGTTCTTTCAAATACCCTCTCTTTCTCTCCTCTGTTTGATAGGCACATATCAGGTCAGACTTTATGCTAGATGAAAGGGATTCAGAGAGACTCTTTTGTTGAGAAACATCCATCTGCATTGATGGCCTGTGTTTGAAACTGGAACACACACAAGTCTGGATTTGTAGTATGAGCAGGAGTCAGTGGTAAAACACTCCATCGATGGCCAATTTCAATCTACCAATGTAACTTCACCTAATGATAAGTTGGTCAGAGATGTGCAATTTGGTTCTTGATAGCTAGAACAAGCAGACTACAATCTAAAACTGCTTATGTGCATACCCTAACGTTCCACTAAAGACAAAACTATTTAAGCCAATATTAACAATGTGTAGGTAGAAAGATCATGGTTCCCTTAAGTCCACATTTCTCAAATAATATATTGCACATGTATATGTATATAATAATTACACTGCATGTGTCTGACTACAACAGAAGTGTTCTGGTTAACTCCTAACCCATCTTTACCTGGGTATTGGGGACATTGGGCAGGTGTCTTGGGGAAACTCTACACTTCTTTCTTCAGACAGGTTGTAAGTCATGCTACAATTGGAGTTCTTGTTTTCCTTGTCAACTACATCACATTTACTTCTTGGAAGCACACAGCCTTACTGAGCATGACTCAGTATCTATTGTTAAATTTGATCCACCATTTTTGTTACCTAAACCTGTACAAAATAGGGAAGTTTGAAAGGTAGAAATCTCCTACTATAATTCTCCAAATATTTCCTATCCCAGACACTGACTGTGACACTAAAGTCCCTTCTCATCATGTGCTGAACAAAGTGATACCCCAAGGCAGAATGCACTGGGAAGTTCATACATTATTATTCAGGAGGTAAAATACCCATTTCCTATTTCCCTAGTAGAACACCTCCATGGTCCAAGCATCTGAAGTTAAAGAGTATCTCACCTATTAGCTTGATGGGAATTGTCATGTCAACCATGGTTTCCACAACCTGTCAGTAACAATAACAAGACTGCCACTTCTCCTGTGTCTCCTGCTCTTCTGGGGCTGAGGATTGAACCCAGGGGTGCTTAACCACTGAGCCACATCCCCAGCCCTTTTATCTTTTATTTAGAGAAAGGGTCTCGGTAACTTGTTTAGGGCCTCACTAAATTGCTGGGGCTGTCTTTGAACTTGTGGTCCTCCTGCCTCAGCCTCCTTAGCTGTTGGTATTATAGGCATGTACCACTGCACCTGGCTTATTGTATATAAAAAGAGAGAGAGAAACGTGTCACAGTAGATTGGGTAGAAAGAGG
This sequence comes from Spermophilus citellus, assembly GCF_964194105.1. Taxonomy (NCBI): domain Eukaryota; kingdom Metazoa; phylum Chordata; class Mammalia; order Rodentia; family Sciuridae; genus Spermophilus; species Spermophilus citellus. The sequence continues at coordinate 9,893,254 of NC_138189.1, read as the reverse complement.
TGGTGGGAGGGAGGGGAGGGAAGGGGTGGATAGGAAGGGCAGCAGAATAAAATAGACACTAGTATGGCCCTATGTATAAATGTGGCTGTATAATCAATGTGATCCTACAGTCTGTACACGTGGAAAAATAAGATTACGTACCCCATTTGAATCAAATGTATGATATGTCAAGATCATTGTAATGTTTTGAGCAACTAATAAAAAATTAAAAAAAATATTTATCTAAGAATGTTCTGGAACATTTAAGGAACTAAATTTTCTGCAACACACTGATGGATTATTTTTCATCTTCAGAAAAGTAAATAGCCTTGATCAGACATAAGAGAAAAAAACTCAATCTCTTCACAGCAGCAGTGAACTTGAGTGCCCAATCTGTCTTTTCCCTTTCCCATTTACAAGTTGGTCAAATACACATGTCTGATTTTCAGGCTTGCTGGCCATTATCCTAGGAAACCAGTTACTCAAGTCCCAGAAACACTTGTGCTTACAAATAGTTTCTCATATTTATTCTTTTATTAATTAAATATTTTTTTAGTTATACATGGACACAATATCCTTATTTTGTGTATTTATTTTTACGTGTTGCAGAAGATCAAACCCAGAGTCTTACACATGGGAGGTGAGTGCTCTACTGCTGAGCCACAACTCCAGCCCCTCATATTTATTCTCAGACACTGAGTTTGTACCCCTACTGTGTTTCATTCTGCCACCATGCTGGAGAAGAAAGGAATATCTCCTCTGTGTCCTCTACCTCCATCTCAAATTGGCCTCTTCTTTCTGTAGCCCCTGTCCTTACTTGAGATAGGTCTCTGTCATTCCTATCTCAAGCTTGGTCTTCTCGATTTCAATAACATCCCCAATCCAGTTCATGCCCCGGCCAGCTGTCAAAATGATTTTGTAAAACTCAAATCTCATAAATTTCCTCCTATGAGTTTCATTTACAGCACCACCTCAAGGCCTAGGATAATGTCCAGACCCCACAGCAGCAGGTCTCGAAATGCCTACCTCTGAATGTTACACCTGCGGCACAGAATTACCGTCTATGTCTCTCACTCTTCACAGCAAGTCTCACACACCAAACCAGAGTCAGGTCAAAGGAGAAAGAAACACAGGGGGGAAAAGAGAAGGAAAAGAAAAGAAGAGGAGATAAAGGGAAGGTTTTAGAAAACAGGTGCAAAGAGAGATGTGCAGATTTCTTTGTGCACCTTATCAAGAGAACAAAGAAAAGGTCAGAGGACGTTAGCGCACATTGGTGAGAATATATGAGTGTGTTTATACGGAAGCAGGAATGAGCACTAGGAGTGTGTGGGCACGTGCACACTTGCTGAAAGACCATGATATCATTCCAGCTGAACTGCAGAAAGAAAGAAGAGAATGGCACTGTGCAATTTTCTGCAGCAGCAGGAACCAGAAGGTGTGGTTACTCACCCTGCCTCTAACCCTGGAGTACTCCCACCCTGGGGCACTTTGGCAGCTGGTTTTGGTTTGTGTGTTTTCCTAGGATGTTTGTAACAGGAAAACAGTGCTTGCTTTGTGAAGCCCCTTTGAGGAGGACTGCAGTGTGACACTTGCTCTTATCTGTGGGATGTTCATGCTTGTTCAGTATCAAAATGGGCAGCGAAGACAAATGTGACTTCTTCTATTACGGCAGACCTACCCATGAGGATTGGATTTTACCTGGCACACGATCCCATTGTGTAGACAGAAACCCTGAATCTCAGAAAGGCGATTAAATTAACTGCTAGTAGAAGTGAGAGAACCCCGTGAAAGGCTCTGCGATCACCAGAGGCACAGGGTGCCGACAGCACAGTTGTCACCTGATGGGCAGAGGCAGAAAGGTCTTCCCTGGCCACAGGAGAAGAGAACTGAATCAGCAGGAAGAAGTAGGTCTGTGAAAGGGGAAAGAGAATCTTCCAGAAAAGGGAAGAGAGAGTCCAAAATCATTAGGGCCTAGAAGGACTATTTTGAGCACATAGAGACGCCTGGACTCTGGGTTAGAGCTGTGTCACTCTTGGAGGACCGCTGTGCTGTTCTGAAGGACACTGGGGGAGACCAAGAGTGCGCATGAGTTTCCAAGTGAGCTGAGAGGTGGCTGCCTCCTGCCCTTTCCTCTCTTCCTTTACTCCCTCACCCCCATGCTTCTTTTTCTTTCCCAATTGTTCTCCCTCTTCCTTCCTGTGCTCTTCTTCTCTAGAAGGAAGAAGTTTTACAATCTGATGGTCACATTGAGTCTCAGTAATCTCCCTGTTCCTGAGCCCTCAGCCATGGAAGGCTGAGGGGCCTCCAGCTCCAGGGGAAGAAAAACCAAGATGAGAGGAAGGGAGACTTACACCGTGTTGTGCCTTCAAAAAGAGGCTCTCACCATGTATTCAAGAGCCGACGCTACGCAGGTGGAGGCTTTAGCTTGTGAGGGCCACACTCTTTAGAGAGAACAGTTTTCTAAAATTCAAAAGCTTTACTTTAAGCTTCAAGTACTGCAGGTTGGCTAATTAAGATCAGAAGGTCTCCCCAGGAGCTGTGGAATAGGAGGGATGGAAGCTACGACCACCTTTCCACAAGGAAGGCTAGACATGGCTGTGGGCCTGGGTGGGAATGTTTAGAGAGTCCGAGGGATTCGACCGGGAAGGAGCTGCCCAACTCCCCACCAGGGGCCCCACTTGGCTGGACTCAGCCTTGTCTAGAGTCGGGCACAAACTTCAGAAAGTCTTCCTTAGAGACAGAGTCTGAAAGGAAAGGAGGATTCAGCCCTGTTTTCCTGTGGAATTCTCAGAACACTTGCCCTGCAGCCATATAGAGTGATCTCAGGAGAGTTGAAAGGGCGCCATGGGTTGTTTGAACAGTAAAAGGGACAAGAATCCTATCGTGATTTTCCACGGTTTCTCTAATATGTTCTCAAGACCCAAGATTCCCTGATCCCCAATGAGTAGATTAGGGAGGTGACAATGGCCTCCTGGCTAAAATCCAGGTATTGACAGGGTGGCACCTGATTCTCAAGGGCACATCTGTTTCCTTGTTCTTTCCAGCTTTCCCCTGATGTTCCTTGGTTGGTGATCACCTTATTTCATCTGCAAAGCTAGAAAGATGGCATCAGTCTTGCTATTCCCCATAATCACACCTCATTCAGACTCTGATTTCTGCCTCCTTCTTCCACTTTTAAGGGCTATTGCAATTATATTCGTCTTACCCAGACAATGCACAAAGTCCTCACCATCCTAAGGTCAATGGATTAGAGTCCTGGACTCCATCTGCAACCTTTTCCTTTCTACCATACGATATATTATGGTCACAAGTCCTTGGCAGTAGGACATGAACATCTTTGGGGGGCCCTTTTTCTGTCATTGAGGACTTCAAGATGGAAAGCAGTTACTGGAATAGGAACAACCACTTGTTATCACCAGCAAAACCAGAAAATGTCCAGAATTCATATTTGGACTAGCTATCTACATCTATACTGTCATATAAGTATCCCAGTTAATTCTCTGGAAGGAGGGGAAGAAGGAGGAAAATAGAAAAATTCATGAATAATCTAAATTAGCCTGACAAGAGTCTATGATTTAAACACGAAGCGACAGATAACCTTAAAGTAACAAGATTAAATTTTTTTTTGCTGACACCAGAGGAAATGGAGGAGAACTTATTACCAAGTTACTTGAATTCCAAAAGTATAGAGAACTGCATGCATGCCTATGAGAATAAATTCTAATGCTAACACAGTTCCTTACTTTTATGTCTTCTTTCTGCTAACACTTCTTTTATTTGATTTTATTTTTCTCCTCTGCTTTTCCAAACTCCCTTGATTTATTTCTTATTCTTTTGCTATCTTGTCTTCCTTGCCTAACTTGTCTTTCACCTCCTTTTGTTCTTTTTCAGACATTTTCTAACATTGAACCTGGTTACAAAAAGAGACAAATTAGACTTATTATATTTTTTGTCCTCAAGATTTAGCCTGGAGCCTGGAAAGTAGCAGATGTTCAGTAACTATTGACTAAGCAAGAAGGGGATGTTGGAAAACATTGGCGATCACTGTGCATGATCTCAAAATGCAAACAAGAACTAGGTTGCTTTAAAAACGATGTTAATTATGTTCCCTTTTAATGATCCCAGTTTCTCCAGCTGCCAAGTGAATTATCACCTTTTAAATATGCCCCGTTTGGGAAAGACTTCAAATTATAGCCAGAAGATGTGAAGGAGTCAGAGTAATTGGAATTAAATTTATACAAAAGAGTTTTTCTTTCTACAGTTGTTTAAATGAGTTCAAATAAATTGAAATAGTAAGAAACTTCCATATGAAAAGGCTCTAAAATGAGGATTACCTCCATCCAAAGCCAAAGACTGAGATAAAGTCATCAGTTAGGAGTTATTCTCAGAAACAGCAGGTTGAAGTGCTCTTAAATCGCAGGGTGATGCAGGTTTCTCTCTTTGAAAATAACCTGCTCTGAAAATAGCACACCATCCCCTGAGGAAAACAACAGCTCCAAATTATAAGAGTATCCAAATTAAGGGTTGAACACCTCTTGGTAACTATGTTTCTGAATATGTCACGCAAGAGAAAGGCATTTCTGACTTCATGAAGCATTTGCAAGAAAACCACCATCAAAATTAGGTACTAGACCTTGGAAAACAGCAAGCTGAGGTTAAGAATGGAAAGGAATAGTCATCAAGTAGGCCATCGAAACAGACAAAGTCCTGCCTTGCTGTCAAAGATCGGCACCTGTATCAACTGCCCACATGTGAACAGTTGGATGATACCACGCAAACAGGCAAGAGGATGCAAATAGGGTTTTTCTTTTCCACAGAGAGGGTGTATGTGTATATGGTACATGCTTTTTTTTATTTGATATTTTCTCTGACTTACCAACTTTATAGCATTATACTCATTTTTCAAAGAAGTAAATTTAAATTGTTAAAAAAGTCAGTAAACTGTCTTCATTTATATATCGCAATGGTGGATCTGGAGCTTGAAATTAAATTTGTATTACTAAGCCTCTGTGCTCATGCTGTGCTATCTGCCCTTCTTTGGTGTGGTTACCTATTTGCTGCTACTTGTGTCTAAGCAGAATATATAATGGCCCCTGGTAGATCTTGGCCTACAGGAACTAAGACTACAACACACATCCCCCTAACTGAAAACAGGAACTGAAACTCAATCACCACCTAACTTTCACGACACTTTCCTTCCTACATCCAGAAAGCGGGGGGCATGGAATGTCAGATTCTGGAGTCTGGCAACTGTCTCTTATCTCAAATTCTTCTAGATAGTTCTAAGGCAGGATACTTAAAATAAGGATACTAGGGGTGGGGGGAGTCCAAACAACAGCCTACAGCAGCAAGAAAGTAGCTTCTAGCTATGTTTGCCTTCTACATGGGAAGTATGTGCATATAATTTGCATTTGGAATCCTAGATATGAGAGTTTTGAAAAATGTTGCTTTTTGCTTTTTCAGTCTATGGAATCACAAATAGCCATAACAGACAAAAGTAAGAACAAATGCTGTGTTCTGGTTTTGTACAGCCAACACGTCCACGAGATAGAGAATTGGGTCTTCCAGCCTCTACTGTGGAGGAAGAAGGAGAATGTGCACCATGAGCACTCCTTTCTGGGAGCATCAAACATGTCATCTTAAGAGAAATGATTTCAAGATCTTCACAGAAGCAAACTGTGAAGTCAAAGTCTCACTGTTTCCACCCCTGGGGCTGAGCTTGGCAGCACACAGCCCTCAGTGGAAGTGCCTCTGACGGTCGTCTTGCAACCTCAAAAGAAGAGCCCATCAGCACAGAGGGAATGAAGCCAAGAAACAGAGAGGAAGCAGCAAGCCCAGAATTCCATCATCAAAATCCCTGATCTTTATTTTAAATTTATTTTTATTTTTTATTTGTACTTTTTAGATACCCATGAGAGTAGAGTGGGGTTTTTTTAAACATTTTGTACATACATGGAATATAACTTATTGTAATTAGAATCCCATTCTTGTGGTTGTACATGATGTGGCATTATACTGGTTGAATATTCAAATATATGTATAAGAAAGTTACGTCCAGTTGATTCTACTCTCTTTCCTGTTCCTATCTTTTCTCCCTTCCCTTCATTTCTCCTTTGTCTAATCCAATGAACTTCTAATCTTCCACTTTCTACCATCCCTTTTTGTGGGTTAGCATCCACAAATAAGAAACAACATTTGGCCTTTGTTTTTTGGGGACTGGTTTATTTCACTTAGTATGATAGTCTCCTGTTCCATCCATATACCAGCAATTGCCTTAATTTCATTCTTCTTTAAGGATGAGTAATATTCCATCGTTTATATATACCACATTTTCTTTATCCATTCATCTGTTGTAGGGCACTTAGGTTGATTCCATAGTTTAGCTATTGTGAATTCAGCTGCTATAAACAATGATGTGGCTGCGTCACTACAGTATGCTGATTTGAAGTCCTTTGGGTACAAACTGAGGAGTGGGATAACTGGGTCAAATGGTGGTTCCATTCCCAGTTTTCTGAGGCATCTCCATACTATTTTTCATAGAGGTTGCATCAATTTGCAGTTCTACCAGACATATATTAAGATTTGTCACCTGTCATCTTCAACCAAAAGTGGCTTCTCTTAGCTGGAAACCCTCTCATGATGCTGGAAGAGAAAGTCAGTTCTCGTGTCTTCAGATTGCAGGTGTAATGCAAAGAAAATGTAGTGTTTCCAATAGTTTAATCTAAAAAATAAAATGTGTCTGAGTCTGTTTTCTGTTGCTTTAACAGCAATAATTCTCAGGGCTTTTTACAGAAAAGAGCTTTATTTAAACCTAATTTTAGAAGAATGTGGTAATGGCAACGACTTTGGTGAAGGTCCTCTGGCTACATCACAAGTTGATTGATGGCCTCATGAATGGGGGCAAGTGCACTGAGACAGAAGAACTCACTTTATAACAACCCATTCTCCTAAGAACTTCTGGAGACCAGGATTTATCCCTTCTGCAGGTGGAACCCCCATGACCTACCACCTTCTCTTAGGCTCCATCATCTCAATAGTGCCACAATAGGGAATTCAGCCTCTGGCACATGAACATTGGGGGACACATTCAGTCCATGCCCATGACTTAAAAACATGATAAACAGAAGCAGATCTGATTTGTAAGGATCATAGCTGGATGGATACATAGAACAGTGGTTCCCCCAGGAAGAGAGAGAAATTATGTTATAAAGACAGTAGACTGCTTAATGTTCCCAACAGAGTGTTCAGCTCTCTTAAAGAATGGATCTTAAGTGAACTCATAAATTAGAACTCTTAACAGGATTGAAGAGTTCCATCTAACCAGATACCATGGTTTTAGCTTTAAAGAACAATAGCAATAGGAAGGGGTTTTTTTTTTGTTGTTGTTCATTTGGCATCAGAGATTGAACCCAGGGGCTCTTTACCCCTGAACTATATCCTCAGCCCTTTAAATTTTTTTTTTTTTTTGAGACAACCTCTGGCTAAACTGCTGAGGCTGGCCTCAAACTTGCAATACTCCTGCCTCAGCTTCCTGAGTTCCTGGGACAACAGGTGTGTGCCACTATGTCTACATCTCATTATGCTTTGGGGTTTTTGGTATGTTGGCATAAATGATAAACACCTGTATTTGTTTCATTTCCCCTTTAGACACAGCAAATATGCTAATTTCTGCACTAGTTTAGAATGTGGGAAGTTTTAGTCTATATAATGCAATTACAAATGACGTGTTTCACTTGTAAGCAGACATACAGAAAAGTATTTGCATGATATTCTCTTTCTATCACTGAGAAAACTAAGGATTCTACATGGGACAGGTTTTACTGGATGGTATAACTTTTGTGATTCACTCAATGAGACGCTATCTCCAACACATGTGGCTCATATCATGTGAAAAAAAAAAGAATCAACTTTTGTCACATTAAGAGACTGAAATGTTGGGTATTGATGTTATGTAGCATTGACTAGCCTATTATTACTAATTCTTGATACTAAGATGAAATGAGAAATCTCTCATCCTATTACCTGCAACGGGGGCTGGTGATCACACAGCAAATTTAGATTATGGAGGGACACTTGTGCGGACCATCAAAAAGTTGCAGGCTTGAAGAGACAGGATCAGAGACAGTCATGTCTTAGCAAGCTCTGCAGTCCAGGGCAAAGAGACATGGTATAATGAGAGGAGACAGGCATGAGTAAAAACAAATCTAGTTTTGAATGCCACACTGCTCCTTATTAGCTGAGTGCTGTTCTGTAAAATCTTTAATATTTTGGAATCTCAAGTTATTTATCTAAAAGGCAAAAATAATTTTCATTATTGTAGGAATATCATGAAGATCAAATTAGAATACAGGAGAAAAATATGGTAGTGACTCATTTAATGTTCTTTGGCAGGTAAAGAAACAGGTATTCTCAAAAAGTAAAATTAATTAAACAGGAAACCAGATTCCCAGTTATTGATCACTCTACAGACCACCTCTTTGTGTTTGTGCAGATCCCACAGCTGAGGATGTGGGTCCCATGTCCCCATGTGTAGTTCATCAGCTCCCAATTGGTAAATCAGCATGTGTTGAATAAATGACCAGACATAGGATGTGACAATTGGTGTCCTGAACGCTGATAACTGCTCCAGGATTAACATTTCCTGTTTTCATCTCAGCCCAAGATTTTTTTTTCAATATACTAGAAGATATATATATATATATATATATATATATATATATATATATATATATATATATATATCTATATATATATATATATCTTCTACCAAAAAATATAAAAAAATGTAGCTCATATGAAGTGACAAACACTTTTTAGACCTCAAGCCTTCTATAAGAAGAAGAAAAATGTCCCAAGATTAATGAGAAAGAGAGCCCTTCACCCAGAGTTCACAGGTTCATATCCTCTTTGATGAGGTCAGTACCAAGTCATTACCACCTGATGGCTGTTCACTGACCTATGTAAAATGAGTTGGAGGTCTTATTTCCTTGCATAGAAGACAATGTCCAGATTAAATGAGAAGCAACACTGACACCAGCATCATAACAAAACAGGTGTCATATGACAGCTCGTAATAGGAGTCTAAGTGTTGATGGTCTGTTTGGAGAAGAGAAATACATCTTCCAGTGATGCTTTCTGTCCATCACATCTGGGTCATCTCAGGGAGTGAGAAACCTGACACTGAAGTTATGCATCTTTCTACCTAGGAAGAAATTCTCTCCTAATTTCTTAAAACATATTTAAATTGTACACATGACAATACACTTTCATGTTTAAAATATCCTGTTATCCACTTTGGTGCACTGGCTCATTCATCATTTCCAATGGATCACAATTGCTCATCTTCACAACCTTGTGCAGCCTGATGTGACAATGAGCTTGTGTTTGACCACATAACTTGCCCATGAAGAAAGCTGTAAATAGGACCACAGAGATAATTGTTTGCATATTGAGAAGTGCCTTTTAGAAACTCAGTCACAATATACAGAAGTCCTATTTCAATGGAGAAGGCACATGAAAATTCTTCAACTGGTGGCCCCAGCCATGTGAGTGGGGTAATTAGGAAGAACCAGCTCGCAGGCAACCTGCCATCTGGTAACAAATTCATGAATAACTCCATAATATACCATGGAGTTTTCATCACTGTTTCTGTCAGGCTGTCTCAGTTCATTTGTGCTGCTAAAACAAAATACCTGATACTGAGTATTTTATAAAGAACAGAGACTCAATTTCTTGCAGTTTTGGAGGTTGGGGATTTCAAGATCCATTGATCAGCAGATTCAGTATCTGGTAAGAGCCCTGGTCTCTGCTTCTATGATTCTCTCTGATCACTCTTCATCCAGAGGGGAGGAAAACTTCCTCACATGGCACATGAGTAGACAGAGATGAACCCTTTACTCAAGCCCTTTTATGAGGACTTTAACACATTCCTGAGGGCTCTACCCTCATGACTTAGTTATTACCTAGAAGGCCTCATCTCTTAATGCTACCACATTGATCATTAAGTTTCTACTTAAGAATTTTGAGCGGGGCTGGGGATGTGGCTCAAGTGGTAGCACACTTGCCTGGCATGCGTGTGGCCCGGGTTCGATCCTCAGCACCACATACAAAGATGTTGTGTCCACCGAGAACTAAAAAATAAATATTAAAAATTCTCTCTCTCTCTCTCTCTCTCTCTCTCTCTCTCTCTCTCAAAAAAAAAAAAAAAGCATTTTGAGGCACATATTCAGACCATAGCACATGCCTCATTTGCTGTTCCACAGAAGTGTGAGCAAATAATTGGTCATTATTTTAAAACATCAACATCTAGGGTGGTTTGTTATGCCTGATACAGAAATTAATATTCTGACTCCACTTGAGATACAGCATTCGACAGTTTTTCACTAAGTAACTTCATGTTCTCACTATGGTAATTGAGATGATGCAGCAGTGAATAAGAGAAGTGAGATACTTTTCCAGAGAAGTAAAAAATTGAGGGGCTGGGGATGTGGCTCAAGCGGTAGCGTGCTCGCCTTGCATGCGTGCGGCCCGGGTTCAATCCTCAGCACCACATACCAACAAAGATGTTGTGTCTGCCGAGAACTAAAAAATAAATATTAAAAATTCTCTCTCTCTCTCTCACTCTCCTCTCTCACTCTCTCTTTAAAAAAAAAATTGATGGCCTATGGCACTAGTTTGTCCTACGAATGGGCCATGTTTCACTCATATGGTTAGTTTTCTAATATTGATTTAAAAAATTGGAAGAATTTACATTAAAACTGGGAGATTCAGCTTCTATTTCACCCTAAGAGAAAATGGAATCTGGTACAGCTGCACTTGGGGAAACAAGGGCTGCCCATACTCCTCCACACTGGGCATATGCTCTTGAGGGCTCACCATCCCCATCACTCCTGAGCTGCACTTGAACTGAAGGTCAGTCATCTACTTTTTCTTCCTCTTTTTCCTACAAGTTACATGTAAACATAGAAGACTTCTTAGCTTCATACAAGATCTACTGAAAGAGACCAGTATGATCATCCCAAGAGAAAAGAGAAAAAAATTGCATTGGGCATAAGTGTAACACTGAGCCACAGAAGATCACTAATTCAACCTTCTGAAGTCAAGCAACCCATTCCCTTAATTCTGCATTAAAAGTTTAGGTCATTCACCATATCTTAAGATTTAGGTAAGTCAGACAATGTGACCATCATCTAGGAAACAGCATCAATTTTTTATGTGCCTATAGATATCCTATGTTCCAAAATATTTGTGACATCACAAATGTCCTGAAAACCACTGGTTATTCAAACCTGAGCCCCATGGTCTAGTAAAGCAACATAAAACATAAAAGAAACATCAAAATCCTCCAGATCATCAAGCTCCAGAAGGGAGCTCCACTGGAGAGGACGTCCCACTGACCCGCTGCTGCTGCCGGATCCAGTCTCTCTTACCCCTGGCCCAGAATCTGAGCCTTCTTCAAGATTAGAACCCAGGGAAAATCACATTTTCTCTAGAATACTTAATACAGTGTTGCTGAGAGAAAAGAGATGTGATCTTGTTTTTGGCTCACAATATACCACATAAATGAGCACCTCAAATGACTATCTTTTTTCTTGCTGTATAGGGAATAGTGTGCCTGGGAGTGAAGGCAAAATGAGAAGGCAGAGCCCACAGTCAGGCGCAGAGAGAGCAAACTGAGGACAGGTATTATGGTGTCTTTGTAGCTTCTGATCATTACAAGCAACCCTTGGCATCCTTAGGGTTGGGAAGTAAAACCTCCATCTCTGCTCCTGGATCCTCAATCTCTCCTCTGGGATCCTTCCTGCTTTTTGCATTCAAAACTCCCTTTTCTTTCAGAGAATCCAATTACTAGGCTCAGACCCACCCTCACTCAGTATGGACTCATCTTAACCTGATTACATATGCAAAGGCCATGTTTCCAAATAAAGTACCATTTAGAGGTACCTGGGGTTAGGACTTTGCCATCTTTCTCAGGGATGCAGTTCAACACATACAGTCTACAGGGTATCCATTCTCACTCTGAACTAGTTATTTACTGATCTTTCAATTTCATTCTGCTTAAACCATTGTGTTTTTGTTTGATTGGTTACTTTTTCTTTTCTTTTTCTTTTTCAAAAACAAAATAGTTTAAGCCTATCGAGCACTTTTCTGGCAGACAGCACCCCTGGTAATGCTCTTTCCCAGTGTCTGCAGCTCTTTCCAGGTGACACGGCTTTAACTACAGTGACCTTTGGCTCCTTCTGGAACCCTGTCAGCTCATTCCCCTCTCCAGGCATTTCTTCCTGACCCCGCTCTACTCCCAGATGTAAGGATAGCCAAATTGGAGTTTTGGATATCAGCTGTTATGGATTTGAGCCAAATCATCTTCTTTTTGGTCTGTAGAAATCACTTTAGTTAATCTCTCTGGAATCCAAATCAGCTGCTGTTCTCCCTGTAGAAATACACAAACAGGCCCCCGACTCCAGACAATCACTGGGTCAGGACTTTAGTTAATCTCTCTGGAATCCAAATCGGCTGCTGTTCTTCCTGTGGAAATACACAAACAGACCCCCGACTCCAGACAATTACTGGGTCAGGACCTTTCCATTGTCCTGTTAGAATATCTTTCCAAAGTACCTTGGGCTTATGTACATTTTTTGGACACATATGCCTTTCTGCAGCACTAAGTCCTGATGAATCCAAATTTAAAAAGTTTAGAGTAAAAAGGGTTATTTTAAGTTTATCTTTGGGGGATGTATATACCCCTTTCCAATTCCCTCCTTTTGTTTTAATAAGTACATTTTAATAGTTTGATGAGCTCTTTCAACTATGCCTTGTCCCTGTGGATTGTATGGGATTCCTGTTATATGAGTAATGCCAAATGATGAGCAAAATTGTTTAAAAGAGCTAGAAGTATAACCAGGGGCATTATCTGTTTTTAACTGTTTTGGAATGCCCACAGTGGCAAAATTTTGTAAGCAATGAGCTATAACATCTTTAGTTTTTTCTCCGGCATGAAGGGAGCCCATCAAAAATCCAGAAGAAGTATCAACTGTAACATGCAAATATTTTAATTTTCCAAATTCTGGCAAGTGTATGACGTCCATCTGCCAAATATGGTTAGGTATCAATCCTCTAGGATTGACTCCAAGATTAACTTGTGGTAAAAAGGTCACACAATTTTGACATTGTTTTATTATTTGTCTAGCTTGTTCCTTAGTTATTTTAAAACGCTTTTGTAAAGTATTAGCATTGACATGGAACCTTTTATGAAAATTTATAGCTTCTTCTAGTGTAGAGAAAATATGTATGTCATGTGTAGTTTTATCTGCTAAATCATTGCCCAAACTAAGGGCTCTAGGCAATCCTGTATGTGCCCTGATATGTCCTATAAAGAATGGATCTTTTCTGTCCCAGATTAAACTTTGTATAGTGGAAAACAAAGAGAAAACAGTAGAAGAAGGGGAAATCCTACCAGCATCTTCAAGGGATATTATAGCATTAACTATATATTGACTATCAGAAAATAAATTAAATACAGAATCTTTAAACATCACAAAAGCTTGTAATACTGCATTAAGCTCTACCTTTTGAGCTGATTGTTTGGGTACTAAAAATGTAAAAGTTTGATCGGGAGTAACTACTGCTGCTGTACCATTGTTTGACCCATCAGTGAATATATTTGGAGCATTTATGATAGGGGTTTTTCTTGTCATTTTTGGAAAAATTACAGGATGCAATGACCAAAAAGACAATAAAGGATTAGATGGTAAGTGGTTATCAAATGAAACATTAGATTTGCACATGATTATTGCCCAAGTATTTAACTCATTAGCTAATTCATCAATTTGACTCATAGTATATGGAGTAATAATTTTATTGGGAGAAATTCCAAATACTCCCTTTGCTGTTTTTATTCCTTTGAGTATTAATTGTCCTACAGCCTCAGGATACCTAGGAAGAATAGTGTTAGGAGAATAAGATAAATGTATCCATAATAATGGACCTTCTTGCCAAAATACTCCTATAGGAATATTTTTTTGTTGGTAGTACAATAAATAATAAAGGCAAACTTATATCAATTCTTTCCAAATGCATATTTTCTATATATGTTTCAATGATTTTTAATGCCTTTCTTGCTTCAGGCGTTAACATTCGGGGTGAATTTAGATCTGATGGACCTTTTAAGATATCAAATAAAGGTCCTAATTCTCCTGTTGGAATACCTAGATAAGGCCTTATCCAATTTATGTCTCCTAATAACTTTTGGAAGTCATTAAGTGATTTGAGTTGATCTACTCGTATTTGAATTTTTGGTGGACGGACCATGGTTGAGGATAATAGAACTCCTAAATAATTAATTGGAAAATTTAATTGTACTTTATCTATTGCTATCTCTAGATTATAATTTTTTAATAAATTTGTAAGTGTGGCATAACATTCTAACAATGTGTTTTTAGCTTTGTGTGCTAATAATACATCATCCATATAGTGAAATATTTGTAGTTCAGGATTTTGATTTCTAAGTGGCTGGATTACTTTGTTAACATAAATTTGACACATAGTTGGGCTGTTAGCCATCCCTTGAGGGAGTACTTTCCATTCATATCTCTGATCAGGACCTTCATGATTTAGTGCAGGGATAGTAAATGCAAAATGTGGACTATCCTCAGGATGAATTGGAATTGAAAAAAAACAATCTTTAATATCTATAACTAAAACATACCAAGTTTTTGGCAAAGCAGACAATTGAGGAATCCCCGATTGAGCAGGTCCCATAATGACCATTTCATTATTAATTGCTCTTAAATCTTGCAATAATCTCCATTTACCCGATTTCTTTTTGATGACAAAAATGGGAGTATTATGGGGAGATACAGAAGGTTGTATATGTCCTTCCACTAATTGTTGTTTGACCAGATCATGGGCTACTTGTATCTTTTCTTTAGTCAAGGGCCACTGAGGAACCCACACTGGTCTTTCTGATTTCCATGTAATTTTTATTGTCTCAGTGGCTCTTGTGAAAATCCAACCCATGTCTGTCTGTTCCTTGATCTATTTGTATTGGTGCTGCTATACCTTGTTCTTGTTTTTCTAATCTTTTTCCTTTCCTAAAACCTTGTCTAGCCATAATAGTGGGTGCATTTTGATTGATATTATTTGTTAATGTCAAACCTAATTGATCTAAGACATCTCGTCCCCATAAATTTATGGGAAGATGATCCAATACATATGGCTGTATAGTTCCTTCACATCCTTCAGGATCCTTCCAATCTAATACCATTGCGCTTCTATCAGGATTAGTCGCCACTCATAGGCCTCGAAGCGTTTGAGTGGCTTGTTGTAATGGCCAATGTTTTGGCCATTCTTGACGAGAGATGATGCTAAGGTCTGCACCTGTATCCAGTAGCCCATTAAATTCATGTCCTTGAATATTTAGTTTTAGCATGGGGCGAGAATCTAAATTTAAAGAAAGCATAGCCCAATCTACACCTGTGGAGCCTAATCCCTTGGAACCTCTTTCTACAGCATGACTGGAAAATTTATCATGTAGGCTTGGTATTATTAGTAACTGTGCTATTCTATCTCCTGGTGAAATTATTGATATACCCTTTGGAGAACTGGCTATAATTTTTATTTCACCTTCATAATCGGGATCAATTACCCCAGGACTTATCAAAAGTCCTTTTAGAGTAGAAGAGCTGCGTCCCAATAATAAGCCTACTGTTCCTTTGGGAAGAGGTCCTTTTACCCCTGTGGGAATGATTTGAACTCCCATCTCTGGAGTTAGTACTGATCTGGCGGAGGCGCAGATGTCCAACCCTGCGCTCCCTCTGGTTTGTCTGATGAGGGATATGATGGACAATGTGTCCTGGTCACTACCCTGATGGGGTTGCTGGGTTCCTCCAGTGCTCCATATATTTGTGGTTTGGGGCCCCGGAGCATCGGGGCCCCCTGTCCATTTTTTGGCAACGGAACCCGATGCCTTTGTCCACGATATTGTGGATAAACACCTTGTCCTTGTTCGTTTTTTGATAATGGAGTACCCTCTATGGTGGTTTGAGAACGGCATTCATTAGCCCAATGTCTCCCTCTATGGCATCGTGGGCAAATACCCGGTATTCTACTCCTTTGATACCTAGTTTTGTTAAACCCTCCTCCTCTGGGGCAATTCCTTTTAAAATGTCCTGTTTGTTGACAATTGTAGCATGTTCTTGGCCTGGTATATAAAGCCTGTTTTACTGCAGCTGCCACAATTTGCCCTTGTTCATTAATGTCTCTGGCATCTAAAGCCTGTTTTACTGCAGCTGCCATGACTTGCTCTTGTTCATTAATGTCTCTACATAATTTAACGTATGTGTTTAAATCTTCCTGTTTCCATGGTCTAATGATATCTCTGCACCAACGATTCACTTGGTCATAAGCCAGTTGTTTTATTAATGGCATTGCTTGTTCTGTATTCCCCAAAACTCTGGTAGCTGTTTGAATAAGCCTATCTACAAATTCAGCATAAGGTTCATTAGCTCCTTGTATTATCTTAGATAATTAACCTTGTAAACCTCCATGTCCTTGTAAAGTCTTCCATGCCTTAACTGCATCTACAGCAATTTGTAAATATACACCAGGATCATATGCAATTTGTTGCTGCCGATCCTCATAAGGTCCCTTTCCTAACAACATATCTAGATTTCTCTGAGAATAACCAGCTGCTGCATTTCGCCTAGCCGTCTCCTTGCAAAATTCCTCATTGGCAACCTTCCATAACAGGTATTGTCCTCCATTTAGCACAGCTTTACAAATATTAGCCCAATCTGCTGGCGTCATGTTTAAGTTGGTAATGGATTCGACCAAGCTTACAGTGAAGGGTGCTTGAGGACCATAGGTTGTTACAGCCTCTTTTAGCTCCTTCACTGTTTTGAAATTTAAACCCTGGTAAATTCGCTGCCCTCCTACCTCAAATACAGGGCATACTTGAGATCCTGTCTCAGGATCCCAACTATCAACTGCGGGGGTTGGGAGCCTCCTAGCATATGGAGGTGGACCTGTTGGTTGGACACTTATGCCCTCTGGTGATAGAATGCTGTTAGTAGCAGTCTCCTGTAGAGGTGGTGCTGTTGGTTGGACACTTACGCCCTCTGATAGAAAGGTGTTATTAGCAGTCTCCTGTTGTAACTTTTCCCCTGATGGCTTTTTCTGCTCTAAACTTCCTTCCTCTGTCTTACTAGCTTGAAAGACCTTCTCTTTTACTTGAATCTTTTCCTCTTTCTGACTAACTTGAGAGACCTGCTCTTTTACTTGAATCAATATGTCTTCTTCCTCTACCTTTGTCTGAACTGAAGGCTTTGGACTAAGCAAACCAGATATGAACGTCCACAATGGCAATGTGCCAACTGGCAGAGTCCCTGGGTTGTTCTTTTCTATTCTTTTTAAATCTTCACCATGATGGTTCCATTGTGATATATCTAACAACTCCTCCTTAAAAAGCCATGGGCTACATTTTTGTATTGTATCAACGTATGCCCTGACTGCTCTTGATTTTACTGAGATGCCTCCTTCCTCTAATAATTTACTTAACAGTCTTTCGGTTTGTTTTTTACTAATTGCTGATCCCATATTTCTACTATAATACAACCCAACAAGATAACACCAAACAAAACCGAGACAGAATGAAATAAAAATGGAACCACACAAAATCATTATATCAGCCTTTCTGTCCTCCTGACATGTGCATCCGTCCTTTCTCCCTATCTGTTCCTCAGACGCAAATAGTTTTTCCTCAGATGTGAGCAGTTTTTCTTCCGTCTCACTCATCTCCAGGGACAGGCAAGTTAAAACAAAAATGAAGCAAAACAAAAGAGGAAACTTAGAATGGCTACCCATCCTCTCGCCCTGCCCTCAGGGGCGAGCAGTTTACTTACCCTCAGTTGTTCCCCGTACGGGCCACCAAATGCCGCAGTCTGGCTGGGCACAATTCAGGAGCCACTTGTCTAAAGAAACTAACTTTATTTTTAGAACTACAAACGCCAAACAAAACAGCTCCTCAGGGAAAACCCTCAGAGCCCAACTGCCACCACCGGCTTCCCACAAGCCTCTCACCCCCACACAAACCTCACCACCTCCCACAATCCTCCTGCTCTTGAGGCCGATTGGCTGGGTCGCATGGGTGGAGCCAAAGAAGTCCCCCAATGAGCAGCTCCGTGGTCTGAAAGGGCAGGGGAAACAGCCCAATGAACATCACCGCAGAGGAGCCAATCAGCTAGATGTTGCTGGGACCGCTGTGAGCCAATCATCAGCTGGCAGTCTGAAGGGCAGGGAAACAGCCCAATGAACATCAGCACAGAGGAGCCAATCAGCTAGATGTTGCTGGGGCCGCTGTGAGCCAATCATCAGCAGTCTGAAGGGCAGAGAAACAGCCCAATGAACATCACCGCAGAGGAGCCAATCAGCTAGATGTTGCTGGGGCCGCTGTGAGCCAATCATCAGCTGGCAGCTGGAAGTTTGCTGGGCCCCTTTGGCTGTGGCTCTCAACAGCCATCTTTCTCAGGGATGCAGTTCAACACACACAGTCTATAGGGTATCCATTCTCACTCTGATCTAGTTATTTACTGATCTTTCAATTTCATTCTGCTTAAACCATTGTGTTTTTGTTTGATTGGTTACTTTTTCTTTTCTTTCTTTTTCTTTTTCAAAAACAAAATAGTTTAAGCCTACCGAGCACTTTTCTGGCAGACAGCACCCCTGGTAATGCTCTTTCCCAGTGTCTGCAGCTCTTTCCAGGTGACACGGCTTTAACTACAGTGACCTTTGGCTCCTTCTGGAACCCTGTCAGCTCATTCCCCTCTCCAGGCATTTCTTCCTGACCCCACTCTACTCCCACCCTAGCCGCTATGTGGATAGTTCTGGCATTCAACAGCATTTTTCTGAAGTGTCACCTTCTCTTTCAGGCATTCTCGGGCCACCTTAGCATTCTGGAATTGACAAGTACTAGGCACACAGTGCTTTCGTCTGTTCTCTGGCTCCTTGAGTTGGAATATCAGCACCATGAAAGTAGGAATGTTCATCTCCACTGTTTCCTGCTCTATCTCCATTGCCTATGACAGCAGCAGGCATATAATAGGGTGCTGATAAACCTGTATTGAAGGGAGGAAGGGGGGGATGGAGGGAAGGAAGGTCAAACCTAGAGGTCAAGGCCAAGGCTGTCTGTCCCCAGAGCTAACACTTTTCTACACAACCAGAGCATGCTAACCTGTCTCCCTTGAACTGGAAAATGAGCCTTTGGCTCCAACCCTTGCTTTCAATATGTGACATGAACTTCATTAACTAAGTATTTCAGTGTGAAAGAACTCAGTGCTCATTATACGAGAAGGTCAGCCATTCCTCAGCAAAGAATATTAGAGGAGATTAAAGGTGATGCTTTGGATTTGAATGTGCACTCTCTCCAAAACCAGCTCACAGGAGGTGGACAAGCAGAGCTACAGCCGAGACATGCACTAGGGACCAGGCTTTTGTGGGTCATTTTTCAGCAGCACATGTTCAGTATTTCGCTCAGGGTCTGGGGAGAGGCAGCTCTCAGCAAGTGTGTGCTGAATAAATAAACATAGACACGTGTGAGGTGTGATGATCCAACAGCATCTTGGAGGTCTCCTCTATGATCTCTCTTAGGTCCCCATTCATTTCTTCATTTCTGTGTGTATCCAGGACGATGACTGATTCCACTCTGTTCTCCTGAGCTCATGCCATAAGCAAATCAGCTCTGAGGGTCCCAATGCACCCATTCTCAGAGGCACCTCGGGGTAATATGGCCAGTGTGGGCAGCTTCAGCCTTAGGCAGTGTTTAAGTTTGAGTTGACTTAATCAACGTAATTTCAATTTCAAGGGTGCCTGAATTCACCCCTTGTTGGTTCCCCCCCATTTTCCAGGTCCCCCATACTGGACCTGCAAAGTAGAACCAGTGCTTCAGCATCGGCTCCCTCAGAGTCCAGCAGAGTTCAAAGATATGGGCCCTGAAACAAACCTCCTCGTGGCTCCAGTAGTTAATTTATAACTTGGTCACAGCTTATGAGGCTGCATAATTCAGTTCACAACAGTGGATGTGGGGAAGATCAATCACTTGTGATTTTAGTGCACTTCTCCAAATGCAAGAAGAGTTGTATTTTCTTTCTTTTCTTTGATGGAGAATAGGCACCCTGCTGTCTGAAGTGTCTGAGAGATCAGAGAAGGAAGTGATCCATTGTCCTGCAAACTTACCTGGAGTGCACCAAAACAACAGTGAGGCAGAGAGAGAGACTTTGTTCTTTCTTTTCCTGTCTATTTTTCACTCCAAATGCAGGGCCAGAGGACTGGAACATTTTTTATAAGACTTGCTTTAAACCCAACATGATGACCCAGAGACACGGAGCCATATATTCATGGTGGAAAGAGAATTCCCTGGAAAAGCTGGGGCTAGAGTCAGGAGAAGGAAGCACTTGTCTTGGATTCAAACTGTAAGGGGACACCAAGAAACTCAGTCAACAGGATAAATAATATTGTAATTCAATATTTGAAAAGATCAAAATTAAGTCCAACCATCTGCAATGAACTAAATTTTAGCATATTAAGTAAAGACAAGGTTAATATTGCTTTTTCCTTTTGCCTCAGGCTGCAGTATTGCTCAGTAGGTCAAGTTTTTCTTGCAGTTTTTCATATTTTGTTCATCATGAAATCTTTTGTGTAACTTTTAGTTTAGCAAATACTAAATGTGATATATTTATGTTGTTTATTGAGTCTTTTGGCTCTATTTTTTTTTTTTTTTTACTTAGATGAGCATCTTGGTAGCCTCACCTTATCCTGGTCCTGGCCCTGTGTAGTAAATGGGAAGGGAACTTAGAAGAGAGGGACATTTCTGGAGAGCCTCACTCCAGGCTGGGGATCATGGAGATTTCACAAAACCTCTGAGATACCTTCAAGGTCCCTGGCAGTATCCCCAGAGATATTTGTCCCCAGAGATGCATTTCTAGCCAAAGTCTGATCCACTCTTCATCAAATCTGAGGAGCTTGAGACTCTTAGCAGATGGGATCTAAAATCATATTAATAATAGCAGCTACTTATTTAGCACATCTATATACTAGACACCTTTATATGAGTAACAGTGATAATGTTTGAAAAAATACCCAAACTAATGCATTTTAATTTCCTTATTCTCTCAGGTCCTAAGTTTTTATGTTCTGTGGCCAGGAAATAGACAATACTTGACCTCATTAGCAGGTCAATAAACTTGAAAGTCAGGTTTGGAAGACTGGATTAATGATGTAGATATTAAGAATATAGTCATAGGTTAAGTTAATGCAGTTCACTTATCAAGCACTACTCTTAAGAACTTTGCATATATAATTTCTATATTCATTTAATGACCTCATGTCAGAAAGAGTCTAACATTTCTTTCCATATTGGGAAACTGAAGTGATTATGATTTCCTCACATGGTTGAGACTGCATGTGTTCAATCCTCATACCACAGAACTTCTCTGGTAGTGAGTGAACTATTGAAAGGGAAGCAGCAAGTCCACTCTGACTCTGAGAAAAGTGAAAGAAAAACAAGCAAGCAATAATCAGGATGTGCAATGGTATGCTGAAGTGACAACAACTCTAAATACCTCCCTTTAAGTTTGATATCAGAGTCCCAATGTCTAAGGTCTCCCCAGGCTCCTGTATTGTTTGCAGAAACTTAGTCCACCAGGTTGTTTCCTTCTCAGGGCTTCAACAGTCCCATGAGGTGTCAAGAATCACCCCAGTAAGAAGAGAGAAGGGGTATTTCCTGCTATAGCCCCAAAGTGATTGAGGTCACTTCTGCCCCTATTTTATTGTCCCCCCCCCAAAAAAAACAGTAATAAGAGGAATTGCAAATAATCAGTTTTATACGCCTAGAAAAGAAAATCATACTGGACATTGAGGGTTATTAAGAGAAACGTGGGAGATGATTCTTCCATTTTGGGGTTCTAAAGTTCTGGAAGTAGATAACTACACGGCACTGTTTATTCTCATTTTTTTTTTTTTTTTTTTTTTTTTTTTTTTTTTTTTTTTTTACATTAGGGATTGAACCAGAGAAGTTCCTATGGACCTTGAAAATTTCAAGGAATGGTAGTGGTCGAGGGTTTTGGCTGGTTAACATGCAGAAGGACCCACAGCAAGAACAGAGCAGCCCTCCAAACAAGGCCTGAAGAAAGAACTCCTTGGGCCAAGGACTAGACAGGAGCCCTTACAGTAAGTCAAGTTTCTGCATTTCATAGAAATCACAGTAAGCACCACTCAGTGATAGAGCACAAAGGAATTCCACCAAGAGGTGGGAGAGGCCACACTTGTCAGGCGCAGACCTCAGCACCCGACCCACTGTTCCCATCCTCCACACAGCACATCGCTTTTTCCAAGAAAGAAGCAGGGGATAGTTAAAAGACATCTAAGACTCATTATTTTTGTAAATAAGACCAGGTGATGCCCAAAGGAATGTGTGGTAGGCAGAACCCAGGTCTTCCCGAGTGTGTGGAGTGTGTGCACTCCAGGGGGAGCCTGTGAGCATGTTACCTTGGTGCTGGGAAGGTCTTACAGATTCCACTGCGGGGACAGATGAGGCTGGGATCATCCTGGTCTATCTGGATAGGTTCAGTCTGATCTTATGAGTCTTCAGGGGAGAGAAACTTTCCAGTCCGTGGTCAGAGAAAGCTTGACCGTGGAAAGAGGATCAGGGAGATCAAGAGGGTTGGATCCATTATTGGTTTTGAAAATGCAAGAAAGAAGCAAAGAGGGAAGGAGGAAGCCTTGAGTTGCCAACTCTGAAAATCGGCAATGTCCCTCAGCACACAGCCAGCAGGGGCATCGGGATGCCAGTCCTTAAACTGTGAGGCAAGGAATTCTACAACAACCTGGGTGCAGGAGGCAGATCTCCTCCAGAGCTTCTGGAAACAAAGCAGCCCTGTGTCAATGGAGTGAGACCTGCACTGGACATCTGACTGCCAGGCATCCGGTTTTATGTTATAAGCCACTCAGCTTGTGGAAATTTGTCACAGTAGCAACAGAAGATGAACTCAAACCCTTTAAATCACATCGAACTAAAGTCAATTTCTATTGTTTTTTTCTACTACCAGGTATTTGAGAGTTCATGAGAAAAATTAAATAAAATTTATTTTTTTTTGTTTTCTTTACACAATTGAGAGAACAAATTGTCATAGGAACAATATTGTGAACCTGCTACATATACCTTTATTACCTCATTTTTACAATAACCTGCCAGGCATGCACTCTTATGTTTATTTGTAGATGCAAAATTGGTATTTAGTTAGGTTAAGTGAAGCATGAGGTTTCACTCCACTAACAAGGGGTCAAGGTGGGGTTCAAGCTGAACCATCTGATGACAGCACCAGGTCTCCTGATCTCTCATGAGATCATGTTGCTGTTTCCTTGTCCCTCTGCTTAGAGACTGTATCCCTCACATGCTTCCTCCCCAGCTACGTCTAAAATGCAAACCTGATTATTTTCCTTTGCCGAGGGTGAAACCTCAATGAACTTATAATAATGCTGCTCAGCTATTCTAAGCACGAGTCTTCCCTATTGTGAACAAGGACAGCAGCAGCTTCAGCTTTTGCAGAACGTGGAGAAAGGGAGATGGGGAGGGCACCCTTCTATTTATGTTGCAGCTATCAATTTACTTGCATTTTATTATACAGAACTGGTTAAATGATTGAATTAGCTGCAAGGAAGACCTATGTAATCTTTCTATTCAGATAGAACTTGTTTTTGTTGTTCTTGTTGGAGAGCACAGCTCTTGGAGGGGCAGCCAGCAGTCTCTGCCACATGTCTTGTGAGGAACGGTGGTTTGTGTGTTCCTGGTTAATTATATTTATGGGTTGTGCTATCTCATGTCAACTATGCTAATGCTCGGAGAGTAAACAAGTGGTTTAGCAGGGTCTCCACACAGAAACAACTAATTGAAGACGATGCCAATAACAAAGGCTCAAGTGAACAGGAAAATGACAGAACTGACAGTTTTGCTCCAAGGTTTTCTTCAGCCACAATCATGGATAAAAATAATGCCAATCCAAACAGTGCAGATAGTCAGACAAAAACCAATCATCCAACCAAAACCCCCAAATCATCCAGAAGGGCATTTGAAATGTAGATTCACATTCATTTCCATCAATATAAGACATTAAATGTAAAATGTGAGATGATTAATAGATGCCACATGATCATTCATATTGCATTCCTTGTTCTGGATTATTATACTTATAAAATTCTGTGTGTTCATTGGCTGTCAATTATCCCATGTAACATACACTAATCCTTATGAAATAAACTTATGAAGTGAATACACATTATAATTCAATTTTAGTATTAAAGAACTGAAAAAATATGTAAGTTTTATATAGTATCTATAATGTCATCAAAACTAGTAAGACATTTAAACATATTGTTTATGTCACTTTTATTATATCCTTTTAATGTTCACTTTTACCACAAAAGTATATTAATATTTTAACCCAGGTATGAATTTTAAAACTTTAAAAAGCATGCATATATTGAAGATATATGCTTACAATATTTAACTCACGGTTTGCAATTCTGTAAATCTTGCAAGAACTGATCAATGTGGTCAGTTTAATCATCAAGGATACCTTTATAAGAGAGAAAATTTGGTACTTTTCTTTGGCCAGCCTTGGAAGCCTAACAATGCCTCTGACATCTAACACCTTCATTCCACCTTTAAGCTTCTTCCATTTCCAATCACCTCACCATGAAAGATGACATTCTCTGACATTTGGGGTTTGACATGAATCTTTTGATGTCTCCCATGAAAATCAAATCACTGAGGATTGACAGTTAATGCTGCTAAACCCAGCCATGAGAAGATACTGGACAGTTGTCAGAGCATCTGTCTCAATAGAAGTGGGAATGCAGATCAAGAGTTGGATCTAACCGGAAGGGGAGGGTCCTTGCAAAGGGATGCAGAAAATAGCAATGAGAACAACCCAGCTCTCAGTGTGGCTCTTGCCTTGAGAAAGGAGGGGTTTCAACTCTTAGACACATTTCATTGTTTCTAGCTCTGAAGCTTAAGATTTTGTCACTCTGCAAATCTCTTCCTTGCTTTTTGCTCAGCTTCCTCATGTTTCTCATCTCTATGGAGCTGAGCTTCCCCTACTTCACAGTATGTGTGTAGGCAGAATGCAGGCATGTACACAGAGGCCAATTTGAAAGTCACAAATACTTGTGTGTCCTGAAGTCTTGGATATTAAGAGATTATAGAAACTGAGTGCAGTGATGCACACTTGTAATCCCAGCAGCTCAGGAGGCTGAGGCAGGAGGATCATAAGTTCAACTTAGTGAGGCCCTAAGCAATTCCATGAAACCCTGTCTTTAAATAACAAAATATATAAAGGGCTAGAGATGTGGCTCAGTGGTTCAGTACTCTGGGTTCAATCCCTGGTAACAAAAAAAAGACAAAAAGAATTTCAGAAAACATATTTGATAATCTAGAGGGGGAGATTCATATATAGAGAGAGAACATTTTAGAATCTTATCAAAAAACCAAGAAGTTGGTAAGAACTCATTTTCAACGTTGACATCTGGTTCTGCAAAGCTGGATGATAGGACTGGGCACAGAGAGAGGGTTGAGGCTTCCATGTTATCTGCAGATAAGTTTCCCAAAAACAGAAGGTGGTGGAGGCCTAGAGGTGCACTCAGTCTTAATGGTCTCAAGTACTGAGGTCAGTAATTGTGTCAGGGTCTGAGGTTGATATATGTAAGGAGAACCATTTATGTGGAAGTTGCTCCCCTAGTTTCTGAATATTAAAGCAAGTGACAGACATAGTTCCAGCCTTCAAGTGGTGAGTGGAGAAGTTCATTATGTAAAATAATCAACCCATGGCAACATGTCCTGGTAGAGGAGAGAAGGGAATGGGCTCATTCCCACATGATGGCTATGGTGCGCATGCACTGACATGCATAGAGCCATTGTCCTTTATAATGGAAAACATGGCCACTGACAGTTTTATGTCCCTGAGAGTCAACTAATGTCAACAGGATTTTATGGTGAATTTATAGAAGCAGGCTCTGAGTCCTGGATTAATAGACCTTCTGCCTGTGTGATAAGGGCCCATTAAAAAAGGAGGAGAGAGGACCCTCTACACAGTCTGACTGTCAAGCTCAGGTGCTCTGAGCTGTGGGTGTTAAGGGGCTTCCTCAGTCAGGAGTCACTATGGATGATGTTTTCTTGCTGAGCAGCCCTGATGCCATCTTTCCAAGCAGCCAGCTCAGGCACAGCAGCTGTGAATTGCTGCCTCTGGAGCAGACCACTCCTCTCTCATCACAGAACCTGGGTAAGAATCTTCAGAGATGTTTGATACTGTTGAGATATTGCAGAATAAACTAGCACCTCTGAATCTATTGTCTGGGAAGTTAAAAAACAATTGAGGCTGCCAAATTTCCAGTCACTGTGAGTAACTTACTGATCAAGAGGAGGAAATGGACTTTATGGGCAAGAGTCAGGATCACAACAAGCAGCTCGTGGGAGCAAGTGGTAATAGCAAACAGAATATCAGCATGTGCATGTAATTAGAGCCACGTCTACTGCTGCAGGTAGTTAAAGTGCCAGATGCCACACTGAAAATCTTTCTCTTCTATTTGATCCTTGAGAGATATTTTACTAACCCCATTTAACAGCTAGAGAAATTAATTAGAGATGCTGAATTCTATGATCCAAGGACGTAGAGCAGGGGAAGGTTTTGAACCCCAGTCCATCTGAGCTCTTCACCCTCTGTCACACACTCTTCTTTAATCCCTGTGAAATGTCACAGGTAAAAATAGTTTTTTTTTTTTGAAAACAAAAAGAAAAAGCCTGAATACATGTGACCACTTGTGCCCCCATGACCAGGAATAACAAAGAAATGGTCTATCAACAAATGCATTATAAAGTCACCATCCCTTGTCTGACCCTGGAGGAGCCAATATGATGGGGGTTTTCGGGATTTTACAACACTCAATAAAATGCAGCTCTCTCGGCAGGGCCTGGGGCAGCACCACAAAGCAAGCAAGCTAACATTTCTGCCACAAAACCCATGAAAATCACACTGCATGCAAACCCTACAGGCTACATGTCTACTCCCTTTAGGCTCAGATTTCATTTTGACACCATATGAGGATAGGTTAGGTCAGAGAACCTGTCTAACAACTTAAAAACAAAAGACAATTTTTTCAAACTTTTTATTCTGTTTGCCCCAAGACATCTTCCTATTTAATTCTCACATATATTTTCAGGTGGAGAAGAAATTATTCTAGAGACCATTTGATGTCCTTTGGCATTCAGAGGCAAAGTCTCTGGCTCAATTCTTCCTCTTCCAACTGGGGGTGGACTTGATCTAAAATTCAGGGGCTTTGACTCCCTGTCTGGAGAACATATCTGTGCAGCATGGGCAAAGGAAAAAAGTTGGAGCCATAAAGAACTGGGTTCAAATGGAGGTGTGCCTTAGCCTGCTCAGGCTGGTGTAACTGTAGCCTGGGTGACTTAATCAAACATGTGTGTCCCTCAAAGACCTGGCGGCTGGCAAGTATAAGATTAAGGTGCCAGTTGAAGAAGTGGAGAGAGAGCACTCATCTTATAAGAATGTCAATCATGTCCCCATCTAAAAATAGTTTCTTCCTAATACAATCAGACTGGGAGTCTGGGCTTCTGCATGTGATTTGGGGGACACCACATTGAGTTCATAGTGAAGTCCTTCTTCTCCCCTTCCTTCCTGTTCAACTTGGAACAGTCAAATCTGTTCTCCAGCCCCAGGTCCTATATCTCAAAATGAGCATGGTCATCATGTCCACCCCACAGTGGGGGCGTAAGAGGACATACAAATGAGATAGTGAGAACACAAGATTAAAAATAATTCAATAAAATGGGCCCACTGTGCTGATCCCCACATGCTGTCTTTTCCAGAAGCAATTTACTGGGAGCCCTGCCTGGACTAAGTAGACAGGATATGTCACATTCATCAGCAAACTATCTGTTATCTGCAGGAGAAATGCAGGCCTGAGATAATGCCAATGGGAGAAATCCTGGAGACTTTGGTGATCAGATCCTGAAACTCATGGAGATAAGGTTATTTCCTCCTAACAATAAAATCTATAAGAATGTATGGTTAAGAATCCAATTAGAACCAGTCACCATGGGATAAGGGGACCTAGAATCGTCATGGCAGTGGGTACTTGAAAGTCTGATATCATCTTGCTCTCAGTCAAAAATCAAGAGGTGGACCTGGGCTGGACTCCAGAAACTTCTCTGGGATCCCCAATAATACGGAAGTGCAGGAGGGGAACATTGTTCCTCTCTCCTCAGAACCCCCTCTCCTTCCTTTGACAGTGTTCAGTTCCCCTTTTCTTATCCCTTTAGTAAACTCAATCTTGTTTCTCTGACATGTCTGAAATCTTTCTGACTTGATTGCAAGAATCCAGTTTGAAGGGCAGGTCTTTGCACTGACTCAGGTTCTCAGAAGGCCCCAGCTCTGTAGCCACAGGAGGTCAGCTGCCACAGTGTTCCTGGGGCCTTTTCTGAGTGTCCTCACTCCCACCTCACCTGAGCACTTTAAACTCTCTGTTGCTGGGAAATCTTGGACTTCACTATGTTTGAGTGCCAGATTCTTTTGTGATAATAGAGACAAACCCTTCACAGTTCTCTCTTCCTTTCTATCTTCTCTTTCGCTGGCTCCTTGAGCATAAAGAATCAGAAAAAAAAAAAAAAAAGGCTTTTACCAGTTGACACATCAGGACCCCCAGGTCTGTGGTTTGTTCACATCTCCAGAATGTGACTTCATCTGAATCAAAACGCCTGGCTGCAGCAGCCATCTGGTTTACCAGATGTGGCTGATACGCGTCCTCCCACCTCCAAGGAGACAAAGTGGATCAGAGCATATGATCAATGCACAAAAGGCCCGCGGCAGTACAGTGTGCTCTTCATCCACTTATTCACGGAATAATTATTAATTTGTGGTGTCTGTGAACGTCTCTGTGCAAGAAACTATAAAAATTTTTATTGTGACGAAATTTGTTTTTGTATGCTGGAGATAATATAACATCTTAGAACATCTTGAATATAGACCAAAAAAGAAAATCAAAGAGAATTAGAACTTGAATACACTAATAATAGACTCTTATTTTTTTAATCTTTTTTATAGTTTACTAAACTTTTACCAACTTTTTAATCAGACTGAATATATAATCTTTTATTTTTTTTTCACATTTTTTTAAAAAGAGCATTATTCATGCATGCTATCTTTTTTTAAAAAAAAATTTTTATTCTTTTTTTTCAGGGAAGGGTTATATGTGCTTTTATTTACTTATTTTTTTCTTTCTTCTTAAGATTTTTTTTTATTAGCACTTTAGAGTTATACATAGTAGTTGGGTTCATCTTGTGTTTTTAGTGAAGTGATAGTAATTAAGAGTATTCATTCTGAAGGCAGGAATGTTAATGCACCAAATCTTTGCTCTTCCCGAAGTTCATAGTCCTAACAGCCAATGTGATGGTTTTTGAAGGATGGAAATTGGAGAAGTAAATAAGTTTAAATGAGTTCATGAAGGTGGGGTTCTCATGATGGGCAGAGACCAGAGCTGGCTCTCTCCACCCTGTGAAGACACAGAAAAAAGACAGCTATCCATGAGCCTAGGAGAGGGTCCATCCCAAGAATGTGTCCCTGTTGGAACCCTGCAGTTGAACTTCTCGCCTCCACAACAGTGAAAACAAAATGTCTTTCTTTAAGCCCAAGTCCATGGAATTTCGTTACAGCACCAGAGCAGCATAAGACACAGACTGCTCAGGCTATTTACCTAGCTGGGAGAACTGGGTCAAGTTATCAAAATACTCTGTGTTTTGGTTTTCTCAGTTGTAAAATTAGATAATAATGGCAGATACCCCCGTGGAGTTGTTAGGAGGCCAAAATGAGATATCATATACAATATACTTGGAAATAATGTTGGACACATAGAAAACTCTCAGTAAATATTTGCTTCTAACTGGTGCTCATCAGTTTCCCTTATCTGTTCATCAGAAAAAACTTTCTGTAAGGACAGAGCCATACGTCCAAGGCCCTAATGCAGTATCTGGAAGATAGCAGATTTGGGATTATAACAAATAGCAACAAATGGGTTGGAATCAAACTAAAAATCTTCTTCACAGCAAAGGAAACAATCAAGTACATGAAGAGAGAACCTACAAAAAGGGAGAAAATCTTTACCACCTGCACCTCACATAGAGCATTAATCTCCAATATATATATAAATAACTCTAAAAACTTAATACCAAAAGAACAAATAACCCAACCAATAAATGGACAAAGGAACTGAACAGGCACTTCACAGAAGAAATATAATGGGTCAATACATATATGAAAAAATGTTCAACATCTCTACAATTAGAGAAATGCAAATTAGGACTACACTGAGATTCTATCTCATGCCAGTCAGAATGGAAATCATCAAGAATACAAGAAACAATAAATATTGGTGAGGATGTGGGGAAAAAGGCACACTCATACATTGCTAGTGGGACTGTAAATTGGTGCAACCACTCTGGAAAGCACCATGAAGATTCCTCAGGAAATTTGGAATGAAACCAACATTTTTACCCAGTTATCCCACTCCTTGGTTTATACCCAAGGGCTTAAAATCACCACACTACACTGATGCAGCCGCATCAATATTTACAGCAGCTCAATTCACAATACCTAAACTATGGAACAGCCTAAGTATCCTTCAACAGATGAATGGATAAAGAAAATGTGGTATATATACACAACTGAGTAATATTCAGCCATAAAGAGAAATGGAATTATGGCATTTGCCAATAAATGGATGGAACTGGAGACTATGCAGCAAAGTGAAATAAGCCAATCCCCAAAACCCAAAAGCTGAATGTTCTCTCTGATATGTGGATGCTAACTCACAATAAGAGTTGGGTAGGGAAGAATAGAAGTTCAGTGGATTAGACAAAGGGGAAGGAAGGAAAGGGAGGGGAAATGGGAATAGGATAGAGTAGAATGAATTGGTCATTACTTTCTTATGTGCGTATATGATTACATGACCAATGTAACTCTACATCATGTATGACCAGAAGAATGAGAAGTTATACTCCATATATGTATAATATGCCAAAATGCATTCTACTGTCATACATAACTAATAAGAACAAATTTTTAAACATACTAAAAAGTATTCCTTTGGCTCAAATATAAAACCATTCGTAAACTTAGCAGACAAGGTAGCTTTTGCTAACAAAGGCAGTGGAAGGTAAGGATGAGAAATAGCCTGAGATATCTTTCCTCCTATTGTGGAAGCAGAGTGGCCCCCAAGACAATGCCCCATGAGGGTCCAGGCAAAGAGAATGGTGTCTCCAAGGTTAGCATCTTGGCAATGAATCACCACACCACTGGAAATTTCAAGGCCCAGCACAATTACAGTCAGAGAATTTTCCTGATGGTTTTTCATGGAAATTTAATACTGGTCACAAAATCCACAAATGGATTCCCTTGGGCTCAAGTATTCATTACTAGAGTTGGTATTTATTTACCTTGCAAGATTATCTGGGATCAGTCAATTAACAATATCATGACAGCAGAACCCAGGTGGTAACAAGTGGGAGCCTCTGGGTATAAAACAGAGGATGGGGCTCATTTTCTTTTGGGTAACAGGAAAGAGAACTTTTTCCTAAGAGCACTCTAAAGATACAGAAGGCTTTGTAAAGTCTCCTATAAGCTGATAAATGTTGACTATAATCTGAAGAAAAATCCCAGGTGTAAATATACTTTGTATGATTCTGTGTAGTGCCAAATACACATTCATAAATGAGTGAAGGATTGGATCCACTAGTCATGGATCAATTGGCTCTCCTCTCTGTGAGTGGGAGAATCTGGAGATGCTTGAAATTATTCAGTGCAACTTCTGAAATGAGGAGAAGGTACACAGTATTTTCAGTACAGATCAAATAAACTACAAGGCTGTTTCACTGATGACCTTCCTGTAGTTTGGAGTATTCGACTCTGAAATTACCTGGACAATCACAAGTCCCCACATGTGTCTAATACATGACTCACTCAATGGAAACATCCTAGAAAATTCTGTATTTTGACATCCAAACTAGAGTTTTCTATAGCTCTGACCCCCAATTGGATAATAAAAAGGACTTAGCAGAAGTATTCAGTATATCAGATTTAATCTCTCCAACATTCTGTGGTACAGGAGTTTCTCCTCCCAGTATATTATATGTATATAAGAGTGATAGTTTGAAGTAGTCTATTTAAAGTGCTTTGGATTTTATTACAATTACAATGAGGAGGTTTTATCATGAGTGAATCACAGCCAAATGCATTTTTAATGGGTGGATAGATGAATGGATAATTGGATGTGTAGATTAATGGAGGGGTTGAAGAAGTGCTACTTGTTTATTTTAATTTCAGTCTCCTTTTTTTTCTGCAGTTTGACACTTTCTCTGACTCTACCTGAAGAATCAAAAAATAAAATAAAAATAAAAAGGAGAAAAGAAAAGAAAGAGGGAAAGAGGGAGAAAGGGAAAAAGAAGAAAATGCTAACATTGTGTTTAAAGCAATGTTGGAAATTCATAAAATCTTTGGAATGCGTTGACTGTCAAATTTATAGTTAAGCTGGTGAACTATATGAAGGAGAGAGGGTGACAATATAGACATTGAAATGAAACTACTTATTTCTGAGAGTCAAAGTGACCATATAACTCATAAGCCCTGCTGAAGTCTGTAAATTCCAGAGGAGTCGTGGTGTATTGTATAACAATAATTCATTCATGGGGCTTCCTTTGGTATGCCCAGCCAAACTATTTCAACATTAAATTTATTTTCTCTTTGTAGAAATGGAAATGCAACTGTGATTTTTTGGCAACAGATTTATTTTTCTTGGAATAATAGGGTTTTTAAGTAATGTATGGATACTTGGTTCTGTTTAACAAATGTCAGTGGTGACACACACGCAGCACAGACACCTACACAAGCATCATTGGACAACTTACACTCTGTTTTCACTTTTCCAGTTCTGTCCATCACCCAGCAACACATCAGAAACCAAAACTGCCAAAAAATAATGTTTATATTTTTAAAGCAGAAATAAGTAATCATTATAGAAAGTCTAATATAATGCACCACAAGAAAAATTTATTCCTAAGCTTTCTGCTCAAAGGAATTATTTTTATTAAGTATGTATATACATATAGGGTGCAGTAAGAGCTCCAAAACTCTGATCTATCTCAGAAGCTGCATGTTTACTTAGTCGAGCCTCCCCCTCCAACCTGGCAGTGGTAGTTTGCTCTTGCTGAGGTTACAGCTGTCCTGGTGCAACAAGACAAGGGGCCTCCATAGACTGTCAAGCCAAGACTTAGCATGAACTGCTGCCAGAGGCTCCAAGTGGGCCAAGAGTTAAGGCTACACTATAGACTGAACGCTTGTGTCTACTCCAAAGCCATATGCTGAAACCCTAATATCCACTATGATGGCATTTGGAGGTAGGACCTCTGGGAGGCAATTAAGGTTAGATGAGGTCACAAGGGCAGGTCCCCCAGGATGGATTAATGGCTTTTAAAAAGAGGAACAGGTCCACTGTGCTATCTTCACACATGATATAGCATAGTTTGGTAGATTTTATTCCCCAGTACTTCATCTTGCAAATATATATATATATATATATATATATATATATATATATATATATATATATATATATAATTTCAATTAGTGCAATATATATATAAATAAGATAATAATAGTAAATAATAAGATAATAATAGTAATAATAGAAGGGAGATAAGGAGATAAGTAATCAGGGAAGA
Organism: Spermophilus citellus; assembly: GCF_964194105.1. Classification (NCBI taxonomy): domain Eukaryota; kingdom Metazoa; phylum Chordata; class Mammalia; order Rodentia; family Sciuridae; genus Spermophilus; species Spermophilus citellus. Next base: position 9,859,446 of record NC_138189.1, on the reverse strand, counting down.
GGAGAGGGTAAGGGAAGGTACTGGGGAATGAAACTGATCAAATTATGTTATGTGTGTGTATATGACACAATGAACACCACTATTATGTATAATTATAATGCACCAATAAAACATCTTTTAAATTTAAAAAAAAATCCTGGATTTGTCAATAATAAAAATTGTTACCATTGCTATAAAAAGAGGAAGATAAAAAATGTACCTTTCTCCTTGTGTGCACAAGCTTTTAAAAGTAAAGTATATGAGAACATGATCATGAAGTGGGTCTTTACCCAAACCTGATCATGCTGACACCCTTATTTTAGAACTTAAGCTTCCAGCACTTTGAGAAATAATTGTTTGTGTTCTAATCTACCTGGTCTATGATGTTCTATTACGGCAGCCTGAACTGAGAAGGGCAATGTGGAGACGATGAAGAGAGTGGTCCCCTCTAGTTTTAATGGCCCTCCATCTTGTAAGTTTGCTTTAAAAAAAGCTTTTTTTAAGGGTGTTAATAAGCCAAGTTATTTATTTTGATTTTCTCATTTCAAGGAAAATGTCATGTAGTCTAGAAATTCACAAATGTAAAAAATTCAATGTCCAAAAATAAACCAGTTGTTCAATAAAAATTAACCATTCTTCAAATGGATATGCAATATTTTGCAATTAGATATAAAAAAGACAGTCATTACATGTGACCTTATAAAGAAAACATATCATGCCATGTAATAATTTTGATACCTTCTTTTTCCCAGGCTTTTTAAAAATTACTACATATATTTTATGTTTGAAAATCACCTGTCAAATTATAAGATCTCCTATGAAATATTTGTTATCCTAGTATCAGCTAGTGAACCAGCCTCTGAGGATCTAACACGTGTTTGACCTCAAACACTCATTTCATGGCCTGTAGGAAGTCCAGTGCCCTCACCAACACATGCCTGTGAATTCTTAGTGTGCTCAAGCTCACATGCACCTCTGCATTTACACTCCTCCTAACAGATTTCTCTCCTGTGCCTTCTCATCACTTTGTAACAGCTTTTTGTGCTCATCTATCTTAAATTTTCTAGGTGGGAGGTGAAGATCTTCTGGATTGAGCAATGAAAACAACTAAAGTAACTCTCACAAGGCCTTTGCAAGAGTAGCCAGCTGCAATGCAATTTTTTTTCCTGAGAGAGGAATTTACAAGCCAGGCTCCCAATGGAGAGCTGCCTCTCCTTGGATAGTCTCTCTGGGCCTCCACAACCCAGGAATTGCCAGAGATGAGCTGTGCTTCTCAGTCCCACCTGCTCTCTCTGCTTCCTTCTATACCAGGTCCTCCAGGAATCCAGCAATATTTCAAGTCCTTTGCATTTTCTTAGGTGTAACAGTTCAGCTGTCTTTTGTTCTAGAGGCTCCTTTCAGGTCTATACTTGAGTATGAATATTCACCTCTAAATGGTCAACCACCAACTCATTTTCTAAATAAAGGTATTCAAGATCAATTCACCTGTGATAGTTAGCAAGTGTAGCGGGGACAATAGCTGTTTGCCAAGGGGAATTCTCATGTCACTCCTTATAAATTTTGTTACACATATTAATTCACAAAAAAAAAAAAACTGGGGAAAGAGGGTTGATATTTATATCAAAAATCCATGTATGTTCCTTCCTTAAGCCCTAAGGAAGATGCACATCTGAGACGTCATTCAAAGTCAAACTTTGGTTATCTCTGTTCATTGAGGCTGTCACTGACCATCTTAGCTGTGTGGTTGGTCCTTTCCTCCCTGGGCATTTTCGGATAATGGAATAAGGTCATAAAGACCCCAACATCCCTCAAACAAGAGCATGGGTAATTTTCACTTTCTTATAAATATCTCTAATTCTGCAAGTAGTGTATGCTCTCTAGCCATGGGAGACTGATGGAGATTCCGAACACCTCAATGTCTTCTCCAACCTGAGTGTCCCACTGATGTGTCTGACTTCCTTCTCAGTCAGCTACACGGTGACTCCTGTTTGTTTTTTCCTGCCTCTAAGAGTAGTGTTCATTTTATTTGATCTCTTTAACAAAAATGAAAACGTATTACTTCTTTTAAAATACTTTATTTCTAGAACATGGACTCCGAACAACCAGAATAGAAAAATAGGTTTCCCTTTGCTCAAACCTGTATGCAAAATTTGGCAACAAAAAGGAAATAGGTTGAAATCATGGCCTAAACTAGAAGTTATCAATGTGTTTAAGACACACTTAGCTCATCTTTTTTTCTGAGTTGTAAAATGAAGTTAGTTCCGTGGTATAATAATGCTAATGTAAATTAAAGAACCTTAAAACGTTTGGTATTTAAATATTCTTAACCAATAGTAGAATGGTAGATAAAGAAATGGCTGGCTTCTTTGTACCTTTGCTTTTAATTACATGACCTTGAACATATAGCATAACTTCTCTTAAGTCTTGGCTTCCTGGTCTGTCAACTGAGGCTGCCAGCACCTGCAGTGAGGCCTTATAAATACTCATGAGTGTTTGCTGAAGAGCGTGATCCTCAAATATTCAAATGAAGTCTTGACCTCTATGACACCCATGGCAATATATCCACCTATGTGCAGTTCAATCATTCTGGCACTTCCATGGGAGGTGGTGAGGGTGGGGATATAAATGCTTTCCTAGTTAACTTTGTTCCCAAATCCTCATTAAGTGAGTTATGCCAGATCATGACCTAATAGTCGCTGATGGTGACATGATCCACAATGTTTCATCTTCAATGACATCCCTACTTCAAATTATTACACAACAAGATTTGTGGGTGTCCTGGTCTTGCTAGGGTCTTTTTTTTCCTCTTTCTCCTCCTTCTCTACTTGGGATAGGAAACAGGAGTGCATTACCACCACACTACATTCCCAAACCCATTTATTTACTTATCTATTTATTTATTTATTTTCAAGATAGAGTCGCAGCTAATTTGCTGAGTCTGGCCTTGAACTGGCAATCCACCTGCCTCAGATTCCTGAGTTGCTGGGATTTCTGGCATGCACCACCATACCTGGCATTTCTTCCTCTTCTTATGAAGTCAAAAGTGCCATGATGGGGGACCCTACATTCATGACATGATCCAACCCTACTTATCACCCAAAAGCCCACCCCCAAATATAAAATTCATATATATTTGAGGATTAAGTTTACAATAAGAAATTTTGCTGGACACTTTGAAACGATGGTAATAGGTAAGCAGCCGATTTTGCTATTGTAATTGCACCAGGGCAATTCCATGGAGCCTGAGGCTTTGTCTGCTGTGTGATGAAGGCACTTGGCTTCCCTCTTCCAGGCCCTGTCTCTTCGAGTGCTATGTTTTCTAAAAACTCAATTAATTCCTCTTGGTTTCATTTTGGGGCCTTTTCAACTGTTTGCTTTTTTTGTTGATCTTTTTGTGTTCATTATTATTATTTACATAAATCAATATAGCAAATGCAGTTCTCTATTGTGTTTTGCTTGTACAAATTCCTGAGTGTGCTCCATGCATGATGGACCCTCATCTGGCCCTGTATTTTCCCTTCACAGCATGTCCCTCTGACATGTCACTTTTTCATCCCTTCTCTCTGCATCAGCCTCTGCTAAGGAAAGGGATGTTAGGGGTCAGGTCCCTACTCAGATGTCACTTCAGGGCAGGACAGAAACAGCCACTATGAGTTTGGATTTGGCTTGCTCCTCCTCCTAGCTTTGCTTTCCCTCTTAGGACATTTAAACACAGCAGGTTTTTAAACAGTATTAGGAGGGATTGGGAAAGAGCCTGTGATGTGAATGGAAAGAAAGAAAACAAATGATGTCAAAAGAAAGTATAGGGCTGATGTGACAAAATGCAAGTCCCGAGCCAGGGAATCATTACTACAGTCCCCCAATGCCTCCCACCTGTACACTCCCAATACTGTGAGGGTGACAGGCATAAAACCTTGACCATTCCACCCCGAGTGCTCCCTCTGCCATTTGCCACTGGTGACAGTCCTCCCTTTGCCGCTGACATGCTCAGCACCTGTGTGTTCAGAGAACATTCCCCTCTCCCACTCAGGAGCGCAGATGTGGGAAGGCGGCAATTCCAGAGGGTTTATTTTAGAATCAGACTTCCTAATGACAGGCGTGGGAGGGGGTTTCATCTCATTGGCTCTGCTGGCGGATCACCCTCTGCTGATCTGTTTTGTCATTTTGTTGTCTGTCGAGGAGACAATAAAATGTTGGTGAGCAGCTGTGGCAGAATTATGTTTTATGTACAAAACGTGCGAGAAAATTCTGGCCTGGTGCTATAATTGTCTGACTAGATGGGGGCAGGAGAATGAGCTAGGCTTTCATCTGAATGAAATGTGTGTTCTCTCCTCCAGGTTTGGCATCCCCAACTCCGATAGAATCCATGTGCAATATCCTTTGTGCATTTTAGTTGGGATGCTGGGAGGAAAAGGAAAAAGATCCTTCATCACTAGACTAGAAATTCAGTCAGAGTCTAGTGAGATTGTGGTAAGGTGATATCTGGGTTTATCTAAAAAGAATTACCCCCACCCCAGAAGTGATCCTGACGAGAGTTGTATTAACGGAGGAGTAGCCACATGGAGGGAGTGGGGAGAACGCCCCTCAGCAGGACCTAGAGAACTTACATGGAAGCAAGCAAAACCTAGTGTCATAGAAACTTCTAGATCCAGATTCTGGTTGCTTCTGTAAAGCATGGTATGCAATACCATGGTACAGTGACTGCTCAGAGCAATTAGGAGATGTCTAAGCACAATTTTCTTTTGCTTCTTCCATTCTAGTTGGGTGGTTCTCAAAACTGTGTGTGCTCCCTAAAGTGCTATGACAATTGTACCTGTTAAGTTAATGACATAGTTTAATATAATATTATCTCAACGAGGGAGGGACATAAAAATATTAAAAGAATGTTGTTTCTTTAAAAATTTCAATGAAAAACTTGTTAAAAAGAGCCATCTAAAAATATTTCTGTTGACTGTAGGGTGAGCAAGTCAACTACAAGTTGATGAAAATTAACATTGTCTGCCTGAAGATTGGCTTGCAATTATGTACATCATTCCATTCTAAAAAAATAGGAATTAGAGTTTGAAAATTATTCACTGTGATTTTTCTCAGTGGAGAATGAACAGAACACCATTCACAAAACGTATGTTCAAAGAAAAGACTTTATTCTTAAACCCCACATTTGCAAACTGATATGTTATTAAATGCTAATTTCATGCATACATACGGGTATGTGACTCCCCTCCTCAGCTGTTTTAAATTGCTCAACAGCTTCATATCTGAATTAGTAGAAAATGGATGTCTTCAACTTTGCCAGGAGGGTACAAAATTGTTCTGGATGGATAGTGGATAGACTCAAAGGAAACCAAAAAAGGTGTCATTTGATAAGAAGGTGGAAGGAAGGAGGTGTGCATCTTGTGAGCAAATTGTATTAGGAAGACTGAGTTGCAAGGTTACCAGGTTGCAACGTCAACTGAAATAGGTTTAGGTTGGGACTCCAGCCCATGTGAGAGGGAGAATGGCTAAAGCAAGTCAGGGGGCAGGTCTAAGGGCCTGAGTTTGTGGACATGGTTGATAATTACAAGGTTTAGGGACAGAGAACAAAATAAAGGCCTGCTCAAACAGAAGTATTACAGGTTTATCATCTAGCAGAGTTTGATGCTGTGCCTCAGATATGAAAATTATTCTTTCTGACTCTCAAGTTCTTCATCTGTAAATTGTGGATAATACCTCTCTTATAGGGAAATTGGAATGATTAAATTTATAGTACAATCATGCATTGTGTAATGAAGAGACGGGTTCTGATAAATGTATGGCTAGACAATTTGTCTCATGAGAACATAAACCTAGATGGCCAATCACTCATGTGGGCTTGTCATGCAGGAAACACGAGACACGTGAAGCTGCTTGCTGCTGATGTAACCGAGCTTGAGGTTCCATAACAAACGTTTTGTCCTTTGAAAGTAGGTGTAAGCTCCAAAATAATGATTAAAAGTATAGTATAGCAATTAAATAGTCTGGTAACTTAAAGTCAGTGCATATATATCATGCACTGTTCATAATTGTTTGTGGTATGCTTCAGAGAGGCACTGTAGAGTTGTTTACAACCAACTTCATCACAAGCATACAGTCATACTCTTGATGTCACCATGGCAATGACCTCACTAAGTGACAGCAGCTTCAGCTCCATTACTATCTTGTGGGACCACCATTGTCTACTCAATTCCTCACTGAATAAAACATTGTTATGCAGTGCATAACTGCATATCAGACCACCACGCATACACTTAGTAGTGATGCAATATTTATTTCCCTTTTATCCCATTCACTCATTCATTCATTCGAAAATATTGACTGAGCACCTATGGTGTGCCAAGAGTTGTTCTAGCTATAGAGAATATCACAGCAAAGAAAAAAAGGTGAATTATACTATCATGGAGTTTGCTTTCCAGTGGGGAGTCGAATGCTCAATGAGTTAGAATATGATATAATGACAATGGCATGTGCGATGACACAAATAATGTGAATGGAAAACCTTCATGATTTATAAGGAGAGGCGAAGGAGTGGATGCTAATCTGAACACACTTTTTTTTTTGTTTTGTTTTGTTTTTCTACTTGGAAGAAAATGACAAAATGGCAGCCCAGCTACTGCTGTAATTAATGAGGACTCTTCAGCTGCTGGTAGCACAGAATGGGCTGACTCATGGCAGAGAAGCTTCTGAGAGCCCTTAGTCTTAAACTTTGTTGTTGTTTTTTTTTTTTTTTTGAGAGAGAGAGAGAGAGAGAGAGAGAGAGAGAGAGAGAGAGAGAGAGAGAGAATTTGTTTAATATTTAGTTTTTGGTGGACACAACATCTTTATTTTATTTTTATGTGGTGCTGAGGATCGAACCCAGCACCCCGAGCATGCCAGGTGAGCGCGCTACCACTTGAGCCACATCCCTAGCCCCAGTCTTAAACTTTTAATGAAACAGATTATGTTTATTTTATTATTATCAGTGCTATACATGATTGTTGCACAAAACTCAAAACAATATAGTAAATTACACAAAAGTGAAAAAGGAAAGAAAAAATAAAAATCACCCCAAAACCCAACAAGTAAACATAGCAACTGTTAAGATTTTTTTAAGTTTCGTTTTTCCTATTTCATAGAATGTTCTTTAAGATGTGTCTCAGTACATGCTAATTTCTTTGTTAATAGGACAAATACAGATACTGCCCATAACTCTTAAATATGTATGAATATATTCTACATGTGTGCATATACATACATACACACGCACATTCACTCATGCTCACAGATAGTCCCTGACCTAACATGGTTCAACTCATGCCTTTTCTGTTTTACAGTTATATAGAAGTAATACACATTCAGTAAAAACTATATTGGACTTGAATTTTGATCTTTTCTTATACCAGAGACATGCTGGGATGATATTATAAGGCATATGATGACCTCTTGCCAGGCTGGGAATGATCTCATGCAGCCAGCCGTGCGATCAGCAGGGTAAACACCAGATGCTCTACAGTGCACTGTGCTGCTGGCTGTTTTTGGATAGGTGTTTTGTGCTTCCGCTTGCCACCATGCCTATAAAAGGCTCATCTGTATCTCTGGTACCTATTCAACCCTCTGTTTTCCCTTTTAGTGTCATTCAGTAAGTTACACGAGCTATCAGCACTTTGTTATGTGACAGGCTTTGTGTTAGATGATTTTACAAAAGTGCAGGTGAATGTTAGTGTTCTGAGTACATTGAAGGTAGATTAGGCTGAACCATGATGGTGGGTAAGTTAGAACTGTTACATGCATTTTTGACGCCATGTTTTCACCTTTCAGGGGTTTTATCAGGACATCACCAGTGGTGGAGCATCTGTTCCTTGCCCCCTCCAAGTCACAAATGGAATCTTAATGGGCAATGTGTTAAAAGACGGCTTGTTCACTGGTGATTAGGTCCTGAGGACTGAGTGCTCCTGAATAGGATTGTTAGTGAGGAATAAACAGCTGCAGAGAACTACCCAGGCCTTTTATTTATCTTTTGCCTTTCCACTCTTCCTGCTTTCGAGGAAACAGAGCTCAAAGCAGAATTTCGGAAGCAGAAACCAGGCTCTCCCTAATGCTAAACTTAGTCGTGCCTAAATCTTGAACTTCCCTGCCTCTAGAACTGTCAAAAATACATTTCTGTTGTCTAAAATTCTCCAGCATCAGGTATTTTGTTAAAGCAGCACACATGGACAAAGACACACCTTGAAGTTTCCCAGTTCTCTTGCACCTGGTTTAGGCCTCACCCATGTGACTGTTTCCATGGTGAGGCTGCCACCAGCAATCACAATTCCCCAGGGCTTCCTTCTCTCCTGTGGGATGAATGTACCCTCTTGTCAGCAGGTGCATGAGCCCAGCAGTTTCCTCCCCACCCTAAGTTGGGCAAGGAGCAGGAGGATAAAGGACACATGGTTGCATGAGGTCTTGGAGTGGGCCAGTTCCACAGGGTGGCCTGCCTCTCCGACCAACACAGCTTGAGAAGACACATCTCGTCCAGTCATGAGGGTGAAACCAGATGAAGTATGAAGTTGTAACAGAAGTTCAGTCAACACTAGTTCAATGTGAATGGCAGAGACTACAGGAGAGAAAATGAGTTATACACCACCAATAAATACGTTGCAGGATCTTTGGGGCCAATGTGGGGAAAAATCCTGATCAGGGTCCTTTCTTTTCTTCCAGACTCTATTTGAAAATTTTTTATGTTCTTCCTAATTCTCTGGGAAACTCTCCAAGATCATAATCGAAAAACCACTATCCACTAAATGTCATCCAGCAGTTATTTCCCTGCCGCCATTTCCCCTCACACTCTGCACCAGAACCATCCTGACTGCCTGACTCAAAACCACGGAGGTGACGCTGACTCTGGCTCCTCTGCTCCCTTTTGCTCTACCTGCCCTGCTTTTTAGATGTCTGCACGTGTTGACAGCCTGTCATTCCAGGTCACTTGGATCTTGTCCCCTGGGTGAGGAATTCCTCCTGATCTGGGTTGTTTCTTTCTCCTCTTATGAGTCACTTTCTATCACAAATCTCTGTTATATTTCCTTAATTCTCACCCATGCCCCAAATTAGCACAGTCACATATTTTCTTATTTACTGTTTGCCTACCAGCCTAGACTAGCTTGTGAAAGTCCCATGAGAGGGTGGATTCTGCTTCTGGGAGCAATGCCTGGTACATCACATTTGGTTACATTTGCTGAATAAATGCACAGGCACTTACGGATGCTAGACACGGTCCTGGGTGCCGTGGCAGGTACAGATTTGAATAAAGTGGAACAGAAAGAAATGAGTGCTAATTAAAGGTGATGGCAATTTTCTATAGAACTATCAGTGGAAGAAGCAATCAATTCTTACTGAATAAAAGGCAGCAGGAACTCTTCCTAGAGGTGATATTGTTCAACCTCAACTATGGAGAATAAGTAAGATTTTGAATGGTGAACTGTAACAGCCGTGAGCAGGGAGAAAATAGACTCCACGTCAATAGAAGAGTAGAATCAGGAGGGAACCTGTGAAAATGCAGGACTGTTTCAGCAGAGTGACTATTTCAGTCCACAGTTGGGGAAGAGGGATGGAGTGAGAGAGGCATCGTTTAATGGTGTTCACTGAAGATGGTTAGGAACAGAAATAGCACATTAGTGAGAGACAGGAAATAGTACAATGGAGGGAAAGCAAAAGGTTTTCTGTCCTTCCCTTTCCTAAGTCCCTTTTGACATATTCTTTCTTATGCATAAAGCACAAGCCAGAAAGAGGAGGCTGTTTTTGTCCCTCTCTATCATACTTACCTTGTCATTCACTTTTGAAGTCTCTGTCTGTTCATCTCTCAAAAGGGGGTGCGCTAGCTGCACATTCCGCACATTGGCCTTTTGGAACTGCCCCCGGCCAGTGAGGAGCTTTGGAAAACTTAGTAATCTTATTCGGACATCATTGAGGTCATCAATGGTGCTCTGCCAATTTGGAGGCATTTTGCAAAATGGAGAGCAAGAAGAAAAATAATTATTAGCCTATGTTTCCTAAGGAAAATAGCGTGATTCATGGCCAGCATGCTGACACTTCACAAAGTAGTTGTGACCACTGGGTGTCCATAGTGAAGACAAAAGAAAGAAGGAGAAGGATAGGAAACAAAGACCAGCTGGAGCTACACCAAGAAGAAACACAGCCAGTGCCCTGCCTAGGACAGGCAGGCAGGGGACCTGAGCCTCACACGCCAAAGAGAGCAGAGACTGAATAGGAATCAATCCGCCAAGTCCCTTCTCAACTTCCCACTCTGGTAAAGTTTGGCTCTCAGAGAATTCAGTCCTGAGGCTCATTAGCATTTCTGGATTACATCTTCTGACATCTCTGGTAGCTTCCAGGAAGTGAGACATGTGCCCACCCAAGGCCAGATGCAGGGAGGAGCCAGAGCTTTGGCGATGGCCTCAAGTCAGGGAACTGTTTCTGAGCCCTCCCAGAGTCAGCCTCCACATGGCGTCCGTGTACAGTGTGTGGCTGAGGCTCTGGAACTGGGTGGGGACCAGGTAATTTGAGGTAAGTAATATTTAAGAACAATACAATGGCAGTATATGACATCGGTGGAATATTGTCGTTGGTAAAATGTCTCATGTGCTTTCTTTCTTTTCGTTCTTACAGTTGCCCAGTGGAGTAACCCAGAGAGTGCCTGTGAGACACTTCCCGAAATCTTGAGAACTTCATTTAAAACCTCCCTGGTTGAGGGAGGTTTTACATGTCTTCCCAAGCCAACAGAAAAGGATGAATGCTTACCAAGTCCAGTGACAGAGGATTGGGCTTACCTTCACACTGTCACTGGAAATAAATCAGCCAGGGGCACGCAGCAGCCTCAGGAGGTTCAGCAGGAAGAATGAGACATTGCAAGACATGACATAAGCTACACCTGTAACAGATCATTTGTTTGAAAATACCTAAAGAGAATCTGGTCCAATTTATATTTGTTAGTCAAATTCAAACTCCACAAGGGCAGAGGAACTTGGTTTCTGGTTCTGTCTTCAGTCCACAGGACAGCAAATGCCTTGTCCACATTTGATGTTTTTTGAATAATTTAATGTGGTAAATATGGGTGATGAGAACAGTTTTTTGTTTTTTGTTTTTTTGGTTTTTGGTAAATAGATTTTTCTTTTTTGTAAGTTTTTTTTTAAATATTTTTTTAAGATGTTGATGGATCTTTATTTATTTATTTAAATGCAGTGCTGAGAATCGAACCCAGGGCCTCACACATGCTAGGAAACTGCTTTCAGTATTTCATTATTTTTCTTTTTGTCATTTTAAGATGAAATCTATTATCAGTAAAGAGAAGGTAATGAAGGTTGAGAAAAATGGAAAAATGGACCTTGTGTGTCTGGTGAAGTTAGATAGGTTTATCAGGCATTCTTCAAGGAAGATAGAAATTGTCCTCTTACTATGAGGATTCACAGATAACCAAAACGTTTCAGTAATGTTCCAATATTTGCAAGGGCAGATAGTGAAAACTATGGAATTGGGTGCAAATTGAACATTTATAAGTGATGAGAAGTTGAATTTTGAAGCCATCCGATACAGTATTGAATTCTGAACCTATATCCATTCAAGTGTGTGGATATGAAAGGTGCTGCCTGAGGTTGAAGGACTGAATAATATTCATTTGCTAACAAATATGAGTGCTTTGTTAGATGTTTATTACTATGTGACACACTATCTTCTCTAATCCTCCAACAAATTCTCTGAAGTTCATACATTTAAAAATGATACTGCCCAGATGCTCTGTAACTTGACCAAGATCACAAAGCTCATACTTCACCAGTCAGGATTCCAAGGATGGGGGTCTGTGGAGCAAATAAGCTCCTGGTGCAGAAAGCCTGTTCCCACCCCAGCCATAATTTCAGAAAAGGTAGAGTCTGAATCCAAAACTAGATTCTATGGTCTGAGCATTCCCAAAACTCCTTGTGTTGAAATGTGTTCAATCCCCAATGAGAAGGAATTCAGAAGCGGTGCCTTGGAGAAGTGCCTTACTTTGTCAAGAGGGACCTGTCATCATGAAGGACCAGTCCTTCTAAAGGGCTGGAGGGAAGCAGTCTTGGCTCCTTTTGCTCTTTTGCTCTTCTGCCATGTGAGGACACCCACGTGGCACCATCTATAGAGAACCGGTCTTCACCAGACACAGAACCCTCTGGTGCCTTGATGTTGGGCATCCTGGCCCTCTGAATAGAGAGAAATGAGTGTGCCTTGTTTGTAAGTTACCCAGTTTCAAGCATTTTATTACAGAAGCACAAATAAACTAAAATGTCAGGTCTGAGTCACTGCAAAGCCATTTGTTCATCCTCCTCTCTCTGCCTTGCTCTCTTGTTTTCTCTAGGACCTCAGTGGTTGATCTGAAGGCTTTATCTTGTGCCTTTCTGCATTGTCAGAAATCTTGGCTAAAGCACCTGTCCATTTTCAAATTCATGTGTTTAAAAAAAATCACAGTGCACCAAATACCCTCTTATTATCCACCAACACCACAGGCTCTGCTCTCCAGCTGTTTGACCAGAGGCGGCGGGGAGGGTGGGGGGAGTCCAGGAATTCCAAGCAGTTGACCAATGGTACATAAATAATCACAGTTTGGCATCAAACAACCCTACTCCAACTTTCTTTCTTTAACTTGTCTTTTATTATAGCATCAGGCCCAGCCAGATATGTGTGTGTCAGTTCTTAAAGATTCATAGAAAAATTGGTTGTAAATACAAGGAAGAGAGCAATGGATTGTCAGAGGAGTGTTATTTTGTTTTCTTTGCCAAGGAATCTTTTGCTCCTAAAGCCAATTGAAAAAGTAGCCCGAGGAAAGAGCTAGAGAGCCTTAAATATTTAATTTCCATCTTTGAACTGAGATGTCAGCGAGGTTGAGGGTGGCCCCACACAGGAGTTCAACAACCAGAGAAGTTCCAGGGCTTGTCCTCCTTTTCTGTCTAATATGTCATGGGACTTTCACTTGCTATTTATCTCCCAAATCCAACTCTCTCTACAGGAACTAAAACCCTATTATTCTTAAACGGTCTGGTTTGATGTCACCCCAGCAGTGAAGTCATTATATTCTCCAGAGCAATTTTCTTCCTGGACTAATAACACTCCATTAGCATCTTTCAAAGCCAGAGGAAAATCTGTTCTAGGAAAAGGGAGAAAGGTAGCAAAGAGTGAAAAGCAGAATAAAATATGTCCCACTGGCTTTATGTAATCCTTTGCTGACACGCGATTTCTCAATTAGACAGCGCCGGCCGCCCTATTCACTGCCGCTGAGGAACGAGGCTTCTGTCAAACGGGGGAAATGCTTGTTTTCTTTTGTTGGTCTGCCTGTCAGCAAACACGCAGAGATGATCCTCAGGGCTTTCTACTTCGTGGACAACTTAGATGTGATGGAGAAAAAGGGCAAAAGTGAATGCAGTTGCAACAAATGGGGAGTTCACTGTGGTTATATAATACTAAATGCAAAACCATTACGCATTTGCGACAAACAAGTATATTTGTATAACCTTTTGCAGGTAGCACTAATTCTAAATGGAGTATGTATAGGCATTTGCATAGAAATCACACGTTACACATAAAGTACACATCTGTGAAATATGCGTGTGTGTACACACATGCATGCACGCACACCCCAAAGCTAAACATCCCCTTTGATTTATTTCTACTGTACTGATTCCTAAGCAGCTGTCACTCTGTTGACCATGAAGCTAGGTGGAGAATACAAAGACAGAAGTAAATTTGTGCTGTTAGGGGTGATGAAGAGAATGTGACTTGGAAGATAGCAAGAGAGAATTATAAAGAGGAAATCTCCAACCACCTGACTTTTTAGAGTTTTAGAGACCTTTGGAGATTGTTGGAGATTGTGAACATAAGCCCATGGCAGGATTGACTTAATATCGTACCCTAATTACTTCTGGATATTGGACCTGTATGTCCCCTAATAGCTTCAGCCTGCAGAGAGGAAATATTAAATAGCAGCCCATATTTATGAGAGTACATGTATATTTTAAATAGATGCGTAAGAATACAAACTCTAGTTACAGGTTTAGATTATGAATGGTGGTGAATTAGTCATCTCTACAAATGCTTATAGTATTTTCATTTACACTACTTATTTGAATAAATAATATATTCATTGCTTTTGAAGAAAATGCAGTAAACAGAAGTAACATAGTATCTCATGAAATATTCTCAGAACTTAATAATTTAAGTGAGGATAGCAGCTATGAACTCATAGAATAAATGCTTATAATCAAAATCATTAATTTGCCATGTAATATTATGGTTAAGACTGTAGATTTTAGATCCAGATTTTTTGCTTTTTATCATCTTAGCCTCAAATCTTATTTTATCACTTATTAGTTATATGACCTTGGACAAGGGATTTACTCTCTGTGCCTCAGTTTCCTCATCTTTGAAATAAAGATAACTGTTCTAAAGTGCATTAGGACTGTTGTAAATGTTAAATGAGATAGAGTATCCAAAGCATTTAGAATAGGCATTGGCATCTGGCATTTGGTTAAGTGCAAATAAATGTTAGCTGCCTTGTGCTGTTGACCCAGTTCTGCTCAGTTCATTTGAAATGATCTCACATCCTGCACCGGGTGGGTGCAGTAGTTAGAGATCATATATTTTAAAGTTCCTAATACAGTACCTAGAAGATAATCTTCAAGGCCACTTTTCTGTTGCTTGTTGACATGAATTATACAGACTGACAAAGTGTGTTAACTCTGTCTCACATTTATATAGCACTTTACACGTTACAGAGGAGTTAACCTTCTTTTTCCTTTAAAAAACTCTCTGAACATCTTGTGCACATTACCAGCCTTGTTTTAAAGTTGAGACTCATGTGTTTCCATGCCTACCCTAGGGCTAAGTGTCTCTAAATGACAGCTAGGGGAGAGGTGAACATTTTTGTAGCCATCTGTACACTGACCACAGTGGAGTTTAATCTGTGGCGTGTTATTTACTGTTTCAATGATCCCAAAAGTTAGGGATTATTACCCATCAGGATGCAGACAGCAGTCCAATGCTCAGAGCTACAGAAGGGCCAGACTCAGCCAGGGAGTTAATTCTATCCATTAAGCCACAGGCTGCCTCAGGTTCATATGAGCATTTTGTTTCTATCATTTTATTTCATATTAAAATAAACAGAAGAACATGTTAGCTTCACGCTGCATAGATATCAAACGTTGAAGACCTCTGTGAGGCTCAAACCAACACATGCTTCCGTCTCCCATTGCTTCTTCTGCCCTAAAATCATTAGAGTTTCACTAAAGGAATACGAATTTAAAAAGAAATGCAAGAAAGAAAAGGAATGGTAGCAGTGGAGAAGGCTGCCGGCTGTGTGCAGGCAGCAGGCCCGTCTCTGGGGCCCCGATCAGTGACGCTGGCCCTTTCATCTTTCAGTGCCTTGAGCTACTGTGATCTGTTGAGCCTTCTGTGACTACATATGTCTCCAAGCAGAGCGATCGCTCCTAACAGCATGAACCCTGCATTATCCCCCCTCTTCTGAATCACTCTCAATTAAGCAGAGGCTGTGTGCATGGGCAGGAGGGAAGAAACCGCCTGGGCCCCTAGAACCAGCCCAAGTTCATGATGTTAGTAGACCTCCCCCATGAAAAAGAAGAGAGGAAATCTACCTGCCTTCATTAAAAATAGCATAAATAATTCTTCCTTCACACAGGGAGACGAGAGCCTGTAGAGGAAAGTAAAATCATTCTTCAAACACTCTCCACTGGATTCATTGACAATAGAAGGTTCATATGGCAATTGTCAATATGGCAAGAAAGCATGCAGCTTGACTCTTGCTATAATACAACAGTGAAAGAATATGAAAGTCGGAGGTAACAGAGAAAGAGGGAGAAGTTATGAATGAAGTGAGCTTACTGAGAATCATTGCTTTCATTCCCGGTGAATGGTCAGCCTCAAGAAGCACCAGCTGGCTTGACACTGAGCTACCCAGCACCACCCAATGTAAACTGTGCATCTTCAGGAGCCTTCCTCTCCACAGAAGCAGTGGCCCTGCAGCAGGAAGATGACAGGGGTGTACTGATCTGCAAGCTCACTAGGGTAGTAGCTTCCTGGGAAGCTGGACACATAGCAATGCCTCCAATACCTGAGTTGGGTCATGTGGGTGTTTCTCCTAGTTCTGCTGCTGGTGAGCTCCTGCCTCTGTGTTAGCTACTTTCCTCCCCACAAAAGAGGTTGGTTTATGGTTTAAACAGGTTATTATTCATCACGCTCTACATGCAAAAAAAATGTTCTCCTGGATGCAAAGACAGAAAGAAGAGAGAGCTGGCTGGAACTTAGGCTGCCTCTCAAGCAGCTTATGGAGCACAGAAGTGAGACTTATGCAAACAGTTCTCAAGAGGCAAAGGAAAGTCAAGGTGGGAAGCGGCTGATTGGTGGCAAGTGCACATCACTGTTCAAAACGGTACAACCACACAGGTGCCACCTTTTGGATTCTGATTCAGGCACGTGGCAATATGTCATAATAAGGTCTGTGTAGGGACTTCCATGTCAAATTCCATCTGTGGGCTGCGTGTGGACTTCGTCAGCATCACAGCCTAGTGAATACAAACATCTGGTGCCTGGGAGCTCCAGTGGACATTTTCTCTGTGTAAGACTGCCCAGAGACATTGGGGATTCCGGTTCTGCTCTGCCATGTTCCACACAGCACCTGAGATGGGTGTAGCCTGCCAAGATGCCAATCAAGCTGCTGACTGCAAGACATCATGAAGCAAGACGCCTCCGCCCTTGAAACCTCACCCCTGCCTTGGCTGTACCCCCTTAAATAAGCCACTGGAGCCATCTTCTTTCGTCTAGCTTCAGCTCTTGTGGGGACGGGATGTATCAGGGGCTCTGCTTTTGAAAATATATTTCTGACTCTTTGCCTTTGTTATTCACTAACTATTCTAGACTTTAATTTCTCAGGTGGCTTACACCTTCCTCGGCAGGAAGAAGAATCTCCCAACAAGATGCTGGCCATCACCCCTTACTGCCATCTTCTCCTGCCTTCAGCTCCTTGCAGGTCACATGCTTGTCCCTTTGCCCCTCTCAGCTCGCACCCTCTGTACCCCCACAGTAGTCGGCCATGTGGCCCACCCTGCTTAGAAGCCTTCAGTTGTACATCTTTCGCACCACTGCCTGGGAGACAGACATTTTTTAATAGGATACATATGAACTTTCATGATTCTGTTTCAGGTTTCTCTTCCACTTCCCCTTTCCTGTTACAGATCTCATTGAAGTTTTTAGATGGGCCACATCCTCTTTCTGTACTGGATTTTTGCCCATGGAGAACATCCTCTTCTCCTCTTTCTGTGCCTAGTACCTGCCAATATTCTGCCAGGTCCCACTCAGTAGAGTCTCTCTGCTCAGTGTGCATGTTGGCAGCCTTTGGTCCCATCAATTTGGAGACGGGAAGGAAACTCTCTGCCTGCTCTTTCCATCAATTCAGAGAATTATAATCCCCAGAAATAGAAATTAGGGAATGGAGTTTAAGCACTGGTAGTTTTCAAAACTCCACAGGCAGCCAGGCATGATGGCACACACCTTTAACCCTAGCTACTCAGGAAGCAGAGAAAGGAAGATGTCAAGTTTGAGGTCATTCTGGGTAACTTATCCAGACTTTGTCTCAAAATACAATTAAAGAAAAGGGTTCTGGGGACATGGCTTGGTAGTAGAGTGCTTGCAGAACTTGCAAAAAGCCCTGGACTCAATCTTGAGCACTGTAAAAACAAATAATCCCTCCACAAAAGGAAAAGTCCTTGAGTGATTCTACTGCACAGCCAAATTTGAGAGTGGCTACTACAGACAGCCTTACTGCCTTCTGGATTCTGCAAAAGTACTCTGTCCTCGACAGCAGTGGCTGTGAACTCTTTCTGTGAAGAGCTATGTGGGCCATACCCTGTCACAAGGACTCAATTCTGTCACTGTAGACAGAAAACAGCTATCAACGATATGTAAGCAAACAGACATGGTTGTGTTCCAGTGACATTGTGTCTACAGAAACAGGCTGCTTGCAAGATTTCATTTTCAGGAGAAGCTTGCCACCACCCTCTGCTCCAAAGGATACCCTGAGGACCCCGCTGCAGGAGATTGGAGGTCTCTGTGTTGGCACGTCTGTCTCTGCACTAGATGGCAACCCTTTTGAAAGCAGGGAGTCTGTCTTAGCTTCTAGCCCTCGTGTCCAGCACAGTGCCTGCCATCAACTGGTCCTCGGTGCTTAGAATGAACCCCGAATGAGTAAGTGGAAGGACAGGGAGTGAGTAAATGCAAATCCTGTTACAAATATGGGTTTTTATTGCAAAGTGCTCCTGGGCACTGGGTTTGAGGCTAGGTAAAGGAGAAGTGTTTCAAATCCCATCTCAGAAGTACAATTGATGATGAAGCTTTCTTTCTTTATTTATTTTCTAAATTTCCTTGCTTTTTCACCCTGTGTTGGAGCTCAAACCCAGGGCCCAGTGCATACCAGTCAAGTGCTTGACCACTGAGCAACACCTCAGGTCCTAGAGCTTCCTTAAGTCTTTTCCCAGTTTTGACATCCCATGACATGTGACGTGTGAATCATCTCCCATTGAGGAATATTTGGTCTAGACAAAAACAAACAAACAAAACAGAAAAACTATTCTAGCTTCCCTCTCTCTATCTCCAAATACTCATTTGGAACTGTGCTTGAAGGCAACCAAAGAATCATGCAAAGGATCCTAATTCAAGGCTTTCAAAGGCAGTGTCTCATCTACCTCAGCTGCTCCATGTGACTGTGCACTTGAGACCCAGAGGCTGGCTGATCTTTCCTAAGCTGTTCCTCAGATAGGATCGCACGTCCCCAAATTCTTCCTGATCTAGCTGTTTCCTCAGACTGATGTCTAAAACATCAGCTGAGCCTTAGAGATCTTCCGTCACTCTTTCCTTACCCCTAAGCTCTTTCTTCATTCCTTTGTTTTGAGAAAAGCTCACCCTCCACAGCTTCTCAAAAGATGTCTTCCTCTGTAAGTCTGTCAGAATCCAGGACAAGCCGTGGCCTTGCCACAGTGAAGGCAGCCTGCCTTAGCAACCAAGGAGGCAGAGTCTCTCCATTGTTGTAATCGACTTGATAAACAAAATATCTCCCATGTGATCTTGAATACATTATGTAACATTTCTGGGCTTTAGTTTCCAAGTCTTCAAGATTACCTGAGTCACAAAAGCTGCCTTATGGATTAGGAAATGAGCATGTTGAATATATAGGGCTCTACCTGGAATGGAGAGAGCCTCCTGGTTATTACCATTAATAGGATTTTTATATCCTCTGACCCACTCTAAAACCCTGTGTTATAGTCAAGGCAGGGATAATTGCCTTAGAAGAAAGGGTAAGTCCTTTTCCTCTAGGTGAGGAAATTGAAACCCAGAGAAGTTAGGGTGTTTGTCTAAGGTCACACAGCCCTGCAGCATTAAGCTATGATTAGGCTTAAGTCTTCTGATGCCTAAGAATGTTCTCATCGTACTCTGCTTCTTCTGAAAGGGGCACTGTGTGGGAAATATTATAGATTAAACTTGTACTATTATTAACACAGATTACTGGAGAGTCAAATATGAAGAACTACAGAAAGAAGCCGTATAATTTACAGATCATAACTGTTTATCAATGCCTTCTTCAGTTGATAAAAGGATAGCTCTGGGGCCTCCATATGAATGGTGGACGGAGGTCTGCTCGGCACACACAGTCACCTAAGAAGCAGATTCCAAGGCACAGATCTGTCACAGAACATTGAAGACACAGTCTCTAGTGTAGCTTCCACCGCTGCTGCAGACTAGGCAGGGTCCTCCTGGGGACACTGCCCAGAGGTGATGCAGCTTTGGAGCCGGAGCCTTCTGAGAGGTCTGCAGGTCATCGAAAAAAGAGTCCTGGGCTCATAGCCCTTGACCGTTCTCTGCTCTGGCCACTGGTGAGTGGTTGCTTCACCACGAGGTCCATCATGTAATGCCATGGGCCTAGAGCACTGGGGCCATCAACCGTGGACTGGTAGCTCCCAAACTGTGAGCCAAAATAAACCTTATTTCTTAAAAACAGAAACAAAAGCATGTGATTACTGTTTGTTGTTGCCATTTAGCCCAAAGGCCCAGGAGCTGAACATGTGGGACCTGAGGGATCTGCCACGAGGAAGCTGTTACACTGTGTCCTCAGTTTTCTCTTCTATAAAGAGCAGAGATTGGGCAAGGCCA
The DNA here is from genome assembly GCF_964194105.1 of Spermophilus citellus. Classification (NCBI taxonomy): domain Eukaryota; kingdom Metazoa; phylum Chordata; class Mammalia; order Rodentia; family Sciuridae; genus Spermophilus; species Spermophilus citellus. Next base: position 9,839,262 of record NC_138189.1, on the reverse strand, counting down.
CCCTTAGGTGCCATCAACTCCAGCATTTTAGACACTTTCTAAGTCCTCCAGTTCCCCAGGCTCTGGATTCTCAATTATTCATGCTAATGGAGAGCGGAAGGGGGAGAGTAATTGAGATTCACAGCTAATCCCTCAAGTTGTCTTGAGTCCTCGCCCACCAGCCCTTCCTCCTGGTATTTCAGTTACTGACAAGGAGGTATAATTGACCAATTTGAGCTTGATCTTCCCTCTGATCTTACTCATCCTCAGGAGGAAAGGACAAATGAGCCAAAGCATTGCCAATGGGGGAGGGAGACACGAAGGCAAAAGCATTTTTGATCAGAGTCGGTTTTTAGCTTCTGGAGTTTTTAAAAGTATCTCTAGTTTTGCTTCCTGCTCGGAAGTAATATGTTGTTGGAGAAGTCTCGGCAAACCAAATTTCTGAAAAGTAACTCTATGCAGTGGAGGGCTGACTCACAACCCCCCAGACACACAGGCACCTTGTGCTCTCCCTACCTGCTTCCTGCAGCCTCGCTGCTGTTTGATGGAATCACAGAAGCATCCTTTGGCTGCCTGTGTAGGGAAGCAGCACCAGCACCGTGGTGCTCTCTCAGAGAAGAGCCAGGAGGAAGGCACATTGGCAAGCAGAGGCAGAGCGGGTCAAAGTCTGGGCCTTCAACATAATGGTGCAATGAGCAATTTATATGTCTTGGGGAAGGATAAGTTTTTGCAAGTCTGAAAGACTTAACATACTGTTTAAGAGACCAAATCTTGGGCTGAGGATGTGGCTCAAGCGGTAAGTGCTCACCTGGCATGCGCGGGGCACTGGGCTCGATCCTCAGTACCACATATAATAAAATAAAAATGTTGTGTCCACGGAAAACTGAAAAATAAATATTAAAAAATTCTCTCTCTCTCTCTCTCTCTCTCTCTCTCTTTCTCTCTTCTCTCTCTCTCTCTCTTAAAAAAAAAAAGAGTCCAAATCTAGCACCAAATCCCAGTGTTGTTGGCTATGTGACCTTCTGAAGGTTATGAAGTTTATTTAATGTCCCCGTGCCTCAGTTCCCTTATTTGCAGAATAGATATAATAAAAGTTACTACCCCACAGGATCTTTCTGTAAGAAATTAAACAAGTTATTATACATAAAGCACTTGGAAATATGTCTTTCAGATTATGTGTTAAAAGACATACTTCACAAGATTATTCTTATCTAAATGCATGACATATGTATCTTACTTCAACACACTGGCACCACGTGCATTTTAAACACTGCTGTAAAGCAGAAATCATCATCTCCCATTTAAAGAGCGGACGTGAGTCACCAACTCTGGTCTTTCTGAGAGCAGACACTGGTGCTCCTTCCAGAAGGCGTCCACATCTGCGCACTGAAGTCTTTGGGAAAGTCCTGACCCATTGCTCTTCTTGTGAGTCCTGCCTCAGCTTGTGTATGGGCCCATGTCACTGACTTACTTGATGAATGTCCCCTGATTCTGGCAAGGTCTCAGATGCATGCAAGCCCAGGATCATTTGAAACTCATATTTATTTGATTGCTGTTTTGTTTTTTAAGACACAACAAACAAGCAGGTGTTTGGACAACTGGTGGTGTTATATGTCAGAGCGAGGAAACTCAGCCTGTGTGAATAGTTTAAAAGGAAGTTTCTCTCCGGTTCACTGGGTGATGTCTACTCTTGGGCTGGATCCAATTCAGTGTAGCCTAAACACAGAGGGCAGCCCAGCCCCTTCCTTCACAGCCTCACCAATTCTGGCTTATAACACTAAGAATGGCCAAGCCCTGGGCTCCTGTCTCTCACTGTGACTGAGAGGGTGGGGGAACTCTTCATATATTCATTGGCCTTTCTGAAAACTGCCTTATGTTTCCATGAGACCATATGTGTACTTCTTATTCAGCTCAAGATATCATTTGCAGATTAAGAATACCAACGCCATATCTACTATATATGTTTCAAATATTCTTTCCAGCCTAGTATAAATAGCTTTAGACTTTTTAAAAACATAAATTTATAAAACATAAATTCATCAAATTTGGATGAATTCTATATTTTTTTTTCTTGTATTAGGGATGGAACCAGGCCACTTTACCACTGAACCACATCCCCAGATCTTTTTATGTTTTTATTTTGAGACAGTCTCACAAAATTGCTTGAGTCTCACTAAATTGCTGAGGCTGGCTTTGAACTTGTGATCCTTCTGCCTCAGCTTCCTGAGCTGCGGGGATTACAGGCATGTGTCACAATGCCTGGCCTGAATTTCTTTGATTGGGATTTTTTTTATGTCATATAGTAAATGTGGAGTTTCACCAATTTCTGGACTTTAAACTCCAATTGGAAGGATCCATCTATTGGTTCTATCCAAATAAATTGCTTTAATGGCATGACTTCATACAAAGGGCTGATTATCTGGGAAATTGTAAAGTGTAGCTTCCCTCACTAATATAACTTTTCTTGTTTTTAAATTTTTTTTCAAACTTTTATATCATTCAGATATATGTATTGTATATTGTTTTTAAAATCATTATATTAATGTTAAAATAGCATTCTAATTAGAATTACATATGCTCTTTAATATTTAAAACAATTAACATTTCTATGATGTTAGTTATTTCTATTTAGGAACAAATAGTTTCAGGATTAATTTTATGTCCAGTTCAAACACCTTTGGTTGTTTTTGTGTAAATTTTGTAGTTTTTATTTTAAATTTATTCTTATGTGTTTATGTTTGTCTATTGCCATTTGGACTTAAAAACCCTTTAGCTGAATATCACTAGTTTAGGGCAGAAACATTAATTTACATATATATATATATATATATATATATACATATATATTATATATACATTATGTATATATATATGTTATCTAATGTTATCGCATTATAACAATATATAGATACATTAGATTCAGGAACCTTATTCACTCACTTCATTGATTCTTCTATTTAATTTTGTTCTCCTGAAGCATTGCTTCTTTCCTCCTACCCTCTTAAGATCCTTTCTTTTTATTTCATGTCTAGTCTTCAGTTACACAGTCTTCAAATAAAGGTTCCCATTCTAGTCTTTGATCTACTCTCATATTAGCTAAGGTGTCCAAAACAGTGTAATCATGAACTTCTTCCTCATGTTCAACTTTAATGAAAGTAACTTTGAGCATATCCTCATCGAATGTACCATGTGCTCCTGAGAAGCAGTTTTTTCTATGTAAAGGGCTTTTCTTCTATTCCTGTTTAATGTGGAGTAGTTGTACCAATGGAGCTTCTGTATTAATTGTCTATCATTTTTGCTTTGATGCTTTTTTTTTTGTCATGATGAATTATTAGCAAGGGTTTCCTGACCCTGAATACTTTGGAGTCTTGATAAAGGTGTAGTACTCTCAGGAAAAATTATTGGACTTCATTTACTTTTTTTTTTCAATGTTAATATCTGTATTTACAGATGAAATTAACTTTTCTATTTTATAATGACATGTTTTTAAAATTTTGATTAAAACGTCTATGATTTGTTTCTAAGATGAATTGGGAGGCAGGGTCTGGAGAACAAAATTAACCAAATTATGTAGTTATATTGTGTGCATATTCAAGAATGTACCAGTAAATCTCAGTTATGCATAGCTATAATACACCACCAACAAAAAAAGAAACCAAATAAAATGAATTGGAAGGCTACCTTATGCCATTTAGGACGTTGGCATAAAGTTTGGAAGTTATTTTCTATTAACAGTTAAATAGAAGAATACCAAGGGATTGGGGCATGTTTTCTTTTTACCTTAGTATTACTTTTTTCTACCTCTTTTTGAATCAACATTGGTGGCTTACATTTTGCTATACAACATTGACTTACTCTGCAAATTCAAACCCACTCCTATATAATTTGCACATGTTTATGTTCCCAAATCTCAGTTTTACTTTTTCCTTTCCAGAGGTTTATATACTTTATCAGATTGCTTTTCTTGATCACTTTTTACCTTCTTCTGGGATATTCTGTGGTTCTTTTTCTAATTTTTTTTGTAAAAATCTTACTTCCCCCTCAATATTTTACTAAAATAGATTATATGGATCAAGCCATCTATTCATAAAATAATTATAGAATCCCAAGAAATCAACATCAATAAGCACCACAATTAATTTTATAATGTCTATTTGAGTAAATAAGCACTGAAAGGAGCAGGAACACACAAATAGAATGGGTGATTTGGAAAAGGAGAAGAAGAAGGAGCACGATTCCCCAAACTATATGAACTAACGTGTACTTTAAGAACACTCCCAGGCTATGTATGGGGTTATTGTGGGGCTGTGGTATGCTTTAAAAGGAACTAAGCTCCTCCCTAAAATGAAGAAAAGCATCTTGGGGACTAGTTGAGATGGAACCATTGCTTCTGTGTCCAGAACCTGACCTTCATCACAACTTCACATAATTCACTGGATCTGAGCAAATCCAGGCTCCCAAACATCGAGAATGAAAGGAGATGGCTTTAGCATCAAGGTCATGGAGTGGTCCACTATTTGACAATATCTTTAGCACTAAACTCACAGATATGGTGGCACCATGAAGCACTTCTACCTGAAACTGAGAAAAACCACATGGCAAAAGTGTAGGTCTCACATAGACCAAAAACTCAATAGAAGTATTCAGAGTAAATGCTGTTATTTGAGAAGAAAGAGGGAAAAAGGAGGAAGCCAGTCCCTTCAAGAGAAAGAATAGTATATTAACAGAATGTAAAAGAACACTACCACTCGTGACACACATTTGGTTTATACAAGGAACAAGGACTCTGTGCATTCTCTCCCTCTCTCTCTCTCTCTCTCTCTCTCACACACACACACACACACACACACACAAATAAAAACTACCTGTGACTTCAGTCTTTATTTGTAAGACATGGAACCTCATTTTATGGGAATAAATGATTTTCATCCAGAGGGAAGAACCCAGAGGAAGAATTTTTGTCTTTGAAGAGTCAGTTGTGCTTTCACTCAGAGGGAAAAAGAAAATGCAAAATAAAAAGACCCTTCTATGTCATGTCAGCAGATATGTAATATTTCCAATTTTCTTTTCATGACCTCCCAGAAAAATATAATCTCAAAAGTGCTGTTCAGTTGGAAAAAGAAATTGCCCAACAATTATAGATTCATTCAATTTAAGGTGTGTGGTTTCTGGAAACTGCAGCAACAACAACAAAATATTCTGTACTTTGCTACCATTTTAGTGAATCATAAAGAATTTCTTGAAGGCCTAGTGCTTTGTAATAAAAAGTAATTTTTGCTAATATATTCCCTAGACATAAGGCATCGTGTTATGTTGGATTGCATACATTAGACCAAAATATACTCCTGTTCAAACTTCTATAATTCCAGAGGCTTCCTGCAAGTTTTACGTATGTGAAGAGGGAATTTGCTCACAGGTCATTATGAACAAGTTGTTCTTCTTCTTCAGGAACAGAAAGAATAGAAGTGCAGTGTAAAGGGAGTGCTATTAGAATGCAGGAGAAGAAGTTCAAGGCAAAAGAGCAATTGAAATTTCTGTTTTATTCATAAGATACTGAAAGGAGGAAATCAAGAAGACTGAATTTTTTTTCTATAGCAATTTTTATTAATGCACACAGTAATTTATTATGGCATGCTTCACCAGCAATAAAGTGCATAATCATAATTGTGCAGCTTAGCAATTTTGGCCAAACCCCTATAGCAGCATAACTACCACCTGGTCAGTATATAGAGCATCATGCTCCAGAAAGTTCCCGAATGCCCCTTTCCACTTACTTCCTCTGGAAGTAATCACTGTTCTGCTTCTCATCATCACTGATTAAACTTGTTTGTTCTTGAAATTTATACAAGAGGCATGACTAGGAGATACTCTTTCACATCTGTCCTTTCCTACTCTACATGTCTTGTTGATTTGCCAACATCATTGCACATTTTAGTAGCTTGTTTTCTTTTATTAGTATTCCATTGTCTGAATATTCTACAATTCATCATTTATTCCCCATTTAATAGAGATTTGAGTTGTTTCTGGATTTCAGATATTACAGATAGAACATCGCTGATAATTTTGAACTGTGTGTATATGTGGTTGTGTGTGTATGTGTGTGTGAGAGAGAGAGAGAGAGAGAGAGAGAGAGAGAGAATATGTATTTGTAGTCCTCTTGATTATATCGGGAATAGTCACATGATATAGTGACTCACATTTGACAAGAATTAGCAACTGAATTTTTTTCTATACATGCATTTTTACTTTTTTATGACTGCTTAAAAGATATAAGGTTATTATTTATTTTAACTGATAAATAATAAAGAAGATATCAAAAGTCACAAATAGACCATATCTGATATTCTGTGTATGTTTCTAGTTTTCTTCTACATGACAGTAATAATATTCCCAAGGCATACTGATATGTATTGAGTGACGAATTAATATTCAAACATATTTCACTTACATATATAGCTTGTCCTTCTGTGGACTTAGCAATCTATCTCAGACATCTTTTCATCTCTTTTTCTGCCAACTGACATTCATTCCCTCACTCCACAAATGTTGCATTCCTAGTGAAAACGGGCACTGTCTCAGGTGCTGCAGATCCAACATGACAGTGTCATCCCCCTCCCCCTCCAGGAGCTCACATTCCAGTGCAGGTGGGCAATGATAGACATGGGAACAGGTGAACATACAGAATGTCAGATGGAAGTAAATGCTGAGAGGAGGACAAGCGTAGTTAGGTTAGGAGAGAGCGCAGTACGGTTTGAGAGTGGTACTGAGAAGTGATGTCTGAATAGAGTGAAGGAAATTCAGGAAGAGGAAGAGCAAACAGTTGAAGTCTGACTGTGGAAGAAGCAAGGGTTTTCCCTGGGGCTGCAGAGTGACAGAGATGGAGAGAGGACAGAGGAAGAGGCTTTGTGGACTGCCAGCCAGCCCTCGGGGGAAGTTCATGTTTCCTGCACAGTGAATGCTATGATTAACTTTCTGGTTATGTGCGTCTGCCGCCATTTCCACAGCAGAAGTCTCCAGGAATAGAATCACTGGTCTAAAATACATGTATTTGACATTTTTGAAAAGTATTAACAGGCTGATAGGTTTTCTCAGAGCTTTTTAAGTATCTCTCTGTTTGTATTTTCTCATTTTTACATTTAGGATGATTTTAATAATACTGACTTTAGAGTTTTGTTTTTATGTTTGTTTGTATGCAATTTTAAGGATAAAATGAGTAACTGTAAGGAAAGCTGCTTAGAGCAAAGCCTGCCATACAGAGACCCCCATATAAGTTGTTATAATTATACAGCCATTTTATTTTTCTTTTCTGTAAAACATAAAAATGCCACACCAGAGGAGATCCCATAACACTGTTCATTATGATCCTCTGTCTCATGGTGGATATAAATAATGTGGTCACCCTCTTCCTGCCCTCTTGCTTTCCATATTTCAGTTACCCACAGCCAACCATGGTCCAAAAACCTTGCACGGAATATCTCAGAAACATGCAGTTCACAAGTTCCAAATAAATTTTATTATGGTGTTTCGTTATACTCATTCTATTTTATTATAAGTTATCGTGGTTAACTTCTTTCTGTGACTAATGTATAAATTAAACTTTATCATATGTAAGTATATATAGGAGAAAGAAATATATGTTGATGTTAAGTGCTTTCCAAGGTTTCAGGGTCTTTGAATGCACTGTCTGTGGATAAGCAGGTGTGTGTGTGTGTGTGTGTGTGTGTGTGTGTGTGTGTGTGTGAGAGAGAGAGAGAGAGAGAGATTGTGAGGACCCTCACAGGAACTCAGGAATTTTTACTGACTGATAGTGAACAACATAGGCTTGTGTTTTAAGTTATAAGGCACTGGACAAGCACAATGGAATACATACACCTACACACACACCTATACACACAAGTATGAGCAATGATATGTGAAAACAAACAGTGGCACTAAACACGTAATAATGAAAGGGTTCAATAAATGTTATTTTGAGCCCCCTATGGGTTATGATAAGATTCATGCTGAGTTCAATTCCTAAAGGCCAAGAATTTCTGCTTCATTTCCCCCTGAATTTTATTCAAGAAAAAAAAAAAAGAAAAACAAAACACAGCCAGGAAGAGCAGCAAACTTGAGCTTGGCCACAGGACTAATGGAGCTCACAAATTAGAATCCCTTGTGTTAGCTGTTCCTCTCTAGGAGCGGGGAATCTCCCCAGAGGAAAGGGGAAATTCTACTCTTTTTCTCAGGCCAACAGAAGCTCGGGCAAGGGTGAGGCCCTCCCTGGAAGGCCCACCTGAATATCTTCATTGCATTTGCATCTTTGAGGTGCTGGCAGTGAAGGCTGCAGTCTTACCTTGTCATAGTGAATTACTGGCTTCTTAGGGACAGAGGTTTGATGCCACTCTTTGTCTGGATCATAACAGCTCTAGAGCAGATAGATGAGGCATGGAATTTTAGCCTGCTTTCAACTTTCCTCAGTGGGAAATGCCAGGTCCTGCCTCCCTCATGAATCTGGGCCCAGCTATTGTATTTTCTCCTCCTCATTATCATGAGGGGGTGTTAAAATTTACTTGCTGGGGAGGAAAGAGAACCAGAGGAAGAGCCCAAATACCGGGCAAGATCCCATATTTGGCTACTTATAAATTCCATGACACTGGCCAAGGACAGAAACTGTGGCAAAACTGCAAAGTAAAACTAGCTAGTAAAAAGTGAAGGGTGTGAAGAACCCCCATCCTGCCCTCCTGAAAAGCCTGGAGTAAGAGAACCAAAGAAAGTAGACATGTTTAGCTCATGTTCTACGGTAGCTCTGTCCCCTCCATTGGGTTCTGAGCTTGGTGAGACCAGTGGCCTCATCTTTGCATCAGGACTGAGCATGGTGTGAAGCTTCCTAGGAACTTAACACCTATTGATAATGAATAATAAATCACCTGAACTTGTGTTTTAAGTTTCAAGGCACTGGGTAAATATAATGTTTTTTTTTTTTTATGTGACCAAATATCTGACCCATATTCTCAGAAACACGGGAATCTAGAGAAAAATGAACAATCAATAGAGGATTTTTTTTTTCTGTATACACTTGACAAAGGCATCAAAAACCTTCCAATACGCTGCTAGATTATCACCAGAGATGGGATGCTTGCGAGGTCCCAAGCAGTCTCTTGTCTGGGAGGTTCCTGCCGGAACAGAGTACCCGGTGCCTGCACTTGAGAAGGGTGCACTGTTTCTGTATCTGCAGGACATATGAAAACACTTAACAGGTGTCATTGTGCATTGGCAATGTTTCTCTCAATTCCACAGCTTTACTGAAACAGTATAATTAGAAGCTATTAGAGGTGATAATGAATTTGCCAGATCTTTGCACAACTGCTAGGGATTTTTTTTTTAAAGGGAATTTAGTTCTCCAAGGGCTAGCAGGTAGCAGAATTCCTTGGGGATTCTCATTCACAGGTTTTTTATCTACTTGATGGACCACTTTTGGATGGTTTCCTTCATGGGCAAAATAAAATTAGCTATTCATTGAGGAATGGTTTCTACACACTACAAAAACAAAACATTATGAAGTTGGAACTCTTTTTTAAAAAATATTGAACAATAAAATATTCTTAAGGTTTTTATCTTTGGGGTGACTTATCCAGTATTCTAAACATGACCTCTTGGACATTTTACAAACTTTTTGCCCTTTCTTTCTAACTCCATTTCTTTTTATCATCAAATTGCTGTCCCACCCCAATACAAGGGTACTCTATGTACAACCAGGTGTGCTCCTGTCACTTGTCTTAGATCACATCTTTGGAAACACAATTTCTAAGAACAGTTTTTACTTAACTTTTAAACTTCGTGGTGCATAGATAACAAAAGTATCAGCCTGACACTCGGGAGAAAGACAAATTTGCTGTGGCCAGAGGTGACTGTCAACGGTTGGTATGCAGGTGGGAAGCCATGGATTGAACAATGCTCTAGCTCCTCAGCAGGACACCCAAGCTCTTTCCCACATAACCACATCATCGTTCCAAGGCCTGTGATTCTGCTTCCATCTATGAGGTAGTACTAGTGTCTGGATTTACCTTCCTGACTGAAAACTAACAAAGATGATTTTTTTTTACAAAAAGAAACAATAGACACAAGAAAAGAAATGATAGTGATCCCTGACAGATGCCAAACCATGGTGGTAAGTCTGTGCTTTCCCAGCATGCTGTCTTTCCAGCCCATATCACAGGGTGGAACCACCCAGGAAGCAGAGAGGCAGAGTCTAGAGTCCAAGGAGAAGAGCAGGAAAGGGTTTGCAATACCACCAGGGAGGTGAGAGGTGCACAGAAAGAGTGCTCCCGAGCTGCAGGGTTGTGCACAAGTGTTCAGCAAAGGACTGAGAAGCAGATGCATGTGGCAAACTACTAGGAAAAATTTAAACATAACAGAGACCCAAGCAAACACAGGGATGTGCCTCTTTTCACCAGTCATGCTGGAAAAACTCAGAGTTCACTGAGGATTGGGAATAGTATGTAAGAGGGTCTTGATGCCATAGTGAGGAAGAATTAGCCCTGTGCTCTGTGCTGCTACCTAATGCTCTGGGAATTATGAATTTCCAGTTCCACTAGTAGAAACAGCCACTGTTTCTGGTCCTGTGTATCTAGCACCAGGCATAGATTCTTACCAACTTCTTGGATGGCCCTTATCCTAGCCTCAGATAATTTAAGTAAAATGAAAGTAAGCCCATGATTATTTATAGGAGGACAAAAAATATCTGTCATACAATAAGATATAATTCGCAACAGAATAAAATTTACATCTGATACTCAATTAAATATTACCAGGCATACAAAGAAGCAAGAAAATATGACTCATAATGAGGGGGAAAAAGAACAATCAATCTAAATTGACCCAGAAATGACAGATGAAAAAGTTAACTACAGATATGAAAGTTACCAGAAAAAAAAATAGTCCAACACTAACTTTTAGAAATGAAAAAAAAAAAAAAACAAAAAACTAGGTATAAAATTTTAAAGGTCAACAAATGAATCCAATGGAACATTGTTTACAATGCAGAAGAAAAGATGAGTAAATCATGCAGACTTAGCAATAGAAACTATCCAAAATGAAAGTCAGAGGAAAAGAATCAGAAAAAATGAACAGAGCACCATTAGACAATATGTGAAAGTGAGTCTGTGACGGTGTTCCAATAAAACTTCATTTACAAGAAAGGTGACCAGTTCAATATTTTAGACCCAAGTAGAGATAAATTCATGTCCTCAATGTTCCTTGTCGAACTAAAAGAGTACTGTACCTCTGATACTGGTGAAATGACGTGGTAGGTGCGGAATGAATCATTTGTTTCTTTTTTTTTTAATTTTTTATTGATTATTTAAAGCATTACATAGCTCATGATATATCATCTTTCATACATTAGACTCAAATTGTGTTTTGAACTCCCATTTTCACCCCAAATATAGATTGCAGAATCACATCTGTTACATATTCACATTTTTACATAATGCCATATTAGTGTCTGTTGTATTCTGCTACCTTTCCTAACCCCTACTATCCCCCCTCCCCTCCCCTCCCCTCCCATCTTCCCTCTCTATCTCCCCTGCTGTTGTTCAATTCTCTCCCTTTTTTTTCCCTCCCCCTTGCCCCTCATAGCCTCTTATAATTTTATGTATCCTTGAAGGTCTCCTACCATTTCCATATGCTTTCCCTTCTCTCTCCGTTTCTCTCCCCCCATTCGTCTTTGTTTACTGTAGTCTTTTCCACATGCTCTTCCTTCCTGTTCTGTTCTTAGTTGTTCTCTTTATATCAAAGCAGACATTTGGCATTTGTTTTTTAGGGCTTGGCTAGCTTCACTTAGCATAATCTGCTCTAATGCCATCCATTTCCCTGCAAATTCTATGATTTTGTCATTTCTTAGTGCTGCATAATATTCCATTGTGTATAGATGCCACATTTTTTTTATCCATTCATCTATTGAAGGGCATCTAGGTTGGTTCCACAGTCTAGCTATTGTGAATTGTGCCGCTATAATCATTGATGCAGCCGTATCCCTATAGTGCGCTCTTTTAAGGTCCTCAGGGAATAGTCCGAGAAGTGCAATAGCTGGGTCAAATGGTGGTTCCATTCCCAGCTTTCCCAGGAATCTCCATACTGCTTTCCAAATTGGCCTCACCATTTTGCAGCCCCACCAGCAGTGTACAAGTGTACCTTTTTCCCCACATCCCCGCCAACACTTGTTGTTGTTTGACTTCATAATGGCTGCCAATCTTACTGGAGTGAGATGGTATCTTAGGGTGGTTTTGATTTGCATTTCTCTGATTGCTAGAGATGGTGAGCATTTTTTCATGAACTTGTTGATTGATTGTATGTCCTCCTCTGAGAAGTGTCTGTTGAGGTCCTTGGCCCATTTGTTAATTGGGTTATTTGTTATCTTATTATTTAATTTTTTGAGTTCTTTGTACATTCTGGATATTAGGGCTCTATCGGAGGTGTGGGGGGTAAAGATTTGTTCCCAGGATGTAGGCTCTCTATTTACCTCTTTTATTGTTTCTCTTGCTGAGAAAAAACTTTTTAGTTTAAGTAAGTCCCATTTGTTTATTCTGGTTGTTAACTCTTGGGCTATGGGTGTCCTATTAAGGAATTTGGAGCCCGACCCCACAATTTGTAGATCGTAGCCAACTTTTTCTTCTATCAGACGCAGTGTCTCTGATTTGATATCTAGCTCCCTGATCCATTTTGAGTTAATTTTTGTGGATGGCGAGAGAAAGGGATTCAATTTCATTTTGTTGCATATGGATTTCCAATTTTCCCAGCACCATTTGTTGAAGATGCTATCCTTCCTCCATTGCATGCTTTTAGCCCCTTTATCAAATATAAGATAGTTGTAACTTTGTGGATTAGTCTCTGTGTCTTCTATTCTGTACCATTGGTCCACCCGCCTGTTTTGGTACCAGTACCATGCTGTTTTTGTTACTATTGCTTTGTAGTACAGTTTGACCTCTGGTATCGCTATACCTCCAGATTCACACTTCCTGCTTAGAATTGCTTTTGCTATTCTGGGTCTTAAGTGGCAGGTTATAAAATCAACACGCATAAATCAAAGGCATTCCTATATATCAGCAACAAAACTTCTGAAATGGAAATAAGGAAAACCACTCCATTCACAATATCCTCAAAGAAAATAAGATACTTGGGTATCAACCTAACAAAAGAGGTGAAAGATTTATACAATGAAAACTACAGAACCCTAAAGAGAGAGATAGAAGAAGATCTCAGAAGATGGAAAAATGTACCCTGTTCATGGATAGGCAGAACTAACATCATCAAAATGGCGATATTACCCAAAGTTCTCTATAGGTTTAATGCAATGCCAATCAAAATACCAACGGCATTTCTTGTAGAAATAGACAAAGCAATCATGAAATTCATATGGAAAAACAAAAGACCCAGAATAGCAAAATCATTTGTTTCTTGAATGAATAAACATAGTGCAAACTTGTAGCATTAAAGAGTTTAATGTTGAACCCATCTAGTTGGAGACATCCCTAGAAATCATCATTTCTAGAATTTCCCTCTTTTGAACTATTTATTTATTTTAATTAGGTATATATGACAGCAGAATTCATATTGATTCATTGTACACAATTGTAGCTCAACTCTTTGTATCTCTGGTTGTACATGACATAGTATCACACCATGTGTGCAGTCACACATGTACCTAGGGTAATGATGTCATCTCATTTCACCATCTTTCCTGCTTCCTCCCCTTCCTTCCCCATTTTGCCCAGAGTTTCTTCATTTTTCCCATGGCATCCCCATGGTGAATCGGCATCCAGTTATCAGAGAGAACATTCGGCCTTTGGTGTTTTGGGATTGGCTTACTTCACTTAGCATGATATTCTCCAACTCCATTCATTTACCAGCAAATGCCATGATTTTATTCTCTTTTAATGAGGAGTAATATTCCATTGTGTATATACACCACAGTTTCTTCATCCATTCACCTATTGAAGGGCATCTAGTTTGCTTCCACAGTTTAGCTACCGTGAATTGTGCTGCTATAAACATTGATATGACTGCATTATTATAGTATGCTGATTTTAAGTCCTTTGGGTATAGACTGAGGAGTGGGATAGCTGGATCAAATGGGGGTTCCATTCCAAGTTTTCTAAGAAATCTCCACATTGCTTCCTATATTGGTTGCACCAATTTGCAGTCCCACCAGCAATGTATGAGTGTGCCTATACCCCATGACCTCAGCAACATTTATTGTTGTCTGTATTCTTGATAACTGCCATTGTGAGTGGTTTGAGATGAAATCTTAGAGTAGTTTTGGTTTGCATTTCTCTAATTACTAGAGATGTTGAACATTTTTTCATATATTTATTGATCAATTGTATATATTCTTCTGAGAAGTGTCTGTTCAACTCCTTAGTCCATTAATTGGTAGTTTGTTTGTTTTGGTGTTAAGATTTTTAGTTCTTTTTATATCCTGGAGATTGTGCTCTGTCTGATGTGAGTGTGGGAAAAATTTGCTCCCAAAATGTAGGCTTTCTCTTCACCTCACTGATGGTTTCTTTTGCTGAAAATTTCCTCCTTTGATACAATTATCCAAGCCTATCTCCCTTTCCTGCAAAGGGTAGAGACTTGTAGGAAATGCTTACCTACTTGTAGAAATGCTTACCTCCAGCTAAATGTTTTCGTGGGACAAGAAAATAGTTTTCGAGCATACTCTGCAATCAATTTCTGGAAATGGAAGGAGAACTTGCTTTCCATTTAACTTGAATGAGGTAAATGCCCTTCATTTGAAATTCATCAATGTTGTGAAAGCCATTCCTGGTGAAAACACAGGTGCTGTTTTTCCATAAATTATTTGGGCCTCTGTGGAACCAAGCAAAACAGAAACGGCAGGGAGTTTACAAAATTGTTTTCTATATTTGAAAATGTCACCTAAATGGAAAAATGAGAAGGAGAAGCATCTGGCCAAGGATGGGCTTTTGTGGAGAGAGAGGAAGGGAGGAGGCAGAGCCCAGAAAAATTTATCTCAATTCAAGACGCTTCTCTCCCCACAGGAGAACTCTACGTTACATTATAAAACAGCGAACATCATATTTTGCATTCCTACAATTATGAAATCTCATAAATAAATGGTCCCCAAAGACCATTTATTCTGGTCTAAATTTGAATCTGTGTTTGAATCCGCTATCTATACCATGTTCCACCAAATTGTCATTTCCCTTGTGTTTGAGCACTTTTGAGACAAAGTCCTTATCACATCTGAGATGCCCTCTCACATGTACAGGACTGGGTGGTTCTCTTTTTGTATTTATGAAAGGACTATCTTCTCTGCATTCAAATCCATTGTCTGTTGTTTCTGTCATATACCCAAATAGGGGGAACTGAAGAAGTTTCCAAGACAATCACTAAAGGTAGAGCATAAGAAAGAAAGAAAGAAAGAAAAAAAAACAGTAACCAAGTTCCCTGGAAACCCATACACTTACATTTTTTTTGTTGTTGTTACTTACAGACTGTTTGACACTGAAACTTTCTGATCATCAGTTTCCTCACTTACAAAAGATAGTATTAAGATAGATCCCTGATCATCGACTCTATTGTGTATTGGAATCACCTAAGGAGATTGCTCAACAACAGATTATTACACTTCACAGTCAGAGCCTCTGGTTCAATAGATTGGATAGGTCCTAGAATTTGCATTTCTAACTAGTTCCCAGGCAATGCTGGTTCTGGTACATGAACTACACATTGAAAATCATGGAATGCAATGATTCTAAAGGTAGCTCTTTGACATGTTTGAGAACCACCTATTTGGTGAGCATACTCCAAAGAAAGAGAATATCGTTGAATAGATTTTATGAAATGTCAATATTCCATCATCCTTAGATATTCATATTTTGCATTGGCATGAAACAGGTCCTGGGAAAGTGCAATAGCTAAAAGCAAACACAAATATGATTTCAGTTCATTTTAACCAACTTTCACAAACATTTGTGACCGCATGTGACATACGTGCTGATATTTGATCTATAAATACCTTTACTACTAGGCAGTATGGTGAGTTAATAAATTTCCTCTAGGTTTTGAGTTTGTTGAATACTGGGGACTAGGTGTAAAAACATCTAGAATATATAGAGTAAATATTTGGAAAGATGAAACCTCACTCAGAGTCATTATTGAAACTCCAGTGCTGAGTTTGCCACTATAGAGTCAGGATTCGATCAGGAGAGAGAAACCACACAATAATTTAAACAAGTAAGTTTAACATAAATACTTACTGACTATTAAAAAGAATAATAGCAATGAAAGACTGGAAAGAAGAAGAGTGAGGTCTAAAGGATAAAGTGGTGGCAGATATGGGGAATATCCATTACCCTTAGGGCTGAGATACTGAGCCCAAAAGAGAGGTCCCAGAGGGGAGATTCAGACCTTCGAAAGGTACTTACTTAGACATTACTTAAAAGATAATGGAGAAGCCTCTGTACAGCCATTCTAGAGAAACTTTCTGCAAAGCCATTTTCTAAAACTTTCTAGAAATCTTCCCTGTATAATTCTGAACAAAGATCTTCATAGGTAGGTGTTTCAGTACAGGAAGTCAGCTCTGCACCACGAGAAGTACAGCAACTTCGGGGGGAATCTGTGGACTCTTAGCAATGCTAACCACCATGCTCTGCAGTAGCTGGGTGCTGCACAAGGCCATAAGATCCAAGCATTGGGAAGATGTTTTGCTACAAGAGTCAGGTGCCGAATATGCCAAGGAGCCTGCCAGGTCAGCACAGTGGGACCAGGAAGCAAAACCTCCTCCTACTGCATTGTCTCTCTCAGGATCTCTACTAAAACACCTTAGCACTGTGCCAGAGAGTCAAGAAGAAACAGACACATGACCCATTTCTGTTTTCATAAATCAGCCAATGAAGAGTAGATTAAGACCTGAGAGGCATGAAGGGATAAAAACAATGTGGCATATATACACAAGGGAATTTTACTCAGCAATAAAAAGAACAAAATCATGGCATTTACAGGTAAATGGATGGTGTAGGAGAAGATAATGCTCAGTAAAGTCAGCCAACCCCCAGAAAACAAATGCCTAATGTTTTCTCTGATATAAGGAAGTTGACTCATAGTGGGGTAGGGAGGGGGAGCATGGAAGGAATAAATGAATTCTAGACAGAGAAGAGCAGTGGGAGGGAAAGGTAGGGGGTAGGAGATTAGCAAGGATGGTGGAATGTGATGGACATCATTCTACAAAGTACATGTATGAAGACTTGAATTGGGTGTCAATGTACTTTATATATAAACAGAGATGTGAAAATTGTGGTATATATGTGTATTAAGAATTGTAATGCAAAAAAACACAAAACAACAACAAAGTACATGTATAAAGGCATAAATTGGTGTGAACATACTTTATATACAGAGATATGAAAAACTGTGCCCTATATGTGTAATAATAATTGTAATGCTTTTCACTACTGTCGTGGTTAAAAGATAAATAAATAAATAAATAAAAATTAAAAAAAGAAACGGTTACTACTAGAGACAGAAAACTAATGCACATGTAGTGTCTTCTGTAAGTTACAATTGATGTTGTCAATACCCTGATGGGTGTGGCTACTCCTTTTATTCTACATTTGTAATTTATATCCAACTGGATTATTCTGTGTTGTTGGCTTTGGCTCACAATGTCTTGTGATTCAATAAAATTAATAAAACAATTAAAAATAAATAAATAAATCGTCTTTCTACCTGTTCTATACATTATTAATATAGCCATGACTCCTTTTAAAGTAACCTATCCTCTTAAGCCTCTGTATATGGTAGAATTTACTAGATGTTAAAGAAGTTGAAGGAAAAACATGCATTAGAGAAAGCCCACATTGTAAAATTGCATGTCAGGCATCTTTAGGTAGTTCTCTTTTGGTCATGACACCACCAGAGTTTTCCTGGCGGCTCGCTTCACCCCATGTGGTGACAGCCTCATTACAGTTTCTGATTCATCTCTCCTTGCTTTGTCTCTCTTTTTCCCTCACCATTCCCTGCAAAGTCAGGTTCAGAAGGTTTTAGATTTTTCTAGCTACGGAAGGGTAAGTCAAGGGAGCTATCTCTAACTCTGTGATTTGAATATTGAAACCAGTA
This sequence comes from Spermophilus citellus, assembly GCF_964194105.1. Classification (NCBI taxonomy): domain Eukaryota; kingdom Metazoa; phylum Chordata; class Mammalia; order Rodentia; family Sciuridae; genus Spermophilus; species Spermophilus citellus. The sequence goes on along the minus strand of NC_138189.1, from coordinate 9,821,166 downwards.
TTTGGATGGTCAATTGTATAAAAGTGTCATTCACAAAGTAGTAACTGTCTCCCTATCAGATGCAAATATTCTTGAGTTAGACTCAGAGTATATTGAGAATATTGATAATAAAGTCTTTGTGATCAAAGTCTGTGGGGAGGAGGCTAAGGAAGCAAAATCAGACAGAGGGAGAAATCTAGACAAGACGTAAGTTTGGTAACCACAATTCAAATCACAGGGACTCTGGAGATAGTTACTTACCAGAGTTGCTCCACCCTGAGCTGAAAGAGCTAGACCTCAGTCAACCATTAAAAATAGGCCCTGAAAGAGTCTGTCATAGAGCCTCCTGCATTTCTGATATTACCTTGAAAGAAGAATCAGAGTGAGAAAGTGAGATGAGCTAAGACCCTTGCCATAGCAGTTGTCTCAGGGCCACCGCTGATACCCATTGTCTCCATTCTCCACTAAGCAGTCCCTCCTCTTTTAGCTACCACCACTTTTAAGTTGATGGTTTACTTGTGGCCAAGACCAGGGCCTCCTCTGGAGGGAGTGAGCCTTGAAATGTTCTTCCTGTGCTGTCTACGAGCCAAAGCTCTGGTACTTGTTCATTGACCTTCACTACTGGGTGAGTGGATGGTGAACATATTCCACTTCGGCTTCACTTTGTAAAAGAAGCCCTATCTCCTCTGAGTGGTCATGATTAATAGCTCTGAAAGGACAGTACCTCCTCTCCTTGCCTGTTAGACTCTGCATACAAGGAACCCAAGTGCCCGGGCACAGCCCTCACTCAACACATACATGACCGTGGCTTTGAACCCTTGTGGAAATGTTTCCCCTTTGGAGATGAGGATCTAGAACACTGCACAGCCCAGTGTCACAGGAGCAGGAAGCTCACATTCTCTGAGTAGATCATTGGGAGTGAGAGCAAGATGGCTCACCAGCCTCTACCCATTGTCCTAGGCACATGTGTTATTCCTACAGAGGGTACAATATTATATAAAGGGCTCTGATCCTATTTGTGCACATTTGAAAACATCCCCAAACCTCCAGTGCCTCCTCATGTCACTCAGGGTAAAATCCAGAATTCTCACCATGGCTTGCATCTGACTCCCCTGTATCACTCATCTCACTTTCTCCTTTGGGACATTTGTGTCCAATTGTCCTGTCGTCCTAACCTTCCTGGACTATTCTATCATTAGAATATTCATCTCAGCCTTAGCATCCCCTACCCTTTATTTCCTCCCCCATTCCCCATTCCGGTTTACTTCTTCAGGGATTTTGAACGTCATCTTCCCACTGAAAGTTTCCATTCATCCTACTTAAAAGTGATTACATTCTCCTGACCCTTCGGACTTTACTTTTCTACTCATCTCTGTGGTGCTAATCACCAGCTGGCACCCCAAGTACACTCTTAGCTGTCTGTCTCCCCAGCCAGTATGTAAGCTCTTTGAAAGTAGATAGACTTTGGTTTCTGTTTCCTTTGTTTATTTTTGTCTTTTTAACTTTATTGTTGTATCTGCAGTGCCTATATTTGCAGTGTTATATTTACCGTGTTGGTATATAGTAGGTACTCAACAGATACGTGTATACTGAATAAACAAAAACCGAACATTTTATTATGGTTGTCATTACTCATTTATGAGGAATAAGAAGGTGTAATTAGGTCTGTGAAATCTCAGAATAACTGGACACAAATGTGTGTGTAGGGGGTGGGGGGGGGCACAAGATTTGAAAGGATATGAAGGAACCTTGATGTTTCAGGCTTATCTTCTTAAGTTTTCCTTGAATTCGTTATTGAAGAAACAAGATAAAAATATAAAACTGAGAGTAATGTTCTTTTTTTCAGTAGTTCTTTGACTTTGGCTTAAAATTACAGCTTGTTAGAGGCTAAAGGAAATGGTAGAAGGACAAGTGATTTATGGAAGAATAGCATCTATTTTTCATTAGCGGTACCTTCCCACTAAAATCAAGGACAGCTATTTAGCTTGGATTTCAGAAACCTTAGCCTTTGTACTAGTGGCTGGTATTGAAAAATTTAACAAGTTTCAAGTGTTACAGATTCTAGTCAAGCAAAGGAAGTTGGTGCTCTAGCATGAGTGATAGCCTGGCTGATTTTATTCCTGCATTGCTACCAATTCAACATGATGCATATACACAAGCATCCAGCTAGCCAAAGAATAATTTAAAAACTACTTTATTGACCTCTAAAGTATGCTAGATGTGTGAAAAGTACTACAGATGCATATGCACACACAGAGAGAGAGAGAGAGAGAGAGAGAGAGAGAGAGAGAGAGAATAAAATCCCAGACCTTGAAGGACTCAGACTAAGGAAGCAGCAACAAATAACCAACCAGTGGCTTAACAAGAGTAATACTAATAATAGAGGAAGGGAGATGGGGTGCCTCGCAATAGGAGGGACGTTAAATGGTTTAGAGAAGTCACTGCATAGATGATGATTTCAGAGCCAGGCCCTGATGGTTGTAAGAAAAGGAATTATTATTTTTGGAAGAAGGAATCATACATATTTAAAAGAAATTGTTTCATGAAAAATATGCTACGTTAAGTGAGTTGTAATTTAATAATGATAATAATAGCAAACAATTTTAGAGTGTCAGAAGTCACTATCAATTATTGCCAGCATTTTCCAGCTATGTTTTACTTGATCCCTCCAGTTATCCTGTAAAGTAGGTATGTATTAATACCATTCCATTTTACAGATGAAGTGGGTTAGTCCTTCAACAAGGAAATGTCAAGACAAGGTTAGGAGTGCAAGGGTTTATCAGGGAAATTCCCTGAGAGGGAAAATGGAAAGGGAGGAGCCCAAGGGGATATCAGGAGAGTTGTCAGGCTGCAGTGTTTGATTATCTCCCTTATGAAGGAGAAAGGAAGTAAGGAGCATTGAAAGATTTTAACACTGCAATGCCATCTGAGGAAGTTCTGAGGCCATCGGGACTCTTCAGGCCAGTGTCAGCTCTCAGAGGATTCCCAGGAAAGGTTCTGACTAGTCTCCGTGATGTTTTCAGTCATTACCTAGAGACTCTGTGTGGCCTCAGTATACATGCGGTGGCAAATGGCAGAGGGCAACCTCTGCCACCACCACAAATCTATTTTAAGTTCAGCGCAGTCAGAGATCTGACAGTTGGATGCTCATGGCCACCACATGAAGAGACAGAGGAGCTGAGAGACTTCCAGTGAGTTCACAGAGATAATAAGTGGCAGAGCGTATCTCAAGCAGTTTGGTTCCAAACTCACTCATAATATGACTTAAAGCAAGAAAACTTCCTGTTAGACGTCAGCTGGTGAATACCACTCTCATAACTGGTAGGTGGAATAACTCAATGAAAGGAAACTGATAGCAAGGAGCTGGTAGTGACCATGCAGCAAAAATCTAAGTAAAAATAATATCAGCAGAGAATCAGAGGGTTGTGATGATATTTGATTAATGGAATTAGCAGGACTCAGTTGCTGACAGGATGTGAAGGAGAAGGAAGAGTAGAAAACATCACAAAATTTTCCAATGTCAGGAGACTGGGCCTACTTGTGGAAAGTGAGGATATAATAGTGACTTGACAGGAAAGGAGTGAATTACCTTTGGGTGTGTCGAGCTTGGGAAATTATTATATGTTTAAGACTTTATCAGATATCATGGGAACCTCTAAGTACAAAGCTTCCCTATGTATTTTGTTAGATGTTTATTATTTACTATTTTTGTATTATTCTATCCTGTTTTTGCATTACTTACTATCATTTTGTGTAGTTTAAGGATTATAACAGTGTGTTTATAAGAGAAAGCACTTCATTGGCATTGAAGTCAACACTCACAGAGTTAGCTTCCTCTTCCACGATTGTATTGGAAAAATGTTCCAACTCTCTGCTCCGAATGTCTACTGCTACAAGACCCAATCAATGGCAGCTGCCCATGGTCTGCCTTCAGCATGAAGATCTTTCCTTTGGATGTAAGAAGGCAGTTGTTGAAGGTATCAGTAGGAACCTAATTGAGGCTTTACCCAAAGGAGAAAAAGTTTTGAGTTTTGTTGTATAAGAAGAATCACAACTTGAACTGAATAGCATGTCAGACTTTACAAGCTATTTAATATATTTCCAAAATAGATTTTCATGATAAACCAACAGGACAGTGAGGGAGAGAGTGTGCCCATTTTATAGAGATGGACACTAAACTAGATGATGAACTTGCTCAAGACCACATAGATGTTGGGTGAAGGAGCCAGATGATACCAAGGCTCTAGGCTCCATGTTCCTTGGGTGAATTCTGGAAAGTTCCTGAATTCAGAGGTGTGAAGTCACAGTTGTGCCTACAGAGGAATCATCTGGTGGGAAGACCAGACCTGCAAGTAAGGGGAGACTGACATGGTCCAAGAACAAGCAAATAACTACCAATAAAAACGACCTCCACCGTAATCACAATAGCATGAAGCAAAAGTCAGACATGTTTTCCATAGTGGTCGCACTAATTTGCAGCACCACCAGCAATGTATGAGTGTGTCTTTACGCCCCACATCCTCGCCAACACTTATTGTTGCTTGTATTCTTGATAATTGCCATTCTGACTGGAGTGAGATGAAATCTTAAAATAATTTTGATTTGTATCTCTCTAATTACTAGAGAAATTGAACATTTTTTATATGCTTGTTGATCAATTGTATATCTTCTGAGAAGTGTCTATATAGCTCCCTAGTCCATTTATTGACTGGGTTGTTGGTTTTTTTGTTTGCCTGTTTTTTTTTTTTTTGTGTGTGTATGTGTGTTAAAGTTTTTTGAGTTCTTTATATATTATGGAGATAAGTGCTCATAGAATCACCATTTGACCCAGCTCTCCCACTCCTTGTTCTGTACCAAAAGTAGTTAAAATCAGCATACTGTAGTGACACAGCCACATCAGTGTTCATTGTAGCTCAGTTTACAGTAGCTAAACTGTGAAAGCAATCTAGATGCCCTTTAACAGATGAATGGATAAAGAAACTATGGTACATATGCACAATGGAATATTACTCAGCATTAAAAGAGAATAAAATTATGGCATTTCCAGGTAAATGGATGGAGTTGGAGAATATCATATTAAGCGAAGTAAGCCAATCCCAAAACACCAAAGGCTGAATGTTCTCTCTGATAAATGGATGCTGATCCATTATGGAGGGAGGTGCATGGGAATAATGGAGGAACTTCGGGCAAAGAGGAGGGAGGGGAGAAAAGGGGACATGGGAGCAGGAAAGATGGTGGAAGGGGATGGACATCATTACCCTAGATACACGTATGGGTGCACACATGGTATGACTCTACATCATTTACAACCAGAGAAATGAAGAGTTGTACTCCATTTGTGTACAACAAATCAAAATGCAGTCTGTGGTCACGCATAATTAGAACAAATAAAAAATAAATAAAATATAATGCTAAAAAATTATTTAAAAAAAAATTCAGACCCGTCCCATCCTGATCTAGGAAGCTCGACAGGAGGTTCACATTGGCTTGTCAGTGCTGTGGGATGTTGTGATTTTTCGAAGTCTATTTTATGCTGATCTCCTGAATAGAGAGATTCTCATTGAAGCCCATAGCAGCAGAGTTTAGCTTTCTGGTTGGAGCAGTAGGCGAAAGAAGAAAGGAAGGAAGGGAGAGAAGAAGGAAGGAAGAAAGGAAGGAAGGAAGGGAGGGAGGGAAGGAATGAAGAAAGAGGAGATGGAAGGAAGAAAGGAAGACAATCTCAAGATGATTATCAAAAGACACCTTCCATTGTTTCCCAAGAAATAAATTTATTTATACACTAATATACAATAAAAATAGATGGTAAATAAGGAAAGAAGAAGACAAAGCCAGTGCTAGAGAATGCCAAAGTGTACAAAGTCGTGAAATTCTAAGCTGATTGCAGGATTTCTCCCAGAGTAGGGAAAAGTTTACATAAGAACTGACCTTAACAGTTATGTTTGGAGATAAAGGTGCCAAAGTGATGCAGAGTTGATTAATCCACTCTACATCTGAGCTCAAGGATATCATTGACAGTAAGAGATGGACATGAGCAGAGGGCTTACCTGGCAGGCCTGAGATCTTGGATTCAATCAAAAGTGGGAGGAGAGAAGGAGAGGAGGGACGGGGAGAAAAAGTAGAAGACAGAGGGAGACTAGGAGGACCATATGGATGCAGGAACAGAGAGAGCACCGAGAATGAAAGTTTAAATTCAGAAGATTGTTTTTCGACACATGATCTTTGAGCAGTACCTGTGTCAGGTGTAATGAGGCATCTTTTCTGTAGCAGGACCATTAAGTAGTCTATTCCTTCACTCCTTCATAGGTTGAGTGAACTCTCCTCCTTCTTTGTTCCTCCTTCTGGCATTGCAATCAAATCTCCTGTAAAATGCCCCTCTGGGTGAATGCTTTCTCTGAGTAGTGTTTTGTGGAAAGAAGCAAAGTTCTGTGACTAAGACATCCTGAGAAAGAGGGGAAACACCCAATAGAGGAGACAGGTCTGGTCTAACCCTGTCCTGGCCCTGTCCTCACTCGGCTCCAGCCCCCTTGCTTTCTCCTCTTCTCCTCTCCTCTCCTCTCCTCTCCTCTCCTCTCCTCTCCTCTCCTCTCCTCTCCTCTCCTCTCCTCTCCTCCTCCTCCTCCTCTCCTCTCCTCTCCTCTCCTCTCCTCTCCTCTCCTCTCCTCTCCTCTCCTCTCCTCTCCTCTCATCACCTCCCTTTTACTGTCTACTCTCTTGTCTGCTTTCTGCCTCATCTTCTTAATTATTTTTCCTAGATCATGCAGCTTGGTCCTGCCTTCGAGTTTGTATCTTCCATGGGAAGAGTCCAGCCTTACATCTTCTTAAACTTGGCTCATTTGTGGCGTTCAGAACTCAGTGTCTGAACTCGAATCTCACCCTTCATGCAGTCATTTTTTTCTTGTATGGTAAGAACACTTAACTTGAGATCTACCCTCTTAACATATTCTTGACTGTCTAATATATTATTATGTACTATAGGCTCAATGTTGTATCGCAGATCTAGAGCAGATTATTCATCTTGCAGGACTGGGACTTTCTGCCCATGGATTAGTAATTTCCCATTTTTCCTTCCCCCAGCTGTTGGAAAATTCCACTGCCATTTTAAATTGTATGAATTTAACTACTTTAGATACCTCACATAAGTACAAACATGCAGTATTTGTCTAAGACTGTGATTTTACTTGTCAGAATGTCCTCAAATGTCATCCGTGTGTCACAGATGGGATAATTTTCTTCTTTTTAAAAGCTAAATAGCATGAGTATACCACAGTTTATCTAATCACTCATCTGTCAGTGAACACTTGGTTTGTTTTCACATCTTGGCTATGAACTTGGGGGTGCAAATATCTCTTTAAGATCTGATTCCAATTATTTTTGATAAATGCCCAGAAGAGGGATTGCTGAATCACATGCTAGTTTTGTATTTAATTTGTGTAATCTCTCTGCTCTTTCCCACTGTGGCAGAACAGTTCTATATTTCCAAACAAATGTGCAAAGATTTCTCTCCAATGCTTGTTGCTTTTCTCTCTTTTTTTTTAAAAAAAATAGCCATCTCAATATATATAAAGGGATATCTATATGGTTTCATTTGCATTTCCCTGAAGATTGATGATGTTTCATAGACCTGTTGATATTTGCATATCCATTTTGGAGAAATTTTATTCAAGCCCTTAGCCAATTGTTTTTATTTGTTGTGTTGTTTGGTTTTACACTTTTGATATAGGAGTTCCTTATATTTTGGAAACTAACCTTTACCAGATGCATGGTTTATGAACATATTCTCTTATTCCATTGGTTGTAACTATGATTTTGACATAATTCAGTGAGTGTCCGAAGGCTTAGTGTGTAGGATACTTGATCTCTAGTGTGGCAATATGAGAGCTGGTGAGACCTTTAAGAGGTGGGACCTACAAAGGGGTTCCATAGGTAATATAGCAGCTGGCCTAGGAAGAGACTAAAGTAGCTCTCATGGATCCCTAAACTCTTTCAAAAGCAAGTTGTTATAAGGGTGAGCCTGACCCCTGAATCACCCTCTGGTTCCTGTTTGGTGATATGATCTCTCACTTCCACCATGATGCCATTAGGCCCTCACAAGGGGCTGAACCTATAGGCCAACACAATCTTGTGCTTCCTTCCTTCCTTCCTTCCTTCCTTCCTTCCTTTATTTCTTTCTCTCTCTCTCTTTCTCTCTTTCTTTCATTTTTTTTTGTACCAGGGATTGATTCCATGGGTGTTTAATCACGGAGCCACATCTCCAGTCCTTTTTATTTTTTTATTTTAAGACAGAGTCTCATTAAGTTGCTTACAGTCTCACTAAGTTGCTGAGGTTGACCTTGAACTTGCAAACCTCTTGCCTCAGACTCTTGAGCTGCTAGGATTACAGGCATGTGACACGATGCCCAGAAATCTTGTGCTTTCAACCTCAAAGCCTGTCAGCAAAATAAACTTCCTTTCTTCATAAAATACCTTCTCTTGGCTATTTAATTATAGCAGTGAAACACAGACAAACACAATTGCCTTTATACTCTTTGATTTTTTTCCTTTACACTGCAAAAGCATTTTACTTCTCACTTATTTATATCTTCATTGCTTGTGCTTCTCTTGACATACCCATGAAATCACTATCAAGTCCAATGTCAGGAATATTTTTCCTTGTGCTTTCTTCTAGGAGTTTTGCAATTTCCATTTTTACCTTTAAGTTTGTAATCCATTTTGAGTTGATTTTTATGTGTAGTGTATGATAAGGGTCCAATTTTATTCTTTTGCAAGTGAATGCACACTTTTCCTAACACCATTTGCTGAATAAACTATATTTTTCCCATTGAATGTTCTTACCATCTTTTGTGAAGGTCAGTTGACTTTACATGTGTTTGTTTTTTTTTTTTTTGTTGTTGTTGTTGTTTTTTTTAAATCTAGACCCTGTTCTATTCCATTGCTCTACTTGTCCACCTGGGATACTTTTTTCTCCACTCACTCTTTTGTTGAGAAGAGGCAGGGTCAAAGACATCTACCAGTCCAATACACTGCCCCAATTCTCCTTTCCATAGCCAGACTATGCCAGGAGCATCAGAGTTTCAGGATTAATGGAGGAGAAGGCAATACTCTGGGGAGCCCCGTTGGGAAATTGAGGTACTGAATGTGCGAACCAGCCCCTTCTCCCCTGGGTAAAGCTGACATGGAAGATTTCTTCCTGATTGCATGTCAGGGGAAGGACATTTATCATGAGAATGTCCTAAATCTCCCTGCCAGCTTCAGCGAGTTGAACTTAGAATTCTCCTGGGGCACGGAGACTTTCAATTCACTTTCCTCTCAAAGGCAATTTGTTCATGAACAATTGCTGAATTTCTATGTTTGTGGGGTAACAGGGGACCCCGGGATTCCCAATCTCTTTTTCTATTATCACTTTCTCATAGGGTCATCCTTAGTCATTCAATCTGAAGTCTCCTTTTTTGTCACTTTATAACATACCATCCTGCCAGGTGCAGTGGCCCAAGCCTCTAATCCCAGTGACTCAGGGGGCTGAGGAAGGAGGATTGTAAATTTCAGGCCAGCCTTAGAAACTGAGTGAGGCCCTAAGCAACTTAGCAAAGCCCTGTCTCAAAATAAAAAGTAAAACAGGGCTAGGAATATGGCTTAGTGGTCAGTTGTCCTGGATTCAATCCTTGGCACAAAACAAAACAACAAAACAAAAATATATCACCCCATTTCATTGTCCTGAGATTACTCATTTCATTTGATATTAGTGAATCCCTATATTTGTTTCCTAATGCCTCTTGATTATTTTCCTCCTAATATGTAACATCCATGGGAGAAAAGACCTTAAGTGTTTAGTACAAGTTAATTACTATTATATTAGTTTTTAATATATACCTAGTAGTACTCAAGTTTGGGCACCATAGTCTTCTTTATGAATCCTCTATAAGCAATACTTACTTGTTATAGATAATGGCCTACACTCATGCAATTCTGCATAAAATTCACAGAATTCTGGAATCCTTGAAAATTTTATGAATAGATGATAACGTTCTTGAAGGCAGGAATCAGAAAATACAATGTTACAGGGCCTAGTCCAAGCCTTGGTATAGAGAAATGCGATATATCACAAATAAATGCACATATGTGTACATATAATATACAATTGTGTATCTCTCTCTCTCTCTCTCTCTCTCTCTCTCTCTCTCTCTCTCTCTCCTCCTCTCTCTCTTTCTCTACCTGTATGTATAAATTTCAATTTCCAACCTTCTCCTTTCATAATTGCAGCAGAATGACAGTGTGGTAAAAGGCCATCAAGAACCTCTGAAGCAGTACAACAATTTTACATGTAAGATAATGGAAGTCCCAAAGAGGGAAAATGACCAATCAAATTTCACAAAAACCAAAAACTGCAATGCTACTAGGAGAGCACAGTCCATCTGATTCAAGATCTAGTTTTGTTCTCAGGTCTCCGAACATGTAGTATTATCTGCTTCCTGGTCTGCAATTTGAGTGAGTTGAACAAAAGCCTTTAGTATCCCTTAACATTGCAAAACCAAGTTACCTTTTGTAAATCAAAAGAAAATTCAAAATGTACTTTTCAAAGTAGATCATGAGGAATCTATAAACTCGAGAGCTACCAGAAATGACAAAGCAAATCAAGCATAGGTTAGTCTGAGAGGTAAGGCATTAATTCAAGGGTGTGACTCAATTTAAGATTTAAAGCAGTTCAAGTTCTAAGAAATTTCCAACCTTCGTTTTTAATTCCGGATAGAGAAATGGAAGTTGTATCTAGAAGGCTTATGATTTCTTCTGAGGCAAGTTGAAATGAAGATACCAGATTTCCTAACAGGGTACAAAGAAAGTGACCAATTTGGGCATTTTCTCTGATAAATTCCTCATTCTATCCCAAAGTTGGCAACTTCTATTGCTGAAAGAAAGAAGAGAAAAATGTGAAAATATACCATTCTTGTGTGAATGACTCATTAAATTCAGTGAGTTAAGAGAACTACTCTGAGGAACAAAACACACTTATTTATGTGTGATTTTACTGGAACTATGATTTGCAGTCTAAAACCTGTCCTCCTCACTTTTTCTCTTCAATCAGAAAGTATAAGTTCTGTGTATCACTCCAGGTTATATGTGAAATTGTGTATGTGTATTTCAGATGGAAAACCAAATTAATTTAATGGTGTCGGTTCTTTTTAGCAAAAGATTCTTGCTCCATTTTCTGTACCTAAACCATCCACCCATCTCTGACCATCCAGGGAGATTAAAAAATTGCAAATTACTTGCATCCATTTACCTTCCATAACTTTGTTTCAAATATATCCTCCCTTAAAAATGTGAAATTGGGTATTTTCCAAAATTTAAAAAAAAAGAGTGGATTAATATTTTGACATGAAATATGTGATTCTGAGCATTTTAAGTGGCTAAGGGACATTGATGAATACTTTAATGACTCCAAGTGTTCAACGTACAGAATAAAATCCAAATATTTTAGCATCACACATATATTAGGATTCTCCAGAGAACCTGCTCCCAATTTCCCTCCACATTAACACACTAAAAGAGATTCCTTACAAAGTATGGGTTCCTGTGGTGATTTTAGAGACTGAGTCATCTCTCCATCTGGAAGGTCAAGGTGGAGTCACAGGAAGACTGTGGTAGAGTTTGAAGTCCCAAGGGCCAGAGAGCCATGAATGAATGTCCATCCAAGACCTTCACTCAAGGCCTGAGAACCAAGAGTTTTGGGGGCAGAAGACCCATGTTTCAGTGGCTGCATTCAGGCTGAGTGAATTGAACACTCCTGTGCTTTTTGTTCTATTCCAGTCCTCAACAGATTGAAGGACGTCCACTCACCGTGGGGAGGGCCATCTGTTTCATTCAGTCTACCAATTCAAAAGTTAATCCCTTCCAGAAACACCCTGATGAACACACCCAGAAATAATGTTTAACTAGTTATCTCGATGCTCCAACTCTGTCAAATTGAATCATAAAATCAACCATCACAATCCACATTAGATAGATGGTAATACACATTAGTGTCCAGCTTGTTGTTACTGACTTCCTATTACACTCCCCCAAATCACCACCCCCTTCTCCCAGTCACTAACCTCAAATATGTTTTGAATATTTAGGCCTTCACATATACTAGACTCTGTTCAGGACCTTTTCCCTTTATCTCCACAATATTTGTCGATCCTTAAATATCCAAATTTAGGATTTTCTCCTGTGTGCATCCTTCTTTGATGCATATAAACCATGTTAACAGCTGCTTTCTTTACATCTCCCAAACATCCAATGGTTTTCCCCATTCCTGTATGTATATAGGATTCTGCAGGTTTACAACTGCCCTCTACCCTCGTCCTACATCCTCTCATATGGTGCACTTCATAAGGTCAAGGTTCATTCTTACAGGTCTGTCACCTCATTGCAGAACACATCTTCTGGAGCACAGCAGGCTTCTAATAAATAATTGCTTTCTAATGGCTCCCATGTTTAACCTTAAAGTACAACTATAAAATATATATATACCAATGCTTGCTTCAGTAGCACATATGATAAATTGGAGTGATAAAGAGCAGATTAGCATGGCCTTTTCACAAGGACGACATACAAATTTCAGAAGATTTTCAGAATTTTAACTATTAAGGATTGAATTAGAGCAATTATATTCAATTCTTTTATAAATGTGTCAAAATAAATCCTAATGTTATGTATAACTAAAAATAATCAATAACTTTTAAAAAAAATATAGATGAGCCATCCTTTGTTTCAAAAATGAAACTTGTAAAACATTAGGGTTGGACAATACTGAGAATCTAGGTTTTAGAATGGAGGAGATTGTTAAGTGGAGAATGATAGTTTTGAAGCACCAACAGGAGGTTTGGAGGGAAAATTAGGTAGAAAAGAAGAAAGTTGATCAACAGTGAGATGAAGTAATGGTGGAACAGAGCCTGCTCCCCAAGTGACCTGTGGTAAAGGAGATAACAGAGGGGGAAGTGCAGGGCAGTGGCCTGGAGAAGCTGGCCGAGTTTCCACTGGGTGCGCCTTTAGGAATCAGGGGCTCTGAGCCACAGGAGAACGTCTAAACTCCTATTCTTCATTTATTAGTTCTAGTAGTTTTTTTGTAGACCCTTTTGGGTCTGCTAGGTATAGAATCATGTCATCTGCAAATAGTGATAATTTAAGTTCTTCTTTTCCTATTTTTATGCCTTTAATTTCTTTCGTCTGTCTAATTGCTCTGGCCAGTGTTTCGAGAACTATATTGAATAGAAGTGGTGAGAGAGGGCATCCCTGTCTTGTTCCAGATTTTAGGGGGAATGCCTTCAATTTTTCTCCATTGAGAATGATGCTAGCCTGAGGCTTGGCATAGATAGCTTTTACAATGTCAAGGTAAGTTCCTGTTATCCCTAGTTTTTCTAGTGTTTTGAACATAAAGAGATGCTGTACCTTGTCGAATGCTTTTTCTGCATCTATTGAGATGATCATATGGTTCTTATCTTTAAGTCTATTGATGTGGTGAATAACATTTATTGATTTCCATATATTGAACCATCCTTGCATCCCAGGGATGAATCCTACTTGATCATGGTGTACAATTTTTTTGATGTGCCTTTGTATCCAATTCGCCAGAATTTTATTGAGGATTTTTGCATCTAGGTTCATCAGAGATATTGGTCTGTAGTTTTCTTTCTTTGAGGTGTCTGTGTCAAAGCTACAACTATCTTATATTTGATAAAGGAGCTAAAAGCATGCAATGGAGGAAGGATAGCATCTTCAACAAATGGTGCTGGGAAAACTGGAAATCCATATGCAACAAAATGAAACTGAATCCCCTCCTCTCGCCATGCACAAAAGTTAACTCAAAGTGGATCAAGGAGCTAGATATCAAATCAGAGACTCTGGGTCTGATAGAAGAAAAAGTTGGCTCCGATCTACATAGTGTGGGGTCGGGCTCCAAATTCCTTAATAGGACACCCATAGCACAAGAGTTAATAACAAGAATCAACAAATGGGACTTACTTAAACTGAAAAGTTTTTTCTCAGCAAGAGAAATGATAAGAGAGGTAAATAGGGAGCCTACATCATGGGAACAAATTTTTACTCCTCACACTTCAGATAGAGCCCTAATATCCAGAGTATACAAAGAACTCAAAAAATTAAACAATAAGAAAACAAATAACCCAATCAACAAATGGGCCAAAGACCTGAACAGACACTTCTCAGAGGAGAACATACAATCAATCAACAAGTACATGAAAAAATGCTCACCATCTCTAGCAGTCAGAGAAATGCAAATCAAAACCACCCTAAGGTACCATCTCACTCCAGTAAGATTGGCAGCCACTATGAAGTCAAACAACAACAAGTGCTGGCGAGGATGTGGGGAAAAGGGTACTCTTGCACATTGCTGGTGGGGCTGCAAACTGGTGTGGCCAATTTGGAAAGCAGTATGGAGATTCCTGGGAAAGCTGGGAATGGAACCACCATTTGACCCAGCTATTGCCCTTCTCGGACTATTCCCTGAAGACCTTAAAAGAGCATGCTACAGGGATACTGCCACATCGATGTTCATAGCAGCACAATTCACAATTGCTAGACTGTGGAACCAACCCAGATGCCCTTCAATAGATGAATGGATAAAAAAAATGTGGCATTTATACACCATGGAATATTATGCAGCACTAAAAAATGACAAAATCATGGAATTTGCAGGGAAATGGATGGCACTAGAGCAGATTATGCTTAGTGAAGCTAGCCAATCCCTAAAAAACAAATACCAAATGTCTTCTTTGATATAATGAGAACAACTAAGAACAGAGCAGGGAGGAAGAGCAGGAAGAAAAGATCAACATTAAACAGATACATTAGGTGGGAGGGAAAGGGAGAGAAAAGTGAAATTGCATGGTAATGGAGGAAGACCCTCATTGTTATACAAAATTTCACATAAGAGGTTGTGAGGGGAAAGGGAAAATAAACAAGGAGAGAAATGAATTACAGTAGATGGGGTAGAGAGAGAAGATGGGAGGGGAGGGGAGGGGGGATAGTAGAGAATAGGAAAGGAAGCAGAATACAACAGTTACTAATAGGGCATTATGTAAAAATGTGTATGTGTAACCAATGTGATTCTGCAATCTGTATATGGGGTAAAATTGGGAGTTCATAACCAACTTGAATCTAATGTATGAAACATGATATGTCAAGAGCTTTGTAATGTTTTGAACAACCAATAAAAAAAATAAAAAAATAAAAGAAAATCCTATTATTTAAAGTTGAGGCAACTGGACTGTAGCTTAAATCCCTAAAAATGCTCATTGACCACAAGTGACATAGGTGGAAAAATGTAGATAGACAGAGGAAGAAAGAGTATGGAAAAATGAGGCATAGACACAAGAAGACAGAGGGACTTAGAAAAGGAAGAAGGGGACAGAGGAAATGAGAGGGAAAGAAGAAGAAAGGAAGAAAACAGGGGAGGAAAGAGAAAACCTAGTCAGCACACAAGGCTGATGATGATGGATATTTCTCTGCCAGAACAGGTTTTACTTATTATTTAATTAGTAATCGTCAAATATTTCAATATAAAAGAGAAATAGCCATATAGATGTAATTGATGTTGACAAATATTTTATAAATATATATATACATATATAAAATGTATATTGCACATAGGCACCATACATACTATTTTACATTGCCTTTTTTTTTCGATTAAAATGTCCCTTCAAGCTTGTTATCATTGCATAAACAGTCTCCTTGATTTTAATGCCTACCTTGAATTCCACTGAATGCTTTTATATTGCTTTATTTAGCCATGATCTCACTGATGGACATTAGGTTATTTCCAGTCTGCTGCAAGTATGTGTGTGTGTGTGTGTGTGTGTGTGTGTGTGTGTATGTATATATACACAAAAATAATTTCTAGCATCTGGTGGTATATTTACTGAATAATGGTATTACTGAATTGAAATGTATGGAGTTTGTGATTTGGATGAATGTGCCCAACAACCTCCAAAAGTGAAGCCCCATTTATGTTTCCCTGATCGCAGGATGTGTGTTTGCTTTCCCTATAGCCACCTCTAGATAATGCATCACCCACATACATCGTGCCAGCCTTTCAGGTTAAGAACAGGATCTCCGTGTAGTTATTTAACAGATTTGATTATCATCATTTTGGGTTCATAATATATTATCATCATTGTATCATGTATGGCTCTTGTCTACATATTTTTTAACCATTTGATTAATTAGTACAATTACATTCATGACCTTCAGTTTACATCAAAAACTAAATCACTAACTGGATGTACATGTAACATGTAAACAGATGTGCTTGGGACTTCACTGGGTCTCTCTGGCCGTGTTTCCAGGAACAAGCATTCTCTCCTCTAAGGGAGGATATGAGGCTAATCTTCCCGCTTGTATCACATAAGAACTTTGCAGAACTGTGGCAGAATTCGTAGTATTTCTGCCTTGCCGGTGCTCCTCAGCACCCATTTTCATTTATGATGACATCAGTTGAGGTCATGCTGATGAGACCTTCCTGAGACCCTCCCTGAAAACTCCCACTACTAAGGTAAGAACAGGACACAGGACGGGGACATTAGATCAGTCTGTTGCCACGGTGGTCATCCTCATATCCATGCCCCAAACTATTTCCCATTCCTCACACAGATATGAGGCGATAGGGACTCCTTGGCCCTCACCTCAGTGCTGTTTGTAGATTGAGGCAGGAGATTTACTCACACTAAATGGAGAAAGGGAACTGAGGGGAAGATACAGATACTCAGTAGAAACATTGGCACATGGCTGGCAATCTTTCAGCTCACTCTCCTCCATGAAAACAGAAGATATAAACATGGTTATCTCAGACAAGGGCGCCAAAATAGGCACTTGAAAAGAGACCCTGTGCCTAATAGAAGAAATAATAGGCCCAAATCTTCACCACGCCCACCTAAAATCTTACTTCCTTAACAAGATTCCTAAAGCACAAGAAGTAAAATCAAGAATTAATAAATGGGATGGATTCAACTTAAAAAGCTTCTTCTCAGCAAAGGTAACAATAAGTGAGGAGAGAGCCTACAGATTGGGAGAAATTCTTCACCACATGCACCTCTGATAAAGCATTAATCTCCAGAATATATAAAAACTCAAAAAAAAAAAAACACACACACACAAAATCCAATTAATACAGGTTTTTGTTTTGGATTTAGTACATAAAGACTTTGAATCACCTATTATATATTCAAGAAACTAAAGGAAACATGTTGAAAGAATTAAATAGAAATGTGTTAATGATGCATCATCAAGAGTATCTATAGAGAGTTTTAAAAAAGGTAAAAAGAGAAGGGTCAAATGGTGGTTCCATTCCAAGTTTTCTGAGGAATTTCTATACTGCTTTCCCTATTGGCTGCACCAATTTGCAGTCCCACCAGCAATGTAAGAGTGTGCCTTTTCTCCCACATTCTTGCCAACACTTATGATTATTTGTATTCTTGATTGCATTCTGACTACAGTGAGGTAAAATCTTAGAGTAGTTTGATTTTCATTTCTCTAATCACTAGAGATGATGGATATTTTTTCATATGTTTGTTGATCACTTGTATTCCTTCTTCTTTGAAGTGTCTGCTCAGTGACTTAGCCCATTTATTTATTGAGTTATTTGTTTTTGTGGTGGTAAGTTTTTTGAGTTCTTTGTATATCATGGAGATTAGTGCTCTATCTGAGGTGCATGTGGTAAAGATTTTTTCTCCCATTCTGTAGGCTTGCTCTTCACATTATTGATTGTTTCCTTTACTGAGAAGAAACTTTTTCGTTTGAATCCATCCCATTTATTGATTCTTAATTTTACTTCTTGTGCTTCAGGAGTCTTGTGAAGGAAGTCAGGTCCTAAGCCAACATAATGAAGATTTGGGCCTGCTTTTCTTCTATTAGGCACAGGGTCTCTATTCAAGTGCCTAAGTCTTTGATCCACTTAGAACTGATTTTTTGTGCAGTTTAAGAGAGAAAGGTTTAATTTCATTTTGTTACATTTGGATTTCTACCTCTCCCAGCACTATTTGTTGAATAGGTTATCTTTTCACCTACATATGTTTTTGGCACCTTTGTCTACTATGAGATAACCATATTATGCGGGTTTGCCTCTTTGTCCTCTATTCTATATCATTGGTCTCCATGTCTATTTGGTGCAATACCATGTCATTTTGTTACTTTTGCTCTGTAGTATAAGTAAGGTCTGGTATTGTGATGCCTCCTGCATTTGACCCAGTCATCCCACTCCTTGGTTTATACCCAAAGGATTTAAAAATCAGCATACTACAGTGATGCAGCCACATCAATGTTTATAGCAGCTCAATTCACAATAGTTAATCTATGGAACCAACCTAGATGCCCTTCAACAGATGAATGGATAAAGAAAATATGGTACATATACACAATAGGATATTACTCAGCCTTTTAAAAATGAAATTATGATATTTGCAAGAAAATGGAGGGAGGTAGAGAATATCATGCTAGGAAAAATAAACCAGACCTAAAAAAATCCAATTAATAAATGGGCTTAGGAACTGAACAGAGACTTCACAGAAGAAGAAATACAATTGATCAACAAATATATGAAAAAGTGACACAGCCACACCAATGTTTACAGGAGTTCAATTCACAATAGCTAGACTATGGAACCTAGGTGTCTCTCAATAGATGAATGGATAAAGAAAACGTGGTATATATACTCAATGGAATATTATTCAGCTTTAAAGAAGAGTGAAATTATGGCATTTGCCAGTAAATGGTTGGAGCTGGAGAATATCATGCTAAGTGAAATAAGCCAATCCCACAAACCAAAGGCCAAATGTTTTTTTTCTAATATGTGGATGCTAATTCACAATAAGTCAGGGGCAACTAGAGAAGAACAGTGTTACCTTAGATTAGGTAGAGGGAAGTGATGGGAAGGCAGGGGATAGTATGTGGAGATAGGAAAGATGGTAGAATGAAAAAGACATTATTACTGTATGTATATATGTGACTGCATGACCAACGTGAATCTGCAGCATGTACGCTCAGAAAAATGAGAAATTATATCCCATCTATGTACAATATATCAAAGTGAATAAATGCATTCTATTGTCATATATAACTAATTAAAACAAATAAAAAAAATTACAAAGAATATAATCATGAATGTCCCTTCATTTATCTTTCACTCATCTCACATTCTAGCCCACTTCATACCCAGGGCCGTCTTGAAATACGCTGTACTTGGAGACTGCTCTGTATTTAAACTTGCTCATGCAAACCCCACTCTGTTCATAGTCTGCAAATATGCATTATTTTTTAACAACATAAGAATAGTCAGTTTCTTGAAATGCACAGGAAACTGTGACTACTCCTACTTTCTCTCCAGATTATAGTTCAAAGCCCATATCTTTAAGAATCAAAATTCTTGATTTTACTTCTTGTGCTTTAGGAGTCTTGTTAAGGAAGTAAGATTTTAGGCAGACATGAAGAGATGGGCTTTGAACTAAACTTCATATCTATTTGTGACCTTTTGTGCATTCATTACACAACTTTATGAAAAATTGTGAACATGGATGAATTCAACTTCTTATCTCCATGTGGGCCACTGAGTCTTCTAACCAGATGAATTATACCTCTATAAATCTGTTGATCCTAATCTCAGGACTTAAATCCTGTCCCCAGATAATATAACATTCACTTACATAGTCATCCAGGTTTTCCAGTTATTGAAAAGTCAGATCCCTCACTGTCTCTTTTTACTCTTAGTGGATAACATTTTGTCCTAAAAACACAAAAATCATCAAACTGAAAATGTTTGGAATTTGCATTATAAATTCACGGGTCCACTTAAACCTGGATTTACTTTTCTTCCTTTCGTTCTGTCTTTAATGAGGAAGAAACACAGTTTTGCCTTTATTTTCTGCATTCTATTTCTTCATTTCTCATTTTTTTTTAAAAAAAAATAAATGCTAAAATATTTTAGGGGAGAATTTTGCTCCAGAAGTGTTCTTAAACTCTTCCAACTTTGACTGCCTCGTCTCCACAACTCCACTGAAACTCTTCTGCCAATGCCACCAGTGAGTTACTGCACTGAACCCAGTATCTCCTTTCCACGTTTCCTCCTCCTTGACCTCAGCCACCTTAGACAGTAGTGATGTCTTGGATCCCTGTTTGCTGCCATCTCCTCCTGGTCCCACTGTTCTAACTTCTTCTACCTGCCATAGGAGGTAGAGATGCTTAAAATTTCTCAGAGCCTCTCCTCTGTTCTCACAATCTTACTCAACAGATAACTGTATTCATTTTTTTTTTGAGATTCAGTAATAATATACTAGCCAATGCCTTTCAAGTTTACATACCTCACACCCAGTTGTAGACAGGACATCTGTATGTGGAGATGGCACAGATACTTTTAAGTCCTCCAGGTCTTCTCATTGACATTAGGATGTAGTTGATGTTCTACTTTGCATGACCTGGCTTCTCCCTGTCCTTCCTCTTATCCAGCACTCTTCACCATTTTCTGTGTTCATCTCTCCAAATATATTTGTTATGGCTTGGATGTGAGGTGTCCCTTAAATTTCCAGTGTTAATGCAAGAATTCTCAGAGATAAAATGATTAGCTTATGAGAGCCATTAAATAATCAGTCCATGGTGGCTGGAATGGACAGAGCGTTGACTCCAGGCAGATTTGCATGGCTGGAGAAGGTGGGTCACTCGGGGCATGCCCTGGAAAGGTGCATTTTCTGTGGCCTCTTCTTCATTCCCCTGCTTCTTGATCCCTCTCTGAGCTGAACTATTCTCTTCCTCTGGACTCTTCCCCCATGATGTGCTGCCTCACCTTGGGCCCAGAGCAATGGGATCAGACATCTATGGACTAGATCTCTGAAACCTTGTTTCCCGTTCTTGTTGGGTGTTTTGGTCACAATGACAGAAATTTCTTTACCTTTTTCCATCACCAGGGAACTCTTCTAATGCGTCAATCAGCTCTTTGCCCTGTTTTTACTCATCTTAGGTCTCAGGTCCCTTCCTAGGAAAAGCTTTCTTGACCCCCAGAGGAGGCAAGTCTCTCTGTTTTCTGTTCCTATGGCTAACTCTACTTGTGCCTCTTACCTACTCCATTTCTATTACTAGTCTATTACTAGTCTCCTTGATCAGGCTGTTTACTCCTCAAGAGCATCTGTGATTTAATGGTGGTTTGGTGCATGGAACAAGACACTCACAATTGTCTTGCTCACTACGTTTTGCCAACCCCCTGTTACCGGGCACCAACAACACCGACCCAACTCCTGTTCAGCTGGGGTAGGGTCTGTGTCAACAGCACCCTCATGTCTCACCCACCCACCCTCTGCTCAGCTCTCATGCTTACTGTCACTCAAGAGCAAAGAAGTTACTTAACTGATGAGTGAATCTGGGAGGATTTGAAAACGTCACTCTGCTTATTTGGGCACTTAGGTACCAAACTAAAAACACTATCTTCCAACACGTTGGTAAGTGTATTTTCATTTTCACCTCTCAATTTCTTTGTCACATTTTTTTTTTACTGGTTTCCAACTCAGGCACAGAATGGTAATTTTAATTATTGGGTCCTTCAAAACCTCCAAACACTCCAATTCCACTGTGTCTACACATTTCTTGAATAAATTAATGAAAGAGTTAGCAATATGTTACATTTGAGGCTGTGATATCATGGGAGGAATAAAGAGGACTTTGGAATAGAGGAAAAGAACAGGGATGGTAAAGGAAAGGGAACTGGTAAACAAAGAATAAACAAAGGAGGAAAATTATTTTAATATGTTTCATGCAAATAATCTTGAAAATAATTCTGGATAGAGAAAAAAGAGACACAATTAAAATGGGAAAAAGTGAAGAAAGCATTAATTTAAAAAAATTTGAGGGTCAAAGGGGCAAAATTCTAGAGAATAATTTTTAAAAATCAGAATTACAAGGAGTTTAGGGACTGAATGAAACATTTTATTTATTGATAGGTGAAAAAATAGCATTCCAGAGTCACCAACCAAGTTGAAAGAAAATCTGAGACCAGAGTCAGTTTTTTTGACTCTGAGCTCAAAGCACTGCAGGCTCCACATGCCTTCTCCTTTAAAATGTAGAGTCTAAAGAAAGGTCAAGGAGAAGAATATATAGGGAGATTGGGGAAATCAGATGAATGATAGAAAATGTGTCATGGGATGAGATAAGTGAATAAAAAACGCAAAAGAACTCATTTCTAATTCATAGATGTTTTTCTTTATTCAATGTTTAGCATCTGTGATTTAGTGGTGGTTTGGTGCATGGAATAAGAGAGAAAAAAATAAAAAGAAAATACGATGCTGGCAATACAATCCATCAACCTGAAATATGGAGTCCTGGCAGGTCTGCATTCAACACCAAAAGTCCTTGTTTGGAATAATCCAATATGCTCAACCAAATACCAATATTTCATAATTCTTTCATCTAAATTAGAAAAAGAAATGTCGTCTGTCTATAACCTGCGTGCCTTCGTGGTCTGCTCTTGTCAAATTGAACAGCCAAAAGTTAATGGAGAAGCGTTGTCATTTGCGAGGAAATTTGATGTTGATTTTTACTCCCCCAAAGTGGTAAAGTGGAGGTAATGAAAGTAATTCTCATTGGGAAATCAAAGCTGCTTTGTCATTCATTTTCTAGTCGTTTAATTCGTTGAGATAGCAAGCATGGGCAATGAGGCAGAGCTCACTGTCTTTCTGGTTTAATGGGATTGTATTGTCTACATAGTGTATTAAAGGCTTATAATGCACAATCTTTGGCCATTTGCAAATAAGCTGCTTGTCATCCAGTCGTGCACAGTGTTTGGGGAAGGCAAAGAGAAATCCTGTTTCATACAGAGGTAACTTAGATAAAACTGGAACAAAGGAGAGAATATTTGCTAATAAGTATAATCAACTTTTTGTGAGTTGTTGATATTTTTCAGGTATTTTTCCAAGAAACTTATGAAAGTGAGATTTACATAAGTTATCACCAAAACATTTTCAGGAATCCCTTATTATTAAACACATCACCTGGGTGAGGATTCTGGGGCCAGAGGGGGAAAAAACTTTCCCTAATTTCCGTAGCTAGAGAGGGGCACTGATTATGTTCCAAGAACCCCATAAACAGACTCTGCTCACACAGATGTCACACAAAGCAATCATAAGCTTCATCTTACAGAAAAGAAGACATAATAAGGTACTTTAGTTATATGGACTCTGAGCACTCAAGTCAAACAGCAAAATCAGACATTTCTGGGGACAAGTTTATGTACTTTCATTTCAATTATCCCCGTGTGTGTGTGTGTGTGTGTGTGTGTGTGTGTGTATCTGGGGATTGAGTACAGGGTCACTTTAACGCTGAGCTCTATCTCCAGACCTTTTAATTTTTAAACCAGATCTCACTAAGTTTGCTAGGTTGCCTGCCCTTGAACTTGGGATCTTCCTGTCTTCGCATCCTGAATTGCTGAGATTAAAGTTGTCCACTACCATGCCCAATTTCCCCTAATTTATTTTATAGCAACAACATCAGCAACAACAAGATGGTGAGAGGTTGTGTAAGAACCACAAAGTTCCAGGTAGCTAGACAGAATATTTCCTATTACACAGACTATTGTCACCACTATAGTCAACAATGATGGATATTTCAAAATAACTAGAAGGGAGGACTTGGAATGTTCCAATCCAAAGAAATGGCAAATGTTGGAAGTGATGATTCTGTTAGTTACCTGGATTTGAACATTATGCAATTTATATATGCATTCAAACAGCACATCAGGATACATAAAGAATTTGGGCAATTATTATGTCAGTTTAAACAAGATATGAAACACAAATAAAAATTAAAGAATTGCCAATTGAAAATACATGTTTCATAATGGAAGCGATGAGCTTAGCAAATCAGTACCTAAAAAGCAGCTCGTCAAGGGTAGAGGGAAGGTGTTCTAGGTCAAAGGAAGACAAAGATAAGGGAAATATGGCACATCTAGGGAGGAAGGGGAAGGCCAGTATCTCTCTTGGGTGAGAGATGAGCTGGGCCAAGTAGGTGGCAGGGACGCCCCTCAGCAAAGGCTTTGAATGTGTGTGAAGGGGGAACAATGGCAGATTTGCCAAAGCTCAGATCTGTCTTGGATTGATGATTGACTAGCTCTAAATTCAACCCTAGCTTCCCATTGTTCAGAATAGACTTACCCTTGGCAAAGCTTTAACCCAACCTTTTCAGGAGTTCATTAAAAATCTCCAAGGCTTTTTCAAATACCAAAAGGCCCAGGCACTCCATTTAAATGTAAATATCCTTGAGAGTTTAAATTCTAAGATTTAAGAATGAACAGACAAGAGTGCTTGAAAATGAATGTTGTTTGGGGGAAACAAAAAAAAAAAAAAGGATGGAAAAGTAATGAACAGCAAGGGACCTGGAGAGACTCAGATGCATCTTCCAATGCTGCATATCTGAGCCCTCACTGCTTATCTCTAATGGCGCCATAAGTCAGGGAATTTGCAAGTTGACATCAGGAGGAAGAGCCACTGGACACTGAAACACAAAGGATTAAAAACCTCAGAAGGAGAGCTCAGCGGGGCTTGGGCTGCTGTGAACTTCCAAGTGGCCCTTTGTCTAGAAATCTGTCAGGACTGGATCCAGGAAGGAGAGGTGACTGGGCCCACTGTCACTGAGAAGTTCTGCTCCCATCCAGATGGTACCACATGTGCCTGGCGAGGACCATAATCTTTCTTCTTCTTCTCAGTAACATCTGTGTCCTGAAGTCCTTGGAGGACCTCAGTGAGGAATCAGTGTGGCAGGATATTGTACTGCAGACAACAGAGATAATGGGTCCTGGGCCTTTTAATGTTGCCATTCTACAAAGAGAATTCAGAGGAACTGATAAAGCAAGGCTAAGAGGTGAACTTGCCATTGCTTATAACAAAGGAGTATGCAAAACAGTTCAAATTCTTACTCCTCCCTTCACCTCTCAATCAATTTTCAAGACACTTAATTTTAATTTTACTAAATTCTATATTATTCGTAAGCAATATAGATTTTTTTTCTTTCTATTATAAAAATAATAATTAGGGTGAGCCCCTATATTGTTTATATATTTTATGAAACCAGATAATTTTTAGCATAGAATATATTACTTTAATAATTTAAAAAACACAAAGGAGGCAATAAAAATTTCTGTATAAGCTGACCAAAAGAGACAACCTTTCCTAATGTTTGTTCTTGTTTTTCTATTCTTACACCATAAATATGCACAATGTTTGAAGCAACAGGAATTATGTCATTTGTAAATTATGTTTAACTAAATTATGTTTATGTGTTTATGTGCTTAGTTCTGTGTTTGTTTATGTGTTTCCATAAAATAACACAGGTTTCTTTTTTGGCATAAGATACTATTTTTAGTTTAAAAAATAAAAATAGAAAACACGAAGCTCTGTCAGGGATGAACTAGTATCTAAGAATGCATTCATCTCTTTTGCTTCTAAACTTCAGGATACTATATATGATGTTTTTTTATCTTCCTGAGGATATTAAAACTATCTTTAGAATATTAAAGAATTGCTTGAATAATTTGAAATTGAAATTAAAGGATTATATTTTAACCTCATTTGGATTTGGGTTAATTAGTTAAGAAAAAGCAAACACAAATTTGGGAGATTTTCAAATAGAAAACAAAAGTTGTTATTAAACAGCCAAATATTTGAAATCAAGTTTGATACCATAACCTCAAATAAAATTCTGTGTCAAAATTATTCAAACCCTAGCCAGGCTCAGTGAGCCACACCTATAATCCCAGAGGTTTGGGAGGCTGAGACAGGAGGATTAAGATTTCAAAGTCAGCCTCAGCAAAAGGGAGGCACTACAATACAAAATAGAGCTAGGGATGTTCCTCATTGGTTAGGTGCCCCTGAGTTCAATTCCTGGTACCCATCCAAAATTAATTAGACCTAAGAAGTTGAAGTGAGTACTTGGAGAATGACATATACTTCACTTTGAGAGACTAATAATCTTATTTGTGATGGAAATGAATGTTGGTGGTCTGACACCTGCTTTCTAGGTAATACTTTACCTAAATCCCAGTCATATTATTCTCCCCAATCCTTAACCATTCTGTAAATTTCACAACATACTCAGTGGTGGAGTGAGCATTGGGTTGTACTCAGATGTATCATGGGGCTCTAGGAACTGTGTTTGTATTTTCCATCTTTTCACTATTATGGATATCCCTGCACACCAAAGTTGAAGTGAAAAAATGGTAAGACATAGTTCCTCCTCTTCAAAAGTCAACATGTGCATTTGCAGATCTAATAATATTTAGAGACACTAATGGGAGAAGTGTTACAAAGCAATGTATTCAGCAGAGTATGCTTGGATTGTTCAAGAGACAGTGGGGTGTTGATTTTTGCATGTGGTCTCTCTGAGATCATCTTTTCCCAATTTGGCAATTTAAGAACATTTCTCCTCATCTCATATTCCTCTATTTCAAAATTCTCCCCACTACAAGATACCCCTTTCATCGTGAGATGCTCTTACCACAAAACATTCTGCTGTTATTGAATCACATTGGATTGGCATTCATTGACTCATAACCTATTGTCCTTTTAAAAATACTTTGTGCATCTTATCAACCCCATATTTTTTGACTAGTCTGTATTCCTTTGCAAAGGAATAAAATATTATTCCTAGTATTATAGCATATTTTTTAAACCACTTTCTCATGTGTTTATCTGCTACCAGAATTCCAGCTTCCAGAGGGCAGGAACTAACTTATTTTACTCATCACTGAATCCTTGAAACTTAGAAGTGGCTTAATATAGAGCAGATTGTCAAAAAACATTTTAAACATGTAAATAAAGAGATGAATGCAAAACACCTTCCGTGTACATTAAAGGATTTTCTTATGCACACTGCACTTGTTTCCTCTCCATCACCCCAGGGGTGAGCTGCTGCCTCCCAGTCTCATGCATTGCCTGCTCCATGTGGAATCTGTGAGGAACACCGAAGAAGGGTTTTCCCATTCACCTAAGGTGCCAGCACTGTGAAAGTTACTGAAGACACTTACTCTTTATTGTGGACTCTACCCCCATGTCCTCCTCTGACTTCTTAGCTATCCTACCCTTTAGCTGCAATTGCCATGGCTCTCCATACACATGGGCATGTTCCAGGCTACTTTCTTCCTTGTAGTCTCTTGATTATGGTTTAGTCCTGGATCACACTTATCATGCCGTCTGCCATGCTTCTGTCATCTTCTCAGGTATAGACACCAGGACACCAGACCTTTTCTTCCTGGTCTATTTCATTCATTTACTAGATGCAAATACTTAACCCCAACTTCCATCAATTTCAGATGACCAATATCATCAAATTAAGTTGGAAATAGCCCATAGTAGCTACACATGCTTACTAAATGATTGAATGATTAAAAAAAAAGTTAATGAATGAATGGATTTTCACCAAAGGTGAATTTTTCAGTTAAGAGAATTCTTCCTTTTTTTTAAAAAAAAAATAATATTATGTTTAAAATATGTCCCTCAGAAAGGATGTGCTTGAAACTTAATGCCCAATGCAAAAGTATTGGAAAGCGGAACCTAACAGGAGGTGATAAGGGCTCCACTCTCATGAATGGATTGATGACATGAGGTTGTGAGTCCAATATTTTGCTCTATTTTGGGATGGTGGAGCAGGAAGGCCATGTTTGGATGGGCCTCTCAACCCTGAACTTCCAAGCCTCCAGAACTAGCAAAAGAAGCCTATGTTCTTATCAGTTGTCCAGTCTCAGGTATTTTGCACCTGAGCACAAAATGGATTACAATAATCAATTTTAGCTGGATTTCTGGAACTGGAGATTTTTTTTTGCAGAGTAAGGGGAGTTTTCAGTGATGTTCAAATCATAATTTACTTCATCCTTTTATCTGCATTTTAAGGACATTATGCTAAAAGGAAGTTTAATAAATTTTATAATTGACTTTCTTGTCCTACATTAAATTTTCAATACTTTCTACCAAAAGTTTTGGTAAAAAGGAGGAAAATTGTGAATTTCTGATAATATTATACAACTTTAATAGAGGCAGGGCTATGTGGAATGCATTGCATAAATTTATTTAATTTTCAGAAAAACCATATGTTATAGAACATGGGCCAGGAGAGGTGAGATTATCCTAAGGTAATAAATGAACACAAAATCTCAGAGATGTAACACAAACCTAATGCAACAAAACTTTATTACTCATACATGTTGTATGTTAATCGAGAAAAGCAAGGGGACCACAGTTACGTAGGCATCCAAGTTCATAAATGCTTTGCCAAGGTCTATCTGCTTCAACTGGAAAACATGCTCCCACTGTCAACCCAGAAAGAAAAATGGAAACACGCCTTTTTTCTTAGAGTCATCTACCTTTGTGGGATTTGAGTTGGTTTCATCTTTGCCATAAAAAAGGATGGTTGAAGGAATAATTAACGCACCAATGTCAAGCCAAGTGCTATGCATTTGCCCTGACCTTGGGACTCTTTATTTAATGTGATATGCAAATCTCTTGATGTTTACAGACCTCACCAAACTGTGGAAGTGAATTATTTATATAGCCTGATGGAAATTGCTACACCTTCGAAACCATATCACATTTTTTTCAGTCAGCAATGTTGTTATATTTTGCTTATTAAATCTTTGCTTATTAAATCTATCTCTTAACCTTATGTAAACCTGAATTCTACTTTAGTTATGCAAAAATCATACGATATTTCTGATTCTGATTTTGATTATGTCTTTCATAGGTAAGACATTAAAACAGCAACTCTTTCATATAACCATGGCTAGAATTAAATGTAAAAAGTAGTTATTATATGAAAGTAGATTACATATGAAAATATATAATTCCTAGCATATAGCTACACAAAATTTGTGCTCAAAAAACTGTTACCTATTATCATATAGCCAAATAGTAATAGAGTCAGGGAAATTAAAAATTCTATCAATCAAATATAGATGTTCAGTATTATGGAAATTTCAAAGGACAGACTATTTTAAAAAAACCTAATAAACAAAAGAGAATATTGTGTGCTGAAGGTAAACATTGAATAAATTGTTGCCAACACACTCATGTATATTTACCTTTGGATTCTCAGATTTTGGCAGAGGACTAGAAGTTTTGGTATGTTTTACCTTAATATCTCTATTTTAAAAAACAAAGCTGAAATAATTGACAGTTTCTCATGATTTAGATAAATACTGCTATTAGATTTTCAAAGACAGTTTTGAGATATTGGGAAAGGCTAAGATATTGAATGCTGGATAGTAGATAACAAAGGAGTAACCCATTCTTTAACCAGCATCCTGAATTTTAGCATATTTCAGTTTGCTTATTAGTTCTTGAAAATATAATCTGGGGATTACATTGGTAAGTCAATTTTTAAAATATCTGTCAAATATCAGGGATTTTCTATTTTTTAATTCTTTCATTACCCTTCTAGAATTTATTAGCATTTCACACACTATTGAGATGATATTGCAATATAACTTTTGAAAACTACATGTATTAAAACAAAATAGTAGAAATAATCTAAATATCTATTAATATGATTACTAGTTAAGCTGTGGTTTTAAAATAAAAACTAAGATAGTTTTTTATGTTCATGATGCTGACATCAAGCCAGATCCTTGCATATGTTAGGCAAGAGCTCAGATATTGAGCTACTGCCCAACCTCTAAGGCACATTTTTTTTTTAATATTGAATATTAGTTAATAGATTCTGTTCAACTATCTCTTAAATTAGTGGGAAGACTATCCTACTACACTTCACTAAAAAACCTTTTGATAAAACTTTGATCAAATTTGAGGTTTACTAATGGGCATATGGTGTGAAATTTTAGACTACATTACATTTGTCATTTCAGGAAAATATCCACTAGGAATGCCTTTAGTTCTCTGAGTTTGGTGTAGCTGTGCCTGGAATCGTGTGTCCTCAGATCTTTCAGTGTCTGACTATACTTGTTTAAGTTTCAGATATTGTATCACATTTCTTCCAAGCAGAGCTACTTTTACTCTTGCTCATTGCTAGTAAGGACATAAAAAGCTGTAACCATTTTGTGAAAACTGGCAATTTCTAAGAGAGCTAAACACACAGCAATACTTTGACCCAGTAATACCACTCTTGATATATATATATATATATATATATATATATATATATATATATATATATCCAGAAAAATGAAAAACATATGTTTCCAAAAACACATGTATAAAAATGTTTATAGTAGCTACATTTTTAATATCAGAACAGTAAAATAAAAGAAAAACATCCACAGTCTTGACTAGAAAGACTCACTGTAATTAAATTATCAATTTCCCTTAAATTTGTGTATTATTTCAACATGATCCCAATAAAAAGATCAATTTTTCTTAAATAAACCAAATCTAACCAAAGTTTACATGGATGAATAAATTAGAATGGCAGAAAACATACCTTGAAAATTAATAATAATGAGAAGAAACTAGCTTTTCCAGATACCATAATAGCTAATAAAGCCTCAACATTTAATAGAGTGTGTTGAGAAAACAGATGGAACAAATTTGAAAGTCTAAAATAAACCAAGGCATACAGGCATTGGCAAGCAGAAATTTGCATGTTGGAATTTTATATCAATGAGAAAACAACAGGTCAATCAGTAAATTGGAGGTAATAGATTAGCTAATGGGGAAAAATGCATTCTTAAATGAAACCTTACATCAGAAAGTAATTAAAAATGACTAACTGTTGTTCATTTAAATTGAAAGCACTCTTCAGCCCCCAGTAATTGACTTGGAAAGGTCTTTGGCACTGTTATATGAAATCTAGGAGCTATAGAAAATAATAAAATTCAAAGTGATAAGATCTAAATACTTTTTTATTGGAACAGAGTTTTTTTTTTTTTTAATAGACCAGTGGCAAGATGAGGAAAGTGTTTACCACTCATATTATTTCAAGACTTTGTTGAAAAAAAAATATATATATATATATATATTACATACATGACAATAGTGGAATGCATTACACTCATTATTACCCATTTAAAGCACAATTTTTCATAACTCTGTATATAAAGTGCTTGTGGTAGCTAATCTCACACAACAATGGACATGTGAGTTTCAAGAGTTCCACCTGTTACTGGACGGTTGGTGTAACCAGTGCTGTAACTGTGTGCATTAGGACTAGTGTGTAGTAATCCCTTAATTTGTTTTTCCTTGTTAAAAGAAAAAAAAAACTAATTTAACAGCAGCTTTCTGCTCCCTGATCACTTACTTAACTATACTCCATAGTGAGGTCTTGCTCACAGATGTTGGTCTCCTGATGACATCTTTCAGCATTGGTCTGGAAAATGTCTTTACTGTATCTTCACATTTCAAAGATGTTTTCTCTGGTTTTAGAATTTTAGTTTGGAAGTTTCTTTTCGCCATCCTTTTTTAAGATGTTATTCAATTGTCTTTTGGCCTCTACAGTTTTCTCAAGAAAATTCATCTCTGTGTCTTATTTTTGCTCTCTTGACAGCAGTGTGGCTTTTTCTCTGTTTATTTTAAAAGTTTCATTTCATCTTTGGTTTTCTAAAGTTTGACTATGATGTTTGCAGAACTTATTTTCTTTGACCTGCTTGGGCTTTGCTGAACTACTTGAATTTGGGGATTGATCTGTTAATAGCTTTTCATAGGGTATAATTCCTTTAAGAACTGCATCTGATCCATTCCCTCTCTCTATCCATGTGACTGTATCATGTGTGAACATGCAAAGATGAGAGTTTGCTTTCCTCAGGTATTTCAACAATTTTAAATTCTGAAGCTTCTCACAGCATCATTGAAGAGAGAGGAAAATCTTTTCTTATTCAAGGAAGTACTTAATATTCTAAATCTTGGAGAATCTCACCACAGAACCAAAAAAAATTTTTTTCAGCATTGGTTTTATTAGTAAAGCCTCTTGGAAGAGAGAGACATTTCAAGGTAAAGTAGATAATGTTCTTCATCAAATTAACAGACTTGCCGTAAAAGTTAATGGAAATTCTAGGCATTGATCCAACTCACCCAGGTAAAAGAGAAGATTACAAGCCAGGGGAAGTCGCATCTTAGAAGTGAAGCCTGCAAAGACAGTCTTCAGCCTGATATTTCTAAGTGGAATGTGAAGATGGGAACTAGTGACTATTATTTCTCCACATTTGACAGATTCCCAACATCCACTTGCATGTCATTCAAAGTCTCAACATCCTCCAGTATCCAATGTTAGAGACCAGAGCACTGGTTTGAAAGTCAGGAGGGCAGATTCTAGTCTGAGCTTGCCATGAACTAACTGATCCTGGAAAAGCCATTTCTCCTCCATGCACATTCATCTCTTCCTCTGAAAAATAAGCTTGAACCTTGGTCTGTGTCATGTCTTGGTGCTTCACGTACTATGATCCTAATATAGAAACAAAGAAAGGCCTTGAAAGAATGAAAGATTCAAGCAACCCTATTCTTTGTATTGAAAGGCACAGAGTAGATCACAGAGAGATGGTCCACACACTGATAAGCAAGATGGTCTGGGAGTCTCTCTCAATCCCTTTCCCCAGAGATCCCAGGATCCTAAACTGTAGCATAAGAAAATTGGGCTGGACAACCTCTGTATGTTTTAAGTGGGATGTGAAGTTCATGAGCTGTAGATATTGATGCCAATTGCCCTCGTGTTAGAGAGCTCTTTGGCCTTGGTTATTTTATGACTTTATTTATAAATTAATACTTGTTTGACCCAAATTGCCCAAACATTTAAGGTACACTTTTTCAGCTTATTTATCTCTTCGTGTTCAGCCTATCTTGATCATTCCAGTGCCTATGAAATAAAAGAATGGAAAATTAGAAAAAGAGCAAGAACTGGGAGATTCAGCATCTCTCAGCAGAAACCTAACCACGAGCAGTAAATAGGAGCTTTATTACCTCAGTCTGATTCCCTCTCACCAGCCAACAACCCACAGATGTGTTCTCTGATTAGTCACCAGCTTGTCAAAGAATCATTTATCCTAAGGTGTCCTTTCTTTTTATGTAGCTACCATTTATGGGACACTTAACTAGCTGCCTACATATTATAATAAGCCCTTTACATAGCCATTCAATTTAATCCACATCATGGTCCTGAGATACTAGTATTATAAACTCCATTTTGGAGTAGAGAAGACTGAGTTTTAGAGAGGCCAAACTGCTAGCTGAGGTCACACGGGCATCTCCAAGATACTAGTAGCAGAACCAAGATTCAGAGTCAGATTTATAAACTCCAGAGAACTTATGTTCAACTGCAGCACTGTCTTCCCTCCATTTAACAATGTTCTTCAAACATGAAATGTTACCTCTTACTATCCTCATTTGTTTTACAAGTCTCCTTCAATATCTTAGCTTTCACTAGCCAAATATGTTTTATAGCCCTTTGTGAAGATGGTTAATGAAAAAACAACATCCAACTTGAAAATCCACATTTCCAAATTTGACATACCTGCTCTTCTGTCTTCACACAGGACCATGGCAAGGTCTCTTACTGCTTCCACATCACTATGCTTCACTGTATCATCTTCTCACATTGTTAAATGAGAATATTTTAAAGAAAGTACAAAAGCCAATAAATAAAAGGAGAAAAAATAAATAGATTGATGGGATAGTTAATTAAAGAGCCTAAATAAGACTGTGTATTTGGAGAAAAGTCAGAAGTAGGAAAGTAGATTGAGGGCAGAAAAAGGCTTCATTCTCTCCTAAGCATAACTTAATTAGGCCCCCCGCTCCATACCACTGAGGACACAGTGGTTCTCAATGCCACCAGTGACACTTTGCCACAGTGAATGGTTAATATTCTCCAGCATTTGACACAGTTGTTTGATATTTTCTTCCTGAAATATTTTTTTCACTTAGTTTCTAGGACAGCATGTTTTCTCCATTTTCTTCTTGAATAGCTGCAGATTTTCATCTTTATGGCATCTAAATGCTAGAATTGGCTAGATGTTGATCCCTTTATCGTATCTCTAAATTTACTCCCAAGGAAACTGGGTGCCATTTAAATATAATCTGTAAGTACTGACTACTAAATCTTTGTATCCAGTCAGACATCTTTTTGTACTTCATCCTACCTTTCCACCTCTATACCCTGCATTCCTACCAGTTCTTTAGGATAAAAATGTTCACAGTGTAGCATTTGGTATTTGTTGTGCAAATTTTCTCACTATAGCCAATTTCAAGCCACCTTTGTAACATTGGCTTTCCTGATCCAGTAGCATTCAATTCTGAACAACCACTAGATGGATCAACTGTGAACTTGAATTCTCCTTGTATACCAGACTTCTCAAATGTAGTATCTATAAAACATAAACTTGTGGTACCCCTTTCCTAAACCTGCTACTCTACTGATATTTTATTGTCCATGAATGGCATATGTTTACTCAATTTCATATTTAAAAAATCCCAATTTTCTCTGTTAATTATCAGTGGTTGAAAGAGGTTTCCAAAGTGCTAGATAGCTTGAGATAGAATTATTCTGGAATATCAGACACTGTCCTAGCTCTCAAAGAATGTAAGCATGTAAACTTTGCAAACTCAAAGCTTGGCTCTAGAAACAAGACTCAACACTGGAGAACATACTCTTAAAAAGAATATGTGTAATGTTATTGGAAGAATTTCTATTAATCGTAATGTAATATGATGTGTAAAAAGAGCAAAATTTTATATCCAACACCCACCTTGACAAGAGAATGGCACAGAGGCTTTGAGTCACCACAGAACCTGGGAACCAAGCAGAGCCATGCTGAGTTAATGCCACATCTACTCTTGACCCATATTACCATATCACTGCTGTTAGGATTCTGTATTTTAGGATAATTAGGATGGATGCTTAATCTAATCACACAACTGTACCTTTGTGCAAGTGTGTTTGAGCATGTGGTTTTTTTCATGCCTATTCATAGTTCACCAAAAACTTGTCATTCATATATACATATGGATGGATGGTGATATATATTTATCTCAAGGCTAAAAACCAGAAATAGATCTGGATTCTCCAGATTAATATAGAAAGTTTTCATCCACAGAGAATTGCACAGGAAATTATGACAGTGTGCCTCCCAGAAGATTTAACACATGATGATAATTGTTGAGGTCTTTTTATCAGCATGATTACATGTACCTAACAGCTATTTGGGGCCCTTCCTTAAACCAGTCTGTCTTTCTCTCTTCCTCCCTCCCTCACCCCTCATTATTCATATGTAAGCATTTCTATGAAGGTAGGATGTGCTCCAAAACTCACTTTGAGGATGTCTAGTAGTCCTGGGAAGGCAAGCAGGGTGTAATGCTACCAAATGGTGCATCCCCAAACCTTTAGCAGCCCTCCTGGTACTGTTCTTACTGCTAGTAACTCCAGCCTGGCTCCAGGAGACATTTCCAAGAATACTCTCTCCAGTATGATCTACATGGCAGACATCTTCTCTCCTTTTCAGGAAGAATTGTTTAGAAAATCAAAATTCTATACTTTGGCATTAAAAATGACCTTCATTATTATTGGCATATCTTATTTCTTTCTTCTCACTTGCATCCTTACAGAAATAAAGAATTCTTTGATATACTTTAAATTTAGTCAAATGAAAACATTCTTAAGAGAAGAAGAAAACCACCAAGCTCATTGATATGCAGCTTTTCATAAGACATCAGTTTGGGAGGGGTAAAGGGAGCTTTAAATGACATTGTAAAAGACAACGTGGGAGAAAGCACATAGATGGTAACTAATGTGTCCAAAGATGGATGCTATTCATTTATAAAAGTCTGTAGGTCCTTGAAATTTTTTCTGTGCTTACTTAAAGGTATTCATGATTTTTTTGAGGTTTAGAAGTTGTATTTTTTTTATTTCTCAAATTGTGATTCATTCATTATAATTATTAGTGCATGTTAATTGTACAAAATAATGGGGTTCATTGTGGAATGTCCATATGTGTGTATAATGGGCTTTGATCATATCCACCTTCCCTATTACCCTCTATTATTCCTTATTATCCTTCTCCCCTTCTCCTTCCCTGATTGTCCAACTCCCAACTACTTTCATGTTGTGTTATTTTTTAGATTCTACACATGAGAAAAAAAATGCAATACTTTCTAATTCTCTTATTTCACTTAGTATGATGAACTTCAGTTCTATTTTTCTGCAAATGACATGATTTTATTCTTTATGGCAGAATAATAGCCCATAAAATATATGTATATATACATATATACATACATATATATACATACATACATACCATGTTTTCTTTACCAGTCAACTATTGATAAGCATCTAGGCTATCTCCATAGCATGGCTATTATGAGTAGTGCCACAATAATCGTGGGTGTGCAGGCATCTCTTTCATAGGCTGACTTTCATTCCTTTGGGTATATACCAAGAGCAGTAAAAGTTGGACCATAAGGTAGTCATAATTTTAGCTTTTGAGAAACTGCCACACTGTCTTCCATAGTGGCTGCACTAACTTACATCCTCATCAACAAGTTACACAGGTTTCTTAATTCCTGCATTCTTGCCACCATTTGTCAATTTTCGATGTGTATTCTGGATACTAGCCATTCTGACTTGGGTGAGATGGAATCTCATTGTAGTTCTGATTTGTGTCTCCCTGATGTCTAAAGATGTTCAGCATTTCTCTACATTTTTAATGGTCATTTGTACTTCTTTTGAGAAGTGCCTGTTCTGCACATTTGCCTATTTATAGATGGGATTATGTGTTCTTTTGTTGTCAAACTTTTGAGTACTTTATAATACATATTGTAGATACTGATTATGTGTCAGATGACAAGCTGGCAAAGATTTTCTCCTATTCCATGAGCTTTATCTTTACTCTGTTGTTTTCTTTGCTGTGCAGAAGCCTTATAATTTGATATAATTCTGTTTGCCAAATTGTGATTGTTTCCTGAACTATTGAAATTCTAGTCAGGAAATCATTACCTATACCAAAATCTTCAATTATTTCCCCTAGGTTTTCCTCCAATAGTTTTATCATTTTAGATCTTACATTAGGATCGTCCATCCATTTTAATTGATTTTTGTACAGGGTAAGGAATAGAAATCCAATTTCCATCTTCTATAGATGGATGTCCAGTTTTTCCAGCATCATTTTTGAAGTGGCTCTCTTCTCCAACATAGAGTTTTTATTCCTTTGGCTAGAATCAGAAATTGATAGATGCACAGGTTTATTTGGGGTCCTTTATTCTATTCCATTGTTTTACATGTTTTTTTTTCAATATTGCACTGTTTTTGTTATTATGGCTCAATTTTAAAATCAGGTATTGTGTTGCCTCCAACATTTTTATTTTCTTTTTTTTTTCTTTCTTTCTTGAGATTGCTTTGGCATTTCAGGGCCTTTTGTGCTTCTGTATAAAGTTTAGGGTTGTTATTTTCTAGTTCTGTGAAAAATATCATTAGTATTTTGATGGGGATTGCGTTGAGTCTGTAGATCACTTTAGGTACGATGGCAATTTTAACAATTTAATTCTCCCAGTCCTTTTGCTTTTTAGTGTGATCTTTAATTCCATGTGCAAGCATTTTGTTGACAATTTGTACACCTATATTCATCAAGTATATTGGTCTGCACTTTCATCTTTTGTTGTGTTATTATCAGGTTCTGATAGCTTAGTTATACTGGCTTCATGAAATGAATTTGAAAGGATTCCTTCATTTTCTATCTTATTGAAACTTGAAGAGTATTGGTATTAGTTATTTAAATGTCTGACAGAATTCAGCAGTGAGTCAGTTTAGCCCTGAGCTTTTCTTTGTTGGGAGACTTAATTATTACTCCAATCTCATTGATTATTATTGATTTACTTAGTTTTTTTTAATGTTATCTTGGTTCAATTATGGAGGTCAGATGTGTTTAGAAATTTCTTCATTTCTTCTAGATTTTCCCACTTCTTGGCATAAAATTTTTCAAAATAATTTTCTGATGATCTGATTTAATTTCAATCTGTTGTTATATCTATTTTTTTCATCTCCAATCTATTTCTTTGGATTCTTTCTCTCTTTCTTTTGGTTAGTTTGGCTAAGGGTTTGCCAATTTTCTTTATTATTCCCCAAAAGCAAGTTTTATTGATCATTTGTGTTGTTTAGTTATTTGCCATTTCATTTACACCTACTCTGATCTTAATTATTTTTTACTTCTAATACTGATTTGAGGCATTATTCATTCTTATTTTTCTAAGAACTTGAGTTGTATAATTAGGTTACTTAAAATCTGTTTTACCAAAGTAGGCATTTATAGCTATAAATTTCCTTCATAGAATTTTTGCTATGTCCCACAGATACTGGTAAATTGTGTTTCCATTTTCATTTGATTCTAGGGACTTTTAAATTTTCTTCATGATTCTTCAATGACCCACTCCCAGTTCAAAACTGTGTTGTTCAATCTTCATGCTTGTGGAATTTCTGTAGTTTCTTTTGTTTGATTTTTACTCTCATTCCATATTGTCTGGTAAGTTAAACAAATATTTTTTGTTTGTTTCTGTATTTTTTAAGCCTTGCTTTGTGATCTAATTTGGAGAAAGTTCAATTCAGCTCTTGGATGGAATATGCTATAGATGTCTGTCTGTTAAGTCAATTTGATCTATAATGTGATTTAACTCTGATATTTCTTTGTTTATTTTTTGTCTAGGTGATCAATCTATTGGTGAGAGTGGAGTATTGAGTGAAGTCACCACTATTATTTTATTGGAGTTTATTTTGCCCTTTGTGTTCTATAGTGTTTTTTTTAAATTTGATTCTCTGATTATTTGTGCATAATTTTATTTTCTTGATCAACACATAGCTTTTTATCAACAGTGATCTATCAAATAAGCCACATAGTGACCTTCTTTGTCTCTTTTGACTAATATTAACTTGAAGTCTATTTTGCCAGATTTGACTAAAGCTATTCCTGTCTTCATTCAGATTCCATTTTGTTTGGAATATCATTCTCCATCCTTTTACCTTCAGTCTGTATATGACCTTGCTTGTGACATGCGTTTCTTTCTGACAGCAAACAGTTTGGGTTTGTTTTTAATCCAACTGGGAAGCCTGCAATTTTTAATTGAAGAATTCAGCCTCTTGCTTTCTTTTGGTTGTTTTGAATAATCTGTTAATTAATTTTTCTTTATTCATTTAAATTTTTGATGATTTACTGAAATAGTTATGTTTTGTTCTTTCCCACTTCTTATTTGTTTATCTACTCTTCTAGTGGTATTCTTTCCCATGCTCTCTCTTATTATTGTGTTTATCTTGTTTCCTTCCCTGGGTGTAGGATTCCTCTTAGTATCTTCTCTAAGGCTGGCCTAGTGGTCATGAATAGTTTTTTTTTTTATGTTTATCTTATAAGGTCGTTATTTCTGTTTGAATTCTGAAAAACAACTTTGTTGAATGTAGTATAATTTAGGTTGGCAGTTATTTTTTTTTCAGGATTTGAAATATATCATTCTGTGCCCTTCTGGCCTTTAGAATTTCTGCTGAACAATCTGCTGTTATTCAAATGGATTTTTCTTTATAAGTGACTTTGTGCTTCTGTCTTCCAGCTTTTAATATTCTTTTTTTCTTTAAATTTGGCAGTGGAGTTATTCTTTACTGGTCATGTCTATTTGGGGTTTTAAATGCCTCTAGTACCTGACTATATCATTTCAAGACTAAGGTAATTTCCTGTTATTATTTCACTGAATCAGTTTTCTATGTCATGAAACCATAGTTCAACTCCCTCTTCTATACCTATATGTCAAGTCATAGTTTTATCTTTTATTGCTCTTAAAAGAACTCTTGCATATTCTGTTCATGGTTGGTTAATATTTACTGATTATTCTAGATTTTCTCCCAAGTATGCAAAACTACTCTCAAAGTGAACACCTACTAGAATAGTGTATGGCAATTCTCCTTGTTTCTATAGCCTGGAAATATAGGAACCATTGATTATTGTAGCAGTAGTCTCAGACAAGACATTCTCAAGATGACTCCAAAGAATTGTATGTTACATGTTGGGTAATAGAAAGTACTCTCTTGGGGCTGGGGTTTTGGCTCAGTTGTAGTGTGCTTGCCTCGCATGCATGAGGCACTGGGTTCGATCCTCAGCACCACATATAAATAAAAAGACAATAAAGTCCATCAACACTAAAAAAATATTTAAAAAGAAAATAAAAATAAGTACTCTCTCGGTGCTGGAATGTTATGCAGAATCCACTTTTACTGTGAAGACTGTGAAGACTGCACTTCTGAACAATACTGAGACATGTGTTAGCAGGTTTCTGGGGTTCTTTTTTTTCCAACTTCATACATACTCTCTGATGTGCTATCTGGCATTTGACACTAGGATGTATTTTATCACACTTTATTCTACTCTCCAAATTCTATATTTTTTCATGTCTCTGTTCACATAAAATTTCAGTACCCTCCACCATCACCCATCTTAAAGAATAGTTGTTCTTCAATTGTTTTGATTCTATCCACTTTAGAAGCTGGTCACTGAGTGTGTCTAACCTACCATCTTGGAATACACTGTTGATGTTTTTGGAACAGGAAAATTGCCTCAGCTCCTCAGACCTGAGACTTCTTGAAGCAACTATCTGAAGAACAATTTCTGCTTCTCTGAATAGTGAGCTCAATTATCTGGGTCCAAAAGAAGAGGCACAGGATTCATAGTAGATTCTAAGGATATTTTTTTCTTTTGTTTGTATATTCACCAACTATACAAGAGGGGATGACAGATTTTTTTTTTTTTCCGGAACATTCATTTTGCCTCCTTGATACCATACTATGCTTTTGAGACAAGGAACATGAGATTAATTAGGTCTTTTTAAAGTTGCAAAGAACTCCTGAAATACCAATAACAATTCTCCCCGGTTCTTTAAGTTTTCCTGAATTCACTTTATTCTCCAAAGTAATCTCTTCTGTAGAAGAAGACCAAAATAAAACCTTGGAATCTCAATCATGTTTGGTTAAATATCATTAAAAACTGGGGAGTAAATAACTTAAATCAAAAGCTGCCTTTTTTTCAGAAAGGTTGGTAGCAAAACAACAACAACAAAAAAGGTAGAAGCATTTTTGTGTTCTTCCTAAGATGTTAAATACAGTGTTTTTGTTGTTGTTGTTGCTGTTGTTTAACTTTCTTTTTGTTGTCTAAAATATCATGCATCAGACTCCAAAACCAGCCTTATCTAAATATATATTATGGGCACAGGCAAAGATCACTCTCCTGTGATATTTTCAATTTATGATATGGATTCATCTTCTGTTATAACCTCAATGAACTTGATGGCTCCTGATAGTGTGACCTCATTATGGCCAGAGGTAGTGAATCTTGCTGAAAGCATTAACCTCCTGCAGCAATTATTGGTATTTGGCACATGCTACTTGCTATGGCTACTTAGAGGTCTTCATGTCTTAAACTCTGCCCCTCTAGTTGGTGGCAACAGGGAAACCTGCAGTGGGAATCAGCCATTTTGTTTTTGCTCCATTTGTAACTTAACTTATTGTCCTCTCTCACACACATTGTCTGGGAATATTTGCCTTTTTACATCATCCGAGTCCAATAAGTCTCAACCCTTTGAAGTGGCATCATATACTTACAAAGTAGTTACTTATCATTATCATTGTCACCAAGACTAAGGTGTAGTCAGTGAGTTAGAGCCCCTTGCTAAAGCTCTCGCTGCTGGAAAGTAATGAGGTCAACTTTACCTCAAAGACTTCCATGTGCCATGTCTACTCTTCTCATTAGGACAAGACTGTTCTGAATCTCCTTTTTGTAGATGGTGATGTTAAAAAAAAATCTTGATTTCTTTCTAGAGCCAGAATAAAATGTCCCATCTCACAGAAAAGAAGAACAAGAACAAGAGGCAGAAGAAAGAAAGAAAGAATAAACCCTTGTAATTGATTTGAAGCTTATCTGATTTCTCTGGCACATTAGGTGCTATGATCTTGTGATGACTCGTGTGTTGTTCCTTAGATATTTCACATTGTGGAGGAAAGAAAAAATATGCAAGAGAGAAGAGACTATGAGTATCTACATTTGGGTTTCGTAGGGGTGAGATGGAGTCTCTCTAGTGCTGTGTTGGAAAAAAACAAAGGACACAGAAGTCACACAAGGCAATCCTGCATCTTTACTTCATTCTTCACTCTATCTTATTTGTCAGTTGAGGATCTTAGGAAACTTAACTCTCTAAGTTTCATGAACCTTATAAGTATCCTCTAAAATGAGTATTCTGTTTTTCAAATATTATCAAAGATGATTATGAAAAGTACATGGCCTAAGGATGTGAATCATCAGATATTATACAAATGTGAATAGTCATTAAGAATCTAACAAATTGACTACAACATTCTTAACCAGTGTACATTAAATTCTCCAGATTAAACTACAACAGCCGCTGCTTGTTTAAAATATATGAACTTAGGATACCAACATCATCAACACTTGTGTCTGGTAGATGATGCTCTAGTATTCCAACATGCTTATACTCCCCCAATTAAGTGGTCTATTTATCAAGATTCTATTGTGGTTTTCCCAAATCTACTAGGATTGCCATGCTTATGTAATTAAAAATTCAGTTAAATATTATATAAACTGGAGACATCATTATAAACCAAGTTATTGAATCTATTTTTTTAATTAAAACTAGGCATGATGTTTTATATGAAGTGGACAATCCTAAGTTACTAAAAACCATGTCAAATTAAGTAGTAACAAGACTACAGCAAAAAAGTAAAAAAGAAGTAGTGTTAATTTAGAACAAGTCTGAACTCATATTACCTGACAAATGTCTTAAATTTTAGTTCATGTTAAGAAAACTGAAGTTAAAATTTATTAGGATTGAGGTTTACACATGAAATTCAGAGGGAAGTACAATCAGAGAGTTTTTGTTTATATTAAAGTTCTTGCCTTCACATAAAAACAGTTCAGATTAATACACAGCATACTGTTATAAATAATAATGAAATATTTAAGGTAGGTATGAATCACTTTTATGATTCTCCAATTTAACTGAGCTTTCTGATTAGCCAATCAATGAATGATCTAAAGGGCATTAAATAAAATTAGTAATGAAATGAGAAAAAAATTCTTTCAAAAATTGGTTCCAAAGGAGAGAAAGTCAAGGCCAATTTCCCGATGAGAAGAGCTAAATGGTTAAGCTTAGGCTGTGTCTGTTCTTGCTAGGCCCTTCCATTTACTGACTTCTTCCCAGTTACACTTACATGTCACAGACTTTATTCTGCTCCTCACATCAACCAAGGAGCATGTCAGCTGTGTGCAGAGGGATCTTGCCCTCTGGCTCTGAATCAGAGAGAGTAAAGACTCCTCATCCTTGGCTTCTTGAATAAATCATAGCTTGGGTGTTTCATAAAGTTGCCTGAACAGCTCAGCCTAGATTTGCAGCAAGAGTGGATGGGAGCCCAGGTTGTCTGGCACCTGTACCCTAGCCTGGGCTCAGATGTCCAGGGCAAATTCTCGTCCATCATCCAGGGTCAGTGAAGCTTGAAAGTGAGAGCCAAACCCACAGACACCATCTGGGAAAGTGGAAAAAAAAAACAACAACTGTGAAGCAGAATTCAGAAAAATTGTCTTTGAGGTTTGGCTGTGTCTCTTCCTTATAGGAAGATTCTAGGCAAGTCATAAAATTGTCCTAGGCCTAAATTCACTAACCTATAAAGTGTGCATAATAATTCCTACACAGCTTGTCTCAGAGTTTATTTATTTATTCATTTATTTACCAGAGTGGGTCTCTCTAAGTTGCCCAGACTGGCCTCACACTTATGATTCTCCTGCTTCAACCTCCTGAGTAGCTGGGATTACAAGCAGTGCCAACAGGCTGGACAGAGAATTCTTATGAATGGAGGAAACCGAAATTTCCTGAATCTCTTCAGAAAGGAGCCTCTACCATTCTCCTCAGAATATGTTTCTCTGTACTTCTCCATTACCAGGTTTTTCAAAGTGTGTGAAGGAGCTAGTTTATGAATGTAGGGTGTTTTCTGGAGAGTCTTAAACATCATTGCTTCCATCTTTGCAGAATTTTTTTCCTAATGAAGGCAGAGTTCTTCCATAGCCCCATTTGAAGCCCAATCATTCCTCTTAGGTGCTGCATGTTCTAGGAGAATGAGACTCTAGATCCAAACTTCTACCACTCACTACATAGAGAGTCTTCAATCATGAAATAAAAGCATATTCATCAATATTGACCACTTTATTTACCATCTGACTTTCCAAGCTTTGTCAGAAAGCCAGTTCAGAATAGGAGTCAATAATAAGACAGCAAAAATCTACTCAAAGCCCTGAACAGTGAAGATCAGAGGATACATGCTTTAGAAAATAATGTATTTCATACAAAATAGAACAAAGAGTTCTGGTGTAAATATACTTACTTCCATGTCATGAATCATCATGAAGGAAAAGGGCAGA
This sequence comes from Spermophilus citellus, assembly GCF_964194105.1. NCBI lineage: Eukaryota > Metazoa > Chordata > Mammalia > Rodentia > Sciuridae > Spermophilus > Spermophilus citellus. The sequence continues at coordinate 9,776,795 of NC_138189.1, read as the reverse complement.
GATACCAGTTTCTCATAGCTATAAAAACTATAACCTTGACCATATTTTCTTGAGCTATGCACAGTCATACTTATCAACCAGGGCTACTCATTTCCACTCACGATGCAACATGAATGATCACAAAACTCTCTATTGAACAAGTATGTTTTTCACCATTGTTTAAGCAGTCTCAGACTTTGCAAATTAATTATTTTGTGCTTCAGTTTCTTCATCTATAAAACAAAACTGTTCAGAGGAACAGTTCTTGCTTTGTTAAAGGATGAAGAAGATGGGGGTATCAAATTTAAAAAATAACAAGAAAAATGTTTAAAGTATTAAGCAGAAAATGTCTATACACACATATGAATATATAAATTCTACACACAAAGTTGTATATGTATACATGTGTGTACATATGTGTGTATGTTTATGTGATTATAATATTTGAGACAAGAAATGTATCTCTTTTTCTTTCTTTTATGCATGATTTTTGAGCCTTAAATGTGAGCCAGCTATAGTTCTAACTTCTGTGAAATATAGTTCTAATTTCTTTTACTGGACTGCTACACCTACTGTTTTGAGATAGTTAATATTATCATCATTCTTCAGATAACTAAGGTGTGATGGGATGCTCTGCACTAGCCATGAGGTCAGATATGTCTGTTTTTTAAGCTTCTGACTGGATTTTTGTTAGCAAAGTTGAGTGAGTTGTAATCCCTAAAACTCCACCACCTGTTTTCACCACATTAATTTCAGGGAGATAAAAAGAGGCCAAAAGTAGTTCAAGAGAAAGGAACCTGGAAGAGGTCTTTAGTTTTGGTATACTCACAGTTCCCTGGAAGAAACTCAGCATGCCATGTAGGGCCACAGGAAAGCACATGGCTCAGGAACAGACTAAGACAGAGGAGAAATGGAGGGTGTGCACTGCTCTGATGCTTCTGCAGGAAGGGGAGGATGAGGCAAGGCAAGCAGCCTTCAGGGCAAGTGTGAATAATTTCAGCAGACTCTGGGACCAAAGGTTGTCTTCAGTTGTAGGGTAACTGACCTGAGGTAATTAAGGTAAGTGTGTCATGGTCTAAATAGTTGAAAGCCCAATGAAGGCAGAAGACAGCACACACACAAAATATATCACACTGCCTAATATTTAGAAGATTCTTTTAGCAATGTCTCATAAATTTTTTTCTTCTTTGAAAGAAATAATGGAAAAGATAGTATACAAGGCAACCATATAGAAAAGTAGTAAGAGACCCAGTTCAGGGTCAAATCTTAGGTCTCCTTCTTGCTAATTATACAGAATTAGAAAAAAAAATTATATATGCATATATGTAATACTAGAACTTAATTCGATAGTGACTTATAGAAAATGTTAGAAATACATTAGTTTTGAACCAAACCCAGAACCTAAATAGTTATGTAACGCCATTTTTGGTTGTTTTGGTTGTTTGGAATACTTTATGAAATTTTGTTACCCTCGTCTATTTAAACAATAATATTTAAATAAGAAATTATAATAACTAATTAAATAATCTAAGATGAACATTAGTAGAATGAAATGGGTATATGCATGGAGTCATACCATTTTTTTAAAAAAAATTATTGGAATCTCTTAAAATAATAAAATTCTTGTAAAAAGTAATGAATGTTTATTTTGACCATTTCCATTTCATTAATAGATCCATTGAAAGTTAGTGGAAGTTTATCAGACATTTGAGATATCTTTAATATATTATATTTATGCATTGTCTCATTGCCAATGCAAAACTAAATGGCAAAGAAAACCTACTATACTGTAGCAGAACTTTGAGAAACATCTGGTTTAGTGCCATCATTTTAGAAATAGACTCTCGTGACATAGATGTCCAGTCTCTAAATGTCCCTGAACATACTGACCTCTGTGGATTGTTGGAACAGTGAGGAAATCCAAGTGTGTTTCCTTTCATTGGGCTTTGGGTAGTCTAGAAGGCCAAGGGTCAGACATCCATTCAGAACAGAGTAAGCAAATGTTCCCTTAGGCAAGCCTGTGGCTCCCACTCCAGGTGTCCATAGCTCTCCTTTCATACCACTTGCCTCAGTGGAGAGGACTGGAAAAGGGCACCGGATGAAGGTGTGGGGGCTGTGCTGATTTCAGAAGAAGCTTCCCACTTTGATCTTTGTGATCCAAATGGGCTTATCTCATTGGCCCACGTAGTAACTGGCACACAGTAGGCCCATTAAAAGTATTCATATTGTCTTGGTAGAATTTTGCTAACTGTTTAATCTAATTTGTCTTCTGTTACCCTCTCAAGCACTCTAAAACTTTCAAGGTTTTAATGGATAGTGCTATTATTGTCTCCGAGACCTTCATCTATTCCTCAGATTGAATAAAGGTAACAAATATAGAAGCATTCTTTACTTAACATCCATCAAAAATGTACTGGGGAGTATTCCCTATTCTCTGTGTGTCATGAGATGTAGCCTTGGATCTCTGCCCTCAACCATTCATCACTTTATAATTTGTGTTGCCATTTGTGAATATCCTAGTGCTAGAAAATAATCATTTAGGGGAGAAAATAGAGAAGTTTCCGATATGGAAAGAAACACTGTATATCCCCAAAGTCATCTCTGAGAACAAAGTCCCTTGAATGACAGGAATGATGATTCCTCCTTTTTTTCTTTTTTTTTTTTTTTTTTGGTCAAACTCCAAGGAGTGGGCTAGAGAAAAGCGCCACTTGCCCCAGCCAAGCTGTGCAGAGATCAATGTTTACATTGTGTGGAAGCACATATAAAATAAATGATGTGGGAAGAAGGTTCGTCATCTATTTTAAAATGCTACCTTCTATTTTAGACTGAACATGTACAATTTCTGTTTAGCAATTTCAGCTAATTGTTGGATTAACATTTTGGGGAACAGATTGCAAACTTCAAAATGGAAAAGATCATTTTAGGGAGGGAAGCTAGGCAGCTGTCAGGGAGTCGGAATTAACATACATTTGCATAACAGATGTACAGTAAGGTGTCTATGACAGACAATCACTGAATATTAATGCTATAGACCACAACATCATTTGCGTAAATGCTGTCTGCTGGGTATTGAGGTTGGTGTGCTCTTTGCAGAAGACAAAGGGCCAGAGAACAGAACAGATGCAGCAGATACGCCGCCCGATGCATCTTAATTTATGACATCCTCACCAAAGACCTTGTGGTGTGATTTCAGATTTTATTACAAATAATTTGGAGATAAAGGAACTAAGTAATTATCTTTTCCCCTACAGTTAGTCTCTCTCAAAGGAAGAGGGTTCATTTGCGGAAGGCCATTGTGATGTCTCAGGAGAGGGCCATTCTTTATATGAAGCGGGGGTGGGGCGAGAAGAAAAGGAAAGCCTTCCTGAAAGTCAACACTGTGTCTTGAATAGATTTGGCTATTAGCATGTTGTGGGACACCTGTCACAGAGCCACTCACCCCTCCCCACACTCTCTTAAATGAAACAGCAGGTGATTCTATGGCAGGTTTCAAATGGTATTTTTTTAAAAAAGTGAATTAAAGTCAAAATATAAAACTCATTTTGTCAAGTCAATGTTACGAACATATGTTGAGCTTGTACTATGTGCAAAGCACAAGTTTCCTTTCTTGGTATCTTAATAGATTCTTTGCTGTCTTCCAGCCAGTCTCCACTGGACACCCTCCCTGGTAATTACACTCCATGAAATTGCTCACCTCCCTGACCTTCCATTGGTCTTGATTGGCTAATTCAGGGTCATGCATTTGATCAGTGTCTATCTGAGCACGTAACATGTCCAGCTTTGTCCTCCATGCTGCATCTAGAAGGCATAGCATCTGTTGTAAAGAAGCTCACTGTCTAGTTGGGATGATGGTCAACAAATGTTTATTGAGCAGTTCCTCTGTATCGGGCATTGTCAAGGTATGGAGATGCATCAAAAAATAAACTGTCAATCATTGTCCTTAAGGCATCTTTTTCCACTGGTAGAAGGAGACAATAAATAACTAATAAATATGATGTTATCAGCAACACCGAAAAAATGATGAGAGAGCATAGCACAGAGTGATTGGGAGTCATGGAAGGGCAGGTTGGCTTTATTTCTAATCAAAACTGACTGCTCTATAAAAACAACATTGGCCAGATACCAGAATATGGGAAGCAAGCAGCCAGAAAGAGCATGTGAAGCAACATCATTTAAGTACAAGGAATCACAAATGCAAAGTTCCTGAGACTGAGTGCATATGCATGCACATGATTGGACCAGAAGGAGAGAAGTCCTCAGCACTGCCTAGTTCACAGAGGCAGTGGAGGAGGCCCAGGACAGAGACCTTGACTCAGCTACTGCATAGAAGTGAGGGTCCAGGGAGTTAGAAGAAAGAAGAAATTCCACTGAGGTCTTTCTTTTTTCTTGGCATCAAAGCCTAAAATGTGGAAAGAGACTGAGTATTCAAAAAAGAGAAAATAGCACATGCAGGGAGCTTAGAGAGAAAAGCAAGAAAGGAAGACACTTCCTAAGGATGGCATTGTGTGTGTGTGTGTGTGTGTGTGTGTGTGTGTGTGTGTGTGTCTGGATCATAAACTGAGTGAGGGAAATGTCAGAATAGAAATGCAAAGGGAGTGGTTAAAGTGAGGCTGAGAAGAACTTGTGTACTAAACAAAGGAGGCTTGGATAAAATCAGGTTCTGCTTCGAAATCTCTTCTGAGGACACTCTGATGCCCTGATGGAGACAATACAACAGGATAATACATACTCCCCTTGTTTAGGGGAAAACATTTCACTAGTGGGGATAAATGGAGTCTGTTCTACGATAATTCAAGTTCCTTTGACTTTCACCACAGTGGCTTAGCCAAGTTTTTTGATGATCTTGAGATCCACCAAGGAATTGAAAGAGAATAGCTATACTAACCCATGTGCTTTCCCTCTTGATCTGTGTTACCTTGTCCACAAATAATTTAGAGAGCTCATCCTCACCAATGTGTATAGTGTTCCCTGGGAGAAGACCAAAGCTTACCCCAGAGCAGTGCCGCCTTCTGGTATTTCTAGACTTGCCTCCTCTTCAAGGGCAGAGTTCACTGCATTTGCGGGATCAGGGTTGGACATGTTCATCCCACAGCATCACACTTCAGTTACCGGCAGTAACTACCTATGCCTCTCTCCAACTGGGAGTCTTGAGAATTGCTTTAAGCGTCTCTCACCATGCTCCCTAATACTCATTGCCAATATGAGAAGACTCTGATCCTAAATGTGGAGGATTTTATATCAGCCTTACAATGCCCTTAAAGTATGTCATCTCATTTTAATGTGTGAGAAACATAACTCAGAAGGGGTAAGCTACTTGCTCAGGGCTCACAGCCAGCAAGGGACTGGGCTGAGTCTGATATCCAGGAGAGGCAGGTGGACAGTAAGGGAATTGCCTTGCTCCATCCTCAGACTCATGCCTTAGGTCTCTGCTACATGTCCTCCTGCCTCTCCTGGTGCCTGCAAAAGCCTTTTCTACAAATACAAATACCTCTTAAGAATCCATTGCTCAGTTCAGTTTGGGTTCCTATAATAAAAACAGCACATGCTAAGTGACTTCAACAACAAATATTCATTTTTCAAAGTTCTGGAGGTTGGAAAGACCAAGATCAAGTCACTGATAGAATTCATGTCATCTGCCAAGGGACTGTTTCCTGGCTTACTTCTTCGTGTGTCTTCACCTGGCCAAGAGAAAGAGAGCCCCTCCCACTTATTTGTACTTGTGAGGGAACTCATCTCACTTACAAGGGCTCCATGCTCATGACCTAATTGCCCATCAAAGTTCTCATCTCTAAATACCATCACATTTGGAGTTAGGTTTCAACATATTAATTGACAAACTCTAGATAGGGCAGAGGGGTGGGAAGGGAGGGGGAAAGGGCAGGGGGTTAGCAGTGTTGGAGGAACATGATGGAGACCATTATCCAAACTACATGTATGAAGACATGAATTTTTGTGAACATACTTTATATACAGAGATATGAAAAAGTGTTCTATATGTGTAATAAGAATGTGATGCATTCTGCTGTTATGTATTTAAAAAATAAAACCAATAAAAATAAATAAATAATGGAAAGCCTACACTTTCTGTTCATATTAGCAGCCATTCTTAAATCTGAGTAAGTGTTCTAGAAAGAAATTTCTTGTACATTTTTCTTCAGTTGCATCCTATTTGTTAGTTATATCTCTTCAAAGAGGTTGCAGACTCCCAAAAGGCACAGAGTATATAGAACATATAGTTTTTCTATTTTTTTATAATATCAGTCTACCTAAACTGACTTTAAATTTATTGCACCACTCTGTTTTATAGGATCTTCCATTACCCCTGCCCAGATGGATTATGGAAGATACTCAGATGTGGATGAAGCAACTCATGAAGAACGTTGTCTAATTGGGACAATATGGTGGAAAACCTGAACTCTGCTCCATATTCCCAGCACCTTGATTACTATAGAAATGATGAAAGAGCCTGGCATATGCTCAGTAGGAGCTAAGGGGATTATGTAGTATAATACAAGAATATAAATTTCCTTTATCTATGCCAACTAATATTATCAATGGTAACATGAGCACCCAATTGCAGGATTTCAACCTCTTTCCTGACACCCAACCAGTAGCTACCATCACTTTCTCTTATCTATCTAGCATATGAAGATTCCGTGTTTAGATTGTCCACTGAGTAAGTGACCAGCTGCTATTTTGAGCAAGATCCTTCTCATTCTGCCAATTCAACAAAATCTCATCTGAGAAACAGCTAAGTGCTACCAGGGTCTAAGTTTATCCTGAGCCACCTCACTACCAGAGCACTGGACTGAGTTCCTTTTAATGTTTGACATGAAGGAATGAATACCTAATCTCATCAAATAGGCACTGCTGGAATAAGGACAAGGACATGAACTATCTCCACAAGTAGAGACCTGTCACCACTGAGACCAAATAATATTCCAAATCAACTCTTTTTTTGGGGGGTTGGTTAGGGGTGGTCATCTCTTAAAATTAGAGTTAACCTGTAATAGAGGGTCTTAAAGACGTTTAGATGCTGAGATTTTGGAGTATATATAGGAGAAAGGTACTTGAATCTGTTTGGAAAGGAAGAGGAGAGGTTTCAGAGTGGTATTTAGGAGTGATCAAAAACATCAAGTTATATAACAAAGGCAATGAGTCTCTAGTAAAGAGGTTTATGGACAGAAATGATGAACTCCATTTTTCCTTGAAAAATTGCTTTAAAAACAATATAGAGGATTGCATTAAAAGGGGGTAAGAGAACAAAGGCAACAAATATGGTTGGTTACCATAGTCCAGATGATGAATGATGGTAATGCACTAGACCAGTGGGGTAACCATGGGTATAGAAAGGACGTGTACGGCATAGGTGAGAGAGGATCCCCAAAGTTGGCTATCAACTGAATGTAGATGTAGGAGATAAATCAAGGATCAAGGTAATCTCAAATCAACAAGGCCAACTGGGTGAAAGATGAAACTATGTCCTAGAGAAATACTAAAAATATGTGCAATTGTAGACATTTAAACATTAAAAAAATGTGCAAAAACCATTTAATTTATGGAGCTAGAATTCGGTAAGAGATTGGATTAAATCTAGATATGGAAAAGATGTTCACAGAAAGCTCAAAATAGAAAATGAAACTTTAAGAATATAGAGTATAATGGAGATACAAAGCAAGTAAGAGGGAGTTTTGGGCAATGAAAATTGCATGGTAGATTGAACCAAGACCTTCCTCATCCTGATGTCAGATACATCTTAATAAGTAGGAGCACAGAGAGGAGAGCAAAAAGGAACAGACAGGAAAGTAGAAGTGAAATCCCCCAAGACACAGAATCAAAAGAAGGGTATTATTTTTTTGGAGAGAAAGATCATCAATAATGTCTATGTCTCTGAGAATTCATTCAGAAAAAGATAAAAAAAAATGGCCTTTCAATTAAGAATGTAGTAGCATTTGGTGATGTTGGTGGTAGAAGAGTTTTGATGGAGTGGTGGCAGAAGGCTAATTGCACTGGCTGAAGGATGTGTGTGGAATGGGGGTGCAGAAGCATCCAAGTTGGGCAATACATTGGAAACCATCAGTATGAATGCAAGGAGCTACAGGGTGCAACTTGGAGAGGGGTTGAAGGAGAGTTTTGGCGTGTGTGTGTACACGTGTGCACACGCGTTTGTGTGTGTATGTGTGTTACTGAGCAGGTTCAAAATCTAAGGGGTTGTGTGTACAAAGGATGAAATGTTGAAGATACAAGGACATCAATGTCAAATCAATGCAATGAGGTCCTTGAGAAGGCAGGGAATGTGCTTCTGGAGGAGGAAAGACTCATCATTTTAACAAGAGGCAACAAGAAATGGCTGGGGAGTGGATAGTAAGTTTAGTGACAGGAACCTGGGAAATTTCTGTCTGCTTTGAAAGTTTGTAATTTCTCTTTTTTTTTTTTAATTTATTGTTGGTCGTTCAAAACATTACAAAGTTCTTAATATATCATATTTCACAATTTGATTCAAGTGGGTTATGATCTCCCATTTTTACCCCGTATACCGATTGCTGTATCACATCAGTTACACTTCCATTGATTTACATATTGCCATTCTAGTGACTGATGTATTCTGCTGTTTATCCTATTCTCTACTATCCCCCTTCCCCTCTCCTCCCCTCCCCTTTTCTCTCTCTACCCCCTCTACTGTAAATCATTTCTTCACTTGTATTATTTTTCTCTTACCCCTCCTTTCCTCTTATATGTAATTGTGTATGACCCTGAGGCTCACCTTCCATTTCCATATGATTTCCCTTCTCTCTCCCTTTCCCTCCCACCTATCATCCCTGTTTAATGTTAATCTTCTTCTCAAGCTCTTCGTCCCTACCCTGTCCTTGGTTACTCCCTTTATATGAAAGAAGTCATTTGGCATTTGTTTTTTAAGGATTGGCTAGCTTCGCTTAGCATAATCTGCTCTAATGCCATCCATTTCCCTCCAAATTCTATGATTTTGTCATTTCTTAATGCAGAGTAATACTCCATTGTGTATAAATGCCACATTTTTTTTATCCATTCATCTATTGAAGGGCATCTAGGTTGGTTCCACAATCTTGCTATCGTGAATTGTGCTGCTATGAACATCGATGTAGCAGTGTCCCTGTAGCATGCTCTTATTAGGTCTTTAGGGAATAGACCGAGAAGGGGAATAGCTGGGTCAAATGGTCGTTCCATTCCCAGCTTTCCAAGAAATCTCCATACTGCTTTCCAAATTGGCTGCACCAATTTGCAGTCCCACCAACAATGAACAAGTGTACCCTTTTCCCCGCATCCTCTCCAGCACTTGTTGTTGTTGGACTTCCTAATGGCTGCCAATCTTACTGGAGTGAGATGGTATCTTAGGGTGGTTTTGATTTTCATTTCTCTGACTGCTAGCAATGGTGAGCATTTTTTCATGTACTTGTTAATTGATTGTATGTCCTCCTCTGAGAAGTGTCTGTTCAGGTCCTTGGCCCATTTGTTGATTGGGTTGTTTGTTATCTTATTATCTAATTTTTTGAGTTCCTTGTATACTCTGGATATTAGGGCTCTATCTGAAGTGTGTGGAGTAAAGATTTGTTCCCAGGATGTAGGCTCCCTGTTTATCTCTCTTATTGTTTCTTTTGCTGAGAAAAAACTTTTTAGTTTGAGTAAGAAAATCCCAGGTCCGGATGGGTATACAGCAGAGTTTTACAAAACCTTTAAAGAGGAACTAACACCAATACTTTTCAAGCTATTCCAGGAAATAGAAAAAGAGGGAGAACTTCCAAATACATTCTACGAGGCCAACATCACCCTGATGCCTAAACCAGACAGAGACACTTCAAAGAAAGAAAACTACAGACCAATATCTCTAATGAACCTAGATGCAAAAATCCTCAATAAAATTCTGGCGAATCGGATTCAAAATCATATCAAAAAAATTATACACCATGATCAAGTAGGATTCATCCCTGGGATGCAAGGCTGGTTCAATATACGGAAATCAATAAATGTTATTCACCACATCAATAGGCTTAAAGAGAAGAACCATATGATCATCTCGATAGATGCAGAAAAAGCATTTGACAAAGTATAGCATCCCTTTATGTTCAAAACTCTATAAAAATTAGGGATAACAGGATCATACCTCAACATTGTAAAAGCAATCAATGATAAGCCACAGGCCAGCATCATTCTGAATGGAGAAAAATTGAAGGCATTCCCTCTAAGATCTGGTACAAGACAGGGATGCCCTCTCTCACCACTTCTGTTCAACATAGTCCTCGAAACACTGGCCAGAGCAATTAGACAGACGAAAGAAATTAAAGGCATAAAAATAGGAAAAGAAGAACTTAAATTATCACTATTTGCAAATGATATGATTCTATACCTAACAGACCCAAAAGGGTCCACAAAGAAACTATTAGAGCTAATAAATGAATTCAGCAAAGTGGCAGGATATAAAATCAACACGCATAAATCAAATGCATTCTTGTATATCAGCGACAAATCCTCTGAAACGGAAATGAGGACAACTACTCCATTCACAATATCCCCCCCAAAAAATAAAATACTTGGGAATTAACCTAACAAAAGAGGTGAAAGACCTATACAATGAAAACTACAGAACCCTAAAGAGAGATATAGAAGAAGACCTCAGAAGATGGAAAAATATTCCTTGTTCATGGATAGGCAGAACTAACATCATCAAAATGGCGATATTACCAAAAGTTCTCTATAAGTTCAATGCTATCCCAATCAAAATCCCAACAGCATTTCTTGTAGAAATAGATAAAACAATCATGAAATTCATATGGAATAATAAAAGACCCAGAATAGCAAAAACAATGCTAAGCAGGAAGTGTGAATCAGGCGGTATAGCGATACCAGACTTCAAACTATACTACAGAGCAATAGTAACAAAAACAGCATGGTACGGGTACCAAAACAGGCGGGTGGACCAATGGTACAGAATAGAGGACACAGTAACCAATCCACAAAACTACAACTATCTTATATTTGATAAAGGGGCTAAAAGCATGCAATGGAGGAAGGATAGCATCTTCAACAAATGGTGCTGGGAAAACTGGAAATCCATTTGCATCAAAATGAAACTGAATCCCTTTCTCTCGCCATGCACAAAAGTTAACTCAAAATGGATTAAGGAGCTCGATATTAAATCAGAGACATGGCGTCTGATAGAAGAAAAAGTTGGCTATGATCTACATACTGTGGGGTCGGGCTCCAAATTCCTCAATAGGACACCCATAGCGCAAGAATTAACAACTAGAATCAACAAATGTAATTTCTCTTTAATGTCGAAGAGAAATTGCACTAAAGAAAAGAAAAATCATCCACTAAGTCTGACTGAACAAGACAGCAAAGTTCTAAAATTTTAGAAGGATCAGAAAATTTTGAAATACTTGTTATGAATTAAGAATTGATCACATCAACATAGAAGCGTCAGGGAGAGTGGCGCTTCTGGAGAGTTTCTCAACACTTTTCTGAATCATTTGGCTCCCATGGGTCCCTGTGTATTGCCATGATGGAAGGCACACTCTCCAAATGAGAGTAGAGCAGCACTTGTTCTGCAGAGCTGAATGCGCTGGTTCTCATATCTCATCAGTTGTACAACAATACTTCCAGCCCTAACCAGGTTCGCTGCTCACTCCTCCACTCTATTCAAACAAGCTGGTGTCTCTCTTTTCTGCCAAATGTGTTCATCATAACAGAAGCACAGCCATGTAAGTGAGTGAATTATGCTCTGACAAAATGTCCTTGTGTCAGCACAAACCATGATCAAGAATGTCTTGAATTGGCCTTCTTCACGTGTCAACTCATTCCCCGTGGCTTCTCTCCAGCATCCACAATGTAAATCATGATTGCACAGCAGTGACATTGACAAGTGAGGAAGGCACTGTTTCCACAGCTTGATGGGACCTCAAACATTTACCTCATGGTGCATGGGATCAGGCTGCAGATTAATACCAGCTCTGGAGTGCTTCCTAACAGCAACACAAGTGGCACTGTAGATCATGATCCTGCAGGATACTGGCAGTATTCGGTAGGAGGTTGGAAGAGCACTATGACAAAACACAGAGGATATTCCTGGATTAGAAGGAAGAAAGTTGAATCAAACTATTTAATGTATCTCTTCTTCAATCTGATGTGTATAGTCTCAGGGAAGCTGTTTAAAATGAATGCAACGATGCTTTACATGAAGGGTTTCAGGTGTTTATTATTTTAAGATTCTCAAAGCAACGGATGAAGAGGAAAGAATATGGCCAAGGAAGGGGGCAAACCTAGGTACAAACACCAGCTCAATTATTTGCTAACTGCATGACCCAAGACAGATTGCTTAACATTTCTGAAACCATTTTCTATTTTTTAAGAGGAAAATGGTACCTGCTTTCTTTGTTGTCTAAGGATGCATTTGCCAAGATAGTAGCCACTAACTACACATGGCTATTAAAATTTAAATCAGTTAAGAGTGAGTAATATAAAAAATCAATTCCCCAGATGGGCTAGCCACACTTCAAGTGTTCAGTAGCCACATGTGGCTGGTAGCTCCCATGTGGGACAGGAGACAGACATTTCCATATCTGTCAGTTCCATCTGACAACAGTGTCTTAAGGATCAGAGGTAATCTTTTAAAAAAATACATATTAAATACTCACATATTATAGCTAACTTTATATTCATTATATAACTTTTAAGACTGTACCAAAATCTATTGTGTTACATATTTAATATAATTTTAACTCCTGTATGATTGGGAATGAGAATACTCCTATTCTGTAGATGACAAAATGAAGGATTCCAAAAGGTTAAATAATTTCCCAAGCTTGCAAAGATTGTGAGTTCTTATCTTTAGGAATGTCTTCAATATCAAAGAGGAGACATTTATCAGAAATTTATTTTGAACACTGATTAATCTGCTCACAAACTTATGCTGTTAGATGTTGAGCAGTGTGCATCAGAATACCCCGAAACTAACAGAAAACTCCAGCTATGGCTTAAGGGAAAGTAAAAATTCTGAAAGTTTCAAACAGAAAAGAGAACAGAGTAGGAAAAGTACTTGTATGTAAAAACTGGAAGAAAAAAAAAGGCTAAAGTCGATGGCTTCTCTAATGTTGGTAAGATTCTGAAAGGTCTCATATTACGTGTTCTATTCTGTCAGAGATAATTGGAAGGCAGAGTTATTTATTGCAAGAAATGGAGGTATTGTCTCTTTTTGTCTTTGCCAATCAATACCTGCCTCTTTGAGGAGACCTATGTTCTGAGGGACATGTGGAGAGGAGCAATTTGATCTTGAAAGCAAAGAAATAGGTTAGGAAATGGGTCCAAGTAGTTGATGGTAGGATCCTATCAATTGGACAAATTGTGCTCTTAAGAAGTGCTGTCCTTGTCTGGCCACGTCCTGTGTCTCGGTACTTTATTTAAAAAGAAATAAACCAGAACATTCAAAAAACAAACACAGTGCTATCTTGTTAAACACAAGCCAGATTAAAAAGGAAACAGGAATAACTCAAACAAAGCAAAAATGAAACAAAAACACTTGGGTGAATGTATGAATAAATTAATGTAACATTTTAATAGCAGTTAAGTTGATCAGGAAGAAATTGGTGTTTTAGGCTAGGAAATATTTTTAAAAAGCTGATTTCTCACTTGAATCAGAGCTAACCTGAGAAAACTTGAGTAATTACAGCTTTTCTTCATGATTGTCTTCCAGATGGTGACTAAGGGATCCCATATCTGGAATTTGTGTTTTCTAAGGTCCATGGGATCATTGAAGACGTGGTTAGAGGCTAAGCCTGAAAACACTTGTGTCACTTCTGCTTACTTTCTTTTAACCAAAATGCAGTCATCTGGCCCACACTCGGCTATACAAGGTACTGGTGCATGTGACTTTCTTAAAGTCCCAGTGTCATGAACACAAGGCCCTGAATCTAAAGAGATCTTGTCTTCTGCAGAGATTCCTGTAAGCACCTACAAACTATTCACCAATTAGAAAAATTGTCTCTTTTCTTTTAAATAACTTCTGTTTTTTAAAAATTGTCCCAAACTCCTGTACTTAAATGCCACTTCCTCACCCTTTATGAATGGAATCTATTCCTACCTCATTGAGATCATTAGCCCCACCAGACATGCCTCCCCTGCCCCCATCTCCTCCTCCCTTCAAAGGCACAGAACTCCTCCTCCAGGGAAAGCCAATTGTTTTTTGTTGTTGTTGTTGTTTTGTTTTTTTATGGAAATCCAGATCTATTATGCAACCTTAGTTCCTTTGCTTCCTATACACCTTAATGTATCAGTCACTGCCTTATTTCTATTCTTGTGTATAATTTTATCTCTTGGGTCTATATACTATTTCAAATATCTTTCATCCTAAAAATGCTTCCTTGACATTTGGGATTTACAGTGTTAAGTGCAGTTCAGTCTCCTTAGCACTCTTCATTAAATAGTCTATACTCTTTGGAAGAATATCTATACTCACTTCCAATTATTAGCCTTCATAACACACAAATATTTTAGTTGCATCTATATTTTGCATGTGTCCATAGCGTCCAGTGGGACATAACTATGCCTGTTTTTTCTTTCTTTCACCTGGATGCCCCGTGCTCAGCCCAAGGCATGGCACATGGCAGTAGTTCAATACATACTTAAATGCCCAATAAATCAATCCACTGAAACTATTGCAAACTGAGATTAACAATGACATTTTCATTATTAACTCAACTGGCTGTATTTCTGGGTTCACTTTCTGAGATGGCTCTGCTTCATTTTGCACCATCAGATGACCCATTTTATTTAAATTTTCTAATTCCTTTATATCCTAGACCCAACCATTCTTATTGTTCTTCTTGCTTCTCTATCTAATTAATTGTCTAGTTCTTCTTCAGCTATGAGCCCTCAAGTGGAAGTGTTCTTTGGAATCTTTTCCTTGGGCTCTTGATCTCCTCAGTATGCTAATTATTAAATGAGTGATAATATTTATTTTTAAATTTTCTTCTGCCATCTCTATGCCGATGCCTCTTCAAATGCATGTTAGTTCTAGGCTTCTCCCTTGTGATTCAACACCTTTGCCAAAGTGCCTGCTCAAAATCATCTTGTTGGTATCTCATTAGTGTCTCAAACTGAATTGGATAAAATCTGAATTTTTTTATGCCCCAAGGTTGTTCATCTTCTCTTACACTGTGTCTTAAAGCTGTTACTCCTATGGGCATCAACCTGAAAACCAACGATCCATATACTCTATTCCTTACCACTGCCATTCTATTAGTCACTGATGTGCTCTGTCCCTTGTCCTTCCATGTCTCTTGAATCCTTCCTCGGCTCTGCATCCTTACCAGTTTCTCACTCACATTCTCCACCTGGGACTAGGGAAAGCCTTCTGTCAGTCTCCTTGCCCCCAGATCTCATCCAGCTGAATGGATTCTGCACAGTGAAGCCAAACTGACCTTTTCAGAAACAACAGTCTAACCTTTTCACACTCTAACTTAAACCCCTTCAAAGACGTTCCATTGTCCATAGGTCCAAACACTTCAAGATGACTCGAGCCTTCTATAAATTGATCCCTTCTGGATCTTATCCCTTACCTTTTCTATCTCTGACTTCATGATAAGCAGCAGTGCGAGTTTCTTGCACATACTTATTCTTTCTTGTGTTGATGGTTTTGCTTAAGAAAAGTGAGGCAAATTCTAGCTAACTCTTCCACATTCTTGAAGTCTGATCTCAGGCCCTACATCTTCCAGAAAGTCTCCCTTTTCCTGCCCAGCCAGGATTAGGAGCTCACAGAATGCTTTATTGATATCTGTGACACTAAATTGTATGAAGCAGAACCATGTTAAAAATCATATTGGACATACTGCATGAGTGAAAAATAACTTTTTGCAGTGTTAAGTTATTGATATTTGGGATTAATTTGTTACCCCTGCATACCTTTGCAAATCCAGAATAAACTATGTTTAGCTTATTACAAGTGAACAATGAGGTTTAGAAAAGTTATGTTTCTACTTGCTCACACAGACAAAATACAATTCTTTTGTCCTCTGCATATTCTGATATTCTCTGTGCTATTTTACTAGGAACTGTTCAAAGACAGCCAATTTGACTCTAGAAGGAAATGGAGAAAATTATGGGGAACTGCTTTTCCTAAGTATAGCAAACATTTGTAGAATAAATCAGTTTGCAGTTTATAATCTGTTTTCCACTCTAGCAAAGCTGGTGCTGTTCCATCTGAGCTGAGAAACTACTGGAGCTTGAATTATCCCTACAGACCTTGCCTGTTTTTTTATGCAGACTAGTCCGCAGAGGACAGGGTTTACACATTGAAATGCAATGAAGTCAAATTGGAGACCCATCAAACACCACTGCACTTTGCGGGCTGGAGCATTGTGCCCTGTGCATGTTCAGTAGCTCCAGTGCATCTGGGGAATGGCATCAAGGAAATGGCCCTTGCGATGCATATTCAGGGTTTAGGGGATGGATATGAAATAGCTGGGCTCTGTGTCTCAGAGCTGAGGGAGAGAGACCAGCAAAATGCTGAAGCTCAGTTTCTGGAATGCTACTTCCAGATGAAAAGACTGCCAAATATCTCCTGAGGACGAGGGATAAATATAACACATCACATCAGATGCTCAGTCCTTCAACAGACGGGAGGAATCTGTATTTGGCTCCATTCCACTGTGAACACTTTTGATTATTGCCATATTTTGTCTCTTGATTAAGGCATATTCATTGCTCTGGGGCTTCTAGAATTTAAACTCCTATACTATTTTTAGTGATTCCCCCAGCATATGGTGCTGGTGAAAGGCAGAGTCTGTTACCTTAAAAGCCAAGTCCAGGTACATTTTCTTCTTGTCTTCTTGCATCTTGGGACCTGGCTCATGTCCTACTCTCAGCTAATCAAATACACTGAATAATAACTCTGAATTGGGAAGAGGAAAATAAGGAGGCAGGGCCTCAGTGAATGCTGTCTGGGATCTGTGGTAGTAGGGGCAGCGATATCCATATACTAAAGTAGCAGGTCCCAAGATGCCCATAGAAGGGGTGTAGGCAGGACGTCCAGCATTCATGAGTAGTAGTAGCAATGCCTGTCAAACTCATGCTGGGAATAATTTGGGTAGGATCCTGGTTTCCTGGACTTCCTCCATGTGGGCCTCTTTCTATCTGTCTTGTTCTCCAAACTTCCATAGTGTTCTATAATTCCTCAACAACATAAATTCATTTCCTTCTCATATGAGTCAGAGAAAGTTTCTTTGTTGCCTATTAAAATTCTTGGCTGATAAAGTTCCTTATGTTCATAGCAAGATGAGGAATATTACTAAAACAATTATTATAAAAACTATCTTCATGGAATCTGTTCATAAAATAGATGAAGAAAAATGGTCTTGGCATTCAAAATCAATGGACCCTGTAACATGCTAAGATTGTACTTTCTCTTGGTTTAATTTGTCACCTTAGATCATTGTTTATCAACCAGGGACAATGTTCTCCCCTAGGGACACTATATTAAGGCTGAAAGCATGTTGGATTGTCACAGTTTGGGGCATGGATGCCACTATCAGTCTTAGTCGGAGGAGGCCAGGGATGCTGCTCAGTATCTTGAGTGCTTAGACAAGCCATGGCTGCAATGACTTCTCTGCCCACACCATCAGCAGTGCCAAGGTTGAGGCACCTTCCCTAAGATATTTGAGCCTGAATGGACCAGAGGATCAACTGGTCCCATGAATATTTAGAGGCTCTTACAACTAACAGAGAAGACACTCAAACAACTTTCCATGTTGTTCTCCAACCAACAGATAGTTACTGCCTGCTATATACCAGATATCACACTAAGACAGAATGGTTAAAAAAAAAGTGTGTAACCTTTCAGTTTTCACACAGTGAAGAAACTCAACAGATAAAATAACCAATTCACCCATATTTATAAACTATTATAAAGACATCAAAGGGCAGAATCTCAGCTAAGCAATGGAAATTAGAAAGAGGAAATTAACAGGGACCCCGCAACTTCTCTGAGAAAATAACATTTAAACCAAAATTAGAAGAATAATGTTCTAAAAAAAAAAGCATGATTGAAGTTTTCAAAAATAAAGGATCTTGGTGACTAAAGAATATAAAGGAAGCCAGTATGATTTTTGAATGGAGCTGAGGGAAGAGTAGCAGCAGGCTGAACCATCATTCTTGACATTCTTTCCTCTACCCACCCTGAAGATTCCTGAGCTATCATTACATGGAGTGCCTTTCTACTCCACTCATTTAAAAAATCATAGGTTATTTCACCGTGAGTAGATGTCCCAAATGGCAGTTTTATTTTCTGACTAATGAAAAATAGCCAATTAATTAATTGCCTAATAATAGATATAATTTAATTAATGAATAAAAGTCTTTAAAAAATGTATGCACTATCAGGGAAAAGTTTGAAATCCTCCAACCCGATCTAACCACTGCTTATTTTTGGCAAGATGAAATGGTCACACAGGTACATATGACTCATCCAAGGATTCACAGCTTAGAGAACCAAGGGTAGGGTCTGGATCCCTGTGGGCCTACCTTGATGCTCTTTCCAACAAACCACCAGTTTAGATGTAATATAATTGCATTTCATAAAGAATGTAAGATCATTAAAGAAAACAATCTGTTATTTCTCTTTTTAACCAAAACCTTTTGCATTCTTCACTCACTCGACTGTGACACCTTTGCCAGCAGAGATCACATTCAATTCAAGAATTACCCTTTTCCTGTGCATCATGAATAGCCGTTGCCATCAGATCAGGGGCCCAGCTTCACCATTGCTATATGCTTGGTTCAAATGACTGCCTGCAGGGTTTTGGTGAACGAACTGTTTAATGGGTAATCATTAATTTCCTTTCTGTAACCCATGCATGGAGTCCTATGCCAGTGCTCAAACTGCTTTTTATTTACCTTACAAAAAAATAGATTGTCCAACCCTGATGCCTCTGACCTGAATTTGTAACTACTATTAACTAATAACATGCAATCTTTTTTTTTTCTATTCTTGGTGAACACAAGATAACCTCAAGTTCCAGGGAGACTAGTGGGGTCAGTTACTAATAGCTGAAACTTCTAGCTAGCCATACCCATCTGCTACTGGACAAGCAGGCCTCAACCTCACTGAATTCTGGGACAGACTGGTTACAGAAAAAGAAAGTCATCTGGCTGAGCTGAGATCAAATCCCAAGTTTCTCATTTACAACTGATGAGCTCTTAAAACCTTTCCTCAATACTTAAAGCTTCTGCTTCCCCACTTATAACGGAAATATGATAAAATCCAAAATGATATTAATTTTATTGAGGCTTTACTATATGCCTAATACTTCTTTGTAAAATTAAAAGAATTTTAATTGACACAAGATATTAATATCTCGATTATAAAGGACAGAAAAATAAGTTTTTTAGGAGACATGCTTAAGTTCACAAACTGGAAAATAACAAACTGATTATATTCCAAAGCTTTGTTCTCCAACCTGCATAAATTCTATAAAGATGCAGTCCAGCTATTTCATTCATTTTTCCCCTGAAAAGGGAGTAAATATTGAATTTATTCCAGAGAGATCAAAATGGCAAGGCTATTTTGTAACTCCCTGGATGTGAGCCTCTGCCTTGTTCTCCATCACAATGAAATTTCATGGAAATCATGCTGCCTCAAGAGAATAATCCACTTTAATTTAATTTCTAAAACTTATTTGCTTCCTAAGCTTTCTATGTTTCTCATTCCTACTCATTTTGATTAATCAAAATCCATATGAATTTGCACAGAAACATATGTATTCTAGAGATTTTTGAATAGGCCTGAAAATCTGCAGCACTCTCCCTGGCTGTGAAACTCGGGTTCTGATTTGAACATGGGGCCCTGTTATCCTTATCTTTTTCTAGGATTTGCTTCCTTCCCAGTGGATCACTACCCAGTGATCTAACTGGTCTGACATGTTGAAGATGCTCCCAACGGCTCTGAAGTCCATCCAGCCCCTTCTGTCCCTACTGCTGCCCCTAGTTGGCCCAGGTTAACATCTCCCCTCTTCCACAAGTACTCTAGAAGGCTTTACTGTCTCCCATTTTTCTCCTTCTTACCATTTTCTATCCTGCAGCTAGCTAGGGTGATGCTTCCTCAATCAGACATGATCATGCCATTCTCCTACACACACCATTCAATGGTTTCTTACTGCTCCAAAGTCAGCTTGAAACATGTTATGTGCAAATAATAGAAATTGATAGAAGATAGTAGCATCTCAATTACAAAAGTAAAGATTTGCAGCTATTTGTAGATTCTGTTTGCTTCTCCAGTGTTATTTCTATCTCCCTGTCTCCTCTCTGGTTCCCACACCTTCCCTTGCTACCCGACCTTTACCCAGACTCAGACCTATAATCACATTCTACCAGCAATCAGACAGAACGAACAGAAATATGCACACTTTTGCTACTCTCTCAACTTGTTGCAATGGAGGGAAGCAGTTACTCTTTGAGAGCATGCTCCCTCCTGCTCCCCTCCTACTGACAGTATCACAAAGCTCACTTCTTCTTCCTAACATGTGACTCCACAAACATTGTTCACATACAAAACTTTCTCTTTGTTATTCATAATTCTGTGTTACTCCAGACTCTGATTTGTAGAAACCCAACACAAAGAGTGGTATAACAATACTTAAGATATTTTATTAGGATTTCTGCTTATCCCTGACCTCCTTTTTTGATGGGTGTGCTTTTGTAGAATGACTTTCCTCAATAGGACCTTGCACCCAACCCCCACGCCACCCTCACCAGCCCTGCGCCATTGAAGATTGATCCAAAGTGAGCATATACCTAGGGAGCCAAGCAAAACTTCCCCAGGAAGTTGGATTCAGAAGCAAATAGAAAAAGTGCCTCCTTCTATTTGGTTGAATCTAAACATAAAATGTCTAGTGTAATGGGTTGGCTGTGCTTGCTGTTATGTGTACCAGCATCAGAGAAAGACAAAGAGAGAAAAGAAGGAATTAGAACATTTATGGGGATAAAGACAATTTTTAAAATAGTAACATTAATAAAAGTCAAAAGGGATGGAAATCTCCTTCTAGTCCCTCTTTCCTGTTTTTTTGGTGCCTAGAAGAATTTTTGTTCTTGAGTACTATAAAAAAATTGATGTTTCCCCTTTTTTATCTGCTTACTTTGTCCAAAATTATTTGTTACATTAAAATAAGAGCTCATCTTGCCTGTTTGCTTACCATGTGACACACAATATACATGTGCATGTATATATAAATGTGCAATATACATGTGTTTATGCATGTATACACATACATAGAGAGAATTCATGTAATTATCATCATAATTCTAGATATTTGTGTTAGAATCCCCATTTTATGTATAAAAACCTTAGAGTCATAAAAGTCATATTACATGTCCAAGACTGGAATATAAAATTAATGTTTTTGACTCCTAAATGTGTATTTTCCCTATATTTCTATGTTTCTCATTCCTACTCATTTGGATCCAATATCAATCAATTGTTCATTCATTCATTCTTCTATTCACTCTTTCACTTAGAAAATACATATTAGTTTTCTTCTCTTTAGTAGATGTTATGCAGGAAATTTTCTCAAAAACTGTTTTTGACAATTTGATAGTACTGTTGGGAGAAAATTCTCCATGCATCTTTTACAGATCTGGATTGCTTTTTCAAGGATGTTTGCATTGCAAACAACCTTGGAAGGTAGTATCTCCCTCCAGAGCAAAGGAAAGATTTGTTTTCTTGCCAATATAATAAACATAGCATCTTCCCTGTGGAGTACATGATTGGCATGTTTGCTAGCAGTCTCCTGGGAAAGATCAGGATTTTCTAATCTCAGTGTGTCCCAGCTGTGATGCAGGTTCTTTGAGTATGTGGCACCTTCCTGGCCATGACCCCTCACTCTATGGAACTTGGGAACAAGGAACACCAACGTGAGCACAGTGTCCATGCTGCTTGCTGTCCTCTGAGTGACACTGTCCTCTACCTTTAACCCAGCAGTCTCCTGTCTTCTCAGCATTAAGGTTAACACAGTAGCTTGTAAAAGGAAAACTATCAGAAATTTTACAGTTCTTGACATAACAACTCTAGGTTAATAATTAAGGACAACATAATTTGATTCACCAGTGTTTACAAAAACTTACGAAGTGCTGAAGCCAATATTTGAACCTAGATCTATCTGACTCTCAAGCTAGGAAAGTAAAAAGAAATTAAAAAAAGAGAATTAGAATTAACCAGAGAGACAGACTCAATCAGCCAACCATGTACTGCATACAGTAGGTGCATGATGAGAGCTTTTGAAACAACTGGGATTGTAAAGTAGCTCAGAGCCTGGAAAGGAATTAGCAAGTCCCATAGAGTAGACAGATGATCTTAGAGGTTAAGAGACTTTGGAGTCAAACAGCCCTAGGGTCAAATCTGACACTCTTCATGAGACTGAACAATTTATTCAATGTGTTTGAGCAGTGATTTCCTTATCTCTAAGGCAAGAATAATAGATCCTATCTCACATGAGTGTCCTAATAGTTAAACAAGGTGATGTATGAAGCATTCAGCACAAAGCTGCACACATAGAAACTACTCATTAAATGATAGCTATTAAGATGCCTAATAAGTCCTCAATAAAGATTGGATGAGTGATGCTTGATTTCTTCACATCAGTTTGTCAGCACCCTATCAGATCATTTACTGAGTATGCCTCCGGTAGTCAGCTAGGTAACTGGTTTTATAAACGCTGATCACTGCCTGAAACATTGCAGCTTTAAGAACTAAAGGGGCCTCTGATCTTAAGTGTGGTGGATACTAATGGTTCCTTTCTTGTAACAAAAATATCTCCAGGCTGCAATTTTGAGATAGCATTGAGGCTGAGCACTCACTTTGTGCCTTTCTACAAATGGTATGAGAAATTACAAGGCTGGCTTTTTTTTTTCCTGGTTATCCATTTGTCCCCTTCCCATCTTGCTAGTGGAACAAGCACTTCTGTTGCCAAGCAACAGTGCAGTGGAGGAGTGATAGTGCATGTGTAATATGGCACTTTGGGAGTGAGGGGCTTAGTTCTAGAGTTGGCCCAGGGCACTGAAAAGGGACACTGAAGAGTTCACTCTTCCTCAACAGCTGGACAGTCTCCCATTAATGCAAATCCTGCAGTAATTAAAAGGGCTGCTTCCACCGAACAATCTGATCACCACCTTCCTGTGAACTGTGGAAAATCCTAAGAACTACTGGGCATGGAAGCTCTTGAGAGCTTCTACTTGCTTTCGGAGTACCTTGCTCTGAACATACATCATGCCATGAATGCAGAAATGCCTCTTGGCAAATAACCAGAGCTCAAGATAGACTTTGTCAAGGGCAGGAAATCTCATTCCCCAAAATGAGTCCATTCTAGGGAAAAAAAAATAGAATATTTCTGTTACTCACATAAGATCATCTTGAAAAAGAGATTGGGAAATGTAAGAAGAAAATGCAATTAGGCAATGACAGTTTTCTGTTTAATATTAGTAAAGCAAACAAATAAAGGTTGGGATTCCTCTGCTACTTTAGTAACTGAGACATCCCTGATTAAGCGTCGTCAGATGTCACTGATTTGGAATAATATGGTCAAACCAGAGGAAGTGCTTTGATTTCTAAAGGCTCACATAATTGTTATCAGGAACACCCAGACAATCTCCATATAGTAAGGCCAACTGTGCCATATAATGGAACATAACAGCAGGAGTAAAATCCATCATATTAACTGCCCTAGGGATTAGATAGGGTATGTTACACCATAATCAGGAAATCTTGGAGGATATCTTAGTATTTGCCTAAAGACTTGTCAAGGGAAAGTTACAAGACTGATTCTGTAGAAAGATTCTTTTGAAGGAGAAAAGAATAACTACTGAAAATCTAGAGTTAGCCAGTAGCTGTAGTGCACACCTGTAATACCAGCAGCTTGGGAGGCTGAGACAGGAGGATTGGGAGTTCAAAGCCAACCTCAGCAAAAGTGAGGTGCTAAGCAACTCAGTGAGACCCTGTCTCTAAATAAAATACAAAATAGGAGGGGATGTGGCTCAATAGTTAAGTGCATGAGTTCAATCCCTGGGACCAAAAAAAAAAAAAAAAAAAAAGAAAGAACGAAAGAAAGAAAATTCAAAGTTAATCTATCAATACCTAGAATCACCTAAAGGCCAATTTGCTCTTTTTCCTTTTAATTGAAAGACTAAGTATTTCAAGATAAGTGTAAAGAAAACTTTCAGGAGTGCTGAAAATATTCTAGATGTTGACTTGGATGTTGGTTGCATGTTTGTCAAAACTTGCTGAATTTCATGTTTAATATCTGATCAGTTTACTATACAAAAATTATAATTTGATAGAGAAAACATGATCTTAGAGCCAAGCTCTAATATGGAAGATGTGTAGTAAGTGCAAAAGTACCTCTGACTCCTAGAAGATAGAGAGATGGTTCCCAAGCCAGGGACCCAGGAGAAGCAACCAAAGAAGATAATGCTCCTTGTCTTTTGGGATTTCAAAGGTGGTGTAGTATTTCAACATCCGTTTTGAGGAATGCAGAATTTCCACTTCAATTGAGTACAAACTATGTATTTTTAAATCCTGTTTTACTTATCCAATATTTCTTGACATACCTCTTTTATTTTATTTATTTTTAGAAATATAAAACTCGGGGCTGGGGATGTGGCTCAAGCGGTAGCGCGCTCGCCTCGCATGCGTGCGGCCCGGGTTCGATCCTCAGCACCACATACCAACAAAGATGTTGTGTCCGCCGAGAACTAAAAAAAATAAATATTAAAAATTCTCTCTCTCACTCTCTCTCCTCTCTCACTCTCTCTTTAAAAAAAAAAGAAAAAAAAAGAAATATAAAACTCACATATTTACTAGTACATATAGCCAAAGAAGAAAAAACATTGAACATTAGAAAATAATTTGGATTGAATGAAATTAAAATATCTCACATCAAATTTTATGGGAATGCTTCTTTTTTTGGATAACCTTCAACTTTTATTTTTTATTTTTTGACAGTGGAATTCATTACAATTCTTATTACACTTATACAGCACAATTTTTCATATCTCTGGTTGTATATAAAGTATGTTGACACCAATTCGTGTCTTCATTCATGTACTTTGGATAATGATGTCTATCACATTCCACCATCCTTACTAATCCCCTGCCCCCTCCCTTCTCTTCCCACCCCTCTGCCCTATCTAGAATTCATCTATTCTTCCCATGCTTCCCCTCCCTACTCTACTATAGATCAGCCTTCTTATATGAGAGAAAACATTTGGCATTTGTTTTGGGGGGAATGGCTAACTTCACTTACCATTATCTTCTCCAGCACCATCCATTTACCTGCAAGTGTCATGATTTTATTCTCTTTTAAAAGGTGGATGTGTAACTGATGTGATTCTGCATCTTTGTAATGTTTTGAACAACCAATAAAATAAATAAATAAATAAACAAACAAACAAACAAATAAATAAATAAATAAATTGATGAGTAAAATTCCATTGTATGTATATGCCACATTTATTTTTATTAATTCATCCACTGAGGGGCATCTAGGTTGGCTCCACAGTTTAGCTATTGTGAATTGTGTAATTATAAACATTGATGTGGCTGTGTCCTTGTATTATGTTGTTTTAAAATCTTTTGGGTATAGTCTGGAGAGGGATAGCTGGGTCAAATGGTGGTTCCATTCCCAGATTTCCAAGTAATCTCTATACTGATTTCCATATTGGCTGCAACAATTTGCAGTCCCACTAGCAATCTATGAGTGTACTTTTCCCCCACATCCTTGCCAACACTTATTGTTGTTTGTCTTCATAACAGCTGTCATTCTGACTGGAGTGAGATGATATCTCAGAGTAGTTTTGATTTGCATTTCTCTAATTGCTGGAGATGATGAGCATTTTTTCTTATATTTGTTGATTGATTGTATATTCTCTTCTGGGAAGTGTCTGTTCAGATCCTTGGCCCATTTGTTGATTGGGTTATTTGGTTTTTTTTTTGGTGCTTAGCTTTTTGAGTTCTTTATATACCCTAGAGATTAGTGCTCTATCTGATGTGTGAGGGGTAAAAATTTGCTCCCAAGATGTAGACTCTGTTTATCTCAAAGATTGTTTCTTTTGCTGAGAAGATACTTTTTAGTTTAATTCAATCCCATTTATTGATTCTTGATTTTAATTCTTGTGCTATAGGAGTCTTATTAAAGAGGTTGGAGCCTAATCCCACATGATGAAAATTAGAGCCTACTTTTTTTTTTCTATTAGACGAAGAGTCTCTGGTCCTTGATTCACTTTGAGTTGAATTTTGTGCATAGTGAGAGATAGGGGTTTCGTTTCATTTTGTTGCATATGGATTTCCAGTTTTCCCAGCACCATTTGTTGAAGATGATACCTCTTTTATAAAAGTGCCTCTCTTGTGTTTCAAATAAACTCCTAGGATAAGAGTTATGGGAAGGACAAGAGTTGACCCTCAATGCTTTGTTCACTACTCCATTCACCAAATGTCTGGCTTAGAGCGTCAAATCTACAATGATATGAATGTGAACTGAATCCAGGAACATTCCAGTAAGAAATCCCTCTTACAGAATTGAATGGAACAGGGTTGTTTAATATCAATACTGACAATATTCTTTCCACCGAAACATTTCAAATGTGGAAATGTATATCCAATGAGATGTCAGGTCAGCATCTACATGAGCATTTCTATATTTCTGTTCCATGAGAGATTTCAAATAGGCCAAAATAATTAGCCTCTCCCTGTCAGCAGATAATTTATTTTATGTCATTTTATTTATTTTTTTAGACATACATGATAGTAGAGTGTATTTGAACATATGATACATACATGGAGTGTAATTTATTCTCATATGATCTCATTCTTATGGTTGAACATAATATGGAGTTTTACTGGTTGCGTATTCATATATAAGCATAAGAAAGTTATGTTCTATCAATTAGCCCTTTTAAGAAGGTAAAAGTCCCCGTGTCCCTCTAATTAGTTGAGATGACATATAGATCTCAGGAACTGACCCCATCTCACAAGCAGGATGTTAAATACAATAAAGGTTTAGTAGAAGTAAAGAAAACACAAGGATGATAAATCTTGTTGACAGAAATCTTAGTATCATTGCTTATTTTAAAAGAACCAACATTGAGTTTAGTTCTCTCTCCTCATCACTTCCTATTCCCCCATGGTTGGGTCCCTGGTCACTGTGTTAATGTTTTCTTCAGTAGTTCAGTTTTGCTACAGAACCACAAACATAGGACACACATGCTGAATGCCAATATATAAAGGTAAATTTCAAGTATCTTT
Source organism: Spermophilus citellus (assembly GCF_964194105.1). Taxonomy (NCBI): domain Eukaryota; kingdom Metazoa; phylum Chordata; class Mammalia; order Rodentia; family Sciuridae; genus Spermophilus; species Spermophilus citellus. Next base: position 9,749,506 of record NC_138189.1, on the reverse strand, counting down.
TATGTTCCCCCAGGTCCAACAACCATGTTGTCACAAATGGCAGAATTTCGTCTTTGTGTGGCTGAGTTGCATTCTGGTTTTATGTTACAGCCACACAAAGGCAAGCACAGAAAGACAAATTCTGCATAATTTTACTCACGAGGAACTTAAAAAGTCCATCTCACAGAAGTACAGAGTAGAATAATGATTTCCAGAGGATGGGAGTGTAAGGGTGTGGGGTGAAGGGAGGCTGGTCAGAGTCCAAAGCTGCAGTGCTTAGCAGGAGAAAGTTCTGCTGCTCCATTGCACAGTAGGGGGACCCCAGTCAATAACAAAGTATTGCATATTTCAAAAGAGCTAGAAGAGAGGATGCTAAATGGTTCACCTCAAAGAAAACACAAATATTTGAGTTGATAAATCTGCTGTTTACCTTGATTTGATCATTACACAAAGTATAGATATGTTGAAAACTTCACATTGCACCTCATAGATTTGTACAATTATTATGTCAAGTAAAATAAATGAATAAAAATTTAATTAATATTTTTACAGATTACATGGTTTATTGATAATATTTTGGCTATATGGGTATAAATAAAATACATCAGCAAAATTTTTTTAGAAAGAAAATATATATGAGAGTGCAAACTATATTCCCAGGCCAATGTAAAAAAAAAAAGTAAGTAAAGCAAACTAGCAGAAAACCCCACAAGGGGATTGTTTTAAGGCTAAGAGTAACTCTGTACCTTCATATGGCATTTATCTTCAAAATAGTTTTAAGGCTGAAACTGTTAGAATACCTGATTTGATCTTACTTTTCCTTTGTCCCTATTTTTTTCCCAGCAACTTGTCCCTGAAGAACTTAAGGGAAATGGTGAAAAGACAAGTAGTAACTTGCAGGATATAAATCTTTTCTTCAGTGCAAATACTAACATTCTGAAAAAAATGCACTACATAAAATTGAGATGATTAAAGGAGCTATTGCATGAAGAATCTGATTTAACTCTCTTGCTCATTTTAGTTCAGAAATTAGGAATGCACCACTGTATGCCTGAAAGTATGTGACACTCGTATTTTGACAGTGCTGTATGGTGATTCTGCCCCCAATAGTACCTGTGTGTGTTACACTGGATAAATTATTTAGCTTCTCTGAGCTTCAGTATCCTCATCTTTAAATAAAGAATAAGAGTTCCTACTTCATAAAGACTAGTGAGGATTAAATGCATATGAAGACTTCTGGAACTGCTGTGTTCTTCCTACTAAGAGACAGGGAATTGCTTCCATATAAGTTGTGGGGGCAATGCACAGGTGTATTAGTTTACATCTCCCTACACAGGTGACTGTCATGATGAACTGCTTCAATTCCTCCAGGGACCCTCTGAGATGCCACATCAGAACTGCCTCACCCCAGAGGGGAAACACTAGAACATGGATCATCTGACTCCCACTCCCCATTAGTTTACAGTTGCTCCTCAGTGTCCCCGGGGCAATGCAATTCTGAGATGTGCTGACTTGCCCACAGAAGAAAGCCACTGTGGAGGGAGAGAGAAAAAGAGATGCTGGAAGTGAGAAGCTAAGGACATGCTAGAAGCTCTCAGTGAGTAGACTCAGGTGGCCAAGGCCATAGTGGCAAACGGGCCCAGGGACCCTTATTCTAGGTGGAATCTCAAAACAGCTGGGGGAGAATACAAGCTCTATATTTTACTAAGTAGGAGTCATTTGTTCACTAAAGGGATTTTAATTAAGCACCTGCTACAGAGTATTTTGACTATTCAAGTCATTATTAGTTTGCAAAAAAAAAAAAGAGAGATGATTCTATACTAGGATAGTTGTCACATATACAGTACTTTTAGTGACCAGAAAGACACAGATAAGTAAAGCTGTTTGGTCAAAGAAATGATAGGAAGTTATTTTATTGTTTAGTTTATATGTCTGAGTCAGGATCCAAATAAAGTCCATTAACATACCATCTGTAATTTGTAAGCTTCCATTTCCATCTCAACCATTTTGTTTTGTAAATTAAATTATTTCTTAATTGAGGAAACACATTGCTTCAATTGTGAAATTCTGTACAACCTGATCTTCATGATTTATTTCCACGGTTCCTATAGTTTCTGTTAAAGAATGTTTAGATCTACAGTCTTTTTTTGGGGGGGGGGGGGCGGGTAAGCCTTCAATTTCTTGAAGGATCTAGCTGAACAACATAGTGGTCTCTTCTACCAACATTTTTAATTTATTATTTTACAGTAGAATGCATTTTGGCATATTGTACACAAATGGAGCACGACTTCTCATTCCTCTGGCTGAACATGGTGCAGAGTCACTCCAGTAGTGTAATTGTACATGTATGTAGGGTAATGATGTCTGTCTCCTTCAACCCACCTTGCCATTCTCAAACCACAGGACTCCCCTCACTCCCTTCTACACAAACCAAAATTTCTTCATTCTTTCCTACCCCCCTGCCCCACTATAGATCAGCATCCACTTATCAGAGAAAAGGGGTGTGGATGAACAGTTCTGTTGTCACTTAACTTTATATCCTTTAGTAACATCCATTTACCTACAAATGCCATACTTTCATTCTTCTTTAAGGCTGAATAATATTCCATGGTGTATGTATACCATATTTTCTTTATCCATTCATCTTGAAGGGCATCTAGGTTGGTTGCATAATTTAGCTATTGTGAATTGAGCTTCTATAAACATTGATGTGGCTGCATCACTGTAGTATGCACTTTTTAAGTACTTTGGGTACAGACTGAGGAGTGAGATAGCTGGGTCAAATGGTGGGTTCATTCCAATTTTTCTGAGGGTATCTCCATACTGCTTTCCAGAGTGGTTGCATCAATTTGCAGTTCCACCAGAAAGGTGTGAGTGTACCTTCCCCCCACCCCACATCCTCGCCAACATTTATTTTTGCTTGTGTTCTTGATAATTGCCATTCTGACTGGAGTGAGATGAAATCTTAGAGTAGTTTTGATTCATATTTCTCTAATTGCTAGGGATATTCAATTTTTTTTCATATGTTTGCTGATCAATTATATTTCTTCTTCTCTGTGGAGGGTCTGATCAGTTCCTCAGCCCATTTATTGATTGGCTTATTTGATTATTTTAGTGTTAAGTTTTTTGAGTTCTATATATACCCTGGAGAATGGTGCTCTACCTGAGGTGTGTGTGGTAAAGGCTCTCTCATCACATTATTGATTGTTTCCTTTGCTGAGAAGCAGCTTTTTAGTTTGAATCCATCCCAATTATTGATTTTTTATTTTACTTATTGCTCTTTAGAAATCTTATTCAGGAAGTCAGGTCCTAAGTTATCATAATGAAGATTTGGACCTACTTTATTTTTTTCTTGAGGCACAAGGTTTCTGGACTAATTCTAGGTTCTTGAAACACTTTGCGTTTTATGCAGGGTAAGAGATAAGAGTTTATTTTCAATTTAGCTGCAAATGGATTTCCAGGTCTCTGAGCACCATTTGTTGAAGAAGTTTATCTTTTTTCCAATGTATGTTTTTGGTGCCTTTGTCTAGTAAGTGATAACTGTATTTATGTGGGTTTGTCTCTGTATCTTCTATTCTGAACCATTGGTCTACATGTCTATTTTATTGCCAATACCATTCTGATTTTGTTACTAGGGCTTTGTTGTATAGTTTAAGGTCTGGTCTTATGTTATCTCCTGCTTCACTCTTCTTGCTAAGATTGCTTTAGCTATTCTGGGTCTCTTATTTTTCCAAATGAATTGAATGATTGCCTTTTTATTTCTATTTCTATTGGAATTTTAGTTGAAATCACATTGAATCTGTGTAGCACTTTGGGTGGTATGGCCATTTTGGTAATATTAATTTTGCCTATCTAAAAACATGGGAGATCTTTCCATCTTCTAAGGTCTTCTACAATGTCTTTAGGGTTCTGTAGCTTTCATTGTAGAGATCGTTTACCTCTTTTGTTGATTCCCAAGTATTTTATTTTATTTTATTTAATTGATGCTATCATGAATGGAGATGTTTCCCTAATTTCTCTTTCAGAAATTCATCACGGATGTATTGAAAGACATTTGATTTATGGGTGTTGATTTTATACCCTCCTATTCTGTTGAATTCATTAATTCATTCTAGGAGTTTTCTGGTGGAGGTTTTTAGATCCTCTTAGAATCATGTCAACAGCAAATAATGACAGTCTGAGTTCTTCTATTTCATTTATATGTTGACTTTTTCTTCTTTTAATGAATGAACTCCATGAAATGAACTTTCCTCTTAGCACTGCCTTTATAGTGTCCCAGCGATTTTGATAAGTTGTATCAGAGTTCTCCTGGACTTCTAAGAATTTTTCTATTTCCTTTCTGATGTCTACTATTATCCATGAGTAATTCAATAACTCATTGCTTAGACTTCAAGTGTTGGAGTAGCTTTCTTTTTAATTTTATCATTGATTTCTAATTTCATTCCATTATGGTCTGATAGAATGCAGGGCAGTATGTCTATTTTTTGTATTTGCTAAGACTTGCTTTGTGGCATAAAATATAGCCTATTTTGGGGAAGGATCCATGTGCTGCTGAGAAGAAAGTGCATTTGCTTGTTGATGGATGAAATATTGTATATATGTCTGTTAAGTCCCAATTTTTAATTGTATTATTGAGTTCTATAGTTTCTTTGCTTAATTTTATTTTGGACGATCTATCCAGTGGTGATAGAGGTGTATTAAAGCCACCCAGTATTATTGTGTTGTGGTCTATTTGGTTCTTGTATTTGAGTAGGGTTTGTTTTATATATATAAATTTCCCATTGTTTGGGGCATAGGTATTTATGATTGTTATGTCTTGTTGATGTATAAATCCCTTAAATGAAATGCTCTTTGAAGTCCACTTTATCTGATAGAGGATGGAAACCTCTGCTTGTGTATGAGGTCCAGGTGAGTGGTTTGTTTTTCTCACCCTCTCATCTTCAGCCTATAGATGTCCTTTCCTATGAGATGAGTCTCATGTAGGTAACATATTGTTGCATCTTTTTTTTTCTTAATCAATCTGTCAGTCAATATCTTTTAATTGATGAGTTTAGGCTATTCACATTCAGGGTTATTATTGAAATATGATTTGCATTCCTGGACATTTTGGTTTATTTTTTGGTTTTTAACTTAACTTAGTTTCTCCTTTGATTGGTCTTTTCTTTAGTGTAGTTCCTCCCTTTGCTGATTTTCATTATTGTTTTTCATTTCCTCCTCTTGGAATATTTTGCTGAGAATGCTCTCTATTGCAGCCTTTCTCATTGTAAATTTTTTTTTAACTTTTGTTTGTCATGAAAGGTTTCTGAAGCTTAGTTTTGCTGGATATAAGATTCTTGGTTGGCATCCATTTTCTTTCAGAGCTTGGTATATGTTGTTCTATGATCTCCTGGCTTTGGGGGCTTGGGTTGAAAAATTTGTTGAGATACAAATTGGTCTCCCCCTATATATGATCTGATTCCTCTCTCTTGCAGCTTTTAAGATTTTATCCTTATTCTGTATACTAGGCATTTTCATTATAATATGCCTTGTTGTAGATCTGTTGTAATTTTTGTACATTTGGTGCCCTGTAATTCTCTTGTATTTGATTTTCCAATTCATTCTTCATGTTTGGGAAATTTTCTGATACTATCTCATTGAAGAAATTGTGCATTCCTTTGGTTTGAAACTCTGTGCCTTCCTCTATCCTAATAGCTTTTAGATTTGGTCTTTTGATGCTACCCCATAATTCTTGGATGTTCTGTTCATGGTTTCTTACCATTTTCACTGTGTGGTCAACTTTATTTTCCAGATTGAATACTTTGTCTTCATTATCTGACATTCTGTCTTCCAAGTGATCTAGTCTGTTGGTTATGCTTTCTATTGAATTTTTTATTAGGCTTATTTTTTCCCTCATTTCAAGGAATTTTTTTTTCAGAATCTCTATCTATTTCTTGAAGCAATCTTCTACTATGCCTTAGGACAACAGACAGGACCTAGAAACAGCTGCATTTCAGAACAGGCATCCCAAAGCCAGTGTAAGGCCCACCCTTTCAGCCCCATCTCTGGAAGAGGTTGCATCCATCTTGAGACATCTCCACTGCTATCTCCAGTTACCTCTGCTATTGCTGCAAATGGATTTATTTATTTTCTAAAGTTCTTTTCTCTATCTCTGTAGCAGAACTCTTTATCCATGTCCCTTATTATGTGATTCAGAAATACCTTACAATATAGAGAAGATGCTGTTGAATTTTATTAAATGATCTTTCCACTTTAATAATAGTAATATTTTGCTGTGTCCACTTATATACCTGCTATCTACTTCCTGTATTTGCTCCCTTATCTCTTTTTTGGTGTGATCAATGGTTGCCTGTATTTGCTCTCTTTTCTCTTTGTTGAAGTGATCCATTTTTGCCTGCATTTGCTCATTTAGGTTTTTGTTTAATTCACAGATTATCTTAATTATGTACATTCTGAACTCCTTCTCTGACATTTCATCCAGTGCACTGTTCACGAGTTCTGTTATTGTAGTGTCCTGGTTTCTTTGCAGCACTTTTCTCCCTTGTTTTTTCATATTGTCTATGTGTCTTCCTCTCTTGCAGTGTGGATCTGAGATATGAGAGTTTTTACCCTATAATCTTGTAGTATCCATGTAGATTATCTGTACCTCACCTTGGGGTTGGGCTTTCAGACCCTGCCGGTGTCCCACGATAGATGCTACTGCAGACATAACTGGAGATATCAGTGGGGACGTCTCAAGATGGATGCAACCTCTTCCAGAGATGGGGCTGAAAGGGTGGGCCTTACACTGGCTTTGGGATGCCTGTTCTGAAATGCAGCTGCTTCTAGGCCCTGTCTATTGTCCTAAGGTATAGCTACTGCATGGCAATGGCTGCAGTGTTCCAAAAAGGAAGTGGGTTAGGCCTGGCTCCTAGGAGCTGGGGGGCTGCAGGCCTATGTCTTCCCTGGGCCTGGGCTCCCGTGGTCCTGGTCCATGGCCTGAGCTCCTGAGTGGTTCTGCTGGTTGGAGGAGTGAACCTAGGCCTACCCTTGGCCTGGGCTCCAACTCAGGTCAGCCCATTTGCATTATTTTTGTGGAATATTTTTCTTTATAGTTTTAGCACAACTTAATTAAATTTCTAGAATTTTTCTTGCTTTTAGTAACTTCTTATACTAAGGATATTAACTTCTTTTTCTGTAGTATAAGTTATAAAAAAATTATAAAAATTATCAGTTTGCTGGTGTCTTTTTCCTTTTAGTGTTTTTCTCATGCAAAATTGTTTTTAAGTTAAATGTATCCATACTTTCTCTTATTATTTTTAATTTGTATTTATAGACAGAAAAGTTGTTTTTATTCTAAAGTTACAAAAAAAATCATTCATGTTTCAAGGTAGTACCTGAAAGCTTTTGTTTTTCTTCTTTTGACTTTATAAGTCTCTGATTCATTGGAATTTAAACTAAAATAGAGTGAAAAAATCATCTAATTGTGTATTTTCCATAAAGCATATTACAATACCCCATGTTAAAACCTCCTTTCTCCAGTAATTGGAAAAGATACTTTTATTATATACAGAATTTCCATAAGCAAATATTTTTAGTCTGCATTTTTTGTTATTTTTTCATTAAGTCTGTTTAAAATTCTATTCAAGGACAAAAATCAAATAATTGTAGTTATAAAAACATCAAAATATGTTCAATACTTAGCAGAGCTAGTCTTAGTCATTTCATGTTTCTTTTTTTTCCCTCCGGGCTTTCACGGTAATTTCTGACTATTTATTATTTTAATAAAATATATAACCAACATTTTTGCTCAAAACAGTTTTTATGTTTTTTTGTTATGTCTTTCAGGTGTGAAATGATATGTATCTTCTCTACACAGCTTTGTGACATCTTTTCTGGAGTGTACACCCAATATTTTATCTTCATTTATGTTATTTCAAAGTGGTGTTTTCTTTTCCATAATATTTTCCATTAGGTTTTGTTTGTATATTGGCTATTGATTTTAGTATGTATGTTATAATATTAATTTATTAAGTTGTTTTTATTATAGTATTATTCTATTTTATTTGGAATACTTATATGGGATATAATCTGATCATCTGTGAATAAAGGCCTTTTTACCTCTTTCCCTACAAATTCCGTGTCCTTCGCTTTCCTGTCTGACTGTATTGGTTCGTATCTCCATCACAATCCTAAGTGGTGCTGGAGGTAAATTGCTACCTTTTTCTTGTTCCCAACATTAGTAGGCAAGCCTCTAATGTTTCCACATGAAGGAAGATGTCAGCTGTGATGGATTTAGTTATTTTCCAAAGTTCTTTGCTTGATCCCTGTAGCCGAACTGTTTATCCACACCCCTTATTATGTGATTCAGAAATGCCTTACAATATAGAGAAGATGGTGTTGAATTTTATTAAAGGATCTTTCCACTTCTGTAATAATAATAATATTTTGCTGTTTCCACTTACACCCTTGCGCTGGAAACACAAAATTTCAAGACAATGATTCACTATAATATGAGATAATAGAAGTAGATTGGCCCAAATGGTCCCTGATTCTCTAACTTACCCTCGTTCACACCCAGGGGGTTTTGAGAATCATGCTGCCACACCTTTATACCAGACCACACTGTGGCTCCTGATGATGACAGCAATTATGCAAAGGCAGAGAGTGATTTGCTGCAGGAAAACTGGATCAGTCTTAAAACTTAATTTTAAATATCTACACATTTCCAAAGCAGCACTTTGAATCGTGTGGGTCAGGGGAAAAAAAATGTATTTTTGGCACAGGAAAAAAATCTCAAGCAGTACATGATCCTGCTTTTCATTTTCAAGACCTCTGCTCCAGCTAAGTATCTCAGAAATGAGTTGTTTTCTTCATGTAACCTTCTATTTCCCTTTTGAGTTTTCACTTTTCCTTGTTATATTGAAAAATGAGATAGAAACAATGGGTAAAAATTTCTACATATTTTCATTTTCAGTCCAGGATTAGAATCAGATTAACTACGAAATGAGTTCCTGAGGTTCAAACTCTGCCTCCTCCATTCTTTAAAAAGAATAACAACACTCATTGCTCCTTGTTATTCATTTCCTTTCACATAGGTGTAGGGGTCACATTTTACCATTGACAGAGGGCATTCAAATATACCCATTGCTTAAACCTTCCTATTATCTCTAAACAGGTGTTTTTCTTCTCCTTTCCCAGCACAGGAAAAGGTTAAAGAAGAAATAGTTGGGCCACGCAGCTAGTTAGTTGCAGAGGTGAGATTCAAAGATAGGTCTCTGTATTTTCTTTATTTTTCTTTTGTGCTCCTTCCTTCTCAGCAGCCAGAGATGCCTGGTAGTTTCTGTCCAAGTTTTCATACCTAATCAACGGTGGAGCCATCATTACAAAGAGCATTTGCCTTTTCACCATTCTCTTGTGTTTGGATAAATCCCTCCACTCCATGAGTTTGTATGAAGACAAAGACCAGTTCTCAAAGAAATCAGGAAAGGCCAAATCATCATTTTCACAGTCCTATTTTCAACAAAAACATGAGGGGATGAAGGGTGTATCACCCGATCAGACAGGGTCTATGAATCTGCACTTAGTTCTGCAGTGATCTTTGATGTTGGGGAATTCATTCCAGCACAAGAGATAGTGCCCAGGGGAACATCCAGGTGAAGTATGGTGGCTACACTGTTCCTCAACATTGTGGAAAAGGCGGTGCCCAATGTCTAATGGCACGAGTGTGGTAAGCAGCAACGCCAAGCCAAGCTGGTCAATGTGGACTTATGTGCCATGAAAACATGCAACTCTACTTCCTCAGTGCCGTGCCTACACCACAGTCTAATGTGAGGCAGAGTTTGGGCTTAGTGCTCAACAAAGTTATTTAGGGACCCAGGTTCCTTCCATCTAATAATTCAGTCACTCCCTGTGTATTTCTAGGGCTGCCATAACAAAGTCCCACAAACTGTGTGGCTTGAATGATAGAAATGTATTTCCTCCCTGATAGAATAAAAGTTCAAGATCAAGATGTTCACACTGGATTGATTACTTCTTTTATTATTTTACATTTTTATCTGTTCTTTTTAGATATACATGACAATAGAGTGTATTTTGACATATCATATAAACATGGAGTAAAACTTCCTATTCTTGTGGTTGTGTGTGTTGTGGAGTTACCCTGGTTAGTGTCCATTTATGAACATAGGAAAGTTATGTCAGATTCATTCTACTGTCTTTCCTATTCCCACCCTCCCCCTTTCCCTTTATTGACCTTTGTCTACTCCAAATAACTTCTATTCTTTCCTGTCCCTCCCTTACTATGTGTTAGCATCCACATATGTAAGAGAACATTTGGTCTTTGGTTTTCACAATCTTTTCAATAAAATAGGAAAATTATTTCGGATGCCTCAACTTGTAGAAGGCCTATTTCTTGTGCTTTTACATACTGTATTAGTTAGGGTTTTCCAGAGGAAGAGAATCAACAGGAAGTATAATTATAAAAGAGGGACTTATTAGGTTGGCCTACATGACCAGAAACTGGATAGTCCACAATGGCCCTCCACAGGCTGGAGAGCTGGAAGAACCAGTAGTTACACAGCTCAAGAGGCTAAAGCCCAGAACAAGAGGTATCAATGGTGCTACCATAATCCAAAACCAAAGGCTTCTGGAGAATCCTCTTTGGAAGAGTAAAGAAGTGAGAGTCTGATATCCTCAGAGGATAGCAAAACCACTTAATAAGAATCATTCAGGAGGAATTGACTTTGCACCTGCTGCCGCTTCCTGTTCTTCCAACTTTAATTCCATCCAAGCCATCATCCTATTTGTTGGTGCTGCCCACACTTAGGGAGGATCTCCATTTCAGGTGGCTATCCCACATGCCAATCATTCCTAGACACACCTTCATTGATACACCCATAATCATCTTAATCATTGACATCTCATAATCCAATCAAGTTGATGATTCAAATTAACCATTAACATAGTCTTCCATCTGTATATGTCTGTGTCCTAATCCCCTCTTCTTATAAAGACAACAGTCAAATTGGCTTAGGGCCTACCCTAAATGACTATTTTAATTTAATCATTTATTTAAATACTTTATCTCCAAATACACTTACATCCAAAAGTATGCAGGGTTAGGAATTCAACATGAATTTTAGGTGGCACAACTTAGCCCATAAGATCATGGGACCTCAGAGTCTTCCACTGAGCCTCCTATCTCAGGCCAATAGATGGGAGAAAGAGGAGAGTGGTGGAGAATTATGAGGATTGTTTAGGGCCCAAGTGAGAAGTACCTCACATCACTTCTCACATTCCATTGACTAGGACTTAGTTTCATAATGTTCCACATAACTTAAGAAACATTGATCCCTTATAGGAACAGAGCAGTGTCTTTCTGATTACTGCCTCTGCCACACAAAGACATTAAAGCCATGTCCCCATAATAACAATGGTAATATTAGTAATAATCTTTCTCTTCAAGGGGATTTTATTTGCCTACTTTTCTTTTTCCAAAATGGCAAGTTTTTCAGTGTTTTCAAAATATTCTTTCAAAGACTTTGAATGAACAGTTTTCCAGATGCTACAAAATTGTTTTCTAGAAACAATAAAGGGATACAGATGACACTAAGATTTCCAAGTCTGAACAGTGTCACCAACAACTAGGGCCAAATATCAGAGGAGAGGGTAGAATGATCAAGCTAATGCACAGATTCCCTGCTATGGGCTCACCAGGCCTGCATATTCATATGCTGAAGTCCAAATCCTCAGTTTCTCAGAATGTGACTGTATTCAATGAGGTGATTAAGTTAAAGTAAGGTGAATAAGTTGAGCTCCTGGAACTTATAAGAATTTTGGACATGCAAGGGATATCAGGATGCGTGCACCCACGAAAAGCCAATGTAAAGACACAGTGAGAAGGCAGTCCTCTACAAACTCAGCACAGAGGTTTCAAAAGAAAAAAAAAAAAACAAACCTGTAATTGCTTGATTTTGAGCTTCAAGTCTCCAGAAATGTGAAGGGGAAAAATATATCTATTGATTCAGACAATTTGTCTGAGGTATTTTGTTATTGTAGTCTTAGAAAATTAATGCACTCTCTGTTTTAGCCTATTTTGCATTGATACAACAAAAATCCCTAAAGCTGAACACTTGATAAAAAAATAAATTTATTTATCTCACAGTTCTGGAGGCTCAAGAGCATGGTGCAGGCATCTGCTTGGCTCTGGTGGTAACCTCAAAGCAGGTGGCATCATAATTGCAGAAGAATATGTGGAAATGAAATTAAGAGGAGATCTCAGGCCTGCCTATAATCCATTCTCATAGAAACTAATACAGTCCCACAAGACCTGACCAACTCCAGCAGGACAGCATTGACACATTCATGAGGTAGAACCCCATGACCTAACCACCTTCCCCTGGGAATCTGAAGGGTCTGAGGTCAGAACCTGGTTCAAGTCTCTCCCTATGGCTTCAGAAATCCTTCTTCCTCCCACATCTCTTCATCTTCCCTACATGCATGTTGCTATGTCCAAACTCTCTTTTATATAAGGACACTACTCATTTTGGAGTAGAGCTCACACGTATGACCTCAGTTGATCTTAAGGTACAGACCAAATACCCAAAGAAGGTGAAAGAAGGTCACATTCTGAGTTACTGAGGGTTAGAACTTCAGCATGTGAATTTATAGAGGGGACACAGTCGAACCCATTATACCATATTTTGCTTTTGTTCTTTCTGGTTCTGTGAATTGAGCCCCAGGATGCTTTTCCACTGAAATATACCCAATCAATTTTTTTTTTATTTTTGAGACAGGGTCTTGATAAGTGGCCCAGGCTGGCCTTAAACTTATGACCCTCAGCTTCCCAAGTCACTGGGATTACAGGAAGGTGCCACTGCACCCAGTTTATTTTTTCCTTATTTTCTGATGATTCCCAATTTTCTTCATTTTTTTCATGAGTTTTAAATCATATCAGTTTTATACAATTTTCTTAACAAAAGCTTTAAAAATGTTAACATCCTGTACCTCCAATTAACTATACTCTCATACTTTAAATCTCCATTATATTTATATTTTTTCCTGGCACTTATCTCCTGGTTCATGCTGTAAGCTGTGTACAGTTTTCTTCTTCCCCTTAGTAGACAGTGGATGACTTCTGAATAATCTAACTCTGACCCCATCCACTGCTTGATGCTGGTCTTTATACTTGAATAGGAAAGTGTTTGTGCACCTGACTCTTCATTAGCCAACAATTGAAACAGCAGTTTAAATAGAAATAGTTATAATTAATTTGTATTTTTGTCTTTAATTGTGGACAAAGGTACATGATACTGAGTGAATGATTTTTCTAAAATAGATTATGCTAAGAAGAGCAGGGGGCGAAGGGCGGAGGGAATAGCTGTGTGCTGGCCCATGAATCCTGCAGACCTCACTGCCATGTCCCTCTGACCTGTAGAGTAGAACTACGTCTGTTTTCATCAGCTTTTTCATTGCTGTGACTAAAAGACCTGATTAGAAAAATATTAGAGGAAGAAAATTTATTTGGGGGATCACAGTTTCAGAGTTTTCACAGTTTCCATAAACAGCAGATTCCATTCCTTGGGGCACAAGGTGAGACTGAACATCATGGCACAAGTGTATGGCAGAGGAAAGTGGCTCAGATGACATTCAGGAAGCAGAGAGAGAGAGACTCTAATCACCAGATACAGATATATACCCCAAACTCACCCCCAAAGACCACCTCCTCCAGCCATACCCCATAACTTTAGTTACCACTCAGTCAATCCCAGTCAGGGGATTAATTCACTATTGTGTTAAGACTATCACAACCCCATTATTTCTCCTCAGAGCCTTGCATTGCTGCACATGTGAACTTTTGGGGGACACCTCACATCAAAACTATAACAAAGTCCTAGACTAGACTGAGCAAGCTACTGTGAGGAGAGGATCCGTAGGGGTGGCTCCAGCATGGAAGTGACTTTGGCGTGTTTGAGGTTCACATTGCCATGTGCAGAATAGCAGAATAAAATGACCAGGGCTATCTTGGTATGAGGATAAAAAGCCAACTGGGAATAACAGCATGAAGGAAGAGAAAGGTAGGGAGAAATAGCATTCCATTAACATAGTGGTTCTCCCCAATCAGGAGAGACAATTCAAAGAAGGGCAAAAACTCCATGTGCTGGGCCTCATGGAGGTATGGGCCTCTGCCTCACACTTCACACTCTCCTTGTGGTTCTGTGATGGTCAGAGAATATGCAGAGGCTCCGAGCAGTATTTTTATTTAAGTTTTCTTACTTAGATGCATTAAGGCACAGGAATCAGGAGACGACTGCTCTTGAAGAGACAGTTGGCTGTGCTCACAGGTCCTGAGAGGAGGGGGCACACCACACTTTGTGGGGGGAGGACACGTGGAAAGCACCAGGTAAGCGAGAAGGCAGAGGGAAGGGAGAACTTGTGGGAAAGAGCCTTTGGGTGGTTTCTACAGAAAGCACCACCTCAGGTAGAAAGTAGGACTGGCTGTCAGGATGATTTCAGTGAGCGCTGGGACATACACTGTCCAGCCCCATTAGAGGAGGGGTTGAAGGTGTGGACTGTAAGTTGGTTTGTGTGAAAGGTGAGTTTTACTACTTCTGGGAACTAACAGATTCTAAGAAGGACTGTTTTTCAGAGTCCCCAAGGCCCAGATGTGAAAAAAATAAAATACAGGAAATCAAAGACTTGGTTAACAGGAGGAGTCAGGTTCTGCAACACCCCCTGTGTTCCCATTATGGCCACTGAAATATGAATGCCATTAAGCTGCCCTGTTCCCTCTCACACTCATAATGGGCACTCAAGGCAGGTATTCCCAGCCCCATTTTATACTGGAGAAACACAGGCCTTGCACAGGTCAGACATTTCCCCAAGTTCATGCAGCAAAGTGGAAAGCAGCTTAACTCACCTCTTCAAATCGATGGATCATTTATTTTTCACCTACAATTTTATGCCCAGGCTGCTTGCTTACAATTTCCAGGGACTTTTAATATCAAACCTGTGTAAAATATATGGGAATCACAGCTTGTGTGACAGCAGAGACAGAAGCAACACCTGTATGGCTACCTGGACCTTCCTGTGCTCTTCTAACAGAGCCAACAGGATAAAGACAGGAGATATTACAATGATGAGCCTGTGTCTGGAAGACACATTGGTCTGTCCTGGGTGAAAAACTCACAGACTCAGGGCCTCTCACACTGATTCTCTGAAGTAGCTGTTGTGTAATTGCTGTAACTGTTTTCTGTCTTTCTTAATTCCTTGTATAGCCTCAAAACAAACAAAACACCATAATTATTCACTATGTCCATGTGGATTCCTATGGTTTAGGTACTGCCCAACCTCACCTCCTCCCATCCCTCCTCCATCCACACCTACTCTGGCCACAGCCTTCACAACGTGTCCCCCTCTAGCTCATTCCAGTTTCTATTCATCCTCCATTTTCACTTCCTCCAGGAACCCTTCTCTGAACCACTGAACTATGTCACATGTTCACATGTATTAAATGGGCTCCAATCAGAGCCACTGAACCAGATATATGTGGTATATACACACACAGTATGAGTACATGTGCAGATACACATTCATACACATGCATGTGTATATGTATAGAGCATGTGTCTGTAATTGTGTGTGCGTATAGAACTGTTTCTAGGAATTGATTTATGCAAATAGTGCCTTAAGCCAGGCTAAAGGCAATCACAAAGGGAAGGTCCAGGTAGAAAAGAAGGCAACTTAAGGCCCAGATGATGCTCGGTCTATATGATTATCAAGGTACATTTTAAAAGCTACATCCAACCAGAATAATTTCTGTAATCTCTCCTTTGACAAAATACACCTAGTTTGGAATTTTATATTACATTGGTGTAATCTCTTTCCAAAAGCACTTAGACTCACATTTGAGTAATTAGAAAAGGGTGTATACAACTACAATGGCTATAGGTTCCCTTACTTCTCTTTAATCTGTCACAAAATCAAATCACTGTGCCCTTCTGCCAGCCTTCCCCAGGAATCTGTATGTTCCTTGAGGGAGAGTTCCATAGCTCTCTCATGTAACATAAGTTTCCCCATCACCAGCATAGTGCCTGCACAGAACAGGAGTTACAAATATCTGATGGATGAGTGAGTAAATATGTGATTATGTGAGTGTAGCTTGCAACTCTTTCTTCAATCTGAGATCCCTGACACAGGAACCTTGGAGATATTCCATGTGATGAGGGAAATAATTTCCAATTGATAAGTGAACACATAAAAATAAAATCCACATTCATTTTAGCTAATTCCTTTTCCATCTGTTCTTCCAGATAAGCACAATTCTTTTAAGCTAGCACAAGTAAAGATTTTTGAAGGAGAAATGGATCCATAACTAATTCATGTGACCAATATTGATGGAGCACTCAGTCCACGCCAGCAGCTATGCTAGAGCCCTAAGAAACAAAGGTGATGTGGAACAAAGGCCCTGCTCTGAACGGGCTCCCAACTTGGAGAGGTTGGATCACTCACTAAAAGCTCCAGAGACGCACAGGATGTCCCTTCAGGGTATGATGAAGGAATGATAAAATTATGCATTGTCTTTGCCAATGAATTAGAGAAAAAATGGTATAAAAATTACATCTTAAAAACGCTTTACTTGGGGCTGGGATTGTGGCTCAGCAGTAGAGTGCTCGCCTAGAATGTGCAAGGCTCTGGTTTTGATCCTCAGCACCACATAAAAATAAAAATAAAAAATTAAAGATATTGCGTCCAACTATAACTAAAAAGTAAATACTTTTTTTTTTAAAGAGAGTGTGTGTGTGAGACAGAGAGAGAGAGAGAGAATTTTAATATTTATTTATTTTTTTAGTTTTTGGCAGACACAACATCTTTGTATGTGGTGCTGAGGATCGAACCCAGGCTGCATGCATGCCAGGCGAGCGCGCTACCACTTGAGCCACAACCCCAGCCCAACTAAAAAGTAAATACTTTTTTAAAAAAATGCTTCACTCTAGCCAAACACATTGGCACATGCAGGAGGTTCTCTAGTTCAAAATCAGCCTTAGCAACTTAGAGAGGCCCTGTCTCAAAAATAAATAAATAAATAAATAAATAAATAAATAAATAAATAAATAAATAAATAAAAGGATTGGGGATGTGGTTCGTGATTAAGCACCCCTGGGTTCAATTCCTGATACAAAAAAAAAAAAAAATTTACTCTAATTTGGTGCACAGGGTGCAGAAGATGTTGACAGTAGAACAAGTAGCTTAAGCAAAGCCACAGAGCATTTGGAAAGTTGGGGAAGAAACATTTCATTAAAGGTTTATTAGTAAGGACTATGTTAAGGAAGGCTATATGTAGGGTCCATAGGAGGAATTGAGACAGGGGTTGGGAAAGCCAGCGTCCACTAAAAGCTTTCCCCCATTCTTTCTTGGATCCCCTTGGATTCTTAACTAGGTCCGTATGATTTTAATTGCATAATTTCGGGATGTCACGTTCTGTCTACTGCCTACTCTCTGTGCCCAAAGGAGTTACTCTCTCTCACATTCTACAGGATCTGTTTCCTGGATGCCTGGGATCAGGTCGGGAAGATGTGCTCAATTTTTTTTAAAGAAATGAATTTAAAAAGTTCTAGTTTAATGAATAAATATTTACCAACTATGTTTTGAGGCAATCAGCCTAAGTCTAATTACTGAAATGTCTCCTGTCATCCTAATCAGAAGCCTTTAGTTAATCCAGAGCTTCTCATCCTCTCTTTATTGGTGCCATGGGTTCTATGCTTATTGGTCATGGTGGCTTCGCTGTGCATCATAGGATGCTCACCAGCACCCAGTGCTTCTACTCTCTACATCACTAACACCCTCCTCCCTAAATCTTGGAAACCAGAACTGTCTCCTGATTGTGTCTCCTGTGGAGCAGATCACAGATAGTTAAAGACCATTAAGTATTTTCGTATTTTGGTTCATATATAAAAATGACCTTTTCTTAAAAATAAGTTTATATAAGGAGTTTCTGATACTTTTCCTCAGGCATAGTTGATATTAATTAAGGGTTTCTTGCAAGACACCCTGTAAAGAAGTTGCTGCTATTAATATCATTTTTAAGATATGAAATTATGGTCACAGTGTTTAAACATATTTTTCCAAAGGCATAGAACAAGTGAGGAGTGAAGTGAGAATGTAAATTCAAATTACATAACTTCAAAATCTCTTAGCCATTCAGATTCACTATTATGTAAGCAAGACTCAGAAGAGAATTGTAGGGATGCCAGGAAACCTCTTAAAATCCAGTCTGTCTCATTCATGGGAGGAGGGAATAGAATCCTCAAGGTGTTCAATAATTTGCCTATTTGAATATTGAGTATTGAGAAAATGGGAGGAGAGATTGCATCTGCAGAAATGTCTTTGACGGACATCCCATCAGGAGGGGTTGGGCTCATCCCTTCTGGAGGACTCTGTACTCCTGCTTTACAGCACCATCCTGGCCACTGACATGTTAGAGCATCCTCAGCAAAGACATATGTTCACTCCTCTTTTTGCAAATAACAGAGAGCTTTTCACCCATATATTAGAAACTCAATCAAAGCTGATTGAATGAATGAACAAATAAATCCCAGATTGATAGAAAGCTCTAACCACGAAGGGTGGGAGTGACAAGCAGCTGCTGGAAGCCCAAGTAAAAATGAAAATGTGTCAAGTTAACCACTTCTATCAAGTGTTTTCTATTATCTAGACAGGAAGCCACTGGGAGCATAATACATGGATTTAAAGCAGCAAATAAAGTAAGAAAAAATTCACCCCAAATCAATAAAAATTGTCCATCCTCCCTCTTTTCAATCTCATAATTCAGGCTCTGGCTGATCCAAACCACCCAACTCAATTTCACTGCCATTTAGGACTATTACCTGCCCTTTTAAATATTCAGGGCACTGCCCCTCCGGAAAGGGCATAAGCACTTTAGTACCACAAATTGATCTGCCAGCACCTTTGGATGTGTTAAAAGAGATTACAAAGCACTGCTCCTGCTTTTTGACAAGTTTCCCAGACTTGGAGCTCGGCTGCTGGAGGCAATCAGGCAGCCTTCTCTGTTCCTGCCACTCACAACCCTGGACTTGGAGAACTGCTTCTTTATTCCTGGGATGAATTGCTGACTTGGAAAATTTCCTGAAGCTTATTCTTTCAATTTTCATTTTTGTCTTAGACAATGATCTTCAGAATCCTCTTTTGCCCAAGCCACTGCAGCCCAAAGTTATGCCCAGTCTTGATGAGTAGAAGGAGGGGATATGACCTGCCCAAGACCCCTGAGGGAGGTAGCTGCAGACTGAGGTTGGCTCAGGAAATGTTGATGGACAGAATGAGTGGGATGAACCCAAGGATCAGATCTTCCATTAACCATAAAGAGAGGCTCCTTAGAGACACTGAGGGAGGAAGCTGTAGCCAAGTTCAGAAATACTTGTAGATACTCAGGGTAACTTGAATTATTCATTCATTCACCTTTAATTTACTTTTAATTCAAAGTGGTTGAAATCATTCATTCATGTATTCCTTTATTCTTCCATGCATCCACAAAATATCATTGTGTGCCTGCTATGTCTGAATAATATGCAAGTATCTAGAGATAAATGATAAGTAGTCACAGAGAAAACGTTCTGCAGAAAATACAGACTGTATGACATATAATACAATACAATAGAATAAATAGCATGTAAATATATTATTATGTAGTGTTTCATATATACTTGTTGTATATCATATCACATGAAACCTACTATGTCTATTGTGCTGCTATAAAAACATACAATATAAGAAGTGGCTTAAACAACAGGAGTATTTTTGCACAGTTATGGAGGCTGAGAGTTTAAGGTAAGTACTCACATGGTTAGGTTCGGGTAAGAACTTCTGTTATCAAATGACTGCCTTCTTTCTGTGTCTTGCATAACAGAGGAGGCGGGGGGTGAGCACACACAAGTTCTTTGGTGTCTCTTCTTATAAGGAAACCAATCATCTTCTAAACTTAATTCCCTCTCAAAGGCTCCACTTCAGAATACCATCACCCTGAGTAACACATAAATTTAGGAGGCATACAATTCAGCCATAGTGCATATAATTTGGACATATAATATGACATGGAATAGCATAGAAAATGGAGAATAAAGATGGAAAAGATCCTTGCAGGAAGCAACCTTTAAGCCAAATGTGTTCTCCAGTTCAATGGACAAATAGAAAGCCAGAAATTGGAGAACCATGCAAACAGTTGCCGAATAAATGTAAGACTAGATAGGGAAGCAAACAGGAATGAGCAAGTCCAGCCACTGAGCTCATATAGACTACAGCATCAGGCAGAACTCAGGCATTTGCCACTTGTGACCACAGACAAATCATTCAAATTCTGAGTATCCATCTCCATAACTACAAAATGGAAAGAATAAGAATAGCTAATCAATAGGGTAGTTGTGAAAGTTGTGTGAGGCAATTTACATAAAGATATTGGCACTGAAACTGTCATAAGTACTTGATAAATGGGAGCTACTATTATTAAAACACTAAAAATTTTACATCAGGTCCTATCTTCAGGCTACATCTTCATTCAGCCACACCCAGAGCCACCACCCTGGTCCGACTCACTAATTCCCCCGTGACCTTGGGCCAATGATTTAAACTCTCTGTGCCTCAGTTTCCTAATCTTTGAAATACATACAATATCAGTGCCTATTTCATAGAGATGCTGTGAGCACTTGCAAATAAAACATCAAGTACTTAGAGAAAGCCTAGAGCCCAGCATGTGGTGAATGCTGAGAAGTGGCAACTATTATTGCCATCTTTGTCTGGATTTGCACAGTGACCTCGCACCTACTCATCTGCTCCAACCTTTCTCCTCATGTCTCTTCACATGGCATCTGGAGTCAATTTTAAATAAGTAGGTTATATTACTTATTCTCTGCCCAACCACTCTCCAATAAATTAGGATCTCACTCACCTTGAAAGCAGTCTTCTCTTTGAGCTGTGCCTGCTTGCTCCTCTGACCTCATTCTCCAGAGCTGTGGCCTTGCTCTCCTGCCTCTGCACCCTGGTCCCCAGCTATTTCTCTATGAATAGCATCGTGCATACCCTTTTGTGAACTTTCAGTTCTCTCTGCTTCTGGCAGTGCTCTTGCTTGAAGAATGCCCTGCACCCTCATCCTGCTCTGGTCTCTGTTTAAATACCACAGGAGCAGAAAGACCTTCCCTGAATAATGAGCCTAAATAGCACATTCCACCCTAGCACAACCTGTAACATTTCCCCTGTTAGAATTTATACTGATAATTCAAGAATTGTGTTAGGCACATAGTAGGAGTGGGACTTGTTCAGTAATCAAGGAATAAGACAGATTTTGTTGGGGCTGAGATGCTCAGTGTGCCTCCGATTATCATTGACCATATGGGTAAAGGTGGGGATGGTCCCAGGAGCTGGAATGCATGCTGACTCTGAGCCCAGCTGAAGGACTCATGGGCACCGAGCCTCTGACCACCCGACTAGTGTCTTTTCTAGAAGCATCCTGGAAAATCTAACAGGATAATTCACAGAGGCAGAGGGCAAGTAATCTGCATTGTTTAGCAATTTAAGCTTTACCTTAATGACCCAGTAAATCACCACGGAAATCTAAATGTCTCTAAAATATGGTGATTCTGAGAAACTGCTGACTCCAGCGGTCTCTTGAGGGATGTTATTAGTGATCAGTTTAAAATGGGCCCTTTGTAGGCACTTTTATGTTCCACTTAGGTCAGGGTGCAAGGGAACAAGGTGTATTTCTTCTGCCTTTCATGTAGCAGAGTATAATCCATTCACAGGCAAGTCAGGGCTATAAATAAATCTTGTGTGTGTGTGTGTGTGTGTGTGTGTGTGTGTGTGTGTGTGTGTGAAAGAGAGAGAGAAAGGAAGAGAGAGAGAGAGAGAGAGAGAGAAAGCAAACAAGCATTTGTGGTATTCTTTTAAGCAGATACTTCAGTCAAGGGGAATCATGAGGCTATGTTGTTTTTTAATATATTTTTAATATTCATATCACAGGTTGTCTTCCAACAGCTTTTTTCCTTTCCTCCTTATTCCAAGGGCTCATGTTGAATTTCATTCTGAGTTCAGCCATTAACCATCCAATGATTCCCTTTGTATTTCTACCCTTAACATTGGTGGGGGGGGGGGCTTCAATGCTGGGCCCAATGCTTAAAACATATTAAAAATACATTCTTTAAAATAATACATCACTGGGCATGGTGGTGCATGCCTGTAATCCCAGCAATTTAGGAGGCTGAGTTAGGAGGATCAGGAGTTCTAAGCCAGCCTCAGCAATTTGATGAAGCCTTGAGTAAGCTGTATCAAAATAAAATGTAAAATAGGGCTAGGGATGTGACTCGGTGGCTAAGTGCTCCTGGGTTCAATCCCTGGTCCTAAATAAATAAATAATGAAATAAAAGAAAAGACTAGGGCACCACATTTGCCTCTCAGCATCTTGTTCTCAGCTCCACTGCAGCACGATGCTCATCCTGAACTTCCATTCTGTGCATGCTCAAGTTGCAGGGAAATGCTTCTTCCCATCTCTTGTTCTATGTCCTCGAAATGGAAGGTCAGTGCATCTGAATGCCGTGAGGGTTTGCAGGTATGTTGCTGCCAATGTCATGCTGGGTATTGGAGCAGGAGACCTCGCAGCAAGACAAAAGAAAAACTAACTTTCCTCACAGGCAGTGCACATACAACAGACTGTGCAGGGCAAGGTGGCCAAAGGTCTTGCTTGTCTCCACAGTCATCCCACAGTTCCAGGAAGACAGGAGGTGTGACATTTTCACATCAGTTTCATAGGGATGTTAAGGAACATTTTCCTGTATTAAACTATTCCTATTTCTCTTTTCTATGTGTTCTACATGGAACAGGCAGGAAGCATGATACTGAATCTTTGCATTTGTAACTGGGTGAACATTATATGGCACAGTAAGGAATGATGCTATCTCTAAAAATCACTTGAGTAAGATTTAATAAAATTTGCAAACAAATTCAGCTTTATTTAAATAATTTAAATTGAATTGTTATTTGATTAAAATTATTATAATTTGAAGGTTTAATTCCAAGATATTCGAGTATTTTGGAAGAAAATTTTGAAAAATAAACAATTTTTTAAATTTTTTTACAATTTAATTTACATATTTATAAAAATGCATTAAAAATTCACAAAGTGAATCCAATTATATTGTATGCTTCATTCTTTTTTAATCATTTAACATGAGGACAATTTGATAGAATCCAAAAGGATGAAAATCTAGATCAAGGAAGAAAATTGCTGAAAAGACAAAAGAGAGAAATATTTTTTTTTAAACAAAACTAGAAATAGTAAGGTTGAGTAGACTTTCTTGGCAAGAATCACATAAAATTAAGTATTATGGTGCAAATTCTTGATGTAAAAAAAAGACTTTTTAATTAAAACAATAAAAACTAGCAAGTTATTCTCATCAAATTTGGAATCTGAAGAAGTCAGATGAAATCCACATGACTTCATGCTACTTACTGAACTAAGATATAATTACTGATCAAAAAAGATAGACTCCTTTGGCCTCCATTTTTGTCCTGGGGCTGGACCCTGGGAGTCTTCCCCAAGATAAGCTGCAAACAGAGTGCTACAGCCTTAAATTTCACCGGGCCCACTGTCCCTACCTCAGATCCACCAGTCTCCTTTTGCACAGTGGTTATTCCAAGCAGTAGGACAGAATGCCACAGGAATGACAACTTGGGAAGCTGCAGGGTTTTAGGGCTGTGATGGTCAGTCCTCACCTAACAGTCAGTAGCATACACTCTGAGCTCCTTCCCTTCACTTAAAAGGCTTCAGTCCCACTTGCATTGAGTATGTGCTATATAGAGGGCTTTTGCCAAGTGTCTGATATATTTATTGGATGTACAAATAACCCCATGGATGAATTATTTTCTTCAAAAATGAAGAAATAGAAGTTTTGTCCCATATAACTAAGGTTAGTAGAATCTGAACTCACACAGTCTGGCTTGGGAGGCCATAAGTAATGAATGTTTTCCCCATTAAACCAAACTACCTTCAGAATCAGTTGGGGGAGGGGTGCCTATCCTCTATCCCTTCTGGATTATTCTTGAGAAAAGAACAAGGTAGAGGTGTCCTCAAAGAAGATCTTATTTCACTGTAATAAACAGTATTATCCAGTAACACTTGAGCTCCTCAAAGTATGGGATACACCTTGTTAGTCTTTATATCCTCGTGCCTATGACAGGAGTTTTGTATTTTAGGAGTTCAATAAGTTCACTGGTAAATGAGTGAATGAAAACAATTAGACTGGGCGTGTCGCTCAGTGGTAGAGCACTTGCCTGCCATGTACCAAGTCTGAAATCCCAGCAGATCAGGACACTGAGGCAGGAGTATCGAAAGCTTAAGGCCAGCCTCAGCAACTAAGGGAGGCCCTAAGCAACTTAGTGAGACACTGTCTCGAAATAAGAACTGGGAATGAGGCTCAATGGTTAAGTGCCCCTGAATCGCAGGTTGAATCCCAAGTATAAATAATAAGTAAATAAAAAAAAATGAAAAAGGTCTGGGAAGGTAGATCAGTGGTAAATTGCTCTGGGTTAAATCCTCAGTACTCAAAAAAAAAAAAAATTAACGAGTGAATGAAGACTGGGCAGCGTGTGACTCTTAGCTCAAGCAAATAGTTGTACCTCAAAAGATCTTCGGGCAGGAGATATTGTTTGGAGGACTCCCTAAACTCACCTCACTGTGCTCCTGTTCTGGACCTTCTTGCAGAAAGGATTAGAAAACTAGATTCAGACTTCAGGTCCCAGCCACATTCTCTAACCTATCTTAACTAACAAGAAAGCTGATATTTTGATCCCTGTTTGACTTCTGAGTATGTGTCTCAATTGTTTCAGAACTCCCAGGAGCAAAGAGGTAAGGAAAACCCATTTCTTTAGAATGCTCCTAAGCAAGAATGGTTCGTTTCGGTCAAGTCTCACAGGGTAGCTGTATAGCATTGTTGCAGGATATCCCCACTCTCATTTTATCTGGCCCCCTCCTTAGAGAGAGGTCTTCCTTTATTCCCATATTATTCTGTACTCCCACTTTACCTCCATGACCTTTGCTCTCAGCACTCTGCAGAATGATTCCCACCAAAGAATTATATTGGGATGTTACTTGTTTGTTCAGTCTTCATAACCCCAGGAACTAAGCCCCTTAGAAGCAGGAAGATGGAGACCCTTCTCTTATTCTTCTCTGCATTCCCTGCAGCTAACACAAGGCCCAGTACTTAGAGGACACTAAATTTAAAGAAAATTAATAAATGAGGAATTTAATAAATTAATATGCAACTCTAGTACCCTGGAACTATGTTAATGATCAGAAAATTTATTCAAAATATTTCAAGAATCTAAGCTGACATTTTAAAATATCACTGAACCGAGCAAGCTCCTGTGGGCTAGGGCTTCAATGGGAAGAGGCTCAGTCTGAGAGTGTGAGGGTCCAGATGCTAGAGCCACTTTACTTCCAGCTTGGGATGGAAACTTGAGAATGTGAGCTCTTGGGAGCACGGTTCTGGCCCATATTTTTCATTTTATTGGTATCCCTGGATTTTAATAAAATCATATGATTCTTGAATAAGAAGAGAAAACACAAAGGATATTTTTACCTGGTATTTTGCTGAAGGAGGAAGTTGAAAATCAATATGAGTGGGATTCTACATCCACATGAAGGCAGAACTAAGAACAGAAAATGGACGTTCTTGTCTGATGGGCCTGATGTTCTTGTCCATGTGCTGTCCAAGAAGCTCTCCTGATTCTGGTGAAACACCCACATGCCAGGAGTTGGCAGCTGGTGAAGACTGAATATGACCCTGGAAGTTCACCATCTTACGCAGGGGGGTGTTAATCCATTAATAATTGGGATCATGGGAAACATGAAGAAGAGCCTTCTAAGCTTGCCTAGGAAGAAGTGATGCCAGACTCCTCATTCCAGGGTGGCTCTTGATCTGTGTTGATGCTTGAGTCATGATGGTGGATGAGTGTGGGGGCAGGGGATGGCAGAAGGAGGGGATCACTGCAGGCACAAGGGAGGTCCTGTGAAAGGAGACACTTCTCCCCCTTCCCCACCTTACTCTCTGTTTCCCAACTTCTCTAGTCCATCAACACACCTGCCTTTCCTGTAGCCTTTATCCTCCACACACACTGGTCCCCTCAAACGGCCCTGCCTCTTCTTCACATGGCGGCTTCCTCAGTCTGTGCATTGGACTTGCATGTAGAATCCACAAGAAGCCCTGCTCCATCTAGTCCCAGTCCAGAGCAGCTTCTCCCATCATTATTTCTCTCATATTTCAATTCAGACGTTTAACACAAGTTTTAAAGAGGCATTTCTTATGGTTAAAGTTGTAATATCCATCTCCATACAGGACTCTAAAGCTCCAAGTGCAGGGACCATCTCTGGCTTGTTGCCACAGATGTACCCAGTGCCTTCTGTAGAATTTGGCCCATAATCAGTAGTCAGTAAACCTTTTGAATGAGTAGCTATGTTAGTGAATTAACCAGTTGTATCATTAATGCTCCTGAACATGTCGTATGAGTGAATAAATTGTCAGTTCACATTTGCTGAGTACCCACATTCCAAGTAAACACGTTCCAAGGGTTTTACGATTTGTCAAATCAGTTATTCACCTTAGCATCCTAATGAGATAGCCACTAATGTAACCCTGCTTTTATGGATGAGGGACTTGAAACACAAAGGGGTCAGTAACTTGTTCAAATTTGTATCATGGAAAATTGCTCAGACAAAATTAAAAGTGAAGAGCTCTAGCTGGAGAGTGGGTGCTGTTAGCCTAGATGCCCTGCTGCTTCTGATGAATGAGTAGTGAGTGGGTGAATGAAAGAAGCATAAATATCAAACTGCCCAGGGAACTGCTAAAAGTTCAATACCTGGGAGTAAAGGCCAGCTGGGAGTCCAGGGAACGGGGTGGAGGAGGAGAGTGGGAGGGCAGTAAGACACTGCAACGTTAGTTCACCATAGAAAATAAGCCTCCTGGAGATCTAGAAGTATCCTTTGGCTTTAGAAATTGAATATATAAGGGATTTGTTTCAAGAGAAATGGGAAAGGGCATGGAAATAGGGGATAGAGTAATTCTCCAATATTTTTATTGTTAGAGATATGAAACAATTGTCTCTTAAGAAAACTACATGGTTATTTGACTTCTTTATAATCTTCAAGAAGAAAGATCTCGGAGACAATGAAGAGCCCTCAGAGATCACCAATGACTGGTCCCCAGGCCGAAGAGTGGCAGACTGTGCCCTTTTTGCAAGAAGGCATGTCAAAAATGAAAGGTAGAATATGGGGTGTGTGGAGCAAAGAAATTATGCTAAATCTACTTTATACTCTTC
The DNA here is from genome assembly GCF_964194105.1 of Spermophilus citellus. Taxonomy (NCBI): domain Eukaryota; kingdom Metazoa; phylum Chordata; class Mammalia; order Rodentia; family Sciuridae; genus Spermophilus; species Spermophilus citellus. The sequence goes on along the minus strand of NC_138189.1, from coordinate 9,722,176 downwards.
TCCTAACTGAGTCATAGCCCTTGAGGAAACCAGAAATAAAACAAAACAAAATTAAACATAGCTAAGAAGTGGGGATGGAATGGGAATCTCTATTGTAATTAATTTTAATATGGAAGAACTGAGAAAACAGGAAGCTAACTGACCTTTCCAGACCCTTCTCCTGACACACTTATGACTTCAGGATCTCTAAAATAAATAGAAGCAGTTAATCCCTCTGTCTCAAGCATTTCTTAGGAATTTTTCCCCTTGGTCCAAATTAGTGGCATTCCTACATTCTGCCTCACTGCCTTCTAACCACACTCTTCTTTACTCATGTGAGTTAACGATTCACTTACATGGTCTACCTGACTTCTGCATCAGCATGTCCCTAAGCTATCAGCCCTCAGATAAACCACATCCTGCTGAGACCCACGCACTAACCCACCCTGGACCCAGAGTCCACAGCACTTTATCTCACACATAACACAGAACCCTTGCTCTAACCCACCTCATCTGGGCAGGAGCTCAGGCAGATATGATACAGGAGAGTCAAAAGAGGAGGTTTCAGCTAAATACGCTTGGCTCTGCTCTGAACTTCCAGAAAGAAATGAAGGAGACCTCATAGCTTCCAGACTGTCCTGCCTGGCTCCCCCACAGGAAAGGAAACTATGTGGTTCATTCAGAGACTATGTACATAGTTACCACAAACTTTGCAGATAATACAACAGTGAAGAAAACAGACCCAACCCCTAATTTAAAGGAATATACAGGGTAATGGGGGAGATGGATATATTTTCAGCACATTCACAATTCTGAAACTATGGTGCATGGTGAGGCAGTTCCCAGTCTGGCCTGGAGAGAGGGAGAGTGTGTGGGGAACATCTTCAAGGAGGTAAAGCTGGAAGGACCCAGGCAATGGCACTCCTGAAGAACAGAATCACCTGTGGAGGCTCTGACATAAAACAAGCAAATAAAACAAAGAGAAAGAGCCAGCAAACCAAAAAGCAGTGGCAAGTAGTTAGGTGGCAACACAGAGGAAACCTCTAAGCTGAAGAGAAATAAGGATGTGGTGACACCACAAGCAGAACACAGGGCCAAGGAAGGTTTCAGTTCAGGAAAATCACTGATAAGAACTCGAACTCCATACAGAGAGACCTGCTAAAGGAGCCACAGAGTGGGAGGGAGAAGGAAATAGCCCTGAAACTACCAATTGGATTTTTGCACAGTTTCTTCCAAGTGGAGCGTGTGTCAGGAAGTGAGAGGCGAAAAAACAACATGGACTGCAATCATAAGCGGTCCCAAGTAGATTAGGTGTTGAGTCTTTATAATCGTTGCAACCACTTTGATTAATACGGAAGAAGCACTCTCTTCTGAGCCAGACCTAACTCTTCCACACACTGACTCTAGGAGGGTTAGAATTTCCCAGTATCCCTATCTCCTTTGCAAAATGAGGGAATTGAATGGAAGAATTCCATGATTCACTTTTATGGAACCATGGATTTACACCTCAAAAACAAATCTCCTTCTGTGTAAACTAACATTTAGAAGCCATTGCTATTTTTGATGACCAACTTCCAAATAACACATGTGCATTTTAACCTGAGTGGCATGCTTAACCCAGAATTAGCCCAGCAGTCATAACTGATTGAGGCTTGGGTTGGTACAGGATCCCCAACCTCCTCAGTCTATTGAAGAAACAAATTGCTGTTTGTTGGTTCCATTGTAGTGATCATTTTCTTCCCAATGTAAAAAAAATATATACATCAGAGTTTAGTAAGAACTCATCTTGGTGTTCAAGGGACTAAGAGAGCCTGGCATTTTGTTCATTTGGATGTTGAAAGTGAAGTAAGTTGACTGAGAAAATGTTGACTTCTGTGGCTGTAAGTGAAGGTGTGTGTAAGGGTGTATGCAAGAAAAAAGATTAAATCTGAAAATGGTTTCATTCCCCAAGATAAGATATTTTATGTTGATTTTATTTTACAACATTTTCAGGAAAATTTTGATTACTGTGAACAACTATTGATTCATGTTTCTCAGAACTCAACAGGGTATGGAGCAAAGTCTTAGCCAATTGCAAATTCTTGAAAAAGTTCTCAGGCAGCGTGGCTTACAACCAAAAGTACTAAGAATTCAAGCAAAGAACCAAAGGCTCTGTCCCACCCACTATAAATGAAGTAACTTACTCCTCCAAACTTGGCCTTCCTTAGTAAAATTCACTCCTCCTACATCAAATGACACAACTATGTAAAAATTTGTTCAGTGTGACCCTGGCATTTTCAATAAAAAATTCCAAGTTGAAAAAAAAGTATTAAAATGTTATCTTCCATCCATAATTAAAAACACTACAATGTACTCTTACCCTTTCTTTTCCCTAGTTGGTTCTGATGATCTTCAAAAATTAACATGTTAGGAACATATAGAAGAAAATGCAAGTGATCCATTAGTGTTCAATAGATCTGGGTTCAAATCCGACACCAAGAGGCCATGGAAAATTGTCTTAACCTATCAGAATGTCATAAGTGAAATAGAGATCACAAAAGGAGAAATGGAAACTCATTACAGACCACTTATTATGCATGAACATGTTCTTATTATAAGCAATTACTGAATATTATTTATGAGTATTAATTTATATAACAACCCTAAGAGTTTGAATCTATTATCATTCCCTTTGATGACAGAAAGCTAGTATCTTTTAAAAAACCCAAATCCAAGAGAAAGTAGGCAATTTTCTTAAGTAAGTAAATAATCATTTCAAGTATTACATATGTAAGAGACCATTCTCCTAAATATCCAGCTTGGTATGTAACTTTATTATATATCTGTGAATTTGACCTTAGACTACACTTATAGTTTGAAGCCTTTGCTAATTCCCATGCTATATCACATGCTTATACTTTTATTTATACAAAATTTTAATAGTATATAAGCACATGGTAAGCAAAGACGGAAGACCAAACTGAAACTTTGACAGTAAGTTACCTCTCATCAAACCAGAGCTCTGCCTCCACTAACAGAATGTAGATAGTAATTGGAATCCTTTATTTATCATTCCCTTGTTTCTATTTTTATACAAACCATGTATTTGGATTTACAAATATTATATGTAAAGCACATGGCTACATTTTATTAGTGCATATAAACTGTACAGAATAGTGTGTTTCATTGTGATATATTTATATATCTGAACAACATAATTTGGTCAATATTACTTTCTCAATACTTGTCCTTCTCTCCTCCCTTTCCTAGTCCTCTTCTTCTACCCTAATTACTATTATTATTATTATTATTATTATTATTATTATTATGTACCAGGGGTGAGTCCAGAGGCACTTAACCACTGAGACACATCCCCAGCCCCAAGGCCCCGCTCAGCTTTTTTTTTAAATTTTGAGACAGGGTCTCACCTAAGTTGCTTGGGGCCTTGCTAATTTGCTGAGCTGGCTCTGAACTTTTGATCCTTGTACCTCAGCCTCCTGAGCAGTTAGGATTACAGGCGAGAGCCACCAAACAGTTTCCCTTCTACTTTCATGACATCTCTTTTTTCCTTTTTCCCCTTCAAGCTAGCTTCCACATATGGAAGCAAACATGATTCTTGCCTTCCTGTGTCTGGCTTATTTCTCTTATGATGCTCTCTAGCTCCATCCATTTTCCTGCACATGACACACCTTGTTTGTGGCTAAATAACACCCCATGGAAAAGTTTTATAAATGGTGTGAAAATTTTGAAAATTAGGGTTTTTTTTCCTTTTATGCCACGTAAGATCCAGATTTCTGCTGTAATGTTGACCCCTATAATAATCATAATCTATATGCACCTATACCACAGGTCCATCTACCCCCTGATAATCTATAATTTCCTAATTTTCATTTTAGTGCTCATAATAATATTCTTCATAGCACTCTTGTAAACATTTTCATATATGTCAGAAATTTTGCTATCCTTGAGAATTTCTCTTGCAATATTCTTTTGGAGTGGGGTTTTCTCAGTTAAACTGTATGACAATATTTAACTTTAGAAAATATTGTCAAACATTCTCCAGAGAGAATCTAACATTTTACATGCCCACCAAAAACATGTGAGGAACTCTGTGAATCCATTTAATCTCCAAAACTTTGTGTTGTAATTTTATTTCAATTGTGCTAATCCTGTAAGTGCAAACTGATAGGTCATTGTGTGTGTGAATATGTATTTCCTCATTTATTAAGTAAATATTTAAGTGTCTTTTGTATTTTTCTATGGGGTTATTGGAGTTCATATTGGTAACTGGAAAAAGATTCCTATCTTCTTTCATTGTTTAACTTAAAAATTTACTTTCTTTTAGAGATTTTTTTAATAAAAACATTAATTTTATTGCTTTGTATTATGAAAGCTTATTTCTTCTAATTATACCTAAAACACAAAATGGTACATATGTATATGTATATTGAAATATCACCTAGTCTGTTAGCACCACAATTTTGTAATTTACAGAATGCTGTTCCAATCCCATCATCTTGTTTGTTTGTTTGTTTGTTTTTTGTACTGGGGATTGAACACAGGTGCATGTAACCACTGAGCAACATCCCAGCACTTTTTATCTTTTTATTTTGAGACAGGATCTCATTAAGTTGCTTAGGGCCTCGCTAAATTTCTGCTTTGGACTTGTGGCTCTCCTGTCTCAGCCTTGGAGTCGCTGGGATTACAAGTGTTTACCACCATACCTGGCCTGTTTTTTTTTTTTTTTTGACTATTATAATGGATTACCCAGATAGGGTGTCTTATACAACAAATATTTATTTCTTACCCAGTTGTGAAGATAATCCTGCACATCAGTCTTTTTCTTATCATAATGATTCTCTGGATATTAGTGGAGATCCAATCTCTGCCCACCAACTTTTCTCTTTCTTTATCCCCCTTCCTCTCTAGCATCTATCTTTAGAACTTAATGCAAGAGCTCAAGAATATCTATGCACTGAATTAAATAACCCTTGTCAACTCCCACTCGTGTGCAGTGTTTTGCTGCCAGGAGTTGTATGAGATATTTTACTTAACAAGTCACAATCTAAATCAACTAAGTCTTAAAAATATAAACAGCAAAACCAAACCCAGTTAAGTTGATACAACATGACATTGAACTACATTTTGTGTTTTGGGGTAGCGAGCAAATATATTTTATGTGAGAGGATAAAGAGGGCTGAGCAAAGGGAAAGGAAGAAGAGGACACATGGAGAGAACTGGTTTACCAACCAAATGCAGGCAGAGTGCGCTGCATGACACTGTCCACGGTTCTGACAACATCTTAACTTTGGGAATTTCCTAACAAGGTAATTGAAGAAATCATAAATGGTAGTAGAAGCCACAGGCCATATTTATATGGCTCTCAGGAGTTTTGGAAAACTTAAGTAAAAAAAATTGTTTAAAAATAAATAATTATATGAGCATCATTGCTAAGAAATTTAAAGTTGCTAAGAAAGAAGCCACTAAATGTCATTATTGAAATTTAAAAATAACTATAGAATAATAAATATATAAGCCAATTAAATATAATTTTTATTACTGTTGGCTTAAGTCAACTTTCCACAATGAAAATGCTGAAGCTACATCATCAGTAGTTGCTTTTTAAATTTTCCATTCTTATTTTTATAAGTTGCATTTTTTCTTATTGAATTATAAGCTGAATCATGACTCATATTTTGAAATATTTATTACTGATTTTGCATTAGTTTGATGGTTTTGTCATATTATTGACTATTACATTCTCTTTCAAATTGGTAATTGTTTCATGTTTGGAGTGTATGTAGAAGATTCTGCCTTTTCTTTGTCTACCCTGTATCTCACGGTTATGTGTGGGCTGTCAGCAATAGATCATCTTTCTCCTACTGTGCTTCTAGCACATATTATTATCAACTATTAGCATAAAGATAGAAGTCATCCTCAACATATTCTGTTGAAATTGCTTCCTGATAGACCTTTCCATACATATACCAGTACTTTCCTTACAAGTACTTTATTTATAATGAAAAGAAAGACCTGGGCAATTTGACCAAGACCTATACTTTCATTCTCATTACTCACTACTCTGATTAAACTATTCTAGTCTACTCACTGTGCCAAAAATACACCATGCATTTCAAGACTTTTAAGTCTGTGCTGATGCTGTTTTCTCTTCTAACAATATCCTTTTGCTTTATTTATGTAAAACTCCAGTCTTTTTCAAAGACCCAGTCAAAATATGTTAAAATGTCTCAGAATTACTTTCTTCTTTGATAATATACTTCTACCATTCTTGGCTAGAAGAATTATAGAATGCAATTATAGAATTATAGAATTATAGAATGCAATTAATCAATGTTGTGAAATAAGAGAAAGCATGGACCAAAGAATTTAAAAATGTGAGTTCCAAGTCAGTATTCATTCACTCAGCAAATATATACTGAAATCCTTTGAGGACTAGGCACTTTTCTAAGCATTGGGAATGTGAAAGAAATATGAAATACACTTATCTTCACACTGCCAAATTTCTAGTCATAAATGGTAGATAATAATTATGCAAATGAAAATAAATGAATAAATACTTTCATATAACATACTCTCAGAATGTTAGTGTTCATTGCTGTGACTCAAATAACTGTCAAGAACTAATTAAGAGGAGGAGAAGTTTATTTAGACTGGTGGCTTCAGATGTTCAGTCCATGGTCAGCCAGTTATACTGCTTTAGCCTTGAGGTGAGGCAGGGCATCCTGGTGGAAGGGCACAGAGGAAAGGTGCTCAGTTCATGTCAGCTGGAAAGGAGAGAGAGAGAGAGAGAGAGAGAGAGAGAGAGAGAGAGAGAGAGAGAGAAAGAGGAAAAACATAAGTATGCAGGGAACCAGGGACAAGATATAATCCTCAAGGCCACACCCAGTGGCTTCCTTCTTCCATCCATGTCCTACCTGCCTACGGTTACTATCTAATAGTCCATTCAAAGTATTAACCCATCCAATGGATTAATTCACTGCTGAGGTTACAGCTCTCATGATCTCACCCTTTCATCTCTGCATATGCTTGCATTGCCTAACATATGAGCTTTTTGGAGGTCATTAAAGCTTAAAATCATAAGAGATAGTGGAAAATATAAAGATAATAAGGCACAGTAGTAGGTAGAGAATCCCCAAGCAAGGGGAATACTTTTCTAAGGTGCTTGGACCATGCTCCTTTGAGAAGGAGTTTTATTCCCTCTTCTCTCTTACTCTGTCTCTTTCTCCCTCCCACACTGTGTGTGTGTGTGTGTGTGTGTGCACATGTACGCGCACCTGAGAACCTGAGTTATAATAAGAGTCAAAACGGAAAGATGATGTTAAGGAGGTCAAGCAAGAGGAGAAGGAGGAGAAAGATTTGTGTAACAGCCATTATGCTAAAAAATATCTATTACAACCTTAGTATCTTCCAATCACCTGATTAAAATTACACAATTCTATGAGCTGAAAACTACTAATACCTACATTTTGTGACTGAGGAAGAAAATGAGCTCTCAAAGACTCCAAGTTCAACCTGAGTCAAACAGCACATTAGGGCTGCTTCAAAAGCTACTTTTGTCTCAAGATTACCATAATGGCCAGAAACGAGGGGCAATGTCTCACATCTTCTAAAGGTTCTCATTTGTAGCTAGGATTTTTATAGCCAACCATTTACTGGTGATGTCAGCAAAAGATGTAAAGAATAGGAAAGGAATACAAAAATGAAAGAAATGTTCAAGATAGAGAAACAATTATAAATTATTTAAGGCTGAATATGCACATACTACCATTTCAAAAGTGTGCTTGTATGCATTTTATATGCAAAGAGACTGACTTCATATGGAGAAAAATATATGTTAGCAGGTAAATAAAAAATCATTAAAAATTATACTGAAGATGTTTATACTCATAAATATAATAAAATAGGACATTTAGACACTACACATAAATTTTTAAAAATGGATATTACAGGTCAAATCTAAAAAGGATAAGAATGTGTGTGTGTGTGTGTGTGTGTGTGTGTGGAGAGAGAGACAGACAGTTATTTATATATGTGGTTGTGCATTCCAAGAAATTATCTCTTAAACTGCAAGGAGTTGGTGCTAAACAGATAACCTTAGGAGAACTTAGGCATTCTGCTATATTCAGATGATATTTTTTTAAGTTTTCCATCAATCTTGAATATTGTCCTCCTAGATCTAAGGCAAGTTATTTTCAAATCCTGAGGTTTGCCAAGGTTTCTTTTTAAAGAATTGCTTCTCATGTGCTTCATTAACCTAGGTTTTCATTTCTCAGAAGGGCTCTGGGTCAATCTTTTCAATCCCTGGTGGATATTGCCTGTTGTTGATAACAGCTAAGTGTTGAGACACAGATATATTTGAGATTTTTCTTGCATAGATCTAGAAATTGATGGAGATAAAGTGTTTATACCTCTTGTCTTCTAGTATGTGACATAAAATGCATGGCTGTTGATTCTTTTCTTTAAGTTGATCTACTTAGAGGTGCGAGGTTTTTCTCAGTTCTGAACTATTGGCTTTAAGTCATAAAAATTATTATTTCACAGTCTATTTTCATATCATAAGTGAACATAATGCCAGCGTATCATGCCGTTTTATGCTTCCCAAAATGGCAAAATACATAGTGAGAAAAACTACTCATTAATATTTGTAGTTTGAAAATCATGTAGTAATTTCACTGACTGATGTCTAAATTCACCATAGAAAAGAAACTTAATTTGTCTGTAGTGTGGTTTCTGCACATGAGAGTAGTACAGATTTTATTCTTTGTTCAACCCCATTTGGAATTCAAAATCAAATATTTACAAATAATAACTTCACACTTATTATGTTAACATTTAAGTCACTTTGTAGATTAGCTGATTTTAATTTTCAGAAATGTGCCTTTAAAGTAATTCTTATAATCTCCAACAATGCTTTTAGAAATGTCCTACATGGAAAAGCATCATTTCTTGCAAAAAGGAAATGTCAGATGGAAAAACACTAGCTTAGAAGTTTGTTTCCTGTTCATTCTGGAGTAAACATATGAATAATGATATATATAGTTTAAGATGGTTAAAGATACGTGAAAGATAAAAATAAAGGTACACTGTTTTGACAGTCCCCATTTCCAGAAACTAAACATAAGAAAAATGTATTAGTCAAGGTTCTCTAGAGGAACAGAATCAACAAGAAGAATGATAAAAGGGGTACTTATTAGGTTGGTAAGTGACCAGAAGCTGGATAGTCTACAGTGGCCATCTGCAGGCTGGGGAGCTAGAAGAACCAGTAGCTGCACAGTCAAGAGGCTGAAGCCCCAGAACAAGAGTGATCAACAGTGCTACCCTAATTCAAGAGCAAAGGGTTCTGGAGAATCTGCTTTGGAAGAGTGAAGAAGCGAGAGTCTGCTATTCTCAGAGGATTAAAACAGCAATCAAGAACCCATTCAAGAAGAAGTGAGTTTGCATCTGCTGCTGCTTCCTTGCTCTTCCAACTTTTAGTCCATCCAAGCCATCATCCTATTGGTTGGTGCTGCCCACACCTAGAGAGGGTCTCCATTTCAGTTGGCTAACCCACATGCCAATCATTCCTAGACACACCTTCACTGACACACCCACAATCTTCTTAATCCTGAACATCTCTTAATCTAATCAAGTTGACAATTCAAATTAACCATTACAAAAAATAAGTGTATGAGTTTCTAATATTAAAAAACCTCAAGAATTGTCAGGTGAAAGAGGATATGATTATTTTCTTTTGATCTAATTGCATGTTTGTGGACAGAAAAAAAAAAAACACTCCATTACTCACTTTTTTATTTTCTGTGACTACTAGAAGCTTCTGTTGTCTTTTATGATGAGAAACATTGATACACAGTAGGAAAGTGGTTTTTTAAAAGTTAAATAAACAAAAAGTGGATCAGTCATAAGGAAAAAAATACAACAAAAAGGAAGATTTCGGCATAATATGAAAAAGTAATTAAGCTGGGTGTGGTGGTGAAGCCTCTAATCCCAGCAACTCAAGAGGCTGAGGCAGAAAGATTGCACGTTTGAAGCCAGCCTGGGTAATTCATTGAGGCTTTGAACAACTTAGCGAGAAATAAAAGTTCTGGGGATGTGGCTCTGTTACCACCAGAACTGACCAAAGAGAAAATAAGTTGCTACTCTAGGTTGTTGGAGCCCCACTGCTAGGAGTGTCTGAGCTTCCAGCTTCCAGACGGAGGGGCCCATGCCTTCTTTTCATGTATGGGTCAGGCTGGATTGAGGCTGTGGAACTCTGTGTCCTGGTGTCCCTAATTCTCACGTTCTCATCAAGACACATTCCATTATAACTTCTTTTCAGAGGATTTCCATTTGGAACAAGAGTGGGTTGATTAAAGTGAACCCAGGGGCATGATGTGATCAATGCACTTTGGAGCATGAATATCTAACAGCAACCCCTAGACAACCACAGCTGAGGAGAACATCTCACAACACAGAAAAAAAAAAAAAAACTTCTTAACATTATGGAGAACTTTTTTATATTTACAAAACCTTTTTTTTTTCAGAGTACAACCAATGAGTTTCTTCCGTTCTTAATCAAATGCAGAGATTATCAATGAAAGTAAAAGTCCTTTTAATGCAGACACAGTCCTATGTAACCTATAATGTTCTTAGTTAATTTTTTCTGGTTATCAGACTTTTGATTTCCTTGTTAGGAATAGTCTGTTTGAATTAGGTAACACTGCCTGAAAAGAATGTCAGGTCTTAAACATGGGCACATGTAAAATGCTTTATTGGATATGAGAGATCCCACAGATGGAATGAAATGCATACCATTTATTAGTTAACAGAAAGGTATATAAACATGTAGGATATAAATGCACAGAATAAATATACTCAGGCGCAAGCACACACATTCACATAGTCTGTCATATATCTGATACTAACAGAAATCTCACCTCTCTACTACACTGGTTAAGAAACAAGTATCAGTGAAGATATTGCAGGCGAAAAGACTAGGAATTATTGTCATTACTAACACATAAATTAATGAAGTGTCTAATGTGATAGACCAAGTAAGATGAAGTTGTGAGGAATTCATAAAATGCAGCAGACAGAATTGGAAATATAATTATATTAGAAGTGAGAGAGAAAGTTCTAGAAATGACTTTGAATCATCTAGCTCCATAAACAAGTAGAATAATATGTTAGTGAGATTTTGTGTCTTTATGTTAGTCAGATTTCCATCACTGTGACAAAATGCCTGAGATAAAAAAACTTAAAAGAAGAAAGATGTGTTTTGACTCATAGTTTCAAAGGTGTCAGTCCATAGTCACTTGGCTCTATTCATGGTGAAGAGGGTGTGGTAGAGCAGACCTATTCACCTCATGGTGGCCAGAAAGCATAGAAAAAGAGATAGAGAGAGGGAAAAGGCCTGGGGACAAAAATTAACCATTCAGGAGTACACCTTCAATAATCTACTTCCTCCCACTAAGGCCCACTTTTCACATTTTCTATGACCTCCCTGTAGCCCATTAAGTTGTGAATTCATAAGTGGGTTAATTTCTTCTTGAAATCAAAGCCCTCATGATTCCATGACAAAGACCCTACTTCTGAATAGTGTTTCATTGGGGACCAAGCCATTAACACATAAATTTTAGGGGCCATTTTTGCTTTAAACTGAATAGTTACTATAACAAATACCTGAGATAGTCGATCTATAAAAACAAAAAGGTCATTTTGGCTAATAGTTTTGGAGGCTTCAGTTCATGCTTGGCAGGCTTTGTTGCTTTTGAACATGTGGTAAGGTAGCATGGCAAATAAAACCCCCTTTCTCATGGCTGGGAAATGAAAGAGAAGAGGTGACTCAGGTCCCAGGATATCTTCAAGGACACTCCCACCAATCACACAAACCCCTCCCACTAGGGCCCATCTCTTAAAGATCCTGCTGTCTCCCTCTGGTGTCAAGCTGAGGACCAAGCCTCTACCACATGGAAATTTGGGGCACATGTAAGACCCAAAGCATAGCAATAAGGAAAGAAAAGAGGAGCACTCATTATTATCTGCCAGTATTACTATTCTGGAGTTCAAGGAGCATTTCTGAAAAAAATGCAAGACCACTCCTGTGTCAGTCAGGAGGCCAGGATAGGTTACAAGAACAAGTGACCAAATGACCCCAAATCTTAAGGGCTAAAATGGCAATTATATATTTCTTATTCATGCTGCATGTCACAGTAAGACAGAAGGCAAGGGATATGGGTCAGGGGTTTTTCATTGAACCACTGAGAAACCTGGGCTGATGGAAAGGCCAGTCAACATACCCACAGAGTGGAGAACTGGAGGGTCTGCACTTGTAATTGAATACTAGCCCCTTATCACTGCTGCTCATAGTCCCTGAACCAGAAATGTTCACGTAGGCTCTGCAAAGTTATCAAAATTTCAATTCTGCCCTGTTCCCCAAAAGAAGAGGGTTAGAGATGCCCAGAAAACAGAATCAGATATTACCACAAATCTCATGCTTCATTATTGTGAACACTCCAATTTTACCTATAAATAAAACTCTCCTTTGATTTGCATTAAAGCTTTTGTGTGGCAAGCACTGATTCCCCAAATGAAAGGAAGTGGTTTTCTTTGTTAACATTTATATTTAGCAACAGAATACAAGACATCTTTGCTAGGACAGTTGTCTTTATTTCCTATTCTACCCAGAGCCTGATCTAATTATCAATGATACTAGCAGAACCAAAAAGAAAAAGACCAAAGCTTTCATAATCATATCACGCTAATCCCTTGATTTTCACTGCTGCCTGTCATCAATCTGCACAATGACATGCATTTAGGAAGAAAAGAGAAATTTAGTCTTTATCCCTAAGAGCTGATAATGCAGTGCTCCCTGAGCCCCAGAAATAATCTCCTCTTCTGATGAATGTCTTTCTCTAGGGCTGGCCATTTGATGTAGTAGGATAACCCAGGATTGAGAGTTAAAAGGGTCTGAATCTCATTCCTAGCTATATCACTTACTAGCTATGGAATCTCGAGCAGAATAGCTTACTTCCCCATGTCTTTATTTTCTCTGTGTACAACCAGAGTGAAAAAATGGCCTTTCATACATAGAAGATATGCAATGAGATTTCATTTGGTTCCTGCATTCATTCATTTTTCTCTCCTGCTTCCTTCTTTCCTTCCTTCCTAACTTCCCTCCAACCCTTACCACTGTAGCTTGAATTTTTTTTTTTTTTTTGGCAGGGGGATTGAACTCAGAAGCACTCAACCATTGAGTCACATCCTCAGCCTTATTTTGCATTTTATTTAGAGATAGGGTCTCACTGAGTTGCTTAGCTCCTTGTTTTGGCTGAGACTGGCTTTGAACTTGTGATCTTCCTGCCCCAGACTCCCAAGCCTCTAAGATTACAGGTGTGTGCCACATTGTCCAGCTCAATTTTTAATTACATTTTTAACTTCATGATAATCATTTGGGCATATGTATGCATAAGGTCACATTATCTGCTGCTTACTACAGCACCTGGCAATCCTGTGCCAGATGCTGTATCAATGGGAATCCATTTTACAGATGGAGAACCTAGAGCAAGCTCTTGTTGACCTCGAAAGGCAGATGAAATGACAATATTTGGTAACGTAAGTCATTGTAAATTGTACAGCACTGTTTTCTTAATAATTATAAACCCTTGCAGGAAGAATCTAAGTCTATTTCATTTTTTATCCTCTAAGAATCTAAGTCTATTTCATTTGTTTATATCTAGACTAAGATGTCATCATAGCAGGACCCCAGCAGTGGTTGTTATCACCTAGCTTTTGCAAGCCCATTCATGAGAAGCTCTGGGAGGTGAGGATATATATCACAATGTTTTAACCATCTGCACACTTTTGGGTGTTAGGGTGAGTTAGCATGAATAGTGAAAATGGCAGTCTTTAGTCACATACTTGACCGCAAATTCTGTTTCTGCCTCTAAAAACTAAGAGTTTTTGAAAAATTTGAATCTTATTCCAATTCTAGAAGAATAATTAAAAAGCATGCATATTAAATGCTCTACACAGTCCTGGCACATAGTAGGACCAGTTTAATGATAGGCCTCATCATTATATGACTATTTTATAATGTGTAAAAGGAATTAATGTAAGCCATTCATTAACAGTGACTGCTTTACAGTTATACAATATGTTAGAGTGAGTGATCGATTTTTTTGTTCCTGATCAGTATCTATAATCTTGAATTTGCTATGTGAATATTGATAGTTTTTATTTATTTAAATCACATGTTTGAAGAAAAAGATTAAATACATTTGTTCCAAGGAAATGTGTTCACAGATACTAAATAAATTACTTGTAGAACCACTTGATTTACATCAACCCAAATAAGTCTAAAAAGGGAAAAGAGAAAACTTCATGTTTTGGATTTCCACTTTGTAGAGGAATTACCTGCTTAAATGTGTTCTGTAGAAAGAAATTCTGTATCAACTTGTTTTAGGTCCTTCTAAAAACCTGATCACCTAAATTTGTCATTGGGATTTTACTCACTTTAGTGTAAATTGTTGGATAAATGGCAGTGGTGAAAAACAACACTGGGCTATATAAATAGTGGGCGTAGTGTTCTTTCATTTATTAATTAAGTTGAAATTTTGTCCTCTTTAAAGTGGGAATAATGGTTGGTTGCACCTGTCTTAAGAATTTCTAATGATTCTTTATTTTAAAGAAAATTAGAAGTACTTTGAATAGTGATTACACAAACTTTGTAATTTTTCAATGAAACATTCTTCTTATTGCTATTATCATTCCCAGATCCAAGGAATGTTCCACAGAGAACCTAACCTGTCAGCCCCCTTTAATAGTTGCTTCAGCTAGAGAGAAAGCACCTGCCCAAACTCATGTCTCCTTCCTGGGACAGTGTACACCTGATGAGGGGCTCAAGGCAAGGGTGCTGATAAAACTGCTACTATCTAGCTAGTACATTTCCACAGTGAACCTAATCTATTTCAGGTTGAGTATACCTTATCTGAAATGCTTAAGACAGAAGAGTTTGAGATTTTGGATTTGAAGGCAGGGGATTTGAAATACTTGTGTATACATAATGAGGTATCTGGGAGAACAACACTGGGCTATATTCATGTTTCATGTACACCTTATACACATAGGCAGAAGAAACTTTCATACAATATTTTTATTATATATAACATTTTACTGTATTTTTCCACATTCTTATGGATGTATTATAGTTGGGATTTGTTGTTGCATATACTTACATATACACCTGTGACTCAACTTTGACATGAGGACAGATGCAGAATTTTCTACTTGTGGTATCAAGTGGGCACTCAGAAAGTTTTGTATTTTGGATAACTTTAGATTTCTGATATTCAGATTAGGATAGTCAGCCTGTACATAATGACAATTGGAAAGCCCATCACCCCCACATGGTTCCCCAATAGGAGCCAGTTTCAGAAAGTGTGAGCCCCATCCAGGCCCTATGGAATAAGCTATTGACACTTAATTTTTGCTTTGTGTCTCTTTTCTGTATTTCTTGAATCTTTTGAATATCCCCATCTCTTTTGCTTCCAGTCCACAAGAAACTCAGTCTTGGTCATGACTCTTAACCCAAAACACCGTATTCAATTGTTCCTGTTCTTGTTTCATAGTTATACTATTTCTAAAAAAAGCAAAAGTCAAAATAACATGAAGAGGTTCTATTAATGAAACAGAGATGCAAACAGTGAGTCTCTGACCATGTATATTTCCTTGAAACACTAGCATTCGTCCTGATTGTACCAAGATCTTGCTGATCAGACTCTCAATGACTGGGAGTTTTATACCTCTTGTTTTGAGATGCTCGACTTGACAAGTACAATACAAAGTGACTGCAGAGGAGCTGAACATCTTATAAGTGATTTCATAGAATTGATGAGTGTGATCTTGGAGGGAGAAGGGCCGGATATCAAAATGCAAAATCATCAATAGGTGGCAGAATTAAATCAATGTACTGTACTCAAACTAGTCTTTGTTCTAATTCTATGAATTAGATCATGACTGCATTTGTAACTTCTACTTTAGTAAAAGCAAACAATTGTCTCTTTCATTTATCATACATTTTCTCAGACTTGCTTTTATTATTTTCTCCATATTATGCCCCATTTTTTTCAATTGTAGATGGGACACAATACCTTTATTTTATTTATTTTGTGGGTGAGGCAAGTGTCCTATCAGTGAGCTACAACCCCAGCCCTTAGGCCCCAATTTTTGTGGATTCACTTTAAGAAGTCTTTTGTCAGTTTGAATCGCCCTGAAATAATGAGACCCTTCTCTTCTGCACCCTTTGGGATGCTCCCAGACCTCTTCTGTTTGTTCTTATTGCTACTACATTTCTGATCTCTAAGCCACATTTATTCACGGACTCTGACTCTTTGTAGAATCACCTTTCCATCCAGGCACATGATGTCTTAACAAACCCAGATGTTTTCTACTGATATTTCTCTCAGCATCTGGAACTGGATCCCAGGATGTAACATGGAAAAAAATATATACATAATATACATATATATAATATACATAAGCTTGTACCTAAATGAACAAAACAATCACAATCACTGCTATTTTTATCCATTTAAACATCTATGACAAAAAATGTATCTGTGTGTGTATGTTAAATGTTATAGAATATAAATTAGATGAATATAATTAAAGGGGCTTTATTTCTCCCAAATCCTGGGTTATAACAAAACTAAATGACTAGAATAACTATGGGAATGTGGGCAGTCACCAGAGTTGGCTGAAAAATTCTGTGACAGGGAGATCTTGCTTGCAGGACCAACAACCAGAACATTCATCAAATTAAAATCATGTTCAAGTGAAATCCCATTTGCATGACAAACAGCAGAGCATCCATCAGAACAAACACCAGCATTAAGGACTTGGTTAAAAAAAAAATTATGCAAAGAGAAAAAGCAGCAGAAGAAAACCGGACACCAAATGCAGGGTACAAAGAGAAAGTCCGAGACACAAGGCTTTTGGGTAAAATGAACTCCGTCTATAAGTTTCAGCAAAATGCTTGTGAACAGTGTGTTTTGGTAATGCTTTGTCAATCCTTGTAAAATGAGAACAAAGTCCAACCTAAAAGACAGAGGAAAAGGGAGGACAGAGGGATAGAGAAAGAGTGAGAGGGGTTCTGCAGTAGCCAAGAGGGAGAGGGCGATCTTTCTTCTCTGGAAAGAACACACAGGCACAGAGTCTGAAGGGAGATGATCAGCCAGCCAGCAGCCAGCAGCTAAAGGGATTGGCAGGCTGCAGGAAGCAGGTGTGCTTGGCTGTAGAACAAGCATTGCCCTCCAGGACCTGGCATCTTCCCAGATACATGTGTATCATGCAGGCATATGGGGAGGTGAGGAAGAAGGACTAGCTAATGGGGAGGTGGGAGGCCAGAGTCGGGGGCCTCAGCAGAACCCAGGTATCTCACACATCCTCAGGGGCCCTCGAGCTCTCTGCTCCTGGGAGCTTTAGAAGAGACCTCCAGGGTTCACCCCATGCTTCTCTTGGTCCAGTTTTAAGGAATCAGATGACGTGGCTCAATCTTGTCTGTGATCTTTGTTATCTCCCTGAGCCTCGGAGTTCTCCTCATCTAAGAGAGAAGACAAAAGTAGGATATTGTGAGTGTTACATGATGGTACATGAGACTGTGTCTGACACACACACAGTGCTTGCTTGTCTTGGATACTAGGAGGCCCTTCTTCTCTCCCCATCCAGACACATTCATGGTTGCCAAGCCCATATTTTATTATTTTATGAAAAATACTCAGATTTTTCTTTCTCTTCCTCTTTAATTATGAAGCAGCATTTATTACTGGGAGGCAGTAGGAAGTGAAAAATTCTACAGGAGGAGTCCTGGACTGAGAGCTAAGAAAACAGGGTACTATCCTGCTTCCTCCTCTGGGTTCTAGCTCAACCTTGGGATGACCACATCTCTATATTCTGGTATCCTCATCTGTATCGAGGTTGTCCAGAGATACAGAATCAACAGGATGCTATGCGAATGCATAAGATAAGGAATGGCTTGCCCAGTTATGAAAGCTGATGGTCTCCTCCTGGAGACCCAAGAGAACCAGCATGGTCAGTTTCCATCTTGAAAGCTGGCAACCTCAAGACCCAAGAAGAGCCAACGTTTTCATTCAAATCCACAGGCCACATCATGGGGTGTGGTGGTACATGCCTATAATCCTAGGGGCTCAGGAGGCTGAGGCAGGAGGATCACGAGTTCAAAGCCAACCTCAGCTAAAGTGAGGGGCTAAGCAACTCAGTGAGACCCTGTCTTTAAAAAAAGCCATATAAAATACGGCTGGGGATGTGGCTCAATCGTCAAGTTCCCCTGAGTTCAATCTCTAATCCCCGCCCACCCCCAAAAAAGGCCACATCCCACTCAGCTCAAGGTGATTAAGCAAGAGAAATACTATCCAAGGAGCATAAAGCCTTTTGTTTCATTCAGATTTTCAACTGATTGGATGAGGCCTGCTCACATTGAGAAGGAAATTTGCTTTGCTCAGTCTACTAATTCAAATGTTAATCTCATCCAGAAACACTCCCACAGAATCATACAACATAATGTTTGAACAAATGTCTGGGCACACTGTAACCCAGTCAAGTTTATAATAGAATTCATCGTTACATCAACCCAGAAGTGTATGACCCAGTGCCCTGCAAAGCGGCTGCTATTCATCATCCTTCAGGAGATAAGGTGCAACCTCTGGATTCTATGGAATTATGATTCGGATGTGAGGTGTCCTCCAAAAGCTCACATATGAGAAAAGGCAAGAAAGTTCAGAGGAGAAATGACTGGGTTATGAGAGTCTTAACCCAATCATTGAGTTATTCCCCTGATAAGGATTAACTGAATGGCAGAGTGTGGCTGGAGGAGGTGGGAATTGGGGTGTGGCTTTGGGATATATAATTGTATCTGTCAAGTGGAGTCTGTCTCTCTGCTTCCTGATCTCATGTGAGCTGCTTCCCTCCACCCCACACTCTGCCATGATGTTCAGCTTCACCTCAAACCCCATGGAATGGAGCCAGCCTTCTATGGACTTAGACCTCTGAAACTGTGAACCCCTAAATAAACCTTACTTCCTCTACAGTTGTTCTGGTCAGGTTCTTTAGTCACAGCAGCGAAAAAGCTGACTAAAACATAGAGCATGCTGAGGAGGCATGGAGGGAGATGGCTCGCTACCCCATTGGGAAGAAAGCTGGACATGGGCTTCATAAGGAAAGCCATATCCTTCAGGAGGAAGAGGAAGAGAAGGATCAGAACTGTGTAAGTGTGTGCTTACCGTGAGGTGAGCTAGGAATTTAACGTGCATTCCTATCTCCTCCTCACAGTGGTCCTCAGAGCTGAGCTTCATTATGTCTACACCGGAGAAAGAAGTGGAGACAAAGAGGGTTGAGTAACATGCCCCAAGTCCCTTAGTGAGTGAATAACGATGCTAAAATTTGCCTGCCAGCCAGGCTTCTGCTCCCTTACGTACCGCTTGCTTGCTTGGATGCTTCCAGTGCTGTGTCCTGGGCAGCAGGAAATGGCAGGGACTCAGCAAACTTGCGCTGAATGGATAGGTTTTTGTTTGGTTGGTTTTGTTTTATTGATTCATCTTAGTCATACATGACAATAGAATCCATTTTGACAAAATTATACCAGCATAGGATGTATCTTACTGTAATAGGACCCCATTCTTGTGGGTGGGCACGATGGTGGAGTTCCCTTAGGTAATTTTGTATGTGTCCATAGAAAATTTAGGTCACATTCATTCTACAGTCTTTCCTATTCCTAGGCACCCTCTTTCTTTCATTTTCCTTTTTCTAATCGACTGAACTTCTCTTCTTCCCCCCTTGATTGTGGTTTAGATTCAGTGAAAACACCCAACCTTTGTTTTGGGGTGACTGGTTTAGTTCACTTAGTGTGATATTCTCCAGATCCATCCATTTAATGCAGAAGCCTTCATTCTCCTGCCTTTGTCCACACCTGTTCTTTCACCAGAACACCTGGGCAACCCTACTTGCCTTTGCTCTGTTTCTGAGCCAGTCAATCCCAACCTCAACCTCAGGCTCATCAGTTGAGGTGGGCTGGGTATTTCTTGTACAAAAGATTGTGCTTTCTCCAAGATAGAAAAGGACTCTGGTAGCTCAGAAAATCCCCAAGTTCGAGTGCTTCAATTCTGTCTTCCTGTAGGATACACCAAACACCACTCACCTTCCTCCCTGGATCTCTCTTGTGAAGAGGCTTACCACACACTATGGAGCACTCACATATGTGATATCCAGGATGACACTGACACCAAAAAGGCTCGAGTTTGCATTCTGGTCTTCCACTTTGCGTTTATGAATTTGAGCAAAGCAAATTTTTAGAGTGCAAATTGTATATGATTGCATCTAGCATATAAGACTGACATGCAGTTTTAATGTTAATTCATGCAAAGTATTTAGTATAGTGCCTGGCACATGGGACAGAAGAAGTGAAGATGAGAGAAGATCTATCAGCTTTTACTATCAACCAATAAAAACCTTCTATGTCATCTTATAAGAGATGATTTGGCTACTCTGAAAAGAAATTTCCTGTGCTTATATTATGCTAAATGCTACTTGAATGACTTACATTTTTGCATTCTGCATCAGAATGTGGAGCCATGACAGGGTGTGTTTTGCTAGCTGAGTTGGCTCTCCTGCCTCATGCCCCTCTTCTTGGCTTATACACATTGACTTAAGAGAATACCTGAACCCTGCGTCCCTCCCACCCACTGCCTGCACTGTCTGCCAGCCATAGGCGCTATGTCTCCATATTTACACAGAGATGTATCACTTTTTTTTTTCAAAAAGTTCCCTTTCACTTGAATTAATAGCCTAATTGTCCCAGTTCACCACTTCCAAAGCCACTACAGTAAGTAGAAACCAGAACATTTGGATATCGCCTCAGGCCTCACTGTGAGTTTTTCCATTGGAAATCTCGGCTACTGCCTGTTTTCTTAATGACCTTCCATTGCTGCTCGGAGAATGTATAATTCATTCTCCACCTATTCTCACTAATCCTACTTTCCTAAAATAAATATTAACTCAACTTATCTGCTAAAACAAGCCCAAATCAAGTCCATTATCAAATGAACTCAGAGGCAAAACAGAATGCAGGGAATAGGGGCCTGTGGAAATTACCTTTCTTGGAAGGGCAGGTCCCAAATCCCCTTTGCCCTGTAGTTCCACTCAATAAGCCTTTCCTGAACACAGGTTCAGGACAGAACACTGGCTTCATACTGGATTCAGGGTTAGAAGGCCTGATAACAGAAGTTGAATTCAAGTTCCATCCTTATTCATTATCCCCCTCCCCGCCACTGCTTTTTAGGGCAGTGCTGGGGACTGAACCTGGGGTGTTGGGCCTCCTGGGCAAGCACTTTACCCCTGAGTTATACCTCCACACCCCATCTTTATTCTTGATCAGCTATAAATATCTGGAAAATTATTCTGAGGTTCTATTGAGGTGGGATAATAGCATCATTACAATCGGTGCCCCTGAACTTCACCCTAGAGGCAGCCTGGCACACACAATTTGAAGTAAAGTTTCTCTAGATTTGTCAGTGATAGGACAGTGAGTGACTTGTAGAATATTAGAAGAAACCATTGACATCTTAGGCATGGATGGATCGTGGGGATAAAGGTTGAATGGCTCTACCTCAATTGAAGAAGAAATTTATTGTCATATTGCCTGAAAATGTATAGGCCCCATTAACTATAAAGATATCTTTCTCAGTCCAGTTCTATTTTAGCTGGCTTTGGTCCTAATACCCTAACAGCACACCTGTTTGCTGCTAGCACAGGAGACTGGAGGAGAAAGTCTAGAAATGTCACTTGCAGCCCAAATTCAGAGGAGTTTGTGTGCAAAGCACCATTCCAGAGATCTCACCTTTCTGTTTGAACTTTGGGATGGTATAATTTGGGAAAGTCTTTCTCCATCTGGATTAGACCACTTGGATCTTCATAGCACCATATTAAGCCATGAACGTCTGACCCATTCTCAGCATCAGAAGCCACGGAGAGAACCAAGACCACTGAGATGGCACATAGGAAATGACTCCAGTTTTGTCATGCCGATCCACAACTACAAAGACAATTGTCAAATATTTTATGAGAATTGTGCATTCAGGATTGCCTGTATTGAACTTCACCCCAATAAATGATATTGTCTACATATAGAACAGACCCTCTCCTGTAAGCAAAAGCAGAGTGTACCAAAGCACAATGTCAGGAATGGGTTGAGAAAACTGCTGATTGAACTCAACCTCCAATCTGACTGCCCAATCATCTTCCTAATGCTCTTTTCCCTTTTATCATCCCACCCAACAAATCCCTCTCCTACTTCCTTCCCAGGGATGTGATGACATATTGAACAAATATGTTAGAAAGGACCAGATAGATCATTAAGTCCTGAAGACGCCAGAGGTCATTGCCATTATTAGCCATTGCAATAGCTGCTACAGAGTGTCCAAAGATGAAGTTCTTGCGACTGCCTCCACGCAAGGCTGTGAACTGGAAATAGGCTCTTTAGGAAGAAAGATTCAGAGTTGTAGAAGAGGAATGATAATGGACTAAAATGCGAATGTTTAGGAAAATGCCTGTGTTATTAAAGCAAAATCAAATCCAAACAGGGCAATTATGGAGGAAAAGTTACACATGCCTTAGAAATCCTCAAAGAAATATTTTTGCCCTCTGCAGGGATCTATCAATGCACTCTGAATACAGCATCATTAAACCTGCATGGGCCTAATGAGGTGACTCCACATCACCCAGTTAGTAAACAAACAAAAAGGTCTGCTCCAGTTTCCCAGAGAGCTCTCCAACCCACACACCTTCTCCTGAGCTCAAATTAAGGAATTAAGTATTTCAAATCCTTGAACCAGCTTATATTCAAATCCTTAATTGACAGAGTGGGAGCCAGAGGAAGGAAAGGAGGGGGTATGCTACCAATTTATTTCTCTCATCAGCTTCTACTCCCTAATGCTGTTTTTCATCAAGAGGATAGGAACTAAAAACATAGTTCTTTGTTCTAAATACTTTAAGGATAAAATAAAAATAGAAAATATGACCAGAAAAAAAAAGATAAACTACATAGATGGCTATCAGATTATAGTGTTTGGTCCTCCATTATTCACTGATAGTTTTGAACTATGTTTTGGTAGCATGGAAATATACAATTTTAAAAATACCCTCCAAACTATTCTAGAAGTGGGTAATTAAACAACATGGCAAATTGAATTTTAAAATTGATAATGCACTATATGCAAAAGGTCTGCTCCTAGCATCTCCCTAATGAGTAAGAAACAAAAGCCAAAGATGCATGAAGGTATTATCAGTTTCCTTAACTGGGAAAACTCTTAAAATACTTCAGCTGTGTGATAAAACTTGAGAGGACTTCAACATGAGAATTCTAGATACGGTGAATGCAGTTACATTTCCTTTCCTTCCTCTTCTCCTGCTCCTTTCTAAAGGAATAGAAACTGTTCCTTCTCAAACACTTGTCAGTATTGTGGGTTGCTAACTGGGCTGACAATGTCTCTGCTTACACACTGTAACTCCTAGCATCCTGATTACACAGAAAGCCACAGTTGCTTCTCTATTCATCTAGGTGAATGAAATTCTCCAAATAACCCAAGAGCAAAACATACCAATTTTAATTCTACTCCCCAATATGCATGCATTTAGGTCATTTTTCCCTGTTTATTTATTTATTTTTGTTCTAAGAATCTCTGATGGAGAACATTTTTTTATACAAGTCTTGATCTGGTTTTCTGCATCTGGAATGGACCATTCCTGAACATTCTAAGTAGAGTAATGGATGCAAAGCCACAAAGATGGAATTATTACCCTGGGACAATTAGGCACTTGGAAAGTCCTTAATTTGAAGTTTAATTCCATATACAGGTTTAATCAAGGTATACATGGTGGGAAAATGGTGTTCCAGAAAGAATGGCTCAGAGGAGACCAAGGCCAGGCTGGTGGGTTGAGACCAGTCCACATGGGCAGGCAAGAGTCAACTGAATGTCCCTTTTCCCAATCCCATGATCAATGGCTTTCTTGATGAGAGCTTGAAATTGGTTCTGTGAAAGCATTTACACCAGGAGAATCAACTATGACTACAAATCAAAGTGTTTTATAGTGTCCCACGGAGTACATTTTTAAGCACAATATGCCTGAAGGCTTAAGAAGGTCAGTCTTTTAGACTTATCTGATGGGAAAGGCATTATATAAAAGGCCTCTTATTTCCAGTGTTTCTTAAAGAAGTCCAGTGAGGTAGGGAGATCCATCCTGGGATGGTTTTGCTTTCAAGGCATTAAAGCATCCCAATGCAGAGTTTTGGGCAAAACTGTCAATTCTCCTGTCAATTCTCCATGTAGGGATGAGTTTCAAAGTACTTAGATTACTTTAACCACATAGCTTATTACAGCTTTGTTGTGTCATAATGGGTCTTGTCTAGCTTTGGAATCAGTCTGTGAATAAATCAGTATAAATTTCCCTCTTTCTGTTACCTCCAACCCCTGATTTCCATCCCTTCCAAACAAATCTTCTCCAAAGTGGCCTCTCATATACACAGGCCCCTTACTCCTTACTCCTGGCCATGGGTTCAAAGCTCTCTGGCTCATCTGGGGTAGCTCTCCCTTCCCTCCCCCCTCTACTTTAGGAGTCAAGCCCCTACAACTCCTTACTGTGCCGCTACAGCTAAATAGCCTAAATAGCGGTTCTCAGGCTAAACTTTTGATTGGTTTTTCTCTCTTCCTGGTTGGATTGTTTCCTATTTCTAGTTTCTGATCTCACATTTCTCAAGGAGTCTAGGATAGGCACTGGTCATTGGGTTGGCATGACCCTTGAAGCCTCTTTTATACCAGTTGATATTTTTGTTTGTAAATAAAGTATGTTTTCTAAGCAAGGCAAGCAAGCATTCTACCAACTGAGCCATATCCCCAGCCAAGGTATGTTTTGTAGTCAAACACAGATGCCTTAAGAACAAGAAGAAGGGTCAAATGGTGGTTCAAATCCAAGTTTTCTGAGGACTCTCCATACCACTTTCCATAGTGGTTGCACCAATTTGAATTGCCACCAGCAATGTATAAGTGAACCTTTTTCCCCGTACCCTCTACTAAATTTTATTACTTTTGTATTCTTTATAATTGCCGTTCTGGCTGTAATAAAATGAAATCTTAGAGTAGTTGTGATTTGGATTTCTCTAATTGCTAGAGATGTTGAACATTTTTTCATATATTTGTTGATGGATTATTTCTTCTTCTATGAAGCGTCTGTTCAGTTCCTTTGCCCATTCATTAATTGATTACGTTGTTATTGTTGTTGTTATTTTAGTGATAGGTTTTTTGAGTTATCCTGGATTTTAATGCCCTGAGTGCATGTGTTAAAGATTTTCTCCCATTCTGTGGGCCCTCTCTTTGTGTTATTGACTGTTTCCTTTGCTGAGAAGCTTTGTATAAAAACAGCATGGCATTTGTAGCAAAACAGATATGTAGGCCAATGGTACAGACTAGAAGTCACAGACAAACCCACATAAATACAGTTTATCTCATACTAGATAAAGGCGTCAAAAATATTCACTGGGGAAAAGATAGCCTCTTCAACAAATGGTGCTGGGAAAATTGGAAATCCATATGTAACAAAATGAAATTAAATCCCTATCTTTCATCATGCACAAAACTCAACTGAAAGTGGATCAAAGATTTAGGAACTAGAATAAGAAGTAAAATTAAGAATCAATAAATGGGATGGATTCAAACTATGATACAACTTCTTGAAAGAGGTTTGTCCCTGATTTGTCCCTGAAGGGTCATTTGACAAAGTCTGAGCATGATTTTTATCTCCACAACTATGGCGAGCATGCTACCAACCTCTGGGAGTTAAAGATCATGGATACTGCTAACTGTTCCACAATATAGAGAAAAACCTCCCCAATAACAACAACAACAAAAATGTTTAGCTTGAAATCTTATTTCAGGCTCCCACCCACTTCAGCTCCCTGGCTCATGGGAATAAAGGGTAGGTGAGGGCTAGCCACTTATCGAGTCACTTGTTCTAGAGACATAAAAATCTAATTGTATTTTCTCAATCCCTTCAGTCAACCCGGGTAACCACTGAATGCATCATATCATAAGGTTTAGTGTACCCGTGTGTTTATTTCAATTCAAGGACAGGAAGTTTCCCTCTTGACCCTCCATAAGATCTTGGTTCTGATTCCCAGTCCTCGGTTTATATAGCAAAGCCCCTCACTCAGTCCTTGTATGTACAGCATCAAGATTGTCTAAATATGGGTGTTGGGAATCTTCGTCTCTCACAAGCACACCAACTATATCCTAAGGGCGCTTACCCTTGATAATCACTAATTCAGGCTCAGTTTAAGTAGGTGACTAAAAATGAAGAGACCAAAGGCTGAGGGCATCTAAGCTCCCACCTGCTTGAGTGATTCTGAATATTTGCTAAATCTCAGTCAGTTTTCAGATGTATAAAATGAGGGTGCTATCAAAATGCACTTCATGAAGTTCTGAAAACTAAGCGAGGTGGACAAGTCAAGTGTCTAGCAAGATGTCTAGCAACTACCAACTATTTGGCAGATCTGAGGTGTGGGAATAAGTCAGCTTTAGGTTCTTTATGGTTAAAAAGAGATGGAAGCCAAAGGATTATTTTCACATTAGGCAATTATAAAATATCATTAAACTAATAACCTACTTACTATATGTACTCCATCAATGTTTTATGAGTTGAATTAAAATAGACTTATTTGAGTATACACGTATCCCATAATTTGTAACCCAGCAACAATCAAGTAGAACAATACAGTGTTTGAAAGGAATAATCCTTGAGTCTTTAAAGCAGTAAGGAAGGGAAAAAGGGGAATGTAGTTCATAAAACACAAGAGGTATTTCTGGGAGGCAGATCTTGGATATCACCTCTTTCTACATTAACTGTGTCTCGGGAGTCCAAAGTATCTTGCTAACCTGATGACTCCTCACAGCATCCCAATATGATCATTCCAATGTGTTGAAATTTGAGCAAACTGAACCACAGAAAACTGGATTGAATTGACCAAGGTCACATGGAAGTCAAGCCTAGAATAGCACTGATGTGTGCTGGTTTCCCGTTCAGCTGTGACCCTTCTCAATTCACCTATTTGAAGCAGTCTGGTTGGAAATATTTAATGGCATCGACATTTTTGAACCATTAACATTTTTTTTTTTTCTGGCAGACTTCCTTCTTTTCCAGAGTGAGAGAGATTTCTTAAAATAGAGTCTTTGGATAATGTTGATTGTCAATCTAAGAGTAGTCAGTCTAAAAGCAGTGAATCAATTTTAACCTAAAAATGTGCATTTTTGGACTAAGCAAAGAGAAAAGTTTTGTACCAATATCATGATTCTTGAGAGCTAGAAATGCTGAATGAAGAGTATTGAATATCCATGTAAGAGTTCTACCAACTTGGAAAACCTGCGTTCAGAATAAGAGCAAACTGTTAGTGCTGAGCTTGAGTTCCTGCCAGAAAATGCAGTCCCCCTTGGCACCCTGCCCTGACCTTACAATCCTGGGCATTGGCTTATAGCTCATGCTACAGCCAACTCATTTCCTCCAGCCCAATCGATGGCTTTCTAATAGCTGAGCATCCTGCTCCGAATCACTTGCAAACCGCTAAGACACACTTTCACTGTTTATTTTCTGACTTGAGATACAGAAGAGCAAGGTCAGTTGATTTCTTTCAATTATTGCTCCTAAAATAAAAACATTCACTTCAGTCTTCTGAACTTCTGAAAACCAATGTCTGATAATACTGCCAGTTCAGCAAATTCATTTGCTCACAGTTTCATAGTTTTTCCATAACTTTGCCTTCTATGTCTGTCTGTCTGTCTGTCTATCTATCTATCTATCTATCTATCTATCTATCTATCTAAATGAACTTATTACTAGTTAGATAATGGATAGTTCTTTTACACCTACTAAATCCTAAATGTAGGATTTTGTGCTACATATGCCCTTAGTGAACATTTAAAAGAAAAAAAGAAACTGCATAACAGGCAATGTCTTTATAATAAGGAGCTCACTTTTCATGACAGCTAGAATGCGCAGTTTTTGGTCAGAATAACTCCATATTGATCATACAACAGTAAACAAAAAGATTTTTCAAATGGGAAGGTATCTGTTCAAGAGCTATAGAAAACAGAACTGAATAGGTTTGTAAGTTAGGCAGAGAACATTTTCTTAATATTACAAGGTAGTGTGAGAAAAAGAATAAATAGAAGTGAAATCACCGTATGAAAGTTTGGGTATGGAATTGCAGTGGGCAATAACTTCACTACTCACATCCTCTTTGGCAGTCGATGTTTGCATAAACTGCTACACCGCCACCACCACCACCACCACCACCATCTAACAAATACAAGTCAAAGAGAAGAGAAATGCTCATCAGCAAGTCAGGAAACCAGAGCACAAATATCATTATCAATTATTACTATCAGAATCCCTTGTCCTTTTTATGTCTATCTGAGACCACTATTACATCAAGATAAGGTTGCTTACTTTCTCAGGATTTGAAATGCCATAAAGTATGCTGCAGGGTACTTTGTTTGAAAGTGATGAATCAGCAGACATGGACCAAAGGACAGATTAAATTTTGCTGACCAACTATCGGCAAGAAGTGGGAAAGTATGCGGTATGACCAGTCCGTCTATCTTAAATCTGTGTTGTCATTCACTTAAATGTTCTTTTAAATGGAAAATTCTATTTTCAGATGCTGGCCTTCTTTGAAAAAGTAACTGGAATAATCTGAGGTTTTTTTTAAGCTCCAAATTCTGTTTCAGACATTAGTTGCTTGTTGCTAAGACACCATTATAGGCCAATTATCATTAAAACAGCCTCTGAAATTAGATATCGGATGAAAGAGAATTGTTCTCTTTTTTTCTAAAAGCAGATGCTTGAACAAAACCTTTCTCTAGTTAGAAAAGCCTGTTTGGGTTCAGGCAACTTTTCCTTTTCATGTTGTGGACAAATGGTGAAGGACAGAAGATTTAAGAAGTGAAAGAAAAACATAGATAAGCGAATGCTACATGATTGATAAGCTCTTGAAGTCGGGTTACAGCCATGAGAGCTGTACATAGATACAGTTTGAAGGCTGAGATGCAGAAAGTTATATTTAAACTTGAGAAATGGTTCAAAGCTTTACTTTTACCTTTAAAAAAGGGGGTATAATTGACATATAATAAAATGTAAATTTTCTGTGTATATTAACCAGCTTTAACCAAAGTATCCATTTGTGCCACCCACCTTCAATTGATGATACAGAATATGGCTAACATCCCAGGAAGCCTCCTCCTGGTACCACTTTCCAGCCCTGTCTCACCCCCCCCATCAACAGCCATAATCATATCCATAGATGACCACAATTGTTTTCCCTATTCTGGAACTTCATGTAGGTGAAACCATATAGTCTATAATTTTGTCTTCTTCTGGCTTCTTTTGCCCAACTTCAAGGTTTTCGAGATTTTTCTCAAGTTACCTTTTTCCGTAGTATGTTACTTTTTATTGCCAAGTAGTACTCCACTAAATGAATACACCACATTTCTGAGTCTACAACCTCTTAGTGAACATTTATTTTGTCTTTCAGTACTGTGAAGAAAGCTATGAGTGTTCTTTTATGTATCTGTGAACATGTGTTTTCCCTTCCATTTTAGGATTTATTCATAGGACTGCACTCCCCACAACTCTGTTTATAAAGACTTAAGTGTCTTGTGCCCCTAGAAGCTCATTTTAATTTGAAGGTACTGTAAGTCAAAAATATACATAGCATCACTTTTCTACCAAACTTGGCTTAGCTTAGTCTACCTGAAATACGTTCACAACACTGACATTAGCCAAAAAAACAGAGCGAAATCATCTAACACGCAGCCTATTTAACTAAAGCGTTGAGTCTTTTGTATCACTTATGGAATACTATGGCAATACAGTTCATTGAAGTATGTGGGTTGCCCCCTGCATAATGGCATAGCTGACTGGGAGCTGCAACTCACCGGTGATGCCCAGCACTGACAGTGTTGGCCACATATCCCTAGGCTGGGAAAAGACCCAAAAATTAGTGTAAGCTTGATACTGAGTACATATCACTCCCTCATGGTCTGACAGCTGAAAAATCACAAGTCAACCATTGGAAACTGGATATGACTTAGCATGTGATAAGTTCAAGGCCCTTCCTCCTTCTCATTTCCCTTTGAATGATTAAGATCTCCTTTTAACATCCCAACAGTTTCATCAGGTGAAGGGCATAATAGCAATACCATCAATTAAATTAAAAAGTGCCTGGGTGCATTGGTGCATGCCTGTAATTCCAGCTGCTGGGGAGGCTGAGGCAGGAGGATCACGAGTTTAAACCAGATTCAGCAACTTAGTGAGGCCCTAAGTGACTTAGGAAGACCCTGCCTCCAAATTAAAATATATATGCATATATATGTATAAATACACACATACATATATATACACATATAGATGTCTATGTGTGTGTGTGTGTGTGTGTGTGTATGTCGCTAGGGATATGTCTCAGAGGTTAAATGCCCTTGGGTTCAATCCCCTGGACCTCCCCCCACAAAAAAAATCGAAAAACAATCTCAAATTTTCAGGGTCGTTGCTTCTGGATCTCACCTAGGTGGGGCCCTGGGCACTGTTTCTAGGTTCCATAGATTACCACTTGCATGTATTCAAGTCATAATAAAAGAGGATGCAGTTTTTGACATTCCACCTCCAACGAGGATTTGGTGAGCCTCTCCATGTTTTCAGAGCTGTAGGAGGGTCTGTTGATAAGGTCATGCTTAAAATTCACTCAGGTGCCGCTATGAGATCCTGGCTGACGGAGATGTGTTGGTTTATTTTCTGTCATCCACTAAGGCTCTTCTGAAGCCTGGTGGACTCTGTGGCACTGGATGCTCGATTGGAGGATGGTGGTCTGGATGCAGGCTCACTAGTGCATGTATTTTGGCCCATGGGGTGGTGAGCATACTATCAGCACTTGGCTCTGGCATGCCCAGGTTACACCTGAAGTTCTCCCACATTTCTTATGCTTCTTGGAATGGAACACCCTCCCTGATTCAATCCCAACTGTTGTTTCTTTTTGCTCCTTTTCTTGAGATGAGCTGATATGCAGAGGACACCATTTGAATGCCCTTAACTGATTTATCTCCTCCTGGCTATGATTTTTTTCTGTTAGGTTTGGTCCTAATTTTACCCACCCTCTTGGCTCTCTTGACTCTTGAGCATGGCATGCTGGCATGGTTTGAAGGTCCCTCCCAAACTCATGCTGAACCATAATCCCAAATGTGAGGTATTATGAGATGGGGCCAGACGGAGCAGTTAAGAAACTACTATGTCATGAGAGTTCTATCATCATGAATGGATTAATCCACTAATGGATTAACGGGCTAGTGTGTTATCTCAAAAATTGGTCTGTGATAAAAGACACTTTGGCTCTGTCTTGTGTATGTACCTTCTTGTCATATGGTGCCCTATGCACCCTCAGAATTTTTCAGAAGAGAAAGAAGTCCCTCCTCAGGTGCAGCCTGTTGACCTTAGACCTCCCAGCTCCAGAACTATGATTAGAGTAAGCTGTTATTCTTTATGAATTATAGTTTCTCATATTTTATAAAAATGAGAACAGGACTAAGGTAGGTACCACGCCCATTTTATAGATGGTAGAAAGAAACAGATTAAGTGGTTGGTCATCCTACGTCTATACAGCTATGAGTATGACACCAGCTCCTCCCCAGTCTAGGAGGAGGTAGCACAATGTCCCTAAGAGAAATCACTAGAGTGGTCCTAAATTCCCAGAGCAAAAAACAAAGGCTATTCCTATAAGTTATAAGTTATGAGTTCCCTTCAGTACCTGTAGCTGGCCACTCAGGGGTCAGGAATTATGTACAGGAGCCAAGAAAGCTCCTGGGAAGAAAAGGTTCTAGATTCTGCCCCCTCTTCCTTTCAGGGGTCAACACTTGAGAGTATATCTGAAGAATTAGAATGTAGAATGATCAGAACAAAAGGTTGTAGGCTGCAAAATCTCAAAGGTCACAAAAGAGAAAATCACCAGGGTAAGGAAGTCGTATGGACCAGATACCTGGAAATACCAAAGTCTAAAGTAGCAATATCCAAGTGAAATACAATGCAAGTCACATGCAATTTTGAGGTTTTTTTTAATAGTTGCATTTTAAAAAGTAGGGGGAAGGTGAAATTAATTTTAATATTACATTATATTAACCTACCATATCTAAAATACTATAATTTCCATAAATAATGGATATAAAAACTAACGATGAGATATTTAATACTCTTCTTTGTATATTAAGTCCTTCAAATCCAAGGTATATTTTGAATTTACAGCATATCTTCATTTAGAGAAGCCATATTTCAGAAACTCCAGTCCTTGAGTGACCCATAATGGACAGTGCAGTTCTGGGTGCTTATGGGAGAAAGATGGGGTATGTCTTCTTACCAGCTACTCTCAAAAGGTGGATGTGCTGGGGAACGGAGGCCGGCCCTGGGGTGACAGCCATAGTTTGTGAACTGGTGAAGTATTAGGAGCTGTACATCAGGGACACAAAGGTCAGTGAGGAAGGCACAAGGGACCTGCAAAATAATAAAAATGATAACAACAATTACAAGAGGAACAGTGATCTTTTCTTCCTCTCTTTCTGTTTTATGGAAATAGAATTGATCCTAGAATACTTAAACAATTGGTATAAGCAGAAGTCAGGAGAGGATTGATCTTATGACAAATTGAAGAAAAGAAAACCTCAGCTAAGTATCTGAAAATCAAGAGACACACAAGGTCCTTTTTTCTGGATTGAATCCATCATAATTATCTGCTGTGAATCAGCCTTTCCCTTTCAGTATGCCATCATACCCTCAGGGAAAGGGTTAAATCTTATGCTTCTCCTGCAGTCTCTGAACCTGACATAGCACCTCAGTTGTGGGAAGTAATTCAGCATCTTCCTAGATGTTGACCCGAAAGAGGTCGTGGCACAGAGTCAAATGCATTTGAAGTTGCCAAAGAATTCACCAAAGACACATGATCTCCTTCATTGTCTAATTGCAATTACTTTCTTGAGAAATTGACGTAACCAGCTAGTTCGCTCTGTTCGAATCTCAACTAAGTCACTGAGCAGATGAAGGTTTTATTATCTTTCACAGGAAGAAAAGAGCTGGGGATGAAAAATGTTTCACTTACATTCCATTTTAGATCCTATAAACATTCTTATATGTAAATTCCACTTAAATGTCCATAGTTTACATGCAGAGAAGGTTAAACACTTCCTCAGATCAAATGACGAACAGGTCATTCAGTTGGAAATTGAACCTAGAATGTCCAATGGCAAATCCAACTCATCCTCAGTCTGCCTTGCCCTGGATCAAGGCTGCTGCCAAATGCAGAACGACATTTGCTGACAATAAAATGCTTCACACAAATTTCTATCATGTTATCAGGAGGGGCTCAGTAATCCCTGACTAAGAAAATGTCATCATTATTTGAAACTGCCTTTGATCTATCTTTACGTATATTAAATACTGCTATTGACCCATCAGAAAACTCAGAGTGGTTCTAAATAAAGATTTTCATTTTCCAAGTTGTACCATGATAGTTTGTCTTCTAGAATAAAATGACTTCTTTGGAAGCAGGGGAAAATTGATTTCTTAAATCTGATCCAGACTTCAGTTTGGTGTGCTTTATGGTATGAGTCTAACTGAATGTTTTCATAGCAGGATCTCCTGTTTCCAGAGCAAGTAGATTTTGCACAATGTATTCATCAAAGCAATGGGGAAAAATGGGCCAGACCACACAGATGGCTTAGGAAAGCAATGTAAATGTTTTTGTTGTTGTTGTTGTTCAGTAAACAATTGAAAAGGGGAAAATAATTTCCTCCCAAGACAACAGAAAGTGGGAAAGGACAAACATTTGCTCTTTTCAAATTCAATCTGAATAATTTATGATCTGCTATAGATTGGGGTATGCTAATAATATTGTAAGAAGCAGCAAAGTTCTGCTACCTTCTCAAGAGAAGGTTTATGAGTATTGATAAATGACTGCACATAAGCCATTTTGAGGATTGGGTTATGGACAGTTGTGACCATCAGTGTGATGTTGTAGGATCTACATTTTGGTGAAAACAAACGTTAACTCTTCTCAATAAGGTGTTAAGAACGATTAGTGGACTTGAAGCTCAAAGACCCAGTTTCACTTTGTAGCTATTTCATCTTACAGAAATTACTGAAACATTGTTAAGCAAGCTAATGTTTACTTCGCAGGGTTATGAGAAGGATTTAGTAAGATAATATAAGTGAAATCCTGGTGCAATATTGATCCATAGTAGAAACATCTACAGATAACTGAAGCATAGTGATATATAATCATAAATCTGAGTTTTCTTATGTAAATGTAAGTGTTTAACATTTGGTAAACTGTTATCACATCTTCTCCAACATTGAACTTGGAATGATCCAACAACATTCATTCTTTCACTCTCATAGTCTTTAGGAATGATTTAATTTACTCCCTGCTACATGCAATCACTGTACTAGTCCCTAAAGACACATTAGTTAACAGGCAGTTGATATATCTATCTTCTATAGACTAAAATTTACAGTCACCATTTGGGAACAGGAGGTATTATGCAAAGAGCCTGTCTTCCTGTCCTCTTTATGTGGAATGCAGGTTTTAACCTCCACTATAAACAGAAAAAGACCTTACGCAAAAGTGTCTCTAAGCACCCAGTGACCTTATTTTTCCATTTTTTTAAATCATGGACTATACCGGGCTGGACAGAGCTGTAGTATCCTGCAGCAGTTTGTTTTTGACACTCCCAATAGTAAGTTTTTATTTCACGTGGTCTTTTAGGAAGCAAGAGATCATCACACACAAGTTATAAGAGCTCTATACTTAAACCATATTATCTGAGCAAAAGCAAAACTAAAATCTAAGATCTCACTACTATTAATAATAAATACCCTGCAGCAGAAGGCATATGTCCCAGGAAACGGCAATCAAGACAAACCCCAAGCAAAGATGGACTTTTTAACAAATGGTGCTAGGAGAATTGAGTAACCATTTGGAAAAAAAAGATAAAATTAAATTCATTTCTCACTCTATACACAAGAGTATATCAAAATGGATTACAGATCCAAATATTTTAAAAAAATGGAACCATACAAGTATTACATGGGTTGAATTCCTCTTTAAATTCAGGGTAGGGACTATGTAACTGTGATTAAAAATCCAAAGGGAAGAGAACAAAGATTGGTAAGTTTAACTATAGAATTTTTTTTTTAAATGCAGAGCACAAAATCTATTCACAAAATCAAAGACAGTTGCAAAATGGAAAAAAAATACTTATAGTGTGCACCATATGTAACAGTTTAAGATTCTCAATATTTAAATAACTCTAAGAAATTAAGGGACAAAGGACCAAAAAACACAAAAAAAGTATATAAATTCCCTCAAATTCATATAAAAATGTTGATCTAACATAATTAAAGAAATGCAAGTTATAATGACACTAAGGTACAATTTCTCACATCTCTGAGGAACAAAAATTGAAATATAGAACAGATAATGCCAGAACATTTGGACATTCACATTCAAGACAATGAATCTATACACAAACTTTCTGCCTTTCACAAAAATTAACTAAAAATTGATCTCAGATCTAATTGTAAAATGCAAAACTATGAAGTTCCTAGAAAACAAAATAGGAGAAAACCTACATGACCTGGAGTAGGAAATGTCTTTTCAGATACACCACCAAAAGTATAATCCAGGAAAGAAACAGTGTTGAATTGGATTTCCCCCAAATTAAAAGCTTCTGCTCTGTAAAATACAGTGTCCAGAGAATAAGATGGTAAAGCAGAGACTAGAAGCAGTGTTTATAAAACACACACACAATACAGGACTGTGATATGAAATGTCATAAAATTCAACAATTAGAAAGTAAACATCCTAATTTAAATATATAAAACTAAATTACAGATATATATATACACACATACACACACACACACACACACACACACACACACACATATATATATATATATAGGCCCATGACACTTTATCACCATACAAAAGACATACATATGGTCAATAAACATGTAAAACAATGCCCCCATCATATGTCATTAGGGGAATTGCAAATTGAAACAACAGGGAGCTACCCCTTCGCATTTATTAGAATGGCCAGAAAACCAAAGCACTGACCACACACTACTGGTAAGTAGGTGGAGTGACACTGGCAATGCACGTGGTCTTTTCACTGTGGAAGGTAGATGAGCAGTTTCTTTCAAAAACAAATATGCTCTTACCATGCAATCCAGAGATCTCCCTCCTTGGCATTTACCCAAAAGATTTGAGAACTTCTGTCCACAAAAACGCTTGTTGTCTACATGAATATTTATAATAGCTTCATTGATAATTGCCAAAAGTTGGAAATAATCAAGCTGTCTGTCCTTCAGAAGGTGAATGGTTGGATAAACATTCCTGGTCCATCCAAACAGTGCACTATCATTCAGTATTAAAAAGAAATGAGCTATTAAGCCATGAAAAGTCTTAGGAGACACTTAAATGTATATTACAAACAGAAAGAAACTAATCAGAAAGGGCTGCAAACGGCATGATTCCATTTTCTAGACCATGACATTATACAGAAGGAAAAACTACAGACATATTAGAAAGGTCACTGGTTGCCAGGGGCTGGGGGAAAGGGGGACGAGTCAGTGGAACAAAGAGGATTTACAGGGCAGTGAAGCGATTTTGTGTGAGACAATGTTGGAAATGTGTCATCATGCAGCACTAAGTGTGGACCCTAATGGAAACTGGATTTGGGGTCAAAATAATGTGTCACCATATGTTCATGAACTAACTGCTGTACTGCTCTGGTGGAGGAGGTTGATAGTGGAGGTGTCTGCATGTTTTGCTGTGAACCCAAAACTACTCTAAAACATAAGGTATATATTTAAAGGTAAGACAACACATTCTGTTAGAAAAGCTATGAGGACACAAGCTCTCTCCAAATACTACCAGTGGATATGCAAAACCAACATACAGACTTTCTGTAGGGTAAGACCCAAGACTATGTACTCACTTGTCTTTTGATTCCACAATTCTACTCCTAGGAATGTACAATACACAGATACCCAAAATCACAAGGCTAGTCATGCAGCATTGTTTATTATTACAAAATATTATGAATGTCTTAAATAGCCATACATAGGAGAGTTTTAGAAAATATAATTGTTTATCAACACTATGCAATAATAAATAATTTTAACAAAAAATAAAGGAAGATCTCTATTGAATAATATGGACTGATTTTCAGGGTCAATGTTAAGTAGAAAAAGAAAATACAAAGGTATAGTATAGAGCTGGGGTTGTGGCTCAGCGATAGAGTGCTCGCCTTGCATGTGTGAGGACCTAGGTTTGATCCTCATCACCACATAAAAATAAATAAAATAAAGGTATAATTTTTTTTAAAAAAAGATATAGTGTATCTACACCCTTTATATAAGAAGGAGATATAAGGAAATAAAAAGATATGTATTTTGTGCAAAAAATACAACAGGAAGGGTAACTCAAAAGGTAAAGAGATAGGGAGGTAACAGGCATCAGATGGGGAGAAAAAAAAAACTGGAAAGAAGCAGGAACAGGAACTGGCAGTAGGGTGGAGAGGAGAGGAACACCACTCTGAGCAGACACTTTGTACAGCTCTAACTCAGAATCGCAGGAATATTTTACAAACTCCAAAATTAAATCATGAATCTATCAGAATGTAGGGGAATCCAAATAAAAGGAATTGAATAGAGATGAAACAAAACAAGTTAAATTGCATGACCATGAATAACAAAGCCACACTGAAAGGGGTGAGGAAACAAAGAACTAACTGGAGTAACTTTGAAAAACTATTTTTTTTAATTATTGGACAAAAATACTTTTTAAAGCAAAAGACAATAAAAGAATGGTACATCGATGCTGTAAGGTAGTTAGTAAATTTGTTTCTCATGAGGACATCCATTAGCAGTTCTGAAACTATGTATATAATAGGGTTGGGTAAGGATTGTGTATTGCAATCAGCAAACATTTACATCTGATGAGAGCCAGGTTTCATGCAGCTAGGAGCATGGTGATGAGTACAGGGCCCCTCTCCACACTAGCTGTGCAACTTCCTGTGAATATATAATTACTTTTAAAAAAGAAAAAGTTAAAAAGAAATAAATAAAATGGCAAAGGCAGCAAGAGACTCTAAAGACCAGGGTGAGATGTTTATTGTGATGCTAGAGTACAGAACAGCATTTGTAATGAGTCACACTTCCTTTTGTGAGAAGTGTGTGTGTGTATACACATATACATATGCATATGGAAATATGTGTAGAAAGGTGATAATTTCAGAAGGGCTTTTTAATTTTTTTAAATCTCTTCAGTTTCTCATTTTTCTTTAATTTTCACACATTATTTTTAATAGGAGAAAGGTGGGATATTTTAATGAAAGCTAAAGAAAATTTCAAAAATTACTTGTTCAGGTAAACAATTTAAAAATGGGGAAATAGAGACCCAGACTCTGAAGTCCAAGTCCCTGAATCCCAGAGTTGTGGCCATCCGTCCAGTAACTTTGTCCACTGGTCTTATGACATACTCTGTCACATGAGACTTTTCTCTTCCCAGAGCTCATGTTTTTAAAGGAAATCTGAATTTTCCATTGCGAAGGTAGCAACTAAAAGTATCCAAACATTCTGACTGCCTATCAAATCAAATCCCAGCATACTTAATCAATATGCCAATTTTTATTGATTAAACTTCTTTCCATGTAAGGCAAATAATACATGTAAGTCACAGTAAAGCAAAAGTTTTCAAAAAATTTTACAAGTTTTCAACGTACTTACTCTTCTTTACATAAGGCTATTTTATTTCCTAAAACTCCAATTCTAAAATGATTTCTAAAAACGATTTCTAAAATTAAGTAGAAAAATAAATAGTATTCTTTCATTGAAATTCTTCAAGGGAGAGATCTTGGCTATGTTTTGAATGCAGGAACAAAGAATTTTTGGAATAAAGAACAGTTTTGAGCATCACAAATATCCTCATTCTCTTTAGAAACTGCTCAGACTATTACCACTACAGGTTAAAAATCTAATACCAAAGCATCATCTTAACAAACAACAGTCATTTTTAATTTGTAAAGAAAAATACTTTATACAATTTAAAATTAATACAGCATTTTCTAAATAAAATTGCTTTGCTTACAGGTTCCAAGCACTCCACAGACTTACTAACCATCTGCTGTGGACTGGCCACACTTTGAGCCTAGGTTCAGGGCATGAATGAATGTGTGAACCCAGCAAAGCTCAACTGGGGGAAACTCTTACAGGTTCCAACCCTGGCAATTTGGAAAGCAGAATGTTTCCCTGATATCAAAGGAGGAGTGGTGGTGAGTGTGGGCAGAGTCTTCATCCAATGTTTTCCCTGACCCCAAAGGAAAGAATCCTAATATTGACTGCAGATCCAACCACAGGCTACATACTCCTCAAGGTCTCTGTCATCCCTGCAACCATCCCCTCATGCAGGAAGTGTCCCTTCTGTATGATTCTGGACATTGGCTCAGAGAGCTCAAACAAATGAAGAGATTTAGATGGAAGTAGGTACAGAGATGGTGAAAGAATGGCAAGAGTGTTCCTGCTTTCATCTTGTTACTCATGATGACCTGTTTGACCTTGGTAGAATCATCAGTGTCTTGTATTTGAAAATCTCATTTGTAAAATACGACTACTAAAACATACCAGAAAAGTGAGGGGGTCAAAAAGTTAGCAGTTGGTACCGAGTTAACATTATCTCCCTCCATAGGTCTTCACCTGAGGTCAGAGTAGGACCATTAGAAGGGCTGACTTTGGTTTCCTTGAACTTCTAAACAAGAACTGGAACAAGTCCAGGTCTGGGGACTTGGGGGGAAGAAGCTGAGGGAAACGAATCCAAGCGGGCAGAATCCATGCAGTTGACGTGGCTCTGATGTCCTGATTGAAATTTGAGGCCATCCTCTGGAGGTCTTTAAGAGTCAAACTGAACCTAATCAAAGGAAGTTTCACCTGGAAGAAGCAGATGGTCCTCAGGACCCCTTCTAGCCCTCAGGTTCAATGATAGAATCATCTTCAAACTAGCCAAAAACTTGATTGTTTTTCCAAGGCTTTCTTTTGCAGTCAGAGAGTGCAACTCATGGCTTACCTTCCCCTGCCTCTCAGTGGGGTTTATTTATAGAACAACCACATGACAGCCAGAAATACCTTCAGACCAGGAGGGACCCGACCATCTGTTCCTCTGATAAAATGCTTCCAGCGATTTCTCCAGGATTCGGGTACTTAACAAAATGTTGCTGCAGCAGCATCCAATCTGTGTATTTATAGGAGGAGATGTGTGTATGTTACATATTTGGACTTGTTTCTTTCAGCAGGAGAAATATAGCCTGTGCCATATGTTTGTCACACACATAATTACCTCCCTACTCCATCCATCCAATTCTAAATATTTCACCATTCAGATAGCAGCAGGTTAGACTCTCCCCCTTGAGTCCAGGTATTTGTAAACCCATCATCTAG
This sequence comes from Spermophilus citellus, assembly GCF_964194105.1. Lineage (NCBI taxonomy): Eukaryota > Metazoa > Chordata > Mammalia > Rodentia > Sciuridae > Spermophilus > Spermophilus citellus. The sequence goes on along the minus strand of NC_138189.1, from coordinate 9,681,574 downwards.
GAACTTTGTGGGATGGTCATTAATTGAACAATTGCTAACATTCAAGCTGATTCTCTAAATAAACTCCCCCTATCTTGTGCTATCACTTGGAGCTTGGAGAGAAAGCCATGTTAGTCTCAAGGCCCTTTCCAGCATCCCCTGAACCCCTCCTGCTCGACACGTGTGAATAAAGGAGGGGACTAATAGTAGGGAAATTGGGTGCATTTACAGCTGTCAGACTGTGCTGAATGTGTTTTTCTGCATTGTCTCATTTCACTTTTCACAACAAATTTGGGAGGTGGGACTCTTATTAATCTCACAAAAGGGGCCAGGCCACTTTTCCTCCTGGTCTCCGTTCACCTCTCCTTGAAGTGGAAGCAGCCACAGGACCCCCTCAGTATTGGCCTGTATTTCATCCTTTATTATTACCTGCGATTACCTCACTTGTCTATGGTCTAGCTTCTTCTATAAGGATTATGGGTCCTGTGGAAGAGGGGACTCCACTTTCTCTGTGGAATCTAAAGCAGGGTGTGTTGACTAAAGACTTTCAGTAAATATTGGCTGAATCTATGAAGGTTGGTATTATTGAACAACATTGTCCACCTTTGGAGAGAAAAGCCTGAGCCCAGAAAGCCATCTCTGCTGTTTACTAGCTTCCCCATGCGTAAGAGCATTCCATGAAGAGGAAGCAGCCCATGGCTCCGGCTGGAAGGCTGGTGGGACCAGAGCCAAGTGAGGGAGGAGAGCTCAGTATGGACAGAAGTTCCAGTGGCAAGCAGCACCATGTCACGCAGGCACTGGAGGACAAGGAGGAACTTGACTTTTGTAAGGTGTTTGTGTAATTATTGGCTGGCCTGGAGGTTTGGGGGTGGGGGGTTAGTAATCTGATTTGCATTTCTCGTGTTCAGAATAAATTCATATTGCAGAGTGAACATAAGCACAGGAAGAACTGTGAAGAGGTGAGACACGGCAACAGCAGACCAGCACAGGGAGGGTTATTTCTGCCTAAGAATGGAGTGTCTGGGCAGAGGGCAGAACATGCTTCTCATTTGAAATCTATCTAGAAAGAGGACACTAGTTGATCAGGCACAGAAAGAACACAGGCTACTCTAGTTAGAAAGAATAATGAGTGCAATTGTATAAAGGTCTGTAAGTACAGAGTATTTTAGGGAAACAATGACTGTTTACCTACAGACTGTGGTGGCAAAAGTTGGGAGCAGACTGTGAGGAACTTCAGGCAGGTGCACCCTGTCCATATGGTCCCCCCCCAACACAGGGATGAGCAAAAGGTGCCATTTCCTCCTGGTAGGTAGAGCTGTCCTCCAGAGTATTACATGGGAAAGAATCATAGGAATTATGATCCATACTGGACCTTCTTCCTGGTCTCAATCTGAGCTACGTCAAGAACAGTATACAGAAATGTCTGCTCTCTCTCACTCAGCCCCTCCCCTACCCCATCTCCTGCCCCCACTAGGTACTTGCTCAGTCCACTGGGCTCCATGCTGAGTCATGCCCAATGGAATAAATATGTGCCCTATATATCACATGCTTATCCAGACCCAGTGTTGGCCCCAAAACTGATGCCAAGAATTTTATCTTGGGTGGCTCCATTTCAGATATTTTTCTGGATTTGGCTTCTCAAAGTGTGGTTCATATAATAGCAGCATCCACTTCACCCAGGAGTATGTTAGAAATGCAGAATCTTAGTCTCCACTCTAGAACAATGAAATAGAATCTGCATCTTAACATTGAAAAGTGTGTTGCATGCACATTTTAGTCTGAGAAACAGTGGTCCAGACAAACCTATCCATGTTAACTTGTGCCTGGCAAAACCAGAATAGGCCTGCACTGTGCAGAAGTGCACAGTGGAATGGCCTGAGGTGGCCAGTGTTCAGTCAGGGCACAGATGGTCACTGGGTATTTAGATTTCCACTTTCAGCTGTGAATAGCAGAAAAGTTCTCTTAGTACTGCCTAATCTTCTTTGCCTGTGTCCAGCTGGGAAGTTGCTTGTTTAAATGAATAGAAACAATGGTTTAAATTTTGTACTAATACATGCATGAAATTCCCTCAAGAAAAATCTAAAATTTACCTGATTGTCATCAGAAAACTTTAAAGAATACCAAAAGTAAAGGGTCAATGTATAAAGCGAGAAACTATCTAAATTACTTTCAGTCTGTAAGAAATGTCTAGTGAATTCTCTACCTATGGAGTTTTAGTCACTCTTGTGCACAATTTTTTTTAGAACATTACCATCTTTTAACACACCATGTCATTTTCTAATTTTAACGTTAGGATCTGCATGTCTTGAGTGGGATCTTAGACTGAGGTGGGCTTCACTTTGAGGTGTCAGATCAGAGAGAAAAGAATCAAAAAGACTCAAACATTCAATTACCACTCATTATATGTGAAATGTGTCTTTGAAGCTCACACAAGTTTTTTTTTTTTTTTTTTCCCAATCCTGGATGGCATGTCACTCAGTCTTAAATCTTTGCAAGAAAAAATTCAATTAGCATCATAGGGGTGGTAATTCTACACTATATTCTGCAACAAGGGGAATGACAGAGAAAGAGCAATTTAGGCTGATAGCTACATCAACCGCAGTACAGTTGATTAAAAATTTAACAGTTTTTCTGATGAATGTCCTAGCTCAGATTTGGAAAACACTGACGGATTTAATTTTCCACTGACTAAATAATCATTTTATAAGCCATGTATAATTCATGTAATGGCAATGTTATGGGCTTGTTAAAAATGACTGCTACTAAACAGTTAACACTCTCTAGCAAGCAGAGGCTTGTAAAGGACCATTATTGAAATTAGTTGGCACCCATTGACTGAGAATGGGTTTTGCCTTATGAGTCTTTAAAATGAAATAAGTTCAGCCTTTCAGTACAAGTCACACCCCAATCTCCAACTCATGCCAAAAAAAAAAAAAATCTACAAAATGTGTGTTGGGGAAAAGGAGGGTTTGTTTCATTCTAAAATAGCTTTATTGGCTGTGACCAGCTTTCTCAAGTTCAGCTTCCTAAACTGGACATGGAGACAGTGGCACTTACTAGCAGGGCTGTTGGGAAAGTGAAGGAGGCGATGCTTCTGAGTTCATCTGGTCTCCATGCACTCACCAGTGGGGTGAGGTACAGGCTGGTGGTTGCTGCCCAAATCATGCCGTCCCTTGCTGCTGGGGTTTGACTCTTTCACAGTGACATGTGTACAGAGGAGCCCAATTAGAATCACAGCTGTGTGGCCCTGCCAGTCTCTCGGGCTGTGGTCTTCATCACACTCACCATCTTTTAGCAGACTGGAGAACTTTCTTCTCCTTCTTCTCATGTAGTCATGCACCACATCATAATGCTTCAGTCAACCGTGGATCCCATGGACCACAGTGATCCCTTAAGACTATAATGGAACAGAGAAATTCCTCTCGTCTGGTGATGCTGCATCTGTCCTAAGATCATGGTGCCATGCAGTATGGAACTGTGAGTCATGTAAAAGTGTACCACATACAATTATATACTGTTACTCAATACTTGGTATTGATGGTTACTGTCATGTTACTAGTTTATGTGTTCACTGGACTATATTTCTTATTACTTTGGAATGTATGTCTACTTACGAAAAAATATTAAAACATATGCCGTGTTCCTCTGGTAGCAGTAGCCCCCGAGTGCCCATTTGCTGGGCATCTTAAGTTTTCCAACAGCCCACGGTTGACATAGACTATCTGAATCTGTGGGAGGGCACTTGAGGTAACTCACACTGTGACATAATCACCTGCTGACGCATTTCTCAGAACGAATCTCCATTATTGAGCAAGGAAGGACTGCATTCATTATTTTTATTAATTACATTATTTTGTCATTTTTGTATTCCCAAAGAAAAAGATAAGCTGCACAAAGGCAGATAATTTTACCGGTTTTAGTTCTTGATGTGCTTTAGCACGAGGCTTAGGATATAATAAGTAATCAAAAAAATCTTTAATGAAGGTGTGGCTATTTCAAACATTTGAGTATCATCTAAACACTATAATCATTGCACTCACTAGGTGGAGCTGTAGAAAATGTAATTTCTTTTTATTATTAATTAGTTTATTCATTTTAATTAGGTATATGTGACAGCAGAATGCATTTTGATTCATAGTACACAACTGCAGCACAACTTTTCATTTCTCTGGTTGTACACAATAATGTAAGGTCACATCATATGTGCAGTCACACATGTACCCAGGGTACTGATGTTTATTCCACCATCTTTCCTGCACCCATGCCCCCTCCCCATCCTTTCCTCCCCTTTTCCCAATCAAAGTTTCTCCATTTTTCCTATGCTCTCCCCATTATTAATTAGAATCTACTTATCAGAGAGAACATTTGGCCTTTGGTTTTTGGGGATTGGCTTACTTCGCTTAGCATGATATTCTCCAACTCCATCCATTTACCTGCAAATGCCATAATTTTACTTTCTTTTTAATGCTGAGTAATATTCCACTGTGTGTGTGTGTGTGTGTGTGTGTGTGTGTGTGTATCGCAGTTTCTTTATCCATTCATCTATGGAAGGGCATCTGGGTTGGTTCCATAGTTTAGCTATTGTGAATTATGCTGCTATAAATATTGATGTGCCTGCGTCACTGTAGTATGCTGTTTTTAAGTCCTTTAGATATAGACCAAGGAGTGGGATAGCTGGGTCAAATGGTGGTTGCATTCCAAGTTTTCTAGGGGATTCTCTATACTGCTTTCCAGATTGGTTGCACCAATTTACAGTCCCACCAGCAATGTATGAGTGTTCCTTTTTCCCCACATCCTCACCAACACTTATTGTTGTTTGTATTCTTGATAATTGTCATTCTGACTAGCACGAGATAAAATCTTAGATTAGTTTTGATCTCCATTTCTCTGATTACTAGAGATGTTGAACATTTTTTCATATATTTGTTGATCGAATATATACCTTCTTCTGAGAAGTGTCTGTTCAGCTCCTTAGCCCATTTATTGATTGAGTTGTTTGTTTTTTTATGTTGTTTTCTGACTTCTTTATATATCCCAGAGATTAGTACTCTATCTGACATGTGTGTGGCAAAAATTTGCTCCAAAAATGTAGGCTCTCTCTTTACCTTTTTGATTGTTTCTTTTGCTGAGAAGAAATTTTTCAGTTTGAATCCATCCCATTTATTAATCTTCATTTTATTTCTTGAGCTTTAGGAGTCTTGTTAAGGAAGTCAGGGCCTAATCTGACATGATGAAAATTTGGGCCGACTTTTTCCTCTATTATGCACAGGGTCTCTGGTCTAATTCCTAGGTCCTAGATCCACTTGGAGTTGAATTTTGTATATTGTGAGAAATAGGGGTTTAGTTTCATTTTGCTGCATATGTATTTCCAGTTCTCCCAGCACCATTTTTTGAAGAGGCTACCTTTTCTCCAATGTATTTTTTGGTGCCTTTGTCTAGTATGAGATAATTCTATTTATATGGTTTTGTCTCTGTGTCTTCTATTCTGTGGCATTGCTCTCCATGTCTATTTTGGTGCCAATACCATGTCATTTTTGTTACTATTGCTTTGTGGTACAGTTCATTCAAGGGATGCAAGGTTGGTTCAACATACAGAAATCAGTAAATATAATTCATCACCTCAATAGACTTAAAAAAAGAATCATATGATTATATCAATTGATGCAGAGAAAGCATTTGACAAAATATAGCACCCTTTCATGTTCAAAACACTAAAAAATACTAGGCATAGTAGGAACATACCTCAACATTGTAAAGTCTATCTATGCTAAACCCAAGGCCAGCATCATTCTAAATGGAGAAAGATTGGAACCATTCCTGCTAAAACAAGCCAGGGATGCCCAGTTTCACTACTTCTATTCAACATAGTCCTTGAAACTCTAGCCAGAACAATTAGACAGAAGAAATTAAAGAGATACAAATAGGAAAATAAGAACTCAGACTATCATTATTTGCTGAGGACATGATTCTACACTTAGAGGATCCAAAAAACTCCACCAGAAAACTTCTAGAATGAATCAATAAATTCAGCAAAGTAGCAGGGTATAAAAATCAATATCCATAAATCAAATGCATTTTTATACATTAGTGATGAATCCTCTGAAAGAGAAATTAGAAAAACTACCCCATTCACAGTAGCCTCAAAATAAAATAAAATACTTGGGAATCAGCTTAACAAAATAGGTAAAAGACCTCTAAAATGAAAACTACAGAACACTAAAGAAAAAAAAATGTAGAAGACCTTAGAAGATGGAAAGATCTTCCATGCTCTTGGATAGGTAGAATTAATATTGTCAAAATGGCCATAGTATCCAAAGCACTATACAGATTCAATAAATTTCCAATTAAAATCACTAAGTTATACCTTATAGAAATTGAAAAAATAATCATGAAATTCATTTGGAAAAATATAAGAGACCCAGAACAGACAAAGCAATTCTTAGCAAGATGAGTGAAGCAGGAGGCATCACAATACCAGACCTTAAACTATACTAGAAAATGTAGTTTCTTGGGAAGCATTCCCAGGCACTGCATAGCCTAGGTGCTATACAAGAATCAACATTTTTGTTGGAATGGTGAAGTGCCACAGTTTGGGGAACATTACAACCTTGGCTATGAGTCTCTCTCTCTCCTCTCTCTCTCTCTCTCTCTCTCTCTCTCTCTCTCTCTCTCTCTGTATGCTCACTGAACAATGCAGGGTTTGGAACATGCAGAATCACCAACCTGTAACCAGTTTTTAATGTTACTTTTTCATTAATACCTGTACCATAGGGTATGTGTAAATTTGCACTTCACACCAATATACGATCAAACTTTAATTTCTCAGTGAAGACCTCACCACCACCACTCAGAACCCTAAGCAGACACAAACATTTCTCTTCCTTACTCTACCAATGGACAGGGAAACAGTCTAAACAGAAAAGACAAGGGGACTCAGACTCTGTTACCAATGAACCTCCACATCTCAAATCCTTTACAATATACCCTTTTCATCTTCATTATAATTTTGAAGTCAGAATTTGGCTGTATGTACTTAGTCAAATCATTGAATTCTCAAAGTCTTTGATTTGATTCATTTATGAAAAGTGCCTGATGATCCCACGTTTTCCTCCTTTGTTTCCAGGATTGTCACAAAGATCAAAATATTTTGAATGACCCATTCTACATAAAAGCAATATAAACTGTAATGTGTGAAACAGTAATTTCACAGTGGGTTTGAAGTGGAGCCCAGTAGATTAATTGCCCCATGAATTCTACTCTGACAACTAGGAGCCATGGAGTTTGGGAGATCTTTCTGTTCAGTGCTCTCAGACGTGGCTGCACAGAGATCCATCTGCACAGAGATTCCAGGGCTCCAGCTCAGAGATGCTCAGTCAATTGGTCTGGAACAATGCTTTGAATCTCCGTTTTGAGTCATCACTTCTCATGGCCAATGCTAAAGCCTAGGTTTTAGAATCAAAATTATAGATCACAGTTTGCCAAACCTGATGCTAAACAAATGTCCTTCTCCTACAAAGGAGAAGACAAACACAAAGAAGGGGTGTCATATGCAGCAAGGACAAAACACATTAGGAACAGAATAACAAGAATGAACTGAGTATTTCATGTCAGATTCTGGTTCACCTTCGAGTTCCACTGAAGCTTAAAACAGGTGAATCTATCTGGAGAAATGATACCGCAAGGCAGAAAACAAAGATTTCGATATAGGACCCCAAACTAAGGAGAACGATTTTTCTTGCTTTGGTATAGAAAGTAGGGCACATAAGGAATGTTTTGGCTGTGTGAACACCATCAGATAGGACAAAAGGGAACCCCAGAGGGTACACCAGCCTACCTCCTCAATGCACCCAGCAAAGACTTATAAAAAGGAAACTATATAAATATATACTTGGGAAACATACCTGGGAAATTGTAGGACTTTCTTTTTTTATGTTGTTAAACATACAAACATTATGCCTTTAGGTCTTTAAAAGATTCACATGTTTACCTTGAACTTTAAGACTTGTCTGTCCTACCCAGAAAACAATGTGGATTCTAATTATCTGACCTCAGAAAATTTATGCCACAGGAAAATTCAGGTTTGTGCTAATGATCAACTAGCTTAGAGGACCCCTGTTTTTCTTTCACTCTGTGTGGTGTCAGTAAAATGCATTTAAGCAATCCACGGCATGTCGGATAATAAAGCCAAACTGCTCAATTGGAATTTTCATCTATCACAGTATTGTCTTGGGAGAATACAACTACAGGATCTCTCTCTTTGTCTTTTATTTTTTTCTTGCTTGCTTTCTTCTTGCTTCATTCCAGTGTGTGTGTGTGTGTGTGTGTGTGTGTGTGTGTGTGTGTGTGTATGCTGGTTAGTAGGCCAAAGCTTGGGATACAAAGATGAATAAAACATGAGGTTCAAGGGGTTCTCAGTCAAGTGGGGGAAGTAGACATTTTCAAATACAATACCCTGTGGTAAGGGCTGAGATGAGGAGAACGAGGAGGAAGTGATGCTTGTCCCCTTCACAGTCAAGGAAGGCTTCTCCAAAGGACCTTTCAGTTGAGTGTGATAAGGTGAACAAGGGTTCTGCCTGCACCCAGAAGGGAGAATGGTATCTTGTGCAGACAGCCATGTCTCAAGGACAAGAAGCTGCTTCATGTCACTGGAGTAGAGCATGAATATCTGAGGAAACTTTAGGAGTAAAGCTGTGCATTCAAGGAGCCCTACCAAGTGTCTGTCACTCATTCCGAGGAGCACCAAAATGAATGGAGAGCTGACCCCTGTCCTAGAGTTCATACTCAAAACAGATGGCTACTCACCCATACACACACGTGCAGAATACACAGAGCAATTCTAGAAGGGTGAGTGAGTTGCCATGGGAACATGAAGACACCAAACTACTAACTGGACCTGGAGAAGAAAGGGAAAATTTCACAGAGCCTGAACCATGAGCTGTGAGAGGTAGGAAGGAAAACAGGTAGCGACATACGCAAAAAGCATCTAGGCATCTAGGCATCGTATGGCATCAAGCTTGGACCTGGGACAGCTCTTGTTATCGTAAAGTGTTTAAAAATTTTTAAGAATTTCAAGGTGGTGACACAGAACGTCCAATCAAGCAAGGGACCTGAATGTATACCGCATGTTATAAAATCCCCTGCCCTGGAGGGGTGGGCATGAGGTTTACCACTGCTATTCTCTTCGCTCAGAGTCCTTTGTCCAAACCCATGTAAAGGCCACGGAAGTGACCACAGGCTTATTACTATTTTGCACAATAAAAGTCTGATGTTGGAAAACATTCAACCAAACAACCCTTCATTGCTACCCAGACCAGTCTAGATAAACTTCATGGAGAAGTAAGAGAAACCAGAAAAATAATCTAGAGGAAACCAAAAAATTAAAACTCAAGCAGACTAACTCCTGTCAGGCAGAGCAATTGTGTAAGATCAGAGAAACTAAATGGATCCCCGTGTCCCAGAATTCTCTCAGAATAATTGAAAACCACTTTAGATTTTTCTAAAAGCATTGCATATTTTTTTCTCTCTCAAACAGTGCTTGAAAGTAGAGCATAGGATAAACATAAATACCATGAAAAATTATCTAGGAATTAGAAACATAAAACTTTTTATGTTTCAGAAATAAAGGCTATAAAAACAAAATATTTATATTTAACTGTTCCAATGGATGGTAATGAGATATTTTTAGAAGAGAAAAAGCTTATATGGCATATGCACGCTGCCTTGTTTAGATCAGGTTCCATTACAATGTAATGACTAACCAACTGCAGGTTTTATGGTTAAACAAAATTTCATTTTATTTATGTGCATGTTCTCTTTATTACTCTGCAGAATGTCTGCTTCTTAGCATTAAATATGGACTGAGAACTTGTCTACCTGTGATTCAGGAAAACCAGGTCTTTTTAAAAGGGGATCAAACATATAAGTGAAAGTGAATTGGCAAAGCAAATTATTCATGGGGGTCTCAGAAGCAGTTACAGCATGCCTGGGAGATGTATTCAGTAACCAAGCCACAGGACCACTGCCTATGCCTGTTTTCCTTAGCTTTAAATGCACAGTGCTTAAATCTGTGTCCCACCTTCCTCTGAGCATGTCTAAGGGTGCAGTAAAACCCGCAAACCTGGGTCTGCTCCAATCTTTATGCAAGTCCTTGAAAATAAAGCAGCATCCTATGCCCTCCATTCACTTGTCTTAGAATATGAAGTAGAAGTTGACAGGTGGCAGTTTGTTCTTGTAAGAATGATTACTCTACATCATCGTTGACTAAACCTTCAACAGTGCCTGCACCAGGTTTATCATTTCACTACGTAGTTTCTTAACCTCAAAAAAAAAACACAACAAGGTAGATGCCCGTGTTAGCCCCATTTTAAAATAAGGAAACAAGGTCCTGGCAGGTCTATCCCTTTTCCAAGGTCGCTCTATTGGTTTGTGTAGAAGCCAGGATTAACTTCAGCCTGTGATCAGCCACTTCCCAAACCTTTATCAAAACCTTTTCTTAACTTACTTAATCAAAACCTTTTACCACTGCTCAAACTGGCGGTTATTATTTATTTTATCATAAATACTACTTTATTAACTTTGTTGAAGTAATCTCCTTGAAAAATGTTAGCTATAATACCATTACTTGAAGGTTTAAATGTAACAGCTTAAATTTTTAAACAATTTAAATGTTCAGTGATAAAGGGATTTATAAAATTGGACTATGTTAGAACAGAACCCTCTACAGGGATAGAAAATTGACTGACATCATCCAACCCATTGAGGCCCTCAATAGAGTAAAACACAAAATAAGAAAATATTCTTTCTCTCTCTGTCTTTGAGGAGGGATTTCAATCTCCTCATGCCTCTGGACTCAGAACTACATCATCAGCTCTCCTGGGTCTCAGCCTACATAATAGCATGAGTCAATTTCTGATAATAATTTCTATATGTGCACACACACATGCGCATGCATGCACACAAACACACACACATACACACACACAGACAATACCTTAATACCTAGACAACCCAACCTATGCATATTTCTGAATAAAGACATATGCCTTGTATTAAAGGATATATTATGCTAGGTTATGATTCTCAGGTTAATTTCCAGGTATCAGCAGATAAGGAAAAGAAAATGGATCATTTTTTAGACGAAAGATTCTCTTTCTTCTTTTTCCTCTATCTCATTTGAATGGTAGGCAATGTCAAATCCTGAGCACTGCATTTTTAAGACAGAGCCAGTATGGGTGAAATGAACTAGACCTTGGCAGTTATACCCAGCTGTCTGGGGCCAAGTCCATGCCCACTGGATTGCACCTTGTCCACCTCTTCTTGTGTTCCCTGACCAGGGTTTCTTACTTCAGATTGAGGCTCAGTTTTTACCTGCTTCATGCTGTGGCTTGGCTACCACCTTACGTGACTTTTCACTTCTCTTGGTTTGTGTGAACTAAGAAAATGGCTTTCCTTTCTCAGTCTGATCTCTGCACCTGGCATCTGTGTAGTTAATAATTTGTGTTGAGGCACTCTCCAGGAGCTGACCCATTAAGAACTCACCTAGTTCTCTTCATAAGTCAGTGACCTTTCAGAGGTTATGACTCACTAGCTGAGATCATTCCTGATGCCCTCTGCCTTTTTTGATTTCCATGAATCTATCCACCAAGGGATACCTATTGAAAGGTGACTGATTTTTCACTTCATTATCTGGATAATCGGAAACAGCAAAGATCCAATAAAAAGGTCATTGATATTGAAATCAAAAGAACTAAACTGAATCTCTCTTACCTCAGGTCCCTAAGATTCAGTCATTTCATCCATGTAAATGATAATAAAACCCAAAGCTCATATTTTATGATTTCCATTAAGATAATGTGCATGGAATTTTGTGCTAATTGTTATAAGTTACAAAAATGTCATATATGTCTTTATTATTTCAGTTTCACCCTGTGCTGACAATAGCCTATATACTCCATCGGAACTAAAAGAGAAGATGGATTCAAAAGAGACCTTCATCCAGTGGCTGCCTACTTCTGGGCCAAGCATCATGTTTTATACAAGGTAAATGGTCATGTACGGGGCTCACAGCTGTTTGGCACTGCAGAGAGGGTAAAAAAAAAAAATCCCAAATAAATGCCATTGGGATTTTGATTGGCATTGTATTAAACCTATAGAGAACTTTTGGTAATATCGCCATTTTGATGATGTTAGTTCTGCCTATCCATGAACAGGGTATATTTTTCCATCTTCTAAGATCTTTTTCTATTTCTTTCTTTAGGGTTCTGTAGTTTTCATTGTATAAATCTTTCACCTCTTTTGTTAGGTTGATTCCCAAGTATTTTATTTATTTTTTTGAGGATATTGTGAGTGGAGTGTTTTTCCTCATTTCCATTTCAGAAGTTTTGTCGCTGATATACAGGAATGCCTTTGATTTATGCGTGTTGATTTTATAACCTGCCACTTTGCTGAATTCATTTATTAGTTCTAGTACTTTCTTTGTAGACCCTTTTGGGTCTTCTAGGTATAGAATCATATCATCTGCAAATAGTGATAATTTAAGTTCTTCTTTTCCTATTTTTATGCCTTTAATTTCTTTTGTCTGTCTAATTGCTCTGGCCAGTATTTCGAGAACTATATTGAATAGAAGTGGCAATAAAGGGCATCCCTGTCTTGTTCCAGATTTTAGAGGAAATGCCTTCAATTTTTCTCCATTCAGAATGATGCTAGTCTGAGGCTTAGCATAGATAGCTTTTACAATGTTAAGGTAAGTTCCTGTTATCCCTAGTTTTTCTAGTGGCATTTATACACAATGGAGTATTACTCTGCAATAAAAAAATGACAAAATCATGGAATTTGCAGGGAAATGGACGGCACTAGAGCAGATTATGCTAAGTGAAGCTAGCCAATCCCTAAAAAACAAATGCCAAATGTCATCTTTGATATAAGGAGAGCAACTAAGAACAGAATAGGGAGGAAAAGCATGAGAAGAAGATCACCATTAAACAGGGATGAGAGGGGGTAGGGAAAGAGAGAGAGAAGGGAAATTGCATGGTAAAGGAAGGAGACCCTCATTATACAAAAATTATATATAAGAGGAAGTGAGGGGAAAGGGGAAAAAACAAGAGAGAGAAATGAATTACAGTAGATGGGGTAGAGAGAGAAGATGGGGGGAGGGGAGAGGGGATAGTAGAGGATAGGAAGGGCAGCAGAATACAACAGACACTAGTATGGCAGTATGTAAAAAAGTGGATGTGTAACCGATGTGAATCTGCAATATGTATACGGGGTAAAAATGGGAGTTCATAATCCGTTTGAATCAAATGTATGAAATATGATATGTCAAGAGCTTTGTTATGTTTTGAACAACTAATAAAAAAATTAAAAAAGGAAAAAAAATCCCAAATAAAATATGGAACATTCCAAATTATGCCTGAAGATGGGTGAAGAGTCACTTGTCATTAGAATAAGCAATCCAGGTGTAAGCCTCTCCAAATAAAAATCGTTTTAGTCCCTGCACATCATCTTTAGCAAAGTGCTTCCCACTCAGTCCTCTCTGTTGCTTCATGAACTAGACTGGTTTGTAGGGAGCCCTCTACAGGCAGTTGGCATTATTACCTGCATTTTCTCAGAGTCAGAAAGCTTGGAATAAGTAGCAACTGATTTCCAGATGTGGATTGATGAATCTCAGAGAATGTAGCATGCAATATCAACTTTAAAAAGGAAATTGATTTTGACTAAAATTGTGAATTTTTTAATTTGAATTGAATTTATATTTTCATTAAAAATTCTGAAGCAATATTTAAAATATTATTCTCATATTCTCTAGTTCTTTTATCATTAACTTGGAGCTATTTTCATTCTTTAATTAAATAAACTTACTTTCTCCTCTTAAAATTCAGGAAAATATTTTTCATGGACTTTGAGGTCTATGAGAGAATACTCTCTGTTAGATGTTTACTCGTGTTCTTTATTGACCTTATTATGCAGTTCCATCTTTAAAAAAATACTTAATTATTTAGAGCTTGGAAAATAATGAGGTCTTTTTAATATCCCATAAATTCCAGCACACCTGCTTATCTGTGTTTTGCAACAGGTAAGATGTCTGCAAAAGGAAGTAGGTTTCGGTCCCCTCCTCTGTTCTGATACATTGCTCATTAACTCATATGGCAGTTAATCCTGGGCCAACTTTTAATAGCCTTATCTTATACTCTTGGATATATTTTAAAAAATACATGTAAGAATCAAAGTTAATTTTACTCTTTTTGAGGTCAAACATGCTAATTCGTGGTAAAGACAGTGATGAGCTGGTGATTGAGTTGATATAATTCTAAGCTCCTAGTTGCTCATTCCATCTTAAGTATCAGAAGAGAGAAAAGCTCTTAGCAATTTGCATATTCACAGGAAAGATTCCCAGGATTTTCTTTCATCCCATAGCCTTGAAACTCTTTAGTAGTTAAAGCTACATTGGGATAATGGATGTTCTAACTGTAAATGACAGACTTTATGTCTTTGTCAGTTTTGTTATAATTTTTAAATATCCCTTGTTGCAGAAAAAGAGAAGTGATATTAACACACTAGGGAAGAAAAGAGAAGCCAAAGAGAGAATAAGCAGCTGAGGACGAGGGGTGTGGAAGAACCGTTCCACTCAGCAGCCTTGGGGGAGCAACAGGATCATGCCTTGGTTTTGTCTTCTTCATTTTCCAGCAGGTTTTCTCTTTCCCTCCTGTTTCTCCATTTCTGTCTATGGAAGAACTCCCACCACCCCATATGCCTTGATTTCCAAAAGAAGAGGCTTCTGCTAGAAAAAGAGCTTTTTCTCTCTTTAATGTGCTTCCTGAGCAGTTAGTCAGTCTATGTTTTTCAAAGAAACAGAACTTTTTTAGGAGTCTCCAGAGAAACACAGAAGTATGAACTTCTTTTTGATAGGTAGGTAGGTAGGTAGGAAGGTAGGTAGGTAAGCAGATGGATGTAAGAGGAGACTGGAGGAATTGGATCACAGGATTACAGACATTGAAGTCTCCAGGATTTGCCACCTGAAGCTGGAAAACCAGCAAAATCCTTGGGTTGATTCAGTTAGAGTCTGAAGGTTCAAGAACCAGGAGTGTTTATGTCTCAGAAAGGAGAAAATGGACATCTCAGATTAAAGAGACACAGAATGAACTGATTCTTCCTCTACTTTTATTCTATTCAGGTGCTCAGTGGTTTGGATGATGTTCTCCTGCATTGGTGAGAGCCACTGACTTCACGCATTCTGCTGACTCAACTCTCTTGCAGAAAAACATCTCACCGATACTCAGAAGTAATGTATTACCAGCTATCTGGGTTCCCCTTATCCAGTAAACCTGACACATAAAATTAAACTTGCAGTCTTAGTCTAAGCTAGACTTCCTTCTGCACTTATTCTTGGTGGTTCTTCACTCAGAATAGGCAGTGGAATTATTATTTTTATGGCACCTGGAATCCCCGTCATTTCCTTTGTCATCCTTTTGATTTGAGGTAGACTTCAAGATCACATATAAAACAATAAGATAATTAATAATAAGATAATAGTAGGGAATCAGAAGAAAAAACATAGTAGAAAAATAATACAAAGGCAGCTATTTATCTGTTTATTTATATTTATTCATCATCAAGACTCGATCGTGCAGGCTCTATTCCAGAAGGGGTTGTACAATGACGAACAGAACAGACAGGGTTCTTGCTTCTTGGACCACAAAACACATGCGCTCCACACCATGAGCTTCTATATTTTTCTCAAGAGGGGTTAGGCAAAGCTTATCTTAGTATCATTTTAAGGACAGGGGAACCCATAATCAATTACATGATTTTCTCCTACCCTGAAGATCACCTCTCACACAAGGTTTCTGAGAGTTCCTACTATTCACTACAGAGTTCCTTGCTATTGAAGGGAACATTCCCTTTATCAGGATTCCTGACTTTGGTTGCAATGATTTTTTAGGAGTTGGTATCTAACCCAGACCAAGTCAATCAGTAATTTTAGTGTTTTGTCCAGAAAGTCCAGATGTCTCTTGTAAGTGCACAGAACTCAGGAGTTGGCAGGAGCCATGATTCTGTATCAGCAGCAAAGAGAAAAGAGAAAGAGCTGAACAGCTACATCAAGAGTACATTCATTCTTCCAGTGAGACAAGCTTTAAACCATTAAACTGCAGACACAGAGAGCTAGAATTATTTGTGTTTGTTTTCAAACTCTCTGCTCCTTTCACATGACATTTTTGTTTATCTCTGTGTCTCATATACCTCTCCCATTTTAAAAAAAAATCTTAATTTGTACTGAATTTGTGACAATTTTAGGAAGTTTGCCAACAAAACTTTAAATACTTTTAGGTTTTTTCTCGATATTCATTAGAACATGTCCTTTGCTTCTCTCTTCCTTGTTTTTCTGCCATGTCTTGTGTTCATTTTAAAAGGGATTTCCATTTATTTATTCCTCAACCGTGCACTCTGGACCCACCTAGTGATTCAAGATGATTATTTAATTCTTTTGAACATATTGGGAGCTTAGAATTTCTTCTCCCTGTGTCTAATTTCTGATTTATCATTAAACCTGACTCTGAATGATCACAATGCCTCTAGCATTTGAAGTCATGTGTATTTTTTGCTTCTGTCATTTCAACCTCATTGGGGATTACAGATAAAACAGGATCATTGAATTGCACAACTCAGAAGGAAAAAAAAAAAGAAGATATTTAGATGAGAATAGATGTTCCAGTTCACTTTATTGGAACCACAGTCCTTATAACAGAGTAACTCACATTGCTCTTCATGCAGCAATGCCACATTTCCATGGCAAAACGTGACCACATGCTGTGGTGGTTGTGTAAACCTGTAGTGATGGTCTCTGACTAGCTTTGGTTTTGAACTTTCTGGGGTTATTAGGAGACCAAGTCAATTTTCTTTTCTTTTTTTTTTTATGTCTGGAATAAGACAAATGAAGCTATACTAGAAAATAGAGATATTCCTCAGATTAAAACTCAAAGAAAAAGTTCACAACTCACAAAGGAGTAGTGAAGCCAAGAACACAACTCTGCTGCAGCATGTGGATAACTTGGAAGCTCCCAGTCGTTGGCAATGAAAACTTCCATGGAGAGCAGGTGCAGCAGAAGTTCTTCAGCTGTGTTGGTCAGAAGTCTCAGGAGTCAACAAAATTGTAAGGCTTCACCACAAACCTACCATCTTTTCTCGGTGGTAAATCTTTTGATCTGAAATCCTCCTAGAATGTCGATTCTTAGCAATCGAAAACACAGGCTACTGGTTAGTTATACCAATCATCTGCAGCAGAAGCAGAAAAACAATCTCATTAAACCTAATCAATTTTATTCTTAGAAGAGCATGCTGCTTAAGCCTAATAGCATTCATTGGTGAATTTTAATCATGCCAGCAAGAAAAGATTAGCATATTCCTGTGAAGAGCCAGATCCTGTGTCACTGAAAGTAGCTCAAAGTCTTCATTTCAGTCATTACATGAAAAGAAATACTTTCTCACAGAGCCCAAGTCAACCCAACATTCAGAGTTCACAGAGTCACAAATTCTTGAATATCTTTGGAATTTTTACCACCTCCCAAATTCTGGTGTTACCCTATCTTCTTGGCAGCTGTATTCTGCTTTTGGTCCAATTAGGTCTGCAGGATGCTCAGCTTCAAAGATGGGGCAGATGCTAAATGACTAAGGCACATCCAGAGTTTGGGAGTCTAAGGCAGACACAAAAACATAAGGCATGATTCATGTCCATCAAACCTATGAATTGTTTCTGAAATTAGGTTTTCATTTCCACCAAATTGCAGTACAATTCTTTGACAGCTGCGCTTTCATTGACTTCAGGGTAGTTTAGCAGTGGGAATTAGGTGTTGTCTCAAGTCACCATCTGCTCGAGCCACATGTCCTGTTTCCTCTTGGGTGCCTATACTTCCTCAAACAAATCAGCAGTGTTAAAATGTATGTTCTACTTTTACAACATCAAGTTTGGTGAATCCGGATCTCTGCCATAACAGTCTAAAATTGTAATCAAAGGGTTCAGATTTATGTTGTTTGCAGTCAGTTGATTTACCAAATGCCTTAATCTGGAAAATGAGATCAATGAACTTATTCTACCTTTCTTTCTTAACTTAGTTATCCACCTATAGAAAATGAACAAAATCGTGGTTCAAATATTTTTTTTTACCAAATAAATCAGCCCAAGGATGCAGAAAATCCACAGCCTTAATCAATTCCTCCATTAACACCTGCAACAAGCAACTCTTCCGAGAGTCGAAGCTCTCTGTGATATTTGGCACCATGGAATTGAGTCCACCAGGGTACTCCTGTGACTCCTAAATCTTCTCCTCTTTCACTGTCACAGTTGAGCTCAGATTGTAGTTCAGACCAAAATGTCCTGATTCCTTATGTGAAAGTAAGTTCACACAGCTGATCAGAAGGTAGTGTGTATGTTTTGTAGCATCTTCAAGGTAACCGTATTTAGCTTCATGTTGACGATCTCTCCAGGGTGGCCAGATGAGTGAGCAGGGAAGAGCTGGTGCCTTAGTCCATCAGTGGTGCTATAACAGAATGTATACAATCGCTGATGTGGAGTAAATTATAAAGAACAGAATTTATTTTTCACAATTCTGGTGGCTGAAAAATTGAGGGTCTAAGAGCCAGTATTTGGTGTCTGGTGAGAGACTTCTTGCTTTCTGCCATAGTGAATGGCAGAAGGGAAAATAGAAACTAGTCTTGTATCCTCACTAGGCAAAAAAGAAAGGAAAGCAAACCCACTCTGGCAAACCTTTTCTATACAGATGATAATCTGTTCATGAGGCTCCACTCTCACAACCTTGAACCCTTCTGCTAGGCCCTACTTCCCTTCGATGCATGAGGGGTTACATTTCTGATCCATGAATTTGGGGGAACATATTTGCACCACACCGGCTGGCTTTTGCCACCTGGGCTCCTGGGGATGCCTTTGGTGCCTGGTATATAATATGAACTCTGAGACCTGCTCTTTTATAATTTATGGAGGCAGAGTTAAGGGATTCAATTTGGAGGCCATTCACCAATGTCCTTTGTCAGGGACTCTGTTTAGTTTCTCTGGTTTTCTTATCTTCATCAGCACTCCCCAGCCTGGTTTATCAATCTCCTTTTGCATATAGATATTGCTATTTGTTCCATGGGTTCCTATTTGGTAAATCTGTTATCATTTGATTTCTCCCCTTATTTTTCCATTGAGTTTGGTCACTTTAAACTTATTGTGCTCTAGTGAATTGCTTAAATCCCCCTGTGACTTAAACTGGACTGGGAAGGAACTGGGAATTGATGTCTTTGGTTTCATAGATTATGTTCTAAAAATAGTGCTTAAGAACAGAAAAAGTAAGACCTTTTTGTTTAGTGATAAACCAAAAACAGACCCCTGGTTAGAAATTGAGTTTGGAAATCAATATTCAGATCAGTGTTCAATGCAGTAGGACGGGAAGAGAATTTAAAAATTATTGGTAATATATCTGAATTCTTAAACACAATCCTTGATAACCTGGCAGTCTTGGAACGTTGTATGATTTCCTGTATTCTGCAACAATTATCAAGAGTCGGCTTGGTACCATGGATTGTCATCCCCTGCCCTCATCTTTCCTGGCCCTATTCCCTGGACCACATCCTTTATCATAGGCTTTCAGTGTGAAACCCATCAGCATTAGTGAGAAAAAAGTTCCCGTAATGGTAGAGCAGGAAGAAATTGATCTGGACTTGGGCCTGATATCAAATCATGCCAATATAACATAAGTCTTGACAATACTAAGACTTCATTTTCTTAAATGTAAAATATGGAAAGCCAGCAAACCATTTCCACCAACTCTGATGTCATGAATTGAATGGTGTCCTCTCCAAAAAGATATACTCAAATCCAAACCCCAGTACCTTACTTGAAAGTAAATTTTTGCAGATTTCATCAAGTTAATATGCTTTAGGGTGAGCCTTAATTGTTTATGACTGGTATCTTTCTAAGACAGACACAGGGAGAACACCATGTGAAGATACAGAGACACAAAGATACACCAAGGGGAGATTGTGTGAGGATGTAGGAGAGCTTGGGGTGACACTTTTTTAAGCCTAAGCACACAGAGCTGCTCACAGCTGCAATAGGCTGGATAAAAGGCCTGGACAGATTCTCCTCTAAAACTTCCTAAAGGAACAAGCCCTACAACACCTCGATTGTGGATTTCTAAGGTCCAGAACTGGGAGACAATACATTTCTGCAGTTACAATCACCAAATTGGTGGTACTTTATTAAATCAACCCTAGAAAATTAATGCTTGCCCTGAGTAACAAAGAAATAATTCCCCAAGGAAGCTAAAATTCCAAAAGCAGGAGGAGAGAACCCATTCTTGGGTAGCTTCTCAAATCATATAATGGAAGCCAACTGACAGGAGAGGAAGGCCAGGTTCTACCAGGATGAACAGACTCTGCATCAACAGGGTTCTCCCATCATCTTCATTTTCCCAGAGAAAGGGAGTTGCACAGCCACAGGTCCATTGCCCGCACCTCTCTGATGCACCAACTGTCTTTACCTGCTGCTCTTTCTTAGAAAACTGCCTTTTTAACTACTTTTCAGTCCATCAGCAGCCGCAAACCAAACTTTACCTACCTTCAACTCTCCCTTGTCACTTCAGTTTAATTTGAGCACAGAGGTGCAGGTCCTGTACCCAGCACATAACTTCTATTTGTCCTTCAAACTGGCCATATCCAGGATCCTACCAGCTTACACATTTCAATCACACCTGAACATGCCTGTTTTGATACTCTTCCAGACATAAGGAAGTTAGTAGCTCAGGTTTGGTGTCTAATGTGTTTTCAATGGCCCCTGGGTGTTTCCTTCTTCGTTGAGGAAAGAAGCAAAGGGAAATCGCTGCCAATATGGAAAGCAGTTTGGAGATTCCTAGGAAAGCTGGGAATGGAACCACCATTTGACCCAGCTATCGCCCTTCTCGGTCTATTCCCTGAGGACCTTAAAAGAGCATACTATAGGGCTACTGCCACATCGATGTTCATAGCAGCACAATTCACAATAGCTAGACTTTGGAATCAACCTAGATGCCCTTCAATAGATTAATGTATTTAAAAACTGTGGCATTTATACACAATGGAGTATTACACAGCACTAAAAAATGACAAAATCGTGGATTTTGCAGGGAAATGGATGGCATTAAAGCATATAATGCTAAGTGAAGCTAGCCAATCCTTAAAAAACAAATGCCAAATGTCTTCTTTGATATAAAGAGAGCAACTAAGATCAGAACACGGAAGAAGAGCATGAGGAAAAGACTAACATTAAACAGAGACGAGTGGAGGGAGAGAAAGGGAGAGAGAAGGGACAATGTATGTAAATAGAAGGAGACCCTCATTGTTACACAAAATTACATATAAGAGTTTGTGAGGGGAAACAGGAAAAAAAACAAGGGAGAGAATTAAACAACAGCAGATGGGGTAGAGAGGGAAAATGAGAGGGAAGGGGAGGGTGGATAGTAGGGGATAGGAAAGGTAGCAAAATACAACAGTCACTAATATGGCATTATGGAAAAATGTGGATGTGTAACTGATGTGATTCTGCAACTTGTATTTGGGGTAAAAAAGGGGAGTTCATAACCCACTTGAATCAAATGTATGGAAGCTGATATGTCATGAGCTTTGTAATGTTTTGAACAACCAATAAAAAAAATAGCAAACCTTGATGATCATAGTTCCTTAATAGTTACTGTGTAATTTGCAAACTGGTTTTAGATACCCAGATCCCCAGCTCTACCGCTAACTCAGAACCTTTGCATAGATCACATAATCTCCAAATTGCCAGACTGTCAGTTGACAATGCTTCTTATTTCTTGGCATGGTTATAAAGGTAAATGAATTGTTAATGTGCTTCATGCTTTGTATTTAGTAAGCTCCCAAGTAAATGTGAGCTCCTCCTATTTGTCTCCTAGATTTTAGGTAAATATCTTATTTTTTCAATAATGCATTTGCAGTGTTTTGTTAATTCCTTGTTCATCTAGGACCTTTACATAAAGACTTTTTTTAAAGCAGTCGCTTAATAAGAAATTGAAATGGTGAAATCACAGTACAAACTAATGAAAAAGAAAATAAATAAAATCAATGCCAATAAATCTTGGCAGAGGGTTTTTTCTTAAACATGTATTGCTGCAATTGATTTTACAACTGAGTTTTATGAAGCATATTTCATTTTTTTAAGTATTCAATTACCTTGAATAGGTGCGCTACTATAGGCTGATAGTTATGTCACGGAGATAGCAATAAACTCACATTTTAAAAGGTTTCCAAAGTGGCTATCAAAGCTTTTCCTATTTGTCTGAGATTTTGCATCTGGGGGACAAAAGGAAGGGAAGTTTTTAGATATCTGCGTAGGGCAGCTGTACTCACTAAAACAAAATGTGGGAGATAAGAACACAAGCAAAGCAACTCAATAGGCCAAGGCAGTTCCAGCTCTGGTCATTACACAAGCATGGAGTATGGTGTGGACATAAATTTCTTGAGTGAGGAGTTGACTCCTACCAGAATGGGAAAATATCCGTGGAGCCAAAATACTTTTAGGGAAGCAATCCATCATCTTAATTCGAGTATAAGCTCAGGACATTTGTTTGATGAAAGTTTCCTTTTCTTTTTTTTTTTTTTTCATTATCTTCTTTCTTTGGAGAGGAATACTATTTCATATGACTTAATAATTAAGTGATTTAAACTATTAATAATTGAGTGGTGTTATCTTTTGAATATGGGTAATATTTCCCAAAGGTTCATGTATAAAGGCTTGGTCCCCAGAGTGGTGGTACTGGGAGATCCAGTGGACCTTTAAGAGACTTACAAGGTCTTGAAGTCATTGAGAGTCTGTTCTCAAAGAGGACTGTAAGACCCTGGTCTCTGTCTCTTTGTATTTCCTGGACTGAGGTGTTAGCACTCATTGGAAACACACTCTCACCATGATGTACCATCCTCACCAAAAGTCAAGCCAACAAGGCTACCCAATTCTGGACAGAGGGATACCTGTGTGGATCAACATATACATGAAATTCTGTTTCTCCAAATATTCTACAAGGCAGAGACCAGTATCTGGCATATCATAGGTACTAAAAATAAAATACCTTGACTGATAAATTCAAACTTACAGTTTCTTTTATCCTCCCAGACACATGGTAAATTCTATACAAAATTGGCATCAAAGTTGGTTGCTTCTGACTGTGATCTAAACATGAAAATTAGAAGGCATGCATTCAGTATCCAAGTCTGCTCCTGGCTTGATCTAATATACTGGACAGTTTCCCTCACTAGCCCAAGTCTCATTGGGAATTGGGGAATAGGCTTTCTCAGTAGTTTGTCATTAAGATTCAACCAAAGAATGCTCGTGAATTTGTGCATTAAACTGCTCCACAGATAGGACAGAACATTCATTTCAGATGCCAAAGGGAAGGCCAATTCTTCAAACTGTAAAAGTACAGAAAATGAGAGTGAGAGATCTTCCACAGACAACTGAGGTTTGAAGACACGTGACTTTTCAGAATCACACAGCTCTGTTATACAAATCATTCAATTGTATAAAGTAAGATAAAATAGCAAAGCTTAGGAGTATAAGGGATAACCAAGGTATATTTCAACCTATCTAACCTCTTCCAAATTCAGCCCTACAATCCCAAATCCTAAGTAATCAGGGAAGTGCTTTTCTTCCAGCAGGACCCCAGCCATGATGTGGCCTGTGCCTGGAATCCGAGATGCTGTGTAAGACATAAATGCATTATCAAGCATAAGCCTATCTCCCTTCAGTTCAGCTTTATTGCATATTTATGCCGGTGGCTCCTGGACACTTCTGAGGCAGGAGATATGCTTGTTTACCAGTTGGACGGGCTCCACTGCCTCTCACCTGTGCTGAGCTTAATCTGGCAGCCTTCTTCTGAGCCCAGCAATTTTTTTTTGACCCAGAAAGAGTCTAGGGATTCTGCATAAATCCAAAGCCTCTACATCAGACATTGGCAAAAAATAACATATTGAGCTGCGAGACCTTTCCAGAACTTGTAGGATCAAAAACACAAAGCTAATACCACAGGTGCAGGGCGTCACAGAAGACAGCCACTAAATCACACATGCTAATCAAAGTCTGAAGGTTGGCAGAATTCAAGCAGTGATTTCTACCAGTCTCCCCTGGACTTCTCTTGGGAACCAACAGGGAGATGTTGGATCTGTACTATTAATGAATCAGGACGCACTTTATCCGTCTGAAAGCACATTTGTCATGGCAATTTACATGAGTTAGCACCATGTTTCCCAAGCTTGCTACAGAATCTAGCAAGCATTCTTTTTAATGAGCTAACATCCAGAACGACATACACATTTTATGGCATTTATTACATATTGTCATAAACACTATTAAGTTAAATTATGGAACCATTTGCAGACGGAAAAAAAATTAAAGTGTTCATCGTTAAAGCAAGAATCTTCAGAAACACCCACTTTGTTGGTCCTCATTCTGTTGGATATAGAGGAAAGTCTGGAATATTCTTTGTCTCATTCTAGCTGAAAAGAAGTTCAGAGGTCTGCGCCTTGGCCAGGTACCAAGAATTCTGAGGTAGAAAGGGAAGGCCCGTGGACTACAGCAGGTGGAACCCAGGTACCTCTCAGTGACATAACCTAAGAGAAAAACTAAAGCCAACTTTAAATACACAGGGAACCAAGTTACCAGCCGTTTGGGTCAAAGAAAGAGAACCCAACTCATAGGTAGATTTAGCAAAGAGGCATCATGAGGAAACACGCTGAAGAGCATCCTCAAGCAGGTCCAGCATAAGGTATGCTTCATGTTAGGCCACACCCTCCACTGTGTGGCCAGGAGCTCTTCAGCTTGAACTTACACTTTCACAATAGCCTTTACTAATTGCCTG
The DNA here is from genome assembly GCF_964194105.1 of Spermophilus citellus. Classification (NCBI taxonomy): domain Eukaryota; kingdom Metazoa; phylum Chordata; class Mammalia; order Rodentia; family Sciuridae; genus Spermophilus; species Spermophilus citellus. The sequence continues at coordinate 9,656,702 of NC_138189.1, read as the reverse complement.
GCTTTTAAGGAACTTGTGCATCTGTAATTGGAATCAACTGGTCTGGAAGGGCCCACTGATGTGAGATGTTATCTCTCTAGGACTTTCTAGAATGCTGACAAATGCTCTCCCCTACATTTTCACTAACCTCCCATACTCAAAGCTCCTTCCTAATGATTCTGCCATTCTGGCAGCAATGTGGTATGGTGACTTAAGACCAGAGTCACTGAGTTCACCTACAAGCCACCTGTCCAGGGAGGCTAAAGTAACCCCTGTGCTATTTACAACTAAAATGTTGGGAAGGATAGTAACTACTTTTAGGGTTAGTATGAGGATTGAGTTAACACAGACTGGTTAATTGCCTTAAAACTGCCTGGTCTTGTAATTAATGAGTGTATTTAGGAGTTTCTAATATTTATTAAGTTATCTATTTATTAAGTATCTATTTCCTGTATTGTCTAAGACTAGCCATGTATGAGGAAGCAAATGTACCAGGCTGGAGTTTTAAAGTGTATTAGCATTGTTCAATTTTAATGCATGTCCTACCAAAGTTATTTTGCATTTTGAAATAAGGGAAAATGAGATGCATTGATATAAATAAGCAGAATCCCTCTGAATGCAGGCTGATACAGGTGAGTAAAAGTGTTGACACATTATATGAGCAATACTACCATTATTAACATGATTTTCCAAACTGATGATCATCTACTCTGTTAAGTTCAAATTACAATTACTTATTGATTTGTATATTTGTGGAATTTTTGGAAATCCAAAGTATATTTAAAAAGAGACATATATCTTTTGGTATTTTATGGAAAACAGGTATATTTTAGGCCCATGCAATTGCAGTATTTTTTTTTACTTATATAAATGTCAGGCCAGCCATTAAAAACTTTGTGCGGCGTGGAAAAATTCTTTATTGCGTGGGAGGGACATAGAAAGATGCCTGGTCTGTTTGGGCCCTGTTCTCAGCACCAGAATTTCCCTCTCCTTATTTATCTGGCAATTAAAAACATCCCTGCAAGTCTCCAAATTGCCTCATAAAGTAAACTGCTATCCCAGACAGTGGCTAGGGAGGGAGGCAGATTAGTGGGTAACTGAAAGCCACAGAGGAAGAGGAGGCCAGTGACATACCAATATTTAGTGCACAGGAAAGGGGACAAACACCCAGAAAGGGAGAGAAGAGACAGGAGAACCAGGTCCAATTACAAAGGAAAAGAGGGGGCAAGAAAAGGGGAAATCGAGTACAGTGAAGAAGAGTTGGGACTAGCAAATGGAGCAGATAAATGGGTAGGATGAGGTCTTGTCATCTGAAGACTCTGAAGGAGTCTTTGCTGAATTGTACCAAGACTTAGTGCTGCCTGTGGACTGAGGACACATGGCACCTATTTGAATATGAGGAATTGGACAAGAGTATGTTGTCCACTGTTTCTGAAAGTGGACATGAAAGAGGAAGGGAGGTGGGGATCAACTTTACTGAAGCTGGATCAAGGCAAGTTAGCTTCAAATCTAGTTCCACCACCTCTCCGTGCAGTACCTTAGTTTTCCATCCTTGTAAAATGCTCAAGCAACTCTTGGCTTCAAGTATTTTTGTTTGCTAGTTTACTTGTAAGAGCAAAACTGCTTCAGATTTAAACAAATGAGCCTTTTTAAATACATTCTGCAATGTAAAGGTGAGGATGCATAGACCATATCCTCTTCTTGAAGTCCCCAGTAATATCTTCAAATGAATCTGTAAATAAGTCCAGATCACATAAACAACAGCACTCCCTTTCTGCTCCCCACCACTTGCCAATCTAGCACCTTTTTGTCTCTCTTTCCAGGAAGAAAGAGGTCAGTACTTCTGGGCTGAAACCCCACTGCAGAATGTCACTGGGGCTCTTCACAGCAACTACACATCTTTTCGGAAACATCAATAACACACGAGCTGAGGAGAACTGGTTCCAACATGCACCTTCTGTCTTACAGTTGAACCAATGAAGAAGAGCATCTTCAAGATGCCATGTTCAGGGTGGAGGAAACCTGTGCATGTTTATACGCTGAGGAGGGCAAGGTGAAGAGGGAGAGGCTCATGAAAGAGGTGATCAAGTGGCTAATTAATAAAATTCTGCATCTCCAAATATTCTACAAGGCAGAGAAAGCCAAGGTTGGAAGGAAGAGATCCAACATACTCATCCTCTCCCATTTAGAGGGGAAGGACAAGTCACAATCTGACAGTAGGTGGTGCAGGTTTGGAAGAGGGACCTCACACACTAGGCCATTGGCCTTTGGGTTGCTTTACATTGCAAGGTAAAATAAAAATGTCCCAATCAGATTGAAGTTAAACAATAAAGGCATTTCTTACCTGAAGATATATTCAGATGTAGTTAGGAATAATGTAAAACAATGAATACAATTATCTGAAAATTAACCTGGAAACTCATTCTGGTTTTCTAGGAAGGCAGGCCGTCTGGGAAGAGAGAATGGGGAATAATTGTTACCTTCTCCAAGAGGGGAAAACAATACCTAAGTTCAGCATCCTCCCTCCCCACAGCACTGTCAGACAGTTTCTGTACAGGTGATCCCTGGTCCAGGGACCAGCAGCATCAACATCAGCATCACCTGGGAACACGTCAGGCATGCACATTCTCAGACCCTCCTTCAGACTACTGAATTAGAAACCTGGGAGCGAGGATCAGCCATCTGTATTCTAAGGCTAAGCTCCATGCTAAGGTTTGAGAATCACTGATGCAAACAGCTAATACCCCAAATCCAGATTCAGTGGAGAGATGTTTGAGGGTTTCAAAAGCAATTATAAGGACTTTATATAGAGTTACGGAGGAGAGTTCTTTGTGATACCTACACAAGTGGTTCCAAAGCTGGAATTGCTTTCAAATTTAACTTAGAAAAGCTTAGGTTTCTGTTTTTTAGCAACTGTAGCACAAATTAGTCATTCACAAGGGACAAGGGTATTTACAAGAGTATTGTGAGACAGTGACCAAAGTCATGTTGATTTAGTTTTACCTGTAATTGCCTCATTATTACAAAGCTTAGACACTCAGTATAGTAAGAGAATATGAGAAAGACCCACATTGGCATTCCAACTCTGCCTTTGACTCACTGTGTGACTGACATGTATATCTTAATCTCTCTGAAATCACTTTACTCATGCATACAGATCCCTTAACATTATTCTGAGAAGAGGTCAATGTATATTGTATTTTGCACAGTGTTTGAAGTGTCATAAAAGGTCAATAAAAGATGCCGATGAAGCTCACTGCTGTATGGCTTTTGTTGTGACTCTTATGGCTCTGCCACCTGCTCTGGATGTGATGCTGAAAACGTGAAGGAGTGGCAACACTTGGTGGAAGGAGAGTCTAGAGCTGTGGTGGGGAGAACAGCCTGGGAGAAGAGGGCCTCGGAAAACTCTGCCGACACGGAGACACCTAGGTTGCATCTTGGAGGGGAGCAAGGGAGGGAAGAGGGGTGAGGAAGGGTGACTGTGAGCGGAGGTCACAACACAGACCAGGGCATCTGAGAAAACAGACAGGGGATGTGGTGCTACTGAGGAGCCACGATGAAGACACAGGGTGAACCCGCAGGCTGAGCCCAGGCACCGACACCAAGACCCCACTTGACCTAAACAAGGAGTGAAACATGCATTTGAAGAAAATGAGGGGACATTGGTTGTATTTTGACAAGCCAAACAGATCAGCTTTAAAAACCCTACCGGCTAATGGGATAAGAATCTATTGAAGTGAAGATAAGAATCTATGGGGAAGAAATTGTAGTCTGGAGCTTGTTATGTAAACCTGGGTTAAACCATGGAAGAGAGAAGTTACTTGATAGTTTTTTTTTTTTGGGGGGGGGGTATTTTATTTTAGTACCAGGGATTGAACCCAAAGGCTCTCAACCACTGAGCCACATCCCCACCTTTTTTTAATATTCTATTTTGTGATAGGGGCTCACTAAATGGCTTAGGGCCTTGATAAATTGCTGAGGCTGGCCTTGAGCTTACAATCTTCCTGTCTCAGTGTCCAGAGTCACTGGATTACAGGCACGTGCACCTCCACACCCATCTCCTTGATAGATTTTAAAAGAAAAAGAATGTTTTCTATAGATAACAGGAGACTCATGATCAATAGTTCCACACTAAGCACACGGCAGGTAACTAGCAATGTGCCAGGGTCCACGGGGCTTGGTTACTGAGTATAAGACCCCATGACATCACAGGGAGAGCCCTACAGTGTGCTGAGCCCTATTGAACATATGGAAGGTAGAGGGTGTCGGGGCTGGGTAGGTTGGTAGAGAACCAAGTGGAGAAGGCATCCAGAAAGGAGAAACCCGGAGTCCTGAATCCTACTCTGTCTTTGCCTTGAAGGGTGGTGACCTTGGCAGGGAAAGCCCCTTTCTGGTCTTAGATTCTTCCTTTATGTAAAGTGTTGAGATTGGAGTTGAAGATATAAGGAAATGCCCCAGGTCATGATCCTTAGCCAGGGCTTATACCTGTGACCTGACATATGACAGTGATGAGATGAACAAGGTACATCATCCTGATAAATCTGTGTCTTTTTTTCTGATCATAGGTGTTACATAACTCTATACCTCTATTAAACTCAGCACGGCCATAGTTCAGCATACAATACAAATATGCATACATTTTAGAGGCAAAACATACAGAGACATATGTCATGCAAAGTGTGGTAGGTGAACTTCTACAAACACTCTCAGTGACCTGCACCCCCTGGTGTCTGCATCCTAATGTAATCCCCTCCCCTTAAATACATGCTGTTCCTAGTCACTTTCTTCTAAGAAATATAATACAGCCAAAGGGATGGTATGGAATTTCTGAGATCAGATGGTTTCTGAAAGCTCAGTCTTGTCCCCAGTGCCAATCCAATAATGAAGACACCATTTTAAGAAAGAGGGGAGAGGAGTTTTATTGCTTTGTTAGCAAAGAAGAAGCACAGGGGACCTGTCCCAGAGGCTGTGATTCTGCCCATTCAGGGGAACACGGTTCTTTTAAAAGGGGATTCAAAGGCTACATTCTGTGTCTGGAGTCGTATTTCAGATACGACTGGGAGAGGGTCATTTCTGAGATCTCCTGATCATCCCCAAGTCTGAATTACTTCATTCCTGTGATGGGTGTGTGCTCAAGGACAGATAACTCTGCCTAGGCTGCCTAGGAGAAAGGTGAGCCTGTTTCCCCTGGGAATAGAGAAAGAGAGGGATTAGGGAAGAGCCGGGAGAGAGGAAGACAAAGAAACATTTATTTTAAAAAATAAGCCATGGTGGCAGAGCAGCAAGAACAAATTCAAAGCATAAAGTAGGCCACTGTTATGAGATTATAAGAGATGTTGGTTCAACCTCCTCTCACTGAGTCCCTCTGATGAAGCCAACTGCCCTGTGGTCAGCTACCCTACTAAAATGTCTACCTGGAAGGGAATAGCCATCAAGGAACTAAATCCCTCAAGTACCAGGGGTTCTCAATCCCTGAGCCACATCCCCACTTCCTTTTTATATATTTTATTTTGTGATAGGGGCTCACTAAATTGCTTAGGGCCTTGCTGAGGCTGGCCTTGAGCTCATAATCTTCCTGTCTCAGCCTCCAGAGTTGCTGGATTGCAGGCATGCACCACAACACCCAGCTGCTTTATAGATTTTTATAAGAAAAAGAATGTACTCAGAGGAGAGGACTTGGAAAAATATGTTTCCATACCCCAGTCTTGATAACAGTCCTGGCTGACCCTTTTATACCAGAGAATAGAAGTCTGGGAGCTACAAAATAATACAGATGTGTTTTTGGGAGAATTTGTTATATAGTATAACTAATACTCAAGGATCACTTTGGGCTATGTATGGACAGAAACCTACAGAAGTAGCCCCTCCCTTGTCTCGGCCTTTAGAAGCAGTTTGTGGAAATGCCTATGAAAAACCCTTAAGAAAAGCAACATTTCATGTGGTAGAGGCCAGTCGAGGGGTGTTCCATTGAACATTCATAATTACACTAATTATTAACAGTACATGTAATTATAGTCATTATCCTTACCAAATCAACAAAATATTTTCTAGAAATCTGTCTTGTTTTCTTGTTAGCTTAAAATGTCTGAATGCAACGGTTTGGTTTGGTTTCCTGTTTGTGTTCAGTGACTCCTAAAGGACGCTATCAAAAATCGTTGGACAATGATCACAGAATGTTGAATTGAAAACATTTCCCAAAGCCCCAAGACATATTTCAGAAGTCACCTCCAAACACCATTATTGCTTGGCTGCTCAAGATAAGACTGGCCCTATTTTATAATTCAGCTTCACTTCAGGGCAGAGAGTGTGGGGCAGAGCATCATAAACTCAGCCAATGGAATGTGTTATAGAAGCCCTTGTTCTTTCACCCTAAGGAAAAGCTGTAGAGAAATGATATGGGAAATGTGGATAGACAGTCTCTGCTTTCAGAAAGCAATGCATTCTTGGAAAAGCCAATGTAGCATTCTCGGTGACTATTTTAATTGCCAGGGATGTCTGGAGAATTGGGATCGGATCTACCTTTGTGCTTAGCTGCTGCTGTTTTTGTTGTTGGGTCGTGGGTTTGTTGCTTTCTTTTAATGGTCCTCTGCACAAGGTGTGTGATAACATTCGACCAGTTTGGGACTAGGACAATAATAAGAAGCCCCATGTTCCTTCTGTGGGTCTGTGTTTATATCAGGATGATCTCCATTATGCTGCAGTAACAAATAATCCCCAAATCCCAATAGGTCCAAACAAGGAGGACATGCTTCTTGTTCTCATTAAATCAGCAGAAAACAACTCCAGGGTGTTGTCACTCTCTGCTCCCAGAGCCTCCCATTCTAAATCATTTCAGATTATGGTGACAGAGGGAACAAAGCAATTTTGAACTGGTTCCAAGGTGTTTTCCCCGATTGAGAACCTGGCATTCCTTTGGTCAAGGAGAGTCACACTTTCATGTCCAGTTGCGAGAGGAAAGAGAGATGCAGTCCGTCAGCACGCCCAGGAGGACCACGATGCTTGCAGGAGCCTGAGAGTGCACTAGGAACATAACCTCTCATTGAATCACGTTAGAGGTGAGTGAGCAGGAAGCATATGAACGTGTGTCTTGACATCCAGCCTGAAGATTTCATAACAAAGCTAACTGCCTTGCAGTTTCCTGTTCTAGGCAAACGAGATTCTCCCCAGCTTCAGTCCTACTTAGTGGAGAGGATGCAGGAAGGATCTTCGGACTCCAGCACATGGATAATATTTTTTGTAGTCTCAGACATATTATCAGTCTCACCTCCCATCTCCATGGGATTTCATTTTACCAGGCCTCCTCTCCTTATCTCCAGACACATCCCGAGTCTGACAGTCCCACCTCCCAGCCGTCACCCTGCTTCTTCCCATCATTTCATCATACTTCCAGTCTCTCCGCCTGCTCAAAGGGGAAGGGACTGGGCAAGAGTGAGTGTCATTGGGTCACCTAACAAAGATCCACAAACAGCAACTGTCAACTCTAGTAGGAGCTCTCCTCCACTGGTGTAAAATCCCAAGTGAAAGAAAGACCAAATGGTGAAACACTGAGTCTCTGGACCGAGGCCTGAGGCTACCTCTGCCCCTGCAGGCACTGACAACACGTGTGCCTTGATCATTTGAAAATTCTGGCATGTTAAAGAAAGCTTCCCCTTCCATGCCCTTGGTATAGTATGAGGCATTGGCTCAAAAGCTCCGGCACAGAGGACCTTGGTTCAAATCATTAACTACTTTGCCATGCTACCTGTGCCTCACTTGGGCTCAGCCTCTTTCTCCAAAGACAACAATGATAATTGGCTCAGAGTGTTTTCATAAGGATTAATGAGGATGCTGTGAGCACACGCCCATGCACATATAAGGTGTTCAACAAACATTAGGATCACTGTTCCCAGCACTTTCACCTATTCTTTTATGCCATAGGCATCTTACCCTCCGTGTTTTTTTCTTCCTTTTCTCTCTAGTTTTCCCCTTTCCTAGCAGCCATCAACCTACTACATTTGCCAAATTGCTAATACCAATACACACACTTGCACATGTGCACACACACACACACACACACGCACGCACCATGAGCTAACATACCCTCCCAATAACTGTCATCATTCATCAGGGTTCCCCCCCCCACCATCCCCTGCCTGAGCCTGGACCATAGCACAGAAGCCGAGCAGGCCTTCTCTTTTCTTTGTTTGATACAGTGATGTGGACAGAAAGGGCCTAAAGAGAGGCTAAAGGTCTCAAAAAGGAAATCACAGATGGTTTATTAGAAATAGCTTTTCCATTAACCATCTGTGTGACCTCGGGCCGGTTGCACTCCACCACTGCAAGCCCTCCTGGCCTCCCTGAACAAGGAGGAGCTTTGCTCATGAGATTTGACTTCTCACACTGACATTCTGACATTCGCAGTCTGAGAGCAGCACAGGAAAGAGCCGGAGCCTCCTCTGCAGGAATGGAGGACACATGCTGAAGCCGAGGCAGGGCCAGCCAAGCCAGCTGATGTGAGCAGTCTTCTGCTGCCAGCAAGGGACAACAGCACCTCTAGCATTGGGGTCTGAGGTCACAGAAAGGAAGCAGGAGTGGAAACTTAACAGTATCATCACTCTCCAAGTCTCTAGAGCACATCTCACCCCAAGGGACCTTCCATGTACATCTCCAGTTGAGTCCACAAACGATGCCCTCAAGTAGGGAGGGTGAGCATTATTGTCTCTATTTATGAAAGACACCTCAATTCAGGCCTCTACCCAGAACAAGGACTGAAACTTAAGGGTAGCATGGTAACAAGTTAAAAATGTTCCAGGTCTGCAGTCCTAGGTGGATGTTTATTGTCTCTCTGCTGGTTAACCTTGGAACATGACCATTAACAAACTCTGACTCTGAGCTTCAGACCTTTCCAACCTTTTGTAAAAGGGGAATAACAATGCTGCAGCTGCTGCTGCTGGTGATTCAAATGTTGGAGGGTATTGGTGAGACCCACATCAGATCAATAGATCCATCAGATTCTACTCCATGGATTACAAAATTTAGGCATAAGTTTTGTGGAGTTTTTCTATCACTAAAACCTGAATTCCACCTACTCATCTAGGCATGCTCATCACGGATGACAGAATAAGCTGCATCCTCTGTCCAGCAGATGCCCATTCCTGATCCCCTTTCATCTACCACATTCTGTGTGTCATACCTCTTGCTCAGCATACCATGTCACCCTCCTCCCCAAATATATACCCCTATCTTACAAATTACCCCAATCTTCAGTTTTACCAAGGACCCTGAGGGTGATGTCACTCTCCTAGTTCAGACTCTGAACTCAGAGCTGCCTGGTCACCTGTGCACATATCCAGTGGGGCAATATGACACCATCTACCTTGTCCTTGGAAAATCACAAGTGGAAGAAAGAACGTGGGTTTGGAAAGATTGCACCGAGGTCCCAGCTCTGCCAACAATCAGCTGGGTCACTTTGGTGAAGTCATTAAATCCTCTAGAAGCACAATTTCCTTGTATGAAAAGTCGAGAACACTTTTACTGTCTGCCAACCCTACAACACTGCAGATTTTTGAGCACCAATAAGGAGAGGATGCAGAAGGCTTTATTATTCATGTGCTGTTGGAGAGAGAGGTCTTTCTTTTTCTTTTTAATATTTTTAATTGTAGATGGACACAATACCTTTATTTTATTTATTTATTTTTTAATGTAGTGCTGAGGATCAAACCCAGTGTCTCACACATGCTAGGCAAGTGCTCTACCACTGAGCCACAACCCCTGCCCAAGTTCTTGCTCTTGATCAGTTATTTAAATATTGTCATCATGCTTCCTTTTTTACTGAAGTCTTGTCTGAAATCTCTCATCTGAAAGTAGTCTCTGACTGGATGAACTTTCATGGTACATATTTAAGGCAGGAGAAGAAATTTCTTCTGAATGCACACTAAAAGCCAAGTAATGTATTCAATTTCTTTGCATTGTTATCTCAATTTATTCCCACATCAGCCTTCTGAAAAAAATGGTATTGTCCCTTTCCAGATGGTGAGCAACTCTCTGGGGCTTGTGGACTGAGTGGTGGCACATATAGTGACTGACAGGAGTGAGGGATCAGCTCCAGACAGGCAGTGGTAGAGGGACTTGGGGACCTGCATGGGCAGCTGAGTGTGTGTCGAGACAGGAACATGCTGTGCATCCAGGAGGTTTCTATGGTCCCTGGACACTGTGAGCCACTCATGAGGATGAAACTGAGTCTGAACGTGGGAATGTGGCCAGCCACCGAAAACGAACAGACTGAAATACAGAGACAGCAGTGGAAGGCTGGGAACTGGCATTTAAAAACTGGGCTGAAGAAGAGAGGGAAATGGAGACAATTAAGAAGAGCCGAGGGTCCAGGGTAATGTCATGGTGACGTGCTCAGGCACAACTCAGAAGAGGAGTTTCAAGTAGGAGGAAACGTTGAGCAATGCTGACAACTGCTTCGTTTCTGCAATTCAAGGATTGAAAAGTGTCCGATGAATATGGCAGACAATTCTTTGTTAACCACAGAGAGGCCATTTTCAGGGGTCCATGCTGGCTGTGGGGGAGGGATGCATCTGATTTGTCAAGAGCTTTGTAATGTTGTGAACAACCAATAAAAAAATTAAAAAAAAGATTTACATTCATATGGAAAAAAAAAAGAATGAAGAGGAGGTTGGGCAGGTCATGCAGGGAGAGCAGGAGTTGACAACTCTGTGTGAAATCGCAGGCTGAGGGGTGATAACGGGGAGCATGGAGACTCCAGGGAGAAGCCTGGGCATGGGAGGTGGTCGATAAGCCAACAGGAAGCTGGCAGGGGTCCTCCCAGGAAGCTGGGGCCCTGCACCTCCTGCACAACTCAAGAGATGCCTGGAGAAATGTGATCACTTCAGCACCCCCCCCCCCAAAGCCAAGGCAGAAGATAAACACAGAAGGTGGAGCAGACCCAGAAAGGGGAAGAAAATAAGAAGCCTGGGATTTACTATTCCCCATGCTACACACAACACACAAACAGAGAACAACTCACGTGCACATCACACACACTCTGCCTGACACACATAAATACACAGGCCACACACATCACGTGCACTCATCTGCAAGACACACGACACGCAGATACAACACAATACAAACTACACAAAACACGCATCACATGTGTACCTCACATTGTATGCCCAGCCCACACAACACGAGTAAACCCTCACCCCAATGCATGCAATGCTACTGATGACACAGAACACACACAGCACAAGTATGTATTCACACAGCATTCACCCCCACACACAAAAAATACCCACATAACACACAGGAACAGAGTAGAGTTGCCTAGCAACACAACTCTGTGCACCATGGTCCCAGTGAGTAGGTCAGGAGGAAAGGAAGAGAAAGCTGTGTGCTCGTGACTAAATGGCTGCAAGATGAGTATTTAACCAGGCAGAAAGGAGAAGGGCATGAGCAGGAGGCCTCCTCCAGGCCCTGCATCTGCAGGACACAGAGCCCAGAGTTCACCCCTGGACTCAGCTCAGAGAGAGTGCAGCTCTTTTAAAGGCAGAATAAGCTGCCTTTCCTGAATACAACAGACATGAGTATGTCAACATGTAAATCAATGTAAGTGTAACTGATGTGACTCTGCAATCTGTATACGGGGTAAAAATGGGAGTTCATAACCCACTTGAATCAAAGTGTGAAATATGATATATCAAGAACTATGTAATGTTTTGAACAACCAATAAAAAAAAAAAAGGCAGAATAAGCTTTTTTTTTTTTTTTTTTTTTTGGCCACAGTGAATGAGTGGCCTCTTTGTAACTCTCACACATCCATCTCAGTCACTCTTGGAAATGCTGAAGATAAGGAAGGCCATTGCACATGAGGCATAGTAACTACAGACTCATTTCTGGACAATATAGGAAAGAGGCTTAGGGACAGGATATGGGACCAAAGCTGAGACAGAAAGAGAAATGTGCCCTTCATAGGCAGGTTCTTAGGAGATAGAAAGAAGGCCATCCCACCACGACTAGTCTCAGAGTTCTTGATTTTTGTCTCAACAAAGTCTTTTACATAGGAAGAATTCTACCTAAATGTGAATATTCTCTGTCTTTAAATTTTTTTTTCTTGTCTCCAGTGAAAAGGAGTGGGTGGGAGAGAAAATTACTCTTTTTGTATTATTTTCTTTTCTCATCTCCCTTTTCACTCCTAGAGCAGAAAATTCTGGAAAATATTTCCTGGCTCTCAGAAATGATGTTCTGGCTCTATTTCTTGCTGCCCTCCCTCTCTTTCCCAGGTCTCTTCTGACAGCACCAAGTTGCATGCTGGGCTGTCATAGAATGTTCTGAAGTTGTGCAAGAGAAACTGGCACACAGAGGAAAAAAAGTTTTTCTTCTACTCTGCTTAAATTAGTTATTGTCTCCAGCAGAGACAGACATTTCTTCTCACTTTCCTTGTAGGTTTCTTTTTGCTTTTTGTTTTTTTCCTAAAGATATTCTGATTTGAGCTCAGTTTACATACCCAGAATCCCAAGAATGCCAAAAAAGATCTCTGCCAACAGACCCTCTTATCATGTTTCTCCTGAGATTATCAGGATGCTCTGTCATTCTCCGGATGCTAGGGACACATGCCTGTTTTTCTCTGGGTTTCTACAGTCACAGCTCAATAATGCACAATAATAAGGTGTCCCAGCTGGCAAAAATGAAAAGCCAGACACCCTCAGCCGTCAATGTTGGCGTGCTAGGTGACCTTTGCATGGTTTTCCTTGAACTCAAAGAATTGGCCCAAAGTGATTCAGTCTTTGAAAATCTCTGTCTGCAACAATGTTTCTGCATTGTGTCTGGGACTGTCCCCACTTAGGACTATTGTGCAGACAGCGTTATTAATAGAGCCTGTTTTTCTCTCAAGGGTGTCTCAGTTTGATCAGTAAGTTCTTTAGTCAGTGAGGACAAGCCACACTGTGTGTCACAGACACAAAGATACCACAGGCAGAGCCCTTGCCTTAGAGCTCAGTTTCTTCAAAGACAAGCAAATCACAATTATGATATGACATAAGATAAGGGTACACAGGGGCATGTGGCTTTGTCCCATTGTGTCCCCTGTCTCCAGCATAAAACACAGAGGTATGTGACAATTTTGTTGTTGCCATTTTTGTTTAAACCAGTCATTGTTCTATAGCCAAAACCATCCCAATAATGACCCCCTTCCTTCATTCTATCTCACCATCTTCTTTCCTACTCTCCCTGGGTTTCTTTCATGACTCTTGCATAGCCTGGATCTGTATCCTCAGGGAGATAGGCAGGGTTGGGTAGCCATCACACAGGTCAAAGACACACATGCCAACTCTGGGTCCTTCCTCTGCAGCCAAGTCACTGGATCTTCCTCTGCTCCTCGCCGTGTGTTCTCTGCCTTTCTCTGCTAGGAACAATGTTTGCGGTGGGTCTTACTGGTTTCTTGCTGCAGTACCAAGTGCCAACAGCTGCCCCCTCCCGAAGACCCAAATTGGCAGCTGGTTCCTGCTGTTTCTGTTCTTCCTTGGCCACTGGTAATAAAGACAAGGCTGGCTAGCTGGTTCTCAAGATCGACACAGGCAGGCTGCTGCAGAGCTTGGACCTGATGGCTCCCATCACCCCAGGGAAGGCATGATCACTGACAGAGGCCTTGTCCTCCCTGGCCAGTCATTGCTTCTTCCTGGAGAGGCACAGGCTCTCCCTGACCCCATCTTCCCAAAAGGATGACTTCTCTCACCTCTTCCCACAGGTTCCTCTTGTCCAGCCCACAACTCCCACAAGTGGATCACTCAAGCCAAGCAGTTCCATCCCAGTAAAAACTGAGCCTCCATCTACAAATGTTAAGTGAGCCCCAGTTTCTTACATCTGTTTAATTTTTATCAACCTTTTAATAAAAATGTCATCATAAATTTAAGAGAGAAGGGAAGGGAGGAGAAAGGTCAGACTGGGAGAAATCTGTTGGGCTGCACCGAGTGTGTATGCTTCTTCCTTTCTTTACCGGAAAGTGTTCTGAATTTCTAACATTTTAGCATTTTTAGCAGTTTTACATCTTAAAGTTTATGGGCTGAAAAAATGTAAGACACTTACTTTCCAAGTGGCAAGAACATAAAGACAAATAATAAACAGAAGAATTAAGTGTACAACTGCAGTTCTGTGAGGTTCAGGTGAGAGCTGATGAGAGAATGGGAGCCGAGGGCCCAGGGGAGGTTTCTGCCCAGGACACAGAGGGAGCAAGGACACTGGACATGGACTGTCTCTTGATTTTTCTTGGAGTCATCTCCTAAGACATCTTGTTTCCTAAAATTGCAAATTCCTCCAGTAAAAAACCAGTATTCTCTGTCTTTGCTGTATTTGTTCATATCCCTTTGTGTGTTTTGCAATAGAGAGCTCCCAGCAATTTTCAATTGGTGACCTATACATTAAAGCAAGTGAGGAAATGAAATCATCTAGAAAAGTCCTGGAGTAACAGACAATTGCCCCCAAGTCTGCAAGCAAATCTTTGTGTGACCTTGAACAACCATGACATCACGGCTTCTTCTTCTGTGAAATAAGGATGATCAGATAATCCCTAACCTGTAGACTGGATTAACAGTTTCATGAGCCTGTAATCACATGATTAAGGAGAAGAAGAGAGACTTGAGCATTTGATGACTTACATGCAGAAATCATCTTAAGGAGTGAACATGAACTGTTTATCTTTAATTCAAGAACAATAGCATAGACAATGGTTTTTAATCCTGACTCCCGCTAAAATGCAAGAAAGGTCTGAATCAACATATTAAAACTCCATCTTCAAAGATCAAACCCAATGACACTGTATCAGACCTCAATACAAAGAGGAGGAATAGACCTGATTCACATATAATTCACTGGCCCGTTGAATAGAAACCAGTGGATTCATTTTTATCTCAGCCATAAAATCTCAATTCTATCTCAAACACGATATTTTCCCTTTCAATATAAGAGGCAATTTATTTTATTGTTACTTGAAACTAAAGAAATCCAATAAGCTGGATGGGAGCCAAAGAAGACCATAATGACAAAATGATTGATCTTTTTATAATGCATTGCATTGCTATCCTCAAATTGGAGAAATGCAATATAGAAGATACTCATTTATACCACCAACTGGTATTCATCTCTGTAATGGAATGTAATACTCCTTTGTATTTATTAAGTACCTGTCATCACTAGGAATACAAAGTAAAGGGGCTTCACTATTAATTTTGAGACATGGTCAAATATTAGTTTTTATAACCCATTGACGTAAAGAATCTATGGGGGTTAGAGGCAGAAATATCAGCTGTATTGCATGATGAGAAAAATGAAAATTTTGTATCCAGGATTGATTGGTGGAAGTGAAAGTTAGTAAACATTATTCAACAAGAATAAAAGTATATTTTAAGCAGTGGAAGTTCCCCAATAGTGGGGACTGGCAAAGGATGACAACTCCAAAGGTCTGGCTTTGGATAGGAAATGTTTTATACCATATTTTCCATCTATACATATGGGAAAAAATATATATATATATATATATGCATATCTGTGTGTGTGTGTGTGTGTGTGTGTGTGTGTACTAGGAATTGAATATATTTACTTATTTGTTTGTTTATTTATTTATTTATTTTAGTACTAGGAATTGAACCCAGGGGAGGTTAACCACTGAGCCACAACCCCAGCCCTCTTTTATATTTTGTTTAGAGACAGGGTCTCACTAAGTTGCTGAGGCTAGCTTTGAACTCACCATCCTTCTGCCTCAGCCTCCCAAGCTTCTGGGATTATAGGCATGTGCCACCGTGCCCAGCCTCATTTTATGCCATCTTGCTGATGCTTTATAGCACCCTTCTGACACATGTCTTATTACTCCATCAGATAGGTGAAAAGACTCAAAAAAGCCAAGCTCTTCTATTATTAGTGAGATTCAGGTGAGAGCTGTATTCAGCTGAGAGTTTTGAAATTAACTTTGACTATTTATTATATCTCAGCTCACCTTCATGATTTACTTATTGCTATCACCTAGTGTACTCAGAGAAAATACTTACATGTTCTTAAGGTCTTCCATCCACAGTCCAGAATAGTCTTGGGTGAACCTGTGCTTGAGCTATGTAGGTCTTCAGGAACATACCACTCTCAGGTATTCTGAGATACTACCCCATGAGGTAGGAGGGATCACTGAGACTTGACAGAGGGTGTGATGAATCCTCAGCATGGGAAAGCTTATCATGGAAGGTTGCCTGGAGGAATGTGGTGACAGGTCTTGATTTTATGAATGAAATATGTTGAACATGTATAAGACAGTGACAAATATTGCAAGTGCTAATGAAATCTTGTAAATAATGTCTGGTAACCCATTTGAGATTGCCTTTAGGGGAAACAAATATATATATATCATTGTTTTCTGTTGTTCCTTGTACTTTAGATAGCCTATTTTCCTATTTGTACTATATTTTCCTAGTATTTAGAAAATAATGTTACCTGAATTAATCAATATTTTCCAAAGGAAAAAAAAACTAATAAGAGATAGACAGACTGACGTATTGATAGGATGAGTTAGAAAAGAGGAGATAGGACTTGGCTCACATGATTATGGAGACTGAGTAGTCCCATGACATGCCTTCTGCAAGCTGGAAAACCAGAGAAGCAAGTGATGTGATTCAATTTTGATAACTTGGTTTGGGGTGGATGGAGAGACACTGGTGTAAATCTCAGAATCAGACCATCCATGAATCAAGATTTCCAATGTCCAAAGGAAAATGATGTTCAAGCTCCAAAAGGGAGTGAATTCACCCTTCCTCCACTCTCTGTTGTAGTTTGGCTCCCAAAGTATTGGATGATTCCCACTCACATTGGTGAGGGTGCTTCTGCTTTACTCAGACTACTGATTCAAATACTAATCTCTTCTCCAACATACTCACCGACACACCCAGAAATAAGGTTTTACCTACTATCTGGGCACCTCTAGCCCAGACAAGCTGACATAGAAAATTAAATATCACAATGTCTAATTAAATAATATCATGATTATCTAAATAATAGTAACTCACATGTAATCTAAATAGTAAAGTCTAAAATGTATACTTTTATAGTTCATAATTTACGTCAATTAATACGTATTCATCTGACATTAATTTACAATAATTTTATTTGGATTTACCCTAAAATCTTAGTATTCAAATCTGGGTAAATAAACTCTGCTCTGGTTGGAACCAAAGCTCTGAGTTGCTCCCATTCTAAATATAGAGCATCTGGGGCTTGATGGAGTTTTGTGGTTACCTTATTGAATCAATTCATAGTAAATTGCTGGATCCTAGTTTAGCTGCATCTAAAAAATAGTCAGATGACGTTTCTGGCTACATAAAGTTCCTTTTCTCCCATACGTACTATGATCTTGAGGAAATTACACTTAACATGCCAAAAATTAAGTCCATGGAATGCCTGGCACTATGACGATTGCTTTGTTTATTCTGTATTTCCCTTACACACTGCTATGGTTTGGATAAATGTCTCCCAAAGGTCCATGAGTTAAAGGCCAGTCCCCAGCCTGGGGCCCTGTTGGAAGATGGTGAAACCTTTAGCAGGTGGGGCCTACAGCAACTGAACCACCTACACAATGAGCTAAAATAAACAGAATAAACCTCTTCTCCCTAGAAGTTATTTAGATCAGTTATGTTTTACAGTGATAAAAACCTAACTAACACACATTCATGCTACACTAGTCTAATTTGTAAATAAAGAACAATGAGAAATTAATGACAATAACTACTAATAAAATAGAACAATTATAATAAAATACAATGGTGAGAGTCTTGTGAATGTATTCTATCCTCTCTGTCTTTCTCTCTCTCTCCTCACTTTCTCACTCAGAACTTTCACCTCAAGGAAGCATTTTACATTTTCATTTTAACATATCTTAATTACCAGTATCACTACTCTTGTGCTTTGGGAACGTTATTGGGTAAAGTAAAGGTCACTTGGACAGAAACACTGTACCACCACAACAAAGGATCTGATAACCAAAATACTGCTAAGGGGTGAATGGGTGGGCAGCACATACCACATGGATACCCTGGACAAAGGGGTGATTCGCATCCATGGCCAGGCAGAGAAGAATGACTCAAGATTTTATCATGCTTCTTAGAATGGTATACAACTTAAAACATATGAATTACTTTGCTCCTGAAACTTTTCTCCATGGCCAGAACATCTATGTATTAATCAGAGTTCTCCAGAGAGACTTTCCATTTAATATTTTAAGAACATTATTGAACATGTTTAATTAAAACCATGGATTAGCAGAAATGCAGATGAGGGTGATTACTCTACTGTGAAAAGTGGAGGCTGATTTCCTCCAGCAGAACAGGTTCCAAGAGATCACAGTTGAGGAAACTGCTGAAGTCACTCAGAACCAGAAAATCAAGACTGGAGAATCTTGGTAACACATAATTTGCACACAGGCAAGATGCAGGCATAGCAGGCTCCTAACGTGTTTGATAAAAAGTGCTGATATCAATAAATGTAAGCAGTCCCTGATGGTACCATGCTTGATTGGAAAGTAAAATGTGGTGCAGCCTTGTGGACACACTGTGCTGACTTCACAAAATCGCTACACGTGGAAGACCAGGGAGCTTTCAGTTCAGTGACGGGTGCATCTCCTGAGGCTTAGAGTTCAAGTTCAGTTCAGGTGATGACTTAGCTGCTTTCACCCTCCCTGAAGCTTAATAGAGTCTGAAGGAGGACAAAGGGGTTTGAAAAAGAGAATTGCTTTGAGCAGCTGATTGCAAATGTGCAAAATCAGAAAATCAGAATCTCAGCTAAGAGGTGGCATGTAGGGAGTGTCAGGGGACAAGTCCTTAGCGGCAGCAAGTGAAAGTGGAAAGGAAGAGGTGTCTGCTCTCTTGCTTCTCATTCTAAGTGCCTGAATCAAGTTAAAAAGTTGAAGGTCATGTGAAACAGTTTCCTTTAATACCATTTGAAATGCAGCTAGGAATGTGGTCCATCATTTCTGCCTGTGCATTGCTTTATCCATGTCTTTGTAATAGCACTGACCTTTAATACTATATTAGCAAACCATCCAGCAAATATATTCTAGAGCCCACTAGGTACAATGTGGTGCTCTAGTGGCTGGTTTCAGAGCCAAGTTATCTAGGTTCAAACCCTGACTCTACCACCTATTTCCTACGACTGTGGGCATAGGAAATTTAACCTCCCTATGTCTTCTGGTATTCTTCAGTAAAATGGGGATAATAATGTACATACCTCATGGGGTTGTTGAGAGGATGTACCTTGGCAAGAATAGTGCGTGGCCCATAATTAGGGCTACATTGGTGAGAACCGAAGATGCTGACCAAATAATCACCAAATGAATAATTATAACAACTGTGATCTTCATTATGAAAGCAAGTCAGATGAGGCGGTGAAAACACCTATCAGGGAGACCTGGATAAACTTATCAAAGCAAGAATCAAAGAAAGCTACCAAAAAGCAATGGCACTAAAAATGAGAAATCAAGTTTGAGTAAGAGTTCATAGAAAGTAAAGATTTGGGTGAAAATTCCAAATTGATTCACAATAATCTATCATCCACTAGACAAGTGGTTGCCAAACTAAACTTTTTTTTATAATTTGTGATTATAAGGTTTGCTGTCCACAGCCAAGCTGTGCTAGGATGCTAGGATACACCAAAGAATCAAAGAACACATGAAAGATGAAGGACATGGTGCTGAACTGTCTATTTTTTCCTCCAAGGATGACACATAAGGTCTCTGCTTCTGATGCTCCATTCTTCTGCTGTGACACAGAAGTGGACGCAGACCATGTGGATTGCCAAGTCCTGCACTGCAACAGAAGCTCTCAGGTCTCTCTCCCATTTAGTCACTTTTGTATATTAGTCCCTGAGAGGGCACTCCCAAATACCTGTTGCAGGAACCAAAGAATAATCAAGTAACATGATAATTATCAGAATATCGCAATGATATTCGGAATCTACTAGGTCTTTGAGGGATCAGCATGCATTGTAAGGTAAATATTTATTGGAGGAGGCTGTCTGCTAATGTGCCCTGCAGTGCTCATCATAGCAGCTAATACTGTCGTCTCCATTTTCAGCACAGCATCCAGCTCAGTGAAGTCATCCCAGAATTCCCACTTCACATTTATTTCAACTCAGGGTTTCCCCCTTTTCTCTGAAATAATGTAAAGAAAATCTAAAAACAGTTCCTTCTTTCTACTCCTTTGCTCTCAACTACAATCCAGCATCTGGCTTGTAGTTAGAAATCTCACGCTTCCCCTTCCATGGCTTTACATGGTGGCTAGAAAGCAGCTCTTATTCCTGGCTTTACTTCTCAGCAACCCCCCCACCTTTGCTCAGGGATCACGTGACTAACGCTCACCAATGAAATTGCTCAAGTGATGTCTGTCACCTGCAGGAGAGGGAGTGGGAGGTGTGCTGGGCCTTTCTCACTCTCTGTGTCTCCACCTACCAGATGAGTGTTGAAGTTACAAGGCTAAGATTCAGCCACTGCAAGAGAAGCTACCCAGTGGCCAGAGCAACCATGTATTGTCAGAGTTCTCCAGAGACACAGAACCACTAGGAGAGAGAGAGATAAGTACGATAGATAACAGACAATGTAGATGCTGCACATTATACAATATATAGACATACTAATGTAATATAATGTATATTTATTTATTTTAAGGTATTAACTCACATGATTAGAGAGTCTGAGAATTCTTATGATCTTCCCTCTACAAGATGTAGAACTGGGAAAGTCAATGGTGTAGTTCAAAGACCTGAAAGCCAGAGTACTGGTAGTGTGGATTCCAAACCCAATCTGAGGTCCTGAGTGCCACAAGCATTATGGGCCAAAGAAGATCAATGTCCTGTTCCATGTAGTCAGGCAGAAAGCAAATTCAACTTCCTCTGCATTTTTGTTACAACTAGGGTCCACAATTTGGATAATGCCCGCCACTTTTGGGGAGAGCCATTTACTTTACTCAATCTAGCAGTGCAAGTGCTAATTTCATCTAAAATCACTCTTACAGGCATAACCAGAAATAATGTCATACCAGATACCTGGGCATCTTGTTGCCCAGTCATGTTGAGACACAAAATTAACCATCACAACCCACAGTAATTAATCTGTGAATCAAAAATAAACTTAATATGTTCAACCACAATTCAGAAGGTTTTTTGTTGTTGTTATAGCAACTGATGTTACTTAGTTCACCTTTTGCTAGAATTTAAAACCTATGTTAAAATTCAAGACAGATTGTGAACTGCTCAAGATCAAAGTCTTTGCTTTTTTTCTCTACAAGAACCCTTTATTTTGCAGCCTAGAACTTGATACTTCTCAGACTATAGTTTTTAGATGAAGGAATTGATACTGAACTTAATGTAAGATGTGTTTGATAATCTGGAAACTTTCCTAGAACTTCCCAGAAGTCAATGGTGAAACCATGATGTAAAGGTCTAGACCAAATGAACAGAGAAGCCCACTACATAAATCACACAGCAACCTAAGTCACCATGTGTCCCTCCCAGGTAAGGTAATGCTGCTCTCCCTGGTATTATTAATTCCCCAATAAACTACCACAGTTATGAAAGATCAAACATGTAGCCATCACTGCTTCTGTTGTCCGTGCCTATTTTCCATAGCTATAGCCACATTATATGATTTGTTTGGGTCTAATCTTAGTTTGCTAGGATTCCATAGCAAAATGCTATCAACTGGCTTCAACAATAGATATTTATTTTCTTGCCAGTCTGGATACTCAAAATACAAGGACAATGTGACAACAGGATGGTTTCCTTTGAGGCCTCTTTCCTTGGCCATCTTCTCCCTGTGTCTTCACAAGGTCTTCCCTCTGTGTGCGTCTGTGTCCTGATCTCTGCTTATAAGAACACTAGTCAGATTTAGTTAGGACCCACTCTAATGACCTCATTTTAACGTATTCATTTCTGTTTAAGGTCTTATCTACAAATATAGTGACATTTTGATACACAGGTTAGGGCTTCTATATATGAATTTCAGGAGGACACAAGTCTGACCATGTTGTTAGATGCCCTCATCTAACAACAACGAACAGGATTAGGTTAGAATTAATGTATGTGTCACAGTCTAGCCTTGAGCCTGGGATCCTGATTAAAAGCTCCTGCTCTTTAACATGACAGATCGTCAGACCAGTCAACAGGAGTTCCCAAGAGTAGATTCCATTCCTCTGCCCTTGATATTCTGCCCCACTGCTCACAGCAACTGGGGGCTTCTCTATTCCTGCTGCTCCTAAACCTGGAAGAAGCCTCTGCTGGCCTAATTTCCGAGATGGTTCTGCAGTTGAGGCATTTTGGGATATGCCTTATCTGTGGTTAAACTTTCCTTCAGGAAAAAATAAATAAATCTAGATTCTCCAGGGATCAGCCAATTCAACCAGCTGTCTGGAAATATCACCCCTACAGAACAGCTCTTTCAAGCTTTTAAATAACCTACACAAAAGATCTTAGAGCTGCATTTTCCTTGTCTCAGTCATTTCAGAGTCATGTGTGAACTGTCCTTCTCTGTCCCCTCTTCCTTTGGCTTAGAGCAGGTGACAGATGATCCAAGTTTTCCTGACCCCTCAGACCAAGGTGAGCTGAGTCTACTATAGTGATATATGTCTCTTGTCCCTTTCTGCTTCATCTGTGGTCTCTGACCTTCAGTTCCCAGATCTTCCTAACTGACCTCTCTGACTGTGGTCTTCCTGCTTCCAATCCATTCTCCATTCAGGTTGTGGGACTGAACCCCTTGACACCCAAATCCCTTGAAGTCACCCCCAAGCTTGACAGTGCTCCTGCTCAGGTATGTTATTTCTTCTCCATGACCCCAGCTCCTCCCGCCTCTTGCCTTACATACCTGCCCTCCCACAGAATGTCATTGCCCTACTCTCCAGGCCTCACCTCCTGGTCTCTGTCTATTTTACCTTCTCTGCCTGCTGTGCTCTCACCTATCTTTCTATCATCCTTTAAATTCAGTGCGACACTGTGTCTTCAGGAAGGTTTTCTGGTCCCTCCCATTTTGGTTTAGGTGCCCTCCCTCGATGCCTATTTTCTGCCACAGCCTTTCTGGACATAATTTCCTAATCAAGTCTCTATCGTGGCAGTTATGATATTGCAGTGAATTTCCTTGCTGCATGTCCATCTTCCCCACAAGACCATGAGTGTCTAGCTCATATCGGAGTCCCTAAAACAGAGTTGAACCTCAGTCAAAGACGAACAGAGATAATGGTTCCTAAGCCTTTGCCTCCAAGTCCCCAACCCCTAAACACAGGAGATTTTAAATTAGAAATCATCACAACCTTCTTAGCAATGTTCAAACCAAGGAATCTGGTAACTGTTCTAATCCTCTTCCTTTGTCATATCCATGGACTCAGGGACCTAAACACCAATTAATTTTTTATTTTTATTTTTTAAGTATTTTATTTATTTTTGGTGCATTGTAGTTATACATAATAGTGTGGTTCATTTTGATACATTTATAAAGGCATATAAGTGTTTTATCCATTTCAATACCCAGTACTTCTCCCTGGTATCCCCTCCTCCTTTCCCCTGATAGCCTTGTACTTCATTGGTCTTCCTTCTATTTATTAATTTATTAATTGTAATTGGTGCATTGTCATTATAAATGAAATTGAATGCATTATGATATATCCATAAAGTTACCCAGCATAATTTAGCAAACTTCATTCTTCAGTTCTTCACCTTTCCTTCACTCCCTCTTGGTCACCCACTTCTATTCTACTGAACTCCCTTCAATTTTCACAAGATCCTTCTTTTTTATTTCCTTTTACTCTCTAGCTTCCCCAGCTGAGAGAAAACAGTTGACCTTTGACTTCCTGAGACTGGCTTATTTCACTTAGTATTATGTTCTCCAGTTCTGTTCATTTGCCAACAAATGCCATAATTTTATTCTTCTTTATATCTGAGTAGAACTTTGTTGTGTATATATACCTTATTTTCTTTATCTGTTCATCTATTTTTATTTTGATACTGAGGATTGAACCTAGGGGCTCTCAACTACTGAGCCACATCCTCATCCCTTTTTAATATTTTATTTAGAGACAAGTTCTCACTAAATTGCTTAGCACCTAACTAAGTTTCTGAGGCTGGCTTTGAACTTATGATCCTCCTGTCTCAACCTCCTGAGCCACTGGGATTACAGGCATGTGCCACCATGCTCGGCCTCCATTCATCAACTGATAGGCATCTAGGCTGATTCCACAACATGGCCATTGTGAATTATGTGCCTGTATCACTATAGTCTGCAGATTTTAGTTATTTTGGATAAATACCAAGGAGTGGGTCATATGGTGGTTCCATTCCTAGTCTTTTGAGGAATATTCATACCGTTTTCCAAAGTGATTGTACTAATTTGCAACACCAGAAAAACTCAAGGTAGTTCATCATTTCCCAGGATGAGTATGTAAGGTATATTCAGATAATGTATGGATTTTTTCCAACTACGGCATTATGTTGAAAACTTAGAGAATGACACTAAACGCTGCCTGCATTTGGCCTCCATCAACAATTACTGTTCTAAAGAAACCCCATGCCTCACTCTACTTTCACCTGTTTATCATTCCTACTTCCTGATTCTTGGCATGTCTTCACCCAAGAAACAAAGTAGAAACTGGCTAATTAAATACTTAAACGGTTTTATGGTTTGGATGAGGTGTCCCTAAAAAGGACATGTGTGAGCCAATGCAGAAATGTTCAGAGGTGACATCATTAGATTATGAGACTAATAATCTCATCAGTGGATTAATCATTTGCTGGATTAATAATTTGCAGGGATTACTATACTAGATGTAACTATAGGCAGGTACAGTGTGGTGGCAGGAAGCAGGTCCGTGGGAACTTACCTTCGAGGTTAACCTTTTGTTCCTGGCACCTTGCTTGCTCTCTCTGAGTTGAGCAGTTTCCTCCATCACACCATGAAGCTTTGCTTTCCTTGGGCCCAGAGCAATGGCATTGGCTGACCACAGACTCAACCTCTGAAACCATGAGCCCAAATAAGCTTTCCCTCCTCTAAATTGTTCTTGTCAACTATTTTGGTCACAATGACAAAATGCTGACTATCACAGTGAGAGACACAGCTCCCCCTCCTTCTTATAAAAGAGAGAACAAGTCTTTTTTTTTTTTTTTAGGCAGAAATCTTTGTTAAAATTTAGCTCTGCTAAATGCTTCCAACTTCTGGTTATAAAAGGAGGAGACAACCTGTTTTTAGCTATTGCAAACAATTGTCCTGGATGCTAATACTCCAGCTTCCTCTGGCCTCTCTGAAAACCTATTTTCTCACACCATAAATAAGGGTTTAAAAGTAGAAAAACATGTTGATTCTCAAGCACCCTGTGCATAGGAAGGTTGATCTTCTGGAAGGTACTGGAATCCCCAAACACTTGCAGCAAAGGCAGCCCCAAAGAAACTTCTAAATGCCAGTGGAATCCGGGCTGTGTGGAGGAGCAGGAGACGTCCTAGTCAATCACCCTACGTGTCTAGGCTCACATAGCACCCTGTCCACAGGGGGCACCAGCTCTCCTACCTATGAGAAATCCTGCATTTCACTAGCAAAATGTGCCCTCTTGGAAGCAGAGGATCAGTCTGTCCCCAGATCCCAACTGTGACATCATCCTAGAGTGTGGCCTTGGGAAAATCAACTTCATTTTAGAGAAGCTTCACTTTCCCCTCCTCCAAATAAGAAAATATATTCCGGCCATCCTTTTCCGAGGGGAAGATAAAGGAAAGTACTATATTGCAGCCCCTGAGGAGAATTTGGAGAAAGGTTTAGAATGCACACATTACTACACTGTCACTGAGAAATCATAGCTATCTCTGGAATCCAGGAACCAAATCTCTGGGATAGACTCTCATCTGGAAGTAAAATTCTATGAGTGTACGGGTGAGGGGGAGGGGGGATGGAAAATTAAGCAATAAAATTCTCAGCAAATCTCTGAGAAGCCTGCAACACAGTTCTCTTTTTCACAAGATTCTGATTTTTGAACATGGTGATTGGGTTTAATTTGCATTCAATTTTCAAATATATTTCATAGTATAGATTCTGAATAATTCAACCCATAGAATCTCTGTCATGTCCATCTGTCCCTCTCCATAGTTACCTGTAACATTCCACAACATTCCTAGGATCCCCTCCTCCTTTCTCTGGATAAGTCACATATAGGAGACCTACTCAGTCCTGCCCTATCTCTTCCTGAAGCCCCCAGATCTTGCCCTTACCCATGTACCCTGGTCTCCATGATCATATCCACTCTGCCTCTGCTACACAGATGTAGCCCCATTTGTTAAATTTATATTTAACTTTTTTTCTTACTTATTTCTCTAACATATTAAGGGTGACTAAGGAAATGAAGAAAATTCTAAATGTATTCTAAACAGGAAAAAAAATAAGCTCAAGTCCAAGGAAAGATGGAGAAGGGCATTTGAACCACAAGTGTTAATGATGCTGCTTTAATTGTGTGCTAGATTTGACTTTGCAATCCCCTGCAAAGCCAGGACACCAAAGAAAACCTAACAATTCTCCTTACAGGCAAAATAGAAATGATCATGTTCCTCATGGGACAAAATTATTTTTTTTATTTCTATTATTAAATTCTGGAAAAGATTTCTCCTGTGAGCCTTTATGAAAATAATAGCATGGTAATAATAAGCAGTATTGGGGGAATAATAAGAATTACATGCACCCATTCCCTAGTCATGTATTGGAAGTCTAGCAGGACACTGGTTCTTGGGAATCCAATGTGAAAATAAGGGATTCAGGCCTCTGTGGGATTCATGCAGGATTCTGATTGAAAACTGGTCCATTGCAGAAGGGTAAGAAATGGGAAGTGCAGAGTGGGGATTAGGCAGACTCCACAGGCAGAGATGTGTTCCATTCATTCAGTCTCTCACTCCACCTGTCACCCTCCCTGTATGTGGGCCAAGCGATGCTTGAAGCCCTTGGGATATGTCAACAAAAAAGATGGACAAAGTCTCAATCCTGAGGATTTTACCCTACTGTGACACAGAAAATACAACCATTAACATGTCTATATCTGAGTGTGTCCATAAAATCAATGAAAAAAAATCAAGAAACAATCAAGCAAATATAAGAGAGAAGGAAGAAGGAAAGGAAAAACAAAGGAGACCAAAGTTGAGATTTTAATGGAAACGACCAGTCAGTACCCTCCATGGAGAAGTATTTGAGCACAGACAGGTATGAAGTGGGGGAAGGCCTCGGGGCTGTCTGAGAAATGAGTCTCCCAGGCAGACGCAGCAGCAGGTACAAAGTCTGCTACAGACTGAGTCGCCTCCAAAATTGTAGAAGTCGAGGCACTGATTCCAGTGTCTTAGAATGTGAGTAAATTAGAAAGTAAGCTCCTTACAGAGTAATTAAGTTAAAGTGAGGTTACTAAGGAAGGCTCTAATCCAGGATGACTAGTGGCCTTACAAGCAGAGATTAGACACGGACACACCGAGGGAAGACCAAGTGAAGCCCCAGGGAGAAAACAGTCGAAGAAACCAATCTTATGACACTCTGATCCCAGACTTCCAGCCCCCCAAATCATGCCAGAATAGATTTCTGCTGTTTAAGCCATGCAGTTTGCAGCACTTTGCTATAGCAGCCTTAGGAGATGAATATGTATCCCAAGATGAGGACTCATTCCGCATTTATCATGAAAAGCTAATCGGGGAAAGGAGAGGAGCTGAGGTCTCAGCAGCAGCCTTGGAGTCCAGGAGGACACTGTGGGTGCCTGCTCATGCCCACACGGCCTTGGCCCAACTCTGTAGAAAGTCAGACTTACCATCTATGCTGCTATCCTCTCACCCTACACGGCTGATTCTCTCTACTTGGCATCTTGAGGGTTTCTCCCACCTCATAGAGACGTGTGTGTAATTCACATAGAGGGCAGGATTCATGGGCCGGAGGCTCCACATGCCTGGTGTGATGCTCAGCCAATGTAGAATGAATACAGGTGAGAAACATCCACACCCACTCTCCCTAGGTGCAGCAGACCTGAGGCATACCCAGGCTGTTACAATCTGCTTTGGGAATTTCCCAAGCTTTGAATGTATTTTGAATTTTCTTCCAAAATGGTTGTTTTTGGAGGAGTTAGAGCCAAGACATAACATGATCTGATTTTTCATGGTTTAAGGATATTTATGGCTGCTCTTAAAGAAATGGGCAGCCTAAGTTGGACCTTGAACAATGAATTAGATTTGGGGGCATCTCAGTCTTCAGGATGCAATATATGAAAATGTTCCTTGTGGGTAGATAAAAATTGAGGTCACCTCAAGCCACATCAGATCTAGCCCCCATGAGTCTACCTGAGAAAAATGGCCACAGAATGGATGATAGTGACATTTTCCTCTTCATCAATGCCTTCCCTTGTCTCTAGAAGGGACATTTAGACCTGATGTCTGGTATCTCTCAGTTCCCAGGTGGATACAAATAAAACACAAATGAACGAGCTTGAGGCTCTCCAAGACAGACATTATTTATTTTTCATTTATAGATGAAAAAGAGTTAAAATGACTTACCCCAAATCACCACAGAATCAGGCATTGTTAAGGAACTAAGCTCTGATTTTTCTGCCTCAGCACCTGCTGCAGTGTCTAACACAGGTCCACGCTGGGTGCCCAGAGATATTGATGAGTGAGTGAGTGAACAAGCCAGTCCACTCTCCAACTCTGATGCCTCACCAATGCCTGCCATAATTCCAACCATTTGTTCACCACATTCTCTGGCTCTCATCCCCCATGCTGTACTCCACCCCTCAGGGCAGCACCTTGCAGAAGCTTCTGGAACACAGCTTGGTAAACAATGAAGGATCAGAGTGAACCACCATATCATGAGAATTATATGCAGGCTTGGAATTGTCAGTATTTTACAAATCTGCTCTGATCCATCACAGGAGGCTGTGACAAAGAGTTATCAAGCAGGTAGTTTGAGCACATAAGTAGCAAAGTTTATAACTGGGAAACATGAAATATTATTCAGCCATAAAGAAGGATAAAATTGCGGCATTTGTCACTAAACGGGTGCAACTGGATACTATCATGATACATGAAGTAAGACAGTCCCAAAAAAAACAAATTCTGAGTGTTCTCTCTGATATGTAGATGCTAACACAGAATAAGCAGGGGAGAGAAAAGGAGTTAGTTGGATTAGACAAAGGGGAATGAGGGAAAGGGAGAGGGAGGGAAATAGGAAAGACAGTAGAATGAATTGGACATGACTTTCCTATGTTCACATATGAACACATGACCATGTAACTCCATGTATGTACAATATACCAAAATACACTCCATTGTCATGTGTATCTAAGTAGAAAAAATGAAAAAATAG
Organism: Spermophilus citellus; assembly: GCF_964194105.1. Classification (NCBI taxonomy): domain Eukaryota; kingdom Metazoa; phylum Chordata; class Mammalia; order Rodentia; family Sciuridae; genus Spermophilus; species Spermophilus citellus. The sequence goes on along the minus strand of NC_138189.1, from coordinate 9,627,376 downwards.
AATTGGAAACAAATGAATCTGAGCCCAAGTATCAATTAACTTCATACCTCATCTCATTTCTCTCTCTCTTTCTTACACACACACACACACACACACACACACACACACAACACACACATGCACACACTGACTCTCCTGAGTCAGGGCACAGGTCCCTCTGCTGCATACCTGACACACAGTTCCCAGCCATTGCTTTTCAGCCCTCCCATCTCCTGATCACCACCTCATGGGGACAGCTCAGTGCTGTTGGAAGGTCCTCTGCCATGGAGCTGGCGGTCTCCCTTTGTCATGTCCACTCTCGGCTCTCGGTTCTCCTCCTTGTGTCCATCCTTAACTAGCTGTCTCTCAGCTGGGATATCAGTCGGTGTTTTCGGTTCTCAGTTTCCTCCTGTGTACAATGAGGCTTGGCTGTGGCAGCCTCCACGTATCCTATCAACTACAAAATGCTGCAGCTTGGTGCACAGAGAACAAAGGAAGAAAGTTTTCTCTGAATGACGTTGCTGAACCCCGTCAGGAGTCTGGCATTAATCAAGATGATCAGACACAAGTGGCTGCGGTGGGTTGAGAGGGAGTTTCATTTGCAGTCAGTGGACAGTGAGGTCCCAGCGCTTGCTTGGAAGGTTGCTCCTGGGCTTTGATTTGATTGATGGGATTTGTGTTTCAAGAAAGTCAGAAATGAACCAGAAATTAATTTGTGTACATTTTGAGCATGATGTTGCCTAATCCCAGCTTTCTCCCTGCAAGTATTCCCACACTGACAAGCAAAGGACATTCTATTGTCTAAAATTATATGGACAGAAGACCAGAACAGGAAGGGTAGCCAGGGTTTCATTAATTTAATTAAATAGTGCTATGCACAGTGGTGCCTGCCTGTAATCCCAGCAGCTTGGGAAGCTGAGGCAGAAGGATCACAGATTTGAGGCCAACCTCAGCAACACAGTGAGACCCTCAGCAACTCAGTGAGACCCTCACCTCAAAATAAAATAAAAAATAAAGGACTACGATGAAGCTCAGGGGTAAAGTGACCCCGGGTTCCATCTCCAGTACCAAAAGGAAATTAAATAATAACTGATGCAAAGTAGGTGCTGGATTTGCCTCCCTGTGCCTCAGTTTTGTCATGTAAAAAAATGGGACCATGAGCCCGCCTGTTCCTCCCCACACAGCCTCCAGGAGCGTTGTCATAATTGACCTAGTCAACATTGCACGTTATAGCCTATGACGCACAGGAACTGCCACCAACCTGAACTGATGCTCAGAGGCCCGTTAGAAGGAAGCTGTCTGCAGGTGCCCTCTGTGTTCAGTGGACAAGGAGCCTAGCGTATGTGTAGGAGGTCTGGTGGAGCAGGAGAACCATCATCAGAGTGTTCACCATCAGGGTGTTCTCAGTAGGAATAAGTTTCTGATCCTTCCCTTCCCATGTTTGGAAATGAGATATGTAAAGCTGAGGCTCCACCAGCCTCTGGCACTTCTGAACAGTGGATGAGGAGCTCTCCGCAAGGAGGAAAGATGGGGAGCCGGATCCCCTTCCTTACGAAGCAGCCCTGAGTCACAACATTGTGGAGTTTAATTACACTTTGTTGTGGATGAGAGTTCTTCTGTCGTGGAGTCTGCCTTTAGTCAGTCACAGAAACTCCCCTGAGGCTCAGGGCCTTCAACCAAAACGGGCCCAGCTTGGGGGCTGCCAGGAAGAGGAGATGCGTCACTGGACATGGAGGGCTGCTGGGCCTGTGCGTGGCCTGAGGATGCTGCAGTGCCACCTTAGCTGCTCTCTTGCAGCGCTCTCGGGGGCTAACTGCACTGCAGTATGTGGCTTTGTGTCTGTAGGGTTGAAAGACAAACCAGGTGGGAAGTCAATCCTGCAGTTTGTGCATAATTCTGTTCCTGAATTGAAAACATACACCCCAGGCCCAGCTTGGCCATCAACTTGCTCTATACTTTCGGCAAAACCCATCCTCTCTGTGAGCCTCCATTTTTCAATGGGTAATGTCTCTGCCAGGTTCCCTTTGACTTCTAACTACCATAGGAGCAAACACACACAGGGCCTGAGAGCAAACGTCTGTCTGGAGCTGACTATCCTGTAAGGCGTCAACTTACTAGTCCTCCCCAGATTCTGTATGTGATGGGCCTCTTGCCATTCCCATTTTTCAAAAGAGGAAACAGAAGCACAGAGAAAGTAAAATAACCAGTGAGCATGGTGGCTCAGAGAGAGGCAGCGTTCTGAGTCACTCTGTGATCTGGCCCTCAAGAAGTAAAAATACTGCTTCTCTGTGAGCAATATTCCTGCTTCAGCACAGGAATCACAGCCATCATGCCTGTGCAGGCCTCAATGTCACAGTAGGTCTCTCAACTACTCGCCCACACAGGACTACCAGGTGCCCCAAGGGAACCATCTGCAGGGCACCATCTGCAGCAGCACCCACAAACAGAAATCCCAGGTGCAGCTCCCATGCCAAACACCTGGCAGCTACCCATGTGCAAGATCTCCAGCCATCACTCCTGGGTGGACCCCCATCAACCAACGTGGGGCTCCCCACATTACCTCCAACTTGAAACTCTGCAACAGGGTGATAGTCCCCTATGCACCAGAGTCTGCCTGCACTGGGAACCTACACAGGCTCTGAAGACAGCCACAGCTGCACGCTGTACCCCACAGACCCACTCACTGTCCAACACCATCACCCGGCTCCCTTGACCTGACCTGACACCCACTGCTGGAAGCAAATGCCTCCATCTTGGGCCACCTGCCTCACCATCTTAAGTGGGGGTAACTCCCAATTTGGAACTCTGGCTGGCCAGGTACCCAGTTTCTAACTCCCTCTTTCCCCAGCAGCTGCTAACCTGGCACAGTGCCTGCCCAACACAAAACAGCTCTCACGGGGCAGGTGCTCAGGATGCCCAAAGTGCCACACACAAGAGCCCCAGAGAGAAATGACCCTCATTAGGAAGCAGTGAGGGAGAGGTTGAGTATGATACAGTTTGGAGTCAGAGACCAGGAACTGGGAGGTCTTCAGAGAGATAAGGAGATAAGACCAGGCGCTCATATCACAGGAGCAGGACCCAAAAAGAGGACCCTGAGGTGCAGTCTCCCTTTGGGACCATGGGTGCCACACTCTACTTTCAGGTGCCCTCCACCCAGGACTAATCCTCCCTCTCTGGTTACCTTCACCATCCTGAGGGCAGAGATACCGCTACCAACAAATGACCCCACCTATTGGATGAGAAGGGAAGCAGGAAAGGTACTGGCCTCCAACCAAAACAATCCTTGTTTCTTCCTTCAAGATTTTTTTTTCTTTTTTTCTTTCTTCTCCCTCTCTATTCTCCTGCCCTCATATCCCCAGCATATGTAAAAGTAATCACTTTGCATGAATTAGGATACTGAGGACTCAGACAACTAAATAAGATATCATAGTTGTGTTGTATATTCTTTTTCTTTTTTTCTCTAATTTTTACTATTTTAACATTTTTAAATTTTTCTTAATATATAAGGTGTTTGTTTTATGTACTCTACTCTCTTCCCTCTTGTCTACCCAAAAAACAAAAACTACTCCAACACCTGAAGACTAAATAATATGCTAATGAATGAACAATAGGTTTCAAAGGACATGAAGGAGATTTAAAAAGTCTTAGAGGCAAATGAGAACACTGATACAACTCACCAAAATCTCTGGAACACTATGAAGGCAGTACTAAGAGGAAAACTCATGGCATGGAGTTCATCCCTTAAAAGAAGAAAAAGTCAACAAATAAATGACCTCACATTACATCTCAAAGCCCTAGAAAAAGAAGAACAAATCGACACCCGAAGCAATAAAGGACAAGATATAATTAAAATCAGATCTGAAATCAATAAAATTGAAACAAAAAAAAATTGAAAAAATTGATAAAACAAAAAGTTGGTTCTTTGAAAATATAAATAAAATTGACAAACCTTTGACCATGCTAATAAAGAGAAGGAGAGAGAAAAATCAAATTACTAACATACGAAATGAAAAAGGAAATATCACAACAGACACTATAAAAATATAGAAGATAATTAGAAATTATTTTGAAAACTTGTACTCCAATAAAATAGAGAACATCAAAGGCAGCAACAAATTTCTACAGTCATATGATTTGCCCAAATTGAATCAGGATGATATGCAATTTAAACAGATCAATTTCAAGCAATGAAATAGAAGACACCTTCAGAAGCCTACCAACCAAGAAAAGCCCAGGACCAGATGGAGACACTGCACCTATTAGAAGAAAACGTAGGCCCAGATCTCCATCATATCTGATGAGGCTCCAACTTCCTTAATAAGACTCTTATAGCACAAGAATTAAAATCAATAATCAAGAAATGGGATGGATACAAAATCAAAAGCTTCTTCTCATCAAAAGAAACCATCAGTGGGGTAAATAGAAAGCCTACATCTTGGGAGCAAATTTTTACCACTTGCACATCAGATAGAGCACTAACCTCTAGAGTACATAAAGAACTCAAAAAGTTAAACACCACCAAAACAAATAGTCCAATCAATAAGTAGGTCAAAGAACTGAACATATACCTCTCAGAAGATGATATATAATCAATCAACAAATATATGAAAAAATGTTCAACATATCTAGTAATTAGAGAAATCCAAACCCAAACTACTCTAAGATTTCATCTCATTCTAGTCAGAATGGCAGTTATCAAAAACACAAGTAACAATAAATTTTGGCAAAGATGTTGGGAAAAGGCACACTCACACATTGCTGGGACTGCAAATTGGTGCAGCCAATATGGAAAGCAGTTTAGAGATTCTTTGGAAAGTTGGGAATAAAACTACCATTTGACCCAGCTATCCCACTCCTTGGTCTGTACCCAAAGGACTTAAAAACAGCATACTACAGTGACACAGCCATATTAATGTTTATAGCAGCACAATCCACAATGGTGGATCCAATCTAGATGCCCTTCAGTAGATTAGCAAATAAAGAAAATATGGTGTATATATACACTATGGAATATTACTCAGCAATAAAAGAGAACAAAATTATGGCTTTTGCAGGTAAATGGATGGGGTTGGAGAAAATAATGCTAAGTAAAGTTAGCCAATCCCTAAAAACCAAATGCCGAATGTCTTCTCTGATATAAGGAGAATGATTCATGGTGGGATTTGGAGGGGGAGCATGGAAGGAATAGACAAACTCTAGATAGGGAAAAGGGGTGGGAGGGGAAGGTAGGGGGCATGGGGGTAAAAAAGATGGTGGAATGTGATGGACATCATTACCTTAAGTAGTACATGTATAAAGACACGAATGGTGTGACTCTGTAGAACCAGAGATATGAAAATCTGTGCTCTATACGTGTAATATGAATTGTAATGCATTCTGTTGTCATATATAACAAATTAGAATAATAAAAAGATTTTCTCCTGTTAAAAAAAAAATTACCAGGGCTGGGGATGTGGCTCAAGCAGTAACGTGCTCTCCTGGCATGCGCTGGGCGCTGGGTTCAAACCTCAGCACCACATAAAAATAAAATAAATATGCTGTGTCCACCGAAAACTGAAAAATAAATATTTAAAAATCCCCCCCCTCCTCTCTTCTCTCTCTCTCTCTAAAAAAAATTACCAATGTGAAGTCAAGAAAATTAAATCTTCCAAATTCAAAACCAGGGAATATGGCCCCACAGCTTATACTCTCTTTTGCACAAATGCTGTCTTTGAAATAAAGGCTCATCTGGTTCCATTTTGCAGAGACAAAACTGAGTTTCAGACGTTCTTCAAAGGCCTTGGACCAGTGGCAATCCAGGAGTTGCACCAAGAACTTCTGACATTCACACATGCTCTCTGGAACTCAGTGAGGGCAGATATCATGGCCAGAGATCCTGACCAACTGGGATTCCGAGGACCCTTTGGCAACTGGCCTCTCATCTCCAAGTTGAGCTCTTCCCTGACTGGGTTTATCTTGTTCCAGCAGCTCCCCTCCTCCCCAACACTCGAGCTGCACGAAGAGGAGGGAGTCTGCAGGTGAGAGCACAGACGTGTCCATTTTAGATTTATGAGATGCTGGATCAAGTCCCCAAAGAAGCAGATTAATCACAAGAAGTTATTTTCCTTTTAGTTAAAAAATATTATCAACAGTGGCTCTGGCCCTGCTGATTCTCAGAGTAGTCAGGGAGGCTGAGCACAGTGAGTGAGCAATATTAATTTCTCCCACTAATTTACAGATAATATCCCTCACATGTGCCAACAGCATGCAAGTCTGTTTGTACACCAGGTCATCCTTTGCCCCAGGGACTGTCTGAGTTTCCTGGGTTTTTCTGTTGACTTGGAAGCATCCTCAAGAAAGAAGACATGCAGAATATAGCAAGAGAAACTACTAGATACAAGCCCCCTCATCAGTAACACAGTTCTCTGGGAAGCTGGCTGCAGGGTAGTACTTTCAGCTAAGAGCCAACAGACCACATGTTTCACAGAAAAAGATCTGAGGTTCGAGATCCCGGTAAGATCTTATGTGATCATGGTTTACGAGCAAAATCAAGCTCTTCCATAAATCATGCGTTGAAGCTCTAACCCCCAGCACCTCAGAATGTGACTGTATCTGGAGATAAGGCATTTGAAGAATAATTATTTAAAAATAAAGCCATTAGGGTGGGTTCTAATATAATGTAACTGGAGTCCTTGGAGGAGAAGGGCATCAGGACATAGATGCACGCAGGGAAGAGTACGTACGTGAGGCAGAAAATGAAGGTGGCCACTGACAAGCCACGAAGGCGGGCTTAGGAAAAAACAACCTCCCTGACACTTTGACCTTGAACTCAGGAACTCTGAGAAAATAAATCTCCATTGTTTAAAGCATCCTGTCTGTGGTATGTTTGCTATGGCAAGTCTCAAAAACTAATGCATGTGAGCAGCCCTCTTTCCTTCCCAGTCTTCACACCTACGAAATATGAAGACTAAGACCGCCCATCTCCACGGACCCTGCAGATTCTGTTTTCCTTAGCTGGGTTATGAGAGTGACTGTGTAGCTTGTCATCCTATGACACCTAACCCAACATCAGAAATAAAGAGCAAGACCACATTAGTAAAGGAGTGGCCATGCCTTCCATTCTCCAGGCAGGCTCAGAAGCCCACCCATCCTCAGGATTAACACCTAACCGAAGCCTTTCTTGACCTCTTCTCCACACTCTTTCCATCTCCCTTCTCTGCTGGCTGCCCAGGTTTATAAAATATACTTTTTTAGTGCCTCGTGGCCTACCAAATTCCTCACACTATTTCTGTTTCCTGTGACCTTTGATAGATGGATTTCATTAGTGGCCAAAAATAATAATTTTTATGTCTCTCTATCTTCTTCAGCATGAATTTGCCCTTCTCTCATTGCACATTAGGGTCTACTTTCCAAACATTTGAATCTAGGTTGTCCTTATGACTTGTTTAACCCAACAGAGTGCAGCAAAAGTGACTTCAGGCCAGTTCCAAATCTATGTCTCAACAGTGTTGTACGGATCCTCTTTAGACTTCTACCTCTTCTATGAAAGCTAGTGAACACTCCCTGTTGTTGAACGGAAGATCACAGAGAGCCAAGATCTCACAGCCCAGGTTATTCTAGTCTGTCCTAGCCAACACCAAAACAAATTAGAGAGGCCAGCCAAGATCAAACCACCTAATAAATAAAGTTAGCTATTGACCTAGGGAGCACAATTGAGACTAGAAGGAGAACCCTGGAGGCCAGCCTGAATCATTAACATACAGTTGTTGTTTTTGAACCACCAAGTTTTGAGATGGCTTGTTACACAGCAAAGATTGACTGGTGAGCTACTTTTCTCTGCCAGAAAGTTAGCACCTTATAAGCAGGAGGCATGACTTGTCCTATATGTAAAGTAAGTGAAGAAAAAAATCATATATATATATATATGAAATTGTTCTCTACATATATTAGGCTATTCCTATATGGTATATGGCAGATATTTTCCAAATTGAATACAACATATTTCCCATCTCATATATTTTTATGCAACTTGGCTTTACCAAACTCTAATTGATGGCAGAATCTATTTGTCCCATATATTAAATCCAAGAGGGCCCCATAATTGTTTTGACCAACAAAATATAGAAGTGGGGCTGTGCTTGGGCTGAGCACTTTCTTTACTTGGCCTTGTGGTACTTCTTGAAAGCCAAGTTGCAATGGAAAGATAAGGTGCCAGGCTTTGATATGCCCAAATCATGTAGAGAAGTCCTAGATCATGAAACACATGTGAAAAGAGAGGTATACACAAAGGTGTGACAACCGGCCAGACATGGGAGTGAGGTGCCATTGTGAAAATTAATCCTCATCCTTAGCTGTCCGAGCGGGTACCCTGTGAAGCTGGATGACTTGTCCAATTCAGTTTTTTCATCACCTTAACCCACAAAATGGTAAGCAACATCAATGGTCACTTTAAACTTTGTACTCTCTTATTGTGCTGCAATAGATAACATTGGGGAGTATGTTGCCACAGAAAATTTTGCTCTGAAGCAGGTAAATATGTATTTATATCCTGCCTTGACTCCTGACAATGGTTAGTGGAAAGCTTATTTAAATATTCTATTTCTTAGTGTCCTCATCTATATAATCAGGATGCATTTAATCATTCAATAAACTCCACACAGAGCAAGGAATTTATAATAAGTTTGAGGAAGCAAGCAAGAGGTCAGAGAATTACAGAGCAGGGCTATCTGTTCTCCTACGACAAAAAGTACAATAAATCCTGGAGTAGGTAGGAGATGTGGGGAAAGTCTTGGATTCACTCTTGGGACTGGAAAGGAAAATGACAGATGAAGCAGAATTCTGACTGAGGACAGCAATGAAGAGAGTTAACTCAGAGAAAGCAGATACTAAAGAAGGGGGCAGCATGTTTAAAAGCCAGAGCTAGGAGAAGACATGGGGCCTTGGGGAAGACATAACTGGCTGTATTAGGAATCACTGTGAGTGTACAGGTGGAAGATCTACGCACTTCTAATCCATGATCACAGATTCCACCAGTCCAGGAGACCTTAAAATGAACTTCTCAAGAATGAATGGTCTGATCAATTTTAACCTTTTGGAAGGACACAACTTGATGAATGTACAGTGAAAAGGTGTTACTTTAAGCGTTGCTGAAAAACAACAACAACAACAAAATCAGTTGCTAGAAGATAGTTTTACAATTCAGCAAAGTTTCGGGAAGCAAGCAAGAGGCCAGAGAAGCAGTAGAGAAGGTCTTGGGGGGATGCAGTAGGAAATATCTGTGATTAAGAAATACTTGATCTTGTTTGTTTTGTTTATTTATTTGTTTGTTTGTTTATTTTGATATTGGGGATTCAACCTGGGTGCTACCACTAAGCTACATTCACAGCCTTTTTTACATTTTATTGTAAGACAGGGTCTTGCTCAGTTGTTGAGAATGACCTCAAACTTTGGATCATTCTGCCTCAGCCTCCCAAGTGGCTGGGACTACAGAAGTGTGCTATGCTCCCAGATCTTTTTTCTTTTTAAATAAAAAATAAAAAAATGTGCAACTCAAGAGTGTTCAAAAGAAACAATTTGGCCTGAGTTGGAAAGTGTAACTCCCTAAAAGAGCTATCAATGAGAATGGACACTACTGGATGCTCTTTCAAGCTCTGTGCAAATTGCATTGGCTTCTGGATTAGATCCACTTTATAGGAGATTGAAGAATAAAAGAGTAGAACAGCCATTGAGCCCAGAGTCAGAAGGATACAGTAAGAAATTCCAAACATAAGATTTGATGATGATGCCCAAACCAAATAGGAGAAGGGATCGCCCCTCACACACTCCTGGGGACTGAGCCCCAGGAGGGCAGATCCTTAACCCAGGGAGTGGAGAGTCAAGGAAGTCCTTCCCCCCTTTACTTGGGGATTACTGCATGCCTTTCAACAGAGCGATGTTGGGGAAGCTCCTGGACCTCCTGGTTGAACCAGTCTTTTAATCATTCAGGATCAGAAAACATCAGGAAGGGACAATGGAAGTGATTGATCTTAATGAAATCAGAAGTTCGGCCTGGGCAGGAGGGAGTCCCGTTGGCATAACCTTTTCTAGATCCCATTCACAAATGGCCATGAACCTGCTGGCAGGGCCTGAAGAGGTTTCTTGCTTAGGTCTGTTCTAATAAAATTACTCAGAAATGAACTAAAAGTGCTTCCACACAATGATGTGTTAACCTCAGATCCTCTGGAATCCTTCCATTACTTGAAGTAAACAAAGTATAGGAAATTTCCTCTTCCCCTTATATGGACTGGTCCATAAATCTATGGACTGGTCCCACAATAATTCAGTAGGAACCATGGACCTAAATATTAAACAAGTAAAGCTTCCTAGTGGCAAAGGACGAATGCATAGAATGATTAAATCTCTTTTGTGGAAGAGGAAAAACACCTTCAAGCCTGTCTGTTCATGAATGTGTGAGGAGTGAGCACAGCAAATATTTGCAAAATGCATTGTGTACAGAAACAGGCAACAAACACAAACTGACCTTGCAGAAAGGGACATCAGTTACAGCCTCCTTTCAATGCTTAGTTCATCCTCTGAGGACTAAATTAGGGAAATTGCAATGGATGAGGCCATATCTAGGAGTAACTGGCTTTTAATAGCCAGATTCCCCAGGAGATTTGGGAAATCTTAAATAGAGACTTAGAGAAACATGACTGGAATGTGATTATCCCCGTGAAAACGTGAACCTTAGCAAGTGAAAAATGCTGCTTTTGAATAATAAATGAACCCAGAGAAAGGGTACTCATACAAAGATGAGAAATGGAAAGATGAGAGGGAGAGCCGACACTGATGAAGCACCTGTTAGGTGCCGGGCCTTTAGTACAGTGACATCACAATTCAATGGAATGGATGACATTATTCTCATTGTATAGGAAACAGACATTTTGGAAGTTTAAGATACTAGCCTAAAATCACACAGCTAGTAATTAGCAGAATTTGGATTTCAACCCAAATGACACAAAATAAGAGCTGGACAGGAATGTCTCATCCAGAAGGATATATATATATATTAGGCTAAGAAAATTTGAGAATTAGTTGTCCATGACAGGCCTTCCTCTAGAATGGAAAAGAAAGAATGCTTTAAAATTCATCCTTTGGAGACGTTGGCTATTATCACCATCCTGGTCTCATGCATTGGATTCCATCATTACTCATCAATGACGTCCTGACTATCAGTTGGATTCTCAGGTAGACTAGCCAGCAATGAAAGAACTGGATTCCCAGTGAAACCAAATGTAGCCGACACACCTAAAGATGACTCCAGAGGATTCAAGTCCCTGTGTACCTCCTGCCCTTGGGTGCAGGTACAGCCTGTGATTGCCTGGGAGATGATGCATGCCATTCTTGTGGTTAACTTTGTTACATGAGCTTAGTTAGATTTCCCTGATGGCCTTGAAGAAGCCAACAGTCACACTGGGAACCACTTCTGGAGAGGGCCAGTGGCAGGGAACTGCAGATGGCCCCCAGGAGTTGAGGGCAGCCTCTGACAGGTGAAGAATCTGAGTCCTTCAGTCAGACATCCTAAAGAGAGTGCATTCTGCCATCTCTCTAAGTGAGCCTAGAAGCAGATCCTTCCATGCTCAAGTCTCCAGAGGAAAACAGCTGGGATGACCCACTGATTGCAAGTTGATGAGACAGAGGAACAGAGGACTCAACTGAACTGTGCCCAGACTGTGACCCACAGATATTCCAAGGTAATAAATACATGTTGTTTTAAGCTGCTAAGTGTCTTGTGATTTGTAACATATAATGCAGCACTAGACAGCAAATACCCTGAGATTCAGTTCTACTTGTTACAGCAAAGAGGGGGAAGGCTATGCTTTCAACATACTCATTACAACAAATGGCAAGTGTAGTGTATGTGTGTGTGTGTGCACACACATGCATGCATCGATAAGTTCTGCACACAGACTAAATAGAGACCTAGTGCTTGGGGAAGTCAAGAGCATAAGGGATTACTTGTCAAGAAGGAAGAATAAGGCAAAAGAAGGGGAGCACCTGGCATTCTCAAAACTAAGGTGCTTCCCACCCTGATGCTGCATGCAGCTCAGAGCAACGGTTAACTGCCTGTATTTTGTAAAGTCCTGGCTGGAATCCTTTTTCTATCTTATAATTTTAGTTATAAACTCTATGCCTCAGTTTTCACATCCATAAAATGAGAATAATAACAGTGCCTCTCTCATAGAACTGATAGGTACATTAAATGAACTTGTATAAGTCTTAGAAATAGGACTGGCCAAAGTGAGTCCTAAAGGACTGTTGCTATGGTGAACCTGCCACTCAAAACTGAAAGTGTCAGGTGTGAATCTAGGAAGGCCCATAGTCGACGTGTGCCCACCTTCCATTGTTATAATACATACCTGAGGCTGGGTACTTTATTTGTAAAAGAGTTTTATTTAACCCATGGATTTGGACCTCAATGTGTAAGATAGGACAGCCCCATTGATTCAGCCTTAGGTTAGGGTTTTATGGCAAATGGCATCACAACAGCCAGTGTACCTGTGAGTACCATCTCATGGAGAGCCATACAGGGATCCAGACAGCAGGGAGGGTCGAGCCTTGCTCTTCTATAACAACTTTTTCTCACAAGAACTAACTCAACCTGTGAGACCAGCATAATGGAATGGATTCTCTCTGAGGGCAGCACTTCAGTGACCCTGCACTAAGCCCCACCTCTGAAAGTGCCCACCACCTCCTACATCACCACACCAAGTGTCCAACACATGGACCCTTGGGGGCACACTCAAACCACACCCAGATCAGACCAACCTCTGTGTTCCGGTGGCTATAAGCAGGCCCAGGAAAAAGTGCGTCCTTGCAGTGCAGGACTCTAGACGCGCAGTCATGCATCCATCACCATTGAGGTCTGTTTTCTAACCGTCTATCATGTACCTGCTAACAGCACATAAAAACAAAAATAATATAAGAGTAAAACAACCCTGTCTCCTGTGCATAATGGAAGGTAATAAATCATGAATAAATCATTCATCAGGAGAAAAACAAGTGAGTGGTCATGCATTTCAGCAAATAAATCACCAGCAAGGCTTCTGGAAGCTGAAACAAGAAACATCTGCAGGGAATAAAGCAAGCCTACCAAGATGGATAAGTCACTCCATTAGTCTGAATTAGAATCTCACTAGTCAAGTCCATCTCTTGACTGACAACCTCAGCCTCACAGGCTACTCTATAATTTGACCTTGTCTCACCGAAATCAGTCTTAAGCAATCTGTTCTTAGGCAAGTAGAAGGAATTTATAATTGATATGAAAAATAAGCAAGCTTCCTGGGTCATCAGCTAGGAAACTGATGTTTCCAAGTTCTTTAGAACAGAAATGTACTCTAAACCCATTTTAGTTACAGTTTGAAAATCAGGAAGGTGATCCTGACAAACCAAACACACAATTTTAATGATGAAATCTCTCACCCTAAGGGAAAGATTTAAGAAATTGCCTATCAAAGAAAGTCATAAAATCTTAAAGCTGAAAGGGACCTTAGAAATTTAATGAGCTCAACACTGGTGCAAAAAGATTAAATGGTTTTTCCAAGATCACAAAGCTTCAAAGGGTCTAAGCCTGTAACTTCTTAGCCCAGGGTAAGGTGTGACGTGGACCTATATATACAAGAGTTGACACCCCATGAAAAATGACAAAATGAATTGCACAGTGGTTAAGTAACTTTCTCAAATCCAAAAGATGTTTAAGGGGAAGATTTAGGAGTAAGTCTTAAGTCTGCCGAATCTTGATCGCCTCATGCTTTGTCTTCCACTGTAATCCCTCTGTTGAGAGAATGGCAGGGCCCTGCACTCAGACCACGGCTTATGGCATGCATTCCATAAAGACTGTCCGATATTAAAATTGTCATAAAAATGAGTAAACAGGATCATTGTATTAAATTTGTTATTTATTTTTCAGTCTTGGGGAAATTCATCTTGATATTTAATCAACCATTCCCTGATAAAAATAGAGTTAAGTTGTGAAACCTAAGCTACCTTTTACACATTGCAGAAATTGTCTCATTTATTGCAAGTTATCACATTTCCTAAAAGGACTGCAGTTGAGTCTGAGTCCAGGATGCACACCTTGGACTTGCTGCCCAGATGAAATTCAAAGCCTCCAGCTAGTATCTCCTATAGGATTTGCCTCAATCTTTGAGCCAAGGTCATGTTTTATTTTTATTGGGGTTGCCCCTAGGCAGTGACTGAGTGAGGCTATTTGATTTCAAGGGCCAAATGTTATCTGTGCTCTTGAACTCCCCACTGGGCTGGCGTAGACTGTGCCTATCAGCCAACTCTTTTATCCAGCCCTGTTCTCTCTCCTTTTCCTATCATAGGTATTGCCTCCCTCTAAAGGCTATTTACATTCCAAATTCCATTCCAATGCCTTTTGCTCAAAGAACCCAGCCTGCAACTATGAAGAGAGGTCTGAGAAAGCAGGTTGATGAAATGAGATTTAGTGTTGCTCAGCTGGAATTTGCCACAGCCCACATCCCCTGTAGATATGGAATAATATGCACATAGGGATAATGGATTGGATAGATGTAACTGGGTTGCACTGATGTCCTAGTTAATCAAAAGTCAGAGATGGCTTGCATTGATGTCCTAGTTAATAAAAATTCAGAGACATCTCTTCGGTTGTTTGCTAATACACTTTCCTCTCATGGAATGGGTAAATGTAGAACTGGAAGATAAAGCTCAGGATTTAGTAGTCATAGTGACTTATAGTCAAAGAATAACTGAATACTAAACCCAGGAAGATCTGACCTATAAGATTAAGGTCCTACTTGGGCACATGCGATAGGGCCATCTGGGTGCACAGAGACTTTGATTCTCCAAACCTCTCAAACATTCTAAATCCAAACTAGTGACCACTGCTCCCCTTATAGTGACAGCACTCTGTTCCTGCAGTGACACATACAGAGGTCCCACAAGACAAGAAGCCTCATCTTTCAGGAGCTGCTACATCTTCTTCTGGGCACCAGGTCTATGAGAAGGGCCAGATAAGGCAGCAAAATGGCTATATCCCCAAGTTGTTCTAAAAACCAGTCAGTTGTGAATGAGCAGAGGCTGGGAAATATATGTAAGACTATATTTCAAGGATGCAAAAGTCAAGAGTCACTACAAAATAATTCTGTAAAAGGGTGAGTTTGTGGAACTAAGTCACATTCTCAACACATGCCAGAAACCTCAGGGGATAATACAAAGTCCCTACTAAGATAGCTCCTAGGGAGGCTGAAGAAGATGGCAGAATAAAGAGGTCACTTCCTTGGAGGCTTCCTGGCATGAAACTGTGGTAGTAGAAGCAAATGTGACTCCATTTTGTTTTATGACTTCATCCTATAAAACAACCATGCCAAGTAGAAGAGTCATGACTGGAGCAAGATGTTCTTTTCCTTTTGCTATATAAACCTTTAAGAACACGGAACTACCTAATGGGGTATTGTTTCTGTAACTAGGGTAACGGAGCTCTGTTTCTGTAACTGGGGTGCAGGGATAACTGTGACTGGTTAGGCTTCCCTCCGCTTGACTGCTCTGTCCTGCTTCTGTAACCTGGCTTGCTTGCATTGGCTAGACCCCACAAACATCCCTTTTGCAGTTTTCAGGCTTATAAGGAGTGCCCCTGCAATTGTTAGGGGCTGATAAGGGGAACAGCTTTATGTTCTGGTCAGCCGCCACCAGTGTGCTTCAATAAAGGTTTGATTCGATTATAAGTGAGTAGTCTGGAAGTCAGTTTATGCAACCCTGGGACAAAGGTTGAACTATAACAAAAACCAAGAAAAGCAGACAGCAAGGTGGGTGGAAAGAACAAAAATTCAGGGAGACATTACTGGAATTTAATAATGGATCCTGAAACCGATTGGGGACTTCGGTGATCATATATAATAAGGAAGAAATCCCCAGTGACAGTCACAGCAGACACAAACTAGAATGGTCCCTCTGCAAATGCAGTAAAGCACTAAAGAATTAAAGGAACCCCTCATTCTAGGGAGGACTTTTTGTCCAGGTATGAAGAGTTTAGAGATCAAATACACTGCCCCACTAAAAGTAAGGTGCACTGCACAATATCCTTATACAGAAAAGAACCACATCAGTCCCAGCAGAGATGTTCAGAGGACAATGGAAGAAACCATTTGCAGCTGAGGTGCTGAGGCCAGCAGCTGGGGGAGCCGATTTCTGGCAGACCCAAGTCTGGCCCCCACAACAAGCCAGGTAAACACATGCTGCATGACAGAGAGTATATCTAAATGACCAGGAGAAAATAAAGCTTGGAGAGAGGTTTACACAGGGGATAATGGTTGCTGAAACCCACCAGGCTTCCCCCTCCATTTCCAATCAGCTGCTTGTAGGACAGGCTAGAAGAGAAGCTCCCGACTGGAAATTCAAAAGAGCAGTGGTAGGAGAAGGAGAGATTGAGTTTGGAAACTGAACCAGAGACCAGGAATCCTGGGGTCCTCAGATAACATAGTGGGTTAAGAACTGGCTTGTTCACCACACTAATGGAACCCAAAGGGGATTATTGGGGTGCAGTCTTCCAGCATGGACTGGCAGTTGCTGGGCACTGGGAGTGTGCCAATTTAAAGTCTCCACATGGACTGGCATTCAGCAAAGAGCCTGGAGTATACCTAAGCCTAAACCCCACCTCTAGCATTTCTGCCTCCAGGATTAACCCTCTCCATAGCAACCCCACCTTAAGGGTGGAGGAAGTAACTGCAGACCTAACACTGAGGAGAAGGAAAGCTGATAATCTTTTGATCTCCAACAGAAACAGTCCTTCAACTTTTCGTCAAGATCTTTTTGTTTTTCTTTCTCTCTCTCATGTTTCTACCATTTTTGAAACCAATTATTTTTCATGCATCAGTTTCTTGAGGACTAAGATGTCTGTCTGATGAGTATATTTCAGTTTTGTTCTGTATTCTTTTATTTTTACTTTTTTCTATCTTTAATATTTTACATTATATATATTTTTCTCTCACTTATCTGTTTAGCTTGATTCTCTTTCTTGCCTTTCTCCTGCTAATAGGCAACATCCATTGTCTTCACTTTCACTCTTCCTTTAATTTTTACTTCTACCTTCTCGCTCCTTCCTCATATCCATCACATTCTAAACCACTTCTGTTCTCTCTTTGTCCATCATTTGAAATTGTAAACACTTTTACAAACTTACTGTTTTATTGTAGGCAATAACTGAGTATATAATTTCTGTTTATTATTACAAAACTGTAGGAGCTATTTGGTTTAAGGCCATATGTTATTTGCATCGGTTGCTCTTATTATTTGTCTCCCGCTTAAAGATGAAGTGCAAATCTTCAGTGACTCTATAAATAGTCTACAGGGTAGAAACTGTACTGCCCCAGATCCATATTGCTAGATGAGTAGACACAAACAACATGGAAAAACAGGGGGGGAAAATTACCCCAAACAAACTAAGAAGCCCCAATGATTGAATCCATTGACACCACAGTGGAAGAAATGTGAGAGAAGGGGTTTAGAATGTACATAGTTAAACTGATCTGCAAGGCAAAGGACGATGGAAGGAGTGAAATCAGAGAGCAAATACAGGAGGTGAAAGATCACTTCAATAAAGAAATAGAGATTCTGAAAGGAAATCAAGCAGAAATCCTCAAAATGAAGGAATCTGAAAACCAAATTAAAAATTCATTGGAAAGCATCACCAACAGACTAAATCAGATGGAGTTTCAAGCAATGAAGACAAAATATATAACCTTAAAAATAAAGATGACCATGGAGAAAAGATGTTAGGAGAACATGAACAGAAATTCCAAGAAATATAGGAAAACATGAAAATACCAAATTTAAGATGTATTAGGATAGATGAAGGCATGGAGATATAAACCAAAGGAATGCACAATCTTTTCAATGAAATGTTATCAGAAAATTTCCCAAATCTAAAGAAAGAAATTTAAAATCAAATATAGGAGGTGTATAGGATCCCAAATATACAAAATTACAATAGAACCACACCAAGGAACATTACTATGTAAATGCCTAACAAAATAAGGAGAGAATTTAAACTATGCCAGGGAAAATTATCAAATTATGTTTAGAGAGAAGCCAATTCAGATCTCAACTGATTTGCCAACCCAGACCCTCAAAGCTACAAGGTCCTGGAATAATACATACCAAACTCTGAAAGAAAATGGATACCAACCAAGGGTACAAATCCAGAAAATCAAGGTTCAGATTTAAAGATGAAATAAAAGCCTTCCATGATAAACAAAAGATTTGCATCTAGAAAGCCTGCACTATAGAACAATCTTGGAAAAACATTCCATGAAGGAGAAATGAAAATTAAAGTGAAAATCAGCAAAAGAGGAACTATACTAGAGGAATAGTCAATAAAAGGAGAAATGAATTCAAATTAAAAACCAGAAATAAATCAAAATGGAAATAAAAATCATCTCTCAATAATAACATTGAATATAAATGGCTTAAACTCATCAATCTAAAGACATAGACTGGCCGACTGAATTAAAAAGAAGACCCAACAATATGCTGTCTCCAATAGACTCACTTCAAAATAAAGACATCCAGAGACTGAAGGTAAAAGAATGGGAAAAAAAACATCATTTATATGAACCACATAAACAAACGGATTTCTACTTTCATATCAGAAAAACTAGGACTTCAAACCAAAGTCAGAAGAGACAAAGAAGAACATTTCATATAACTTAAGGGAATTATACATCAACAAGACATATTAAATATCTATGCTCCAAAGAATGGAGTATCTATATATGTCAAACAAACCCTTCTCAATTTCAAGAATCAAATAGACCACAACAAAATAATACTGTGTGACTATAATACAACTCTCTCACAACTGAATAGATCCTCCAAACAAAAACTAAATAAAGAAGGTATACAACTAATGAATACAACTATTAATTTAGATATATATATATATATAGAATATTTCATCTATCAGTAACTTAATACACTTTCTTTTCAGCAGCACATGGATTCTTCTTCAAAATAGATAATATCTTAGGGCACAAAGAAACTCTCAGCAAAGACAAAAAGAAATATAATACCTTGCATTCTATCAGACCATAATGGAGTAAAATTAGAAATCAACAATAAAATTAAAAATATAAGCTACTGTAATCTCTGGAGACCACATAATACACTATTGAATGACTAATAGATACAAGGAGAAATCAGGAATGAAATAAAAAATAAAAATACTTAGAGCTAAATGAGAATAGAGATGCAACATATCAAAATCTCTAGGACTATGAAGGCAGTGCTAAGAGAAAAGATCATTGCATTGAGATCATTACTTAAAAGAATAGAAAGCCAACAAATCAATAACCCAACATTACATCTTGAAACCCTAGAAAAAGAACAAATTAATAGCAAAATCAGTAGAAGACAGGAAATAATTGAAATCAGAGCTGAAACCAATAAAGATTAAACAAAAGAAACAATTCAAAAATCAACAAAAGAAAAAGCTGGTTCTTTGAAAAAAAAATGGTAAACGCTTAGCCACATTAATGAAGAAAAAGAGAGAAAACTTAAATTAGTAAAATTCATGATGAAAAAGGGAATATCATGGTGTACACTGCTGTAATAAAGATGATAATCAGAAATCACTTTGATAATTTATATTCCAATAAAATAGAAAATATTGAAGACATTGACAGATTTCTAGAGACATATGATATACATACCCCAATCTGAATCAGGAGGACATATGCAATTTAAACAGATCAATTTCAAGCAATAAAATAGAAGATGCCATCCTACCAACTCAAAAAAGAGAAGGACCAAAACAAAATCTCAGTTGAGTTCTACAAAACCTTCAAAAAAAAAAAAATAACACCAATACTCCTCAAATTGTTCCATGAAATAGAAAAGGAGGGAACTCTTCCAAACTTGTTGTATTAAGCTATTATCATTCTGATACGAAAACCAGACAAAGACACATCAATGAAAGAAAATTTTAGACCAATATCCCTCCTGAGCCTGGAAACAAAAACTCTCAATAAAATTCTGAAAAATGCATACAAAAACATTAAAAAGATAGGGCACCATGATCAAGTGGGGTTTATCCCAGGGATGCAGGGTTGGTTCAACATATGGAAATCAATAAAGGTAATGCATTACATAAGTAGACTTAAAGACAATAATCATACAATTATCCCAAAAGAGACAGAAAAAGAATTTGAGAAAATACAGCACCCCTTTCTTGTTTAAAACAGTGGGAAAACTAGGGATAGTAGGATCATACCTCAAAATTGCAAAAGCTATGTATGTAAAACCCAAAGCAAACATGATTCTTAATGGAGAAAAATTGAAAGCCTTCCCTCTGGAAACTGAACAAGACACAGATACTGTCTTTCACCACTTTTATTCAACATTGAAACTTTAGCCACAACAATGAGACAGAAGAAAGAAAATAAAAGTATACAAATAGGAAAGGAAGAACTCTATCCCTTTTTACTGATGACATGATGCTATCTTTTGAATAGCCAAAAAACCTACCAGAAAAATTCTAGAATTCATAAATGAATTCAGCAAAGGAACTAGATATAAAATTAACAACCATAAATCAATTGTGTTCCTATACATTAGTGACGAATCTACTGAAAAAGTAATATTTAAAAAACTACCCCATTCACAATAACCTCCAAAAAAAAAAAACCTGGGGAATCAGTCTAACAAAAAAAGATGAAAACTTCAGAACACTAAAGAAAGAAATTGAGGAAGACCTTAGAAGATAGAAAGATCTCCCATGTTCTTGTATAGGCAGAATTAACATTTTCAAATGGCCATACTACCAAAAGCACTACACAGATTTAATGCAATTCTTATTAAAGTTCCAATGATGTTCTTCATAGACATAGAAAAAGCATGAAATTCATTTGGAAAAATAAGAGACTCAGAATAGCTAAAGCAATCCTTAGCAAGAAAATTGAAGCAGGAAGCATCACAATACCAGACCTTAAATTGTACTACAGAGGTACAGAAACAAAAACAGCATGGTATTGGCACCAAAACAGACATGAAGACCAATGGAAGACACAGAGACATACCCAAATAGATAATGTTATCTCATATTAAACATGGGTGCCATAAACATAAGTTAGAGAAAAAATACCCTCTTCAACAAATGGTGCTAGGAAAACTGGAAATCCACATGTTGCAAAGTGAAATGAATCCCCTATCCCTCACATTGCACAAAACTCAAATCAAAGTGAAATCAAGAACCTAAGCATTAGATCAGAGACCCTGGGCCTACTAGAAGAAAATGTAGGCCTGGATCTATATCTTGTTGGCTTAGGAACCAAACTCTTCAACAAGACTCCTAAAGCACATGAAGTAAAATCAAGAATCAATAAATGGGACAGTATCAAACTAAAAAGCTTCCTTTTAGCAAAGGGAACATGAATAGGAGAGCCTACAGAATGGGAGAAAATCTTTGACACCTGTACCTCAGAGCATTAATTTCCAGGTTATATAAAGAACTCAAAAAACGTAATACCAAAAACAAATAACCCAATCAATAAATGGGCAAGGGAACTGAACAACACTTCACAGAAGAAGAAATACAATTGGCCAACAAATGAAAAAATGTTCAAAGTCTCTAGCAATTAGAGAAATTTAAATTAAAACTACACTGAGATTTCATCTCAGTCTAATCAGAATGGCAATTATCAAAAATATAAGTAACAATAAATGTTGGCAAGGATGTGGGGGAAAAAGTACACTCATACATTGCTGGTCGGACTGCAGATGGGTATGCCACTCTGGAAAGCAGTTTGGAGATTCCTCAGAAAACATGAAATGGAACCACCATTTGACCAGGGATCCCACTCCTCAGCATATACCCAAAGGACTAAAAAAATCAGCATACTATAGTGATGCAGGCCACATCAATGTTTATAGCAGCTCAATTCACAATTGCTAAGCTATGAAACCAACCCAGATACCTTTACCAGATGAATGGATAAATAAAAGGTAGTATGAATACACAAAAGAATATCACTCAGCCATAAAAAAGAATAGATTTATGGCATTTG
Organism: Spermophilus citellus; assembly: GCF_964194105.1. Classification (NCBI taxonomy): domain Eukaryota; kingdom Metazoa; phylum Chordata; class Mammalia; order Rodentia; family Sciuridae; genus Spermophilus; species Spermophilus citellus. The sequence goes on along the minus strand of NC_138189.1, from coordinate 9,605,342 downwards.
CCAGTAAATAGATGAACCTGGAGACTAGCATGCTAAGTAAAATAACCAATCCCCCAAAAACAAAGTCTGAATGTGGTTTCTGATATGAGGATGCTGACTCATAATAAGGCAGTGGGGGAGAGTGGTGAAGAATACCAGTACTTTGTATTAGACAAAGGGGAATGAAGGGAAGGAAGGTGAAAAAATATATATATATAGTTCCTAGATGCCTGGAAAAAAGCAACAGCTCAAACTGAGTGAGTTTGTAATGCCTGAATTGCTGGGAAAGGGACTCAAAATCTTCAGGAAGTGTGAATATTGGAATAGTTACATTATGGAAAAACAAAGGGCTTACCAGAGGATTATAGTTCATAAAAGAGTCTGGAAAATGGACCATTCACATTCTAACTCCTTCTCAGGACCTACTAGGGAACCCACTCATGACTCCTGAATACCAGGAAAATTGCTGAGACTTCCCTGCAAATAGTGTTTGCAAATGTTTTCATCAAATATAAATCCTGCCTCTTGCCTAGATGAACCAACTTCACTCTTATCTGAATGTCCATTCACCTCTGAACCTCCTCCAGTTTCTCTCATGCACTTTATCCTTTTGTGGAGATTAGAAATAACCTGTATCACTCTGGAGAAGTAAAAATGGCACCCTTTAAAGCAGTTACACTTATAAATAAAAGTCTACGTGCTACAACATATATCCTCATATGTATGAGAATGCTACATACTTAACCAGTCATTTCCACCACACAATTACCTAAATAAATTGGGCCATGGCCTTATTCCAAATAGACAAGTATTTCATGGATACCTGATTTGGTTTAGTCTCTGGACTGGACAAAAAGAAACAATAATCATAGAGTTTGTGATCAAAATAGTTCACTGTCAGGAGGCAGAAAAAGAATAACAGATCCTTTTAGTTCATTAAACAATTCACTTTTGGATGGGACCAACTACACTGATATTCCAATTTATTTTTCAACCACACCTCTTTTGGGTTCTGATTCCAATTATGCCCATGCAAATGAAAAAATTGACAAAAATCTGAATGCAAAATCTGAGATACACTAAGTCTAATCAGTGGTCCATATTTGGTCATCCCCATTGGTGCAGCATTTTAGGCCTCACTAGCTCCCAGCAAGCTTCCCAAGGCAAAGCCCTCCTCTCCATATTACTTACCTCTAGTCAGCAGAAGTTTCCAGCATCTAAGATGATTAAAATAAGTATTTCACCAAAGTGGAGTAGAAATGACCTAGGTTCAAATTCCTGATTCAATCTCTGATTCATTCATTCTTGGCCTGGAATAAAATTGGAACCAGAGACACTAAAGAGGGCATATCTTGTGTCACCTGGGACAGTGCTCCAAGGGGTGTGTTTTGCATTGTAAGCACTAGGGACTTTTGAACCATCAGTATTTGGTTTCAGGGGCTGTAAGGCTGTCCTTAAGCCCCTGGTCGGCTGGCTTCCACATTAGTCTGTGGGTGCTGCTTGATTCTAGGCTCCTTTTGGGCTTTTACTTGCCTCTAGTGGTGAGCTACCCAATTTCGAGCTCTGTGGCTTCCAACATTCACACGCTTGTGTTCTCACAGAGTTGATGGGGTTTGTTATTAGACTGGTTTTAAGAAATGCAAAGCAAAGACCCTTTGGCAACAACTATCCTTTTGGGAGAGAGTCAAATAAATATTTTCCTAGCTTGTTTTCCTCTCTCAACTTTGTAAATGAAGCACAGTTGCCTGGGGCAGGCATATATCATCCCTGGTACATTCCCCACTCACAGCAACTTTTCAAAAGGAGGAAAGGAGAGAAAGTTAAGGAGGGGAGGGTAATGGAGGGGACAATGGGGAAGGAGAAAAGAGAAGGATACATAACATGTCACTCCAGCTATGCCCAAGGGCATGTTCACCTTGTACGAGGCTCTGAGGCCACAATGCAGAGAACTGCTTGGCTTTGTGAAGTGATTGAGAAGGGTAGCAGGGGTTACTGCATTCATACCTGAAGGGGATTTTCCACTCATTAGGTATATGGGTTTCATTATTCCCATTGGGCCTGTACCACATTCTCAAAAGAAGTTTCTTTGAAAAACAATATTCAGAATAATGCAGTGAGGAATTTCCCAATTCTTCCACTCTCAGATAATAAATAAACAACCTATTAACAGTTTCCCATTCCAGTGGAATTTCCAGGAAAGCTTCACAAATGTATAAACACTTCTTAAACTTCCAAGGAAATTTTACATTGTGCAGGAAAACAAAAATTATAAAGCAATCAATGACATTGTTGTGTTTTAAAAGGAGACTTCGACATTTTAACATAAAAGCATTTCTCCTTCCCTGTACTTGTGCTGAAATAGAACTAAAGAAAGCGTTTGGCACAACAAACATTGCAAAGGGGAAATGTTATCAGATAGTAATTTATGCTGTTTCTTTATGAGCCAAATAAAAAGTAGATTTCAACCAGAACGGCTTAGTTTCAGATTGGCTCTCACTTGGAGATTTATGAATATCATTTTTTAGTTAACAAGAGAAAAAAGTAAATTATTTTTCAACCGTCACATGGCCCATGAACCCAATTTGTTGGTAGGTTTCAAAGACCCCAAGAAGAATTGCTCCAAGTCGATACTTTGTCCACCCTTCCTGCCTCTGTAGCCCTCTGTAAAGGTTAAATATAAAGAAGAGATCTCTGACCCTCTCAAATATTGGAATGGAGAAAAGATGCACTGTAGACAAAGCTGCACAACTTTTTATGAGATGGCAAAAGGCTTGACAAAGAAATGGTATGGACATTCTCATAACTTGGACACCTACCAAATAACAGTTGTCATCCTAGGTGTGTTTACACTGTGGAAATAAACCACAAACATCCAAATGAGAATAAGCCCAAGTCTCTTCATTCAGAGTTTGCTGCAGGAAGGGGGTTAACCACTGTCATTTGAATTCTGGCAGAGATCAAAAGCAGGTAGAAGAGTGGGGAAGGTTCATGGAGGGACAAAGAGAGGGTTTTGTTGCTCTTTTGACCTGAGGAAGTTGCAGGTGGGCTTGCTCAAAGTGGACATCCTCTGGCATTGGTTAGGGGTTTCTATCTGGCTCCTTTGCTTCTGGTACTAAGAAGCAAAGCAAAGCTTTCAGCTAACAATCAAATCCTGGTCACTTGGGTTATATTGTCAGAGAAGTTGATTAGCTTCCCCGATTGCCACTTGAAGTCTGACCTCCCACAAGTTGGCTATACAAATCTATAGCAGGTGTTTCCTGGGCTGCTGTGTGGATAAGAGTTGGTTTCCTGGGCAGGTTGCTGCAGCAGGGGTCACATTTCTCTCATATGGTCTGGCCATTCCCTATCTACTTGTATATTCAATTAATATATGAGTTCTCGTTTCATTCTTTCCTCTACTTTGTGAATTAGAGATTGGTCTCCTTATTTCCTAAAAAAAAAAAAAAAAAAAGTCTGAACCTTGCAAGATACCAGGATCTCATCATAAAGACTCAGCTGAGAAGTTCCTGAGTCACTAAGTTAACCCAGGTTTATCACCTCATCAGACTTTAAGGAAGTGGATCACTTTGGATTGGCCCATTCTTTCAAATGTTGGGTTGTCAAGAAACACAAGCTTTCCTAGTAAGAATACTTTGGAGAATGTTCCCACAGGCAGCCCTTGGAGCCAGCAGCTCAACATATCACACTTGATGTTTTCAAAGAAACTTCTAGATCCAAAAGGCCTCTAAAGGATCTGGAACCGCCTTCTTTATCAATGTGTACCTATTGTCTGCCCAACCCCATCCCCTTTGATTCATAAGTTTAATACAACAAACATTAGCTGAAGACATAGTCCTGAGGGATACCAAGGTGAATTAACCCAACGTAGTAGCCTATGGTTATTCCTTATTCTAGTGGGAAGAAGAGATATTTAAATATATTGTGATCATCATCTAAGTATGGTATAAGAGAGGTCATATTTCTTGATGCAAGACCTCACTGTCAAGGTACATCAGTGATCCCAGGGTGTGCATGATGTAAGACTCAGGAAAATGTAGATAGCAGGAACAGCTAGATTTGGGGAGAGGATTTGGTTTGTAACACAAGGATGAGGCTCAGGTACAACATGGAACTCCCATAAGCTCCATCCCTACATCCAGATGCAGGAAAGGCTTCTGCCTTTGTCTTGCATTATCTGACCACCCCCTTCCAAGGTTAAGCGTTTTCTTGCAGACTTTATTTAGCATCTTCTTTTGCTGGTCTCCAGGCCTGAGCTGATGAGGCTTTCACGTGATCTGTTGTAGATGGCAAGAGGGGGTGCTAAGCAGGGTTTGGAGTAGAGTTTCAAAGCTTGAATCCCATCTTTTCCCCATGTCCAGGTTTCCTGAGACAACAGGTTATGAGTTTAAGCCTATAGTAGCAAACAAAATGCCAACTTTCTTCAGAGACAGGAAAGTATTCAATATTTACAACTTGCTAGTGGGCTCCTGTGGTAAGTAGAAATTCAAAATCAAGGTTTGCCAGGGCTGCTGTAACAAATTACCATAGCCTTGGTGAATTAAACAGCAGAAATGCTTATCTTCACAGCTCTGGAGGCTAAAGTCCAAGATCAAGGTGTTAGCAGGTTTGGTTTATTCTTCACTCTCATATTCTGAGATTTTAGGATGGGTGACAAATGAGATTTGGGGAGAGGATTAGGTTTGTAACACAAGGCTGAGACTCCGGTACAACATGGAACTCCCATACGCTCCATCCCTACAACTCAGTGGTGAGATCCCTTGCTAACTCTTGAGTGTTCTTATTCTGCCCCAGTCATGTGGATCAGGAGCTGGAACAGGGAAAGCTGAAAATTCACTTCAACGCCCCAGGACAAGTCTTGCCATACTGGGAGAACAGAAGCAAAGGTCTTGCCTAGGAAGTTAAAATGGGAAGCAATTTTGGAGGTAAAGAGAATTGCTGTAAATCTCTAATTCTGAGCAATCTTATAAGCAACTTTACCCCATGAAGAGAGAATTGGAAGCTAAAAATCAAGGTAGACTGGGAAATAGGAAAGAAATGATCTCTTCTATGATCAGGAGCTAAGTTAATGTGGGACACAAGCAGGAACCATCCTTCTCCAAAACGTAGTACTGTTCAATTCTTTGGTGCCTGACCATTACCCACCTACCCCCAGATCATCCACCATTTCTCCCTCTGTATCCTCACCTCTGCCTCCCAGCCTTAGCATCTGCCAGAGTCAGGCTGCTCCTGCAGGCTGCCCAGCAGGACATTCTGTCTGCTTCATGATTTAGGAGCAAAACATCCTTATCAACTCCTCAAGATCCAAGCTCTGCAGGAACCTGCTCTACATGAAATGTATGGATCAAAACCCTGAGGAGTTTGACATTTATATTTTTAATAGATTTTTTTTCCCTTCTGAAAACACCCACAGGCTGAGACTGAAGTGGAAATGTGTTTGCTTTTAATTGCAGAGCGGGCTCCATCAGTTCGGAGGCTGCAAATCCTCCTCCTCAGAAGAGAATCCTTTGTATCAAGCAGGACTGGGAATGCAAAGAGAAACACAAGGTCTGAAATGCCACGCCATAAGAAAAATTCTCTTAAAACTCTTCAATAACAAGGAGTTCAGATCTGGAGAGAACTGAATTCACAGAAGATTTAGAGAGCCGGCAACTCTAAACCCTTTAATAATTGTTTTATTTATTTATGCGTTTGTTTGTTTATTTATTTATTTATTCTTTTGCAACACCAACCTCTGTTTGGAGACCAGTTGCATTTCTGTTCATCTGAAAGGTAAATATTGCCAAGTCTCTGGCAGCAGCTCCCTGTAACAAACATTTGCTGAGGGCCTCTTCATTTCTGGGAGGCATACAAAGATGAATGAGAGGTGGTTTTTGCCCCAGATTGCTCAGGAGCCCATGTACCCAAAGCAGTCCTCCAGATGGTAAGGACACACCAGAGAAACAAAATAGGAAACCGTTTTTCCTACCTGAGTCCAGGTGGCCTCGTGCCCAAAGTTCTCCCAAAGATTTTGCTGAAATTATTTTCAAGCAACCTGTTCACACATCTGCATCTAATATTCTCCTCTGTGTTCTGAATGGGGATTAGTTACAAATATTAAGAATCCTGCTTTCTTGAATAAGAGGATTATAAACATTCTTTAGAGGTCTCAGAGTTCAATTACTAACTTGTCTGCATAGTAATAAGTATGGCTCTTTCACCAGCAATATTTTCATTGTGAAGAGCTAAGCTAGGCTGCTTGCCCACACATCTACTCTGAAGATATATATCCACAGCCCCAATTGCCTGCATCTAAAATAACACACTCGAAGAAGCCCCTTTAAAGGGGCTTCAAGTGCATGCAAGAGACCTCCTCCAACCTGCCCCTCCACCCAGCTTCTGCTCTTGAACTTTCTTCCCTTCTCTATTAATGAGTTAGGACACCTTTATATCAGAGATATAAATGATATAAATGTCCACTGTTTCCTGGGTTCAGATATACTAGCCCCACCTTTAATTCAGACAAACTAATCCCTAAACTAAATTGAAATTTAGATAAAAGTGGTAAAAGCTAGCACCTTTTTTTTAATGCAACTAATTGGACACCTGATGCTCATTATGCCTATACTGACACAATCTGGGATACAAGGTGAGAACAATAGGTCTCTCTCCTCATGTAGCCCCCTTGGGCCACTGTCACATGGTATCCTGTCACATAGAGGGATCTGCCCTCTGCCGCAGTGGGTTCCTTCCTTCCTTATCACCTCTTTTCCTCTATTCATGAGCTCATCCTGCCCACTCAGTCCCCAGAGGCTGTACCAGCAGATTATTTTACTAACCCTGAAAGGTAGATCATGCATGTAAGTGCATCATTTCCATTTTACAGAAAACTGGGGCTTAGAGAATTAAAGAGATTTATATGCATTCATGTTCATAAATAAGTAGCTGAAAGTTCTGGTAACTCCAAAGCTCTTGGTCTATCCTCAACATGAAGAACTGATTGTGAAATAATATCTTGCAATTTTGAGGCATGTGGGAGAGACTTATTTTTAGGACTAATGTCTCATTTTGCTATCACAACCACAGTAGTAGGACATATCTACTCAAGGGTGCTAGAGCCCCACATTCATGAATTCAGAGTTGGACTCTACCCATGGTTTAATGAATAAATTTGGGGCAATCTTTTAAAACATATGAGACTCCATTTCCTTATCTAAAAAGGAAGATAGGGTGGTCATCATCCTCCTGAAATGATGGCATGCAGAATACAGTCAAATGGAAGCTGAGAACATTTTCTTGAACTTGGCAGTGGCCCAATTGAGAAAAGAATCTTTCCATTTGGAAAAAAAAAATACTCATAAAGCACTGAGAGTTTTATTCTATCCTTTTCATCTGTTTTAATTCCATACCAGACTAAGTTGAGCTCTGTCATCTTTAAGATTTCTCTCCAGGTTTAAAATTGTATTAAAACATCCCCAGCCAACTCTTGTTCCCTTTCTTCTTGGAGCTGTGTGACTAAGGCATTTTTTTTTCCACAGATGAGTTCCGCAGGGGATATGATCAAGATTGATAGGCGGGGGTTTTCATCCAAGCACACATCCGGGGGCTACAGTTGTGCTGACTCTTGATGAGGCTTTGTGACATCAGAGGGAACTTCCCTCCCCTCTCCTCCTCCACCAAGGTTAATATTATTAGCATCAGCCAGAGGCAAGGAAATGATAGATACCAGCACCAGACACGGTAAATGAATTATCTCAAACAGGTTATTCCTTGGCAGTCAGGCAAGCAACCTAGCACTTCACCTGCTGTAAAACTCCAAGTGTTCCCAAATGAGTTGGCACAGTGTCCTCCCTGGCTGTATCCTGCCTAGTTTATAAAGAAAAATTAAGGACATTCTGTCCACATTTCTTTCTCCTTTCTTCTCTCTTTCTGTTTAAAAAAAAACAAAAACAAAAACAAAAACTTTTAAATTCCAGAGATCAATTCAATGGTAGACAGAAAGCCTGACAGGAAATGGAGAGAATTTGAAGTTAAAAACAGGGGTTGCATTAGACCTGCTGTTAAATATTGATGCCAAAGTCAGCCAAGGTGGCTTGAGGTTAACAGTGATGATAGAGCTGCTCTGCTCCCTCCCCACAATTTGGAGATTAATTCTCCTCCTTTGCAAAGAATTCCATCACTGAGTCAGCGCCCCACTACTGAGCTTGTTTTCCCTTTTTTCATTTACTCTAATTTGATAAACCAAATCCTTTGCACCAAGCCACCTTCATCACCCACCTCCCCAAACCAGAGAAAAGAAAAATCATACTACTTGAAAAATGTATCTAATCAACCAGAAGCAAATGCATTTCTAATTAAAGATTATGAATATGGGTCACCCTTTAGAACAAGCAAACACAAGTCAAGCATCATTCTTCTTGATTTGTTCCAGGTCATTGTTCTCCCCCGACTGGCTACAGAACACTGATGGATCACTGTGATAAGAATTCCTTTTTTCATCCATCAGTTATATGGCACTTCTAATGTCAGTTTCTCCTAATGTATCTTGATATTTGCCCCAGCCCCAGCTTCAAACATACCACATTTTATTAGAATAAAGTCTCATGTCTCCATCCCTCTAAAAGAGAGAAGTAGATGCAGGACCATTATCTCCCCTGCATTTAATTTTAAGTTTTCAGCATATGTTAGCGTAAAGCTTCATGTAATACCATTTCCAAAGGCAGAGGCCCTTCTGAATCAATTTTTGATTCAGAACTGGATCAAATCACATAAGCAGCTTATGCCCATAAAAAAGGAGGAATCTGACAGCAACAAATGTCAAAGACAATAGAGAGGAGAATATTTCATTTGAGAAACAACTCAAAGCACAGAAAGTTTTCTTCTGTTCCAATCAGATGGGAAAAACATGCATTTTTTTCTATAGCCATTTGACAAAACTAGGACATTTTAAAGTTTTGAAAATCTGTGCACAGATCTCTTTGCAAATTCAGATCTGAATTACAAAGTTCTACCATAGGAGAGTGAAGATAGTTCTAAGCAAAACCAGACCTCAGCCTCAGTAGCTTCAGATGTTAAAAGTAAGACCGACCGTGGGCAACCTGGCTAAGCCACAGAAGACAGTGTGACTGAAAAATCAAGGACACACAGCCAGATAATAAAGAGGCAGCCGGTCAATAAAGTTAGACACAGCTTACAGATGAAGAAACCGAAACACCAATACTGTGAGTGATTTGCTCAAGCATGACATCAGCAGCAGCAACAACAATCTGACCGTGAAAGGTGGTTCATAACTTCAAGACCTTGGGTCACTTGGAAGGGCTTTAGGTACTGTGTGGGGTGTGTGCAAAGCAGGGGAAGGTTAGTGAGTAGATCACATTGATTCTCCAATATACCCAGTCATATCTGCTAAGATGAGGCAGAACACTCTACAGTTTTCTATTCTTTCTGGCATTTGGGGAATCCCAAAAATGAAGATAGATATAAAACTTCCATTCTCCTTTTGCTTCCTGGTTTATGATCTCTGCTCCTTCTTTGGTCTACAAAGCCTATGAAATAGATGACTCTCAATGTCTGCTCTGCACTTCCTCCCATACTACCCCAGCTACACTGACTTGCTCCCCTTCAGGGACCTTGATTCCAGGTTTTCCATCAGCCTGAGAGGCTCTGCCCACACCACCCCAATTCTTGCATGGCTTGCTCCTTCCCATTATTCAATTCCATTTCAAATGTCTCCTTCTCAAATCTACCTACCTAAAGGCTCTGTATAAACTGCTCCTCCCCATCAACCCATCTGAGAGCATTGGGCTTCATACAGATCTGTTCTTGTTTGTTTGCTTACTGATCCACATTCTACAAAAAAACACACACTTATAATGCAGTCTTTTAGAGCAGAAAATGTATCAACAATGCCTGGCGCATAATGGAATCTTGATAAATGTGGGCTGAGTGAATGAATAAATTTCAAGCAAACATGTGAATAGGTACAGCTCAACCCCAGTCAAACAGCTTGAGAGGCAGGCCCCTGCAGTGCTGATGTGCATGCTGCTTTGAAAGGAAAGGGACTGAGAGGCCTGTCTCCCTCTCTGGTGTCTTGCTGTCATCCCCCACTTCCTCCTGACTCTTTGCCCTAATGGGGTCAATGTTCCTCTTTTTATTTGTCTTCACTGCTTTGCGTTTCCTTTCCCTGTGCTGGGTAGTTCCCTGCTGCCATAAAACAAAAATCAAAGCAAAAAACAAACAAACACAGTTACAAATTTCATTTCTGTCTCATTCTAAATCTGAGCAGACATTCGGGGATTTCATCAGGATATTTATCGAAGAATGGGATTTGGGGATCACAGGGCATCTGCCTGCTTAATTGGACTAAGTTCTATGTAACCACCACCGGTACCTGGGTTTCTGAACACCCTATTGCCCAGTACACCTGACGTTATTCCGGTTTTCTTATTTTTTGTCAATTTGATATTTTTATGTAGATAATATTCTATTTTATTATTTGATGCTACACAGATCTATTATTGAAAATTTAAAGTTTATCACAAATTACATGTAAGAATAGAACTGTCCAGTCTGGAGACATTCCAAGTGAGAATGGAGAGAAATGTAAAGATAAAACATAAAATCAATTTGATAATTTTAAACTGATAGGTCTTTGCTATCCTGATTTTTTACCTGTCCACTAATAATTTTGAGATCTCACTATATGTCATATATTTAAACCTAAATATATACATATAAATATCATGTGACCTTTATATTTTAGTTCCAATTTTTTATGTTTATGTTCTTGTTTCTTCAAGGCTGATGATAAAATCATTCACAAACAATGACACTCATCTCCTCTCTTACCATTCAGACTCCTCAATTTCTTTCTTTATATTGAGTGAACAGTGCCTTGCCCATGTAAAGTCATTGTTACAACTTGTTCTGAATTTTAGAAGGAATATATCTAACTTCTAACCTCTTTTGTTTTAAACTTATTTATTACTGTTTCTGATTTTCTGATTTTTTAAAACAATAACACTATGATACATGCTTTAGCCGTGATGTACAATTTTTGCTATGCACTATTTGCATTGCCAGTTGTTCCATATATTATCAACTTCTTTATAATCTAAAGTTATTTGGCAATTATTTTCATACACTAATGCAATTTTTAAAGCTATGTTTAGACTATTTGTTTCCAATTTTACTGTATCACGGACATAAAACAATTACAAAAATTTTCTTCCCAACTATCCCTTGACTTTTGATATGATGTGGGAATGGCAACACTGGATAATTTAATCTAAGAGAGTATAGCAAAGTGATAAAATCATGGAGGGAAATATCAGTGTGATTAAATCATTTGCTCAACCAACATTTATTGAGCAGCCTCTCTTCTTGGCTTTTTATGCTTGACAGTAGGAGTTTAAGAGGGAAAAAGATACACTGTGAACAAACTCTCAACCCCAGAAAGGAAAAACCCATAATGATTTATAAAACATGTGATTCCAGTGTCAGACACAAGCACAGAGGGCAGAACAGAGACTCCATGCATAAGGAAAATGGGGATCACGATGGGTCTTATCAGGAGCCACTTTCTCAGCACATGTGGCATTAAGCATCATCTTCTCACTTTATCAGCCAAACCAGAGAAGAATTTCTCTCCAAGTAAACAGGCAACCAGTGCCACCTGACCCCCATAGAGCATCTTGTGACACCTGTATCACAGAAGCCAGAGCAAGTAAGCCAGACAGAACAAGAGCAAAGCTCCTCATCGCCACGCAGCTCACAGCCAATGCAGCTCAAGACTGGCTGTCAGTGGATCAGGGTTGTCCACAGTGAAGCTAGGCATCTGAATACTTTCCATGTCTCTACATCTGAATATGTCTGAGCTCCTCACTTATTCATTCCACAAACATGTGTTAAGCACCTAAAGTGCCAAGGTAAAATAAGACAAATGAAAGAAAGCATTGTCAACTGCTCAGGAACGGACTCTGAGACTGGTGGTTCTTATGGCAGTGCCCCTAAGAGACCATGGAGAGAGTAGAGGGGAAGGAGGACAGAAGGGGCTGACTTTAAACAAGGGTGAGTTCAGGCAAAGTCTCACAGGGGATCTTTACATCCTGATCCTGCAGAGCTCTGGAGTCTAGGTCAAATTCCAGAGCTGACCCTACATCAGAGGCAGGGGGCTGAGTTTCCATACTCCCAGGGAAGTCAGCCAATGGTGAAGCCTCCCTTGAGGAGCTGAACAGTCCTAGGGATGGGGGGATGCTTATGCTGCATACAGAGAAGCCCTAATAACCTGGGGTCTCAGGTGTGAGTTCTTAGAAATGAAGTACACAGAGGATGAGGCCTAGGTGCAGAGTAGGCTAGAAAAGATGTAAGTACATCTGGGCAGAATAGCCAGGGGATGCTCTAGAACCACCACGGAACAACCAGGAAAGTGGGAAGACAGACCTGTGATGAGAGAGGCTGGTCATGAGTTGCACATGCTCTGAATGGCAATGGGTCACTACCCTATTCAAACAGATACTGAGGTGGTCAGCTCTCCTGGCCTAGGAACCATGCCTTCACAGAGGTGCAGGTGATGGTCTGCCACCATGTTATAGCTCTATGAAACTTTATCATTTTATTGACTACTTCTATATTAAAACCAATCATGCTACAAAGGAACTCCTATAATCAGGGTTATCCATGATCAATGTGACTATCAGGTGATAATTATTCCTCTCCTTTCTTTATTGGGTAGAGACTCCTAAGTCACAATCAATAGTAAACATCCAAGTCTACCTACAGGGCTACTTTGAATATCACCAGTACAGATGAAGACTTCTAGACTCTCACTACAAACAGGACCGCCATCTTTGTTTTATTTGTAATCACTGTTAAATTCAATTTTCAGATCTTAACTGAAATAATTCCTCTTGACTTGTACTAGTTATGGGGCAGCTTTCAACCTGGTTGAGTTTCTAAAGATGAAATGCCTTCTTACATGTTTAATATGAACATTACAGTGATGTTACTTTCTTTCCTATTTAGTGGATTCAGTTTCAAATGCCACCAGACAAGATAAAATTGACCCTCCTGAAAATATCTTGTGACTTTTATATACTCAAAGGACATAAAATTATATTTCATCCACTCATTCTGTCCCTTAGAAATCAAGAAATAAGATTCCTTCAGATTCTCTAGATAATTCATGTGAAAAATTTAAATTTAATATTTATTATAATTAATACTATTACAATTCTAATAATAGTATTGATTATAATAATATTATACTAGTTCTTCACTGGGTGACTTCTTGTGGGTCCCAAGGAAAACAAAACAAAACATTAGTCATGTGTTTACTCTCACAAATTTCCAGATAGGTGTTTATGCAATTCATAAACTATTTTAAGACCTGACAGGATTACCAATGTTAAAGTTAGGAATCAAGAAAGGTAGCACACAAGAGCAAGGACAAACACAGCTAATTAGAGCAAAAGAAAGCATTTGATAATGCCTGTAGAACTATTAGAGTAAAGCTAGCAATGAAACATTCTTTTGGGCAAGTTTGAATACAGATGGTCCCTGACTTAGGATGAGACTCAAGATTTTAAAACTTTGGATGATGTGAAACCAGTGCACATTCAGTAGAAACTGCACTTCAAATTTTGAAATTCGATCCATTCCCTGGCCAGCAGTATGCAGCATGAGAGACGCTGGGCAGCGTTCCTATCAATCACACATCATGAGGGAGACAGTGCATACCCTATAGTGTGCATGTGACTTGGCCAGGGTGTTTGGCAAGTCAGGTGTGTTCAACAGATATTTGAAATGTTGCATTTTCATCTTACAATAGGTTTAATGGGCCACAACCCCATTGTAAGTAGAGGAGCACCTGGTAGTTGTTATGGTCTAGGGGGAAACGAACCTGCTGCAAGAGGAATAAAAGTAATAATCAGTGTCTATAAAACAGAATGTCTGCTTACAATTGTACAGTTTTCCTCACATAGGCATAACACTGGCTTCCACACACTTGGAAATTACAATCCATCAGAATTGATGCTAGGCAAGAGCCAGTAGAGAACCCCAAATTCCTTCTCATTTTACAAAGACATGGGAATTGTAAATGGCTGAAATGGACAGTTTTGTGCATCCCCAAGAAAGGAGCACAAGCAGCCCTGAAGACGGCTGTGTGGAGTCAATAAAGACCAAAAAATAAAATGGGCTATGGGAATCTGGAGACCAGCATGCATTTTAGCATGAGTGCATGTACTCTGGCATAGGCTCCGTGGCCCAAGGGTAGGTTAGGCATTTACTTGTTCAAAGATCCGTATGTAAAATATGTGACAACCCCATCTAACACATTTGTCATGAGTGAACTTTGTTGCACAGAAAAAGATGGAGATTCATTCTCATGAATTGGATGGAGCGACATTTAAAGCAAACCTACTGTGGGCTAATCACAAACTTAGCTCCAAATCTTCTGGCAAGTAATACACAAATAGAAAACAGGATATGAAATATCCATGAAATAAAAATAAGTCAATAGCTCAAGGGAACAACAGCTTTTCTTGATACTAAGATCCTGTAGGGTTCTCCTGGGCATCATTATAAAAGAAAAATATAAAGAAAAGGAAAGAAAGAGAAATAGTGTGATATTCTGACTGTAGTGATGTATATGACATTCTTACTACAAAATCAACTAAAACTTCCTTAGGCTATTTCTCCTCACATCTGCTCTGGTTTGGATATGCGGTGTTCCAGAAAGCTCACAATAGACAAGGCAAGAATGGGCAGATGTGATGTGATTAGATTATGAGAGCTGTGACCTAATCAGTGGATTAATCCACTTGATGGATTAATAACTAGAAAAAACTACTGTGCTGGGTGACAACTGTAGACAGGGACAGCATGGCTGGAGGAAGTGGGTCACAGGGGGTGTGCCTTTGGGCTTTGTATCTTGTTCCTGGCACCTTTATAATTGCTCTCTGCTTGCAGGCTGCCCTGAGCTGAGCAGATTTCTACTGCATGCCCTTTTGCTATGATGTTCCACATCACCTCAGGCCCAGGGAGATGAAGCTGCTGACCATGGACTGAAACCAGGAGCCAAAATAAACTTCCCTCCTGTAAGTTCTTGTCAGATATTTTGCTGACTAACATAGCATCCAAATAACCTGAATACACAGCACAATACAATGAAATGCAGTTACAAAATATCCCCCAGGCAAGGTCTTGGGAAAAGCACTCAGATTATTCCACCTGAGCCTGGTACCCCTTCAAGACTGTCTGGAAAGACAGGGCAGGGAGGATCCCAAACTCACCTCTCTGAAGACACAGAAGAGTAGCCACAGAACACCCAGGGGCCTGACTATTCACCTGGGACTTACGTTCAACAAATCAAACGTGTCACTCATGATATCAAATCTGTCCATTTTGTAGCACACCATTATGAAATTGTTAATTTATCATATATTGCTTGTACTTTTATAAAATTTACTGTGCACCAAAATCACTGGATCAAGGTAAAGTCAGATAGACTCCAGCACCCCTGAATAAGCACAAGATACAGTATCTGACTTACTATAGGGGACATGTCTTACCAGGATTCAGTGGATGATGGGCAGCAAAGAGAACAACATCACCACAATGTTGAAAACCTTTTTTGTATTTACCATCAGCTTTTCTCCAAAGTAAAGCTGCATTCTATTTATTCTAATTGTGATATTTAATCCTTTGCAACTTTTAGCAGCTACTGCTTCTGTGTTGAGCGAGGGTAGAATATTTAAGTTTGTTGGGATGCAGTTATGATCACATTTGCCTAAACACAGTATTGCATTTGCAATTCATCTGTAGATATTTCATCAAGAGCACTATATTGGCCAAGATGCTGGGTTCAACCAATAGTTGCATTTGGGTTATTATCACAAACATCATTTTTCTTTAATGTTTAGATTTTAATTATATTTTCAGTGACATTTATAATAATGTCAGATATGTGATTTTTAAGGGAATGAAGTTTACAAAGTATTACCCTATTTTAATTTACCAAATGATAAAAACAACAGTGCAGTTATTGAAATCATCTTAACTCATTTTTTTTACATGAACAATCAGACGATATCACTGAACAGTTTGAAAAGTTTCCTCGTTTCCAATGGAACCAACACTAACAGCAATGATTTTTATTATTATTTTTTGGTATATTCACAAAGTAATTGAAGTCAAAAATGAGTGAAACAAATTTGGAACAAAACTCAATTGATCTAAATAAAAGGCCATGTTTCAGGCCTTCCGCAATTGGGACTATTAATTCATCATTTTTAGATGGAATCGGCATTCAGTGATGCCACTAAGGCTCTCATGGTGGATGATTAAATGCCAAAAATACTTTAGTCAAGTTCTACAATCATTATCTGCTTTGTAGAGGAATGAAAACACAATAG
Source organism: Spermophilus citellus (assembly GCF_964194105.1). Classification (NCBI taxonomy): domain Eukaryota; kingdom Metazoa; phylum Chordata; class Mammalia; order Rodentia; family Sciuridae; genus Spermophilus; species Spermophilus citellus. The sequence goes on along the minus strand of NC_138189.1, from coordinate 9,588,972 downwards.
CTAATTTTTCATTCGACATGGACTTCTGCTTTTTGAACTTTTGGCTTCCAGAGTAAGTTTATTACAGAAGAAAGACAAGAAGAAGATGAGGAGAAGAAAAAATTGTGAAAGAAGGTGAGGAGGAGGGGGAAGATAAGGAAGAAATGATCAAACAATAAAATAAGATCAAAGATTTACATCACAAAATTAATGACAGGGCTACCCCAGGAAGAAAGTTAAACCACTCTCCTGATGCTCCTCGGCAGTGCCACTCAGTCCCGCAGCTGCAGCAACTCAACAACACCTGTCCTCTAATTCTCCCTGCTCCCCACTGGCCTTGGCAGCTAGCAAACAAATGCCTGGCAGGAAAATGTCAGCAAACATTTCTCCACCATCCATCCAATAGGAGGACAAATTCACCATCCTGACCAGCACTCACACCCAAAACTTTCCTTTCACCAACAAGTGTCCTGCACGCTGTCCTGGGAAGGGAGGTGCTATTTTGTGATCGAAAAAGACTAGAAGAACACAGGTTATCCCTGTTTGGCATTCACGTGGAGTCACATGAAAAGGAGAGATCTCTGCACATTACATATTATCCAATTCCCTGGGAGAAAGTGCAATATTTTTTATAAACTCCACATGATCATCTGGAGATTCACAAAATGTCTGATAAACTGATGTGTGATCTCTCTTTGAACCTCTCAAATGGAAGTGGGCACCTGATCCACCAGTCTTCTCACAGAAGGTGCTAGCCCAGTGGAATGATGGGATGGAATCCTAAATCATAACCGATTTGCTGACTTAGAGATGATACCCTGAAAAGACATGTTCATACCTTGAATCAACAGCACCTGGTGACTTGTTCTCCAGTTGGTAGAATGCACAGTTCTAAAGATCATCAGTCCTCATGACCCAACTTCTCCTCTTCATTAACCTTGTCTCTACAAGTGTAGAAGTTCTGGTTGTCAGAAGGAATAACATTTATCCAGGGCCCAGAGGAAGTTTCCCATCTAACTTAAAGCCCCTTGTCAACTTGGGCTCCAAATACCTGTACATAGAAGGCAAAGAAGGGAATGTTCATATTGGTCATCCGAAGGAGATGGGATTGTTGTTAAAGAGAGGAATAGTACAAAAATACTAGGGGATCCTAGTATTGAATACAGGTTATCCCTGTTGGGCATTTGCATGGAGTAACACTACCCAGCTTTATTGAAACTGACCAATTGAGACATCTAACCTAAAATCTTAGAGCAAAGCCAAAGAAAAGATGAATGATCATGAACTAATAATACCATATATCAAAGCAAAAAAAATTCATTTTGATTTTCTCTGGATTGGAGCAACTTCCCTCCAGGTCTACTTTGGAATTTTAATTATTCTCTATTATCATTAATAGTTGCTTTACCAGAAGCATTAATTTGCCATTTATACTCTTGGAGCACTAGGACAATGGCAGATAAAGCTGCTCAGGCTCAACATAATATTTTGCAAAGAGATCAGAATTCTGCATAGATGGTTATTATTTTTTTTTTACAAAATTGCTTTCAAGACAAATTGAATTTCATTGCTTGAAATGAATTTTTATGTTTTTGCAGAGAGAGGACAAATGGGTGTCAGCCATTACAAAGTACATGGCAACGACATAATTGAAGAATTCAAACAGATTTTTATACATGAGATGTAATGCTATTTTTGTATGAGCATTGGGAGGTCTGTGTCAAGGTCCAAACATGATTCATCACTCCAAAGTACAACTGACAAAATTAAGATTACAATGTGTTTCAATGTAGAGACAAAGAGGTTAATTCTCATGGTGACTGCAATTTTTCAATTTCAAATGCTAAGACTGCCTTGAAGTCAAATGAATTAAGATGTTTCCAAAGATTACACCCTACAATCCAAATGTGTCCAACAATATTGATTATTACCAATATAAAACAGGATTTCATTAAAAGTGTAACCAGTTGATAAAGATATGTGTAATGGAAAGTAGGCAGTATTTTTCCACTAAGGAGGCTTCACTAAGTTCTTGCCTGGATGTTCCCTTCCACGGAGGGATGGCAACCAAGGCAGGATGGATGCTTCTCATTACAGTGAATTAGACTCCCCACCTGACCAGCATTGGCTTGGAGGTGGATTTGTTGTGGGTAGCGAAGGAAAAAGAAAAATAAAGAATGTCTTCCAGATTTTTCACTTGAGCTACTAAGTGGATAACAATGTCAGTTCTGAAATAAAGGAGACTGGGAGGAAAAGCATTGGAAATTCATCATAAATACAATTTCCTTCTTCTTTTTTTTTTTTTTTAAAGAGAGAGCGAGAGAGATAGAGCGATAGAGAGAGAACTTTAATATTTTTTTTTTAGTTTTCGGCGGACACAACATCTTTGTTTGTATGTGGTGCTGAGGATCGAACCCGGGCCGCACGCATGCCAGGCGAGCGCACTACCCTTGAGCCACATCCCCAGCCCCTCCTTCTTCTAATTCTATTTAGATCCAGAAGCTTTGTTTGGGTCATGTTTGGAAAATGGGCCATTTGAAAGGGATATATAGTCAGGCCCTCTGTATCTGAGGGCTGACTACGTCCTTGGATTTAACCAACTGAAAACTGAAAAATTTTTAAAATATGTTTGTACTGACCACGTACATGGGTACGTGGTCAGTACATGGGTACAAGAGGGTCTGCATATATTAAATGCAATTTCTTGACATTTTACATAAGGGATTTGAGCATCTATAAATTTTGGCATTCATGCAAGGTCCTGAAACCAATCCCCATAGATACTGAGGAACTCTACGTGTCTTTTTTTTTCTGTAATTCTCTTGCTCAGACTATTTATGTGAAACATTACATACAGTAATTCTACATTTTTCTGCCTTCTACTCATTCACCAATGTCTCTCAGATTATTTTTATGACTTTTAAAAAATTTCCTTTCAAGGAGTGGTGATGTTGTAGTCTCAATTTCAACTAAACTCCTCAACCCAAGTGGTGGCATGCATTTGAAGGTTGGTGTTTCAAAGATCAAACTTATTGATAGAAAATGGTAGCTTTTTTATATAGAAGAAGTTATACAAAGAGATGTACCAGCACTAGACATGGCCCTATTTATGGCCAAGAAAAGATAAGATAATAAGAAGAGAATTACAGCATCTGGCTTTCTGTTTCCAAATATCAAGTCTGTGGCCTGCCCTTGACTCACTTCAGTTTAATTCCTTTACATCCCTAAAGGTGGTCTTCAGTAAAAGAGGCTTTTCCTTCCTTTGTAATCTTTCCAGCAACAGAATGGACTTACCATTTAGCATGAGTTAGGCCAGAAGATGATATCTGGCTGCTTCTCCATATTTAAAACAGTCCCAAGAAATTGGGCCACTCAGAGCGAAAGCAACGAGTAATATCACAGGTGCTGTGATCTGACTGTGAGGACTCCGCTGAGTTGGTCTTGAGACAGTTCTCTCTTCCAAGGAGCTGATAGCCTTCTAGGAAAAGGGAGGGAGAGAAGAAAGCCAATATCTAGGAAAAGAAAGGGAGAGAAGAAAGCCAATAACAGAAAGCTAATACGGTTCACAAGGTCCTTAAATTGACAACAACTCTTTTTGAACCAAATATTGAGTGTAAAGAGACCAGAAAAGCTAGAAAAGTCACACAGTTGACAGTGAGGTTGGCAGGATTGAGACCCACTTCCTCAAATTGTAGAGATCTTGCTTCCACTACTGACTCAGGAGGAGAGATGAAAGAGCAACAGAGCCTGGTCTTAAGGGCTTTATAGGGTATTGAAATGCAATTCTTTTCAGAAGAGGAGGTAAGTTCACCCCACATTAGAGAACTAAGCCCTTACCTACAAAAAATAAAAATAAATTATTGGGGGTTTAGCAGTCAGAGTTCTTCAGAGAAACAGAACCCATAAGATGTGTGTATGTGTGCACATGCACACACACTCATGTACACACAAGGTTATGCACAAAGAGAGGTTATTCTAAGGAACAGAATTGTCAAGACTGACAAGTTTAAATTTTCAGTGTGGATGAAAACTGAGTGAGCAATGGTGCAGTTCTGGCTCGAAGACTAGCAAGTGAAAACCTGGGAGAGCTGAGGATGCAGCTGAAGTCCAGGGGCTCTTAGCTGGAGAATTAATTATCTTTTGCTCCAAGAGGCTAGAGCTTTTTTTACTCCATCAAAACTTAAACTGATTGGATGAGCCATTTACTTTTTTGGAAGGCATCTGCTTTATTCCAATCTGCCAATCTAATTATTACTCTCATTTTAAAAACACACTGAGACTACAGTTTGACTAACAATCTGGGCATGTTGTGGCCCAGCCAAATTGATATATAAAATTAACCATCATAAGGGTCTTATGATTAAAAAAAACACTAAGGGAAGGATTGCACAAGTTGGGACCCAGGTAAGATAATAAGGGTACATGGAAGGCAAATATAAAATACAGGCAAATATGTGTGTATGTGTGTGTGCATGCTTGGCATGGCAAAAGACAAATTTCTCCATTCTTCCCCCATCCAGTCTGCCAAGGCTCAAGAACCACACATCATGCAGAATTATCCCAGTCAGTCCGTGGTTCTCTCCAGACACTGTGTCAACAGGAGTCCGTGGTTCTCTCCAGACACTGTGTCAACAGGATGATGCTGTCTCGGCTAAGAGAAAAGTATCCAGAGAATGGCAATTATACATGAGCCTCAGAGTTCCCCTTGCTGAATGTTATGCCCAACACCAGAAATCCTATCTACCCATCTTCAGAGAGTTAAGAGCTATCCACCTCTTAGCTACTTCTAAATACCTGTAAAGAATGGAAGGTCGCCCTGCCCAGGAGTCATCTCAGGCTGTTGTTATATTCTACCAGTTATTTAAAACCATTGTTTTTGAATGCAAATCTGCCTTTGACCCTATCTCACTTTGACCTCCTTAACCACAATGCTAATACTTGTACAATCAAGGAATCCATGTTGTTTTTCATGACTTTTTCTCCTTGATTCTCTGGATTCCATATGACTCTTATTTTCACTCACTACATTGAGCATTGCTCTTCCAAAATCTGCCATTTTCCAGATCCTTCTCCACTCTTGTTTCCCAATGGTCCCAAGGAACAAAACAGCAGAGACAACAGTCACCCAGGGAATTGCGGTGGGAAGCTTGCTGAATCATCCTTACAAGCAGCACAGACTGACCAGTCCTGCCTCAGAAATTGTTTTCCAAATTAGAGAAGACTCACAGGAGGAAGGCTGAGATAAAGGATGAAGCCAACACCTTGGAAAGGCATCCCACTTCCCATCAGATCGTCCCTTGTAACAGGATTTAAATTAATTGTGAATTAATAATTGTTTGCAAGGGTTACTAGAGCTACCTAACAAGCTCATTACAGGGATTCAACAGCATGTCAAAGCTAACACGTATACAGCATTACCTAATATAAAGGAACTCCAAATAAGTGCTAAAATAAGCAAGAGAGAAATCTCAGACGCAAACCAGCAGCAGACCATGAAGAATCTACCTGACTTTATCCTTGATCCTTCATAGAGACAAAGGCCACCAACTGATGTACGAGCAGATTGAGTGTCTGTGTTTCTTCCTCTTTACTAAAGGTCTTTTACAGCATTATGCTGTCTAAGCTTCCATTTCCTTTTCTCTTTCTTCCCCCTTATATAAATATTCATTCAGTACCAACCATACGCCAAGGATGGTGAGGTTCAGACAGAACTGATTGTTGACCAGTGAATTTCTAAACACCTAGTGAGGTAATGACAGAATGACTAGAGTTAGGGGTGGCATGTGATAAACAGGAAAACCAGGTAAAAGACGGAGCATTCTTTATATCTGAATGAATGCTTCACAGTCAGTTTATATCCTTCTAAGCACAAAGGGAAAATTTTTACAAGTGTATAATTATTATGGTTTGGATACAAAATGTCCCCAAAAGACACATGTGTTGAAGGCTCATTCTCAATGCAGCAATGTTCAGAGGTGGGCTTTTGATATATGATTGGATCATGAGGGCTCTGAACTCAATAGAAGATTAATTCATTAATAATTAAGTGATCTACTGGGAGGTGATGGAGGTGGGAAGGGGACCTGGTTAAAGGAAGTGGGTCCTCGGTGTCATGCCCTTAGGACTACTATATCCTGTATCTTGCATTTGTCCTCTCTCCCTCTCTCTTTCTCTCTCTCCTCTCTCCTCTCCCCTCTCTCCTCTCTCCCTCTCCCTGACTGTCTTGAGCTAAGCAGTCTTTCTCTGTCACGCTCTTCAGCCGTGATATTCTGCCTCACCTCAGGTCCAAAGCTATGGGTCCCATGAAACATGGACTGATCTCTCTGAAACTATTTTTTTTTTTAAATCAAACCATTCCTCCTTTAAGTTGATTTTCCTAGGTATTTTTCAGAGCAACTAAATTTGACCAAGAGTTATGTGCAGTCGTGAGAATTTCTGGGAGTCAATTTATAGCTACACGCATATCATAAATTTTCAGAAAATGTAATGACTTAAAACGACAGTATTTATTATCTCACAGTTTTGGGGGTCAGGAATTTGAATGGCTTAGCTGAGTCCTCTGGCTCAGGCTGCCTTCACAAGCATCACTCAAGCTGATGGGTGGGGCAGAAGTCTCCTGGCTCAACTGGGCAGGAGTCTGCCTCCATGTTCACTCACGTGGCTGTCCAGTCACTAGAGTCGGTTCCTTGTGCATGTGAGACGGGGCCTCGATTCCTTGCTGGCTGTTATCCAAAAGCCACCCGCATTCTCTTGCCACCTGTCTCATAACCTGACAGCTGGCTTTCTCAGAGCAGGAAGGCAGAGAGTTTCAGGAAGATGAATGTTTCAGCCTTTGCTATGTGCCTTTTGTTAGAAATAAGTCAGGAGGTCTACCCTCACTCCAGGCAGGTCAATACCAATTCCATCATCACAATTAAAGGTAAAAATATGACTCTAAAGTGTGTTTATCAGAACTACATTGATCGTGTGTGTTTTCTAAATGAACTCTGTACATAAACTTAATGCCCACCCAAGGTTGTAAACTATGACTTTATTTAAAAACTATTTAAAGGAAACATTGAAAGACCATATTAAATGATGTGTTGGATAATTCTGTGACAAACATATTTTGTCCACCTGCACACAATTTTGACAATCCTATGACTTCTATGCTATTATTACCTCACCTTTATAAATGGTGAAGATGAAGCATAGAGGATTTGTATAACCTGCCCACAAACACTTAACAAATGAAAAGAGTTGTCTGAGATAGTCAGCCAATTGTGGTCATCATCTTTCCATCACTGACAAAATACCTGAGGAAAGGAGGAAAGGCTTATTTTGCTCATAGTTTCAGATTTGAAAACCCATGGCTACTTAACCCCATTGCGTGGGGCTGTGGCAAGATAGCATTGCAGGGATGATCTTGAAGAGAGCAAAGTTATGCCCTCTGTGTGGGCCAGAAAGCAAAGAATGAGAGAGGGGCCTACAAACAAAATATACCCTTCAAGGGAATGCCCCCAACTAGGCCTTCCCTCCTAAAATTTCTACCACCTCCTGACAGCCCATTAAATCATGAATCCATTCATTGGGTCATAATCCTCATGATCCCTTTCACCTCCAAAGTCCCTGATCTTATCTTCGGAAGGGAAAACCATCAGTTTGTGTGTAGTTGGAAAAAGAAAGGAGAAGGGAATGGTGAAACAGAGAACAACATGAGGAAAGGCCTTCAGACCTGGATGTGACTCGTCGGAAGGACAGGAGCGAAAGTCCCCCTTTTCCTCTCTTGTGATCACATTCCTCTTCTGATACAAAGTAGATACATTTGCTAAGTTGTCAAAAGGCTAAAGTTTGCAGATCTGAGAACTTTCATGAATAGGCAAAGTGATTTTTCAGTTGAAAGAACCAAAACAATCTTTATGTTTTGTTGTTCACAAAATATTTGTGCGGGCCCTGGGTAGCACAGGAGAGAGAAGAGAGACTTTTGAGGGTAAACCCAGCAGTGCTGGTGGTACATGGGCAGGAGTAGAAATCTGTATGAGGAGAACAAGAAAGGACAGAGCACTCTGACTTGGACATACAACCTGAGGCCAGGAAAGTACCTGTGAAAGAGTGTGACATTGGCAGAAGATCTACAATGAACCTACAATGTCACCAGGAGCTAATGCTGGCTGTGAACCACATAGAGAGGAAGCAACCTCGCCTGGAGTGTTGGCAGGTATTCTAGGATGTGTCTCTTAATCTTTCTAAAGTATACCTTCCTCGTCAGCAAACTGAGGACAAAAATCCTTACTTGGTAGAATTCCTGTGAAAATTAAACATGCACATGAGAAACGGCCAATAATTAGAGCTATCATCGTGACCATATGGTCCTCACAGAATGCACACCAGACAAGCATCCTGGCTGATCATCATAACAGGTCCACAAACATCAGGACCACCGCTGTCGTGGAGGATGCTGAAGCATCTGCCAGATAAACTGATCTCCGGCTGTGCAGGTGAAAAGCTTATGAAGACTGCAGAAGGTCAGCAGGGTGTTATCTGAGGGATTTCCACTCTTCCAGCAAACTTCCTGAGATCCAGAACCATGAATCAGTTCCCTCTACTGTAGCCCTGAAAATACTTCTGGGTATTTCTGGAGCCAGGAATCTGTTTTTCTCTCCATAAACCAATTGATCCCCCTGTACATGACAGTAAGTTCCTGATTCTAAGTAGTATGGGGCCAGCTCACGATTGCTCAGGATGGTCGGCGCTGGCCTAGAGGAGAATATGTATCTGTGGGAGAAATTCTCAGGCATGATGCAGAAAGTGAGCTGAAAATAATAGTACCTCCAGAGTTCAGGATCTCCTTCAGGGTGGACATTCCAGGCCTCATCTTTATCTCACCCTTTCCACCATCCAGTCAAAATCACTTTCAGGACCTCGCAGAATTGCAACTTTTTCACATCTTCAAATGTTTGCACTCAAAATACCATTGGCATGGACACCTCCCTCTGCTCAATCTTTCAGCTAATTAACTTGCATGTACACTTCCAAAACACAGCTTGAACTTAATTTATCCAGGAAGTTTCCATAGCCACTCCTTCTCACTGGGATTCCAATGCCCCTTCTCTGAGTTTCATAGTCACTTATCAAATATTTGGCCATTACTGACAAGTCCTGCATGCTCACGGATGTTATCTAACATCATATTATTTTACAATCGTTGTTAGTTTGCCTTTCTCCCTTGAATGTATGCTCCTTCACGGCAGGGACCATGCACCCTTTATCTGTCTCCTCATTACCTAATAAAACACATGCAATACATTTTACCTGAATAGATAAAGAGAAGGAAAGATGGAGGTAAGGTGGAAGGAAAGAACAAAGGAAGAAAAGAATGAAGGATGATGAATCTGTCTCCCCCAGCTCCCATCCCCCTCGTCACCCACCAACATGGTGGCAGACCCCAATTCCCAGCTTGCCTTTTCTTGGAGTGATCTCCATCTTGCTTACTGGTACCACTATACTTGGGCTTTATCAGGACTATAATTTGCTCCAAATCAGCACCTCTGTAAACACTCTTGATGGGCTATTGCCAATGGGTCTGTATTTTAGATTAACCCAGACATCTGTTTAATCCCTCCTGCTACTGAAATCCCTCTGATGTTAGTAAAGTTATTTTTGCATCTTTGCCTCATTTTTCTTATCTGTAAAAACAGTATTTATTATACCCACCTTGAAGGAAAGAGTGAAAGGACTTGAGGAATGTTTGAGATGCTTTAGGGCCTCAAGCAATCGACAGGGGATCTCTCAGCTCTTGGAGTTATTATGTGTTTTTTTTTTTTCAATTGCATTCACTTCTTGAAAACCCAAGAAATTTTTACAAGTAAACATTGTAAAAAATGTCTCTTGCTTCTTACAATCACACACCTAGTAGACTAATAAAATTAGACCCACTCTTTGCTCAACTTATGAGTCCCTCAGCTTTAATATTTCCTGCTAAATGGATCTTTTAAAGGTCCTTGGGAAAATATCTGCATTAAATATGCCAAGAAAATAAATGCATACCTACAGCATAACAAGAGTAAATTCAAATTAGTGAGAAAAACATCAACTTCTTAATAAATAAACAGGTGACGCATAGTCAGTTTCTGCAGAGGGACAGGCGATCGGCAGTAATGTCTGACATGTGCTCACTTTCCAACTTGACTCCACCTTCCTTCACTCTGAGAACTTGGGGGAAATTATTCACTTTCTCTCTGATTCAATTTCCCCATTAATAAAATAAATTTCTAGCAGAGAGCTGGAGTGAGGATTAAATGAATATTCGTACTAAACTCGTGACCAACCGTCTCATTTCTGTGAAAGATAAACACCTTCAATTTACTGGGCATTCACTCCTCTGGTCAGAGGAAATGTTCAACAAAGTGTAGCCTTCTCTACGAAAATGAAGAGGCCAAAGCTTATCGATGTGGATTTTTATAGAAATGATGACTTTCGTTCATGTTCAAAGATAATATGGTGGCTCATTTATTAAACTACCTATGATTTCTGAGTGTTTTGACAACACTGTTTTCAGAGGAGAGCTATCATTGGAATCGGCAGGCTAAGTCAACAGACTTCTTCTAGCTAATTTGGACAAGCAACATCCAATCTTTGTCAGGCTGGGTGGGGACTAACAGGTGCAGAAAGGGTAGAATCTACTTCATCCAGTTTCTATTTCCTGCCTTTGGACAGAGTTGCTCCTGGTTCTTGGACCTTTAGATGTGAACCAAATTATATCATCCTCCTCCTGTTCTCCAGTGTGCCAGCAGCACACCAAGGGACTTTTCAACCAATTATGAGCCATTTTACATAATAAATATCTTTATTGATCTACCTATCATGCATCTATCTATAGTTCTGTTTCTCTGTAGAATTCTGAATAATGGAGATAAATTAAAATAAAAGTAAGATGCCATCTATACATACTCCATTGGCAAAAGTTATTAAAGTGGTGGTGCTCCTTGCTGGTAGTATATTTGGGAAGCAGGCCTTTACTTTGCCAAGAGTTGAGCAAATGGTTTCAACATTTAAAAAAAAAGTGTACAGTTTAGGAGTGATAGAAGGAATTCAAGAAATGCTTATAATCTTATACTGCAAATTCTACCACTGGTGATTTATCCTAAAATATAAATGCCCAGTTTTCCAAAGGAACTCTAAATTTGTCTCTTAGAGGTAAAGGGTAAATGAACTCCATTTCTTGATATATATATATATATACTGGTGCAATGTATTATTGGGCAAAAAAAGGGTATTTCTTCTGAAAAAAATAATTATTCTTTAGAAATTGATGTTCAAGGCAAGAATTCAAAAGTGAGGGGTGCAGAAACGTAATAAATACACCAATTTTAATTAAGCAATAAATTACTTGAGATTAAAAAAGATCGTAGTGTGAATATCCAGCAGAGTACAAAGATTTTATAACACAGATTGTTTACTTGATGAAATCCCTAGCAATTTTAAGAAATCATCATGCAAAAACATCATTGCATCACAATAGAAGGGGAAAGTGGGAAGACGCGGATGTCTCAGCGTGTACTGCTGACTGCAGAACAAACACGGAGCTGAGCACTTAGGTGAAACGTGGAAGGCCCTCGTGACACCCACCACGTGAGTGAGACAGGATCAAACACTCAGTGTGATAATGACCTTCATGCTTAGGGCCAGGTACTCCAGAGGGAAAAAAAAAATTCTGATTTCCTGAGACGGGAAGGTGAAATTGGTTTCTTTCTTCCTTCACTTTTTCTTTGTTTCTTTGATATTGCTTTTGTAATAAAAGAAAATTACGCTTCACTCTGAGAAGAATCCGTAATAAAACCGTAATTTCCAGCCTGGAAGAGTACATGCAAAGGGCTTTCCTGTTCTCAAAAATACCTCATAAACAGATTGTTGAAAATAAACCATTTTATATTAAACATTCTTTTTGTTGTTACTTTTTAAATTGATAAAAGGACACCAATCCCAAGATTCCAAATAAAAACGGTGAATCACAACAGCTTCCCAGGTTCCACTCTTGTCCTCCTTCAGGTGATTCTACTCAGCACCCAGAGTGACCTTTTAAAATATAAATCAGATTATGCCACCCTTGGACACAATTTTCGAAAGGCTTCCCGTGGCAGGCTCCTCACATGGCCAGTGATACCCTCCCCACCTGCTTCTCACTTCTCTCTTCAGACTCCACTCTTCCCATTCTCCCTTGGGTTTGATGTGTTCTCAAACATTCTTCTTTCTCCCACCCCAGGGCCTTTGCATTTTCTCTTCCTTACCTTCAACTCTTTTGTTCCTCAATTTCTTTCAGAACTGGCTCCTTCTCACCTTTCAGTATCCAGACAAAGAAATGGATGAACTAGAAGACCTTGCTTACAAATACTCACCAACCTGTTGAACTCTTCTGAAGTGCCAGGCCCTAGATTCCGTGCCCATGGTCAGTTCCAGCATTCAAGGAGATCGGGATATAATTGACACGTAAACAGGTAAGTGCAGGTGTCTGGGTGTGTCCTGTGGTGCTGGGGAGACAGGGAGCTGGTAGAGTGTTAGAGTCTGTAAACAAGTCAGGATGGTGCCTGGCAAAATGCCAGAGGGAGTGGTTTGTGAAGTAACACCAGCGAGCCATTAAGTGTGGGGATTCCTTATTGGTTGACTGCTGTATCCAGTTTATGCAAATTAAGATAAGCTGTGTGGAATGTATAAATATCCCTCCGGTTTTACAATAAACGGCTCCCACTCCTGCTGCATCAATCTACACAAGTTGCTCGTCACCACCCCCACCACACTGCGACAGTAGAGGAGCTGGAGCTACAGCTTGTAGGGCCAGGAGAAAACTGCCAACCGGGAACTCCTGAGTTAAAGGGTGAACGAGAGCCAGCAGGAGGAGTGCTACGACATCGTTCAGCCCCAGGAACCAGGAAGCATGTCTCATCCAGAGCTTGCAAGAAGTCTGCTCTAGTCTAGTGGAGAGCTCTGCCTAAGCAGGTAGAGGGCACTTAGCCATCGGACTCGAGGGGCAGGAATTCCGGGATCTTGATCATGTGTGCAACACTCAGACAAGGGGCAGATAAGAACCCATGTCCTGCTTCCTCTACAGTCCCCAATACCCAGTTCTGACCTCCTTTGCCTGCCACCTGGGTTTCTCAGGCAGACAGGGGTGGACCCCGAGGGTACTGCCTGCCTTCTACCAGGCTCCCTTTAATTCTAGTCGAACTGAGAGCCTGGCAGGGTAAGGTGGGGCAGCCCACCCACCCAACCTGCCCAGAGATGAGGAACTCAGAGGCCCCATAGCCTTCACCCCCAAAGCAGGAGGACAGAGGCATGACTGTGGGTGTAGAAGGCCTGACCCAGCCTTCCCACAGATGCAGCTTCTGGCTGTGGGGGGAGGTGGACTGGTGCAGAGGACTAGGGGGGTTACTTGCCTGCTCCCCCACAAGTCAGTATCCAGACAAGGAGCCCCAGGGGTGGACAGGTACAGAAGCGACTCCCCTGTCAGCCACAGCCCACTAGTAGGGCTGGGACACGGCTGAGTCTGACCCTGCAAGGCTGACCTGGTGGACCTGGCTGACTGTGGCTCTCCTAGGAGTCCCCTGCCCTGAGCTTTTCCACCATCTGAAACCATAGACAGCCACACCAACAGCAGAGCAGTAGCTCCCCACAGCTCCAAAACACCGTGTGTCAGCTTCTCTCCTGTGAGCTTGCTATGTTTCACTTCTTTTTCTTTATTTTTTCTCTACTTTATTGATTAGTTTAATAAGTAAATAAATAGCAATTTTATATTTATTCTGATGATTTGAAATAGGTCTACATTCTGAAATGACTAAGTCAAGCTAATTAACATATTACCTTCTTTTGTGTGTGTGTGTGTGTGTGGTGAGAACAGTTACTATCTGACCTCTTAGTGATTTTTTGAAAATAAATTCATTATTATTGATAACCACCACACTGTATGATTGATCTCTGGAACTTCTTCCTCTGAACTTTGCACCCTTTCAGCAGCACATCCCAGCCCTTCCCCTACCACCCCGGCCCTGGTCACCACCACTCTGGTCTCTGCCCCTATGGGCCGATTTACTTCACTCTACATGTGAGTGGGATCATGGAACATTTGTCTTTCGGTGTGAAGTTGATTGTGTTTAACATAATGCCTTCCAGGGAATCCCTGTTGCCATTCGTGAAGGGCAGGACTTCTTTCCTTTGGAAAGATGACTAGTGTTTCCTTGTGGTTCTCTGCCACATTTTCTTCATGCAGACATGCGCTGATGTGCGCTAAGATTTCTCCCATATCTTGGCTGTTGTGAATAGCGCTGCAACAATCATGGGACTAAAGATATCTCCTTGATATCCTGATTTCATTCTCCTTGGAAAATATTCAAGGGTGAGATTGTTGGATCATATACATTTCCTTCACAGTGGCGTTCAGCATTTTGTGCACACACCTGTTGGTCATTTGTAGGTCTTCTTTTGAGAATGGTTTGGTTCAGTCTGTTGCCCATCTTTTAACCAGAATATCTTTCCTGACTATGAGTTGAGTTCCTTTGATATTGGATATTAACCCTTTATAAAATGTATGGTTCGCAAATAATTCCTTTTATCCCACAAGTTATCTTTTCACTCTGTTGGTTATTTTCTGACTTTGAAATACACTACAAAGTTATCTTAGTCATAACAGCGCAATGCTAGGATAAAGACAAACCAATGGAGCAGAATAGAGAGCCTAGAAGTAAACCCAGGCATTTATGGTCAAGGGACTATTTTGTGTATGTGTCAAAAACCCACAGTAGGTAAAGGGAATTCCCTTCATCAGCTGTTCAGACAACTGGATGTTTACTACAGAAAGATGAAACCAGAGCTCATATCACACCATGGGCAAGAAAACTAACTCAAGGGGGATTAAAAATGTGAACCTAAGACCCCAAACTGTCGAACTACTAGAAGAAAACATAGGGGGACACCTCCATGACCTTGGTTCTGCTGATGACTTTTCTGGATGTGACCCCAAAGCACAGGCAACAATATGACCTCAAATGAAAAAGCTTCTGTGAGGAAACAGACGACCGATTAGATCTTTTAACGGTTACAGAACCCAAACAGGCAAGTGCATTAGGATCCCATGTTACAGAAAACAGACCCAAAGAGATTAACAAACTCCCACACAAGCCACCAAATAGTCCCATGAGAGAGGGAATGCTAAAGTTGTGAGGGACACCTCGGTGTGAGAGACCAAGACCCAGATGTGATGGACACACTGGCTTCAGAAAGGCAGAGGGCGGAGCAGTGGCAATGGGGTGGGGGGTGGGGGTGGGGGGACTAGCACAGAGCTGGCACCTGTCCACAGGTATGCAGCGATGGGATCCTCAGCTTGGGGATTCAAACACTCCGTAACCCTCCTTCCAGAGGGCCTCATTTTCATTTGCCAGGGGTAATTTCCCACTTGTTTTCTTCCCCTTCCCATGGACTGGACCCACATTCGCAGAAAGGAGTCTTAGTGGCAGCAGTCCTGGGAACTGTTGCTGTTTTCTCAGCCATGGTAATTGGCAAAGAGGAATGTTGTGAATGCTGCTGTAAACAGGACCCTCAGGGGAGAAACCCCTGCAATTAGGGGGACCGGAGACAAAGGACACACATTCAAAGGCGTCATCGTGAAAATTCAGATGAAGGGGTAGAATTAGGGAATAATAGAAGTTAATTTCTATTTTCCTCTGTCTGCATGAATGAGGCATATAATTAAATCAAAGCACCTTCACCCACTCACACACACACCAAGCACGTGCACACATGTACACATACACAGAACCCAGCCTCCCCCCTGAGTCTGTATTCACAGTCACTCGGGGTAGAAAAGCATCGGCACAAAAAATATTCAGTGCTACGTGGAAGTAACACAGCTTTTCCTTCCATGCTCACCACCGTATTTTCCAATTAGCTAACTTCTTATTCAGACCCTAATCCGTTGTTACCTTATGGCACCTGATTTCGATGTAGATTCCTGTTCTGGCTACATCAAAAAGAGCCTAGCTTCCCTGGTCCTCAATTCCCTCACCATGCAATTGGGGTGACAATAGGGAGAGAGGCAGTGATTCCTTGTAAACACTGCAACCACTCCCACCTTACAGATGGAGACTTTCCCAATGAAGAACCTAACAGCAACAGTAAATGAAAAGACCACATGCACCTGTTGTGAAATCGTCTGGTCTGTACGTTTACTCAGCTGGACAGGCAGTCTTACATTTTCTGAAAAATCAAAACATCAGGCAAAGTTGCTGGATCCTGAGCCCTATTAAGAGTCCTGACTCTCCCAAAAGGCTGACTAGGCTTCCAGAGGTTTACTGTACATCTTATGTAAGTTCCTTTCATTAAATTATTAAAGCTGGCAGTGTTTGCAGGATATATGTAGCTGCTTCTTTTCTCTTATTGGTGGTCTCACGAAGGCACACATCAGCCAAGTTTAGTATTAGGACAATTTTCTCACCCTTATTTTCATTATCACTCATATGTTCTGGTCAGTTCCCTGACACATCCATCCTCAGTGGTAGCAATATCCCCTAGCATAGGTATTTTTAGACTCCTCATCTGTTATTCTTTTTTTTTTCCAACTTGATCCACAGAATGTTAATGCCACAAATACAAATTTCCTGATTATGTTGTCTGGTAGAATGGAGCTTTGGAGGACTCCAAAATGGTGGAATACTGAGATAATTTTCACCCTCATCACTCCAAGAATCATCCTTAGGGGTGGGATTATCCCCATAGGCAATGCATGTAGTAGAAAGCTAGTACAGGAAAATGGTAGCCAGACGCTTCCTATGTGTTGTCAAGACAGACTCACGTGTGTTGACTACAGGTGCAGTTGTTGGTTTCAATAGGTTGAAAGAACTAAAAAGTCAGAAGACATCAGAAGGAATGGAGACTTCACTTCCCACTACTTTCCCACCATCTCTCAGCTCCTCATGGAATCTCCTCTGGTTACATTCCTGCCATACACAAAAAGGGTTTAATAGCCACTGACCACACTCACCCTTGGTGTACCTCATCTACTAGGGATCAATTCTCCCATTTCATTTCTGCCAAGGTCTGTTATGAGGTGATAAGTTCACTTACCTGTGTCTGACAAGTGGATCTAAACTTCTTTTTAAAGAGAACATTCTAACGTCTTAAGACAGAGAATATTCACAAGTACATTTTGCTGTTTTCAAGCCACACAAACCAATCATTTACTAGTTGATCTCCACCTCTTCCATGCTTTTTTTTTCTCAGCTTTAAATACAGGAAGGATAACAGGTTTACATGTCCCTTAACACTTCAACGCATAACCTCTCCATATAAGTTATATGCCTCCAAGAGTAGTCATCATGGGTTTCATCCAATGCCTGGAAACTTGTGTAATATATTGTAGGTACTAAGTTTCATTCAATATTTGTTGAATTATTGGTGGAAAGCTTGATGAACCAATGGTGTGGATTCATTCCACATGGAGCCCATTGTATCTCTGTAATAAAAACTGACTTCTGTCATTCAACACTCAGAGATAAATTAGCTGTGCACTCTTGAATAAATCACTCCCTCTTCTCAAGTCCCCCCAGTTTCCATGGGAGATGTGAAGATAGCACTCTATGTACTCTGAAACTCCTTTCAGCTTGGACATTCTAGATTGCTGAAACATGGATGCATAAATATGATGTGGCCAAAAATGTTAATGGATAAGGTATCAGGCATGGGAAACATCCCAGGAATGTCCTGGATTCTGAACCATGATTCTTCAGTAAATACTATTACTTCTTCTCAATCTCTTAGGAACTGAGTTTTCACTATTCAACTTGTCAAAGGAATCCTACAACAACTAAGAGAGTAGAGCAAATGGGAGAAAAAGAATGAATAAAAGGGAGGGCAAGATAGAAAAAGAGGCATAGAAGAGGGAGGTGGCCTGAGAGAGACAGAGGCAGAGAGATCCCACAGGTCAGAGATAGACATAGAAATTCAGACTGGGGAAGCCTGAGGATGGGACCACAGAAGAAAGGGAATCACAGAGAATCTGTGAGAGAAAAACAAAGACAGAGACCCTCACAGAAACAGAGGTGGGGAAAGAAAAGGAAGAGACAAACAGAAAAAAAAAAATGAGCCACAGAAAGAATCAAGAGAAGAACAAGAGAAGAACTCAAGAGCTCTCATGAAATATATCAATTGAGACTTCCAGAGAGTAAAAGGACAAAAAGAGGCATTTTTCTAACTTTACAAATGATCACCATTACCAAGGTTTTTTCCCTCTCAGTTCCCTTGGATAGATAGGGTCGGGACCTTGGTTCCCTTTTGTCTTTTTCTTCCTCCAATGCTCTGCTTATACACAAAAGACAAAGTTATTTGAGACTTGAGTGGGTTTCAAAAGGGACATGATGTTCCTCTAGAGATTTCATACAGGAGAGTCAGCCAAGAATAGCAGAGGCTGGCAGCTGTCCTCCTAAAACCACAGCACAGCCAAGAGTAGGAGCGCACTCACACTTCAATCCCATGAGTTTGCAACTTGGGTTTAATAGGCCCAACAGTGCCAAAAGCAAACAAATCCATCACTGGCCAAGAAGCAGCCCCACCCTGAGGCTGAGCTCCTAAGAAAGCACTTGCTTAAAATATGAGACCTAAAGCCTGGGAAGGTGCTGTGCCCCAGCCCACGGGACTTGATGATTTGTGGATTTCCAGTAGGAGTATGGAAGCTCCTTAAGCAAAGGAGGATGTGGATATTATTCTTGGCCTTGCTGGACTTCAGGAGCTCACAAATTGAATGGTACCTGTGGTCAATTGCCTCGAAATGTGGTTTGGCATCAGCATCAGTTCAAACATTATCCTACTTTGATTAGTTTGGCTGTTTATTCCCATGATATTTTTAACTTTTTCTTCCCCTTCAGTATCTTGGCATCTACTCCCATGTTCACAGGCACTGGCTCACATACCTGTGTATCCATGAACATGGTATGTGCTGTCGCATTCTTACCCAAGAATACTGTGGTGTAGATTCATTCCACATGGAGCCCATTGTATCTCTGTAATAAAAACTGTTTTGCGGGGCTGGGGTTGTGGTTCAGTGGTATAGCACTTGCCTAGCACATGTGGGGCCCTGGGTTTGATCCTCAGCACCACATAAAAAATGAATAAACAAATAAAAGTATTGTGTTCAACTACAACTAAAAAAAAAATTTTAAAAAAGTTTTGCATTGAACCTGTCACTTAGTTGGTACTTCAGAAATATTTTGAATGAGATAATACACCTTCTCCCTGAGTACTCTTTCCTCCTACAACATATGACTAATGAGTGAGGCTTCAATGCTTCTCATAAGTAAGAAGGCATAAACTCCCCTTCCCATATTCTGATGTACCCAAGAAAGACTTAATTCATCCTGGGAACTCCCACTGGGATGGAAATAGAAATCTGAATATTTGGGTTCTAATCCTTGGATCTACACATTCATAATTTGATGGATTTCAATTTCATCATTTCTAAAATATGGATTATAAAACCTGTCTTGCTTAACACTTATGAGAGTCTAATAAGCTAAAATTTGGAAAAATGTTTCTCAATGACCAGAACTTAATCCTCTATCCTAGTTTTAGGTTTTCTGTACTATCAATAACTTAGAGGCAAATAAAATGAAAATAAATAAACTGAGTTCAAATAAAATGAATTCAAGCTCCTTGGGAACAATTCCTGTCTACATGGTAGGTACTCAATCAGGATTTATTGATTGGAGGGATGGCCTTGGTCCCTTCTTTGACTCTCTCTTTTCCTCTCTTGGTTTCTTGCTGTTTGACTTGTTTTCTTTTTCAAGGCATCCTTATGTTCTTGTCCTAGAGGACAAAGAGATCCCATGTTTCTCTTGATGTCCACTGCTTCATGGTACACGGGCAGTCCTTAATCTCTGCTCTCACCAACACCACTGTCTCTAAGACTCAAGTTCTTTTTGGCATTTTGACCACAATATCTTCCTTACCTCAAATTCTAATCTGCATTTCAAACCAGTGGGGGAAAGATCTCTGTACAACAGGCCATACTTGTATCAAAGATTTTAAGGGAAAACCTTTGCCTTTGGGGTCATTGATAGGTGGGAGGAGAAGTTAGAAGTCTGACTCCAAAAGAAAGGAATACAGTTGAAACCACCGGCTCAGTCTCCAGCCCAACTCTACAGTGCCCATTCCAGGAATTTTGATCTCCTATCTGGGGCCCAGGAAACCAGCAGTGACCCCCATAAGAAAGAAGAGGCCTTCTAAACATTCAGAAAGCTCAAAAGAGAAGCAACCCTGCTTTGTTTTCTCTGAGTACTTCCCCTGGACTACCCAGAGAATAAAAACAGCTTCAAAATTCAGCCTACATTTAAGTCTGAATTTTCAAATCTTTGCTGTTAATCCTTTTTTAATTGACAGGAAATGTATTTCCAATTATTAATGGAAAGTGTAATTTTGGAGCTTAATTAAATGCTCAAATCACATTTCTGCCATTAAAAATGGTTTTAGGTTTTTGTTGTTGATTTTTTTTTTCTAATGAGCTGTTTACTCTGCTGATAACTACAATGTGGACGAAAGGCGAGATTCAAAAACAGCTCTGAATATTCAAAAAGAAATAGCTCTGCTATTGATAAAAATAATAACCTCCCGTACAGCAGGGGGTGGTAAGAAAGCCTAAATTTATTGCTGCTGTGTTGAATACGCAAATGTCACTTCCTTAAAGAGGGAAAATTAGTTTTTAAGCCTGGTTTAGCAGCCAGAATCTCTGACTGTCTGCATAATATTGGATTTTTCAAGGCTTCTATGATGCCCTGGGGTGGGGTGTTTTGCATGCAAATTGCACATTATATAAGGCTAAAGATGTTATATAAGGAAAAAATGAAGACTGGAATCTCCTTCTTTTTTTCTTTTTCATTCTCCTTTTCAAACGTCTGATCCTTTAGTTCCAGCTAGCATTTATTCAGCACTAGTGTCTTATATGCACTTATATCATTTAAAACTCATGGCAATCATTTGAAAGAGGTAAAACTATCCAGGTTTTGTGGATGAAGAAAACCGAGACTCTGAGAGTTTAAATGAGTCAGCCTTTCACCACAAAGATGTATTGCTCTTTGCTCTACACAAGAGTTTTTAACCTGGGGCATGCATCAGAATCCCCCAGAGGACTTGTTAAAACACAGATTGGCCCTACCCCAGAGTTTATGATTCATTATGCACAAGTGTTCATTTTCAAAAGGTTCCAGATAACGCTGAGACTGCTGATCAGATGCCCTACCCGGAAAATCAGTGCCCCATAAGATGCTAACGTTTTCTTTTCCTTTTAGACCTTAAAGCTAAAGAGTATTCCAAGAGGTCATCCACCCATGTGTCTTCTTTCAGATGGGTAAAATACCAGCTATGCCTATTTTAGAGACAAGTCATTAGAGGGTTTCTGGGAGCAGGAGATGGAGAAAATGTCCTGCCTGGAGTCAGCCAGGTGGTAAGGAATAAGCTATTCTCACTTCTCATTAGATTGTCATTCCACAATAGGATTCTTTTAAAGTCATCTCATTGCCTGGTTCCCACTCTACCCCCAGCCCTGGAGGTGAAGTCCCAACTGAAAGCAAATTAACATCAAAGCCACTTTCTTCCAAACAGAGGAACAAGTCCCGTCATTAATGATGGGGTGAGGGGATAAGAGAGGAGATGAGAAACAAAAAGCGTCCCTTATTCTGCAGGCCTGAGCTTTACCAAGGCCTAAGCAATACCAGAAGAGGTCATTTAAGTTACTCACTTAGTTAAATTGAGATACCTTCAGGATTGAGAGAGGCAACCATTGTTCCATTTTATATTTGTATACACTGTCAACCCTGTGAACTAAATATTTAGTAATTTAATGTTATTATTTTCCTTTATACTTCTGAACCTGCAGAAAGGTTTAATTTAAAGAAATCTTAAATATCTAGATGGGGTGACACATGCTTGTGATACCAGGCACTCAGGAGGCCAAGGTAAGAGTATCTCAAAATTGAGCCACTCTGGGCAACTTAGTGAAACACTGTCTCAAAATAAAAAATAAAAAGTGTTCAGTATGTAGCTCAGTGGTAGAGCACCCCTGGGTTCAAATCCCAGTGGCAGACAAAAAAAGAGTCTTAAATATTTCAATACAAACATTTAAAATTACATAAAATTATTGTACCCCGTTGTCACATTTCTTCAATTTTTCAATTTAAAGGGAGCTTCCAAAGAGTGGCCTTGGCTCTCTCTGCACCTGTGAGAGGCCGTAAGCATGACACCTCTGGGTGAATAAAGCCAGATTTCAAACATCATTTCAAAATGTAAGTAAGAGGAGAATTGCAGAGGAATCTAGTATGTTTGCAAGTCCTCAGCTCCTAGAGTAGCTCCACGCTGCTCTGGAGAAGTAGCAGGAGCAGGGCCCTCACTGGGTCTGATTATAAAATCAGAGCTTCCATCTGCAGAGCTGTCACTCAATCTTCCACCCCAGCAAACATCCTCCTGAAACCTCTGCCCCAGGCTGCACCACGGATGCTGCAGTAAAACCCAAATCTGAACATTCCCTGCCCCTTGTGAGATCCTCCATGGGGACTGTGATCCAGGACACAGCCCTGGACACAGTTTACAAGTCTGAACACACATTCCAATAAGAGAAGAGGCCAGATTTCTCTACTAATTGCCATTGATTGATGGCACTGGTTTCTATGACAAACCATCTTTGGGTTTTTATGAATAGAAATAGTTTATAAAGTTTAAACCAAAAAATCTTTAAGAATTTACATCCATTAATTAGATAGGATTGCAAGCAAGAGGGGGAAGTTCCAATCTCATCACTACAGAGACATATATTTTACTCTTCATTAAACATTTTTAATGAAGTACCTTTTCTATATCTTCACCATATTTGAAATTTCAGCTCTAGATCTGAGAGTGCTCAGGCTTGAGACATGGGCAATCCAGAAACTAGAGAAGAAAGGTACATATCAGAAAACACAACTGGGAAGTAACCGAGGCCCACCCATTTCAAAGTCTGTGCCCCATATGGCTTCATCACATGTGTGCAAGAAGTGGACAGGGGACAGTAATGGTGGGGTGTCTGCAGAAGGCCAGAACCCCCAGGTTCTGGGGCAAGATGCCCTGGCTCACAGGCTACATTCACTGTAGAAAGTTGGTCATTTCTTTATCCACAGAGGACCACAAAAGGCTTTTCCCTTAGTTTTCTTGCAGCTCTGACATCCTGATTCAAGAAAACTACCCAACTTTCTTTATCCTTGGAGCCTTCATAAAATATGAAAATAAAGTTGATTTTAAAGAATTACTACAGAGCTAGAGTTTAATTCTTCCTGATTTCTTTCTGCTTTTCTCTCTATTGCTTTGTCTTGTTTTTCCTCTATTATTCCTGGTCTGCTCTCCATGCCACCTCCTTTGCTTGTTGTGGAGAGCTAGCATTTCCCACCACCCACTGCCCCATGGATTTCTAAGTGGGCACAACTGCTTGGGCAAATGTCACAAGTGTGCTGGGTGATTGGAGTACTCGGCTTGGGCTGTCATAATAAAATGTCACAGAGTGCATGGATCAAACAACAGAAATCTGTTTTTTCACAGTTATAAAGTTCAAAGTCCAAGATTGAGGCACCAGCAGTATTGATTTCTGGTGAGAGCTCTTCCTGGCTTATTGTCACCTGTCTTCTTCTCATTGCGTCCTAGCATGGCCTTTCCTCTGTGCTAGGATAAAGGAGAAGGACAGAGAGAGAACTCCATCCTATCCGATTAGGGTCCTACTTAACCTTTATTAGCTCTTTATAGACTCTCTCAAAATGCAGTCACAGGAGGTTAGGACTTCAGTATATGAATTGCGGGGAGCATGATTCAGGCCGCAACAGTGATCTCAATCAAGACAGGAGCCTTTCTCGGCCTATCATCCTCATCTTTGAAACAGGAAGTTTGGGCCAAAAGATCTCTTACATCTTTCTGAATACATAATAAATGCAGCGGTTTCTTCCCTAGAAATGAGAAGAATTTCTGCCGACCCCCTGCCCACCTTCCCCAGTGTTACTTCTCTTTGTCTGCCATCTGTCACCATAGGAGATGTGAGGTTTTCCAGGACGGCTGAGTGTACTCACTCCACCTGGAAAGGGAGGAAACGAAGACCCCAGACACTTCCTGGCAGTTGAACAGACCAGATCAGTGGTGGCAAGAGTGACAGATGAGGAAGTTCCAATTCAGCCACACAGGAGCTTAAGGGCACTTCAACAGCACTCAGATGATGGACACAGGAGCGATGAGTAATGTGAATCTATTAATGCCAAATCATGTCACAGAAACTGGATCAGCCTTGAGATGCACTACATAAATGAGATCATGAAAGGGACAGGGTAGCTTTGATACTGTGGATCTAAGGGACACGAGGAGCTGCAGCCTGGTGAAATCATGAGATTGGCAAGCAGGGAGTTTAAAGGAGAGCACAGTTTAGATTCCATATGAAGATGTAATTTTCCAAAGAAGAAAGTTAACTCTAAACTCAGAACAACTGCAAGAGGAAGTTTAGTTTACTATTTCATCTTGAAAGATTCTCAGTGACCATATTCCTTGTCCTTCTTGTTTGGGTGCCCAACACAGAGGGTTTGAGGGTGGTCCTTTGGAAAATATGATCATACGAGTCAAGATAAGCCTCTAGCTCAGTGAAAACTCCATCAATTGTGGATAGAGCATGCGATGGTGATTTTGCATCGAGGTAAATGTGACATGGCAGGTGCAGCCTTGGGTGGTGACATGAACTCTTCCTGATCTGGTCCTTGCTTTCTCCTCAGGTTTTATCTCTACAGGTGGCAAATATTAAGCTGATATGCATGGATTCAGTTATTTTAGTTGAAATGTGGTTTTTTAGTTATTATTTTTTAGTAGTTGTTAGTTCCTGGAAAAAAAAAGAATAGATGAATCTCTGAGTCTTCAAGTAGAGAACCTAAAAGAAAAGATGCTACTGAAGGAAACTGATCTTAATTTTCTTCTGTCCCAGTTTTTAGGGTCCCTATTCATGACTATTGGCATAAACTCCCGATATGTTTTTGTTGTTGTTCTTTTTAGATATTCATGACACTACAATGCATTTTTATATATTATATACAGATGAATTATAACTTCCCATTTGTATGGTTGTGCATGATGTGGAATTACAGTGGTCATGGACTCGTATGTGAAGACAGGAAAATTATGTCCAATTCCTTCTACTATCTTTCCTTGAGCTCTGTACATGGTGAGGGTAGGGGTTTAATTTCATTTTGTAACATATAAATTTCCAGTTTTCCCAGCACCATTTGTTGAAAAGGCTACCTTTTGTCCAATGCATGTTTATGGCACCTATGTCTAGTATTAGATAACTGTATTTATGTGGGTATTTCTCTGTGTATTCTATTCTGCACCATTGGTCTACATATCTGTTTTGGTGCCAATACCACGCTGTTTTTGTTACTATACTTCTATAGTATAATTTAAGGTCTAGTATTGTGATGTCTCTGCTTCACTTTTCTTGCTAAGGATTGGTTTGGCTATTCTGAGTCTCTTATTTTTCCAATTGTATTTCATGACTACATTTCTATTCCTATGAAGAATGTCATCAGAATCTTTATAGAAATTGCATTAAATCTGTATGGCATTATTGGTAGTATGGCCATTTGACAATATTAATTCTGCCTATCTAATATCATGGGAGATCTTTCCATATTTTAAGGTCTTCTTCAATTTTGTTCTTTAATGTTCTGTAGTTTTCATTGTAGAGGTCTTTCACATTTTTCATTAGATTGATCCCCAAATATTTTATTTTAATTTTTTGAGGCAATTTTGAATGGGGTAGTTTTCCTAATTTCTCTTTCAGTAGATTCATCTCTGGTGTATAGGAATGCAATTGATTTGTGGTTGTTAATTTTATATCCTGCTACTTTGCTGAATTCATTTATGAGTTCTAGAAATTTTCTGGTGGAGTTTTTTGGATCTTCTAAATATAGAATCATGTTGGCAAATAAGTATAGTTTGAAGTCTTCTTTTCCTATTTGTATCCCTTTAATATCTTTCTTCTGATTTCTCTGGCTAGGGTTTCAAGGATAATATTGAATAGATGTGGTGAAATAGGGCATCTCTGTCTCGTTTCAGTTTCTAAAGGGAATTCTTTCAGTTTTTTTTTTCCATATAGAATCATGTTTGCCTTGGGTTTAACATATAGCTTTTAAAATGTTGAAGTATATTCCTACTATCCCCAGGTTTTCTAGTGTTTTGAACATGAATGGATGCTGTGCTTTGTCAAATGCTTTCTCTGCATCTATTGAGATAATCATACCATTCTTTTCTTTAAGTCAATTGATGTGATGAATTACATTTATTGATTTGCATTTCTTGAACCAAACTTGTATCCCTGGGATGAACCCCACTTGATCATGGTGTACTTTTTTAAAGATTTTTTTGTATATTATTTGCCAGGATTTTATTAAGAATTTTTGCATCTCTGTTAATCAGGGATATCAGCCTGAAGTTTTCTTTCCTTGATGTGTCTTTATCTGATTTTAGTATTAGGGTGATATTAGCTTCATAGAATGAGTTTGAAGGGCCCCCTCCTTTTTCTGTTTCACGGGATGATTTGAGGAGGATTGGTGTTAGTTCTTCTGTGAAGGCCAGTAGACTTGGCTGATAATCCATCTGGCCTGTAACCCTGGGTGTTTATGTTGTTTCTGGTTTTCTTGTTCCTCTGCTCAGCCCCTGACCGCCTCCCTGTTCCTTGACAAGTTGCCCATCCCTGGTCTTATACCTTATTCTTGCCCCCATGCAATCTCCATATGCCCACAAGTCAGATCAACTGATTCAGGCTACCCACACATGGTGCAGTTTGCTCTCACCCCTTGGAGTGTTAAGAGAGCACCTTGCAGAGGTTACTGGTACAAACTTGGATTTGTGCTGCTCACCCAGATGGCCTGCTTCTTGTTTTTATTATTATAATTTTAATAGACTTTATTTATTTATTTATTAGCTGCTGATGGGCCTTTATTGTTATTTATTCATATGTGGTGATGAGAATCAAACCCAGTACCTCACACAGGCTACAAGTGCTCTATCACTGAGCCACAACTCCAGCCCTGGATTTCCTGCTTCTCACTGACTTGTCTCATTACCCACTGCTCTCCTTAGCCTGGATCTGAGATCTCTAAGTTTTAGGGTGTGAATGCTGTTGTCTCTCTTGCTCTGGTGTCACGAGGGACAAGGGATATGGCTCAGTCCTTTTTAGCCTTCATACCAAGGGAGTAACACTTCCAAGCCAGATTATCTTGACAACCCCTTAAACCTTGTTCCTATCCTTATGCCTGGAAGCTCTTTTATGGAACAAAAATTGGGCTTATCAAATAATAGACTGGGTATCTTCACTATTAATACTTAATAGTGCTGATAGTACAAGGTGTTAAAACTTACCCATTTGATATTCACATCTGTAATTTACAGATATACAAGAAAAATCAAAGCAAAGTCACTGATGTGGATTCTGTAGACTTATTTTAGGCAGAAAAAAAAAGCTTGGGCAACAATGCTCTATTTTAAATCTCCGATTGAAGATAGGTTGCTACAGTCTCAGTGCGCTCGCTGTCTCTCCCAAATGCATCATCCCCATGCTCTGGTTGCTGGAATGAACTGTTTGTTCATTGCCGCTCTGAAGTTTATCTGTATCATACTGACAGCAAGATTTAAAATTGCTCTAATACAGGGAATGTCCTGAATTTGCTTTGGCAAGGGCATTTTCTTACAAGAATAATGAAAATGGTTGCTACACGTAGTTAACTCACAGGATATCTGATTTCTAACCCCATTTTGACATCTGCTATGTATTTATCTATCTATTTATTTATTTATTGTTTATTTGGTGGTGGCAGATTTACTGAAAGACCATTTATCCTCAACACAGGAGCAATGGGTCAGATCCCTGAAGACCTCTAAGTTGTATAAAATATTGATAAGGCTTACATAGATACTAGAGATCCATGATTTTACTTAAACATAATAGCATTGACATGTTTTTAGGCTCCTTGATTTCTGGGGGGGGGGATTTGTTTTCTTTAATTTCAATAACAATGCTTTTATCAAGCCAATAATAAATACAAAATGGGCATGAAAACACAGTTGAATAAGCAGTCATTTTGTTACTTTCATGGTAAACAAACAAAAAAAAAAAAAACAGGAGGGTTAAAAGAAGGTCCTTGAAATACTCTTTCTTGAAACTACATTCAGTATTTCAGTTGTTGAGTAGGAACTAAGCATCCAGAAATGAGAGGCAAAACATGTACCCTGCATGGTAGTCTCTAGAGGTGGCATCAAACAGTTCTAGTAGCCCACCTCCCAGGCTCTTTCTGGCTGGCATGTGGTGGGTGGCCCATATATCCCCTTCTGGGTGATACGTTGTGAGCAAAAATAGCACATTACTTCCAGTGTATGTGACCACTTCCCGTGTCAGTACAAAACTCCACTTCCTCTGCCATGGTGGCAGCCTGCGTGTAGACCGAAGCAGTTCTCAGGAATATGACAGATGACAGGAACCTATGCACATGATGGAACATCGTCCCTGTGGTCAACTTGCTAGCCAGTCAACTTTGAGTTAATCCAAAAGATTATCCTGGATAGGACTGACTTCGTCAGGGGAGTCCTTTAAGGAATAAAGTATTGAGAGACTCTTCTGCTGGACTATAATAAAAGCCACCAAGATAATGAGACATTAATCCTGCAACCACAAGAAACTGAATTCTGCCAAAAAACCTGAATGAGCTTGGAAGAGGAACCTGCCCAAATACTGGCAGTTTGGGACAGGGAGAGGGTAGAAGCTTAAGTCCATGGCCTGAATCTGGACCATAGGAAATGAAGTCATTGTTTTAGTCAGCTCATCATTGCTGTGACCAAAATACCTGACAGGAGCAACTTAAAGGAGGAAAAGTTTATTGGGGTTCATGGTTTTAGAGGTTTCAGTTCATGGTCAACTGACTCCGTCACTGTGGACCTGAAGTGAGTCAGAACATCATGGCAGAAGGGCATGGCAGGCTGGAAGCAGAGTGAAGATCCAGGAACAAAATATAACCCCCAAGAACATTCTGCCAGTGACCTACTTCCTCCAGTCATGGCACCCCTGCCTACGGTTACCACCAGCAATCCATTCAGAACATTAATCCATCAAATGGATTAATTCACTTATGAGGTTATGCTCACATAATCTAATTGTCTCACCTCTTCACACTCCTGTATTAGCACAGGAGCTTTTAAGGGGACATCTCATAGCCAAACTGGAACAGTCATTGAAACTATCAAATCCTTAGAGAGGCAGAACAAACACAGTCCCATGATTGACACTTTAGGGGAATTCATGAAAGTGACACTGGAGATGGAGAAGGATCACCTTTAGCAACAGTGGCTCTCAACATGAAGAAAAGAATGGAAGATCAGACACCATGCCACTATCAGGAGGCCATTACTCTCCAGCAATTACTCAGGACTCAGACCCACTATCGTAAGGAGTGGTGGGTGGAAAGCAGAAGGAAATCTCAAGAAGCACAAAGGTTAGGAAAACAACTTATTTTTTTAAATTTCCATGATAGGCTGTGTACAATTAAAACCTGGGACAAAGTAATCTGAGTAAAAGACTTCCCCAAACCCAGAACTATAGGCAGGTAGAAAAGCAACCCTGATCTCTCTGCACTTCTCATTCTTTTCTGAGGACACTAGACACTAAGGAAGATTGGACCATGGGTGCCCCTTGCACGGTGAGCCTCTCAGCACACACTTCTCACGGCTTCCCCTTTTCTCTTCTAATTAGGCTTCACTGACACTCCAGGATGCTGAAGTGTTCCTCGCAATCACTTTGGACCTATGCTTCAGCAATAAAGAACTATTGCTCAATGAATAACCTTCTTCTCTCTCACCCCAGTTCTTTGCTTAAACTCCTCCAGATTTCCCAGTCCCCGAAACTGGAATACTTCTGTGTGGCCTTCTGCTATGGTTTGGATGTGAGGTATTCCCCAAAAGCTCACATGTGAGACAATGCAAGAAGGTTCAGAGGAGAAATGATGGGATTTTGAGAGCCTTAAATCAATTGTTAAATTGATCCCCTGATGGGATTAACTGGGTGGTAACTGAAGGTGGTTCACTGGGGGTGTGCTTTTAGGGTATGTATTTTGTAACTAGTGAGTGGAATCTCTCTCTATGCTTTCTGATCATCAAGTGAGCTGATTCTCACCAACACACTCTTCTGCCATGATGCTCTGTCTTGCCTGGAGTCCCAGGGAATGAAGCTGGCTGTCTGTGGATTGAGACCTCTGAAACTGTGTGTCCCTAAAGAAACTTCTCTAAAATTGTTCTTGTCAGGTCTTTTAGTCATAGCAGCAAAAGGCTGACTAAAACACCGTCAAAACTCAGCACGAGACTTTTCTCTTCTAATTATGCTTCCCTGATCCTCCAGGATGCTGAAGGGTTCCTCCCAATCACTCTGGACCTCCCTCTCTGCACACACCTGCCATCCTGGATTTTAGATGTGTACTTGTCTAACTAAGCTGTGGACGCCTTAGGACCTGTACTATGATATTGCTTCAAGCCACAGTCTCGGGAGTGAGTTCTGACGCCTGAATAAGTGCTGAATAAATATTTACTTGGTACTTAATGAGAGGATAGATGAAAAGTTATTGAGCCTGAGTGTTTGTTATGCCTGAGTATCTAAAATCCATCTTACAGCTACAGGGAAATTTTCTGATAATCTTCAGGATGGTTTTGATGATGACTTCACACATTTTAGATTTGAATGCAGTTCATAAAGGTCCTCAAAACTGAAACAAGACCTCAGTTTCTCAGAACTACCTCTGGGGAGAACTTCAGAGATTTAAATTCATGTGTTTTCTAAAACTAGTTTCATAGTTTACAGTCACAGTTATTTTTTTCCCTGTGAGTTTGTTTTATTCCAACCACTGTACAAATAGTAAATAGAATGCTAGGTCTCCGAAACTATAGAACTGCAGGTCAGTAAATTTGGGCCCCAGCAAGCAAAGAAGGGAATTTCACAGCCAAGGACATCGCCTGAAGGGATAAATCTACCTTGTCACTAATTTGGTGCCACAGCGTACTTTGAACTTCCTAAAGTGATCTATAAGCGACCTAGCTGGGGAAGTGGCGAGGATGCCATGTCATGTAAGACTTGTCTAGGACTCTGTCAACCATTTCCTCATCAAAGACTTCATTGCTTTTTGGGTCCAGCCAATCTTGCAGACTCCCCAGGAGACCTGAGCTTCATTGTGAGAACAGTCAATAATACTTTCCAAGGTTCAGCACCTCAATCTATACCTATGTCCCCAGGAACAATTTTTATGTGTGACTCCCATGACTTCTATTTACTTGCAACTTGAGAATCAGAGAACCAAGTTGAAGCTCCATCTAAACTTATACTCTCCAAATGTTTTCCTGACACATCCAGATCCACAGCCCAAATGCTTTCTTTAAACTAATTTTTTTCCACTTAGTATACATTTTAAAACTTGAAAAGTTATCTCTTAATTAACCATGTCATTAGAATGATACAGCTGAAAAAAATATTATAAAAGGACAGAAAACTTCAAAATAATTCTCCCCTGGCATGCAACCTTGATATTTCTGTTTGGCTACCTTTATGTGAAATGAGTTTGCATTTAATGACTACATGGTACTCTGGGGCAGGAAAGTGAGAAAGAACTTCCAAGATACATTTATAAAATAATGATGATGCAGTATGTTTGATTTGATTTCAAAACTCATAACAAGCTTTCATATTTTCTTTCCTTTGACTTTCAACAAACTTGTAGGCTGAGTTGGTAAGCAGAAATCACTTACTAGGAAGAGTGGAGGCTTTAAAATTAGGCTTCCTGGCTCCCAATGCCAGTTGTGTCATTTATTGGTTCTTTAGCCAATGCCTTGACAAGTGCCAGCATCCATTTCTTTATAACTAAGATACTAATCTCATCCATGTGTCATTCACTCAATAACATTTATGGAATGTCTTTTGTGTTTCAGATATCTGCATAGATTTGGAGATGGAGTTGAAGTATCATGAAAAACAATTAAAAAAATTACAACTATAAAATTACTATAAAGAGTAAATAAATAAATTAACCTTCATGAAGTATCTGGCATTCAATAGATGCTCAATAAATGTGATAATCCCCTAGAACTCTACTTTATAGCGTAAGATATTAAATTTAGAATAGCTATATAATCTGCTCTTGGTCCCATGTCTAGTTAGGGTTTTTTGCAAAAGCAGTAATTAGAGCTAGACATATCAGCCAAGTTCAGGACAAAACCCCCAAACTTCTGCTGGGATTTTGGAAGAGACTTTGTAAGGAAGTTCTAAGTGGTTTTAGGAATCCCAAAAGAAATGTTGAAGAACCCTGAGATTGATGATGGCCAGGGGTAATTATTAGCCCCTAACTATAACAGAGAAAGCAGGGGGCGGGGCATGGAACAGAAGGTCCCCCCAGCTACAGCTGTAGTCATGAAAGAACACAGGCCTGGCCAACACCACTCTGAGATAGGGAAGGAGCAGAAAGAATAAAGCCTTAGATTTGCTCTCCTCCTACCCCCATCTCCTGCTAGCACCTCTCATGGGCCAGAGGGCAAGGGAGCCATGGTACTGACATCCGGAGAGCTCAGCCTCTTGAGATGCAGAAAAGTATGAGGAAAGGCAGCATCTGCCTTTGTGGTCCAGTAACTCACACCCCTTGGTGTGCAAACCATACTGACCTTCTCTGTAGATCCAGAAAATCCCATCAGCGATGACATCGGGCTTGAAATCCACAACCCATCATCTGACTAGGTCCCAACCCTGACCAAGGGATGTGGGTGCAGTCCTTTGCAGCTGGTCTTCTTGAACCAGAGAAGTCTAAACTGAAAAGATGAGTTATGTGTCCTCCAAGCACTCCACATACATTGGTAAGACAGAAACAAAGTAACTGCAATAGATACATTTTTAAAGGGACTAGAGAGGCATAGCAATCACTGGTCCATAGTAATTTTGAATTAGGCGGGGAACATGTCAGGTCTCTTGCTCCAAGAACAGAGAATTTTCCTCCATTGGGTGTTACTCCCTAGTCCACTGTGGTTCTTCAATACTTAGGTCAACCTTTTGAATGAGTGGGGATGAAAGTGGCTTCTCTCACCATAACTCCCAATGAACCAGAAAAAATGGTGTCGTCCTGCACCACTGCTTTGAGCTCAGCTGGCTGAGTGCTATTCCTCTAGAGAAAACGCCTCCAACAGAAATGACAACGATGACCCCCGTCACCTGGCAAGCTAAGACCGGCGTGTGCCCAGTGGGCTTCTAGTACCACTGAAACCATAGGCAGAAATGGAGGACAGGGGCTGCTAAACAGGCTGGGCAAGGGGTCCTAACTGTCACAGTAGGATACTGTCGCTAACAGTATCCTGGGGGTCAGGGAGGAGTTTAGAATACAGTGACCCACCTTGGGTACTTTTGTACACCTGTGTCCTGGGATGAAAGTTAATGGAAAATTACAACCAGTTTACACAGAATAGGAAGCATTATTGGTCAGTCCTCAGGTGGAAAGATTTTTATTTTGCAGAAAGAAGACAGGGAACTGAGAGCACTCAAGGTACTTACCGAGGACCAAAGGAATATGAAATGAGGTGATGGAAGAAGTTACAAAAGACAGCCACTATCATGTGACCATCAGCAGATCTGAGGACCATGGAGCTTCAGCTTTGCTTTGATATATTTATTTGCATGTATAATAAGCAATTATTTCTTTCCTTTTCCATAACCTATTAGCCTCCTATTCAATACACAAAGTTAACAATAGTTAAATTTACATCTCGGTATCTAAATCATCAGATACCAAAGGTAGAGTGGGACTGAGCTAAAAGAATGAGCACAAACAAATGGATAAGGTGGCTTGTCAGGCTCTGTGCCTCCTGTGTGAGGCACAAGGTTGACACAATTCAGTCGTACAGGAGAGAGTGCATTGCATGAAGTGCAAACATGATTTTGCAATTGCTTAATTATTACAAAACAATAAGGCTGTATGAAGGCCAAGTTGACAAGGGTGGGCTGCACCCAAGCTGAGATTTACTTGAATCACCTTCCCTTTATGATTCTAGGCTGGAATTGAACTAAAGAAAAGCTTGCATGAAATACAGAGGCCATTGTTTTCTAAACTGTGGTCAGACACAGTGAAAAATAGGTACAGACCATCCAGTAGTCAGTACCAGCTGCCAGATATTTCCGGCCACTTACACCTTCCAGCACAAATCAAGCACCCTTCTGCTGCTATCCAGAGTGGTCCCAGGTGAGACAAGCAGACGAGTCACCCACATGCAACCAGAGCAAATTATGACCCATTGGATGTCAGCAAGTAAGATTGGCCTTTGTTTTAATGCTGAAATCACTAAGTTTAGGGGTGGTTTGTTATGTCACAATAAATAAGTAATATGTTTGGAATTAATAGTGGCAGATATTAGTGAAAATAGAAAAGACCAATATTTAAATAGATGTTTTAAATATTGTGCTTCTAAGCTTGCAACAAAAATAACTAGATTTATTAATGGGTACAATAAACCTCCAAGGATATTTTTTCCTACCAGCTTAATAAAGACCTGTATTGGGCAGTATTATGAATATGTGCATAGTTGTGTGTATGTGGTTTATCTTTATCATGTATCACAAACCCTAGCATACATCAGGAAGTCAATAAATGTTTTGAGTAGAATTAGAATTGAATAAACTTGATTGCTTAAAGCCATTCTGAGCTCTCTGTGACAGTAGAATCTTCCTGGGCTTTGAATTCAGGGTATTTCTTCATGTGTCAATTCTGTGCCGACTGTTAAATTAATAGTAAATACACCATAGCAATGAAACAAGTGCATATCAGAGCCAGATTATTTGGTTTAACTTTCAGCTCATCCACTTACTGGTGATTTCACCTTGTATCAGTTTTTTAGTTTCTTTTACCCCATTTCTTCAACTATAGAATTAGGCTAATAATTTACCCATCACTAAAGCTATTGTGAGGATTGAGTGATTTAAACCCCAAAAGTACTTAGAATAGTGCCTGGCATGTAGTAAGTGTTCTATAACTGTATATTTTAAATTATATAACAATCTTCACTCTCAATTTCTTCATCTATAAAAATGACAATCATTACAACAGTCTCCTAGGGCTGTGAAAATTATAGAGAAAATTTGTGAAAACCATCTCAGCAAAAGGTGTGGTACACAGATGTTTAGTCATTGTTTTTCCTCCCTCTTTCCCTCTCTTCTCCATTTCTTTCTTTCATCACAAGGGTTTTTTGGTGTTACAACCAAGGGAAGCCCATTTGTACTGAGATTATCTGAGGACCAAATGAGATTAGAAAAGCCTGCAAATGCTAATCTCCCTTCTTTTCCTTTGCTTTTCCCAGGAGGCTTGAGACTTAAACAGAGAGTTAGATGCTTCTAAAGAGACAGTGGGTCTCTTTCCTGCTCATTCATCTTCAAAGCAAAGCCTCACTACTTGGTCTTTCTGTGCTTCCATTTTTAATCTGCAAATTGGGAGCGCTAATAAACCCGGGATATAGGTTGGTCCCGGGTGAAGGTGGTTGAAAAACCATCACAAAAGAGGAGATGGAAAAGGAAAATGCCAAAGCCTAGTTCACCATGTTGCTCCTCTGCTCCAAGCTCCTCAGGGTCACCCCATTAAATACCTAGGATTAAATGCAAGGGAAGCTTGAGTTAGCATGCTGCCCATACTTATTCAATGTTTAATAAATATTTCTCCTATGAACTTATAAGTTAATAAATGGAGTTGAAGGGAGATCTTGAATATAAAAAACAGTGTTGTTCGGAGTAATGGAAAGTTTAAGTCAACAAGTTAAACATTTTAAAAATTTGCTTTAAAAAATGTTAAAGTCTAGAGCCTGCAATTGAAACACAAACAACAACAACCAAAACAAAACAGACTTTAATTTTGTTTTTAGATCATCTGGTTACAATTTGACCATAATGGAAAAAATAAACAATGACTGTCAGTCATAGTAAGGTGTAAATGCTAAATAAATATAGCAATTTGAATGGGATTACACTACATAAATAGTATTGATTTTTTTGTTTGTTTTAGAGTAAATCACCATTAGAAAATAGCCTTCCAATCAATGGTTCTAATTTAAAACCTAATTATTTTAATTATTCCCCAGAGCAATCACATTATATTCCACTTATATACACCAGGAAAATATGCTGAGCCTATGTCCATACATGTTGCACTAGAATCCTAAACAGAGTTTGCAGCTCATCACTTTCTGCTTGTATGCACCCTACTAGAGGCAAACCCCATCTTCTCACAGAAGCAGCCCTGTCCACCCCTCCTCTAGGTTTCTTACAGAGCAACTCTGTCACTAGCACAGGATAGACACACATCTGCATTTGCATCATCATTTATTTCACGTGAATTAATTCCTGGTTCATATCCAGGTGACACGATGTGAAGTAAATGGGATAAGAAAACTTGCCCTGTGTGTTGGGAGAGGTCCCATCTTGAGTTCAGTTCAGATGTGTTTAAGCAGATGAGTGGGACAACAGAAAGCACCTCCTATGAGAGCAAGGAAAGCACTTTTAGCATTCATATTTCAGAGCAGGGGGAGAAGGCAGTATCCTGTATAGTTATTCATCCCTCAAACCCAAGGACTTCTGTCAACCCTGCAAAGAGAAATGCTGCCTCTGTTTATCACTGAGACACAGAGGCACAACACCACGCTGAGGTGCTTAGCAGGCTGGTACAGGGTGATGACAGACCTCCAAGAGCTCTGGTGCCTTGAGGTGGGAGCAAATACACCATTCGGGCCATGTGCATGCAGCATCAAGAGAGGCAATGGCTTCTGTGGAAAGTCAGTGTCCTGAACCCAGCTGTGGCAGGATGAGGTTAGACCCACTGCTTTCTTCCCAGCGAGTATCAACAAGAAGGAACCAGAACAGAGAAGTGAGAAAGGAAGAACTTGGGAACTCACAGGACACAAAACTCTGATGCTCAAAATAATTCAGGGTAGGGTGGAAGTGAACCAGAGAAAAGGTCATTACCATACTTCAGCCTTAGTTTTGCAGATCAAATAATGAATCCTGGGGAAATGTGTGACAGGTGAGAGAACAAATCTCCTGGAGAAGACCAAAGGAAGATTTTCTCTTACTATCTTAAGGTTGCTTGGAAAGGGGAGAGGAAATTTTTAGCAAGTCTAGGGAAGATAGTGAGTGTGAGTCCCATGGAAATTCTAGACAGTTATGGTGCAGGAGGCATTTCTAACCATCACCACTGACCCACAAGCAGACTAGCTGCCCCGATCTTGATGGAAGTACATAAGTGAGAAGTTTGGATCCTGTCAGTGATGTTGAGTGACCCTTGGGCCAGGTGGAAGACTAGTTGCCACTTGTAGCCCAAAGTGGCTAACTCCACATGATTCCAGAGAGAAGAAATGAGACTAGCAAGTTGAAGTTACAAAGAAACAGATTTAAGAGCTTATTACCAATAAAGTGGGTGACCATATGAGTTGGTGAAATAGTTCTTCATGACTAAGCATGTTCAAGCAGAGTTTAGCTGACTATATCACAAGGTTGCTTTTTTCTGGATAAAATTAGAAAAAGACGTGTGTGTGTGTGTGTGTGTGTGTGTGTGTGTGTGTGTACACACACATATTTAAGTGTTTTCTTAACAGCTAAGCCCTCTCATCAAATAGCCTGATGCACAGCATGTCAGTGGGATGATGCTGTAGATGTTATTAACAACTACAGGAAAAACTAACCCAGCGCTTACAATACACCGTCCACTGTTCTAAGCACATTGAAAGGATGGTCATGGATTTTGCACACACAGATTCAATCAACCATGGATCAACAGTATTCGACAAATGCAATTCTGGATGTATGCATTTTTTGCTATTGCTCCCTAAACAATGCAGTAGAGCAACTATTTGCATAACTTTTATTTTGTATTAAGCACACTGTAAGTAAATATAAATGATTTAAAGCACATGGGAAGAGGGGCTGGGGATATAGTTCAGTTGGTAGAGTGCCTGCCTCGAAGGCACATGGGCCCTGAGTTCAATCCCCAGCAACACACACACACACACACAAAAGTACATGGGAGGATGTTAAGTTACATGAAAGTACTACAACATTTTGTACAAAGGACTTGAGCATCTGCAGATTTCAGTACCTCAGCATGATCCTGGAACCAATGCCTCTCAAACATTGAAAGACAACTTTACTAACTCATTTAGTTCTCATGCAACCTTATAGGAAGTATCATTATTCCCATCTTATAGAGGAGAAACTGAGACACAGAGAAGTTAAATAACTTGTTCTAGGTCACATAACTAATAATCAGGATCATACGCAGCAATTGTATTTCTGTTACCCATGTTCTGAACTTCCACACCACATTAGCAAAATTGGGATGGGGCACTCAGAGACTCACTTATTTAGCCTTGACAACTTTGAGGCACAAACAACCCACTTGGGTACCTCCAAAGATCTAGCTCCCTTTGGAGCACAATTTGGAAAACAATTGAACTAAAAGAAATGCAAGCTCCTGTCTGACCCTGATTTATATATGGAGAAATTCACAGACACAAAGCTCAGAGGACCTGGGCTCTGTGGAGCCAAATGAATGTGTTCATCTGGACGGTGTGCTTGAGCAGGAGCAGTCTCTCAGCAGAGAGGAGGCTGTGGCCCGGCCACAGGGAACCACCTGTATCTGGTCTCCCTTCTCCATGGCTTTATGTAGTCAATAGAGACTTGGCTCACAGAAAAATCTCTCTTCATCTTCTGGATAACAGGTTACCCTCCAAGGAGCTCATTAGTAAAAATGAAGGGAATGAGGAAGGAAGGAAGGAGGGAAAGAGGGAAGGAGGGAAGGAGGAAGGGAGGGCACAAAGACAGACAGGAAGACAAGCACACAGGAAAGCAAGGAGATGACATCATGCTTGCTCCTGCTGAATGCCGGCCCCCTTGGTGGGTGGAGAAAAGCAGACCTAGCTTACCTAATGCCCCTAACTGAAATAGTTCCCTCCTTCTCTCTCTTCTGTCATTAGCAGAACTGAGAAGTTGCCTGAGCCAAGGATCTTAAAAAGAATCCAAACTTTATTCCAAAACCACCATATGCTAGCCTTGAAACCAAACTCCCTAGCATATGTGCCCACAGCAACTGAACTCGAAAAATGACAGAATCACCAAGCACAGAAGGGCTTGGTGCATGGTCGTCAGGAATCCCCAGAGCCTTTCTGAGCTCTTTGAATCCTGCCAGCTTGCTGTGGTCCTCTTCAGAGCACTTCTCAGCGCATGGACCCCGGGGCTGAAACTCTCTAGGAACCGCGTGCAGATTCATATAGTGCAAGCCCTTTACCAACATTAAACAAACATGTTAGAGAGAAAAGCAGGGTATGAGCGATGGAAGGGGGATTTTTTTCAGACGCCATCAAACAGTTTCATTTTTCAGATGAGGATCTTAAGATCTAAAGGAAACAAACTCAGGACTGGAACTGGCATGCTGTTCTCCAATCCAGCATTGTGGTAGGACATATTTACCCCCTCTCGCTAATCTACATTATATTTAAGTCTCCCCAGAACATGTCTCTGATTTTTTTTTAAACTTTCCTTATTATGGGCTCACACAAAAATATATTCAATGTTACTGACTAGTTCTATGAACCATCTATTTTGAGAACAAGACAATATCAATATGAGGTCTATTTGGTCAGAGCATCTTAAATCATTCTTCATTGTTTATTACTAATTTTGCTGAAGGTCTAAGCCCCTTTCTCAAGATGAATAGGTAATTCCTCCCTCTGCCTACACCAGGATAGCATAATAGGTGACTGATGCTTGGTCCTACTCAGTAAACAGTTCCAGAAAGAGCAGATTATTCTCCCCCTACCTGGTACCAAGTGACATTTAGCTCCCCACCTCATGTCCTCATGCTCTGTCCTCTATCTGCATATCTACAAGCATATCTCAATATGCTACCATAAACATTTCAATTCATCATGGAAAAAATTTTGCTTAGATGTTGCTTAAACTTCACCTTCAATCAGGCCCCCAAGGTGCTCTCACATAATGCCAGAGCAACTGTAAAGAGATCCCTACTTTTATAAGATAAATAATGGGTAGTACTGGATTTTAACATGTAAAATCACACAAATGCTCATGATTTCTACTGATAAGATAAACTCAAGTAAAGTAAATATATAAAAGGGGAAGAAGAGTGAGTAAACTCCCAGTTGACGAATGTAGAATTTAATCTTGACAAATTAGTTGTAGTTTGGAATTTTATGTCCTCCACAACATTGGTTTCCTTTATTAAATAACTATAATGCCATTTGAATTGCTCATGCTCTGGACCCATATGTTTTATCAGGCTTTCATCTCACTAACAACAATCTTTCCTAACAATGATATTTTCCAAAAGAAAGAGGAAAACAAGATCACCAGTAGGCAAACACAAAAGAAATAAATGAGGTGTATGGGGTCAATGAATTAGAGTTTGAGAATTGGAGGAGAAACATAATTTAGGTCATCTCAAAGTATTTCACCCAAGATATTTCTCAACAGAGTCAAAGATAGTGACTTTATAATGGAGAAACTCAGCAGAGACCAACTTAACCAAGCATCCAAAGTCAGCATCACAAATAATAAGATACCCAAATAAGATAAAACCCTTGGTATGGTGAACTGAGAAGGGGACCACATTGCTTTTGTGTCGTTCTTGACAAAAACACATGCCTCACACCAATAAGAAAACATTGCACAAAACCAATTATGGGGACACTCTACCAAAGAAGTGATCATTACCCTTTGGAGGTGTCAAGGTCATGAAAGACTGAGGAACTACTACAGATGACAGGTAACTAAGGAGAAATAAGAACTACAGAGAGTGCAGAATCTTAAATTGGATCTTAGAAGAGAACCTAATGAGAAAAGTTGGTGAATTTTGATAAAAGTCTCTAATCCAGCTAATAACCTTATGCCTGGTTTTGATAATTCTGCCATAATGATGTAAAAGGAAAATATTGTTCACATGAAATGAGTGGTGGAGGGAACTTAGAGGAGTGGTTTACTTTTCTTTAGTTTTTCTCTATGTCTAAAATTAGTTTAAAATAAAATATTATTAAAAAAAAAAAACACGCTACTTTAGCCTGTTTTCTGCTGCTGTACTTTTGTGTTTACCTTCCAAAAGGGTGGCTTTCCCCAGTCATGGCATTAAAAAATAACAAACAAGTTCATCTTTGATTCCCTGGTGAATTCAAAACAGAAACAACAGTGAAGAATGTCAAAAAGAGTCACTCAAGTTGTTCACCTGAACAACTGTTAAGAGATGCGGGGAAGGAAAATGAAACAAGTAACAACCCTGAGTCTTTGTCTCTCTAAGCTCAGTCCCCTGGTCACTATAATGGAAATAGTAAAAATGTTCTGGTAAGAAGAGAAATAATTTAATTTTGACAAATTAGTTGTGGTTTGGAATTATATGTCCTCCATAACATTTTTTTCCTTTATTAAATAATTATAGTGCCACTTGAATTGCTCATCCCCTGGACCCATATGTTTTAACCTCACTATCTACAATCTTTCCTAACAATAAAATTTTCCAAGAATATAATCCTTGTGGTTGGCAAGAGTTATCATTTCTAGAAGAAAGCAGTAGCATGTGGAAATGGACTATTTCTATGATAAACTACATTTAGGACCATTTTGCATAAAGACATTTTATGTGTGCAGAATGGGAACAGATCTGCCATTTCTTAGAAGAGGTCCCATAAGGATGGACAACCTTATGATGATTGCTGCCCATTGACAGCCTGCAGGATCCCTGGGACAGGCTTGACATTTGACCTCTCTGACATAGTCACTTTCATCTTGCACCTTCAAAAATACCTTTTGTTTTAAAAAATTAGATTCAATTTCCAAACCCATATAGTACATAAAAAGAACCAAGAGCAAAACCCTGGTATACGCCTGCAAAGCCACATGAGTCTCTTTCTTGTAACAGGAAGCCCAAGACATCAAGAGTCTAACATCTTTAGAGATAGATCAAGATGATTTGGTCATGGGATGCCTTAAAAATTCACAGAGGCCTTTAGTTTTGATGGTGCTGTTTGTCTTAACTGGGTCAGAATGATCTGAATACAGCTGGTTTCTGAATGAACAGTCCTGCTTCCTATCCAAGGAATCCCAAGGATCAAGAAGTCAAATTAAACCAATTTTCCATGGGTGCAGACAAGCCCTTCTCAGAGGTGGTGACATGAAAGCATCAGCTTGAGAGATGAGTTAAACTTACAGACAAGTGTTTTCCTGGCAGAGGAGAACAATGTACAGAGGCACGAACTGGGAAAAGTTGCAACAGTGAGTATGGATAGACAATGTCCTGGAAGAAGCACAGAGGACTTGGATCATAAAATGCCTTCATAGAGCATGCAATCTAGACAGGGATCCTTCCCTGCAGAAAGCTGATGAGTCATAAAGTGAATAGAGCCCATCTCTCAATACTCTGTAAAATGCCTTTCAGACACTCACCTCCTACTTTCTTCACTGTTTTCCACCTCTGTAGCACTTGGCAATCACTTTGAAAAACATGGGGTAAAAAGCTTTCTGATTCTCTTACTATGATATGGAAAATACAATGGAAGAGTTTATAGTTTTTAGTGAAAGTAGCATATAAAACATTTATTCCTGCAAATCAAGTCCCTTAGTAAAAAAGTCTGACTTGGGTGAACAGTTTTACTGGCAAAGATGGACAACTGCAGACCCTTGCCCACAGGCTATCCTGCCTTTAGTAATGACAGAACACCACCAAGCAGTAGGAGATGGGGCTATATACTAACTACTGTGGCTTAGGCACTGAGCACGTAGTGAGAGTGAGCAGCTCCCGGATGTTCTCCAGGTCAGACACAGAGCTTATGGCTTCATGGTGACCTTCTCATTACTCTTTACACCAACAAGAAGGTTCTAGAGTGATTATCCTCAGTTTAGAAGAAGATGTTGAAT
Organism: Spermophilus citellus; assembly: GCF_964194105.1. Lineage (NCBI taxonomy): Eukaryota > Metazoa > Chordata > Mammalia > Rodentia > Sciuridae > Spermophilus > Spermophilus citellus. Next base: position 9,545,975 of record NC_138189.1, on the reverse strand, counting down.
CAAAGAATGGCTCATGACTTGGCAGAGAACACTGGGGAATTGGGAGCAGAACCGAGAATCTGTCCCCACTGCATAAGTCTCCTAGAATTCATCTGAAAGCTCAGTTGTGTCATCAATGATCATCCTGGGCAGAGGTGTGTGTGACCCTCAATGTCTCTGAATTCATCAATCATGGGTAAAATTGAGGATCACTATTATAAATGTGCTGTATTGTGATGTACTGTGGTCTTCATCCAATTTTGTTACAAGGACTCAATTTGATCAGTTCAGAGCAGCCATGGGTAATATGAGCTTCATTACAGTCAGAGAGAGAGAACTTGGTCCCACAGCACAGTTCACCAATGGGCACAGCCTGTGAGACTGCCTGGTGCACCCTCCTGGATACAGGAATCTCTGCACATTAGGAAAGAAAGCTGAAGCTTGTGACTCTGGAGGTGCCTCAGAGACACACTGTGGGAGACAAACCAAACACAGGTCAAGAGAAACAACCAAAGTGATGTGCCTCAATTTCCCTTATCATTCACTGAGCACCAACCTTCACACTCCTGCACTCCTGCAGTGTTGTTGCAGATGTTGAGAGCTTGAGTAACTTGTCCAGGATGCAGAATGGGTCTGAGTAAGTGCTCGAACAGCCTCCTGTTTTTCTGTCAGGCATCCTGAAGGCTGAGCTGAGCTGCCCTTCCTTCTGTGCCTGAAGCCCCATGGAAAGATGAAATGGTTGTTATCAAAGGTTTCCTCATGCCTGAGCCCTTGATTGATACTCTCCTGTAGCAAGAACACAATCTCTCCTCCAAAAGGTCTGGGGAGTTGAAGGTGAGGTATGCCTTAAGGCACACAGCATGGACCAGGTTCATGACCAGATGTACTCACACTGATGTTTAGGATGATCAGACCCAAGTATCCCTCTTTGTGTTCTACCTGGAGAAAGGAAAAATAGAGTGGTAATATAAATATAATGTGGAAGAAGAGGAGAGAAGGAAGGGTAAATACTAGAGAAGAGGAAGGAGAAAAATTGAGTGCATTGGCTAAGGAGATCCTGGCCAGCTAAAGTCTCCGGAGGCCCCTCCTTATCCATTCTGCCCTCCTCTCCTCCCTGGAGTGAATCTAAAACTAGGTCCCTGGGGAGTTCAGCAAGCCATCTTACTAGATAATTGCACAAGACAGCTCAACACAGCTTGGCTGAGATGATGGTTTAGCAAAAATAGGGACCATGCAAGATCATAGTTCGACCACACACAGTTTTTTAAAAAGGACTGGACTACAGCTAGGGTTATTTGAAAACAGACTCCACAGAATCACTGGGTGGGCACTTTGCACACAGCATCACAAAATGCTGCATTAGTCAGAGGTCTCAGCTACAAAAAGCAGAACCTGACTCAAGAATTAAAGCAGTAAATGAATTTATTAAATAGCCATTAAGAAGACTGTAGAATAGCCAAGAGGCTGCATAAACAGTTTGAAAATGGATGGGAACAAAAGATGGCAGATGTCATCATTGCCTTAGAAGTTCTGTGCTCATTGTGTGCCTTGGTAAAGACCTGCAGTCCCAGTTACTAGGGAGAGAGAGGCAGAAGGATCACTTGAGCCCAGAAGCTTGAGACCAATCTGTACAATGTAGTAACACCCTGCCTCAAAACCCAGAAAACAAACAAAAAGACAATCTGATGAGTAAGATCCCTTCCTTCCCTTGGAGCCATGTCGACTTAGCCAGAGAGATTCAGAGGGCAATGAAGGTAGAATATCTAGTTCCAACTGTTTACAACCACATATCCTTTGGCTCAGGGTAGAATCAAAAATGGCAGCTATCTCTGGTGTAGGTTTATCCTCTGAAGCATGGGCCACAAAGCTCCAGAAGTGGGATTTGAAGTCCCAAGATCTAAGAGTGTCTCAGTCACTAACCAGCTGACTTGAGAATCACTCACCCTCCCACCAACATAAGCTCTGCATTTGCCCAGTGGAATTGGTAACCTCCACCCTGTTGCTGCCCAGGGCTGCATGGGAAGCAAGCAGGAAAGGATAGATAAGCGGCCTAAGAACTGACAAAATGCTAAAAACCCTCTTCATAATGTTCCACTATTACTGGATGAGGATGCTGCACATGTAAAAGTCTATCTCCAGAGACCCATCACCAAGGGTAAAACACTGGCTGCATCTCTTATCACCTGGTGACCTTGAAAAGTCTAGATGACCCTCTGAATATCAGGTTGCTTCTCACTAAGATGGGAATAATGTCACAATCTCAAAGAATTACTGCAAGGACCAGAGGGGATATCATATGTACTGCTGAGTGCCTGCAACTCAAACACTGGTAGATAGGAATAATCACAATAAGTAATAATAATAGTCATTATTAAAGTAGTAATAACGACAGGTTACATGCCCTCTTCCCCTGATTTATCAAACCGAAAGAACTTTCTAATCACTCTTAACAATTTATCATGAATGATTCATCCTCTTGGATTATGGTTTGGAACTGAGAACCAACATTTTCTTTACATTTTGAAGCTGCTGTGGTCATTCACATGTTCTCTCCGGAAGTCTACTTGGTGTAGCTCACTGCCATACCAGCCAAGAAAGCGGAAATTCCTTCCAGAATCCCTGCCTTTCTAAGTGTCAGTCCAGCAAGGAAGGGGTTACTAGGGATTCTGAGCACTTGCTTAAGCATAAGGCATCCGACCTTGTCAGGAGGCCTCGGGCTTTGCAGCATTTCTGCTTGTCTCTGCACACAGCCCTTAGTGGAAAAGTACTGCCCAGACTCTGAATTATTAATCCCATCATGACATCCAATACCCACTAGATGAAAAGAACAAGTGAGACCCACTGTAAGGATCTAAGGGAAAACCAGGAGCCAGCAGTACCTTTTGACCATAATCAGGGTTTTCCTGCTCGCCTCTGGGGTGTGGACAACCTCTCTCATCCTCAGCTCCCTCTCATATGCAGACCTTAGATGAAACCACCTCTGCTTCCTTTTGGGGGTTGGGAAAAAAAGACATCGAATGACCCCAACCATCAGTCAATGATGTCACACCAACTTGAAATCAGTTGTTGCTTTGAGTTCCTGAGACAGGAGCACAAGAAAGAGTTCAAGGTCTTTACATTTTCTGTTTTCTCTTCAAGGACCAGGCACTGAATCCAGCAAAATCCAACTTTGCTGGAGGGTAGAAAATTATTGACACATGGAAAATTCCAGTAGTAAAAGGTCCACAGGAGATACATTTGTCAAATTCCACATTATTTGGCAAGGCTTTGAACCAAGTTCTTAGGAAGGCTAAACTCTGAAAAATGGATTTATTTTTATGTCAGAAACAGAAAACGGTAGGACAGAAAGATCATGGCTCAAGAGATTCAAGCTCCGTAGCTTGGAGCTTTTTTTCAAAAGTGCTTACTAAATGCTGGTAGCTAGGGTGACACACATGGCCACCAGTGAAAAATCACCTGCCACTTATGCAATGCCTGGTATCTGCCAGGTTCTTTGCCAAGTGGTTTATTCTTTGTATGCAATTTACCATGACAGCAACCAAAGGATATTTAGGTTTATACCCCTTTTATTTGAGGACATTGATATTTTAAAAGATATGCATTGACTAAGGTCGTTGGAGTTGAAACTCAAACCCAGATTTATCTGGATTTAAAACCCTTAAGAAACATATAATTTAGCAGAAGGGCCCACTGAGATAACAGCTAATGCCAAAGCTGCAGACATTAGCAAGCAGAATTAAATCTACAACAGAGTATCTGTTGAAGGATAACAAACTGCCGGGTTTTTTTCAGGAATCAGGGGTGTCTCAGGATACAAAAATCCTACTGTTAAAACCAGAGCAGCCTGGGACAAACTGGGACAGTTAGCCACCATGGAGGAAAGGGGAGTCAGCTACTGAAGGACAGTTTGTGTGATGGTGAGGAGTCTGACCTTCATCCTATGAAGAACAAGACAACTGATTTGGACAGAGGACCAGTCTAGGAAGGAGAAGACCCTGAATGAGGATCTGGATGCTGTCTGCACAGTGGATCAGAATCTAAAAATGCTGACCAGGATCTTCAGAGTGATGCGAGACAAGGAAAGCAGACCCAAGGGGAAGAAAGCAAAATGAACCCGTATGTTTTCTTTTAACCCTGAGATGGTGCTTTTAAGATTGAAATCTAATCAGTGAGAAGTCTATATTACATATTGACCAAATCGACTAGATTATTTCAGGATGATTCAGTATCCACCTATTTCCACGTTAGATTGTCCCTCCCCACCTCCCTAATAAAGCTGTATGTTGGAGCTCTACTCCTACTACCTCAGAATATGACCTTGTTTGCAAAACAGGTTTGCTGCAGATGCAGTTAGTTAAGATGAGGTCAGCAGGTGCAGTGTGCACACCTGAAATCCGAGGAGCTCAGGAGGCTGAGGCAGGAGGATCACAAATTCAAGACCACCCTCAGTAATTTAGCAAGATGGTAAGTAACTAAGTGAGACTCTATCTCAAAATAAAATATAAAAAGGGCTGAGGATGTAGCTCAGTGGTTAAGCACCCCTGGGTTCAATTCTTAGTACCAAGTAAAGAAGGTCAAATTGGCAGAGTGGACCTCTAATCCAATATGACTGGTGTCCTTCTAAGAAGACAGCCATGTGAAGGTAGAGACACTTGGGAAAGCTCTGTGTGACTAAGAACAGGGCATATGCAGCTGCAGGCCAAGGAAAGCCAAGATCACTGGCAACCCAGAGGGCAGAGGAGGCAAGGAGGTTCCTCCACGGGTTTCAGAGGGAGCACAGCTCTGCCAACACCTTGACATAGGACTTAGAGCCTCAAGAACTATGAGCTGATAGATTCCTGTTGAGACACCTGTTTCATAGTACAGCATTCCCAATGGAGCTAATCCACTAGCCAAACAACATCCAAACTTGGTTTTGCCAAAAAGAGACCAGATAAAATAAATACTCTGCTGAGAGGTTCTAGCAGGAAGGCACCAAGCTGGGTGTTTTCCGGTGAAACGTCTCACTAGACCTGTAATGATCCAGGTGACAGATGAGAAAAGGGACACCAAGGTTGCAGCCTGCCCACTGGAACCCAGCTAGGAAGTGGCAGAGCCTGGCTTCCACTCCTGTCTCTCTGGCTTCAAAGGCAGAGTCTTAGTTTCTCCTGCCTTGGATTTCCTAAAAGGAATGGCAAGAAAGCCAAGGCAGAAAGCCAGATCCAACCGGAAAAGCTGGCAGAGGTCTCTAAGCAAAATACAAACATGAGAAAACACAACCTTGAGGGTGCTGAGAGGGGTAGAAGAGGCCAGGCAGAAGAAAGTCTTCTTGCTCTGCAACTCTGAGTCACCAAACTCCGATTCTCATTCTTATCAGCACAACTTGCTTCCCATCGTCCCCGGGGCACTGCAAGCCAGGGGGAGGCAGAGACAAAGCGAGCTCAGAGAGACTTCCGAGTGAGCAAGTCTTTTCAGAAGCCCCTGGGGCCTTACAGGGAAGACACTTTGCTAAAGTTAATTACTTTCTGGATGAACATCTGATTACAAATATCATTTGCAAGCCCCACCTGCCGCGGATGTCTCCTGTTTTTCAAGTGGATGTTCAAAGAATGTTAAAATCCTAATATATATCTTCATCTCCCGTAGAAAACAGAACAGTGATTATTTTGGGCCTCGGGAAGTTGGGATCCAGTCACGGAATTCATCACCACCCTTGTGCAGTCTAGGAGAACAGAAAACAGATCGGATGAGAATTCTCCAAGGAACACATGCCACCTGCAAAATTAGCCTGAGTCACTGCTGAAGCCAGAGGCTGGGTTTAAATCAGGAATCATATTTAAAATTTTGACCAATGATCCCTTACCATAACAATGAGGCTGCTTTATTTGGAAAAGAGCCAGTACTTTTTTGCAGGGAGGGGGTGGGTACCAAGGATTGAACTCAGGGGCACTCCACCTCTGAGCCACATCCCCAGCCCTGTTTTGTATTTTATTCAGAGACAGGGTCCCACTCAGTTGCTCAGAGCATCTTCATTGCTGAGGCTGGCTTTGAACTTGCGATCCTCCTGTCATAGCATCCTGAGCCGCTAGGATTACAGGCATGTGCCACTGCGCCCGCCCACCCACACCAGTGTGTTTTTGTCTGGGTGTGGAAGATGCACTTGGGGCACTGTTCGCCACCCAGAGGAAAGACACAGGGTCAGCAGATGGGAACAGGCTCCCACTTGCCCGGTGTGGCTCAGTAGATCCCCTTCCTCTCTTGGACTCAGTTCCTCATCTAACAGCCGAAGTTCTTTGTTCTGATGTAATTATGTCACCTTGTCCCTCCCTCCCGCATCCCTTTTCTTTCTCTTCTCAACTCTACACCCATGGCCACGATTAAGCGATAATGTAGTTTGAGGGGTTGGTAAGTGGGTTTGGATAAGAACACAGGAATGGTCCATACGATGCTCTACAGAAATCTCTGAGGAACTGGGAAGACAGGAGGGGCTGAGACATGGATACTGTAAAGCTCATTCATTCATTCATCTATTTCACTGAGCACACATTACTGGCCTCAGTGACATTGGGAGTAAGACAATAAAATGTCATTCCTGGCTGTTCAGACCCACCATGTGGTATGGAGAGAGAAATAGTCAACGAATCCTGAATGTTACAGACGAGAAAGACTCTGAGAATGATGGAAGCAGGTACAGAGGCTTTATCCAGTCAAGGAAATCTCTCAGGGGGAAACAGTGGGAAAGAGAATATTCTAGAAAGAAGAAGCCCAGTGCATAGTCAGACATTCAAGCACTTGCTTCCTGCAGTTCAAAGTCCTACGTCCTGTGGCCTAAGCAGTGAACAGAGGGTGAGATGAGAGAGGCTTCAGGGCCTCTTTAGGGGAGACAGTGGACTTAGGGGTCATGGTCTGTATGCTGAGCTGAGGATGGCAATCACCCCTTTACTGTGCCCACATGCCTGGCAATGAGCTCACAGCTGTCACACCTCCTGCATGAAGCACACCCTGAACGAGTGATGAGACCATCCTGCAAAGCTCCAGAAAGCTGGAACCAAAGTGAAGAAATTACAAAAAGCAGGAACTTTTAATAGTCAGTGCTCTTAAACTGGAAGAAGACCCATGGGCAACAGTAAGTGCCAATTCATGACTGGTGTATAGATTTGTTGGACAACCTAATCTTTAAAGTCACCTTCAACCAGTGAGGCTCAATGCACATTCCCTCTTTTCACAGTGGATATCAATTAAGCCATCTTCTAAAAAACATGTGGGGCCGGACTGGTGTTATAAGGCAGAGTTTCAACCAACAAGTGTGTTTTTTTATGAATTCCTTTCTTCCCCCCCCCACCACCACCACCAGCTACTACACCATGAATTGCATCTATTCCAAACATTCTATTTGAGAAATTGTATTTATCAAATAATAATTGTTCTTATTTGAGTTGTAAAAACCAAACACCAGTATTGATTTAATTAGATATTTTCAAATATAGAAAACAGCTTGAAGTCTACCATCTGGGGACACAAGATTGGAAATGTCTAGAGGAAATCATCTCCAAGGTCCCCTCTGGCAATGTGACTCCAGGGAATAAAGTGATTTTTTTAAAAAGGCAGAAGTTGGAGCCTGGCAATATTTTGAAGGCCTGTTCTGAGAAGAGAAAGCAAAGTGAATATGCAACTCAGTGCAGAGGGAACAAATGAGAGGGCAGGTGTCAGGCCAGCCTAGAGCAGGGAGCATGGGCTGCAGGGACGGGCAGGTCTGGCTTAGGATCAGGGGTGACTAGTCATAGACTTTGAGTAGCATATGTATCTTGTCACTCTGAGACTCCTGTCTTCTGCAGATGGAACCCATTGTCCTTGAAAGTATTGTCACAAAGGTTTCATGAACAATGTATATAAAGCAACCAAGTATAGCTGGCACACAGTAGGCTTGCAAAGCAGGGTAGAAATCATAACAATGACAATATCGCTTTCATCAAAAGGTTCAGATACCAAGAAGCGGTTTAATTTGTTTACTGTGCAGAAAGATAGGAGTCTTTATGGCTCTAATGACAGCTAGATGACTTTAGAAGCTGCCTAGGGATAGCATGCTGTTGTCATTGTAGATAATAAAAGCAGAATTGAGAGGAGAATTAATGAGAAAACCAGATGAATCCAAAATGCTGGGCCATCACCCGTCTGGACTGCGTCAATGCAGGGGAAGGAAGGGATGACGTAAGTGTTTATTTCTAACTCCCTCTCTGAGAATGCTGACTGTTTTCAGTCTGGCTTCTGCTTTTAGCACTCCCGACACACCTGGACTCCAAACAGCATTCTTTTTAAATCTCTGTTATTGCTTCTGGCCTGAGTCCCTAAGGCAACTACGTGCATGATTATATTCTTGCGATGTGGGAAGGAAGGTAATGGTGATACGCTCCCCAAGAGCTAGGAATGTGACGAAGAGATTGTCCTCCCAAGAGTTAAGCCAGGAAATCAGTACAGTCAGATCAAGATGTGCAAAGACAGAGTGGGCCCCAGTTCAGCAGGAGAGGGGCCAACCTCAATGAAGATGTTAAGGTATCCAGAGAAAAATTATATTGGTCAGAAGGAGGCTGATCAGCAGGGAAACATAAAAAAGAAAGCCACAGAGGAAAAATATGCAGCAAGAAACACATCCCACCCAAGGGCATGCAGCGTTTTCAGCACAGTGGAATCTATAGTGGCTGCTGGTCACCTTGGGGATAAACCCCCAAACATCTCACATGATCCATGAAGCCCGGCAGGATTGCAGCCCAGCACATAGGCACCCCACCTCTCTCCCTCAGTTCTGCCAGAGCCCTGGGCTTCTCAGTGCCTTTACAGATGGCCTGTTCTCTTGGACTGGGATTCTCCTTCCCCAAATTTTGCATGGCTCCTGGCCTCACATCATTGCTCAAGCATAACTTGGCCTTCTCTGACTGCCACATCTAAAATCCATCAGAAAACCAGAGGCAAACAATATGTTTAGAACTCATGAAATGGCCGGATATTGTCCTGAGACCTATAAAAAGATGGTGTGTGTGTGTGTGTGTGTGTGAGCAAAAGCCAACAAGTAGCCTGGTAGGAAGAGAGGATTGGTTTAAAAAGGTGAAAGAGGGCAGGGGTGCAGCTCAGTGGTGGAGTACGTGCTTAGGATGCGTGAAGCCCTGCTTCCATCCCCAGCACCAAATAAATAAATAAATAAAGTTGCAGGAGAGGTTTGCTCTGCACAACATAAAGCTGGTGAGATATTCAGTCCCCACAGATTGCAGTGCTACAGCGATATTTCCTGAACACGGGAGAAAGCCATCCAGGAGAGGCTTATTTATGGGAGCAGAGTTCCACCATCATGAATCTGTCTTGCTAAACAAGAGGATGCCTTTTAGAATACTTGCCTGCTTTATCTCTTAAATGTATTTAGTGGAAAATTTTAAGCTGTTTTTTCCCTTAACCCTTCATTTTCTGAGATTTGGATTTTACAAACTGAGAGTTGGGAGATCATAGCTCTTGAAGGAAAGAAAGCAATAACTCTGTTTTATTCCCATTTGTCAAAGACATCCCAAATGGAAGCTAGAGAGATCAGACCATCCCATGGTGTCCCTCAACTCCCCAATACAACAAATCTCAACTCCGATTCCCTTCTCACGGAGCACATTTCCTCTGGTAGTTTAACTTTTCACACAGATTTACTAGGAAACGAAGAAACTGAACTGTGGACGTGAATTCTGGTTTCCCGTGTCCATTGTATTTCTCACTGTTGGTTAGAATATGGCACAAATGACCGTTAGCTTGTGTTTTTGTTTGTGTTGATTGTGTCTTCAATACCGCAGCAAGAAGCCTCCTTGAGTTCTCTGACGGGGCTGGCAGGGACAGATCTCTGAGTCTTTACTCAAAGAAAATTGGAAGGAGAGAGTAAGGTGAAAGTTTGGGGGGTTACCAGTTTATAGGACTTTACTAATGACCATCTGGTTCTAATATGGGAGAAATCTGAATAATGAGTGTGTGTGTGTGTGTGTGTGTGTGTGTGTGTGTGTTGCTCTTCTAGAATTATCCTTGGAGAGGGAGAAATGGAGGAGTGAGGTTAGCTGGACTTGTGGTAGATCCCTTGAGGCCTGGAGAAAGAAAAGGGGCCATTCATGCCCCAGCATAGTCTCTCTAAGGAATGGAGATTTAGAGAGGAGTGGCCCCGGAAGCCAGAGTCGCGGGAACCAAGGTCCAGGGCACCTGTGATCAAACCTAGGTCTAGGTAACAAAGCTGCCATCCTTTACAAGGCCATTAAAAGTCTGCAAAAGGAAATAGACAAGCAAGCCCGTCCTACTCATGAAGGGTGACTCTGTCTGAGGATCTGAAGATCAGAAAGCACACTGAGGACTTAGAGACCTTTATGCCTGTTACAACTAAACAAGTGTCTCTCACACCATTCTCTGCCCTCCATCACTGAACTTACAGACAAACCAGGATCTGATCGTGCATGGGCACCACCAAGAGGCCATTCTGCCCACAGCTGTTCAACCTCCCTGGATAACCCCAACCACTCTGAGCCTCTTCTTTAAAACATCCAACTGTGGACCAGGGACAAGCTCAGAACTTACCCAAATAAGAAGTATCTAGGAACATCACCCCAGAGTTACTCCTTTATCCTATGGGAAGGCTTCTGTGGGGGAAAAAGACAATCTAATGCAAACAACACACACACACACACACAAAAAAAAAACTTACACATGTATACTTAAACCAAACACAAAGTGAGATCAGTAACACTTACCTTAGGGACTTTTTAAGGGAGCAAGCCGGGGCTTAGAAAAATGAAGAAAGTTATCTACCAGCCAACAGATCCCAGATAGAAACCCAAACCTGAGTCCAAGAGTCTAAAGCAGTTCTGACATGATCAAGTCATTTGGCAGTCATGAGAGAACTTGACTATCACATACAGGCAAAATCCATTTACTGTGCTGGACATCACGTTAAGTCTGGTGACTGAAGTCCCAGTCCAGAAGAACACAGTCGTCCTAAGAGGAAGGTGAGCAGCTCCATGGCAGGGACTTGGGAGTTCTCCCAGCAGGAAGAGAAAGGAGAGAACAAGTGGACAGTTTCACCCAACAGAGGAAGCTTCATTCAGACAGACATTTAAGGAGAGGAAACAGGGAGCGCAGTGTGTAGAGATTTGAAACAGACTGTGGGTGAGGTCAAGAAATAGTGAGCTGCTCGCTCTCTTTTCATCCAAAGGGGCTCAGACAATTTGTTAAGAAGTCATTCATTTGAGGTCTTAGAATTGCAATTCAAGAGGCACAGATTCTAGTATAAAACTCAATGTGACCCTGTAGGAAAAGGTTTTGAAGGTCCATTCGAGGCCTTCAAAAAGACAGAGATGTTTAAGTGAATTCAAGAACTTGCTACTAAAAATTATGGCTGGAGGACAGACGGACAGCGATAGCTTGTTGGTGCAGCGCAGACTGGTTCACACCATGCCTCTGTTATAGGGGAGAGCTTCCCTTATTCCATCTCTAGGATGTTTCTTCTCAGGAAAAACTTTCTTTGGGCATGTTAGCAAGTTCACAGAATGGTCACCAAGGCATGAGGCAGAGTCTGGGTCACAAAATAGAGTCACACTTGTCAACTTTCTTTCACACTATTTAAAGAATAAGGTGGTGCACACCTGTAATCCCATGATCAGGAGGCTGAGGCAGGAGGATCACAAGTTTAACAGCAGCCTCAGCAACTTAGTGAAACCCTGTTTCAAAATTAAAAATAAACAAAAAGAGCTGGGGATGGAGTGCAGTGACTGAGTGCCCCTGAGGACTGCAAAAAAAAAAAAAAAGGCAAAGAATAAAGTAAAAATTTCAGAGGAAAAGAGGTAGAAGATTACGTACAACTGCAAGAAGAAAAACAGAATGTCCAGTTCTTGAGACATCTAGGACCATAATAAAAAGAGCTGAAGACCAAGAACCGAACTTAAGAACTCTAAATTTCTTGAGTCTTGTTTGCTTCCTCACTATTAGGATTCCTGTTATTTCCATCCCTTTAAAATCATTAATTCAACAATAATCCTGTGGACTCGTCCTCCGTAGTGCAAACACAAGGAGCAGAACAGACTCGGATTTGGGAGACACAGTGGTGCACGTGGCCATTTTGAAGATGGTAAAAAGAGGATGCTCTGGGGCTGAAGATAGGAAGGCAGGAAGTAGATGTAGGCTGCAGGTCCCTGATAACAAAGAGAACTCTCACCAAGTCTACTCCGGACAGCCACTGAAGAGCTCCAAGGAGACAAAACATGTGGAATCACTACCCACATGCTCTTTTAATCCATCCACCCTCGAGCCTGTCGTCACGGTTTCTGGGCTCAGCCTATGGCCGTGCAATGGTGGCCTAATGAGGCCTCGCAGTGTCCTATGGCAGCTTCTGGCCTGTGGCTCTGCCTTTAAAGAGGGGCCTGGGAATCCAGGTCTGCATTCAGTATGAACAGAGCTCTCTGTCTGTGCCCGGTGCACACACGCGTGAAATCCACTCCATATCACCCGTTCCTGGAGGGGATTTTCTCTCTGTGTTACACCTGCAAAATGCCATCGTCTTTTCTCTGGCAAGCCTGGATACATGATTAATATTTTAAGCCTCCCAGGTTCCGCTTTCCCTAGTTTCAAAAGTGCCTGAATGTTGTACTTTAAAAAAAAATGTATTTATCTCCCCATCCAGACTGCTGAGGAGGAATTGCAAGTAGAAGGTACAGCCGCAGGGGCCTCGACAAATCCCAGCAAATCTTTAAATTGCTTCTGCACTCATTGGGGTTTTCTTTCATTAGCATCTCAGATGCTACTTCTCTCCCGCCGACCTTCATTTTGAAATGGAAGGGAGAACAGTTTTAAGAGAGCATTATCTTTTTCTTCCAAAATGTAGACTTGAAATGCATGACCAGTGTTCTCTGCTTGGTTCAAAGAGAAATAGGGCTGGCCTCCCCTCCTGTCCTTGGCACCACCATCTCCCCCTGCTCACATCCCAGGAGACTCCTGTGATTTTTCTCTCTCCTAGGCTCCCTCCTCCGAACAGAGAGCACTGCAGAGCTTCCCCCACAGAGCTTCTTGCATTCCCCTCACGGACGGCTGCAGGCACCTAGTTATCTCCTCATCCACAGTCTCCTGGCTTGGCTCCTTTGCTGGAGAAACAGAAGGGGCCTTAGATATGAAGGCAGGAAGCGCTGGCTCCCTATCCCAGAATCTGGAATCAGCTGCTGATGTTCAAATGCAGCTCTGACGCTAATTCCTAAGAAATTCCATTCCTGAGGCAGCCTGCTGATGTCTGAAGGCTGCATTTTCTTTACTTAGAAAACCTGGAATGCTGATAAAATTCAATAAATAAGAAGGAAATAAGTAATAAACTGGAGTACAAAGAAACGTACAACATCTTGCACAGAATCATTGTCACCTAGTAGCTAAAATTTGGGGAACCATGGTTCACAAAGATACTCTTTAAAGTTGCTTCCCATCTCTAAATCCCTAGGCATTGATCCCTAGAGTAGGTAACTGCATATTGATCCACCATGTCTGCGTTGAGCCTTGGAGACACAAAGAAGAATAAGGAGCAGTGTTCATTTCTGCTATGTGCAGTTCTTAGTTGTCAGACAGACAAACCCCTAAAACCACAAGAGAAGGTCTGGTCATGTATTCTACTTGGTCAATAGCCAAGATGATAGAAAGGCTTTCTTACTGACTCACTCCAAGAGATGCTGGATATTTGCAGCTAGTAGATTCCACTGTATAATATGCTGCACTTCCTGCCCCTGCCAGCCTTTGACTGAACACCACTTGTCCTGATTGAATGGAATCTGAGATCTCTAAGTATTGTCAATGTGTTAGGATGTGTCAAAAGAGAAAAGCAGGTATAAAGTGCTAGGGGTGCCTGCCTCCAAGATTCGAAATCCCAGGTTCCAGTGCACATCATGGTGCTCCCTGGTTCCATGAATTTGGGCAATACCCTCGTTCTATTGGAGCCCATGCCTCCACTTACAAAGATGGGGCTACTTCTCTCTGCCTGTCAACAGTGTTGTGAGTAATGAAACAATATATACATGATTTTTTTTAGATTGTATACCTCCATATAATATTAGTTTCAAAGACTAGCATATGAAAGAAGTTAAAGAAAAATTTCCTTTTTAAAAAATTCATGGAAGGGGCTGAGATTGTGGCTCAGTGCTAGAGCACCTGCTTCACATTTGTGAGGCACTGGGTTCAATCCTTAGCACCACATAAAAATAAAATAAAGGTACCGTTCTCACTAACAACTAAAAATAAAGTTTTTTTAAAAAAAATTCATGGAAGACATGAAGAAAAGAAATAAGGGAAGGGGGAGATAAGATACACTGGTGGCATTTTTTAAAACAAGAAGACGATATCTAACAAAGGCTGATAGGCTATAGGAATTCATAATAGGAAAAGAGAACAGAAGGGTAATAGAATTAAATTTTCATTATAGTATTTTATGGTAGTAGCTAATTAACGAAGGTTTGTGAGAGCTCATACAGTGATAAGCAGACCAGTAAAAAAAAAGAAAAAAAATACAGCTTCAGTAGTCAATAATAACAAGAAGGAAGTATCCATCGGGATGGGCAAAATATGTTGGCACAAGACTAAACAGAAAGGAATTTCTAGATATGGGAAGGAAGGCAGGTTTCAGGAATAATTTTCAGATTTCCCACTGGGATAGCTAGCTGTGGGGGATATACTTAAGTAGCACAAGGAATAGTCACAGGAAAGAAGGGTCACAGAGTCAACGATGAACTCAGCTGTGGACATGGCAAGTTAAGTTTCCACAGGGCAGCCAGGTAACAATGTCAGCAGGTAGCTGGATACAGAGGTGTGAAGCTTAGACACAGAGATGTGGGAGATGATGAAAAGGAAATGACTGAGATAAACACCCAGGACATTGGTAAGGCGAGAGGAAAAAAAGTGGGCTCAAGACAGAATCTTGAAGAGCTCCATTTTTTCCTTTATAATTCCAAAAAGTTGATGTCATTGAAAGGTGGACAATTTATATGCGATTGTCAATGATCACGTAAAAGCACCAAATCCTGACTGGTCTTCAGTCTTAGCTCCACTTTCCAACCTGGGAAAGTCAGGTCAACTCTCTGAGCCGCACCATTCTCATCTGTACAAAGGGTATGCAGTAGAAATGCCTGTTGTGAGGAAGAAATGAGATATTGGTAAGGTGCTCAGTGCCTGAGACATTCACACACATATTTTTAATAAGTGATACATGCTTTGGGGGATTTCCTAGGGGAAGGATTTCATTTGTTTCTGTTTTAAGACTTATTTTATTTCCTGATAGTTGTTTCCAAAGACACCAATGGAAGAAGGATCTTTGTCATTACCTCCAAGATGGCTCACTGAGTGGCCTCCAGCATCCCTTCTCCTTCTCTTCCCATCTCTCAGCAGCCCGACACCCCACCTCAGACAGCACCCCTCATTCTCCTTGGTGCAGCTTGCAGAGCTTCTTTCCTCTGAGCATGCTGGTCTTGAAAACCCATGGCGGTACCATTGGGAGCTCCAGGCAGGAGGGTCTGCTGCCCACCCTGTAGGGCCTATGACCAAGCCCCCCACCAGGCTCCTGGTCCTGGAGAACCAGCCTGTCAGCCCCTCCAGTTCAAGCCACTCTGCCACCTCCTGCCCTCTTTGCTCCTATCTCAACTCCAGATGCCATTCCTTGCTAGGAATGGCCCATTACCAAGACTTCTGCCTCCTGGCACTTCCAGAATATGGGGATACATTTATTCAAAAATATGTATTAAGTTTTCATTAAACATTGGCAATATTGAGGTGAATAAGATCTGCCCTCCTGGAGTGTATCACCTGGGAGAAAATATAGTAATCAACAAAAGGTACACATAAAACAATAGGATAATTTAAAATAGTGCTATGAACTGAACTTTGTGTCCACCCATCCCCCAAATTCCTATGTTGAAACAGAATTCTGAATAGGATAATGTCTGGAGATGGGGTTGTGTGGGGAGCAGCACTCTCCACCCTTAGAAATGGGATGAATGCCCATAGAAAAGGGCACCTAGGGAGGCCCCTCTCCCTCTTCTACATGAGGTTACAGGGAGATGACAGCCATCTATAAACCAGAAAATGGGCCACCACCAAATGCCAACATGGCCAGTGCCTCAATCCTGGACTTTCCTGTCCCCAGAACTGTGCATAATAAAGTTGTAAATCACCCCATCCAACAGCCCCAACAACATGAAGAAATGTGATGAAGGAAATAAACAGGTGTGAGGGGGTAAGTCTGTGCCTCAGAGAGCTTCCCCTTACTATGACCAAGTACCTGACACAAACACTTAAAGGAGGAAAAATCGGGGTGGGGAGGGGCTGATAGTTTTAGAAGTGTTTCAGAGAGGCTTTGCCTTGCTGTGACCAAAATACCCAACAAGAACAACTTAGGCGAGGGAAAGTTTATTTGGGCTCACAGTTTCAGAGGTCTCAGGCCATGGATGACAACTCCATATTTCTGGGCCAAGATGAAGCAGAACATCTTGAGGAAAGGGCCCAGGCAAGGGAAGCTGCTCGCCTCACTGCAGGTCAGCAAGCAGACGGAGAAAAAGGGAGGAAGGGACTGCAAGGAAGATGTACCCTTCCAGGGCATGCCCCCAAGACCTACTGCCTCCGGACATGTCCTACCTGCTTCCAGTCACCACCCAGTTCCAACTAGGATGGACTTATTAGGTTACAGTTCTCATAATTCTATGATTTTATCTGTGATTATTCCTACATTAAGAGGATCTTTTCAGGGACAACTCATTTCTATACCCTAACATGAAGTTTTAGTCTAGAGTTGGCTGACTCCATTGCCTGATATGATACAGAGAATCATTGCAGAAAAACATGGCAGAGCAGAGCTGCTCGGTTCATGACAGCCAGAAAGCAGAGAAAGGCGTGGGGGGAGGGGGCGGTCAGAAACAGGAAACTTCCTTCCTGGGCATATCCACAGTGACTCACGTCCTCCTGCTGGGTCCTCCCGTATTAATCTACTGATGAGGTCAAAGCCCTCAGGATCCAAATCTCTTCCCCAAAGCCCCAGCACTGAACAGTGCTGCACTGGTGACCAAGACTTCAACACGTGAGTTTGGGGAGGACACCATAAGAGATGAATCTTTTACAGGTTGACATTTAGTGGGAACTTCAACTCTAAAAATGTTAAGGAATGTGTAGAGAGGGTGGGGATAGAGAATGAGAGTTTCTATTCAAGCAACTACAGAAGCCAAGCAAGCATGGTCCTGGATACCTTTTTAGATCTGCATTTCTTGTTTGCAGCTCTCTTTTTCCCTCTTGAACTAAACTAACCCAACAAAAGAAATGCTGTCACCTCCTTTCCAATGAGAAACAGAGAAGAAGATGCTTTGAGTCAGAGGACAGACCTCGCAGTTCCTACCGTTCCAAGTACCTATACATTTTGGGGTATTTACTAGTGAGAATATGAGATTCAAAGATGTAAAACTGCACAGAACACGGACTAGAAGAATTTCTTGGCACTCAACTAGAATCCACAGTAGCACTGACTATTCAGAAATAATACAACTGCTTTTCAAAACTGTGTAGGGATGGAGAGTATGCAAAGTATTCTTGTGGACTTGTTATGTTTAAAGCCCACAGCTACTCTGTGAACAAGTAGTTTTGCTAAATCACAGATGAGAAAATTGAGGTTCAGGTGAGTCATGTGACTTCCCACATATGCCACTTACAGTGATGGAGTTAAGATTTGAAGTCATTGCCCATCTGGTCTTTGGGTGCATTTTTACCAGTGTTATTGCAGGGCTTCTGGTCCATTCAGGACGTTGGGTCAGACCCACATTGCTACCTACCACTGGCGTTTATTCAGACCATCTTTGTTGCAGTATCCTCCACCCTAAAAGTAAGAAAAGAATCAGTTTTTCTGGCTCACTCACGATGTAACTAAAATGACTACCCTCTTCTTCCAACAGTCCCAATGGGATGTACAATGTGGATTCCCTTGTCCTCCCCCATATAACACTTCTGCTGTCCTTGAAGCTCCTTTGGACACTTCATTATTGCTCTCCCATGCCAAAAAAACTAGCTCCATTTTTTCCCCACTTCCCTTACTGACTTGGAAAATGGAGCAGCAGATGGGGGCATAGCAATTCCTACTGGTGCCACTGTCTTCCGTGAAACCCCCTCTCCATGCCAGCCTCAGGCCCCAATGTCGATGCAGGTTACCAGAAGTGGACAGAGTACTATGGCCCCTTGCATCACTTCCTTTAGGCCTCCCATAAGCCTTCTGACACGGTGCTACTCCAAACACCTCTGTACTAAGGTAAAGGAAGCAAAGATCAGTGAAGTCATTTGTTCAAATCCACAGAGCTAGTAAGTGCTAGAAAGGGGATTTCAACCCAGGTGAATCAGAAAGCAGAGTACACACATCTAACCCCTCTATTCCCTGTAATATTGTGATTTATAAGAAATATGTGTTTGGTCTTCATCGTGTTCTTGGCTCAGAGCTCCTAAAACCCTTGGAATTTCCAAAGTGATAAGAGCAATAAAGGTGAGAGAAGAGTCTATTGTTATTCATTAAAACCCCTTTCAATTTGAGTTTATGTTAATCAGGTAACTTTGGAACACCCCAAGACCTCCACAGAGGGGACTGTTGCCAGCTGAGCCAACCTTGTAATTAGACAATTGGTACTTGCCGTCCACCATCTTGTCAGGGAAAGGCAAAGGAATGAGGTCTGCGTTGGCCACTCCTGAGAAATGACTTAGTCAGTCATGCCTAAGGAATAAAGCCTCCATAGTCCCCCCAAAGGAAGATGTTCTGGTTGGTGAACACCTGGGGATGCTGGGAGGGTGGGGTACCTGGGAGCTCATGAAGCTCCGTGCCTTTCTCTATTTCTTTCCTATGCTATTAATTAATTCTATCCTTCTGTAATTAACTGATGATGTAGTGGGTAAATGGTGTTCATGTGTTCAGTAAACCATGCTAGCTAAGATTGAAAGTGAAGAGGGCACCATGGGACCTCCAGTTAGCCAAACTGGAGATGAGCTGGAGATCACTTGGAGACCCACGACCTGGAATTGCCATCTAATATGGAGGGCAGGCCTATGGAACTGAGCCCTGAGTCTGTGGGATCTCATGTTATCTCTAGGTGTTATTACAATTGGATTAAATTGTAGGACACCCAGTCAGTATCCACCTAGTTCCACGTATGAAAAAAAAAAAAACAAACAAACAAAAAAAAAAACACACCTTTGGTGACAGTGTTGTGAGGATAGAGAAGAACTAGTGTTGTTTTCCTTGTCCCTCACTAGTGCCCCTGTTGAGTTGTGTTCCACCTCAGGGAACAGGGGTGGTACATCTGTATATTTTCTGCAGACTTATAGATTGCTGGTCTTCAACTTCGATTTAATCTTCTTAATAGCATCAAGTGAACTGTACACTTAAAAAATGGTTGACAAATTTCATGCTATGTGTTCTTCACCATAGTTAAGCATACAACCAAATCACAAGAGA
The DNA here is from genome assembly GCF_964194105.1 of Spermophilus citellus. Lineage (NCBI taxonomy): Eukaryota > Metazoa > Chordata > Mammalia > Rodentia > Sciuridae > Spermophilus > Spermophilus citellus. Next base: position 9,526,519 of record NC_138189.1, on the reverse strand, counting down.
AAATCTGAGGGTCTGTGTCCTCTTGTCATCTCTGCAGCATGAATTCTACCCCCTCCTCTTTGGTTTTTAGTGCTGGCATTTCCCTTCTACCTTCTCTGACTTCTTTCTCTAAATTGTGTTTCATCTTTTTTCTTCTTTCTAAAAATTTTTATTTGTTCTTTTTAGTTATATGTGATAGTAGAATGTATTCTGACATATCATACATACATGGAGTATAACTTCCCATTTTGTGGTTGTACATGATGTGTAATCACACAGGTCGTGTGTTCATATATGAACACAGGAAAGTTATGTCTGATGCATTCAACTGATTTCTCCATTCCCATCCCCCTTTTCTTCCCCCATTTCCCCCTTGTCCATCCAGTGAAGCTCCACTCCTCCAACTCACTGCCTATTATGAGTCAGCATCTGCATATCAGAGAGAACATTTAAGTCTTTGGCTTTTTAGTATTGGCTTATTTCATTTAGCATGCTAGTCTCCAGTTCCATCTATTTACTGGCAAATTCCATAATTTCATTCTTCTTTATGAAATTTTCCATTGTGTATATGTGCCACATTTTCTTTATCCATTTATTTGTTTAGGGTACCTGGGTTAGTTCTATAGCTTAGCTATTATGAATTGAGATACTTTAAACACTTATGTGGTCCCATCAATATGGTATGCTCATTTTAAGTCCTTTGGGTATAAACCGAAGAGTAGGATAACTGGATCAAATGGTGGTTCCTTTCTAAGTTTTCTAAGGAAAACTACTTTCCATAGTGGTTGCACCAATTTGCAGTCCCACCAGCAATGTATGAGTGTACCGTTTTCCCCACATCCTCACCAACATTTATTGATACTTGTAGTCTTCATAATTGCCATTCTGACTAGAATGAGATGAAATCTCAGGATAATTTTAATTTGCATTTCTCTAGTTGCTATTGATTTTGAACATTTTTTCATATAGTTAATGACTGATTGTATTTCTTTTTCTGCGAAGTGCCTGTTCAGTTCCTTTGTCCATTTATTGATTAAGTTATTTGTTTTTTTTCGGTGTTAAGTTTTTTGAGTTCTTATATATCCTGGAGAATAATGCTCTATCTGGGGTGCAGATGGCAAAGATATTTTTTCCATTCTGTAGACTCTCTCTTTATGTTCTTGATTGTTTCCTTTGCTGAGAGGAAGCTTTTTCATTTGATACCATCCCATTTATTGATTCTTTTAAATTTTAATTTGTTATATATGGCAGCAGAATGCATTACAATTCATATTACACATATAGAGCACAATTTTTCATATCTCTGGTTGTACACAAAGTAGAGTCACACCATTTGTGTCTCCATACATGTACTTAGGGTAATGATGTCCATCTCATTCCACCATCTTTTCCATGCCCCATCCCTTCCTCTCTTTCCCCTTTTCCCTATCTAGAGTTCATCTATTTCTCCAATGCTGTCCCCCCCATTTTATTATGAATCAGCCTCCTTATATCAGAGAAAACATTTGGCATTTGTTCTTTGGGGATTGGCTAACTTCACTTAGCATTATATTCTCCAACTCCATCCATTTACCTGTAAATGTCATGATTTTATTCTCTTTTAATGCTGAGTAATATTCCATGGTGTATATATACCGCATTTTCTTTATCCATTCATCTACTGAAGGGCATCTAGGTTGGTTCCACAGTTTAACTATTGTGAATTGTGATGCTATAAACATTGACGTGACTGCGTCCCTGTAGTATGCCATTTTTAGGTCCTTTGGGTATAGACCGAGGACTGGGGTAGCTGGGTCACATGTAAGCTAATCCTATTCTTCACTAAGGGATTTTATTCTTCCAGGTCCTGCATTGGGTTCCCGGTTTGTTTCAGCTGTGGCACCAAGTTTTACTGTCCAACTCAAATCTTACCAGTCATGAAACTAACTTCCTTTCAACAGTTGTCTGCTCACTGGGGCTCAATTATCCTCAAATTCAACCTAAATGTCCAGAGTATGTGGTTTTGTTTTGGGTTAACCTTAAAAAACCTGAAAAAGATCCTGGTTAATTCCTAAATAATATTGTGTGTGCTCCACCCATTTTTTAACTGTTATGTAAGTTTTTGACCACAATGTTTGCAAGAGCCGAAATTGTCACCTCACTGAAAGCATTTTAGGTCTCCCTCAGAGCTCCAAGCCTGGTGGCAGGTGCAGAGTGGCCCTCAGGCCTGAGTGTTGATTGACTCGTGGTCTTCATACACAAGAGAAATGACTTTTCTGAACACTTGCATGTCTGAACGATCCTTGACTTGGGCAGATAATCTACCCCCCCCCCAGTATTCGGCAGCATCATGGTGATGAGAAATGTCTCATCTCACTGATTTAGGTGAGGCATTCATCTAAACTTGATGAATTTAGACACCAGATGATGTGGTAAATTCTAAGTCTCTATTTTCTTGTCTATAAAATTAGGGTCCTTGTGATGATGTTTTAGCTCCCATGTCTTTCCAACACACTCTTAATTGCATGGTTCAATTGGATTTTCAACCCAGTGTTTAAGAGATGAAAGCAGAAACCCTCCACCCCTTCCCGCCTGCGGACTGTGACCTGCAGAAGTGCCCAGCAAGCATTTTCCCTTCTGCAGGAGTAGGGAGGATCCAGCAGTCTGCTGACCCAGGACATCAAACTCCAGTCATCTGATCCCCACTGGCTTTTTAAATCAACATGGAATGGTTCTGACCCAGTGTGAGGGCGGCTGAAATTGACAATCCAAGGGTGTCTGTGGGAGGTGCCGAGGAGCACTCTTGATAATCAAAATGAACAGAGATGTTCCTTTCATCAGGCTATCAAAAATAAATCTAAGCCATGCGTGGTCTTTGGAGCGACACCACCAGCCCTCGTCTTATTCATCCCCACATTCCACCATCCTTCCCCACTGGCTTGGCAGCCTGCCTTAGGGGGAGGAAAGCAGCTAGGAGCTGTCAGACTTTGCATTTAAATATTACTCACCCAGCTAAGTTCAAGGTCCAGGTCAGCTCATAGTATTAAGTTAAGTACATTGGGAAATGCATTATCTTTTGGGTCACAGGGGTACGATTCAGTGAACAGCAACAGGATTTCTTGGTTGATAGATGATTCCACAAGAGGTTATAGCACGCCTGCCCTAGAAATAATAGCAATAATCCCCTGCATTCATATTCCACTCCAGAGTCTGTGGAGGGTTTTCACATCCATTATCTCTGAGGACTTTCTCAGGGGAGTCAGCATGGTCCAGGGGCAAGGGCAGAGCACAGACTGCGTGCTAGATCTGACTCCAGCACCTCCTGTCACTGCACAGCTCCGCTGTGGGTAAGTCACGGTGCCTCTCAGAAGAGCCTCAGTTCCCCAACCAAAATCAGGAAGTGCCACTGATACCTGCCTTGTAAACAATCCAGAGATAGAATGAGGCGATGTGCGTGTTTTTAAAAAAATCATCAAGCAAAGGTACATGTAAGAAGGACTTCGCACAAGTAAAGTTTAAAAATCATACAATAGGCCCTCATTCACCTGCTAAAACTTTTAGAATAGGAACTAAACAGAACTAAAAGTCATTTTCAACTATTCTTAAATTTTCCTTTTCATTGACATTCATTCACTGGGTACCTTTGTATAATTCTTGTTAAAGTTTAATCTCGGCCCTCCAGGAACATGGAAAATTAAGATCTATATTGATAGAGTTTCAGCTGTGCTTGAGGTAGAGAGTGGAACTGCAGTGGACAGGTCTGTCCAGCCTGAGCTGGATGCCAATGACTGCAACTATTATGCTGCCTGATAAGGCATGCCGAGAAATGTGACTCTGTCCTGGCACCAAAGAGCCATTGACTGTCAATGTCCCACCAAATGGCAGTGTACCCCTCTCTAATCCCTGTGAGGTATTATTATACCTCACCATCACCCCATTTTAGGCAGGGCTAACTTGGGCTCAGGAAGGCTAAGTCAGGGGTTCTCAGCTGTTATGTTTCTGAGCAGGAGCTCCCCACCAGGACCCTGTGAACCCAAAGCCCCTGTCCCCTGCCCTGTGCCACGCAGCTGCCTTCTCGGAAAACAGAGGAGGGGAGCCTGCATGTTTCTTGGCTGGGCCCTGAAAGAACTCAGGGTGAGAGATGGTATTTTAAAATCCATTTCAGGAGAAGGTCACAGTATGAATAAATTATGAATAAATACCTTTGGAGATAGATATTGAGGAATCTGGTCTGCCTAGAGAGGCCTTGGTAGTAGACTGATCATCATCACAATTTCTAAGAGCGCTTGAGTCCAAACCTCCTAAGGACCAGGTGAACAGGTGGCTCCTTGAGAGTCCCTTCTCAAGGTATGCAGCCCCTGCCTCTGTAGTCCCCGCTACCCCAAGCCCCAGTGAAGGTTCCATATTTTGAGTAAGTGTTCACTCGTGATGAATGAGGCCATCCTAGGCTGCACCAGCACTCTGGCTCGACCCAATTTCCAGCTTCACATTTAGTGTGTAAGTAGTGAGCTCAAGTGCCCATGCTGGGAGACCCCATATTCCCTCATGAACAAATGTCAAGTAGAGCATCACGCTTCTAAACTGACACCCACTAGAAACCAGCTGGTTTTCATTTTTCAATTATTTATGTTGACCTAGACACTCTAAGGATGAGTTAGCTTGCTGCATCCATGAGGGATAGAGTGTGTGGAAAACTCAGCAGAGGTGAACACAGGGACAGGGGGACACTGTCTCCAACTAATGGTAAGCGTAGGCAGGCTGACGCTTATCTTTCTGCAGAAAAGATGTGCACTGTCACAAGAGGAGTCAATGCCATCCACCTGTATCACTTAGAGTCTCCAACCATAGATGATTTCCATTCTACCTAATCTAACGGAAGTATTCCAGAAGCTCTGAGAGTAAAAGGAAGATTTGGATATTCAGGATTTGTGCAATACATCCACGGGGGTATTTTAGCATTTCTCCATTCTTTCACGTGTTCCTTCCAAAAACATACTTTGAACACCTGCTTTACCTGAAATTATTATAGGTACGGAAAATGCAGCGGAGATGAATTCTAAGATATGGTAGAAAAAACTAGTGGATGTATTTTCAGGACTCAGCTCCTGGACTCTCAAACTCCCACAGCTGCCTCCTTAGGAGGCTGAGCTCAAGTTAGAGTTTCACCCAAGACTCTGAATAACCTATCATGTGCCCTCCACCTTGGCTAGTGTTGGGGTGAAAGTGTTGTGTAAAATATTTATTTATTTATTTATTTATTGTTTTGCTACCGGGGATTGAACCCAGGGGTGTTTAACCACTGAACCACATCCTCAGCCCTTTTTATTTTTAGTCTCACTAAGTTGCTTAGGCCCTCAGTAAATTGCTGAGGCTGGCCTTGAACTTGCAATCCTCCTGGCTTAGCCTCATAAGCCACTGGGATCACAGGTGTGTGCCACGGTGCCTGACTTGTGGAGAATCTTAACAATTGCTGTCCCACCAGACCGTACAGCAACAATGAAGAGAAAACCATTACCCAGAGGATAAGTGATGCTTTCTTAAAAAGAAAGGGACATTGGGAAGGCAAGAAGTCATTCTCATCTCCTTTTCTATCCAGAGGACAGAGTGAGGTCATGCATGTGGAGGTGTCAAGCACAGCCCCAGGCACAAGGCATGTGCTTGATGAATAAATAACAAGAAAAACAACTTTGAAATCCATCTACTCTGTGACTGGACCTCACAGCATATAGAGTCACTGAACTGCTATTTTACCTATAAATCTGCAGTCATGTGGTGGCAGTAAGATGTCAGACACCTTATTTAGGAAATTTGGAAGAACATTAATACAAATGTCTGTAATGAGGAAATTGTTGATCCTGCTTTTCCTAATGCTAGTAAGACTTTGTTTTAATTTGGTTGAATATTGAATTAAGCCCATGCTATACACCAAATGCTGGGAGCAGTGTCTCCAGATTTTTTTTTTTTTTTTAAGAGAGAGTGAGAGAGGAGAGAGAGAGAGAGAGAATTTTTAATGTTTTTATTTTTTAGTTCTCGGCGGACACAACATCTTTGTTGGTATGTGGTGCTGAGGATCGAACCCGGGCCGCACGCATGCCAGGCGAGCGCGCTACCACTTGAGCCACATCCCCAGCCCAATGTCTCCAGATTTTAAGAGACCTCAGCAAACAAGATCCTAGTGTAGAAACGATAATAACAAGAAGAGATCCAAAAATCACCACCACTGTGAAGTGGCTGGAAGGGCAGAGGCATCTGGCCTGAAGTCACAGCAAAGCCAGTCTGGTTATTTGTTGCTGTTGTTGGAAAGACCCTTCCTCCTGGAAAGGACAGAAGGCTTCAGGCCAATATCATCACCTTCTAGAATAGTCTTTGAGATCAGGATAGGATAGGAATGGCGGCAAGTTCTGCCTCTAGCAAGAATATCTACTGTGCAGTGTCTTTCACAAAAGACCCCCAGCAATCTTACCCTTAGACTAGGAAGAGGAAAATTCTTGCCTGGTACTTCTGTGGATTTCCAGGAACTCAGTAGTGAATTGTCTTGCAAACTGGAATGAGACAAGAGCAAGTGTCCATGTCTGCATGCCCAGGTGCATGGGGTGTGAATTTGTGCATCAGAAAAACAAATCTATGGGACTCATCGTCACTGTGATGGGCACCATTCCATATTTCCCCAACAATGCTGTAAATGAAGCTGGAGTAAGTTCAGGTTTTATATGGCAGCTCAGAGGAGGAAACTCTTGAGAAGAAAAAAATCTGAGCTAAGTATCACAACAGGAGAGTTCAAATCCTCCTTCTGCCACTTGATGGAGAGTTGTGGAACCGCAATCAAACCTCAGCCATTATAAATACTTGCAAATGCTACGAAGGGATTTTTACATGCACTCTCTCAACCCTGGAAACCACCCCCCATGCCTACTACTAGCCCCTTTTTAATGGGGTGGTTAGTGACTTGCCCGTCAGCACAGCCAGCAAATGTCCGCATTGGGGTCCCACTGCTTCTGCTATTTCCGAGTTTCAAAACCAATTTATTTGTTATTGCTCTGAAACAAATCATCCCTGTCTCAGCACTGTAGAACAATGACTGTTTGTTGCCACCTCCCGGTTTGAGGGGTGTTAGTCTGGGCAACATGATCTCACACGGGATTTCTCAGGTAGTTGCAGTGAAATAGCACATAGGCCTGCAGTCATTAGGAAGACTGGACACGCCTCCGGTGGGTGGCTCATGCAGGCTGTTGGCTAAAACATCACCTGGAGCTGCGGCCAAAACACATAGAGGAACCTCTCCATGTGGCCTGGGCTTCCTCACAGCATGGTAGCTGCACTCCCAGAGTAAGGGTCCTGAGAGACAGCCAGGGGACACTGCATAGCACTTGACAACCTAACACACGAAGAGTCGCAGGGACACTGCTACCCACTCTAATCAATGGGCAGAACCACTGGCCACTCCATTTTCAAGAGAAGGGGCATTAGATCATCCCATGAGAAAAATGTCAAACAATTTGCAGATTTGCTTTAAAACCACCACACTTTATCCCACAGCTGAACAGGGAAACTACCTTAATCTTCCCCTAAGATGCACCAGATAGTTTTATTTATTATTGAAACAGGCTCAACTTCCAGTCTCAGGATCTAATCATTCAATTGGTCTAAAATGCAAATGATGCCTTCCCCAACTTTATCACAGGGCCAGGCTGTGATCCCATTCAGCGTATGTGCATGCACAATTTACAAACACACACACACACACAATCACGAGGACTTTTTCAAAGTAGGAACGGCTAATTGTACAGAAAGCACTTTAATTCATGCACTTTTTATGTCTTCCTCGGGGTAATTAAATTTTTGGAAATTTACAATCCTTCCTCTCCTGATCTTCTCATATACACACGTGTGCACACGTGCACGCACACATACACACACACACACACACACACACACACATACACTACATTCCTAGAACTCTTTGGAACATCAGACAAATACTCTTGCCACAAAGTTATATTAGGAAGTTAAATTAACATTACACATTGCCAGATACATGCATCCAACAGGAAATTCTATTGGCAAATGCTGAACCTCCCTAGGCAACCTCAGAACAATAATATTCTGGTTCTCAGGTGGCATTTAAGACACTGGATGTATCTCTTTCTCACTTTGCTTTCTGAACAGTTCTGGAATCGCCCTGCTTTTTGCAGTTTGGACAGTGGCCAAGAAAAACATCTATGATATAAAGATGGCTGATTATTTCCATTATGTATTCTCTTCTTCTTCCAAATAATAAAGATTTCAGCTGGGCACAGGACCATTCAGCCAAACAGTTTATTTTCCAAATTCATCTGAAGGTAGATGTAGAGACATCTGACTATATTCTTGTCAATAGCACTTGAGTAGAAGTATTGAACTGTAACTCCTGACCCAGACTCCCATTCTCTTTTCTATTCCTATTGGCTGGCATATGTATTAGTAAATGCTGCTTACCAATGTGTTCCCACTAGACCATAGGTGAATCTTCCATGTTGAGGATAGCAGAGTGTATTAGTCTGTTTTTCACTGCTATAACAAAATACTTGAATCTGGGAAAGGTATAAAGAAAATAGTTTTGTTTAGCTCACACTTTTGTAGTTCAAGGTCATGGTGCTGATTTCTGCTTGGTTTTGCCACATCCTGGCAGATGCATTATAGCAGGAATGTATGTGACAGGGAGAAAGCACATCATAAGATAGGAAACCAAAAATGAGGAGGGGGACAGTGTTGCTTTTTAACAAAACACTCCTGTGAGTACTTTTTTTATCTCTCCCAAGGGCTATGTCCCTACTGACCTATTTACTTCCTGGTAGGTCTGACCTTTTAAAGTTTTCACCCCCTTCCAACATCACCACACTGAAAGTCAAACTTCCAGCATGAACCCTTAGGGGTATGCTCAACCACATCCAAACCATGGTACACAGCATTAAGAAAATCCCATCAGCTTGACTTTATGTTCTTGACTGATCACATGCAAAGACAGTTCCCAGAGAGGAAGAGCTTTGATCTGGCTTGAATGTAAACCATAGACCCTCACAGACCCAGGCAAAGACCCTCCAGCTGTACCAAACACTGGCTCTTCCTCTACTCTTTGAATTCCAACCTATCACCCTCCTACTCTTCAAGAGGTCCTGGTTTATACTCCACCTGACTCACATCTGACACCAACCCTCTCAATCACCACAGGGAAGGAATCTTTAAAAACCTTTCTGTTGATGAACACTTTGCTCTACTCTTCTTGCAGCCCTAATGGATCCTCAAGGTCCTATTGACAGTCATAGCAGTGAAACATTTACAACTGGCAAGTTTGGGGCAATCAGCAATGAGATTGGACACTGCCATAGGCAGTTGCTTCTGCCCCTGCCCTCAGCAAGAGTACAGCCATCCAGGGTGCACCTGCTGGTCTCTGTGGGTGCTCTCCCCTGACTCCTGGCCTGCTGTGCTCTCCTGCACCCACCCACTTCATATCAAAACACTGTGGGAGATTGACCATAACCAGAAAGAAGGAGACATTGCAATTAGAAGACGGATGTTGTTCTTAATTAAAATCCAATGGTATGTGACCTTACAAAGGACTACAAGACAGAATATCTCTTCTTGGCTTTCATTTACACCTACAGGGTCCGCCCGTGTGTTTTAGCATGCCAGATACTCAGCCTTGTTACAGACCACTGACTACAGCCTTGGCAACCTGGGTTTTAAATTATGACTTTGGCACACTTTGAACAAAACAGTATCCCGTGGCCACAAGCAATCCTGCAATTAGCAAAAAGCTTCAACACTCAAGTGGGAATACCATGTTTGCACAAATGAGGTGCATTGGTATGCCGGGCAGTAGCCGTAACCTTAAAACAAAGAGACCAGCATCATAAGGATGGATATTTCAGCCTCCAAGACACAAGAGCAGTTCTGAGTTTCTTAATTGAATCCCACTAAATAAATGTGTACCAAGTGCTTATCCCACACCAGGCATTGATGCTACCAGGTGCCAGCGAGACAATGATGACCAGCAAAACTCTAACTCTCCAAAGAACAGATGATTGATTTTTTTAAAAAAATCTGTAATTCTATGAAATTATCATAATTGGCATGTGGCAAACCTTAGGGGACCACAGACGAGGTGGCAATTCCCATGACCTGGCTTCAGGCTGCCTAGAAAGATTCAAAAGGGCAACCCCTGAGTCAGGTAGTGAAGGGTAAATGATGCTCACTACGAAAACAGCAGGCTGATGACACCCCAGACCCAGAGACCACACACATAGGGAAGGCAGGGCTCAAGGAAGGCAGGATCAGGTGGTGAAACTGCAAGCTGGGCTTCTCAAACAATTGTGTATGTGAGCACCCCTGACCGGGTTAGGAGACCTATGGTGCCAGCATGCTGGTACCACCAAGAATGTCACACTGAAGTGCCTGGGGTGGGGTTGGACATCAAGACCATGAAAACTCCCCAGGGGACACTCATGAGAAGCCAAGGTGGGAACCAGGGGTGGGGGATATATGAGAATACTTAAGATCTGCTCTTTTAGCAAGGTTCAAGTATGCAATACCTCACTATGGACTAGTCACCTGGCTGGATAGTAGGTCTCCAGGACACATCCTTCTCATTGCTGAAACCCTGCCTCCTTTGACCAACAGCCTCCAGGTTCCTCACCCCAGCCCCTGGCAACCTCCATTCTATTCTCTGCTTTTTTAGGTTCAACTTTTACATTACATTTTCAAATGGGGTCATGCAGCCTTTGTCTTTCTGTGTCACATGTCCCAGGTTCGTGCATGTTGCCACGCATGGCAGATGTGTGAGTTGACAGGTTTGTTGACGAGGATGACTGCAGTAATTAGTTAACAATATATATATAGGCAGAGCAAAATGTCACACTGTACGCCTTCAATATATGTGATTTTATTTGTAATTACATGTGAATAAAGTTAGAAAAAAAGAATAAAAGTAAACACCAAGATCAACAACTCCTTGAGGACAGGAACCATTAAAATGAATAGACACATTTCCATCAGAGTGTTAATTCTGAATTCCAAGTTGCTGAGCCTGGAGGAGGGGGTGACTCTAATTCCCATGTCCTCAGTGAGCAGACACTAGAATCAATGTGATAATTCACGTAAGAATTGTGAAACGTAGCAGAGGGCCAGACTGCAAAACCCCCCTTGCCTCATCCTGGACCGGGTCCCACCTAGAGATGGACCCAGAACAAGAACCTAGTGGACGCAAGGAATCAAAATTGAGGAGTTGATGTGGGTCCACTCTCAACCACCATGAGGCCCCTTCTGTGCTCCTTTCTTGGAGGAAACTGGCGCAGCACTGGGCACAGGGGGAGAAGAAGAAGATAGAAGAGAAGGAAAAGGGGAGAGGGGAGGGAGGGGGAAAGAGGGAGACACTGGAGATTGAGTATCTGACAGAAAACCCATTCGCTCTCACAGCTCATGGCAGGTCAGCAAGTATCTCAGGTCTGACATGTGAGGATCGACAGGATGTAGACGAGGCAGCGATGGCCACTGGACCCGAGCTCCTCTTCCACAGCCTTGCCCTGCCCCCCCCGTCCCCCCCCCCCCCCCGTCTTGCCTACCTCAGGCTTGGACAGCGGTGCCTTTCTGTTAATTGTCCCAGTGTTGCAGTGGGGGACTGTGGGAACTTGGGAATCTAGGAGGACCCCCAAGACGAAAGGCGAAGGTGCATAGGGTAGGGTCCAGGGGGTCCCTGGGTGCCGGTGTCCAGATGTGCTCTCCTGAGGAGCATCAAGCAGCACAGAGCTACCCCAGCAATAATGCAGCAATGACAACCAAAGAGGTCACCTGAGCCCTGGCATCTGGGATTTTGAATGGGAATTGGTCATGTAGATGTGACTGGCTGCCATGGGCTCACCTTAGCATGTCCCGAGGTCCCCATAATAAATCATACTGTTAGGGTAGGGAGGACATCCCAGGAGCTTAGGGGTTACCCTGAGAAGGCAGTCAAGGACCAAGCCTTTCTTTCCCCAAAGTTAACCTGACACAGAATTTGCTCCATCTTGGAACTCAGTATGGCAGGGTTGACCAGTACTTCTTGCTAGCATTTCCTGGTGGTGTGACATTGGGAAGTCTCCTTCAACTCTCTGAACCTCCTTTGCTCCACTCATCACAGAGTGGTAACACCTCAGATGGCAGTTGGGAGGTCAAGGGTTAGCAGGATGTCGTGCCCTGTACAAGGAGTACAATCAGCCATGCCCTCCATCCAAAAGGAACTGGAGACTATTTCTGAGGGAAGATCATAGAAACTGCAATCCCTGGAGAGTGTGCCTCACCCTGGAGAATCGCCATTTCCACGGAAACACAGTTCTCCTGTCACTGGGAAGGCATTTATGAGGCACCCACGTTGCCAAGTCCTGGCGAGGCAGGATGAGAAGGGCATGTTTCTGAGCAAGTCTCCGTGATTGGGGAAGCAATGAATGAAAGGGGTCATTAGCATGCAGATCAGCTCAGATCCCAGGGGATGAGGTGCAGCTTGACCCCTGAACTTCCCCAGCTCCCCCAGGCAGCTCCCCTCACAAGGTACACGCCATAGTCCAAGGTGTGCTGGAACCATCTACGAAATACTAAGCTTTTTCTCCCCTCAGCCACAGTGTTCACAAGGTACTCTAAACAGTGTAACAGCAGCGCGTGCACACACACACACACACACACACACACACACACAGTCTTTCTGGGATGTGTAGGATAGTTCTCTCCCTCGGCATACTTCAACACTTGGCATCAGACAACTGGGAAGAGGTGTTTTAAATACACTGTGCTCCCCTGCAGATGTTTGAAAGCTACTGGATTCCAAAATTAAAAAGGGAAAGATTTTTCTTCAGTGTTGCACATTTCGTTGAGCTCAGCATCTTTCTTCCTCAAGTCTTCACGCCCGTTTGCTTCCCTGGTACCCATTCATCGATCCAACAGATTTTTATTGAGCACCTACTCTGTGTTTCCAGTGTTGTTGGCAGTAGGAAACAAAACAATGAACAGATTAATGTTTTAAAAACCCCAGCCTTTGTGGAACTTACATGCTGGTGGACTGACAGAACATTGGCCTTTGAAAGTTATGAACTGCGCTAAAATCACCTATCAACAGTGAGTCCCTGGGCACCTGGCCAAACCCATCCAAGCCTGGTTTCATTATTTTGAAATGGAGCTCATAATCCAAACCTCCTAGAGTTATTGTGAAAATAAACAAAGCAACCACAGGACTGCACCTAGAACAATTCTGGCTTGCAGAGGCTGCTGGATGTAGGCTAGGTGTTCCTTCCCTTCTACCATTTATTTCCAGGACCCAGTGCAATTCCACTTACAGAACCACAGGAAGACATTAGGTAGTAGGTGAGTTAGAGGCAATAAGTGCCTGTTGCTCAATAAACTCAAAAATAAAATCTGAGTCTGGTGTTTTGACCAGCAGTTTACCTCCTGCTTCATATTTTTCCCCCACAAACTTGAAGAAGACAGTGTGAGAAACAGAAAAATGTCCCAACCCATCGTCAGGGGACCTGATTTTATCTCTAGCTCAAACAACAGCTACATATCACTGGACAATTCACTTTCCTACTCCAAGTCTCAATTCCCTGAGCTGCAGAATGAGGGCTGCATTAGAAATGTGCTCTCCATCCAAGCTACACCTTAGAATTCCCTTGAGGGTTCTTAGAATATATAGATGCACCCCCAAATGAAGTCAGAATCCCTGGAGGGACTTTATAAAAGCTCCTCTGGTGTGAAGCCGGGACCAGAACCTCTAGCTCAGCTCTAATATCCACGGACTGGCCTTGCAGCCCAGATGCCTCTGGAGGCCCCACACACAAGGCAAGTGCATGAATCAGGCAAGTTCACCTTCCACGGGGAGAGTAGCAGGGCCACGCAGAAATGGGAAGGGGCGGAGGATGATCGCTGCTGCCTGCTGGGGAGGGGGCTGGGGTCCAGCCATACATTGTGGCTACAATGTATACAGTTGTCAAAGTGAGATATCTTTCAGTTTCATTTTCATGTCATATAAACAAACAAAACCAAAAGTCAAATCTCTGTGAATCATGCTAATCCTGCGGGCCACAGGGGCTGACCCCCATCCCCTACTGGGAACATGAGGCCAAGTTGAACATGGGGCTTAGAGTTTCCTTTCCCTTCTCTCTTATGCCTTTTTAATTTCTTCCCCTCTAGAGCCATTTTCGACATTTCCCTCTATTCACAACCCATTAAATTTTAATGTCAAAATATGTGGTGTATCTGTGTCTATGCAATATATATATATATATATATATATATATATATATATATATATATATATATATATATGTAATGTCCTATATGTAATGTCCTATATGTAATATAGGTGTATATGTATATATTTATCCTTCACTACCTGCTCTGCTGAGAATCAATTTTTGCACTAATGCACCCACTGAAAATGCATGCTTTCCATAAAAGATTCAAGGTCTCTTGACCTGTCTACAGAGCTAGCATAGATCTAGTTTTGGCTCTGTGCTCTTCTCCACATCTACCCCAACTTTTAACACCCCTTCTGCCCCTAAGGAAAAGACTGCATGAGGCAGAAGAGTGGGAGACTGGGCCGAGTGCCCAGGTGATCCGTTAGTGAGTGTGCAGACTTCAAAAGCTCTCTAACCTCCCATGCCAGTTCTTACCTCCTCGCCAACCTCACAGGGATGTTTTAAGCATTATGTTAGTCAACTTTCCATCATTGTGACCAAAAGGCACATGAAGAATCTACTAGAGGAAAAGTTTATTTGGTCTTATGGTCTCAGAGGATTAGTCATGGATGGCCAGCTCCATTGCTCTGCAGAACATCATGGTGGAAGGGCATGGTGGACAGAGGAAGCTTCTCCATTCATGGTGGCCTAGAAAGCAGAGAGGAAAAGGAAGGGACTGCAGGGAAGATTTCCCTTCCAGGACACTCCCACAGTGACCCCCCTCCTCCATCCAGGCCCCACTAGCCTAGAGTCACCTCCCTGTTAGTCCATTCAAACTAGGATGGGCTGATTAGGCTAAAGCTCTCACAATTCAGACATTCCACCTCTGAACATTCCTGCATTAACAGGGGAGCTTCGGGGGGACACCTCACATCCAAATCATAACAATATGAAGAAAACATAAGTCTGGGGTAGAGACTGGAGAGTCGGTGAACACTGTAGGGTACCACCAGATCGTCCTCCACAAAGACCTCATCGCCAGAGCGGACAGCCCTCAGCTGCCACTCTACCTACCCTGCTGGGGACTGGCCTCTGCTGTATACAGCCATCTCACCCAAGGTCACGCTTTTCCCATGCTGCCCACATCTAGTGATCAGTGACACAGCACCAAGGCCTGGTCATCTCATCACAAGGGATAATCTTGAAATGTTACTCCAGCTAGCTCCAGGGTTGCCCTTGGATCTGATGAGGTCTGCCCCCCAACACAACTTCTCTCTCTGCCCAATCTGGCTCCATTCTTCTCTCTTCTACAGATGTGGATCCCAAGGACACCCTGCACATCCAGCTCCACTCTGAAGCCGCTTCCAGGGAATCCAAATGACGTGAATGATGATTCAAAGGCAGTGCAAGGCTGCAGTTGACGTCGCTGAGAAGAACCTGCTGATGCTTTAAGCATCTGCACATGACACTGTCAACCAGATTTTCAGCTGCAACATTAGTCTGCTCCAGACTTGCTTGACAGCAGCCCCTGGAACCAGGGACGTTATGAAACACGAAAGGGATCACTGAGAGAAGACCTCCCAGTCCTGAGATGACCCAAGACCTGAATTCAAAAGGGGGCTTATCTGGTGTACTTTTGACCTTTTGTGTAATCTATGCAGACCTTTCTATTTCTGCCCAGAGGGAACTGCTTTCCTCCCACCCGACTGCCTTCACAGGCAAATAAATCAACTCAACTCTGTTTCAGTTTGCTGTTTGCTGATCTTTGTTTCTTAACTTTTCACCATAATAAATCACTGGAGGGCTCACTCTCTTCACCAGCCCACTACCAGGAGCACCCTTGAGTTTCCCAGGGTCTCTTACTGGGAAGCCACGTGCACCCTCCTTATTCCTTATCCCAAACATTTCCTATCTTGCTTACATTTTTAAATAATGCAGACTATTATTACTAATGCAGACTATGATTAGTAATAATAGTCTGCATTATTTAAAAATTAGTCACCAGTCTTTCTAGAATGCACATATATATGATTGATCCTAAAAACAACCTCATGATAGAGGTATCATTAAAATCTCAGGATACAGGTTAGAAAAGAAGAGACCAGATAACTTGCTTTAAGCCACACACAATAAGTGGACAAGCTGGACCCTCATTACAAGTCCCTAGGACAGAAGATCGACCTCAGAGCAATGACACCACCAATTGACTCCATCCTGGCTCTCATCCATCCAGGGTTGCATCCAGGTCAGTTTCTATGGCTGCAAACAAAGTCTCTCAAATGCACAAACGAGCAGGTATAATATGCAATAGGGAAGGGAGACATGGGAAAGAACCTGGCAGAGGTAATCAACTGCAGAGAGCCCAGCTGACAGAACACAACAGTGTCCTATTGTAGAACAAACTGTCCTCTGTTCATTTGACATTCACCATCTCCTTTTCCTCTCCTAAGTGATTCCAAACCCAATCTGAACTTCCAGCCTAGCCTAGGGTTTCTTGACCTCAGTGTCATTGATATATAGGGTCCTGTTATTTGTTTGGGGCTTTCCTGTGCATCATCAGGAATGAGAAACAGCATCTCTGATCTCTATCTGCCAGAGAAATGCCAAGAGTACACTGTCCATTTTTGTTGCTATAACAGAATACCAGCCGCTAGGTAACTGAAAAGAGGATTACATGGTGAGAATTTTTATAAGAATGGAGAAAACGGAAAGAGAGAGAGTTCTCATGGCAATACAGGAAGCAAGGGAGCAAGCAAAGTTGATCTCACTTTGTAACAACTGCTTTTTTTGCAACCAATCCAGTTCCTGGAGGTCAGACCCATTCCTGCAAGATGGGTTTTAATCCCATGTAAGGACAGTGTCCCATGACCTGATTATTTCCTACTAGTCCTGTCTCTTAATGCTTCCACCACCTCAACACTACTACATTGAAAACAAAGCTCCCAGCACATGAATCTTTGAAGGATCAATCCTATCCAAACCATAGCACACATTCGTCCTCCTCCCCATGTCATGACCATCAAAAATCTCTCCAGCAACTTCTGCAAGTCTCCTGAGGCAAACTCACTCACTGCACCGGGTCTCTGCCCTGAGTGGGCACTTGCCCTCACTTCTTGACCCACTGAGGTTTTAATCCCAGGATCCAACCCTCCCATCTCAGCATCTACTCAATTGTGTGACTGTCCCTCTCAGGGTCCTTCTCAGGAAGAGTCCTCTGGACATCCAGGACACAGGTTATGCTGAGCCAGTGGGAGGATGCTGCCTGGTGGGGGGGGAGGGTGCAAGCCCACAGGAGCCAGTCCTACATCCTAACTGGTGCCTCCTGCCCAGGTCTGGTGGGTAGGAGCTGCAGCCTGCCCCCTCCCAGAGAGTCTCCCATGGGACACTTTAATACATGGCATGCCCGGGCCAATCTCACTACTTCTTGACTGCAAAGTTTCTCAGACTCCCACTTTTCATTTTTAAGAAGGCATCCAACCTGTGGACAGTTATTATTTTATTCCTACTGTGTCTGTCAGTGGCTTTTTAAAAAAGCAGCATGAAGGGCCAAATAATAGGCTTAACTTTGTAAAGGGCTTTGCAAATGGCTTATTGACACAACTTCCAGACAGGCAGAGCTGGCAGCCAAGATCCAGCAGAGCCTGCAAATGAATGTCCCGGGATTCTGGTACCAGGGCCAGAAGCATCCTTCCCCCTTGATAAATGTGCTCCTTCCTAAGGCCCACCCAGTCTTTCTCCACCAAAAGAGGGGAGGGTCATTGCGCCCTTGATTCTCTCTGGGTGCGACTGCTGATGAGCCTCTCTTCGTACATTGCCAAGTCCACTCTCTTTTCTCTTCTTCATGCTCACCTATTTGTGTGTGGGTAGAAAGTCACGGTACGTGGCGATCACAGAGCCCTGGGTGTCACTTTGGCTGTTTGTATGCAGAAGATTTCTTAACTCCTCCAGACTTTCTTTCCTTTCCGGTAGATTGGAACCTTAATATCTGAGGGCCTTGTTTATATCTTTGAAAAGATTAAATAAGTTAACTCATGCAAGGAGTCTAGAAGCCCCTCATTGGATGATTGCTGGGAGTAGCTATTGTTGCTGTTGTTAATATGAAATATAAATAATGATGTGCATGAGTTCTTTTCCCCTTTGGACATAGAGTGTGCCCTAAACACCTGACTCTTTTATGATCCTAAGTAACAAGGCCATCCTGTGAGCTTCCTTCTTGGGATTATAGTTTTCCTTTGAGTTAAGCATCTGATTCCCTGTTCCCTCTTGCCTAAAAGGACTTTACAAAATGACGGAGTTCTCAAGGAGAAAGTACTGCAAACCTCACCCAGAGAGTCAACCAGGACCCTGAAACCACCTTGCAAAGTGTGACACACACCAAAAAATAAAGACTCTCTCCGGCCATTTTTGGTGCTAGGAAGGGGCTCTGCCTCTGCTTTGGGAGAGGAGGTGAAGGCAGCTCTCCTACCTCTGTTTAACACTGCTAGCATTGCTTTGTCCGAAAGAAAGAAAGGAAACATTAATTGAGATCCTATTACTTCTGGTGCTGGCCAGCCTACACCATTTACAGTGTATCACATCTTCCATAGGAAAACCATGGGAGGTAAGCACTATTATCATTCTTATCCCAATCTCCATATTGAAAAAAACTAAGGCTCAGAGGCTCTCAGTTAATACCCCCAAGGGGATGTCAAGTGTATCTTCCCATCTCAGCCCGTAATTTAAAATCCAATATTCTTTCTGTGATATCACATTGCTTCTCAATCTTGCTTCCACTCTCAAATTTCTCTCACATTGTTATAACAGGGTTTGAAAGTGGGGAGCCCTGCGTGAAGCAAGAGGATGGATCGTATCACTCGCTAGACAGGGAATTTGACATTAGGAATGGTGGTACCTGACCGAAAATGATCGGGGCTTCTTAAAGGCATTACAGGCACAAGATTCACAGGACAAAAGCTGGAAAGAGGTTGATTAAAAGGCAGATGAGTTCTATTTCCTGGCCAAAATACAACTAGCTTCTCTCAACCCTTTGGCCTCATATCTTCTGCCAACACTTGATTTCCTACTTCATTCCTTTGGTTGTACCTCTCTCTTTTCCTACCTTTCTTAGTCTTAATTGGCTTTAAATTACAAATGCCAGATATCCAACTCAGACTAGTTGAAGTGAAAAGAAATTACTTGGCTTATATAACTAGGAAGTCCAGGCACAGAAAGGTCCTGGGATCTGTTTTTCCCTCCATGGCTCAACCCTGCTTGGTTTCATCCTCTAAAACATTCTTTTCATAGCCTACCCTCCTCTCTAAATCCTCATCTTCCTCTTATTGCAATTCCAGTGGGAAAAGAATTCTATCCCCCAAGTTCACATTTTAATTACAGGAAAGTCCCTGGCCGGGGCCAACTGGCTACGTAGGCATACCTGCAGCCAGTCTCCGCCCAGAGGTGGGGTGCTTGGCCCTGTTGGGGCCACATGTGTTCTCTTTAGCTGGGGCTAGGGACAGAACAATTTCCATACCCTGTCAAGACAACAGAGATTGAGAGAGTGATCCTCAAAGAAATCAGAAGAAAACAGGATTCAAAAAACATGCAGGATCCATGCAAAACTATTGCTAGTTTTGTTAATTTGAAATATAAATTTCACCATCTGCTTTCCTAGTAACACAGGACAGAGTCAAGATCTGTACACTTTACCTAAACCCCCCAAACTCTCAGAAGTATTGCTACTGGACACAGAAATGCTTTCTAGATAGTACCACCTAGTTCCGATGATTTTCCAGTGCTGCTTTGTCCTCTCACAATCCTCCTGGCCCTACCAGTCCTCCCTGCTCTCTGTGAATATTTGGAAGCCTGAGAACACTCCCATTCCTTCTGCCCATAGCCCACAAGCAAGGTGCTGTGGGGTTCCATACTCCTCTTATGTCCGCCCTGCCCCATGGCCTGACGTTACTCTGCAGAAGAAGGATTTAGAGACGCTACTGCTTATTCATGAAGACTCCCAGAAGGGCTTTCTTGATGGAGAGGTACCAAAAAAAAACATCTTTTTTCTGGTTCCTATTTCATTTCCTGGTTCAAAATAACTGCAAAAGATGAATCTGCATTCCTTCACCCAGAACAAGTTGAGCTGATTCTGAATGATACGCTGCAAATACTGAGGGAGAATTGCTATGAACTCCTCTTTCCTTCAGAGATGTTCTGGTGGGATGATACCAGTGAGAGATATTCCCATGTATGTCACGATGAGCAAGACACGGATTCTGAAGAAGGTCCGATAATTAGGGAGAGTGTTGAAGGAAGAGTTGGTCCTACCCTCTCAAGAAAGAAGTGATGGCTAGTGATATTGTACAAAAGCCCATTGTCACGTGCCCAGGGACAGCAGTATTCCAACTCAAGATTTTCAGATACTTCAAATCTGTCATTAACAATATGATGCCCAAGTAACAGGAAGTAGCATGTTACAGTGTGACATTTGATCTATTCAGTTCCATATGAAAATACAGTTTCTCCCTATATAAGTTGGTCAGCTTTCCATTGCTGTGGAAAATACCTGAAAGAACCACTTAGAGGAGCAAAAGTTGACTCAGGCTCATGGTTTCAGGGTTTTCAGTCCATGAATGTTAGCAACTTTGTCATTGCTGTGACCAAAAGATCTGACAAGAATAATTTTACAGGAGGAAAAGTTTACTTGGGTCTCATGGTTTCATAGTCTCTGTCCTTAGGTGACATACTCCATTGCTCAGTGCTCAAGGTGAGGCAGAACACCATGGCAAAGGTGTGTAGTGGATGATAGCAGCTGAGTACAGAGCTCCAGGAAGGAGAGAGAGAGAGAGAGAGAGAGAGACCTCCCCTCACCATAGACAAAATGTAAACCCTAGAGTCACACCCCCAATAATCCACGTCTCCAGCCTGCATTGCCTCACATAGGAGCTTCTGGGGGACACGTCATATGTAAACCATAACACCATGGTTAGCCAATTCCTTTGCCCTGGGTCTGGGGTAAGGCAGAACATCATGGCGGAAGGGTATAGACAAGGAAAGCTGTTCAACTCATAGTGGTGGGGAAGTACACAGAACAAGAGTGAGGATCCAGAGACAAAATATAATTGCTAAAAGAATGCCCCCAGGGGCTTACCACCTCAATCACACCCCACCTGCCTGTGGTTACCACCCAGTCAGTCCATTATCAATCCGTCAAATGGGTAAGTCCACTGTTGAGGGTACAGCTCTCACAATCTCATCACTTCACCTCTGAACATTCCTGCATTTACACAGGAGAATCTCAGGGAACACCTCATTAAAGCCATAACAATACAGTCTCAGCCACTGAAGAAAATCCCCTAACCAAAGAAAATCAAATTGCTCATTGTCCTCTTCTTTCCTCTGTTTACCATTTTGCCATCAGTTGTTAAACTTTATATTAAGTGCTTTTACATTCATTACCTCAAACTTTACCATAAAGGGAAGATTGAGTGTTATTATTACTAGGAATTAGCAGATGCAGAACTGAGATTCAGTGGGATAAATAGATAGGGACAGACTCCAAGCTAGAATCTAGTCTGGCAGCCTTTGGCTTCATTTTCCCTCCCCCTAAAGCTCTTTTCTGAAGGCCATTGCTGTGAGGCCTCAGTTGACCCTGACCTTCCAATTTGGCAGACATGCTGTATTGGGATGTTACACTGAGGGAAATCAGTGGGCTACCACATTGAGCCAAGATTTTTTTGAGTTTTTTAGCATCACAAATGTGCTGGACTTTTTAAGCACTAATCAACTCCTCCAATACAGTCCCCATCTTTCACTTCCTTTCAGTCTTCCAAACATTTATTGCACCTGGGTAAGTGGGCGGAACTCTTTATTTTTTTTTTTTGGAACATGGTTTTAATGTTATTAATGTTGGAGACTCAAAGGCGCCTTCAAAATTAGTGCTGAGGAGAGGTCAAAGAAATGACTCTTTGGACACTGTGCCAGTTGGATGCTCATTACCATACTAATATTGCCCATGCAAAACCTTCAGTGACATCCTCCAACATATGCAAATATGCATTGGGAAAAATGGAAATGTATGTAAATGACATAGAGGTTACACTGGCCTATTAACATCACAAATCCCCATTTACAGCCCACTTTTAATTTAAGTGATCTTTCTATTAGGAGGACCACTTATGAAGTTAATCTGGAACAAAATCACAGCATGTCAATTAAAACGGTGTGACAGTGAGACCACCATCAATTGGTAACTCTTAGCAGATGTCTTAATTAAGATTCTCTGCGGCAGATTGACCAACGACACTCTGTGAAAGTCATTTTCAAGTTTGCATCTGAGGCCTTTCCTTCAAACTTTTCCTCTTTTTCTTCTTTCTGTTGAAATCCTAGCTATTATGAGGTTTCCCTGTGTGCATTTTCTTTCCATAGACTTGATTCTTTTTCTCCTTTCTTCTTACTATAAGGTATTCCAGAGAGGATATCTTGCCCCTAGAGGCCCTACAAGACTTAATTTATTTGAAGTCTTTTGTTTTATCTTAAATATTCATTTGAAATTCTCATTCTCCTCCTTAAAATAGCCAGACTTATTTTAATATATAAAATTTTAAAATCATATAACATAGAGTAAAATTGAAGCCATGTTATCATCATGTATTTTCTTCCTTGATTCATGAGATACACAGCAGGTTAGGGAAGGGCCTCATAAACCTCAATTGTAATGCTATCTTCCGAATTATCAGTCTTTCCCCTTGTACTCTTTTTTTAAGAGACTATTATTAAATTCATTTCTTTTTAAAAATAAAAAAAAAAGTGCATGTTTAGAAATACTTTGGAACCACCTAAATCTGAGTCCAAAACCCAATGCTGCTACTTACTGGGTACCACATGGGGCAAGTTCCATAATCCAGACTGATGGCTGAGAGGTTCCAGGGAGCTGGCGTATGCGCCAACACATGTTCTCAGCGTAGGCGATGACACACAGCATGGGCCCCATAAACGCTCAGTTCTCTGCTTCCGTATCTTGTTTCCCAAAGAGCACATAAAATAAGACCTTTCTGCTGATCTGGGTGGGACCATGCATTTTCCCTGCTAACAAATAAGAATTTTATAGCTCCTTCTCAGATGTAGATTCTACTATTGGTATCACTCTATCTTTATATAGAGAGTTGTTGATAGACCTTTATTTTATTTATTTATATGTGGTGCATAGAAAGGCCTACTGTATCTTAAACCCTTTGCTGATGTACCATTTTACCTTGAACTCTCCCATATCCCACCCCTCCCTGTCCTCTCCCACCTTGGTGCAAAATCATGACTCAGTAATTCAAATATTGTTCTCATAAGTGCAGACTCACACATGAACATACCAGTCTCTCTCCACTCCTCAGTTCTCTCACTACCTGTTTACAGTTATTCCATTTATTCATCCAGTTGTTGCCATCTAAAAGCCTCAGTGCTGTGCATATCTGTGTGTGTGTCTGTGTGTAAGTATATGCAAAGTATGCTTACATACATACACTTACACACACATATGCTTTTTCTGAATTTCTGAGATTTTGGTTTTGTAAATAAATTATTATTTGGTAAATAAATAAGTTATTAGCAAGCAGGAAAATGCATTAATATATTTAACATATATAAGGAAGTGTCAAATTTTCAGACATGGTGAAAAGTACATCCTTCTTCAACCTCTTGACAAGACATATTAAATTCTGATTGCTCCTCATCTAGTCGTTAAAGTAGAGCAAATGAAATTGGTTTTAGTAAGTTCTGCCTTTCTTACTTCATTTGCAGCTTACAGGCAAAGTTCAATGCCTGAGGACTCCACCTATTAGGCTGATATCATATACAAACATGTTATGGTTTGCTCCCTGCAAAACGCATATGGAGATATAATTGCCATTGCAAGAGTTTCCAGACAGGGGTCTCTCCTGAATGCCTTAAGGTCATCATTGAAAGAATGGGTTGGGTTTGTTATAAAGGCAACTTGTCCCCCTCTTTATCTCTCCAGCCATGCTTTCTCTTGCCATGTGGTGTCTTCTGCCCTGGGTGAGGCAGCAAAAAGACCATCACCAGGATGCAGCTTTGTAATCTTGGCTTTCCCATACTGTAAGAAATAACTTTCCCCCATACTGTAAGAAATAACTTTCTTTCCTTTATAAATTACCCAGTCAGTGTTATTCTGTTATATCAAAAGAAAGCAGACTAAGATAAGCCATCAATTTGGATCTCTTGGCCTGAAGGTATATGGTGTGCAGAAACACAGGGCTGAAGGTTGAGATTAGCTGACTGAAATTTCACTTTTTAATATCTGGGGACCCATTATAGGTGCTCTGAAATATTCAGGTTATATATCAAGAGTCCGCTGAATTCTTATAAATAATTATGATCCCAAGCAGAACTAAAAGGGACCAGATGAGCAGAACTCAAAAAACTGTTCCATCTGCTCCTGCTGCCCCTGGCCCTTCCCTCAGATGATCTCTCTGTAGCCAGAATTATCTTTATAAATTTCAAATCTGATCTTGTCCTTTCTTTGCATAACATACTCCAAAGACTCCCTGTAATTTGCATCCAGACATTCAAATTCCTTAGGATGACTTGTAAAATTACATCATCCATGCCAAAATTTATAAACTCATTCTCTAGTATTTGCTTAAAAATGAGGTTTAGTTCTGTAGCTTTTTAATTTATATTTTATTAGAAGATCTACCTAGTGATGACAGAGATGTGTTAAAGTTGCCTAGTATTATTGTATTGTGGTCTATTTAATTTTTCTCCTCCTCCTCCTCCTCCTCCTCCTCCTCCTCCTCCTCTTCTTCTCTCCTTCTCCTTCTCCTTCTCCTTCTCCTTCTCCTTCTTCCTCTCTCTCTCTCTCTCTCTCTCTCTCTCTCTCTCTCTCTCTCTCTCTCTCTCTCTCTCTCTTATACCAGGGATTGAAACTCAGGGGCACTTAGCCATTGAGCCACATCCACAGCCACATTTTGTATTTTATTTGGAGACAGGGACTCGCTTTTGTTGAGGCTGACTTTGAACTTTTGATCCTCCTGCCTCAGCCTCCTGAGCATCTGGGATTACAGGCATGTGCCACTGTGCCCAGCTATTTGATTATTGATATTGAGAAGGGTTTGTTTTGTGTACATAGATGCTCCGTTTTGTTCGGGGCATAAATATTTACTATTGTCATTTCTTGTTGATGTATAATTCCCTTAAGCAGTATGAAATAACCTTCTTTGTCCCTTTTTATTAAATTTGGCTTGAAGTCCACTTTATCTGATATGAGGATAGAAACCCCTGCTTATTTACGGGATCCACGTAAATTATATCTTTTTTCCCATCCTTTCACCTTCAGCCTATGGATTATCTTTACTTATTAGGTGATTCTCT
Organism: Spermophilus citellus; assembly: GCF_964194105.1. Taxonomy (NCBI): domain Eukaryota; kingdom Metazoa; phylum Chordata; class Mammalia; order Rodentia; family Sciuridae; genus Spermophilus; species Spermophilus citellus. Next base: position 9,501,029 of record NC_138189.1, on the reverse strand, counting down.
TGGAGACAGCATATTATTGGGTCTTGTTTTCTAATCCAGTCTGCCAGATTGTGTCTTTTGATTGATGGGTTTAGGCCATTTACATTCAATGTTATTATTAAGAGATGATTTTTGTTTCCTGTCACTTTGATTTATTTCTAGTTTTTAGTTAGAATTATATTCTCCTTTGTTTGACTATTCTTCTTGTGCAGTTCCTTCCTCTTTTGTTCTCATAATTTTTAGTTTTTCTTATTTCTTCATAAGATATTTATTGAGGATGTTTAGTAGTGCAGGCTTTCTAGTTGAGAATTCTTTTAACTTTTGCTTATTGTGGAAGGTTTTTATTTAATCTTCAATATGAACTCTATCCTACTGTCAACCTCATACATGTATTGCATAGCGGATCTATGAAACCTCCATCTTGCATGACTGGAATTCTGTCCCCAGCTCCTGGCAACCCTATTCTGCTTCATCTCACAGTCCATACTCTTCCATCTTGTTTGATTATAAGTTTTGTGAGAGTGAGACTTAATGCAAAATGCTTCATACTTTGTTAACATAAACTCACAATAAGTAGTTATTAAAGGAAAGAAGAGAGGGAAGGGATGGAGGAAGAGATGGAGGAAAGGGAAGAGAAAGAGTGGGGTGGGGGAGAAGAAAGATACCTTTAAATATGACAGTCTTCTCCACAAAGTAAAAACCTATACTTCTAAATTTCTCTGAATATCCTCTCTCAACCCTTTTTGATGAAGTCAAGTGATTCATTTTCTGAGTGCCTTTATCATCACAGAACTACTACCTGTGAAAGCATGTGCTAGATAGTTCTGCTGCTATCCAGTCATTCTGGTCTTCTCATAGACTAAGGGCATCAACAGCAGAGAGTAAATGTCCCTTATCCTTCACATCCTCCTGTGGTGCCTAGAGGATTAGAGGCATTTATTAACTCCTTAGTTAAATGAAAAGTATGTTAAAATAACTAGTAAAATCCATGGATTTTTAAAAATGGTTCCAGCTCAGGTTATTTTTTAAAAGTTCAAGGATAATTAAGAGACTGCCTAGGATGAGCTCTCAGAGTCAAACGAAGCATCGCTAAAGGGTCTCGGTCGTATCCCTAGGACAGCAGGAGCTTTTGGAGATGTTTGCCAAGTTGCCTGTCAAGGCAGGCACTACTTTGAAGGATTCTCCATAAAGGGAGCCATGCAAGGTCACCAGATGCACCTTTTTGCAGATGTGTTTGTGTCAATAACATCCAGGTGTGCTTCATGGAAAGCAGCCAAGACAACAGGAGAGAACCATCTGGAAATATAACTTGGCATTTCCCTGTGCAGCTCTGTCTATGGGCAAGGCCACTTCCTGAAGCCTTTTTTACCCCAGACATGTCTTCCTTATGAAGTCTGTGGTCCATCTGGAGTCCCAGGTCCTGTGTCTTCAGCCAGCCTAAAACTGATGGATGGGGGACTTCTTCTATGTGCATCTCTGGTATAGATGGTCCCACAAAATCCTAAATGCACACCTTTCAGAGTGATCTGATTAACGTGTGGGTCTGATCTTACCCTTTTTTTACTCCCTCTCCTCCTGTGGGTGTCCATCTCACCCAGACTAAAAATCAAGGTCCTTTAAATGAACATAAATACAAGCAGAGTCTTGAACCCTGCCACCACTCAAAGCACTCTTTCACAGTGTTTCAACTTTGGTGGCCTCCAGCACTGTCCCAAACTGAGGGCTCCTGAACTGGCTCTTCTCTGTACCTGGAATAGTCTTCCCAAAGAAATCCTCATGGCTGGCCTCCCCTACCTCTGCCAGGTTTTTCTTCTCACATCTTCTCAGTGTGCCCTTCCCCGCGGTCCTCTTTATTCTTCTCCATAGAAGTTATAATGTTCTATTATGCTATGTCATGTTGTGATATATTTTGCTTTTAAGTTTCTTCTTTTAAAATGTAAGCTCCATGAATAAATCCATGTGGGACTTTTGTCAGCTATATCTATTGTTGAATCCCCAGAGTGAAGAATACCTATCAATAAGCTTAGCAATTAACATTTGTTGAGCAAAAAAAGTATTTGCTTTCATTGGTCTGAATTACCATGAACAATAAAAGCACAGAGAAGGAAAAAAGAAAGGCAGAAATCAAAGTCTGAAGAAAACCTGCTTGACCTTGCCTTTCTCGAGTTGGGTCACCAGAACCTTTGTGAGTCTTGATCTCTCCCTCAGTGAGATGCAGACACTTACTGCTCTACTGGCTTTAATTACAGATTTGCTTGTCCCAGCCATTCAAAGCTATAGGTATGAATTCTCCAATCAAGAGATGTTGTACTTTTTAAAATTATTTTTTAAAGTTTTAATTTGTTATATATGACAGCAGAATGCATTACAATTCATATTACACAAACAGAGCACAATTTTTTATATCTCTGGTTGTACACAAGGTAGAGTCACACCATTCATGTTTTCATACATGTACTTAGGGTAATGGTGTAAATTTCATTGCAACATCTTTCTTATCCCTATGCCCCCTCCCTTCCCCTTCCTCCCCTTTGCTCTATCTAGAGTTCATCTAATCTTCCCATGTCCCCCACCCACAACCCCATTATGAATCAGCATCCTTAAATCAAAAAAAAACTTTCATCATTTGTTTTTGGGGGATTGGCTAGCTTCACTTAGCACTATATTCTCCAACTCCATCCATTTACCTGCAAATGCCATGATTTTATTATTTTTTCATGCTGAATAACATTCCATTATGTATATACATTTTCTTTATCCATTTATCCACTGAAGGGCAAATAACTCAATCAATAAATGGGCTAATGAACTGAACAGACACTTCTCAAAAGATGATATACAATCAATCAACAAATATATTAAAAAAGTTCAACATCCCTAGAAATTAGAGAAATGCAAATCAAAACTACTCTGAGATTTCATCTCACTCCAGTCAGAATGGCAGCTATCAAGAATACAAACAACAATAAGTGTTGGCAAGGATGTGGGGGAAAGGCACATTTATACACTGCTGGTGGGACTGCAAATTGGTGCAACCAATATGGAAAGCAGAATGGAGAATCCTTGGAAAACGGGGATGGAACCACCATTTGACCCAGCTATCCTACTCCTTGGTCTATACCATAAGGACTTAAAAACAGCATATGACAAGGACACAGCCACATCAATGTTTATAGCAGCACAATTCACAATTGCTAAACTATGGAACCAACCTAGATTGCAACTTGTATGGCAAATCTGCAGTAGCTCTGGATCTTACAATGGGTTCTTCCCAAAATGTAGCAACTAGCACAGTGACTAACTGCATGAATTGAGTTCCTGAGAACAACTAAGCTCCAGACTTTCCCGGTGCACCTTGGCACACACTCAATTTGTAGGATTCCACATCTAGCACAGTGGATAGACCTGAGGTCCACTGTAGTTCATGTATTGAAAACCCTCTTAATTGTGTCAATTCCCTCTCTCTAGAGACAAAACTCCACTTCTACAAACCTAATTCCTTGCTGACTTCAATTTCAAAGGAACTAAGAAATCTACTCTATACCTAATAGGAGTAGGACATGGTGTGGAGTCGGATGGAGTCAGTCCAAATCTTCTTCCTTTCCATCAAGGTGGACCTGAACAAGCCACACCTCCAAGTCTTTATTCCCCAGTTGTCTGTGGAAGGCTGTCAAGATCTCAGAGTGATAGAGAGGACCAACGGAGTTAATGCCAGGAAACCTCTCAACACAGTGCCAGCATGGAGAAGGCACTCAGCAAATGCGAGTTCCCTTCTGACTTTTGGAAAATGCACACTACTCAGCCTTGCTCCTAGTTGGCCTCGGTCACCAGTCCCAACCTGGCTCTGTCCAAAGTGCCACACATCCCTTGATGTCATCAAACCTGCTGATCACCCCTTGTTAGATTGGGATACGAGGTGTCCTCCAAAGTCCTGGTTAATGCAGGAATATTTAGAGATAAAATTATTGGATTTCGAGAGCTGGAACCTAATCAGTCTGTCCTAGTTTGAATGGACTGACTGGATGCTAACTCTAGACAGGTGGGGTCAAGCTGGAGGAGGTGGGTCACTGGGTGTGTGCCCTGGAAGGGTGTATCTTCCCCCACTGCTCCTTCCCCCATCCCTGCTATCTGACCCCATCTTCCTCTGTTGGCCCCTTCCACCATGTTGTCCTGCTTCACCTTGAGCCCAGAGCAATGGAATTGGCCCACCATTGACTGAACCTCTGACACCATGAGCCCAAATAAACTGTTAAGAGTCCAACTTGCAGCGTGGTGGCTGCGTTTGATCCCCTCAGAACTTCTGCTATAGCCTCTGGTATCTGTGGACTGCTGTGAGAAATGGGCTAGGTGGTGTGAGACTGGATTGCAAACTTCAAAGCACTGCTTCAAACATGAAGGACAATAACTTTTAATGTAAGTGTTAAATCCTGCAGATAATTTAAAAATTAACAAATGTAAACAACCGATAATGATGAAGACAAAAGAATTTCTGATTACTGTGATATGCACTTTCCCATACTTCGCTTTGTTCCCAATGACCTCATCTATCCAGTGTTAAGTCTCTACCTTTTAAAAAAGAGAAAATTGAGACCAAAAAATCTTAATTAACTCAATGCCTGGGTTAACCTTCCATGAAAAGAAATTCTGATCCCAATGGACATGACACTGTGGACCATGCTTTCTGAACACCACAGGGATCTGTTTAACAGAATCAATGAAATCCCAAGCCAATTCAGACTGTCCAAAAAGCCCATGATATGGATGTTCTCCATCACTGAAAGTGAATCCTCTTTTTCTAAACATTTCATGAGAACAATTAAGAAGATAGTAGCTTATGAGAATGGCAACTTCTGGACTCATGGCCCATGTCTTCTTCACTTGTCACCCCAGAGGTCCTGCTTCACAACAGGTTCTCATTAAAGTCTTGTCAAAGACTTTATCTAGAATGTTAAGTGGTTTCTCATTATTAAAAAGAGGAAGGCTCCTTAAAATCTGTGAAGAACGAAAAGAAAATCCTAGTTTCACCCTGCAGGTAACTACTAGTCTGAATGATATGTGTGTTCTTAATAGTGATATTTTGTTATGTCAAAATTAAACATGATTGTTTCTGGCTTTGAGTGCTGGGGGTGGAACTCAGTGCCTGGCAATGCCGGGTAAGGATTCCGCCACAGAGCCACATCCCAGCTCCACGTAATTGTTTTAAATACTGTCCATTTACTTTTTATTACAATTAAGCCAATTCATTTCTGTAGAAAATCTTAAAACTAAAAAATATAAAGGAAAGATTATAAAGGAAAGTCAATCTGACTCTTTAAAAACAATGATTATCAAGTATATAACTAATGATAACGAGAAATAGCTATGCTTTTATTTGTCCTCCACTTTTCTGCATCTTTTAATGTTCTTGAAATAATGGCATAATACTGCTTTTAAGCATAAAGAACTCAGACATGTTCATAGTTCCTAGATGGGAGATAAAATAAAGAGCAGCTTAATGACAGATAATATCTGCCAGTGGGTGGTTTATTTTTTTTTCCCAAAAACCCAGGCTCTTTCTGGTTTCAACATAAATTTTAAAGATGCAGAAAAATCATTATTCAAATTCTGTGGCACTAAAAATGGTCATATGCCCCTCTCTGCAATGGTCCTTTTTCAGAGGAGACAGGGATTCTATTTATTGTTTATTAATTTTCTCGGTGGTGTTATAAAATTCCAGCATTTTAGCAACCATGACCAAGTGCTTGAAGAGAATAACAGAGATCATTGTTTAAAATGGACATCAGTCAAAGACACAGATTCTACCTGAATTGGTGGAATGGAGAATTCTGGAAACACAAGCCTTGGAAAGTTAGAAGAAAGAAGAAATAATGAGGGTACCGCATCAGAACCAGGTAGACAACTGTCCATCTGTGCTCACGGTGGACAGCTCTGTCACAGCAGTGTTCCTGAGGGTGGGGTCCGAGCTAGGGAAACGGAGAGCCACCAGGGTCTCCACTCCGGCCTGTCCCTTTCGGGGTCTCTTCATTTGTAAACAGTTATGGGTAACATGCTATAAGAGATCAAGTCCAAATCTCCCCCCACCCACCTGGTAGACAGGAAGCAAATAGTCTGAGCCTCCTTATCAGAGAATGACTTCTTCACAGAAAAGACCTCGTGGAGGGGAACAATACTTTTGGTACACAAAATTGGTTTTCCACTTAAAAATCCTGCAGATGTAATTCCATTCAAAGACACTTTGGCATCCAGCTCTTCAGAAAGAAAGCCTTGATTTCTGTTCCTTTGTAAGAAACCAGCTTGGGGATTTTGCTTTATTCGTTTCATTTCCTGCCTACCTGTATCTTTTAAGGATTTCTTTGTTTTTATCTTTAGGCCAAACTTTAAGCTAGAATAATTCTACATCAAGAAGTTTATCCTCTAAATAGTCTAGTAAAGCCTATTTGCAACATAGTGTGCTACATTAAGAATATTCACAGCGTCATTGTTTAGAGTCAAAAAAGAGAAAGAAATATTAATTGTGGGATGAATTGCAATACATCTATACAAAACTGTCTCTTCAGTGGCTTCAAACACTGAATAGAGCCTTACATCCTGACAAGAAGAGATGTCCCCAATATATTGTTAAGTGGAAAAAAACATCACAGTGCAGAATTGTTTACTGTGATAATCATTCTGTCTGAAACACCAGCAAATGTCTGCCGTTGCTAGTAGAACATGGAGTGAACATCTTCGAGGCTGTTGAGCACAGCGCCAATACCCTTACCTGAGGAGAGCAGAGAAGAGAAGCTAGAAGCAGCAGATCTGATTATTTACATTTTACCCTTCTGGGATGTTAGACTATCTTATAATTTTTCTAATTAAAAACAAAAGAAAAATGCATGCAATTGTGTGTCTGAGTGATATTTTTGTTGTTTATTTGCTGACATGACCTATAATTTAAAGAACCAATTGGAGTGAATATATATTCATGGATCTTTTCTGTAAATGTGTCTTTTATTTGTCTTTTCTCCCCACAGTAGAAACAAACTGATTCTGAAAGCTCCTGTCTCAACCTCTTTCAGCAAACAAGTCTCTCTCATCTTTTCATCTGTGCCCTATATTTTCTAGGAAGGTTCTACACTTTGTCCCTCATAACATTATTTGGCTTCCTATAATCCCAATTATATTCCTGCCTGCTTCTTAATCCTAGCATGATTCCACCGCTGTCCTCCTCATCTCCTAAATATTCTTCCTTGTCTCATTTGTCATCTTATTGTCCTTGCTTTGACATTTGTCCCAGTTCCAAGAGGCTTATCGTTCATTGCATCTCTTCTCAAGATGCCAAATGATTTTCTTGAAGAAAAAGAAATCCATTTCCTTCAGCAGATGATTGCCAAGGGTCTGCCCTCCTAGCGAGGTATCATGGTAATCTTTGACAATCCTCCCTGGGGTTCTTCCCTTATGGTTGGTGTTGTTGTGGAAGCTTGCCTTCTGTTTTATAGTTTCCCATCTCCAAATAAAAGCAAAGGTTTTAAAGCCCAGTGTTTGCCAGAAGACCCCAGGACAGTGCTCTTCCATCACCTCCTCTGCTCTGAGCCTGACTTCGCCCTGGGGGAAGGCTCACAGCTGGAGGCCGGCTCCCAAACGTGGTGCCATCCTGCTCAGGAGCTTTTCTGAGTTTCTGAAGAGATGAACAGTTGGGTCTCCACACAGAGAATCTATTTCCACACGTACCACCACAGGGGTCTTCCTGGGTCTCTTCCCGACACTACAGGAACGCTACATTGTTCCGCCTCAGAATCCTAGGCATCACTTCCACCAAGACCCTCTCCCTGCTCCTGCCATCCATTGTCTGCCCAATCATCTTAGGAGAAGAGCCACCTCTAAGGTAGTAAAAAAATGATGGAAGGGGAGAGGGACCGTGACTCTGCCTCTTATGAAGTGGAAAAAACCCACAGGATAAGGACAGCTGCAAAGGGCAGCAATAAGATACCAAACTGGCCACCATTTTTAAAGTATGATTGGGGCTAACTAAGAACAAATACAAACACACACACAAAAGCCACAATTTCAGCTTCTTTTTAAACTCTAGAAAGATCTGGCAAGTCTGCATGTGCATTCTTGCAAGACAGCGTTGAGTTGTCCTTGTTTGAGGCTCACCCTCCCCAGTTCACCTCTGTCACCTCCCTGCTCAACCTCAGGTGCTACCTCAGGTGCTAGAATGTTCAACTCCTGATATAAACTTGAGTTTCCCATTGTATCAATTACTATAAATAATCACCTACAAAATTCATAACCTAAAACAACAAAATGGTACCCTCTCACTGTTCTGGAGACCAAAACTCAAAAATCAAGGTGTCAGCAGAGCCTCACTCCCTAGGGAAGAGTCCTTCCTGGGCTCTTGAGCCCGAGGTGGCTCCTGGCGTTGCTTAGCTTGTGGCTGAATGACTCCAGCCTCCGCCTGGGTCTCCACATGGCCAGCCTGTCTCTGTCTCTGCATGTGCTTTTCTGTCTTTTTCAGGATACTCTCTTTGGATTTAGAACCCACCCTAAGCCAGTGCTACTCACCTTGACGCTTTCTTAATTAAATCTGCAGAGAATCTATTTCCAAGAAAGATCAGTTACCGAGGTTCTGGGTGGACATGAATTTCCACCAAGGGACCCATTCAAGGATCAGATCCCTGGAACACAATCCAGAGACAAGATCCAGGGAATCCCCACCCTGGATATCACCAGCCAGGGGAGGCACAGGGAGGGATAACGAGCTTCCCCTGTCTTTCCCAGGGAACATCTGTTCATCCACACACACACCCCCCTCCCCCCGCAGCACCTGCTCTCCTCTCCAGTCCCAGTTTCCCCAGGTGCAGCCTCCAGTGGATCCTTAGGTCAAGTCCACGGCTGCCTGTTGAGTTTACATCTTCTAAGCTCTCGTAGGTATTTTACTGCGCATTAGAGAAGCTGTACCCGGGGCTGTCAGCAGACACTATTTTAAGCCAGCAGCCAGTGAATCGATTTTATCAGGGGCAGTTTAGAAAACAAGAAAGCGGGGAAGTTTTCCTTCCTTTAAGTACACTCCTTATTTCCTGCCTACTTCCCCCATCCCATCTGCTCTCCCCCAAGCCACCAGTCACATGGGTGTCTTTGGAGTGGCCTGTGGAGCAGGCTGGGGTTGCTGTGGGAAGGCAGAGCCAGAATCAGGTTGAGACGGAGGGAAGCATGGCGATACAGCCGCTGAGGCCTTGAATTCCAGCTCCGAAGCTTTCATCTGTTAAAGTTGATTAAATAATGGAAACAATTCCAGGTTAGGAAAATGTGAGTAATCAGCACTACACAACAGCCATTGTCATTGATTTGTATATTTAATGAAAAAAACTCATTGCTGCCTATTCATCATTGTATTAAGGTTGATATGCCACCCCAAGTGTGGAAGAATGAAAGTCTTCAAGAACAAGAGAAATCGCATTCCTAGAGAAACTAGGTGGGGAGAGCAGAGCACAAAGAACAAACACCTTCAAATTTCCAAAGTTCAGCTACAGAAACTGAGGTCTAGAGCGGCAAAACATTCCTCCTAAGTCAGGCAGATAATTGGTAACAAAATTGGAACTGTCACCCAGATACCCTGCCTTTCAAATTGCTCTTATCTCTGGAAATAATGCAGTTAAGCTAGTTGAGGATGTATTCTATATTAATTCCATTCATGCATATATTACTTTGCAGTTTCTAAAGTGCTTGGTCAACATTTTTACAAAAGACATGTCATTGGATTCCTGCAATCATTCTCGGGTAAGATGACTGGAAGTGTCACTACTGCACACCACAGACAAAGAAAAGGGGCGTCCGGCTTCAGGTCACCACAGGTCTGCTCAGCTGTCCCGCACCAGACCTTCCAAGACACAGAGGGCTCAGAACCCCATGTTGCACCAACTGGAGAAGGACCGGGAAGGGCCCAAGGAGCCAAGGAAGTGGAGGAGGGGGTAACCAGAGAGGAAAGGTTAGAGGAGGACTGGAGTTTGAGCTGAAGCTAAAGGGCAGATGTTCATCGGGTGGATAATTGAAGAAACGCATTTGAAGCTGTGGGAGGAGGAGTACAGTCCTCAGGGGCTTTTGGCCTGGCTCATGGGAAGAGCCCGAGTTAGAAAGATCCACAGAAACAATGAGAGCAGGCTATGGAGGACCTTCTCTCCTGCGGTGAAGAAATTTAACTTCATCCACCAAGAATGAAGGGTTTGAAACAGAGTGTGACAGGATCAGATTTGTGATTTAGAAAAATAAATCTGTAAGGGAATGTCCTCTGATTCAAACACCTCCCAGGAAGGTTTAAAAAAATGGAAATATATAAAAAAACGATAAGGAAGTGAGATTATGATGAGCTAGAGAAATAGCAGATGGCTGAGTTAAAAGGAATGGGCACTATTTAATTCACCTAGTTGTTGCCCTCCAGGGTAAGATCATCTGCATTTTCAAGAGAAACAGGAAATAAGCATTTTTATGTAAAATCATCTGAGTTTTCAATTTTGATATCTTTGCCCAAGGAGGAAATAATGAAGAAAAACATGTGTCTGTGGTCTGCATTTTGTCACTCACCTGCAAAGGATCCAGAGGCAGGGACACTGGTTAGGAATCTACTGCAAAAGTATAAACCTAAGGCAGAGCTGGAGAGGAACAGGGAGTGGGAACAGCTGGCAGTCGGAACCAAGGGGACAGCTCCGGGAGGTGGAGCAGCCGCACCAAGCCTTTGCGCTCTGGTGTGACACTCAGGCCTGGGTTTCACTGCTGTGATTTCAGAGGCAGGTTTCGCATTTTTATTTTCAACACAGAAAGTAGAATCAAAAATTGCATTCTGAAAAATAAGGGGCGTGCGTATCTGTGTGTTTGTTTTTGTTTTTTTTTTTTTTTAGAAAAAAGAAAAAGTAGGTCTATTGCTGGAGGTCTAGAGAGGAAACCTTTGCTAGCAAAGGAGAAACACAGGGGACTCCTGTCCCAAAGGCTGTGATTCTGCCCATCAGCAAGAACAGGGGGCTTAGGAAGAGGAGATTCAAAGGCTGCATTCCACGTGTTCTCTGTCTAGAATTGCAATTCACTTATTAATTTGGGAGAGAGTCATTTCTGAGACCGTCTGGTACCATCCCCAACCCTTTGTTCCTTCGGTGGGTGTGTGCTCAAAGACAGAGAACTCTGCCTAGGATGGGGGAGAAAGGCGATCCTGCTTCCCCTGAGATTAGGGAGTGGGGAGATTAGGGAGGAGCAGGGAGAGAGGAAGAGAAAAAGAACAGTCCATTTAAAAATCAGGTGCAACGGCAGAGCAGCAAAGGGGGATAAAAAAACATAAAGCGGAGCCCTGTCACACATCCCCACTGTCAATTTCTATGGAGAAATGGGTGACAACGTCTCCAAGCTGCTTCCTGTTGAAAGAAGGTGAAGTTGAAGGAAGTAACCCAACGTCCTTGGCAGGGATGGTGGTCAGACAACATAAACAAGACAGCAAAGCATTATTTTTTGTAAACAATTGGCACAAAAGCCATGAGTATTTAATCCAGCCTCTGAAAACCAAAACTGAGCTTTTAATACTATCCAAAACACACATCCCCCTGAACACCCAGTCCAAATAGGGCACTGCAGCTCCAGTTTGGATCCAGAAACAAATTCAGAAGGATGTCGTGTTCTCTGTTGCTCGGCTTCGGTCTCTGAAGGATTCTGTTAATGTCCTCTGCCAGAAGACAAGAAACGGTGGGTCTCCTTTCTCTAACGAGGCTGTCTCTCTGATTTAAGTACTTTTCACCTGTGAATGTCCTTGGTTCCTCCTGAACTGTATTCTGTCCCATAAAAGGCACTAAATTAAAGACTGCTTTGGCGCTGTGTTTTAGTGCAGTCGTTTTGAAAAGTGCTACAAGATCGTTCCTCCCCTCACAGAACCAGGCTCACCTCAAATGTCATCTTCCTTCTGCAGGGTCCCCTAAAAACCCACCTCAAAGCCTTTTCTTTTCACAGTTGGACCGACCCTTCTGCAGCCCCAGATGGGGGCAGGCTGCTTTCTTGGTGTAATTCATCATCATTTGTTACCATCTAACTCAATTCCACTCCTGAAAAATCTGTAAGCCACCTTCCACACAGCCGCTGGAGTAGTCTTGAAATGAGTCAGGTGATGTCACCCATCACTGCCCACCTAAACTTCTCTGGCTTTCCTTCACAGTTAAAATAAAGTCAAACTCCTTTGAACAATTTATAAAACCCTGGATTGTCTGACCCTGTCTACTTTTGCCACTCTTCTTTTCTGATTGCATTCAAGCCACATTAACCCATTTGTCAACCCTCAGATACCACCACAGGGCCTTTGCACTGGCTGCTCCCTTCATTTACAATGTCCTCCCCCACTCTTTCCACATAGGGGAGTCACACTCATCCTTCTGGTCTTAGGTTACATGTCATCTTCCCAGAGAGACCATCCATCCCTGACTACCTAAAAGCTCACTCTCCCAGTTATTCTCTCAGCTGCCAACTTACTTGCTTCCTAGTTGTGTCTGATTTTAAGAAGGTCCCTGTAGACCTCCGTATGTTGGAGTCTACATTCAAACATAAAGTGGACCACATCTTCAGGTGCTCTCAGAGACTTCTGATTCTTCCAGTTCCCAAACTAACTCAAGAGTCTTTATCCAAATCTTCATCTGTTTTATTTATTGATTGATTTCCTCTTTTAAGGAAAGACCCTGGTTGGCCTCACTCACTGCCCTGTCCACAGTACCTGGTACCATCTTGGCTTAGAGGGGGTGCTCACCAATATTTGCCAGATTGAAGAAACCTTTCCTGGCCGCCACAGGAGAGGGACACAGGTCTGTTGTCACATGGACACGTTGGGTAGAAATTACCCGTGAACTCTCCACCTTTCACCGAGTGGCAGGTTCCTTGGCAAGCTTCTGTGTACGGGGTTTGTTCCCAGTACGTGACCCGGGCACTGTCACGGGTCAGTGAGCACATCCTGAGCCTAGAGTCAGCTCTCTTCCTCCCTCGCCCACTCATGCATGACCCAAATGCCGCTGGCGCCCAGGCAGCACAGGTCAGTCATGCCCTCCTGTAGGTAGTCATGCAGGCCACCTGCCTCGGCGCCTCCTCCTCCTGGATCCCAGCTCTGTGAATGCCCTCACCGTCCATTCTCCCCGTTCTCATAAGTTCTCCTCTCACTCGCCTCCTGCTTCCCCCAACATCCCGGGACATCTCAACAGTCACCTCCCTGCCCCCTAAGTGCCCGCTCATTTAATGTGCTTTTGCCCATCTCCCATCTCGGCCGCCCCCTCTGGGCTCTAGGCACCGGACCTTCCCCCAGACCAACACAAAATGCCCTGTTGCCCCAGGTTTGCCTTCCTCCCTCGGAGTCCCTCCCAGCAGCCGGGTGTCCTTTCTCAAAGACAGACCCATCAGCCGCCCTTGATGGTCAGCCGCGGGACCTTCAGGGCCTGCTGTGGCCCCTGCCTGTGTCACCCTCCTCACTGCACACCCTCCCCGTCTCCCAGCCCCACTGAGCAGACGGCTGGGCCCCAATCATCTCCCCGCTTCTTGGAGAACTGTCTCCCTGACTCCTCCCTTCTCCACAACACTATTCCTGCTGAGGACATTTCTTCCAGGCGATCTGCAGACAAGCCCCGTCTGGTGGTGCTTCTCCTCTGAATTCCTATGGGCATCCAAACGACTCCCCGCCCACCCCTTGCCGTGCTCTTATGGTGCTGGCTCGTGGACTCATCTGTGTGACCTTTATTTCTACCTCAAAGATTTGACCACGTCACTCCATGGCATCCGATCTTCTAAGGATTTCCCTGTCGCCTCCAGGCCCAATGGTGTCCACCTGCTCTAGCCTCATCTCCCCGTGCCCTAGGCACTGACCTTTTTCCCAGTCACCAGCAGCACCTTGCCTGCCTGGTGTTGGTCCACAAATCTTCGCATGCTTTGCTTCTCTGGCCTGGACCCCTGTCCTCCTCCTCCCTGGTCAGTTAGCCTCCGCCCTCCACTCTCTGTCAATCCAAGCCTCCCTTCCCTGAGTCCTTCTCATCCCTCTCTCTCTCACCTCTTCCACCGCGGCCCCAAGTTACCTGGACCAATTTCAATGATTCCCCTCAAGGCTTCTCTTGGCTTAGAGTCTGTGTCTGCGCTGACCTGGGCATGATTCAAGGGCAGGCACAAGGGACCTTCAGGCCTGCTGTGGCCTTACTGAGCTCTCTCTTTCCTAATCCGTCCCACGTGCAGAGTGGGTGCAAGGAAGAAATGCTTCAGCGGCTCCATCCATTCTTCAGATCTCTGCATTCCCCGCTCTCGGCTCTTTCTCCCTCCTGTGAACTTGGATCCATCAGACACTTCATTCTCTGCACTCTGTACCTACCGTACCTGCCTCGCTTTACAACCTTTCTCAGGCATTTCAACCATCCAAAAACCAAGGAGGAAGCCTACGGTCCCTTTGTCTCTCCGATCCATGTTCTGCCCACAGAAGGGGCTCCCTGCACTTTTGCTGATTGATTGTTACTGCTCCATCTATTATTCCTTTTTGGTTCTGCAACTTACTGAAAAAAAAAATCAAAATAAAAGCCTTCTCAGAAATCACACAACTCAAATCACAAAATGTTCTTTTCTAAAAATACCACATCCCCCAGACACTCAAGACACAGCGCATTTTCTCCTCTCCCATTAATGAGAGAGAGACCACTTCCTCCGTTTCCAATGGGTCTGTGCCGTGTCTGCATTGCTTAGAGATTTGTGGCTGTTGTTTCAAGAAAGGTCAAATGACAATGGGAGATGGATGATCTTCTTGATTAAAAAGTGGCACTCAGAGGCAGCGGCTCCCCCCAGAGTCACAGAGCAGAGGGTGGGTTCACAGCATGTGCTTCAGAGCTGTGTGTGCTGAGCACCCGCAGAGGCTGGCCAGCCTCATCCAGACCTGCCCACGCAGGACCCGCAGAAGACTGACACAGAGTAAAATCAAAGGCTTCATAAAGCATGAGAGTTTGCTATTTAGTAACTCCAGACCTTGGAGAGATGATTAAAATTGGCATAGCATAGTCAGACCTACCTACATTCAAATCCTGACTCCTACAGTTACTAGCTGTGTGACCCTGGGCAAGTTTCCCAGCCTCTCTGAGCTTACATGTCATCATTTGGAAAATGGGGATAATACGATACTGAATGAGGGCAGGGGATGTAGATCGGTGACAGGGTGTTTACCTAGGAAGCCCAAACCCTGGGTTCCATTCCAGCATCTCTCTCTCTCTCTCTCTCACACACACACACACACACACACACACACCCCAAATGAAATTGCTGATGACGTGGGAAATGAGATTATACAAAATTCGTGGTGTCATCTGTCAGTGCTCATTAGAGGAGGCCAGAACCACAGCTGTCTCCATGGTTCCCTGGGGCTGAACAACTGCACTGTGCCAGGCCGTGTGCTGGTAGTGTCTATGGATATGTTTTCCTCCACATCTTAGAGGGGCAGGGCACCTGGATTGAAGCAGCCCTTCCCTATCACACAAGTGCAGTGGGGGGCTTTGTAAGGTGACCCATTTCTCACGTCCTTGTGCCTCTGCTTTCTGTCCTAATAGGAGTGAGGGGTGATCAGGACCCCAATTCCCACTCAGCTCCCACAGCTTCCAGAAGGATTTGTGACGCAGGGGCAGGTGGCTGGGTGGATTCTCATTGGTGCTCCACAGGGGTCCTCAGATCTGCCCACTCCAATGGAGGAAGCAGAACAGAGCAGAAACCCTCCCCCACGGCCATCACCACAGGTGACTTCCTGCCCCCAGGTCCCCAGGGACACAACCCCTTGCCACCCAGGAGGGACCCCTGAACCCCTGCAGGTGAAACAGCACTTCCTTCCAGAAAATCCAGGCTTCCCTTTTTCCTTCCCACTAAGCATTCTCCCTACCCAGCCTGGCACCTTTTCTGACTCTGAGCACCTTCCTCCTTGGAGAGCAGCTGCAGAGGTGGACAAAGGCCTGGAGCGCCCTCTAGAGGTGGGCATAGAGTGGCCAGGACAAGCCACCCTTACCCTGTACCGCCAAAGGTCAAGGATGGGACAATGTCTCCTTCATCTTACTCTGTCAGGAGCCCTAAAGGAATAGACTCTCCCCTGGAAAAGCAAATGAGGGCCAAAGTGGCAACCCCCAGGACCCCTCCATGTGAATGGTGACTTTGGCCCCTGGAGCCTTCTGAGCCTCAGCACAAAGACAGGGAGTAGCCAGTCAGCCACCCCAGGGTGCGAGCTGCTACGAGACTCCTCCTGGCCACAGGAGAAAGGAGAGAGGCACTGACCAGTGAGAGTACTCATGGTGGTTGCCTTGCCACTGCCCAGCCCTGCCGAGGACAGGAGCTGCCTGCCCCAGATGAACAGCATGAAGCATTTCCTGCCTCTGTGCCTGGATGTGCCTAGAAAATATTTGCAACTTGGAAAGTGTGTTTTGGAGCCCTGTCAATCAAGTGCACACTTCCCACAGCTGTCTAGGGTTGGCCAAACAAGGGCTACTTCCCTATTTAGCATAGAAGGCACTTTTTATGGTTAGAATTATGTTCCCCCCGAAAGGTGTGTCCAATTCTTAGCCTCCAACACCTGTGACTGTGACTTTGTTTGGAAATTGGGTCATTGCATATGTTAAGAGGAGGTCACACAAGATCCCACTATATCTTAGATAAAATGTTCTTAGGAGGAGAAGAAATTTGGGGCACAAATGCACAGAGACACACAGGAAGAAGAGCATGTGACACTGACAGCAGATTGGAGTGGTGCGTCCACCAGCCAAGGCATGCCAGGTGTGGCCTGCACCATCAGAAGACAGGAGAGGAGCACAGAAGGATCCAGCTCTGGTGTGTTTTGGGGTTAAAAAAAAACCCTCTGACACCTGGTTTTGAGACTTCTGGCCTCCATTACTGTGAAAGTAAGTTTCTGTGTTTTTTAAAACAAGCTTTGTCATGGCAAAGCACAGTAAAACGAAAACGTGAGAACCCACCAGGTAGGTTTCACGGCCCCATTCCTTCCAAAAGAACCAAACAGCACTCAGATATTATTTGCTCTGCTCCCATTCTCTACTTGAAAAAATGGGACATTTTAATCATGCAAACAATTCTGGGCTTCAGAATTTGAGGCACAACACAGATGTCTGCAGCTAGAACTCTAAAGGCCAAACATAACTCTATTCTAAGAAGTAGGTGGACAAAGAAAGAGGAGAGAAATCCTGGGCCCATTTCAGTGCCCTTGTGGAGACCCTGAGCAGCAGTGTGTTTTGAGAGCAGGCATCTTCCAGACCACAGGAGGCGTTTCAGACACCGCAGGCTCTGGTGGCGGGAGAGCTTATCTTCTGCGTAAGGACCATAAACAATCACCACGACCTGCCAATCTTATCCGCTTCCCAAGAAAAGGGACATCATCGCATGTAAGTGACAGAGGGACACACACCTCCTCTCCCACAGAAAAGGTTGTTCTTGGGGTCCTGCCTCCCAAGGGCCCAGTCCCACTAGACTGGGAACTTTAACAGAGCCTCTTTCCTGGTTTTTCTTTAAATACTAGATCCACTCTGCCAAGTCGGGCATGTTGTGGGTGCTCTGTAAACATCTGGGGATGAGAAGGATGAAGAAGGGAAGGACCCTCCCAGCCGTCAAGATCGGAGACCCCCAAAGGCTGACGCTCCATCCTCTTCCTAGGAAACCTGTAAAGACACCAGGAGAAGCTGCCTCTGAGTTTGCATGAATCAGACATTAAGTCCTCCGCGCGACCCCACTCCCGCCATCACTGGTCTTCAGCCAAGCCCGTGTGCTGCTCAGACCTGCAGGCTTAAGTGTCTCTGGCTTTAGGTGCAAAAGTAAGGTGAGCTCATGGCCTGGTTCAGACCTACCTAACTCCCCGACAGTGTCTATCCATGGGCCAGACTCCCAGGAATGCCTTCTGATCTGTCGTTTACTTGAGATCTCGGATAGTCTCTGGTAGAGTATGTGCGGACTCTGGATGTGGCCTGGTCTGTTTCTTTCCCAACTGGCTCCTGGAAAGCCCCAGTTGTCCTCAGATTTCCTCTGATGGGCTCTCAGCACACTCATCCTGCTGTGTGTGACTTGTGCCCACTGGGATGGCAGCCTCCCTCCTGACCAGCAACTGAGCCTCTGCTTGGGCTAGAGAGTGGAAGGCTCCCAGGACAGCAGTTTGGGTTCTTCCAAGGTCCTTCTTGGGTAAAGTTCTCCACCAGCCTTGCAAGTAGTGGTTCACAAGGGACACTTAAAAAATAAAGTCCCTGTCATTGCATTAGGTTTTCTAGAGAATAGGAGCCTTTAAGAGAACTGATAGGACCCAACTTTAGAGAAATGTCTTCTATCATCTTGACCAAACCATGGGTAATGTTTAGAATAAGAAAACCAGAGAGAAAGAAGAGAGAACGGGGGAAACTATAGAAGCAGCAGCTTTTGCAAACCAGGCTTGGAAAGGAGCAAAACACTGCATTTCTATCTGTGGGGAAACAGAAGCTCAGGCATCAGACATCAGCAGAGGGACAGGCAGAGGCCAAGACAACTCTCCTGTTTTGATGAGACGTTAATAAAGACACACACACACACACTCACATGGAGCTTTTTGAACTCAAGCATCTGGGTTATCTGCACCAGGTTAGTTGGCCAAATGACTTGGAGAGGAAGGAGGAGAACTGGGGTTTGTGGCAGGGACACCACTGCAGCACACCAGACATGGTAATGACCTCAGGTGAGGAGTGAGGGCCTCCCTGGGTTTACCAGCACTGCACAGCCTCCTGATACCATGATGGTGACATAGATGTCCCAGGAGGACCTTGATGGGGCAGGTTAGTCCTGGACCTGTCCATTCACCTTCAGAATGTGCTGGGAATGGCCACTCCCCTGTCTCCTGAGAGCTCTTGGCAGGATTGGGAGAGAATGGTTGCTAAGAAACATTGAAAGGACCCATTCCAGATGAGTGGAGAGGATTGCAACATTCTCCTCTCCTACTGAAGACACACAGCTCCCTACGGGGGGGATAAGGGACTTCCACCAATGGGAATGTGGGCTGAGGGGACCACAGCCACAGCGCTGAGGAGCAACCACCCTGGGGCAGGTGGCCTCCTGCACTGTGTGAGGCCGGCGGGATTTCCTGGGATCTTGGGATCATAAGCAAGAAGAGGATACAGTGCAAACGGTCAAGGTGAGGAGAGGTCAAGAGCATCACGGGGAGGCGGGGACACCAGGGTCTCAGCTGGGGCAAAGCATGTGCCTGTGCCAGCTGCTGTCCCTGTGCCAGTTTCCTCAGTTGTAAAATAAAATGTCATCTTTTAGTCATTTCTGTCTGCAATACTGTGTGAGTGTGAGTGTGTGTGTGTATGTGTGTGTGTATGTGTGTGTGTACAAGGCCCTGACATATGCTGGTGTTGTGCTTCTGGAAACATCAACTTTCTTTCCTCAACATGTGCCCTGACACTGCCCAATCCCTGCAGCTCTGAGGAACCCTTGAAGGGACATGAAGCCTGGAGATATCGACCCGATTCTCCAAGACTGAGTAGGAAACACCTCCGCCCATACTCCATCTCCATGGGCTGTGCAACCTTAGCAAGATATTTCCCCTTTCTGGGCCTCACAAAGATGGTAACTGTACCCATTTTGATAAAACCCTTTATGTCAATCATTCTGCACAGTCCCTGAGTCTTACAAGGGGCTGATACCCTGTTACCCCAGCAGTGATATCACCACTATTGTCCTGATCACTGCTGTCATTTCTCATCACAGCATTTTACATCTCCAATCAGGACACACCCTGCCTAATTGCCGCTGTGATTTGACCTTCCAGACTCTCCCACTAAATGGCAAACTCCAAGGGCACAATGGGGCCTTCCCCGTCTCATTCTGCACTACTCTCCTGGGTTCCCTGCTGAACACTGGGCTCATGACAGGTGCTTAGCCCTTGTCCTGTTGGAGAAACGCAGGGTTGGAAGCAGAGGCTCTCCACCTGGCTACGTGTCAGAGTCACCTGGAGCCGTGGCTCCAAAACTCCTGTGGGGGTTTAATGCCTGCTGGGAGAAATGAAGAGAGTGGAGACTTAATCCAACCCCAGTGTGTCAAGGTGGGTCCTTGGGGGTGATTGAGATTAGACAAGGCCATCCGGGAGGGGCCCCGAGATTGAAGCCTTGTGGCTTTATAAGATGAGGGAGAGAGGCTAGGATGCCCCCCCCCCATGCACTCCTTCTCTGGCCCTGAGATACCCACAACAAAATCTTTGGAAGAAACCTACAACACAGAGTGAATGAAGCCACATCCCCGAGGTAGAGAAGGGGCCGTGGTCCCTAAGGCGGATCACAAAGCCCATGGGGTTGCAACAAGCTGGGCTCACAGTGACCTGAGCTCTGGCTGCACCTCCCCACTGAGCCACGCTGCCCACTCTGCTGCCAACCCATGGAACACACCCATCCTCACCCTAAAAGGCACCCCAAGACCGACTGCAGGTGTTTTTACTGTAGCCAAGCCCAGACACTCTCAGCACACTCTAAAGATCATTCTTGGGCCTTGCAGGATTGAGGAGAGAAAAGTATGCCTAAAATATATAAATAATTCAAGGCTGAGTTTATTCACAATGCTGAGTTTTCTCCAGGCAGCGGTTTGTATAATCTCCCGTACCCTGCCAGTCGGGCTGCCTCCGTAGCATTTATTACTGCAGACAACCCGTTAGAAGCTGTTTTGATTTATGCATCTACATTCTATTACGGAGGTAAGTTTATAGCACACTGCGGGCTCTCCATGACATGGAAGGAGGGAAAAAGAAAGAAGAAGACGGCTGACGAGAGCAGGAAGAGGCACTTGTGCTAGTCCTGAGGGGAGCAGGAGAAATGGGGCTACAGGCCACACTACTCAAGTATTTAGTCAGTTTTCTAGGACACAAATACAGGCAGCACACACACGCACACGCACATACACACCCATATGTGGTGACACATGTGTATTGCATCATCAGGTTCCCACATGCTTACCAAACAGATGAAGTGCCA
Source organism: Spermophilus citellus (assembly GCF_964194105.1). Lineage (NCBI taxonomy): Eukaryota > Metazoa > Chordata > Mammalia > Rodentia > Sciuridae > Spermophilus > Spermophilus citellus. The sequence goes on along the minus strand of NC_138189.1, from coordinate 9,480,075 downwards.
GCTTTCCCTTCTAGGTCACAAGGACACACTGGTGAATAACCTAGACAACTCCTGCCAACGTGTTCCCGTTGTAAGTGACGCTGCCACCATCTCTAGCTTCCCCACAATGCTTAGCTGGGGGCTGACATGCCTGTGTCCACAAACACGTCAAATGCACGAGCGAATACGGGATAAGGAACAGATGATGCTGGATTGCCAAGGTCCCTGTTCTAAGAAGAACCAGGGCAGAGCTGGTGTCACAACGGGCCTTGGTGGTCGGTCCTCACATCTGGGATCTTTGCTCGGCTGACTCGCACAGCTCGGGGGTGCTTCCCTGTCCACCCATCCCTTCAGGCTTCTGCTGGGGTAAGAGGACTGACCCAGCCCAGTCCACCTCTCTCATTCCCAGCAAGCCTCACCCTGCGGGTCCTCCGGGCATGGCAGAAGAGTGGACAGGAAGTAGAACCACGGGCCTCTTGCAGTCTAGATTTAGAGTCAGGTGACGCGAGGGTCCAGTCAATGAGGTTTCATTTGTACATAGCACACTTCAGATTCTGCTCTGACACGGAAGGAGAAACAAAGGAGACAGTTGAGGAAAGAAGAGGAAGAGCCGTTTCTGCCAGTCTCCACCAGCTCCCACCACAGAAGCCCAGAATGAGCTACAGTGAACACAGAGGAGACAGCTTCCACTCTGTCTTCCACCAGTGGACTCCACATAAACGTGCTATGATCCGTCTGTTCACACAACACCAATAAACTGATCAAGAAGTCTGTGTCATCCCTAATGTGGGTCAGGAAGGAAGCTGATTCTGGAACACAGAGAAAGGCTGGGAATTCCACCCAGCTGTTGGCAAAGCGTTGGCTTCCTACAGCTGGGGACCAATGGAGCTGTGGGCAGGGGGCGAGTGGCAGCTCGTTCCGCAGTCAATGGTGGAAAGGTTCCCAGCTGGAAGAATGTCTCTCCAACACTCAGCTCTGCCAGGCTGCAGTCAGCCTCCCCCTCACCTCCACTGTCTGTCATCGTTCTGCCCAAAATACCTGAACAGAGTAACTTGGGGGAGGAAAGCTTTATTTTGAGTTCTTGGTTTCAGAGGGTCAGTCCATGCCAGGTAATCCCATTGCTCCGGGCCCAAGGTAAGGTAGGGCATCGTGGTGGAGGCAAGCTGCTCATCTCCTGGTAGTCAGGAAGGAGAGAGAGAGAGAGAGAGAGAGAGAGAGAGAGAGAGAGAGAGAGAGAGAGAGATATCAAGGCTCAAGAGAAAACATATAACCCCCAAAGGCACACCCCCATGACCCACCTCCTCTAGCCATGCCCCCCCACATGCCTGTGGTCCCCTCGGTTAGTCCACTTGAATTAGGATGGACTTACTATGTTTCAGCTCTTATAATCTAACCATTTCCCCTCCTGCATTAACACAGACACTTTGTGGAAACGATTTATATCCAAACCACAGCAGCCATTTTACAGTGAAACCCCAAATCTGGTGGTCGATGAAAAGTGACGACAGGCTCCACAGGTCTTCAGATCCGTGACTCTTCCAATGCAGAACTGAGATAAACGCTGGACTAGAGGGCATGGCTTAGCTGTGAAGGCCCACGAGGAGCAAGCTGAGGTGTGCAAAGCAGAAACAAAGGAAGCACAGGACTCTTCACCCACGGGCTGCTGGTGCATTGAGCCAGCAACTGCACAAGGGAACGAGAAGCCCTCTCCAAGCCCTCAGCAAGAGGAGGAGCAGAGCTCAGTGGGCACCAACTGCAGAGGGCTGCCACCCTCCTGGGATGTTCACCATGCTGGAGAAAAGGCCGAAGAGAGGCTTGTCTGCTCAAGCAAAAGGAAGGGTGGAGATGGGGACCTGCCTTTGAGGCCCACGGAGCTCACCTGCTTTAGCAGCATTCGCAGCCTCTGGGCTTGTTAAGCTGGGACCAACAGACTGGCCATCTTTCCCTCTTGACACAGAATGAGGGTGGCAGGTGGGAAGAGGGACCCACTCCCCTTCTCAGCATTTCTATTATTCCAATGGGGAGAATGGGCAGAAGCCAGCTGTTTTTTTTTTTTTTTTAGAGAGAGTAGGGGAGAGAGAGAGAGAGAGAGAGAGAGAGAGAGAGAGAGAGAGAGAGAGAATTTATTTTTTTTAATATTTATTTTTTAGTTCTCGGCGGACACAACATCTTTGTTGGTATGTGGTGCTGAGGATCGAACCCGGGCCGCACGCATGCCAGGCGAGCGCGCTACCGCTTGAGCCACATCCCCAGCCCAGAAGCCAGCTGATTTTTGAAAAGATACTAGAAGAAGAAGAAGTGGGAGTCAGCATGCCACCCCACAGAGAAGCCAAGAAGGTTGATAGCTTTGAAGGCTAGTTAAAAAAAAAAATCAGGCAGAAGGAGCTAAAAGGTTGGACAGATAGCATTTGCTGTGCCTTGGCCCCCTGGGAAGTCAACCTGTCTCTTAGGCACAGCTTGATGTGTGGGCCAGGGTTAGGTCCCCCAGAGAATTCAGAGGCAGATGCTAAACGGGTCCTCAGAACACTGCAGTAGCCAAGGTGTGAGCCAAATGGGAGGCAGGGGACCAGAAAGGGGAGGGAGGGGACCACCAGAGAGGACAAAAGAGAGATGATGGGGACTCATTCAACACAGGCCATCTCCCCTTGCAGGTGGATGGCTACCTCCCCCAGAGGGCTCAGGCAGACAGGATGGACAGTGTCCAAGGCAGGCTTAATGACCTCCTCATTCTGGTCTCTTTGTTCTCTAAAGGCATGTACAACCGCATTAGTATGCTCAGCCAAGGGCCTCCCTTTGTTGTGGCAGGTGCTGCAGGAATTCAGAGCAGCTGATGTTTCATCAAACTATGAGCCTGCAGAGAGCCCTGGGAGGTCAGAAACCCCAGCCCCTGCCCCTCACATCTGCTCCGTCTGTGGAATGCTGCCACAGCTCAGGAGTATTTTGAAAATCATGTTTATTGGACCTCATCTTCTTATTTTAAGAGGATACACTTGCACAGGAAGAAAGGTGGAGCATGCACTGGAGCACACAGAAGAAACGAAAAATAATGTCTAATCTTACCACCAATGACAGACACTGCCGACACTTCAGGTCTTCCCTCTCCCTCCCTTCCACCACAGGTGTGGAGATGGTGTGTGCATGTGTGTGTGTGTGTGTGTGTGTGTGTGTGTGTGTGTGGTGAATATATAAAAAGTGAGACTTTTTCTATTATTCCAGAAGTGACAAATAAAACTGTGAATAAGGAGGCATTCAGTGTCACATATTCTCAATAAAACCAAACACCTTCCTCAAACCTTGAAGAGCAGGATAGTACCCAGCCATTCTACTCCTGGCTCTTTATCAAAGGAATTGAAATCAGCATCTCAAAGAGGTCTCTGCACTCCGAGGTCCATTGCAGCATGGCCCACAATGACCGTGACACAGAAACAATTTCGAAGTCCACTGATGAGCGAATGGATAAGGAACCTGGGCTCCACACATATTATTATATTATATTATATTATAGTGGAAACTGTGCTCCACTAGAATATTACTCAGACTTAAATAAAGATAATGTTTTCACTTCTGACACAATAGATGAACCTATAGAACATTTTCCAGACACAAAAAGGCAAATACTGTATAATTTATGTGTTACTTGAAATCTAAAATAGTTAAATTTGTAGAAGCAGAGAACAGTCTGGAGATGGGAGAGACAAGGCGTGGGGAGAAGCAATGGGTATGTCTTGCCTCGAGGGTGATTGGATTCATGGGTGTATGTGCACCCACAAACTCATCAAGTCACATGCATTAAATGAGTAGAGCTTTGGATATGGAAATCATATCTTAAAATGACATTTAAAAAATAGAAATGAAATGGTGCTTAAACTTTACTGCTACCCCCCTGACCGATATCCAGCAACACCACCACCTAACTCTCCCTCTGTATGAGAAGAGCAAAGTGAGGAGAAAAGGGCCATTTCTGATTGTTGGGTGGGAATGCCAGGCTACAGACTCTCTAAGAACTAAACAGGAGCTTATGAATATGGAAGGGGCTTTCCAGAAAAATAGCACATAAATTTGGGGAATTTTCCAGAAGGGGAATACTGACATCTCATTCCCTGGCTGTGCCGTTGATCAGACGGGAGCCTTGTTGATTTCTTCTGCTCCTTCCTGAGTAGGAACATAGAGCCTTAGTGGGAGAGGGCAGAGGAGGGGCAGCCCTGTGGCAGTGGGCTCCTTCAGCTGTCAAGGTGGAGACGCCACGTCCTTCTGGAGGTCCAGAGGCCGCTGGGAGAGTCAGTCCTCACCCCCACACAAGACAGCAGGTTGCCAAAGAAGAGGACCTGGGCAGCAGAACCCCCAGGAGGCATTGAGGGAGGGCTGCAAATTGTCAACTGGAGTTGGACAGTTTGCAGGTAGAAGGCCCCTAAAGAGGACTTTAGAAAACTGACAACACACCCACCACAAGTCAGCCATGCAGATGGAAACCTGCCATAGGGACCCATCGGTGTGAACCAAGGGACGACTCACTGCTTGCCTTCTTCCTCCTCCACCCCAGCACCCTGGAGGCCCTGTTGTCCGAGTGAGCACCCACTGTCCTAAGAGAAAGGATGAGGGAAGGAGGAGAAAGAGCAGACTGTGTCTTTGCCTTCACGTCCCCAAGCCTCGAGCACCAGAGGAAGAAGAAGAGAACTTGTCACAGCCAGAGGGAACAGGAAGTCGTGGGGTCTGCTCTTCAGTGAGTAAGAGACGTGACCCAGCATTGTTGGGATGGTGACGGGGGAAATTCTTTATGTTCATGACACAGCACGTTGACATACTTCCAGAAACCTCAAGGTACACATGCACACACACACTTCAACAGATGCACATGGTCATCCACTCACAACCAAACGTGGCCCAGAGCCTCTGGTTGTTCTCACCTGCCTTTCCTCCCCACTCAGGCCCTGCTTTCCCTTCACATATAACAACGTCCAGTGGCCAGTCTTCTCCAAACCCTCATCCAGCGTCAGGTTCCTCTCCTCCTGACAGCTCACACCTGCCCACTGGAGACTTGAGTGAGGAAGAACACTGGCTTCAAGGCGAGTTTCTTCATTCCAACCTGCTGTCTTGATCCACTGTCTCTCCCTTTTGGATGGTGCTTTAGGATTTTAAAGAAATTCGAGAGGGCGTAGTACATTTGTGACGGGTCGAGTTAGCCAAGCAGGAACATAAATCCCAGAATTTCATCTCTGGGAGCTTCCAGGTTGGAAGGGCTCTAAGAGGAATGGACACTGGATATTGAAGTCCACAGTGAAACAACCCGTTTTTCATTCCTTCCGGTTTGGCTCAGGACCCCAGAGACGGCGGCTGCCCTTTCACATCGTCTGTGGCCTCCAGCCTGCCTTGGTGTGGAGCAGCCCCCCAGCCCCCTCTGGATGTTTCCTAGCACTTCATCACATTCTGGTCCAAGTTCACGTGCAGCTTTGAGGTGCAGGGCAGCAGCCTCCCTTCCAGGTCCTCGTGAGCATTCAGGGTGGAGACGGTGTGATCTAGGACATCGCTTAGGCCAGCGTTTGTGGGTCCCAGTTTTCCCTCAGTCTTCTCACTTCCCGTTCCTCTCTCCTCCAAACGGCAGCCTTCCCCAGCCTCCTGACCTCAGGGCCAACACCAGCCTCCAATAGTTCTCCACCAACTCACCCAGGGTTGCAAGACCCAAGCCCTGATTCTGCATCGCTGGTACTGGTTCTGCCTCCTTGAAACATAATTGATAAAGAGAAACAAGAACCGACTCCTGGTTCTTCACCAGCCCCTGTAGCTGGCCATGCGCCATTTCTTCGGTTCCTAACGTCCTCTTCAGCTATTCCTTTGGTCACCTCCTTTTTCTAGGAAGTCCTCTTCTCTGAAAATGTCGATAAGGCAGCCCATGGCTAGCTTCCATACATAGGATCCATTTCTAGTCTACTAGGAACATACGTAAACATGAACTGAATTCTGGAATCACAGTCTCTTCCTAACAAAATCCTCTACAAACATTCCTAGTCCTGAATCGGTGCTAGTGTTCATATTACCCAAATACCAAGAGAAAAATGTCAAGATTTAGGGACTTGCTCTAGAGTTCCAAGATGTATAATGAAGGAGCCAACAATCCTGCTTTTGCCTAACTCCAGGACTCACACTTTGTAACTAGCCAGTTTAGTGTCTCAAACCCTATTGCTCTCCCAGAGAGAGTAAGAACAGTACTGACTAGCACTCATCGGGTTCTGCTGATGAAGCCTGACCTTTAATGTTCTCATAGATGTGAGTAATGTGAGTTATTCTACCCGAGCATCCAAGAAACACACATCATTCTATTTGTCTGAATCCAAGGATGTCTATTGCTGACCCCAGTGGATAGTGTGGCAGAAAGTCCAATAGCATGTTTGCTATGGGGTCCTCCTGTCCTTGAGGTTGACAGTGTCCCATCATACTGAGCACTGGGGATGGGCACTCTGCCCTTCACTGTGCCTCTGCCACCCCTAAACTGTGCTGCCCGGTGCTCTGTGGGATTTAACTGGCCATAGGTCCTCTGGATAATGAACCGGGCCCAGGCTTCTGCTGTTCTCAGGACCCCCAACCTCCTTTATCCTTCAAGTCAGAAAAACGCTCAGTGCTAGTCTATGAGCTGGTGTTGGTGCTGGTTCTTCTGGGTCGGTATTTAAGAATAATAACTTCCACCATGAAGATGAGGAAGAGGCACTTCATGAGGTTGAACACACCCAGGGGAATCTCAGCCCACCCTGGAGAGAGAAAAGAACAAAGTGTGTGTTAAACCATACACATTGTCAGACACTCTGCCTAAAAACTACAAGATAGAAATTATTATAATTGCTTTTTTAAATGAAAAAACAAAAGACTAGAGAATTTTTTTAAAAACAATTTCCCAAATCATATAGCTATCTCACTCTCTGGAGACAGCCTGAGGAAAACATGGTAGCTAATCTTGAGAGCAATTACCCTTTCTTTGCTGTGGGTCTGAACCAAGGTAGGGCACGAGGCACTTTACTTCCATTACTTTCCATAACAACTCTGTAACTTTTCCATTGATTTCACCTAAGAGATGAGAGCAACTGGAGCTCAGAGAAGCTGACCGCCCACATTAAAATCCAAAGTCGGGTCTTAACACCACCCAGGGTGGCATCTTCTCAAGCACCAACGATGGAGCTGCAGGGGGCCTGGGACTGTGGGAGACAGGCGTGGAGAAGGGCCAGGAGGCTGACAGGTACTACTGGTGCTCCATCAGCCTCCACGCCACTGAGTATTTTGCAGTAATGAGTCACAGGACAAAAGGGCAGAGGCCTTGCTTGCTTTGTTTTGTGTGGAGTGAGTGATTATTAGTCATCTGTGAGCCTTGTGGCTGGAGCTTAGTCATCCAGCAAGTCTTGCACATCACGAGTTCTGAAGCCTCTGGCAGAGCCTCCCGCCACCTACAGAATCCTTGAACAAGTTTTCAGAGTTCTCGGTGCTGGAGGTAGCAGTGGACACACTCCAAAACCCACGCATCCTGCTTCTCAGGAGAAGGACCCCTGAGGCCACACACCCCTCAGAGTTGCCTTTCCCGCACAGCAAGAAACCCAAGAGTTCTAAACTCCCTGAGGGCCCGGGAATCTCATCTCAACTCCTCGACTCTTTTTTGGTTGCTTTTATAAGAGATGCTGTCCATGTGAAAGAGATAGGAAAAGACAATACAGCAGGTATACAAATGGGTAAAAATATCAAATTCTGATAAAAATAATATGGAGACAAACACACACACCATTTAAAAGTCTTCATGGGAAATGGAAGTCACAGTGAGGCAGTAAACAATTTATTACTTTGCCTTCCATTTGGGGTCCTAAAGTGTGCAGAGACCAAGCTGGATTGCCATCCCCGAGACCTTGTATCTTAGTGGGACAGAGAAACAGGATTTATGCAATAAAATTAAAGAGGCTATTATCGGCCCTCAAGAGAGACAACCAACCCAAAGCAGATGGATGGGTGGGTTAGGGTTCAGATCTGGTCCTTGAGAAGGTGGTAGCAAAGCCAAGGCTTTCCAATTCATGTAACTGTTCAGGATGCCACCTGCTAACATTGCCCTGTGACATTCCAGGCCAGTCCACGAGTGACGCTTTCATTCATCTACATTACATCAGTAAAGATGTGCTAAGCTATAAATCACAGAAAATGCAGTATCAGGTAGAGCAGAGCCCATGGATCAGAGGGAGGGTAGACGAAAGGAAAAGGGAAGGTTCTGGGCAACTGATTGATCAAACTATGGTATGTGCATGTATGAATATGACATAATGAACCTCACTATTATGCATTATTATAATGCACCAATAAAAAAGGAAAGAAGAGGAAAACTTAATAACAATTCATTTAAACAATGAGCAAAAATTATCTCACACAATAAGTACAGGGAGGCCTTGGAGTAAGTTATTTTCTCTCTGAATTGAGTGACAATTACTTTGGGGTCTGTGTCATTTTCCTGTGATTGGTGCTGCATCAAAATGCTATAAACTCAGGCTCTGAGCAGACAGGTCCAGAGAACTGATCTTGGTCCCAGAGAACATTGACACTAGAAATGACCTGGGGTGATGATATCAGAGTTCTAGAAACTGCTTTGCCACTAATAGATACATGCATTGGAACTTGGTTTCCTTCTGTGCAAAATAGTATGACCACGAATAGCTGTGGGGCAAGACCAGGCAGTTTCCTGAGGGTTCTCCCAGCTTTTAAATTTGAGTTTCTTTCCTGACCCCATTAGTGTCTGTCTGTGTCTGTCTGTCTGTCTGTCTGTCTCTCTCTCTCTCTCTCTCACTATATGTGTGTGTGTGTGTGTGTGTGTGTGTGTTTTATATATATAATGTTCCATGTCAACACCTTGTGATATTCTATTTCTTTTGTTTCTAACAATCTAAGTGGATTATGGACTATTGAGTCAGCCCAGCATCACTCCTGGAAATTTATACTATAAAATTAATTTAAGGGCTGGGCATGCCTAATATGCACAAGGCCCTGGATTCAATAGTTAGCACTGCATAAATAAAGAGAGAGAGAGAGAGAAAGCCATCAGAAAATCACTAAGTTTCTCCCAAAATTTTATTTTTCATCATGAAAAGTATAAAATATGTAGATATCCAACTCCAAGGTCCTGTCTATATGAAGCTCAGGATATTCAATTAGTGGATTACATTCACCATTTTTTTCAGAGCTAGGAATTGAACCCAGGGCATTGCTGGGTAAGTGCTCTGCTATCAAGCTATATCTCCAGCCCGAAATGTATATTTTTAAAGAGCTTTTAACATGTACAAAACTTGTATCTTAAGCTGTTAAGTGGAAAATGGTATTAAATTTTATGTACAGTGTAATTAAGTAAATAAAACACCCCAACTATTTAGAATGACAAGAAGTCAGACTGAAAGGAAAGAAACCCACCTGTGCATAGTAGTTGCTTTGGGAAATCACTCAAAGGTCATCCTTTTTTCTTTCTACTGTTTGGCATTTTCCAAAATGTTTATAATGAGTACATATTGCCTTTACAGTGGAGAAACACAATAAGAATCACTGATGGATTATTTGATTGATTATCTTTATTAACTCAGTCCTACCTATAATTAATCCATATTACAGTTGGTGACAGCAATAAATCCAGGTGTTTAAGAATGAGCATAGCTTGTTCTTCCAAACTGTGCTTCATCCTATCAAGCTCACCTCCCCTAACCCACTCCAGACTTCTCCCTGGTTATGGCCCAGAAGACAATGATGCACAGCTCTTTGCAAACCTGGGGTGGGGGTGCTCTTGCTTCTGTTAAGCCATTTTTTCTTCCCTATATGCCTTTCCTTCTTTTTTTTTCCCGGTTCTGGGGATTGAACCCAGGGCTTCCTACATGCAAGGCAAGCACTCTACCAACTGAGCTATATTCCATGCCTTTCCTTCTTTATCCCATCCCTTTCTGCAGCCAATATTGGAGAGCTCAGGCCAAAGACTTCATCACTTCCTGGGTGACCTTTACATCAATGATTTGGCTTCTCAGAGTCCCCGTTTCTACATTTCTTAAAAAAAAAATGGAAATATAACATGCACCTTGCTTTTTCTCAAACACGAAATAATCTGGCTAAATACTAGCACCTAATAGGCATACACACCCTCACAATTCACAATAGCTATCCTTTTTGTCATTTTTCCCTCTAAATCCCTCTTTCCCCAACCTACAGCCATCTCAGTGCCTGGCACATAGAAATCCCTTAGTTCATGGATGCTGGCTGGTTGACAGTTGTCACAGGTGATACCAGACCCTGGCACATATGGATTCGACTCGGGGCTGTGTGATTTTTAGGTGACTTGTCTCCCAAGAAAGCACAAAGACAGAAGGAAGATGTGAAAAAGAACTTCCTTCCTATACAGAGAGAGAGCTTTATTGAGTTTGATCAAAAAAGAGGCTTTGGAAATCCGCCTGCAGGCATCTCCTAAGTACTCACACACACAAAGCAAAGAATATCAGAGAGATGATGGAAAGTTTTCTCATTCTTTCCTCCCCACTCCCACACCAGGCCCCTATCTCCAAAGTTGGATTTGGTTGTTTTTAAATGGACTTTTGCACTTTTTCAAAAATCAGCCAGATACCAATGCATCCCACAGCTGAATAAGCACAATTAAGATGAAAGATGTATCCTGGGGCAGCATAAACTGCAATCCAGCTGCCCCTCCAGCTTGTGGAATTTCTCCTGCTTGGTGAGAACAGGGTTGGGAGGGGAGTATCCTCCAGCCTGCACCATGCAGGGTCAGCAACCCCCAACTTCATTTTGAAGGCAAAGCCACAATGCTGGCTGGCTTGACTGAGTTTTGTGTTGTCCATTCAGTGGTCACAGCTATGAGGCTAGAGAAGGTGACTTGGCTCAGTTCTTCTAGAGAAACCAACCAGATCCACAGGCAAACAGATTCTCATCCTTCCATCTGCAGAATTCAAAGCAGTTCCTTATCAGAAAGGACTCACTCTTAAAACATAAAAATAAAATATTTCTCAAGACATAGCATTTCACTGGTAGGTGGATCTTAGAGGGGAATGTGAAAGGAGACATTGAGTTGAAATTCAAAAGCAGCTTGAGTGTAACATGTGTAGAACAACCTTTGGTTCAGTGCAAAGAGGTGTGCTTGACAAATTTTCTTCCAAATCCACTAAATTATTCATTCATTCATTCAACAAACACTCAGTGATGAACTACTTTTCATTTGCCTTTTCATTTATTCATTCCATAAACATTTACTGAACACAGGGGATGGATACCATGTGCTGTCCTGTGTATCATGAAGAATATAAATAGTAAGTGGCTCATATTTGTTGAATGATTACAATATTCAGGGATTGTCTGAGATCACACAGCTGCCCAGTAGTAAAGTCAGGTGGTATCCAAGAGTCTGAAACCAGAACCCAAACCTTTGATTTCATGCTCTACTGCCCTTTAAAGATGCAAAACACTCAGATGTGAAGATGCAAATCCTGGGAAGAGTTATGCTCACCTTCTATACCTCAGGTTCCCTTTCCAATAGATGGAATCTTAGAGAAGATGTCATTACACTGCTTCAGCAATAGCAGCCCATAAGCTGTAAGATGTGATCAGGATAAACAGAGCTCTCTCCAATGCATTCAGGAACCTCATGACCCTGCTCCTACCCATCTCTCTTCACCTCCCACCACCTGAACTCATATTCGGATTCCAGCTCTATGGAGTCACCTGCTCGTCTCCAAATGGAGGGTCACTCCTTGGGGCTCTATGTGTGTTGTTCTCTCCAGTTGGATAAAACCAGGTGGTTAACCTTCTTATAAGCTGATATTCCTAACTACAGTTCACTATTTATTGGGCATCAGTGGAAAGAAAATTCTTTTTCTATTTATTAAAATGTCAAGTACAGACATTTTGCTCAAATCAGTAAATAATGTTTAATTACCATCTCACCTTCTTTAAGTTCTTTTAAAATAAAATGTCACTCCTATAAGCATACAAGGAGAATCTACTCAACACCTCATAGAGAAGATCAGGAAGGGCATTTATGTTACATGGAAACAGCACGTTGTAGAAATGGCTCCAGGCCACAGGTTTCTCCCCACAGGCACATTTTCTCAGCCAAAACAGGACCTTCTGCATTCTCCAGCTCCTGTCCTGTGCCCCTCCCAGACTACAGTCCTTGGAGCTCTGTCTCCTCTCTAAGTCACAACTCTGTCCACCTTCTACCACAAATGTGCTTCCTTCCTACTTCTTGGTTTTCAAAGTTCTGTATTAAGGATGAAAAAAAAAATGTGTTTGCAACTAGAAAAGAGGACTTACACTTTTATAACCTATTAAATTCAAAAGAAGTATCTTATTCTATGCATCAAATCAGACAGAGGACGTTACATGCCTCCAAACATGGTGCCAAACACATGAAAGATCCCAGGTCAATCAGCACCTTATTCCAATTTCTTCCAAAGATGTTTTTGCCTCCCTGAGAGTAAAGCCTGGCTGCTCTCTATCTTTGTCCAGATCTGCACCTGACAAACTCAAGCTCACACTACAAGATAAAGCTGACAAAGCACCTGTTCTCCAGGAAGCCTGCCCTGCCTCCACTCCACCCTGACAGCCTCAGTCCGGCTGCAGCAAAATAACCAGGGGGTTACGAACAACTTGTGTACATTGATACAGCAGGAGTAGGAGCCGTTTATTGTAGGACAGGAGAGTTATTTATACATTCCACACAGCTTATCTTAATTAGCATAAACTAGATACATCAGTCAACCAATAAGGAATCTCCACACTTAATGGCTTGCTGGCATTACTTCACAAACCACTCCTTCTGGCATTTTGCCAGGCGCCATCCTGACTTGTTTAGAGACTCTAACACCTGACCACCTCCCTGTTTCCCCTGGTGTTCTCCAATGGTCATGGGAACTTCCATTCTCTGATTATTTCATAGAATCTATCAATATTGAGGCACTTGTCAATTTATCAGTCTCTCTCCCCCAACCAGATTGTGAACTCCCTAAGAACAAAGATTTTGGCTACGCCACCGCTGATTCTGCATAGTCGTGCAACAGACAACAAAATATTCTGTGTGTAAAAAGTGTTTATCGTATTAAATTGAACAATTAAGTCTCTCCTACCTGCTACTTAGATAAACACATACATCCAAAAGCACATACGCATATACACAAATATACAAACACACACACACACACACACACACACACACCCCGTAGATGCATATGTTTTTTCTTTTGCTTCCACATGCTTTCTTGATTCAAGGCCAAGTTGATGGCAAAATTGACTTTGAAGGTGAAGCCTGTCCTGCATCCCCCACTTTTAACTTAGGAAAAGGAAGCTTGCCTTGACCCAGTCCCCAGCACAGAAAATAGGAAGGAGAGAAAACAGAAGGTGATTTGTAAGGGAAAATGAAGCACACGGCAAGTTAGAGTCCCCAGGGTTCTTAAAGTGGTAGTTAATTGAATCCAGTGTTCCAAGACCTTAATTTTAAACGAGGTCTTTGGGAAAAACAACCAGTCGCTCTCCCTCAGGCAAAATGCAAGCCCTCTCCCTCAGCTCTGGCACCTGACAAATCTCCCTCTTCTGCCTGAATCCTCATGCATGTAAGCCGGGGCCTCACCTTGGGGGATTTGGAAGGCAGTCTCTGAGCCCCACTCTCTCTGTCTATCCTTCACCCCAGCTGGTCCGCACACCCCTGTAGGTGTTCTTTAATTCATCGCTATCTGAATAAAACACCAGACTTGCCAGTTCTGATTCCCAGCCGACCTGAGCCAAGCCACGGATGAAGGCAGGACTTGATTTGGAGCCAGGGTCCAGAATCTCTCGTTGCAATTTGCTTTGCTCTTACTATACCTTTTATGTTCCTTTTTGCATTACAACGCACTCATTCACTCATTCATTCAAAAGTAGATTTTCTGAATATCCGCTATGTGCTAAGGGTAAAGATACATAGCATCCTAATAATAACAGAAGCCAACATATATTTTATTTATTGCTCACTGTAACAAAAATTATATAAAATAAAAAAAAATCTGGATCATTCTCCATCACATTTTAATTCTCACAGAAATCCTATCAGGTAGGGTAGTGACTTTCTGAATGGTTAGGATAATGCTGTTTGCAAATAAAAAAAAAAATCAACCTGGTGTGGACTATACAAAGGGGGAGATGCATTATCCAATACAGCAGGAAGAACAGAGCGGGGCAGCTCCAGGATTGGTGAACCCAGTGACATCACACCCAGGTCACCTCAAGCTGGGTCCTCAGAGCTGCAATGAGCCTGAGGAAATTTCAAGAGATTTATCCAGATATAAATATCCAAAGGAAGAGGTCAAAGCTGATCTTCCATGTGCCTTATTGGTTTCTCAGGGTGACCCTAACAGCATTACAAGGCAGGGGACAGAAACGTGTCTCACGGTGCTGGAAGCTGGGAGCCTGAACTGGAGACTCTAGGGAATCTAGAAAATAGGACTTGCTTGCCTCTCCCTAGCTTGGGTGGCAGGCAGCCAGCCAGCCTTGGAGTTTCTTGCCTTCTAGGCACATCACTGGGATCTCATTCTGTGTGGTTTCCTTGTGTATGTATGTGTACACACACCCACGTGGACATGCTTGTGTGTCTTTGTCCCTCTGTGTCTTTTCCTCTCCTTTCTTTGGGGGGTGGGGTTCTAGAGATTTAACCCAGGGGCACTTTACCCCTGAGCTACTTCCCCAGCCCTTTGTGGTGGTGGTTGTTGTTTTTCTTTATTTTGAAATAGGGCTTGGTTTAATTGCTGAGGCTGGCCTTGAACTTGCAATCCTCCTGCCTCAGCTTCCCGAAACCCTGGGATTACAGGCACGCTGCCCCATGCCCAGCTCTTCCCCTCCTTTTAAGCTCACCAGTCCTGTTGGATTTAGGACCCACCTTACTCTGGTATGACATCATTTAACTGGATTATATTTGCAAAGACCCTATGTTCAAATAAGGTGGCATTCATAAGTACCAGCAGTTAGTTCCGAATATATCTTTTGGTAGGACAAAATTCTATCACAACAGTGTCCTATTAAGATCTACAAAACGTTCCTGAGAGCTCCCTACTCAACTATGATCTCATTGGTCAGAACTGCATCACACGTCGAAACTGAAGACAATCACTCTCCAAGGGAATGAGAACTACTGTGGGCAGTTCAGACAATCAAGACCACCCAGGGCCTGAGAAAGGGGCCCAATCTCTGCAAAAGCATCACATGAATAGAAAAGAGTAGGTACCTGATCACTATTAAGGAAGAAAGACATACAGAGAAGCTGATGTCTCAGGAAAGGCCATCTACACTGTCCGCTGCACAGACACATAGCCCCAAGTGGGTGTCTGATTCTAGAGCCTGAGGTCCACAAGCTCTCAAACCTCCCTCTGAGCACCTGCCGTGACATTGTTCTTTCTGTCCTGCCCAGCACTGAACTGTGGGCTTCATGGGAATCTTCCTATTTAGCCCACACTACAGTCCAAAGAGGTACATGACGTCATTATCAGCACTGATTCAGAGACGGTAAAAAATAGAAGCATCAAGGCCAAGGAGGCACAGCTTTTGTAGGTAGATGCTTATGAAATGCATCTGTCTGCAGGACCAGGAGATGGGCCACTCAGAACCAGGGACTATAGCAGGCTCATTGTTGGTAAAACCAGCACCAGAACCATACAGAGGACAAAAGAAGAAGAAGTAAAGGAAGGAGAAGGAGAAGTAGAGGGAGAAGGAGAGGGAAGGAAGGAAGGAAGAAAGAAAGGAAAGAAAGGAGGGAGGGAGGAGAGAGGGGGAAGGAAGGAGAGAAAAAGAGGGAGGGAGGGAAAGGAGAAAGAAAAAAAAAAGGACATGCATGGTAAGTGTTTGCTTCATGAAGATCTTTGCCCTTCCCTCCCAGAAAATCCTGTTGTGGGCTTTCAGAGAACATTTGAATTTTAGTTTCTACAAAGTGAAAGGAAAGTGACACTATACTCAGAGCTACCAAGAGATCTTTATTGAGGCGGTGTCTGATCGACAGGGAAGGAAGAGAAAAAGAGAGAGAGAGAGAGAGAAAGAGGGAAAAGGAGAGAGAGAGAGAAGAGAGAGAGAGGGAAAGAACAAAGCAGGTGGGGGGAGAGCAAAGCACGAGAGAGAAAGCGAGAAGAATGAGAGAAGAAAGAGAGAGGAGAGGGGAGAGTTTTATAGGCAAAATCTGATGGGGTCTCTGGTCTGCAGGCTGCCTTGTTGGCTACAGTGATTGGTCTTACAGTAGTTGCTAAGGGTGTCATCTTCTGCCTTCAGGCAGGGGCCAGATGTGGTCTCCGAGCACCAGACGGGTGGGGGTCGAGTGTTCAGCCTGCCCTGTAGCTAACACAAAGCATTATATTTCTTGTCATGTCCACCATCATGACCAAGAAATCTTTCTTCATCCATCTAAATGGAACTTGGTTGTTTTTTTTAATCAGTGGAATTAATTAATGTACAAGGTGAGGTCCTTTGCTCTCCTTGGCTTGCTAACCCTAAAAGAATGTCCCCTTTTAAAATGATGAGCATCCAATTGCTTTACTTTCTTTTTTATATTTTTTTAATTTTTTAAAATATTTTTTAAATATTTTTTAGTTGTAGTTGGACACAATATACCTTTTTATTTTATTTATGTGGTGCTGAGGATTGAACCCAGGGCCTCACACATGTGAGATGAGTGTCTACAGCTGAGCCCCAGCCCCAGCCCCTAATTTCTTTTTTTAAAAAGTTTCAATTAAATTTATTTTTAACTCTTACATAAAAACATAAAAGTTGTACAGATTAATGGTGCTTCATGTGGCAGTTCAATACATGCCTGCCTTAAATAATGTTTAAGTCAAACACAGTTATCTTCTCCAAAAAATTATCATTTAATTATGGTGAAAACTTTTAAAATCCTTCCCTCTAGCTTTTTGAAATATACGGCATGTATACAGTAGTTATCTGTATTCACCCTGGTATGGAATAGCACATGGGAACTTGTCAAGTCTGTGTGACTATAACTCAGTTCTCAGTGATCACCGTCTCCCTGTTTCTCTCCCCAGCCTCAGGAACCACCATTCTACTCCAAACTCTCATGAGATAGATTTTTTTTTTTTTTTAGATTCCATATGTGAATAACATCATGGAGTCTTTGTCTTTCAGTGCCTGGCTTATTTCACTTAATGTAAGGCTCTCTTTTCCCATCCAAGTTGTCACAAATGACAGGATCTTATTTTCTTTAAGGGTGAATAGTATTCTATTATGTATATTTACACCATGTTTGTTTCGTCTATTCATCAACTGATGAACACTTAAATTATTTCTGTCCTTTGGCTATTGTGAATAGTGCTACAATAAACACAGAAGGCAGAGGTCTTTCTGATAGACTTATCTCATTTCCTTCAGATATATACCCATACAGGGACTGCTGGATCCTATGGTAGTTCTATTTTCAATATTTGGAGGAAACACCATATTGCTTGTCATAGTGACTATACTAACTGGCATTCCTAACAACTGTCCCCCCCTACCTCACATCTGCTTGTTACCATGAGTCTGTTGTTCTTACTGGGATGAGGACTTAGCTCACTGTGGTTTTAATTTGCCTTCCCCTGGTGATTAATGATGTTGATCATTTTTTCATAGACCTTTTGATCACTTCTATGTCTTCTTGAGGCACTTGTCTATTTTTGGCTCTTGCCCAGTTTTTAATTGGGTTGTTTGTTTGCTGTGGAGCTTTTGGAATTCCTTATGTATTCTGGATATTAACCACATGCTGGGTATTTAGATTTCAAATATTTTCTCCCATTCTAAAGGTTGTCTCTTCACTCTGGTGATATTTCCTTTTTTGTTTAATCTAAGTCCATTTTTATTTTCATTGCCTCTGTTTGGGGAGTCTTATCTAAAAACATCCTTGCTCACCACAATGCACTGCCATGTTCCCCCTGTGTTATCTTCTAGTATTTTCTTAGTTTCTGGTCCTACATTTAAGTCTTGAATGCATTTTGAGTTAATTTTTGTTAATGATGAGAAATAAGGTCTAGTTTTGTTCTTCTGCATGTATATATTCAATTTTTTTCCTAGCACAATTTGTTGAAGAGACTGTCCTTTCTCCAGTGTATTTGGGGGCCCTTTGTTGAGACTCAGTTGGCTGGACATGTGGGTTTATTTCTGAAATGTCTATTCTCTTCCTTGGTCTAGTGGCTGTCTGGAGGGGGTGGGGATGCTGCTATGGTTTGAATGTAATTTCCCAAGTTCACGGGTTTGATACTTAATTCCCAGTGTAACTGTGTTGGGAGTAGGGCCAATAAGAGTTGATGAGCTGGATTAATATTTTGTCATGGAACTAGGTTAGTTACCGAGAGTTCGGGCTTGTTATAAAGCAGCCCCATCCTGTTCTCCAGTCTGTCTTGCTCTTTCAACTTCCCCACAGACGAACACAGCAAGAAGCCTCACCTCAGGTGGCAGCACCTGCATACTGGACTTCTCTGTCTCTAGAGATATGAGAAAATAAATTCCTTTTCCTCTCAATTTAGCCATTCTGTGGCATTCTGTTACTGCAACGTAGAATGGGCGAAGATGAATGCTCCTCATGCAATCCCCCCCAAATTCCTTACAGTGAGAGCTCTCAATGGGAAGAAGCTACGTGTTCCATGATCAAAAAGGAGGAAGGAAGCAGGTCAAGGGCCAGAGCCTGGAAGGACACGTCCAGGTGCTTCCTTTGGCAGGGGAGTCCTTGGAGTCGGACTGGATCCTTTCTTAGTTTAGCAACTAAATAGCTTGGCTCATTCACTTGGGCTTCAGAGCACGATTTTCTCATCAATGAAATAAAGAAGTTAAAATAGATTCTGCTTAAATTCTTTTTAGCCATGACATTCAAAACTTGGAAATCAGGGCCCGAGGTTTACTGTGAGCTTGCCAACTCTCCTTCTCTCTCTTTCTTCCTCTGTGCATTAATTTATGGATCTAGGTGATGACGGCAAAGTAGAGGATAATGAGTTAAGATTATGCTTCCACTGAACACTTGGGTTGAAAACTGATTTCATGTTCACTCTCTTGTTTGTTTCTTATGAAAATTCTGTAAGGGTATTAATTTTTCCAGTACGAAACACAAAGAAATTGGAAAATGTTGAGCTTGCCCAAAGTTTCTCAGCTAAGTGACAAATGCAGACCTGAAGTCAGGTCCTGGGCTCCCAGTTGGTGTCCTAGAGTCTGATGGCCCAGCACCCAGAATTCCAGGGAGGACTTCCCTGCTTCACCAATAATGAAAAGCTCCAACTTGATGCTTTTCCAAAGAAAGAGCAAGATTGCAGATAAAAAGTATTGTCAGTTATGGCTTTGCTATTTTACATTGTTATAACCCATCCCAGGAATGCAATATAAGGAAAAACTATCTAAAAGCAAAGTTGTCCCAAAGACAATGAGTTACTTGGGGAGAGAGTGATCTGTTCATCATAGACAATGTCCAAGAATATAATAAATGATAGGAATTACCCTTCCACCTCTAATGCGATGTTATTTGCACTGAGGAACATTGAGCTTTTGTGGAAGGGTTTTTTATTTCTGCATAAATAAATAAATAAATCTATGAGTCAGCGATAAATCACTGGCATTTTAAATTATAGACACAACCCCATTTACATAAGCACCTTTCAACACTGTAACTCTTGGATATAAATCTAACAAAATCTACAACATCTATAGAAAGGTACCTGCAAAATTTGGAAAAATAAATCAAAGATCTGAACAAATGGAGAGATTTCTTGTTCATAGAATAATATTCGATGTTGTTAAGAGGTCAGTTCTTCCCAACCTGTTCTATACATTCAACACAATCCAATCAAAGTCTCAGCAAGTTAATTTTATGGATCTTGACTTAGCTGACTCTAAACTTGGCATGGAGAGGCAGAAGGTTCAGAATAGTCTACACAACGCTGAAGAAGAACAACAAAGTAAGAAGGCCGACACAGCCCAACTCCAAGTCCTACTCTAAAACTACAGGAATCGAGACAGTATCATGTTGGCAAGAGTGGGCAAGAGAATGAACGGAACAGAGTATCCCAGAAATAGACACAAATGGATAGAGTTAACCTTAGACAATGCTAGGTCAGAGAAGAAAAATTGTCTTTTCAAAGATGTTTCTGAAACAACTGGACATCTACATGGAAAAGAAAATATTTAAATCACAGACCTTATGTATTTTATAGAAGTTAACTCAAAATGAAACAGAAATCTAAAAATCAAAGTGAAACTATAGAGGACAACATAGGAGAAAACCCAGGTGACCTTGACAGTGGCTGTGACTCTTGGAAATAGCAGCAACGGCACAGTCCATGGAAGAACAATGGACAAATTGAAGGTCATTAAAATTAAACACTTCTGCTTTGCAAAGATTCTGTTAAGAAAATGAAGCAACAAGCCACAGACTTAGAGAAGATATTTATAAGATGTATAGCGGATAAAAGAAACATAAGAACAACACTGAAACCTCAAGAATGAGAAAACTACCCAGTTTTCTTGGCCAAAGATCTGAAAAAATGCCTCACCAAAGAAGATGTATAAATGTAAAATAAGCATATATTTATCAAGCATAATAAGGAATTAGAGAGTAGAACACCAGGAGAAACTGTAGATGATACTAGCACCCACCTGTGACAGTGGTTAAACGTTAAGGCATTGGCAACACCAGCAAGGGTGTAGAGCAACAGGGACTGTCATTTATCATTTATCGCTGGGGACACTGCAAAATGGTGTAGAAACTGGGAAGACAATTTGACAGGTTTTTTTTTTATATAAAACTTAAGACACCCTTATCCATCAATCATGCTCATAGATATTTACCCAAATGAGTTGAAAATTTCCATCCACACAAAAATCTGTACACACAAGTGATAGAAGTTTTATTCATATTTGTCCCAAACTGGAAGTAACCAAGCTGTCTTCAACATGCAATCGCATCAACAAACTGTAATACATCTGTACCATGCAAAGGTATTCAATGGTAAGAAAAAAATGAACCCTCCAGCCATAAAAGGACACGGAGCATGATATTTTAGAAAAGATACACACACACACACACACACACACACACACACACACAATAAAAAGATGAATGGTGCCAGGCATGATGTCACATGCCTATAATCCCAGCTGCTCGGGAGGCTGAGGCAGGGGGATGACAAGTTTAAAGCCAGCCTCAGCAATAGCAAGATGCTAAGCAACTCAGTGAGACCTTGTCTCTAAATAAAATACAAAATAGGGTTGGGAAGGAGGCTCAGTGGTTGAGTGCCCCTGAGTTCAATCCCCAGCACCTCTCTCCCCCCAAAATGAATGGTTATCAGGGATTCTGGGCTGGGAAAAGGGGATGTTCAGAGGACTTCAGGGTGGTGAAATGATTCTATGTGACACTGTAAGGGTGGAGGAACACAATATGCATTTCATTTATCAAAACCCAGTGAGCTGTATGGCACAAAGAATGAAATCCTGCTAATCTCAGATTTCAGTCAATCATCGTCTCAACATCGGTTCTTCGGTTTTAAGACGTGCCCACGCTAATGCAAAATGCTGTAGCTGCGGGGACTGGGAAGTGAAGGGATAGTTGATGTGCTCTGGCTCCTCCAGCTGCACCTCCTGCACACACGGTTTGAAATCTCGACAGCCAGAAGCATGCCCCTGACATTTGAAAGCTGCCGACAATTCTTTCTTCCAAGAAGGAGGCTCAAATTCCTCTATGAAGAAATTTAGAGTTTAAGCAAAAATACTGACAGGGAATTTTAATTTAAAAAATGGTAAAGATCTTCTTCCAAAACACAGAGACACAAAACAATGAGTGATGAGTCATGTGCATGAAGTGTGTTTCTGGGTGGCTAATGTGTACTGAGAGTTTATAGGGAGCTTTGGCTGGTCGCTCTCTCTGGAGACCTCCAGAGGTAAGAACCGGGCTAGGTTAAGACAAACCCACGTATTCTGTCCACTTTCTGTAAGGGCGGTAAAAATGTTGAGCATCACACCTGGGAGACAGGTGAGGGTCCAACAAGAAACCGCAGGGCAGGGCTCTGCTTGGAGGGGCTTGGGCTAGGGAGGCTGAGACCAACAGTACCTAGCATTACTCAGCTGCATTGTTAGTCCATCTGACCACACAAAGCTTCACTATGAGAATTAAGGGACAGACCTGGTTTGTTGTTTAAGGGAAAAAGGCATAGAGGGAATTATATCAAGGAGGAAGGTCCCTGAAATTTTTCAAACCCCAGGAATTCAGGGCAGCCTGTGAGATGGACTGAATATTTGCATCACTCCAATCTCCCAGATTCAAAGAGTGGATTCTAACCCTCAAGGGGATGGTACCAGAAGGCAGAGTCTTTAGGGGTAACTAATTAGGTCATGGGGAGAACTCTCATGAAAGGTATTAAAGCCCTTACAAAAGCAACTGCACAGAGCTCTTTCATTGTGTTTCTGCCAAGTAAGAGCCCAAGAACATGTGCAGTTCTGAAAAGGGCCCTCACAGAACCTGCCCATGCTGTCACCCTGGTCTCAGAACCATGAGAAAAAAAAATAATTGTCTGTTCTTGATAAGCCTTTCTGTGTCTGGTGTTTTGTTACAGCAAACCAAACTGACTCAGACAGTCTGAGTTTGATTAAATGGCATAGGCCATAAAGGGCTATAGAGGTTCTAAAAAGAAAGAGAATGCTAGTGGGTTCAGGGAAGCCCTCCAGGCCACACCCTGAAATTGTATAGGATTGCAATACTGCAAGACAGCACTCTCCTAATGGGAACCCAGGGTACCTAAGAATGTCTCAGAGTAAAAAACCCACTTCATTAAGTTCGTTCAACCCTTAAAGGTCATTCGATATAGAACTTTCCAGTCAGTTTCATAGCAAAAAAATTGTCTCCCTTGTGCAAATTTGGGAAGGAGTCAGTTGGGAGATGACAGCACACACATGCACACACACACACACACACACATACACACACACACACACACACACATACACACACACACACACATACACACACACACACACACAGTATGTCTCGCTGTGTCGTTGCTGAAGGAATTCCAAAGTATGTCTGGCTCCCTCTGAAGTTATTTTTCTCTCCAGGTTTGAATGCAGAATTGTGTTTTCTTATTTCTTTCTGTCCAAGTCCTTCGGATCTGCTTAATAAGATTCAGACTTTCATTTTTTTCCGAATCGGGAACTGAAGACAGAAGTCTCCAGGGGTCGGCCCTGCTTGAATTCTCAGTAGACTCAACAATGGAAGAGTTCAAACATTATGGCCTCCAGTCATTTTCTAAAACAAACAAAACCAAAGCGAGCCTGGTAGGCTCTTTCATGACTTACATGACTAAAATCTTCCCTCTCTCTCTTTTTCTTGTTTTTTTTTTCCTTTTCTTTCCTCCTCCATATATTCTTCAAAAACATGTGAGTCATATACACACTTGGAGCTCCACAGATGAGTCCTGGCACATCAGTGTGAAATGTCAGTGAGTAGATTAAGTAAAAGTTCTGGATGGAGATGAGTGGAGGTGAGCGCTGCCGAGGTGGCCTCTCAGGCCTGGTTTCCTCGGGGAGGGTGGACAAGTGAGATCAGGGTCCAGAGACAACAGGCAGTTGTCAAGGACAGAGCTCACAGTCGGGACCAGAAGACAGTGAGAGAGGAAAAGGGGAGGTGAGAAAAGACACCTCCCATGTCTGGAGTGAACAGAGGAAAGTGCCTGAGATAGGCAGCAGGGTCCTCGATGGCCCCAGCTAACACGATGCCTCCCCCATCTTCCCTGACTCTTCTCCCTACTTCGTTCCCAGAACCAGCTTTTCCC
Source organism: Spermophilus citellus (assembly GCF_964194105.1). Lineage (NCBI taxonomy): Eukaryota > Metazoa > Chordata > Mammalia > Rodentia > Sciuridae > Spermophilus > Spermophilus citellus. The sequence goes on along the minus strand of NC_138189.1, from coordinate 9,456,301 downwards.
CAGCAACACTAGCCTCTGTGCAGTCTCCTCAGGTGTCATCTCCTATTCTCAGCAGGTCCCTCTCTGTTCCACAGAGCTGAGGTCAGCACTCAGGATGCCCAGTGTCATCTACGCAGCCCACATTCTTATGTCAAAGTCCCTCTCTTTTGAGGCTCAGACCCTCCAGGTGCACCAGCCTCGGACCCCACCACCATTGTCCCTAATTACTATCTACTGGTTGTGACTCTTCCCGAGGATGTCCTGAAGATGACAGTGGTATCTGGTTCATAGCTTCCCCTTCAGCCCATATCACCCCAGGTGACTGCAACTTATACCATCGCCAGACATCCCAGGTCCCTAGCCCCTCTTCTCAAAGCCCCTGCTCGCCTCCCCATGTGACACTCCTGTTCTTCACGCAGCGATGGCTGCAGCGTCTGATGTTCACCATGCCCTGGGGGAGCTGCTGCAGAACTGAAGTGAACACCCACCGACGCCCCTCCCTGCAAGCTGACAGCCTGGTGGGAAGAGAGTCACGTGGTACAAAGGACCTCAAGCTGGTAGGAAGGATGTGATGGCAGGGCCCCTCCCAGCAGAAAGATAAGATGTCCAGGGTTGAGGTGGCGGACACTCCATCTGGTCTCTAGCAGAACACACCAGTGTCGGGGGCTGAGGCAAGAGGGGTCCTACTCCACTGGAAGGAAGGAGGAGGCTAGCATTAGCTAAGTGGTACCTCAGCAACCCGACTGAGGTTTGGGTTAAGTTCACAAATGAGGGAAAGGCTGATTTTCAATGCAGAAGCTCAGTCACAAACAAGGGATCTTATTCATCTCTAGCCGGCATCTCCTACTAAGCTGGCTTACGGCAGGTGCTCAGTAAATGTTTTTCAAACAGAACTCAATCACAGGAACAGGGTAAGCATAAAAAACAGGCTGGCGGCATGCCTGAGAAGACCGACTTTAGATCCCTTTCCCTTTGTGGAGGGGGCTCCTGAATACCCCACAATTGCTTTTCAGGGACCAGGCTCAGCTGAGACTCCAGGCAGGGGTGACGGGCCTCAAGAGCTGGATAGACCTAGGACAACCAGACTTTGTGGTACCTAGAGCAGCTTGTGGGGTAGCCGAATCCATCTTCTTGCCTGGTAACCTCTTCCATATCCTTTATGGTGGTGGGAGCCAACCAACTGGGATATAGCCCAGCAGACTATGTATCAGGGACCTCAGCCTTGGTCTCCAGTAGAGCCCCCAGACCCCAGAGCATGCAGAGGTAACCAGGGAGTGATGGACATGCAAGTCTTAAATTTAAACCTATTAATCTTTAAATCCCAACAGAATTTAAGGATGTATCAATTAACCAAAGTTCTTTATTTTTCTGAAATTAGAACCAATTCAGTGTGCTAACGCTGGTCATGCAGATGAGAAATTGCAGATTAGAGGTTATATGAACATTTGATTAAATTTAAATGAAAAAAATGAATCAAGTTTTTATTAACAAGTGTAATTCACTCAACAAAATCTTTCAAAACATATTGTACCTTGCAGGGAGTTAAGAAAAGAGGCATGTTTAGTGTGGAAGGTTCGGAAATCATTTGACAAGAAGCAAGACAAAGCTTGTATGTTTCATCAGTTCATTACAGAAGGCCAGAGGCATCTTGTTCCCTGCTAAGGAGATGCTGATAATGTGTGTTAATCCGGATCTTATTCAGAGAACCACCTGGCCTTGGGCAAAAGCAACTGGTTTACAAATCAAGCATTTAACCCTCTTTTCTGTAAGAAGTATGTCTTGGGGTGATTAAAGAGTTAATGAGGGGGTTTTCCATGTGGAAGTATCTAGCTACATTCCTTACCCAAGCTTCTCTATGCTGTTTAACAAGAGAACACAACAGCAGATCTTAAGAAATATGGCCTGGAAACCCAGCCCTCCCACTCAGTGTGTGCATGACTTTGGACAAATATCAGTGAAAACATGTGGCTGCAAGTGTCAGAAATGCCAATAAGTAGTGGCATGAAAAGCAAGGTATTTTCCTCACATAGCCACAAGTCAGGCACCACAATCTCGAGATGGAATAATTTCTTGAGGGCATCCAAGGACCACAGTTCCAATTCAGCCTCTCCAGTCCAGCACTAGGTGCACACATGGCTCAACCTCTCTGTGGCACGATCACTGCTGTCTTCCAGTCATCACATCTACATCCCAGGTGGGAAGAAGTAGAAAGCAAAAGGGCAGAATATACTCACCTACTGTGTCTCTCCCTTTTAGCGAGGAAAACGTGCTTATTAAAACCTTATCCTGGGGTTTTCTGCTTGTGTGTCTTCCTTGGCATATTATAGGGCAGTCTGGACGAAACACCATGGACATTTAAGTGGGCATTTAAAGAGAGTATTAGTCAATTACATATATGTAAATATTTTCTTCAAATAGAAACAAGCACTGTAAAATTAAAAAGTGACAAATCCTATGGGAGCCCATCAAATATGTTAGCTAAGAGGGCATTGCTATAGGCATAGTAATATGTTTAAATGAGCTGATGAAAATGAAAGAGAGGGCCAACTGTCGTGGCACACACCAGCCGTCCCAGCAGCCCAAGTGGCTAAGACAAGAGGATTGCAAGCTCAAGGTCAGCCTCGGCAATTTAGCAAGGCCCTCAGCAACTTAGAGAGACTCTGTCTCAAAATATGGGTTGAGAATGAGGCTCAGAGGTTGAGCACCCCTGGGTTCACATCCCGGGTACCAACAAAAAAAAAAAAAAGAAAAAAGAAAAAGGGAGAGAAGAACATGGAAGGAAGGAGGGAGGAGAGGTGAGCAAAGGAAGAAATCTCATTAAGTCTCGCTGGGTGTGGCGGTGCACACCTGTAATCTCAGCAGTTTGGGAGGCTGAGGCAGGAGGATCATGAGTTCAAAGCTAGCCTCAGCAACTTACTGAGGGCCCGTCCCTAAATAAAATACAAAAAAAAGGGGGGCTGGGGATGTGGCTGAGTGGTTAAGTTCTCCTGAGTTAAATCCCCCCAGTACCAAAAAAAAAAAAATCATAAAGGTAAAAATCACCCTGCCTTTTGTATACAAGCATATGTGGATATTTGAGGGGTTAATGAGAGAGGTTTTCATTACAGAAATATTTAAAAATAAAGGATGATAAAATTAGAAACTCACATTTTATAAAAATTAATGAAATAATGGACCTAGGAGTGGCTGTGAATAACTACTAACATTACAAAAAGAGAGTCCATTAGACATGATGGAAAACACACCACCATTCAGAAAATGGTGGTTTTGCCAAAAACTCCAACCTGAATCTATCAAGTTTCAACAGCTAACTACCAAGTTACAGAAAATAGAGGGGCAGAGGAACAGGTTAAATGATGTCACAGGAATTCCATCAGCACAGGCCAACTAAGTAGTTTTTCCAACAAATAATTTGCAAGGGGTGGGCATAGATGACCAGAGGAGGGAGGGTGCCGGTGATCAACAAAGAGAAACATCCAAAAGTTGCAATATGTGAAACTCAGCTGATAGAGAAAACTATTTTAAAAATACAAAATAATCAGGAAAATGTGAACACTGCCTCCAAATTTCGTTGCTGTAAGTAATTATAATTAATTATTTAGATGTAAGAATAGAATTGTCGTCATATTTCTTTAAAGAGTACTTCCCTATTAAATGCATGGTGAAATCCATATGGATTAAATTATACCATGTCTGGGATTTTCTCCAAAATAATCTAGGGGGAAGTGGATGGAGCTATTAGCCCGGAGTTGATAATTGCTGAAATTGAATCCAGTGTAGATGAGAGTTTACTTTATTATTCTCTTGACCTTTTTTTTTGTTCTTTTGAAATTTTCCATAATAATTTTTAAAACATCAACCAGCTCAGAAAAAACCCATTTGACACAAATATCATTCAGCCTGAACCAAAGTGAAGGACAAAACCATTCCAAGCCAATCATTTCCTTCACTGGACTGGCTGGGTTTCTCCCAGGGTCCAGAGACAAGGTACTAAGAACCTGGGGTCCCTCGTGCCAAAAGCCACAGTGGGGCAAAAGCTACCTCTTCCAATTAAGTTCCTGCACCATCTTCACAAAGTTTGGGATTTAAAAGTTCTCTTCAAATGTTGTTACAAATACCTAACCATAAAAAAGAAATCAACGCAATATGGTCCCCAAATGATCAAAAGCAGGTAAACGGCTCCCTGCTAGAACACTGAGATTTAACAAATCTTTGTTTTGTTTTTTAAATCTCTCTCTCAGTCTATCTGGGTGAGTTCCCAGTCGTGTGCTCACTGACATCGTCACACAATTATGAAATTTTAGGGAAAAGAAAAAGTGACCGTGGAGAAGTAAGATAGCTATCCTAAGTTATATGTGTCTGTTCACTTAGTCAACAAATGTTTGACTGTCTACATTCTGCCCGTCGCTGACCCAGGTCCTGCAAGAGTGTGGAGGGAAAACAAAGGGAGCACGGTATGCCTGGGGGAGCACTCAGCAGTGGGGGCGAGGGGAGACAGGACGGCCATCGCCAGACTCCTGTGCCTGGCTGTAATCCTGGGATCATGGCAGCATCATTCACAGTAGCCACCAGGTAGAACTATCTGAGGTGTCCACCTGCAGAAGAATGGATAAAGAAACGGGTCCATCCACTCGTGGAATACATTCAGCCTTAAGATGAAGGGAATTCTGACCCGTGTTACGTGGATGAATGGATGGACCTCAAGGGCATTAAGGGCTGAGTGACGTAAACCTGCCATAGAAGGAGCAAGGATGCATGATCCCGTTGACACGAGGTGCTTAGAGCAGTCAAGCTCAGAGAAATCAAAAGTAGAAGGGTGGTTTCCAGGGGCTGGGAAGAGGTGGAATAGGGACCCTGTTTAATAGTATAATAGTTTCCATTTTATAAGACGTAAAGAGTTCTGTAGATGGATGGAGGCATGGCCCCACATGGTGAAAGAACTTAATGCCATGGCGTCTACACTTAAAAAGAGCTAAGATGGTAAATATCATCATAGGTGTGTGTTACCATAGTTAAATCTTTTTAGTTACAACTTAGAGTAAAGGCTCCCGAGGAGAGGCATGTAGCAGTTTCGGTGGACACCACTGGCTCCCCACCCACCCATCCCCATTGTCTACTTCCTAGGTATCCCAATTTTGTTGAGAAGTCTACTATCCTTCCACATTGTCATGTGACTCAGGAGACACCACTGCCTCTACCTCCTCTACTGGTGGATTCTGACTGGTCCATGTCAATCACACCACAGTACTCTCCTGACGGCCAGTGTTGGCCTCAGGCCTGCTTGGTACATGAACTATGTTGGCCCAACCATACAAAGGACAGCTTTCTATTCCAGGGTAAGAGGAGATGAAATTGAGGAAGCAAATTGGCTGATTGCTGCTGTTAGCCAGACTACGAACAGGAGCTGGCTTTAGGCTGAAGGTAATTTGGGAACCAATCATGGAAAAACTCAAAAGACTTTGATACAGAAAGAAGTTGGAGACATTTTCAAGCCACTGAAACAACCTACTCTGTAGTCTTTCCTACCTCTGGGCTTACTGTTATACCAGATGGTGCATAGCATTAGTATGAGCCAGTTGAAGTTGTGTTCCTGATAGTTTAGTCCCAAACACCCTATCATAACAATAATTCTGAAGAAACAGTGGATAGGAACAGCTGGCCTAATGTAGCAGTCTGGACAAGTAACATCCAGGCTAAGGCAACAGCAGGTGGAAAGCTCTGTTGCAAGAGGCAATGGAGTTCTATCAGGAGTTTCAAAAGGGGAGGCAAATTCAGAGGGAGGGGTAGGATGTGGGCTCTGATACCAGGAGAGGTTGAGACAGAGGAAGCCAGGCCCGGCATGCAGGTCCTGTTGTCTTTGATCTATCTAGTGAGAGTCAGATTTCACTGGAGTGTTTTATGATAATGTGAATGCACAACCATATTCCCTTTTGGGTAGATGTTACAATGTAGAGGAGGAAGTCTCTTTTGGAGGCAAAAAAAAAAAAAAACAAGTGATGGCAAAAAGTGATGGCAGCCTAGTCTAGGGTAGAGGCTGTATAGATGATAGAAAATGGATATTTGTGAGTTTTTTGAAAGGCAGTATCAATGTAACTTGGTGATGAATCAATACATATTGTGGGAGAAAAGGGAGGTGTTAGGGGTGACTGCCAGGTACATAGACATAAGGGGGCTGGTGATAGAAGTATAGAAGCTAACAATGTTCAAACTCGGGGAGAGACAGCTTGACCATAAGCAAAAACTGATACCTAACTAAAGCTTGACTGAAATAGCACTATGAATTATAATTAATACTGATAGAAGGTGCTGTCTACTAAGCGTTCATTGTAAGATAGAATCCGTGTAATGCTCTGTGCTTCATCTTCTTCATTGTAGCAGACTATATAATAAGTCTCTCATCCACATGATTTTCTTCAATGAGACCTTGTCCCCCTCCCATCAAGACAGAGTATCTATGTCACCACCCTGAATGTGGGCAGGTTTATAACTGCTTCTACCTGTAGTATATATCAGAGCTGATGGTCTTTGACTTCTGAGTGCAAGTCCTACGAAGGCATACAGCTTCTGACAAGTTCTCTTGGGACATTTATTCTAGGGGGAGCCAGATCATGTAAGTGGTCCAATGACTCTGAGACTACCCAGCTAGAGAGTCCACATGCAGATATCCTAGTTGGCACATTAAGCTGAGCTCCCTGCAATAATCAAGATCAATTCGCCAGCCAGATGAATGGAAAGGCATTATCCAACTCCAATCTCACCACTGCATCTGTTGCTATGAGAAATAGAAATGAGTCGTCCACATGGAACCCTACACGAAAGAAAAAAACCTGCGGGCCAAATAACTGGTTGTTGTTGATTGTTTACAGCGCTGAGCTTTGGCAGTCCTTGGTCATACTCTCCTGACTTTGAATCGGTGAAAACAAGAGAGAGAGAGAGAGAGAGAGAGAGAGAGAGAGAGAGAGAGAGAGAGAGAGAATGAATGTAACTTGCTCAGGATCACAGAGCTAGTAAGCACAGAAGTTAAATTCTAGCTACAGCTACCTGATCTGGAACCTGTCCTATTTTTAAAATCTAATTTCTGCTACCCTTTTGATCACAACCCCAAATTAAATTGCTATTTCTATTTAAAATCTTATACTTTGTCCCCAAATCCTTCTTCAAGCCCTAACCTCAAATGAATGCATCGTGAAAGTAATCTATTCAGCTTAAAAACAGCAACCAACTAGTAGAGTAAAATGTGGATAATTGCAAGTGCTTGAAAAGTTGTGTTTTTTTCATAGCACTTTTCCCCAGCAAAAGAAAATTGATATGAAATTAAAACAGACAACTTCTGGTTTCTTTCAAGGGAGATTTATGACCACTGTCTACAGAATTTCTAGCTGGGAAATGAACTGTAAAACAAAATGTTTTTAAATAATATATTTAAAGCAAAGCAGTGTTATATACAATTAATGTAAAAATGATCAGACGTGATAGTTGCTGAGTAAAAATAAAAATAGAGAAATTTGAGCTATCAGGGTAATGGCCTTTCATGAAGCACTAATCTGTCAGCAAAGAACACAAATCAAGGGGATAATCAGGCATATGAATAACTTCAGAGTAACTTTCTCTTATTAATCAGCATCTTGAAGTAGAACCCAATTCCTTTGCCACTGCCTCGGTCCAGGGCCTTCGGATTGCTCCCCCCAAGCCCTGAAGCCTCTCTGTGCTGCTCTGTCTGCCCCCTCACCCCCAGCACCAACATTTCACCAATCCCTTGTGCCCCAGGTCACCTCCTCCCCCTTTCCAGGGCCTGCCCTCTCCCCAACCCTGGCCAGGATGAACTTGGTCCTTCCCAGTTTCTACTCACAAGCCAGCTCCTTGGAGCTGCCTCTCCTGGGTGCTTTCCAGCCAGACATGGGTCTTTCTCCTTGGAGTCCCCACAAATAGCAACTCAACTCTACGGTGGCACTTTAGTTGGCTTCACAACCACATTGACTTAGCAGCACTGCGTTCACACACTGTGCCAGGCACTGGAGAGACAGAGCAAACAACTGACAACTCCTTGCTCAGGAGACATCAGCGCTCCTCGCCCAGGGATGCCTCTCCCCCAGGGGACGATTGGCAATGTCTGGAAACATATTTTACCACTATGCCTGGGAAGAGTGCTGCTGGCACCTAGTGGGTCGAGGCCAGGAAAGCTGTTGCATTTGCTAAAATTTGCAGGACAGCTCCCACCGCAAAGAACCATCTGGCCCAAGATCTCAGCCATGCTGACGGCGGGAGGCCTAAATAAACAACAAAATCATCAAGTCACTTCATGGACGAAGAGCCATGAAGGCAATAAGTACGAGGATGTGATAAATGCTGGAGTAGGAGGAGGAAGTTCTCGCTGGAGAGACTGGCGAGCAGAAAATGAAGAAGTCAAACTCCCACTCAGCCATTCTGGCTCTAGAGCCCATGGCACGTCCATGCTGCAGTTGGGATTATGGCAATAACACCTCCTCGAACTGAGAAAGAACCAGGTGCTAAGGAATGGGCCCAGGACAGGGTCCAGTCTCTGCCTTATTCACCCCTCTCCTATCTGCATTTCTTGTTTCCCTACCTTGAAGTCCACTTGCGCAGCCGTGTGTGTGCCTGAATGAAGGAGAGTAATGGTCACAGAACGTGGATGAGAAATGCAGGAGCTCAGCTCTGCTGGCCTAGCTGCTTTAGGGTGATGTGTTTGCTTCCTGGAGCTACTGTAACAAAATGTCACAAACTGGGTAGCTTAAAACTACAGAAGTGATTCTCTCATAGATCTGATGAGCAGAAATTCAAAATCAAGGTGGCAGGACCCATGCTCCTTTGGAGACAAATAGGCTCTTTCCTTGCCTCTTCCAGCTTCTGGTTGCAGGTGGCTATCCTTGGTGTCCCTTGACTGAAATCTGCATGGCTGCAATCTCTGCCTTGGTACCACATGACATTCTCCCTATGCTCCTCTGTCTCTTCTTGTAAGGGTATCAATCATACTGCATTGGGGTTCACCTTAATGATCTTAGCTGATTATATCTGCAAAGACCCCATTTCCAAATAAGGTCACAGCCACAGATGCCAGGGGTTAGGACTCCAGCATATCTTTTTGGAAGATACAACTCAGTCTACACTAGGTAGAAGGGATGAGTGAAAAGAACATTCTAAGTCAAAGCAAACAGTTTAGCTGCAAATAAAAGCCACACTAGCCAACTGACATCTATCAAAAGTAGGCGTGAAGCACTTAATAGAATTAGAGCCACCTGCAGCAAAGGCCCTGTGGTATTCATACTGCAACAGACTGGTCCAGGTAGTGACCCCAATTCCCTTGTTGGTCTTCCCTCTGCCCTGGATCACCACCCAGAAAATAAAAAATGGCAACAGAGTCTAGGATCTTCCCAGGGCCTTGCAGTAGTTGAGCATCTTCTCATGCATCAAATGTGAGAATGCATAGAACCTGTGAGCAAGCAGGCCCAGGACTGTCACCTGATCTCCCAGGCTTCCTTTCCTACCACGAGACCCCATAAGGCTTATCCTTACCTGCTGGCCAAGATCCCACAAAATAACATCCTGACACATAGTGAGACTTAATCAATCTTTTGCAAACAGACCAGGAAAATGCATGGCATAAATATAACTTGAATTTCTCCTTCTGAACTCACAGTTTCCTCTACTTATGAAACATAGTGACTCAAGTATCAATTCTGTATGTGTCTGCAGAAAAGACCAGGCCTTCCTGTAAATGTCTGTGGACCATATTGGGTAGGAAGGAATTTCTGATGTGTGTCACCAGCTGGCTGGGGCCTCTCACCTCTCATTCCAAATGCTCCTCTATATCTCCTCACCCCAATCATGGACAGAGTCCTCCCCTCTTCATTTCTCAAAGCACCTAAACATGCACTGTTACGAAAGACGGGGCTTTATTGAAATATCCAGGAGCAAGAAAAAAATTGCAGCATGAGATAGAAAATAAATCCACTGTCTGACATCAGAGCTTCTAAAGCTCATCAGCCAAGGTCTCCAGACCATTTCCCTACAGGAACATACCTGCTGCCATACTGCTGGGACCTGCATTCTCCCAATGACCCTCTTTCCCATTGCCTGTGCCCAACCCCAGTATACAGGTTCTAACCATCATCCTCACCCAGCTCCTTGGCTCCCACCATCCAAGTTTCTAAGATCACCAAGAATAACCTGAAAATCCTATTATCATATTATATAGGACAATTTTAGATGCCCTTAGTCAATCCCTCCCTCATAAAGTAAGCTCAGGGCTCTTAGATTTTATAGTCAGTGGCCCATTGAATAATTTTAAAAAGGGCTTAAATTTCTCCACTGCCCCCTACCACCCTCAGAACGCAGAAATGAATTTAAATAGGAATTCTTCCTTCACACCACACAAAGTAGAGCCCTAATACCTATTAGTTTCTCATATGCAGATTGAGAAACTAAGGCTGGAGAGGTGAGTTGACTTGCCAACCCACCTATGCCAATCTCAGGTAAGTGGTCACCTGGATCAGAGCTCAAGGCTGATGACTCAGCACCACCCCAGCTGTGTGTGCCTAGAAATGTCTAATAGAGCCTCCCAGACTCAGCAAAGTGCTCTCAGCTCTTTGGGGAAGCTGCTGTGCCAGGTAATTGTCTCTTCTTTGTCCAGAGTTGTTTGTCCAGTTGACAGACTCCCACTGTAGTCTCCCACCTTCGCCTTTCTCCTTCTGTGAACCTTCTGGGAACCTTCCTTGAACTGGTCTTCCCATTCATTACTGCATGCTACGTTCACCAGAGTTCTTAGACACCAGTGACAGAAACAGACACTGGCCACCTTAGACAGAAAGAAACATACTAAAGGGCCACCAAGAGAACCTTTGAATGGGCTACAGATCCAGGATTGCAGCTGCGCAACCAAGAGCTACACCCCAAAGAAGAAAAAAAGAAAGCAATCTGGAAATGATCAAATCTGGAAATGATCAAGTAAGGTAGAGTGTAAGGTAGAGCAAATGGAGAGGGGCACAATCCCAAACCCTGAGGTGACCATCCAAATAGGTGATCATCCAAGCAAAGGTGATGAATGTCTGACTAAGGCAGCTGTTGTTGAGATGGAGCAATGTGGACAGATTCCAGAAACGGGAAGATTGACCATACCTTCAGGCTATCAGGGTGGGAAGCAGAGGCAGTCCAAGACCACTCCCTAGAGTCTTAGTGGGATGCATGATGGTGTCACTAACTGCAACAGGGAAAAGAGTTGGAGAAGTTGAAATACAGATGGATGGTAGGGGAGCAGTCTGGGACACTCTGTGGCAGTGATCACTGTGAAGTGGCCATTGGTAGATGGACTGAAGCTAAGGAAAGATGTGGAGAAGGAAGTTGATAATGGGCATCTAAGAACTTGCTGGTATTCAAACCAGTGGAGTACATGAGACTGACTAAGAAGATTGCAGGGATCAAAAAGTGGGTGAAAACCAGAACCGGGAGATTGATTTGTCTCGGTTTCCATGGGAGTTTTCTGGTTTTAGATCTAACTAAAAGTCCTGTGTCATGGATAGCCATTCAGTTTCAGGCAAGTCAGAACATCCCGTGTAAAGAGTAAAACATAAAGGGAGAGGGAGAGGGTGTGAGTTAGGTCAGTTGCATGGTTGCAAGACCACAGCTAGAAGCCAGACTTCTAACTGCCAGTCCACTGCCCTTTCTTTACCCTCTGCCAAGCAAGAGCCAAATGGAATGAAACAAATGGGGAGGCAAAGCATTAGGGTCCAAATCCTAGATTCCTGACTTACTAGTTGTTTAACCTCGGGAAAACCAGATTGACTCTCTGAGCTGCATTTTTCTTACCTCCAAAATACAAGTAATATCTGCATAGTCCCTAGTCTCAGCATAAAACAGAGGTTCAAATAAAAGCATGGAGACACTAGAAGATGGAGATTCTTCCAATAAGCTGACAAGTGAGGTAAAGAGCCACAAAGTGGCCTCTCCCCTGACTTTGGAATTCATTCCCAAGAGTGCCAGGTCTCTCCTGGGCCAGGGCTCACACTAGTTCAAAGAGTTTAACCCTCACGAAAGTGTCCTCACCACTTCTTTGAAAAATATGGCCCCACTACTAAAACTGCCTGGAGCAAAATATATTTCCCCACAGAAAATGCTGGTGGATTTATCACAACTGGGCCATTCATCTATTAAAAAGCAGAATGGCATTTATTGCCAATTGCTAGCTTTATGGGAGAAAAGAAACAGCGAGCCTAATAAGCTTGGTTAATTTTTTTCTTTTATGGCTCCAGGAACTGCACTAAATATTTCGTCTGCTTTTCTTGCAGTTTGGAGACTGCTCTGAACTTGAGAGGTGTTACAAAAACTTCCAATCTACTCAGGTGCTGCTGCCTCAGGAGGCAACATTGGTAGAGAGATCCTGAGGACCTCCCAGAGTCTGCATGATCAACTGATCCATTTACAAAATTGAGGATGCAACCTAAACCATCATCATCATCATCACCATCTCTCATGTTATCTGTAGGGTTTTGGCTGAAATGATTCTGAAATACACTAGGATGTGACTGTATTTTTAAGATAATGGAAAAGCAAATCAATCTTTCAAAGAGGAGGACTTAGAGTTCAGGCCCAGGTCTGAGCCCTGCTAATTGTTAAGGGTGTGAACTTGGTTGCTGTCTGGGGACAGGCAGAGCCTGTTTCAAGCACTCAGCCCCAGCATCCCATAACATAGCATATCCACAGCACCCACCCATCCACCCTGATCCTCCTGCTGATTTCATTCATCAACGGCTCAGGCAATCTGAGGGCATCTGCTGTGTATTACACACTGCTTTCTCTGGAGTGCAAGGCTACCCAAGAACTTTAAAAGCCTAGTTTTTCTTTTTTAATTTTTTTTTCTTTTTAGTTGTTGATGAACTTTTATTTATTTATTAATTTACACGTGGTGCCAAGAATCAAGCCCAGTGCCTCACATGTCCTAGGCAAGTGCTCCACCACTGAGCCACAAGCTCAGCCCAGGGCCTAGTTTTTCAATCTCAGCTCTAACAGATAAGTGACCTTCTAGGACAATGCCAACCAAAAGAACTTCCTGAGACAATGGGAATGTTCCAATCTGCACTGTCCAATAGAGTAGCCAGTGGGAACTTGTGGCTAAGGGGCACTTGGAATGTGGCTAAGGAGCATTTGGAATGTGGCTAAGAGCACTTGGAATGTGGCTAAGGGGCACTTGGAATGTGGCTAGAGCAAGACTTAGAAATTGAAAGTTTAATTTTGTATGATTTTTATTAATGCTAATGTAAATTTAAATAGGTAGTGGCTATCAGCTGAGAGATAGCCTACCTGAGCCTCAGCTCTTCATCCCTAAAAGGGTGCTCTGAAGAGCATCCATATAATACATTCTAAGCAAGGTGATTCTGAGGACTGTGAGTTATAGGACGTAGAGCATAAGAACACATCATCTATGCTGCCAGCCTTGAGCCCAGCAGAGAGTCAGGGTCTGCAAGACAACAAAATGGGACCCCTTATTGGATCCATCTTCATTTGGCCCTAGGATCAGTGCTTTGAGGGCTGCTATTAACTGGAAGTGTCAGGAGACAGAAGGATTCTGATCAACCCTTGTCCTGAGGCCACAGGAAAGCAATCCATCTTTTAGAGAATTCTTCCATTGGTGGCCAGCGATGTTCTGCATGAGAAAACCTATTAACTGCTTCATGTGAGCGAATATTTACAGGAAGTTAGAAAATGCTGAGTTTAGCTAAGGAAAATGCCCCTCCATGGAGTTTTATGGCTGATTAATGCCCTGGAATTTCACTGAGGGGATTTATAGATAAAGGTTACTAACTAACCAGTGTGTTGTTAAACGTGGTCTCACAAAGTGTAGGTTCTATTCAAGGTGTGGCCTGGAGCTTCCAAGGGGCAAGGGAGAGCTCTGTTAATACCAAATTACATGAAAGAAAAACCCATAATGCTTCAGCATTGTCAGCTACAGGCAGTGTTTCAAAAGTAAGGCCCTCAGCCTCAGAAGAAGCATAAAGATCATCCCATCCATCTCTCTTGCATGCTTAAACATCCTCCCCACACTTCGGTTTCCGCATGAACAACTCCCATGATGGGGAGTTGCCTGTGTCCTAAGGCAGCACATTCCATTTCATGTTGGACATGTGACATGGTCAGAAAGAGTTTCCTACACTGAGCCCAATTCAGAGAAGGAACAGTAACTTAGAAGAGTTCTGTCATTTTCTGTCATAAGACATAAAATAGGAATATAAACCTGCAGTGTGGGAACGTTGGGAAAACTAAGCTAGGCAGAGGTGCAAGGTGACAATTTTCCTTCCCTTCCCTCACATTGGCTCAGCTTCCTCGGCTCTGGGGGTACACTGATGATTGACAACTCTTCCAACATCCTAGCAGTAATTGTAGCAGTAGAAGTAATCACACGACAACTGTGATGCTTCAACTGTTATGTTTTCCCAGTTCCTCTTCTACTGACTTGTGGAGCTACAGACAGGTGCTACGTCACTTCACCAGGCTCAGCTCAGCAGTCTTATTTCTTTCAACGTCTCTCATCTGTTGAAGTTTCATGATTCAACCAGAATGGTTTGATGTTCCTGTGATTGACTAACCATCCATGTGAGTGACATTTAGAACTGGTTCATCATTCCAGCTCCACTTTCCTTGATCGTGTTGATGTTGCTGGCAGTGATGGTGATATTACAAGTTGTAGACCTAGTTTTTTGAGGATGACTAAGAGTGGGACACTGTGTTAAGAATTTAGAAGACGCTGGGCCCAGTGAGGCTGAGGCAACAAGATCACAAGTTCAAGGTCAGCCTAAGCAACTCAGTGAGACCCTAAACAACTTAGCAAGACCCTGTCTCAAAATTTAAAATAAATAAATAAATAAATAAGGCTTAGGATGGAGTTCAGTGGTTAAATGGCCCTGGGTTTAATCCCTGGTGCCAAAAAAAAAAAAAAAAAAGGAATAGAACTTAGAATAGGTCATTGCATTTAATTTTCAAAGCAATCCTGTAAAGTAGTTCTTGTTATTATCATCTGCATTTAGCAAATAAGAAAAAATGAGCAAGACAAGCAACTTCCCCAGAAACATAAAGGGGAGCTGGAGATAATCAGAGCAAACCAACAGCAATTTTTCATTTCACAGTAGAGGTGTTCAGAGTGCAAGCTACGAATCTAGGCGGGACGCTCCCATTCCAAAGGCACAGAGGCTGGCAAGAGAAGCCGTCCCAGTGAGAGCAAAGAGACCTTGACCCTGAAAGTAAAGAGAGAGAGAGGAGCAGATGGATGGAGATACATTTTTTAAATTGGATTCATAGGACTTGGTGCTTGCTTGGATGTGAGATAGTGAAACTTTTCTCTAAGAAAAGGAATCAGAGAAAGGATAACAAGGCCAGTGTCCATCAAGGATGATGATAATATCCCTGAGAATTGCAAAATGTTGCAAAATCAAGCCATTACACGAGAAAATGCTATTAAAATGGAAAAGACAATCGTCATCATAAAAATAAATTTGATCCTTGGGATCATCAGAATGGGGAACAGGTGAGAAGATTCTCGCCAAGACCTGGCTCCCAAGTTTCAACTTCTTGAGCCGTTTCCCACCTGCCCACTTTCCCAAAGTCCTTGACGCATGCTCATCTCCCAGATAAAACTGGCCCCTGTCCTCCTGTCCTAGAGGTCCATCAGCCTCCACTCCTAATCCTCAATATGGTCCAAGGACCCATCTTCTGCTGAGGTCCACTCAGGCCCCAGCATTCAAAGTGGATTTGTCACAACCATGGGTACACATTGGGATTCTGCAGGCCTCATACAGGTCTGTTCCAAATTTCTTTGTTGTTGTTGTTGTTGTTTTTAGGTATACATGACAGTATGTGTACTTTGACATGTTATACCTATACAAAGTGAAAGCCGTTCCAATTTTGATCCCATTTTATGGTTGTACATGATGTGGGGTTACACTGGTTGCATACTCATATATGAATATAGGAGAGTGATGTCCAATTCATTCTACTGTTTTTCCTATTCCCAGTCCCTCTCCCTTCCCTTTATTCTCCTTTGTCTAATCCAATGAAATTCTATTCTTACCCTCTGCACCCTCCTTTCTTATAGGTTTGCATCCACATATCAGAGAGAACATTTCTCCTTTGGGATTTTTGGAATTGGCTTATTTCACTTAGCATAATATTCTCCAGTTCCATCCATTTACTGGCAAAGGCCATAATTTCATTCTTCTTTATAACTGAGTAATATTTCATTGTGTTTATGCACCACATTTTCTTTGCTTATTCATCTGTTGAACGGCAACAATGTTGGTTCCATAGTTAAATATCATGAATTGAGCTGCTATAAACATTGATGTAGCTGTATCACTATAATACTCTAATTTTAAGTCCTCTGGGTATAAACTGAGGAGGGGAATAACTAGGTTAAACAAAGTGGTTCCAATCCAAGTTTCTAAGGAATCTACATATTGCTTTCCAGAGTGGATGCACCAATTTACAGTCCTACCAGCAATGTGTGAGTGAACCTTTTCCCCAACATCCTCACCAACATTTATTGTTAGTTGTATTCTTGATAATTTCCATTCTGACAGGTGTGAGATAGAATCTCACTGTAGTTTTATTTGCTAGAGATAGTAAACATTTTTTCAAATAACTTTTGACCATTCATATTTCTTCTTCTGTGAAGTGTCTGTTCAGTTCCTTTGCCCATTTTTGACTGAGATATTTGGAATTGTGTGTGTGTGTCTGTGTGTGTGTGTTAAGTTTTTTGAGTTCTTTGTATATCCTGGAGATTAATGCTCTCTCTGAGGTGCAGGTTCTTGATTGGGTTTTTTGTTTGTTTGTTTGTTTGTTTTTGCTGTGAAGAAGCATTTTAGTTTGATATCATCCCATTTATTGATTCTTGATTTATCTTCTTGTGCTTTAGGGGTCTTATTGAGGAAGTCCATTCCTGAGCCAACATGAGGAGATTTGGGCCTACTTTTCCTTCTAGTATGCACAAGGATTCTGATCTAATGACAAGGTCCTTGATCCACTTTGAATTGAGTTTTGCACAGGGTGACAGGGGTTCAATTTCAATCTACTACATCTGGATTTCCACCATTTGTTGAAGAGGCTATCTTTTCTCCAATATATGTTTATGGCACCTTTATCTACTATGAGATAACTATATTTGTGTGGGTATGTCTCTGTGTCTTTTGTTCCATTGGTGTACAATTCTATTTTTGTGCCAATACCATGCTTTTTTTGTTACTATAATTCTGTAGTATAATTTAAAATCTGATATTATGATGCTTCCTGCATTACTTTTCTCAATAAGAATTGTTTTAGCTATTCTGGGTCTTTTATTTTTCCAAGTAAATTTTTTGACTGTCTGTTCTCTTTCTATAGAGAACATCATTGGGATTTTAAAGGGAATTGCATTAAATCTGGATAGTACATTTAGTAGTATGGCCATTTTGACAATATTATTCTGCCTATCCAAGAACATGGGAGAGCTTTCCATTTTCTGAGGTCTTCTTTGATTTCTTTCTTTAGTGTTCTGTGGTTTTCATTGTAGAGGTCTTTCATCTCTTTTGTTATATTGATTCACAATATTTTTGTTTGTTGGTTGGTTTGGTTTGGTTTTAGCCTATTGCAAATGGGGTAGTGTTCCTGATTTCTCTTTCAGATGATTCATCATCGGTGAATAGGAATGCAATTGTCTTATGGGTATTAATTTTATATCTTGCTATTTTGCTGAATTTGTTTATGAGTTCAAAAAGCTTTTTTGTGGAGTTTTTGTGGGGGAGGGGTTCTTTTAACTGTAGAATCATATCAACAGCAGATGGGAATAGTTTGAGTTCTTCTTTTCCTATTCGTATCTCTTTACTTAGTTTCTTCTAACTGCTCTGGCTAGGGTTTCAAGGACTAAGTTGAACAGGAGTGGTGACAGAGGGCATACCTGTCTTGTTACATTTTTTAGAGGGAATGCTTCCAATTTCTCTCCATTTAGAATGATGTTGGCCTTGGGTTTAGCGTATATAGTTTTTACAATGTTGAGGTGTATTGCTTCTATCCCTAGATTTTCTATTGTTTTGAACATGAAGAGGTACTGAATTTTGTCAATGCTTTTTCTGCATCTATTGAGATAATCATATGATTCTTGTCTTTAAGTCAATTGATGTGATGAATTTCATTAATTGATTTCTGTATATTGAACCAAACTTGCATCCCTGGGTTAAACTCCACATGATCATGTTGAACTCTTTTTAATATGTTTTTGTATGTAATTTGCTAGGATATTATTAAGAATTGTTGCATCTATGTTAATCAGGGATATTGTTCTGAGGTTTTCTTTCCTTGTTGTATCTTTATCTGGTTTTGGTATTAGGGTGATACTAGCTTCATAGAACGAGTTGGGAAGGGTGCCCTCCTCTTCTACTTCGTGGAATAATTTTATGAGGATTGCTATTGGTTCTTCTTTGAAGGTCTTGTAGAACTTGGCTAAGAATCCATCTGGTTCTGGGCTTTTTTCTTGGTAGGCTTTTGATGGCATCTTCTATTTATTTCATTGCTTGAAATAGATCTGTTTAAATTACATATGTCCTCCTGATTCAGTTTGGGTAGATCATATATTTTCTAGAAACTTGTTGATGTCTTCAAGACTTTCTATTTTATTGGAATATAAATTTTCAAAATATTTTTAATTATCTTCGGGTTTTCAGTAGTGTCTGTGGTGATATTTCCTTTTTCATCACATAATTTGGTAATTTGAGTTTTCTTTCTCTTCATTAGCATGGCTAAGAGTTTGTCGATTTTATTTATTTTTCCAAAGAACCAAACGTGTTTCATTTGTTTTGTGAATTTTTTTATTTCGATTTCATTGATTTTGGCTCTGATTTTAATTATTTCCTATCTTCTACTGCTTTTAGTGTTGACTTGCTCTTTTTCTAAGGTTTTGATATGTAATGTTAAGTTATTTATTTGGTGACTTCCTATTTTTTTAAATAATACACTCAATGCAATGAACTCTTATCTTAGAAGTACCTTCTTAGTGTCCCAGAGATTTTAATAGGTTATGTTGCAATTCTCATTTACCTCTAAGTATTTTTTATTTCATTCCTGACTTCTTCTGCTATCCATTCATCATTCAATAGCATATTACTTAGTCTCCAAGTGTTAGGGTAGCTCTATTTTTTATTTTATTGTTGATTTCTAATTTTATTCCATTACACTCTGATAGAATGCAAGGTTCTCTCTCTCTCTCTCTCTCTCTCTCTCTCTCTCTCTCTCTCTCTCTCTCTCTCTCTCTCGATTTTGCTAAGAGTTGCTTTGTGGACTAAGATATGGTCTGTTTTAGAGAAGGATCCATGTGCTGCTGAGATGGGTGAAATATTCTACATATGTCTGCTAAGTTTAAATTATTGATTATATTATTTAGTACTGTAGTTTATTTGTTTAGTTTTTCTTTGGAAGATCTATCCAGTGGTGAAAAAGGTTATTCTTGAAATTGAGAAGAGTTTGTTTGATGTACACAGGTGCTCCACTGCTTGGGGCATAAATATTTATGATTGTTATGTGTTGTTGCTGTGTAATTCCCTTGGGCATTATGAAATTACCTTCTTGGCCCCTTCTGATTAAATTTGGCTTGAAGTGCACTTTTCTGATGTGAAGATAGACATTCCTGCTTATTTATAAGATCTGTGTGAATGATACGTTTTTCCCATCCTTTTACCTTCAGTCTGTGGATTTCTTTGCCTATAAGGTGAGTCTCTTGGAGACAGCATATTGTCTTTTAATCTAATCTGCCAGTCTGGGTCTTTAGATTGATGAGTTTAGGCCATTTACATTCCATGTCATACTGAGATATGATTTTTATTCCCTATCGTTTTGATTTTTTCTGGTTTTTAACTTGAATTAATTTATCCTTTGATTGACTCTTCTTCTACTGTACTTTCTCCCTTTGCTGATTTTCACTTTTATTTTTAATTTCTTCTTCATGAAATATATTATTGAATGCGTTTTAGTGCAGGCTTTCTAGTTGTGAGTGCTTTTAACTTCTGTTTATCATGGAAAACTTCTTTCATTATAAATTTTGAAGTTTAATTTTGGGAATAATGTTCTTGAATGGTATCCATTTTTTCCAGAGCTTCGCATATATTATTCCAAGACATCCTAGCTTTGGGGGTCAGGTTTGAGAAATCAGCTAAGATCCAGATTGATTTCCCTCTAAATGTTGCCTGTCTCCTTTCTCTGGTGGCCTTTAACATTCTATACTTATGTGTGTGTTTTAGGCATTTTCATAGTAATGTGACTTGGTGTTGGTCTGTAGTAATTTTGTATATTTAGGGTCCCGTAAGCCCTTTGTATTTGGTTTTCCATTTCATTCTGTTTTGTTTGTTTGTTTGTTTGTGGTGCTGAGGATTGAACCCAGGGCATGGAAGGAAAGCTCTCTATCAACTGAATTATTTCCTCAGCACTCTATTTCATTATTAAGACTTGGAAAATTTTTTTAATATTACTTAATTGAAAAGATTGTTCATTCCTTTAATTTGTATCTCTAAGCCTTCATCTATCCCAATAAATCTTAAGTTTGGTCTTTTCATGTTATCTTTGTTACAAGTTCTGTTCAGAGTCTCTTAACATCTTTTCCCCCATGGTCTACTTTATTTTCTAGATTAAATATTTTGTCTTTATTGCCTGAAACTCTGTCTTCCAAGTGGTTTAGTCTGTTGATCATATTTTCCATTGAATTGTTAATCTGGTTTATTGATTCCTCATTTCAAGGATTTCTGACTGGTTCTTCTTTAGAATGTCTATCTCCTTATTCAAATGATCTTTCACTTCTTGTTTTTTCTCTCTGATTTTATTTCTTTCATCATCTTTTACCTCATAGATCAGTTCAACCATGAACTTTCATGAATTTCAACCATGAATTCCATCTCTGACACTTTCTCCACTATGGTGTCAATGGAGTGTACTGTTGAGGCATTCTGTGTTATTTAGGATGGTTTGTTCCCTTGATTTTTTTTTTATATTGTTTGTGTGTCTACCCATCTATCTGAATGGATCTGATATTAGAGTTTTACCTTATGAATTAATAGTGTACCTCTATGTTACAAGAACCTCACAGATTGGGCAGGGAGAGCCCAATGATAGCAACAGTGTGTATGCCATACACACACACACACACACACACACACACACACACACACGGCAGTAGACTAGAGTAGACTAGGTCCATAGTTTCTATTTTGATATCTAGTGTGTTAATTGGTACAAAATGTAGGGATAATAGAATCAGCAATATCCATCAGTGAAAACAGTAAAAAAAAATCATGCATTATGTCTGGCCTAAAATCAAACAATAGGTACTGTCTATGACTTCCACCATATTAATTTTTGCTGTGACATTGGTGGTAGGATAGATCTTATAGGATAGATCTTATATATCTCAATTAGTATTAAGACATGTCAGAGATAGAGTTGAGTGTGTTGAAAGAAGAAGAGAAAGGAGGTAGAAAAGTGTTTGCAATTTCAATGGGTGAATAGGGCAAATGCCTTGGTAGCTAAGGATATGTTGTTAATTTGAAAAAGGAAGAAAACATAGAAGAATATAAAGGAGGAGAGAGAGAGATTGGAATTTGAGTGTCAAGAATAAGGAAAATAGAGAGTGAAATGAGGGAGATATAGTGACAATGATGATACAAAATAAAAATCAAAATAAGCTAATCAGAACACTAACCCTCAAAATACAGAATGAGAAAATAACACCTTCAAAGAACAAAACAAACAAACAAACAAAAAACAGTGACAAAAAGAGAAAACAAGGTAAGAAATGGAGAGAAACAAATATGAATATGTGTAGGAGACCTTGAATCAGTCAGTACACATTCAAATAAAAGAAAACAACAATAGAAAGCCAAAAACAAAAAGCAAAACAGAACGACTACCACAACAAACAAGCAATAACAACAATAAATCTTGGTGAATGTTAAGAAATTAAAAAGTCCTCTCCACTGCGGTGGACAAAACAGTCAGTGGGCATATGTGCTCACTGTGCCCACTGGGTTTACCTCTCTTTCGTCTTGAGCTGTGATCTAGATGTGGGAGAATGGACCCTGGGTTGTGCATTGTTTATTGTGTTGTTCACTAAGAAGGAGGTTGAGGTTCAAGACTTCCCAATTTCCCTTCCTCGGAGAACAGTGTAGGTGGGCTGGGCTGCAGTCCTGGAGGCTAAGTGGCCAGCCTGGGAAGCTGGGTTGTGGACGGGTAGCAGAGCAGCTGGCCATGTCCAGGGCGCAGTTGGATCAGAGCCAGGACTGAGTCCTTCCCACTAGTGGCGAGGCTGCAAGCTGGACCAGCCGGGTTTGAAGCAGCATGTGGAGCCCAGCCACATCCGAGGGGCCCAACTGACCTGCACCAGGTGGGTCAGGACCAGCTGTTGAGTCCTGCAGGCCAGGGAAGCTGTGTGCTGGGAGGGGAAGGCCTGGCATCGAATCAGCAGCTTGGAATGCAGGGCAGGGCTATGCGTCAGCGTCTACACTGCAGACCTAGCCCACCTAACATGGGCCAGGAGGTTGGGGATCAGACTGTTGGGAGGCTGGGGACTGGGTGTTGGAGGGTCCTGGTGGGTGCCAGACTGGTGCCAGATCCAACAGAGACCAGTGGACGCTGGGCTGGGGAGGCAGCCAGGGACCTGGCTGATTCCAGGACCCAGCAGGTGCCAGCCCAGGTGAACCCAGAACCAGCAGCTGCCTGGATGTTGGCTGGGCAAGCGAGAGCCAAATGCCTTCACACCCACCCTTCCAACCTCCCGACCGACCCACCACTATAGCCAGCCCCACCAGTCACTGCAAGCCGCGCACACACACAGCTGGGGAGAGCCTCTCTAACCTGTATTCCCTCCGGCAAAATGCTCCCGGGTTCTTACTTTCCACAGGTTTGATAGCTCAGACCTGCCCACCCCACCTAGCTGCCAACTCACGCACCAGTTTCCGGGGGCTCAGACCCGCAGCAGTCCCGAGATGGCTCCTGGATCAGCTGTCCGGGATGATGGATCAACTTCAGTTGTGAGTTATCTTTACATCCTATTAAGGAGACAGTCTCTGGTTCAGCGAGGGCAGGTTGCCTCTACTCTCAGGATCTTTCACTCTAAACCTCGGGGAGATAAGGTATTCCTGCTGCTTGAGTTCTGAGTTGCCAAGTTAGAAAAAATGCTGCCCTAGTCTAATCCGCCATCGTCCCCCTCCTGGAATAGAATACTGTACCTCTGTGTCTCTCCTGCTTAGGACATTGCCTGGTACTGTCTTCATTGATGATGAGTACTGAGCTCGTCAACTCCATGGAATCGGTGACTGGTTGTCGTAGTCCCTGGTCAGAGCTGGAGCAGTGGCGCTTCCTCCCAGATTTCTTAACCAGCCAGGAGCAGCTGGCATTTATTGAGCATCTGGGAGAAGTCAGGGATCACTGTTGCTCTACATTTATTAGCTAAGTTACTTTTTGCCTGACCCTGTGAGACAGATGCTCCTGTTGTACAGATGGGGAAATAGATCTAGGAACTAGTTACATAGTTAAGACAATATTTGAATGCCAGCCACCTGATGGCACAGCCTATAATTTAAGGCAGCTGTTATATGTTTAATTTAACAAGTCTCTATTGAGCCCTCCTGTGTGCCTTTTTAATCTGTGAGGGTCGACAGTTTGTCCTTTAAGGCAAAATAACAAAGCATCATAGATATTGAGAATTGAGGTCAACTCATGGGGCTCCCAAGTTATTCAGAAAATCGATGCCTAAACACAGCGAGTGACGTGTCTAAGGTCAATCAGTCATGACAAAATCTGATTCAAACCTTGGCCTCTCCTTCCTCTGCTCTTTCAAAGACATGATGAAGTACACAGAAATACTCTGAAAACGATCTGTTCTACAACTTCATGAGATATTTATTATTGCTAATATCATTCCTATCCCACCAGGCACAAATGTTTTTCACACAATAGGTGCCTGACAGACATGTTTAGGTTATAAAAAGTGGACCTACGAATATGATTTAAAACTCAAGGTCTTAGGTAAGAAAGGACTTTTTGGAAATATATATGAAAGGCGTTTTTGCAGGGCCAACATTCCATTAGTACTTCAAATCATTAATCATATTTTGTACTTAAAGTCAACCCGATGCCTTTGCCTGTAAACTTTTAATAGATTGGAAACAGGTGACCTGTTTCCTGGACTCTCCTTCAGTAGCAAAGCACTTGGGAAGACCTATGCTGGATTAGCTCTTGGGGACCAGGCTAATGAGGGCCTGCACTGCCTGCAAAACTGTCCCCTGGAGTCAGGCAGAGGTGTCAGGGAAGCTCATGGCTCAGACTAAAGTCAGTCAGGGGAACAAGATTACCACTTCACGAAGCAGGAACTAAGTCTCCCAGTGTATGTGTACACAGTGACTAGACTAAGGAGAGCATCTCACAGCTCTCCGATTCTAGAGTGTTAATCCAATATCTTTATCCTAATGTCATGATAATTCTATTACAGAGTAAAATTAATGACTAGCAATTTCCACTTCAGTTCTGTAGGAACTGCCTCTACTCTAGAATTGGACTGGGTATCTGGACATTTCATAGGAAGCGTTTGACATGATTTCAGCCCCTGAGAGTCTCTTCACCTATTAGTGTAAGAAATACTAAGATCGAATCTCTAAGAATCTTTTGATTCTTTGATTCTGATAGAGCCCAGGCTGTCAAGCAGAGGAGTTAAGAGCATTAACTTAGCATCTAGACATTTTGGGTTTCAACTCCTGTCTCTGACACTTGCTAGCTGTAACAGTAATTTGAACTTGGCCAAGTTACCTAGTCTCTCTGAGCTTTTGTTCTTCTCTGAAAAATGGGATAATGTTAATGCCTACCTCATAGGGCTGTTCTAGAGATTACATGAGCTGCCATATGCAAAGTCCTAAATCCAGGGTCAGGCATATAATAAGCAGTCTGAGAATAATTGTCATTTCTCTATTAATTGGGGAACTAAGTCTGACTGTGTCAATGTGCCCAGAGGCGGTACAGGCAGCTATAATAGTAAGAGTCAGAATCTGAAGATCTGTTGCTATAATGTTATAGCAGACATGATACCTCTTCCCTTGACTCTTTAAGACTGTAGAAACTAGCCTCAAGCTAACCTGTCAGTACTGAAACAGGCAATACCACTCAAGCTGCCTGCTGTAGGTAGTTGTTTGGATATAACAATCTGTTTTTATTATGTGTGTAAATGAATGTAGTGGTTAGTCAGTGGTGCATACTGATCTAAAGTAAATGAGTCTATTTGAATTAATCAGATCTTCAGTCTATGAAAATTGATGATTTATACTGATATTAGCACAAATTGAAATGATAAATCATTTCAAAATTAGATCCAGTGCACCTTAAGGCTGCAAGAACTCTGGAGATTTGAACACAACTTTGAGACAACTTTAAAATGTAGATTGCCCTGGCTGTATTTGGGGGGCAGAAACAGGGGACAAGAAAACCTGAGGGCAGTGTTGATCCACGTTCTCCAAAGGAATAATGGAAACAGGCCCTGCAAGGTTGTAAAACTGAGAAAAGCGCAAGATAGAGTCAAGGAAAAGAGAAAATTCTGCATTCCTAGTTTGCTTTCTGGCTTGAGACCTTTCTGGCATTGTGAAAAAGAGGAAAGGTTTCTGCTCGTTCTTGCCCTTGGTGGTGTTGGGTAAAATAACTTTGCTGAGGCTGGAAACTTCATCAGAAAAACAGGTTTTGCCATTCTAACCCTGAACTGTTATTATGAGAATTAAACAATATTGGACAAGTAAAGGGAAAAATCTCAGTTTATGATGAGTAGGGTAGTAAGTGATGGAGAATGGAAACCAGACTGCCTGGGCACAAATCCTGGCATTGTTTCTTACCAGCCATGAGACTTTGAGCAAATAACAGCCTCTGAGCCTAGGATCTCTTACTGAGAGAGCGGGGGTGAAAAATAAGGCTCATCTCTTGGGAATAGTGTGAGAATTAAGTGCAAACATGGGATTCCTGTAACTTAGGAGAAACTGCAGATGTTTAAACATGACTATAAATGATTGTCATTAATGTAATCTTGATTCCTGTGTGGCAATATTTGTGGAACTGTCTTAAGAAAGGGAAATTATAGCCAGGCATGGTGGCACATGCCTGTAATCCCAGCAGCTCATGAGGCTGAGACAAGAGGATCACGAGTTCAAAGTCAGCCTCAGCAAAAGCGAGGCACTAAGCAATGGAGTTGGACCCTGTCTTTGAATAAAACACAAAATAGGGCTATGGGTTTACTCATTCTCTACAAAAATCATACTTGATGAATGCTTATAACTAATAATAAGCAAAAAATAAAGTGGTTTCCTCTAGCCAGAGGTAAATCTATGTGTCCTGGCTGGTCAATTTAGTAGCCAGCCCACCTACCACAAAATTGTTGCTCGTTGTCCCCTAGTGCACAACTACAAGAACTTCTGGCAATGGATTCTAAATCAGCAAGCTGTCATTTTAAATGGAGTCCAAAGATAATCAGATGGTCAGTTGCATTTTCCAAAGCACACAGCAGATTTGTTCAGGGATAGCCTCCTGAAGGAGAGTTCCCACATGGGCCCAAGGAAGAAGTACAGGATGGGTAGTCCATCATCATTTGAAACAACCACTGAAATTAGAAAGCAGCCATCATCTCCATTAGCAAAGAAATAGGCAAACACTTTGCTTTGTTTTATTTTTAATGATGCAACTGTTAATATTAGATCTCTAGAAAGTGTTATCAACTGAAAAAGAGGGAAAATAAGTTTCAGATAATTATAAAAATACAAGACTTTTCATGTCAAATAAAACCCAAACACAAAATAACACTTCATATTTTCTGTAAGACATATACATATGCAAATGAATTTTTTAAAAAAACTGAGAAAAGTGAATAACAAAGTAAGCAAAGGAGTTCATTTTGAGAGGAAGGGAAATTAAATTGGGTAGAGGATAAAGGAAATTTTGATTTCTGAAAATTCCAATTTTAATAAAGGTATGTAAGCATTGTTATTATTATTATTATTGTTATCATGTAATAAAAATATTAGTTTGTTTTTACAAAATAGAAAGCATTTTAGTCCATCTACATCAGCTGCAATACTGTAGTGCTAGCTACATGAAAGTGGCATCAGATTTTACAAGTTAAAGGCACAGTCCCCAGCAAGACTGCCCTCTCTGTAAACAGCAGCCGCAAACTCCAGGATCCTCAGGCCACCTGAACTGCGATCAGTGGGGTGCAAATCCAGGGGGTTTTCATGACTCCCCTCTGGTTTGATAATTTTTCTGAATGACTCACAAAACTGAGGAAAATGCTTTTCTTGCTGTTACAATTTAATAATAAAGGATACTACTTCTCATGAACTTCAACAGAGTAAAGTCTGAAAGGGTCCTGAATGCAGATACTCCCTATATTTTCTCTTAGCCTCCAGGACAAGTCATCCTTCAGACACATGAATGTGATCAACAACCAACACACAGCCAAGTGCACACTAATTCTCAATGTCCACCGTTTATATGAGTATCATTGCACAGGCCAGAAGGAAGAAAACACCAGCCAGATGCTCCAACTCAATCTCCAAATGGCTCAAAGCCAATCTCCTAATGACACAGTGTTTCTCTCCAACATAAGGAACCCCCACCCTGAGGCACCTCATTAGCATAAAATCAGGTACATTCTGAGGGGCTTACAAATGAAAAAGGCACAACCTAATTCAAAAGAAAGCCCAAGCCTTTAGTCTTCCTCCCAGAAACTCAGGATAAAGGCGGATGCAACTTTTCACTAAGCAGCACTGACCCTCACCAGCAGCCCTGCACCTACTCACTGCAGCCCAGTGAATCTAGGAAGTGAAGATGTACTTCCCAAGATTGGGGTTCCTGCATTACAAAAGGAAGCTGTGCTTAGACGTGACCACGGAAGAGCTACCTTGCATCACCTGTGTGTATTTTGGAAAACCTATTCTGTCTCCTCAGTGAAAAATTTCTACTTACTTCCCTGTTCCTCTCCCCTTCATTATTACTCTTCATTATAAATTACTCTTCATTATATTTATATCTTGATTAAATATACATCGATTCTGCCATCTTTCTTGGTATTCCAATCTAATGCAAAAAAAAAAAAAATAGAGTTGCCTTTTATCTGTCCCAAATTTCCCTGCAGCAGGATTAATACTTCAAACACACTCAGCATGGACAAGACTCCCCGAACAGACGGATCAGATTCGAATACCAGCTCTGCACATCACACACAGCACAACTAGCTGGGCTCTGCGTGCCTCTTAGTTCTCAGGAGGTGAGCCTGTGTTCTTTCTCATGGCAGTGAGCAAGATACAAGGGACTTGCCACTGGCACACTGTCATTTCCACTCTTTCTTTTTTTTTTTCCTGTTGGGGGTTGAACCGAAGGACACTTTACCGCTGCACTACATCCTCAGCCCTTTTTATTTTTTACTTTTGTTTGTTTGTTTTGAGAGAGTATCACATTAAGTTGCTGAGGCTGGCCTTGAATTTGCTATCTTCCTGCCTCAGACACACCTGGGATAACAGGCGTGCACCACAGCTCCCAACTCTCCACCGCTTTCTTTGCAACAAAGCAAGTCATATTGTTGAATCTTGAGTGGTAGCCACTACGGGTTAAATGATAAAGAATGTCAATATGGAGAAGAGAAGTATTGGGACATTACCACCATAGTCAACCCTTTTTGAGAATTTACAATACAACATGGTCTTTGCTAAGTAGCTTATATGAATTAATATTCAACAGTGTTATTAGGATTTTATAGACCAAGGAAGTTGGACTCAGACAGCTTAAGTACCTAAAAGTCACACAGTTAATAAGAGGTAGAATCTGAGTTTGAATAAAAAAATTATCTGACTCCAGACCCCTTTCTCTTAAAATTATGTATCCTTTGTCAATCCCCCTCCTTTGATAAAGCTGGAATGTTAAACAGAAACCAGAACCATGAGGCATGTGACCCTGGGATGCCCAATTGCCATATGACATAACTCTTTGGGGCTGAGTATCACATTTTCCTCATTATATGGTCCTATTCATCCAAACTCCCTGGTTTTGAATTCCAATTAAATGTGGTTAATGTGCATGAGTTACTTGATATTCCTGTCTTTAATCTTTTTGTCTGTAAAAGGGGAATAAAATTAAAATAGCTACCTTATGGGTTATATAAATTAAATGATGGAATAATTCATGACTATGTAAAACAAGTCCATCTAGCATTAATATAGGGCTTACTATGTGCCAGGCCCTATTCTGCTGGATCAGCTCATTTAATCCTCATAAGGATCTATTTACCTCCCTCCCAGTACCATTATTCTTCTCAGTTTATGCACGAGAAGACTGAGACATCAATAGCTTGACCAACTTTCCCCAGCTTACAGAGCTAATGAGTGGCCGAAACAGAACAATTTGTTTCTTGATGTCTACGTTCAAATGAAGAATAGTCTGCTGTGGTGATGGATGTCATGTCACTGTAGACATGTCACTCAGGGATGATGCCCACATGGGTTCTCTCATGGGGCTGGTTAATCCCCTGGTGCTGGAAGGACAAGCTAATGACCCAAACAGAACCAGGTAAGGGGCTTAAGGATTCTCATTTCCTAAGGAGTGCTGAAACCTCCGGCTGCAGGCCTTCCATTAGGGCTGTTCCTCTCACTGCAGATTAAAAACAAACAACTCTCAAGAGACCCACTTGTCAGGCCCTAAACTGGATCTTCTGGCAGGGAGCTGAGGAGGCACTTAACACTTAAAGTCATGTCTCTGAAGTGTGTGCTGCTTCTACAAAGATTGATCTGCACAGTTCCAAATAAATAAAAATGAGCTAGAGATGAAGGTATCCTTGGCTCTCCAGTCCAGGACACCAGCATGAGCTCCTTCTTCCCACATGTGCAAACCTGGGGCCGCCTTATGGCTGAGGTGCTCCCAAAGTCAAGCCCTGTCCTTTCCAGTGGTTTTCTAAATAAAAACAGGTGAATCACAATAACAGGAATTCATTTTCCTTCCATCAGAGCTATATGATACTGCTAAGAACATAGAGGAAAAGAAAGGTGGATGAGGTAGCCCAAGATCACGTTACTAAGATGTGGTAGGACCCATGTCCAGCCCTATTTTTCTGTCTCCCTTTCCTCTACTTTATCAGCTACAGTAGTGTTTGGGGAGAGCTTGCCTCAATAACAGTGTTCATCTATCTCTAACCAACTGCAAGCTAGAGCCCCCCGAAACATTCCCTATCATTTCTGTCAATAAAAAGGAAAAAGTAAGAATCAGGATAAGGTAAAAAAAAAAAAAAAAGAAAAGAAAAAAAAACAGATTGAAAATACGAGACAAAACTGTCTTCCCTTGAGCTTCTATCACTTAATGTGTGTGTAAGAAATCAGAAGTTCATTCAAAGTGGCATTCTGGGATAAGCCAAGTGATAATGAAATATAAAGATATTGTAATTAGGAATAATGTAATGGTAATGTAAATTAGGAAGCAGGAGCAGAGGCAGTGTTTGCTCATGGCACCATTTCCTCTTCCTCTTGTTAAAGTCTTCACTTTAACTGGGAAGTCACCCTGAAATTAATTGAAGCCATGAAACTGATTTCTGTCCAATAGCATATGGGCAAACATGATGTACATCATTTCCAATCATTCCACCACCAGCAATTTATCCTAGAGAAATATTTGTGCAGTTGCAAAAACATAAAGTCCTCCATGCAGCATTGCTCCTAATAGCATAAAGACCAGAAAGAAGTCCTATAGAGACTAAATAATTACTTTATATGTTTAAGATTTGAAATTCTCTGACTGAAATGATTAAAACAGTTCCAGTTATTATGAGCAGCTTATATCATACTAACTCTTTTCCTGAAAACAACCTAAAAGTTTAAGTGTCTTTTAAAAAGATGCTCCCATGGGATACTTGGCATTTACCTAAGGTAGCAGATAGGGTGTTGAAAACTTATGACCACACAGAAATCTGAACATGAATATTTATACCAACTTTATTTAAAATTGCCAAACCTTGGAAGCAACCAAGATATCTTTCAGTAGATTAGCAGATTTTTAAAAATATGGTATATCCATATTTTTTAAAATGAAATGCTCTATGAAAGAATATGGAGAAAACTTAAATGCACCTTATTAACTGAAAAAAAAATCCATAAGGTCTACAGACTAGATGGTCACAATTATAGGACATTCTGGAAAAGGCAAAACTGTAGAGATAGTAGAAATATATGTAGTTTTGGGGGGATTTAAGAGTAGAAAGAGATTAATAGGTGGAGCACAGGGGATTGGGGGACAGGAAATTTACTCTGTGTAATAATATAACATAAATACATGTAATTATACATTTGTCAAAACTCATAGGGTGTAAAACACCAAGAGGGAACTCTACTATGAACTATGTACTCTGGGAGATAACAAAGTGTTAATGTAGCTTCAGCAGTTATAAAAAACTGTATCCTCTGGGGTGGGAGGTTGATAATGAACAGATTGTGCACATGTAGCAATCTCTGTATCTTCTATTCAATTCTTCTGTGAACATAAAATGTTCCAAAAACATAAAAGATGATTTTTTAAAGTTCAGGAATAAAAAAACAATATTTCTGGAAGGTGTCAGAGAACCACTTAAGGTAGATTAGAATTGGGATGTCAGAATTCCAGAGCGAAAGGAAAAATACAAAGATGAGCCTTACTTCCAATATCATTTTTTCCCCCTTTGGTGTCTTGCCAATCTGCAGCAAGAGGCAAGAGGATAACATAAAGCAGTGGTGCAGAGTGTGTAGCAGTCTCACTGATCTAGGAAGACAAAAGTTAGAATTAAGAATGAGGTTGTGGCTCAGCAGTTGAGTGCTTGCCTTGCATATGTGAGGCACTGGGTTCAATCCTCAGCACCACATAAAAATAAATAAACAAAATAAAGGTATTTGTTCATCTACAACTAAAAAAAAATTAGAAAACAAAATGTTTAAGGCAGCCAGAACTGGGAAAGCCCAGATCACAGAGGAAAGGGCACCACAGAAAAGTGAATCCCCAATTGCATGTGATCCCTCTCCCCAATTATTTCTGACCCCCAAACTAGGCAGTCTTGGAGCTACATAATAAAAACAGCAAGCAGAAGCAGCAGTGAAGAGGCTACAAAGCTAAGTAGATATTTAAACAGCCTTCAGGTGTGAACAGAGAAAAAGTGGAGTCCAGAATCCTACCAGGAGAAAGACCCTATTAGAAAACCAGGTCTTCAGCTGAGGACATTTAGAGGCTATTCCTAAGAAGTAAGGGAACACATTAAAACATGATCCCTAATAAAGCTCTACACCAGACTTATTTGAATCAAGAGGTACTTCCCATATTCTGTATTTTGCTAGGAAAAAAAGGTAAATCCCCCTCCAGCTTAGTAGCATCACCCAGAGCCTCTAAGATTTTCTATAAACTATTGGGCATTTAATAAAAGATTGAAAATCATATCAAGATGAAAGAATAAATAATCAAAAAAGCAAAAGAACTAAAATCAGCATACTATAGTGATGTTTATAGCAGCCCAATTCACAATAAACAAGTTATGGACCCATCTTAGGTGCCTGTCAACAGAAGAATGGATAAAAAAAAGTGGTATATACAGAATGGAGTTTTACTCAGTTATAAAGAAGAGCAAAATTGTTTTATTTGCTGGTAAATGGATGGAACTGGAGAATATCACACTAACTAAAATAAACCAGACTCAGAAAGTCAAAAGTCAAATGTTTTCTCTTGTATGTAGAAGCTAGAGAAAAAATAAGGGGGATGTGGGGCATGAAAATAGAAGGCAGATTGGTAGAAGAGAGGAATGATGATTGAGGAAGGTAGGAGGGATGGGAAGAAGGAGGAAATGTAGCATGAAATTGATTAAATAAAGCAGTGTACATATAAGAGTATGCTATAATGAATTCACCTATATTCATATCTACAAAGTATCAATTTAAAACAGTAAGTAAATAGAAATAAGACTAGTAGAGTTGAGGAGGGGAAAAAGGAGAAGTGGAGAGAAAGAGGAAGTACTGTGGACTGAAATGGAGCAAATTGTGTTCCATGCTGTGGTTGATACAAGAATATTATGTGTGACTATAATGCACTAATCAAAACTTATTCTAAAACCTAAAAGAAAACATAGACAATAGAAACTCACCCAAAGATAATCATATACCTGGGTTTTCAAAATGACTTTAAAGAAATTATCATTAATGAATTCATTAAAATATGATAATATAGGGCTGGGGATGTGGCTCAACTGGTAGCGCGCTTGCCTGGAGTGCATGCGGCCCGGGTTCGATCCTCAGCACCACATACCAACAAAGATGTTGTGTCCGCCGAGAACTAAAAAATAAATATTAAAAATAAAATTCTAAAAAAATATATATATGATAGTATAGAGAGTATTACCATCTAAAAACTGATATCAGAAAAATAACATGTCTTTTCACTAAGATGGCAGCAAAAGTAAAGAAAGAAATTCCTGCCCCCCCCCAAAGACAAAGACAAAGATTCTGGAGCATAAAGGTGTCCACAGCCACAAAAAAAGAAGATCTGCACATCACAACCTCTGGCAGCCCAAGACACTCGACAGCAAAGTATCCTTAGAAGACAGACCCCAGGAAAAATCAAGTTCCTAGGCCTTTATTCTACTCCAAGTTCCCCCTGACCACTGAGTGTACTGTGCAGTAGACCCAAGGCAACAACACACCTGTGCTCATTGTGGATGTCAAGGCCACAATGGCAAATCAAATAGGCCTTGAAAAGACTCTATGACACCAACATGGCCAAGGTAAACACTCTGACCAACCTGATGGAGAAAAGAAGAAATAGGCAAGATGCTTTGGATGTTGCCAACAAAACCATGATCATCTAGAGTTCACCCAGCTAATTCTAAATACACATTTTTTTTTTACAAAAACTCATGAGAAATTCCAAAACTTACAAACATAAGAGCTGAAATTAAAATACAAAGGCAGATTTACAAAAAAAAAAGTAGGGAACTAATGAACTGTAACACAAATGTTTTAAAAATCTATATCTATGCACAGAATGGAAAAATGAATACAGAGAAAAAAAGTAAAAGAAATATCAGAAACATGGAGAAAAGGTCCAACATATGTATAATTGGAGTCCCAGAGAAAGAGAATTGATTAAAAATGTATCTGAACTCTGGCTCAAAGTATTCCCAAGCCAGAAAAAGACAGAAAAACCACAGATTCAAGATTATCTCAGAACCTAAACAACATAGCTTGAACACACACACACACACACCATGAAAGGAACATTATAAATATTTTGTTGCAAAATATTAAGTGAAAATCTTTTTTTTTAAGAGAGAGTGAGAGAGGAGAGAGAGTGAGAGAGAGAGAGAGAGAGAGAGAGAGAGAGAGAGAATTTTTAATATTTATTTTTTAGTTCTCGGCGGACACAACATCTTTGTTGGTATGTGGTGCTGAGGATCGAACCCGGGCTGCACGCATGCCAGGCGAGCGCGCTACCGCTTGAGCCACAACCCCAGCCCGAGTGAAAATCTTAAAAGTGAAAAAATATTTCTTCTAACTTCTTCACAGAAGTTGTGAAAGCAAAAGACAACATAATGAATTTTTAAATACTGAACAAATGTAACTTAATAGTCTAGAAAGCTTCTGTCCATAAAGTAAGAATATCTTTCAAAATAAAGACCAACTACACATTTATAGAAGTAAAAAATAGAAATAATTTTTCACCAGTGGATCTATAAAAAAAACACTCAAAGAAACTTGGTTACTCAGTTACTTTGTTCATGGGAAAAAGAACTTAATATTCTAAAGATACTGGTTTATCCCAAATTGAATTATAGATTTAATTGCAACAAAAACTTCATTAAAAATTAATGAAATAATATTTATGAAAATAAATGTAGAAATAAAGGTAAAGAACAGTGAATATAATCTTGAAGAAGATCAAAGTTTTAAAAAATGTACATTACCAGATACCAATGCAGAAAACTATCATACTCATTGGTAGTTTTCTGCTACTGGAAATAAGATAAACAATGTACTAAAGGAACAAAATACTCAAGAACCAGAACACATTTCTACATATTTCTGATTTATTGCAAGTTCTGTCCATGATAGGCAGTAGAAGAAGCAGTCTTTTCAATAAGTGCTGCTAAGTCAATTAACCTTACCCTTTTCTTCACACCATACACAAAAATCAATTTTAGATGCATTATAGACCTAATTATTACTTGTAAAAAATAACACTTATAGAAGATAAAAGCTTCACTGAAGTAGACAAATATTTCTTTGACAGAACACTGAAAACATTAAGCATAAAATTGAATATGGAGATCAATTGGACAATGAGATACCTTGAAACGTATAAGGGTGAATTGCGAAGTGGGAGAAGACATTTATAATACCTACATCGAATGATGTGTTTATATTCAGAATATGTTAAGAACTAACCCAGGGGTAGGCAGGTAGCTTAGTAGTAGAGCACTTGCTTAGCTCTACCACTAGGTCTATGAGGACCTGGGTTTGATCCCCAGAATTACCAAACATAATTACTGCACATCTGTGTGAATGAAGAGAACCCAATAAAATATAGTCAGAGCAGTTGTCCAGGCACTTCTCAAAGGAGGCCACCCAAATGGGTAATGAGTACATGAAAATGTACTTAGCATCCTGGTCCTAAAGGAAATGTAAACTAAAGCCACAATGAATTACCATAGACAGTCACAACACTGAATACAGTTTAAGTCTTTTTGAAATGCTATACCACGTGTTGACAAAGGCATAGAGCAAATGGAACACTTCTGCACAACCTGTAGAAGTACAAATTCCTTAGAATTCCTTTGAAGAACTGCTGGCATCAGCAATTAATGCTGAACATGCACACAATTTGTCATAGTAATTTCACTTCCACATATGTATCCAAGAAAAAAAAATGTATACGAATAAATATATATAACATATATGTATATGCATTCATCAAAAGATACATGTGTATAATGACATTATTCACAGTAGCCCAAAATAACAATCTAAAAGTCCATCTAAAGCAGAATGACTATATAAATTATTGCATAATCATTTAATGAAATATTATATAACAATAAAATAGACTAGTATTCCATGCAATGGAGTAGAATAATTTCCTAGCCATAACAAAAAGAAAAAAGAAATCAAGACACAGAGTTTGATTCAATTTATTCAAATTATATTAATCTCAGTAAAAGTAAAAACAACCTATGGTGATAGAATTCAAAACAGTAGTTACATTCAGGGAGGATGGTTAATTACTGAGAGGCATAGGAGGGAGAATTCAAGAGTAGTGAAAATCTATATCTTAAATAGAAGTTACATGGGTATGTTCATTTGGAAGAAAAACTCATAAATTATATCTACACTAAAATTTTATTCACTTTACAGTATATGTTTTTGTTTTGTTTTGCTTTGCTTTGTTTGTTTTTGGTACTGGGGATTGAACTCAGGGTCACACAACCACTGAGCCATATCCCAATCCCTATTTTGTATTTTATTTAGAGACAGGATCTCACTGAGTTGCTTAGGGTCTTGCTTTTGCTGAACCTAGCTTTGAACTTGCAATCTTCCTTTCTCAGCCTCCAGAGTCACTGGGATTACAGGTGTGTGTCACCATGCCTGGCTACAGTATATTCTTTAAACATTACATTTACTATGTATTTAAACATTTACTATGTATTTTAAATATCCTAAAGTTTAGATCTACATGTATTGGATGTGAAAATCAAATGTTTGATTTATTGCAAGTTCTGTCCATGAAATGAAGGAGGAGAGTCTTTATATTATAGCTTAGTCTATGATATAAAATGAGAATAGCAAATTGCAGAACAATACAGATGTAAATGAATCTATGTTGGAAAAATAAACTTATAAAGCATAACATCTGCGGATCTGAAGGAACACACTTCCTCTAGTGAATGTTGCAAGGGATAATGAGGAATTTCTCCTCCCTGTCAATCATTTGTGCTCTTTACTATTTTAGTTTTCACAGAAAGCATTAATGGCCTTAGAGATTGGTATTATTTAGAATAAAGCTTCTGGAAAGTTTTTGGAAAAAGGGCTTGAATTTAATTGTAGCTGAAACAAAGACATGACGTTAGAGAGATGGTATTAAAAAATAATTTGAATTTATTCTTGAGCCCTGATGAGACTAGGCACCTGGGAAGAGGAAGTGAGAGGAATCCAGGAGCCTGCAATGTTGAAAAAGGAGGCCACAGCACTCAACCAGCCAGAGTAATCTCAGTGTCAACAGGATGCATTTTAACACAGTGCCAAAAATTACAGCCTATGTTCAGCTCTTCTGCCTCCCTTCCTCTCTGCCCTGCCTCCAACTTTTCCTGTATGCTATATTTTAACCAACTTTATTTCCCTCCAAAGTCTTCTGTATTTCTCTCTCAAGAGTAAAATGTATTCTGCCATATTACTTTCAATTACCATTTAATAATTTATGAAATTACTCAGTATCATACCTGCAGTATTTCAGTCAGGCCCCATTACATTGTAATGAGGTTTGATTTAACATGGTCATTATAAATGCTGCTAAAGGTTAATAGGGAAAAAAAGTTTCATTCCAATGCATTTGATTTCAATCACTTAGGAATAAAACAAGCATCTGTCATTAAGCACAGGACTTCCTCTTCCTGTAAGCAGCAGGGTATGATTATTTCCCTCACAAAAGTTTAGCAGAACATGAAGGACCATGATCAGGTAGAAAGCCAAGCTGTGGGAGGCATGGTGTCCTGCAGAATCGGCCGAGGATTGTGCCATACGTTTTGAGGACAGGACACTTCTTTCTTGTTGAGGACTGTCTTTCACTGGTAGAATATTGAGCATTCCTGACCATTGCTGGCTCATGTCCATAGCATCACAGTTACTGCTACAACCAAAACCAGAGACTCAAAAAATATCAAAATGCCCTCTAGGGGGCAGCACTTCTCCCAGTTCATTACTTGAGCACTAGTTAAACATGGACAGTTCAGCTTTGAAAGTACAGTTTATGACCCTGAGGATCACCTTCCATTACATATAAGAGGAAAGGAGGGGTAAGAGAAGAATAATACAAGTGGAAGAAATGATTTACAGTAGAGGGGGTAGAGAGAGAAAAGGGGAGGGGAGGGGAGGGGAGGGGAAGGGGGATAATAGAGAATAGGAAAGGCAGCAGAATACATCAGTCACTAGAATGGCAATATGTAAATCAATGGAAGTGTAACTGATGTGATACAGCAATCTGTATACTGTATACGGGGTAAAAATGGGAGTTCATAACCCACTTGAATCAAACTGTGAAATATGATATATTAAGAACTATGTAATGTTTTGAACGACCAACAATAAAAAAAATAAAATAAAATACTATGAAAAAAAGAAAGTACAGTTTATGCTAAATAATTTTTTAATGTAGCAATAGAAAATCAAGTCGCCTTTTGTGATCTCAACCGTCCTTTAAGGTGGGTAGATCCCTTACAAGGTGAGCCCTTTCACTGGAGTGCCAGAGGCAGCCCATATCAGTTCCCAAAAATGAATCTAGCAGATGTGTTCCCAGCTCCATTTTCAGTGACCACACGTCACTGAAATCAACCATGGTAGGAATTTCAGGAAAACCAACCATTAGGCATTCACCAATACACCATTGTTCTTCATGGATGTACTAAATAAGCAACCTTCGAAGAAGCTTGGGAGCCCTGAATTGTCATTTCTTATAGAAAGAAAAAAATATGCAGCTTCCAAGGAACAATGGAGAAAGGAGGACATGAGAGCAGGAAGAGAAAAGGAACAAAAAGCAGGAAATTACTGCCTTACTTTGTTGAGACCATCAATCTGCAATAAATTCTTCTTAAATTCTTGAAGTCACAGAGAAACCAGTGAACAGGCTGGATTTTGCCAGAATGAGTCCATTCGTTCATTCCACAAATATTTATTGGTCACCTATCAAGTTCAAAGTACTGTTGTAGACATGAAGTTGCGTGAACATGCAAGTACAGTACACATAATAGTAGAAACACCAGAGAGTGGGGATACCTGGGAAGCACATTCAGAAAACACATAGAAACTTGGTGAGGGATTTCAAATATTTCCTTGAAATTAGTGAAACTCTGAGAAAATCGTATCTGGATATGAAAGGCGCAAGCAACTGAATTCATATAGCAAATGAGAATTCCACAGAGATCCAGTGGGGTCTGTAGCTTCACTGCTGAATATCCCCCAACAGCCCATGTGTTAAAGGCCAGGTCTTCAGGATGAAAGTTTTTGGAGACCTTTAAGAATCCGAGCCTAGATCAGAGACCGCCTTAAATCTTTGGAGGGCATGGCTGCACCATCGTTGTCCCTCACCCCTCTCTGTTTCCTGGCTCAAGGTATAAACACTCACTCCAACATGTGTTCCCGCCATGATGGGTGCTTACCATCTGGGTACTTCCCTTGTCAGACACCCAAAACAGTGGGATCCAGAAACTCCAGAACTGTGAACCAAAATAAACCTCTCTTTAGCTCATAAGTAGCCAGTGTCAAGTATTTTTGTTCTACTGATACCGCAGTGACTAACATAGTGGGGGGTGAAGCAGCCAGTTTCTTAGCCTCCAAGACTGAATTGCTTCCCTTTCCTCAGCCCCAAAGACAGGACCTATCTATCAATCCCTGAATTCTGGCACTCAGTAGATGCCAATTTCAAAGGATCATGATGGTGAGGAATCTGGAATTCATGTCACATGAAGATATGACCCTTGGAAAGACTCAAAGAGAACACAGAATCTGTCTTCAAATGTCTGAGGCTGTCAGAATGGAGAGAAATTAGATATTGTTCTTACCAGCTTGAAGAGTAGGACTAAAACCAATGGTCAGAGATAATAGGATGGCATATTTAATCTCAATAAGAGAAAAAAACTTACCAGCATCCATAGCTCATTGGCAATAAACCAACTACATTGCATCCTACTCCAACATGTTTACAAGAGAAAACCCAAGGGCTTGTGGCTCCTAGAGTTTCCTCATGATCTGTCTGGTTTCTGCCTTAAACACTAGCTCCAAAATCCCCAGCCCTGCCTGGCATTTAATGATCAGCAAAGACCAAACTGCTTGTAGTTTGGCAAGCTGTTTATTCCCATTGCCTTGCTTCTGCATGAAATGTCTTCTCTTCATGATTTGGCCATTTTCTGCTTATATCTTAAGGCTCAACCCAAGTGACTATGACTGGCATGTCCCTCTTCTCTGCTCCCATGACATTCTCCATCCCTGCCCTTCAGCATGCACATAAATAAAATCAATTTCTGACAATATATCTGTTACTATCATGGTTGGAAAGAGCTAAATGGATTTTCAATTCATTTGGGTTCTTTATGGAGTGGTCTATATCAAAGCATAGGCTACTCAGCAAGCACAAAATTCACTTACAATGACCTTGGTAGCTCTCCCAAATGATCATCTTCCAGAGCAGCTGAAGCTGAAGTATAAGAATGGCACACAAAAAAAATATCAATTCATGTGTATTTAAATGCTGTGGCTGGAAGGAAATAAGAATGGCTTTAAACACGAATTCCAAATCAAAACTTTCCAGGACAGATGCTCCATATTGCAGTCACTGTTGGGTTGCTTTTTTCAAGGATGACATTGAGCCACAGTGGAAATATATTCTCCATCAGCACTCAATAAACTGTCTGATGATCTCCTCTTCTCTCCTCAGTCAATTGAATAAAGGCAGAGACCTTGTATGACTTGTTCCCTACCTAGTGGCGAGAAAGGAATCCAAGTCACTGGCCTGAGATCCACTTCTCTCCCAGTGAGCAGAACACCTAAGGAAAGATGCTGCCTACTGTGTGCAGCAACCACAAAGCTCACTTAGAAATATCATTTATGGGGGGTTCATATTTAATTTTTAAGGATAGAGCCAGAGAGCCACAGGGAATGTCTTAGACTTCTCCCTGTTTTACCTGTGTGAGTTGGTTGGGCAAATGCACGAAAGTATCAGTAAACCTTGAACCTGGGGGATACCTCTGATTCATGTGAGTCTCATTTGACAATCCAGTCTTCTGAGTTAGCTCCTAGTACAGTGCCTACCTCAATAAGAACTGGTTAAACTAACTGCCCAGATAGAAAATACCTTTTTTCTAAGTTAGTTTTCATTGCTAGAATTATCACAACTGCAGCCAGAAAACAATCTTTCAAAGATACCATCTGGTGAGATTCTATGTTTGATGGTGGCTCATACTAGATTAAACTTTAAAGGTCTCCAACATTAACATTCCATAGCACGTAATCCATCTTTAGCAGCTGGAATCTCATGCACCTCAGCCTTTCTTCCGACCTCAGCTCAATGCTAAGCAAATTATAATAACATACAGCTCAATTAACATGACTCCTACGAGGCAGAGTGGCTTGAGAGAAAGGCAAGGGCTTACTCTTACCAAGTCACTATAAAAACCCCTGGCATCTTTTTGATATATTGATTTTATAATCATAATCACAATCCTGTAAGATTTTAAGAGAGAGAACATGTTATTATATCTATGAAGAAATAAAATGGAAACGTCATTTTTCCAAGCTCACACAGCTAATATTTGCCAGAGGTGGGTGTTAAATCCAAGGCTTTATCGGAAGCCAATGTTCTTTCCTCAACATTATAGTTTCTGCATTGCACCAGAACCTATCAGGGTCCCAGCTGGCTTAGAAGCACAGTGCCAGAGTTCAGGGAGCAGAGCCTGCAATGAGCAGTGGCCCAGGGCTCCACCTTTGAAGCTGTCCTGCCCCAGCAGCCCTGTGATGGGAGGGGCAGCTCTGAGGACTGCGGAATGGCCTTCAGGTCACTGTTTCATTGTCTGAGAGAATTCTGAGCTTCTCCGAGTTTCAGGGAAGATGATGGATCCCTACAAATTTCATCAAGCCGATGTTCAACCACACTCTTCATGTTCTCCCCACAAATACATTTTCTCATTCTTCTCAATATGTATAGACTGAGAATTTTCTAAGCCTTTCATTTCTGCTACTCTTTGAATTAAAATTTCCATCTTTAAATCGTTTCTCTCCTCTTCTATTTTACTATGAGAGGCAAAGGGAATGGGGAGATTCCTCTAAAATTTTGCTTAGCTAAATCACCTCAGCTGAATATCCAATTTCACTCTTCACAAGTTCTACTTCCAAAACCATAAGGATGTACACACAGTTCAGTCAGGCCCTTGCCAGTTCACACCAAGCCTTACCTCTCCTCCACGTGCAGAGACATGAGTCTCATTCCACTGAGTTCTAGGCAGAATGGCCCTTACCTCCCATTCTCTTGCCAACCATCTGAAAACATGCTCTCTAAGAAGGCAGGCTTTCTCTGCGGCTCTTCTCCATTCCTCCTGAGCCCTCGCCAGAATCGTCCTTAGTATATTCACGAACCTCAGGCTTTTCCCAGTCTGCACTTAGAACTCTTCCAGCCCCCACCATTACCCAGTTCCAAAGTGGCTTTCGCACTTTAGTGGCATTCACATTGGGTGACTAAAAAGAAACAAACAAACAAACAAACAAAAAGAAAGAAATGTATTTCTCACAGTTTGGAGTCTGGAGAGTCCACAATCAAGGCCCTGGAAGATTTGGTGTCTGGTGAAGGCCTGGCTCCAGGTTCACAGGCAGCACCCCCTGCTGTCACATGCCTGAAGGGCAAGGGAACTCTCCAGCATCTTTCTCAGAAGGGCACCAATTTCATTCATGAGGCCTTCACCTTTATGGCTCCTAGAGGTCTCACCTCTAAATAGCATAATACTGGGAATTAGAATTCCACATACTGATTTGCAAATGACACACTAATATGCCAGCCTCACACACAGCATTGGGAATGTTTCATGATAGGTTTTGTGTGTTAGGTATTCTGGTAAGTTTCATAGTATTAATGAGCCATTATAATGATTTTTTTTATTTTTTTATCGATTTAAAAAAAAATGAGCAGAATACATTACAATTCTTATTATATGCACACAGCACAATTTTTCATATCTCTTGTTGTATATAAAGTATGTTGACACTAATTTATGTCTTCATACATGATGGGTAATGATATCCATCAAATTCCATCATCCTTGCTAATCCCTGCCCCCTCCCTTCCCCTCCCACCCCTCTGCCCTATCTAGAGTTCCTGTGTTCCTCCCATGCTCCCCCTCCCTGCCCCACTATGAGTCAGCCTCCTTATGTCAGAGAAAACATTCAGCATTTGATTTTGGGGGGAGTGGCTAACTTCACTTAGCATTATATTCTCTAACTCCATCCATTTACCTGCAAATGACATGATTTTATTCTCTTTTATTGCTGAGTAAAATTCCATTGGGTATATATGCCACATTATTTTTATCCATTCATCAACTGAAGGGCATCTAGGTTGGCTCCACAGTTTAGCTATTGTGAATTGTGCTGCTATAAACATTGATGTGACTGTTTTTAAGTCTTTTGAATATAAACCAAGGAGAGGGATAGCTGGGTCAAATAGTGGTTCTATTCCCAGATTTCCAAGGAATCTCCATACTGCTTTCCATATTGGCTGTACCAATTTGCATTCCCACCAGCAATGTATGAGTGTGCCTTTTACCCCACATCCTCACCAACACTTATTGTTG
Source organism: Spermophilus citellus (assembly GCF_964194105.1). Lineage (NCBI taxonomy): Eukaryota > Metazoa > Chordata > Mammalia > Rodentia > Sciuridae > Spermophilus > Spermophilus citellus. The sequence continues at coordinate 9,412,698 of NC_138189.1, read as the reverse complement.
TTTGCCATTCTGACTGAAGTGAGATGATATCATAGAGTAGTTTTGATTTGCATTTCTCTATTTACTAGAGATTATGAACATTTTTTCATATATTTGTTGATTGGTTGTATATCCTCTTCTGAGAAGTGTCTGTTTAAGTCCTTGGCCCATTTGTTGATTTGGTTATTTGGTTTTTGTTTGTTTGTTTGTTTTGGTGCTTAGCTTTTTGAGTTCTTTATATACCCTAGAGATTAGTGCTCTATCTGATGTGTGAAAGGTAAAAATTTGCTCCCAGGATGTAGGCTCTTTGTTCACCTCACAGATTGTTTCTTTTTCTGAGAAGAAACTTTTTAATTTGATTCCATCCAATTTATTGATTCTTGGTTTTAATTCTTGTGCTATAGGAGTCTTATTAAGGAAGTTGGGGCCTAATCCCACATGATGAAGATTAGGGCCTACTTTTTCTTCTATTAGACTCAAGAGTCTCTGGTTTAATTCCTAGGTCCTTGATCCACTTTGAGTTGAGTTTTGTGCATGGTGAGAGATAGGGGTTTAATTTCATTTTGTTGCATATGGATTTCCAGTTTTCCCAGCACCATTTGTTGAAGATGCTATCTTTTCTCCAATACATGTTCTTGGTGCCTTTGTCTTATATAAGATAGTTGTAATTTTGTAGGTTAGTCTCTGTGCCCTCTATTCTGTACCATTGATCTACCAGTCTGTTTTGGTGTCAATACCATGCTGTTTTTGTTACTGTTGCTCTGTAGTATAGTTTAAGGTCTGGTATAATGATGCCACCGTCTTCACTCTTCCTGCTTAGAATTGCTTTAGTTATTCTGGGTCTCTTATTTTTCCAGATGAATTTCATAATTGCTTTTTCTATTTCTATGAGGAATGCTATTGGGATTTTGATCAGAATTGCATTAAATGTGTATAGTGCTTTTGGTAATATGGTCATTTTGATAACATTAATTGTGCCTATCCAAGAGCAAGGTAGATCTTTCTGTCTTCTAAGGTCTTCCTTTAGGGTTCTTTAGTTTTCATTGTATAGATCTTTCACCTCTTTCATTAATTCCCAAGTATCTTATTTTTTTTTTGAGGTTATTGTAAATGGGGTTGTTTTCCTCATTTCCTTCTCAGAGGATTTGTCACTGATATACAGAAATGCCTTTGATTTATGGGTGATCTTATGTATCTACATCAAATTTTATAATTTCATATCTCTTTCACATTCTTTACCTCATTTTATTTTTCCCAACCATCTTGCAGGATGTACCAGGTGATTAAACCCTTATGCTCATAAGGCTATAAATTCCCCAAGAAGAGAGAGAGTGAAATTTATTGTTGTTTTATATAGTTCTTATAACATCTAGCAGAGGGACTTTTACTCTCAGCTTCACACCTTTAGCTGATTTCTTCATTCATGAATATATGAATTTATATATGTAAATATAAATCATTTATATATGAATATATACAAATTGATCAAACTTTGGGTCCACATTTCAAAATAAAAATTTACCAGAAGGAACTGGACTTAAATGGTTTAATAAACCAGATAAAGGTGAGGAACTGAGAGTAGTCAATGCTTCATGCAAGATGTTACAAAAATTTTATAAAATAGCAAGAAATGTTATTGCCTTCCCCCAGAAAGATTCAACCCATCTTGGAAATAAGGTATGTGATTATGGTTTCAAACAGTGTTCAGTGATAAAAAGCTGTGGGAGCCTCTTCTCCGTTCAATATCAGGAGGTGAATCAGTCTTTAATTAGGAAGCCAGCAGAACTGTGACAACCACACCACACAGGGGAGGAGCTGTGCACACTGTAGATGTTCTTCAGATCTTTGGCTTTAGGAATAATTAACTTTTTGGCTGGAGTATAAATACAGAGATAATTAGGTGACCTTGAAACTTTCCTGCATTAATAGTCAATATTTTCTAAAATAATCCACCTACCCAGAGTTTCATGGTCTTTGTCAGTAGAACAGGGACTAGATTTTCTATAAGAAGAATTCCAACTCTTCACTAAGATCTTGTCATTCTTTCTGGATGCAAAACTCATCTGGATTTCTCAGCCTCTCCTGTAATTCAGTAAGGCCATGTGACTAGGTTTGAGACAATGGATTATGAGAGGAAGTAATGTGCGCCACATCAGGTTTTGGCCCACAAGGCTGTCCAGACTGTGCCATGTTCACTTCCTCAGCTAAAATAACAGGAATTGAGTTAGCCTTGGAACCAGTACATTGAATATGGCAGAGCCAGTAAGTTCCTGAGTCCCTAAAACACCACACAAGGGAGAAATATACCCACTACTTCCAAATGGTAACCACCTCTGCTGACCTGGAATATCCTGGCTAGATTCTCAGGTGAGAAGGAAAATAACTTTGTATTTGAACTACTACATTTTTAGCTTCTTTTGTGCAGCTATTGAACCCACATAAACTAATGTAAATGATAAGGTGCTCTTTAATTGTGAAGGATAATTTTTCTCCAGTATAATTATTCTAAGCTCAGCTCTCTGGCAGTTTAATTTTTATGGTATATGTCAACTTAAGTCAACCTGTTTATTTTAATAACATGTTTTTCACAGGAATGAAAATCTCTGTTCTACCACTCGGCAATTTCTCTTAAAATATAGCTTTTATCACTTCAATTCAAAAGCAAGGAAAGTCAGTGGCTCCTAACTCCAACTCTACACACTTTGGCAAGATCTGATGTGAGAAATAAAGTAGTCACACCCTGTGCAAAGAGGTAGTTTATGGAATAGTTTGACTACTATTTAAAGCCAAATAAACTGAGATCCAGAGAGGGTGATTTAGGTTTATCAAGGAAGCCCACCCCAATTAGCCTGGCTACTTTTAAAAGAACATTGGTGGGAAAAGACACCAGATTGAAATTTGTTAAATATGCTCTTTTGGAATCCAATAGATACATATGGGCTTCTGGCCTCTCCTGCTCTGATGCATCCCAAATATCACTTTCACATTACTCTTCATGAAACACCACCTATTCTGGCTTTTCCCAGTATCAAGAAATTACATCACCTCTCTGCTCTTCTTGAACCTGTCCTTTAAGAACCCCCCCCATGACCTGTCCCTACTTGCCCTCTACCTTATTTCCCACCATTCTCCCTCCGTCTCTTCCTCTTCTCCACATTCACCAAACTTGTGATGTTCTTAACACTCCTGCCTGAAGTTCACTCATCTCTGCTTCTGCACCCCTCTAAGTCCTGCTCAGGTGGATTCTACCTATGCTAATATTGGAAGATGATGCTAAAAATTGCAGCCACATCAATGCTTTTTCATTTCTGAAGTCAATGGCCTTGCACCTCAGTACTACCCATGGCTGCTTCATTATTCTCTACTTTGTTTTAAGCATTTCTCTTTCGTTGTCTATTGTGGATTTAAATTCCACAAGGAGAAAAATTTTCACATTAAGAGACACCACAGTTGACACCAAGATATCCAGGGAGTGTGGTTCTAGTTCTGGACCTTCTACTGACTGAACTTGAGAAAGTTACTTGAGATCCCTGGTCCTCATTTCCGCATTATTAGAAATAAGTTTGAATAAATTATCCAAGCCTATCATTGGAATAAATATACTTTATATTCACGTGGTCACTAATTCCATTTGTCAGCCTCTGATACATGTCACACGTGACTCTAGCTACTGAGAATTCACTGGCCATTTATTTTATTTGCTTTTCATAATCTAGATGAAAAAGTTTGCTTTGGAAAGTGGTAAGCTCCCTGCAATTGATACCACTCAATCAGAAGCTAATGAGGAGTTTGCTCAGAAGTAGTGGAAGTTGCAGCAAGGACCAGTAGCCTGCAGAGGCTTGAACAGATTGTGCTGTTGAGGAGTTAGGGTGCTGCTCATAATTCCTTTGGAGTTCTGACAAATAAGGTACAGTCACAGGGACCATTTGTAAAACAGGAGGCAAACTATCAACTGGTGTGTGCTAGTCAGCTCTGGCTACTATAACAAAACACCCTAGGCTGGGTGCCCAAACAACAGGTGTTTATTTCTCATAGTTACAGAGGATGAAAATCAAAGATGGAGATACTGACATACTCGATTCCTAATAAGAGCCCTCTTCCTGAATTGAAGACACCCACTGTCTCCTTGTATCCTCCCATGGGGCCGGGGGGGAGAGAAAGCATGGCTCTTTCTTCCTCTTCATCTTCAAACTCAAATCCCATCATGGAGGTCCACTCTCATGGCCTCATCTAAACCTAATCACCCAATGGCTCCACCTCCAATGCCATCACACTGTGGTTCAGGCTTCAACACATGAATTTTGGGAGACACAAACATTCAGTCCATGGCATGTTTTGATCAACTAATATAAATTAATTGCATTTGTACATGACTATATATAATCATATACATAACAATTAAATACAAATTTATAATAGTCATGCAGGCATAAGATATTCCACAACCCAGTCCTGATAAAATGTGGACTGGAGAATGTGACTAGTAGGACAAAGCCCCCTCTCACCTAGCAAACATACCTTGAGGGACATTGACGGGGTGGGTGCAAAGGGAAAATGAGCCTGGAGAACAACCTGAGTGACCTTCCCCAAATCAGATGCATAAAGAGGACCAAGGTCCACCTCTGCTATTGAGTCAGGGGTAGGACAAGGAGACAGGTCTCTACCTGCTTTAACTTTCCATGGAGTGAACCCATTTCACAGTCTAAGCATGAGCCAAGGAAGACACCTCCAATAAAGTAGGTCCTGCCTTTTATCCTGAAAGGGAAGGGAACACCACAAATGATCCTTGCATTCTCCCCTATCAATGTAGGAGGTAAGGAAATGATTCACTTCCAGTCATTCCCAGCATCCTTCAAAAATACAATATCAAGTTTAATCTTCTACAGCATCTAGCACAATAGAGGGCTAACGATCAGACCATCTTTGTGCCACAATGCCAGGCCCATAATAAAATAGGCCTCCATTGCCATCCATGGTCCATGGACCTGTCCTAAAAGAGCTGCAGAAACTTCTGTGAATCAGGTCCCCATCTCTCATGGTAAGCATCTAGCGCATGGTCTTGCACTGCTGGGTTCTCCGTTCTTAACTTCAGGCCCAATGCAGTTCAAGGTCTCCCTCCATCTGTGCAACCCCAACCCATCCTGGGAAATGCTCCAGCCTAGTCCCAGCTTCTCAGCCAGAACTCTTGCCCAACTCCCTGCCCTGTGCCTATGAGGACACCCCTTGAAGCAAACCCAGACACGGGAGAGGAGTCCAGTAAATGGCTGCTCATTTTAACATATCATTCACCATCTTGAATAGTTAAGAGCTGAGTAATAAGCTAGTCTTTACCTCCCTTTTCTTTAAATTCCTAATAGTAACAGTAACATAAAAATCAACTTCTCACTATAATTGAAGTGTCTGCAAATGAACTCACATGCACTATGTTCTTTGACCCTCAGTGCAACCTCTATGCTACACACTTCTATCGTCAGCCCTCTTTTATAGTCAGAAACCAAGGTTCAGAAAGTCTGGGACTTTGGCCAAGGACCCACAGCACGTGAGAGGTAATAGAGCACAAGTTACCCTGTGTCTTTACAACTTTAGACCCTAACCCTGCACTCTTCGTGAAAACACTGAGCCTTGCCCTCAAGCCTTCCCCTTTTCTTGGGTGATGATGTGGTCTACATCATACCTGGAGGATTATGAAACCCTCCCTTTTCATGTTCTGCTACTGTTCTCCCAAACACTTCTCTCTGTCTTCCTTCACTGGGTCAGAGTGGCCAAGAAGTAGAAAGGCAGTTTCCAGCCCCAGCAGTGGGGACCATGCACAAGTTATACAGCATTGATGATTTGTACCTTCTCATCTGCAAAATGGGAATAACCTCCCAGCTTTGTCTTCTCCAGCCAATTACCTAAAGTCATGTGAAGGTTCAGCAAGATGATGCATGTGAGAGCATCATGAGAACACAGAACAGCCGACACAAAATAAGATGCACTAGGCCACTTGTCCTGCATCTGCTGAGCATCAACATGACCCAGAGGGCTTGGCCTGTGAAAACCCAGACTGCTGGAGCCCATCCTCAGATTCTCTGCTTAGCTGTCTGGGATGGGTCTGGGAATTGACAGTTCTAACAGTTCCCAGCTGCTGCTGCTGCTGCTGCTGCTGCTGGTTACCAGGCATGTTTGAGAGCTACCTCCCTGTGTCAATCTCCTCCCTGATCAGAGTACCATCAAAGTCATCTCCTTCTGTGTGAAGGAGGGTGATAGTGTGCATTGAATTTTGATCCCTAACAGCCACCCTAGGAACACCTCAAACACACAATAGGAAACTCTCCTTCTCAGGGAAGTTATTTATACCCTGCTAAGCTCCTGATGGGTTGACTGGAGGTGTCAAGCTGGGGAGCCCTGGTGAGAGCTGAGCACCAGGGTGGATGAGATGCACAGGTAAAGTTACAGCAGCCCCCAAACAGGATGGGAGCATGAGTCACAGCGGGAGATCTGAGAAGCAATATTATGACAGAGAGGACTGCAAGGCCAGGGACAGCTAGCTCAGCGACAAACTCTCTCATCCTCAGGAACAAAAGCACACCATGTGCTTCGAGCAAACCTCCAGGGAATGTTCTAGCCCAGATCTGCTGACAGGCTGGTGGGAGTTTTTCTCTTCTGCAGTGAGGGAGCCATTCTCCCGGATGCCTTTCAGAGGGTGGCTGTGGCCCACAACATCGTCATTTCCCCTGGAAAATGTCCTCTCCTTCTCTCATTCTCATTCACCATCCTGTGCTCCCTAAAGGAGAAAGAGAGAAAGAAAATGAAGAGCGATCCTCCACCTGTTCCTCCAGCCATCGCATGACCATGGGTCTGGAACACCAGGTCGGGGTCCAGGTGCAGCCTCTCTCCTGCCCGACTCAACTGCCCACAGTGGGCTGCTGTGGTTCCGGGTGACGAGGGCACTTGGTAGCCTGGTGCCCCAGCTGTGGGCACTGAGGTGCCACTATGATGTGGATTAAGCACTGTCTTCTCTGTGTTATGGGAAGACTGGGACTGGGACTTAGATGCCTGTAGGTCACTCGACGGCCATGGCTGTCCTCAGAATCTCCATGGGGAATGGGGCAAGTGCAAAGCCAGCCACCCTTGCTGCTCTTCCTTGATATTCTGCCTCCAAAGCTCTCTGGGTTATTCTACCGCCCTCTTGCCTGGTCACAGAACAGTCTGGACTCTTCAGATATGCAAGTGAATCATTTTCCATCCATCAGAGATGAGACTTAAATAAATAAAAAGGTACTTCGTGGGGCGGCTGGGCCTAATGATAAGCAATTATAGGAAGCCAAATGAAGGCAGTGCTTTGTGCGGGGCCTGTGAAATTGGTTAAGCAAAAAGAATAATGGCCCGTTTCGGTGATTCATCCCTTTGCTCATTTCAGAGGGAGCATTATCTCAGTTAAGTGATGCAATTAATATGAAAATGAGGGAATCATTGTTTAAGGAGATGAGGGGAGAGTGGGGAGGGGGCCTGGATGCCACAGTGGGGAAGAATAAGGGCCAGCAAGATGGAGATTTGCATAGGTCAGTAGCAATGTGACGCCTTCAGCGTGCATTCAAAGCTGAGCTTGCATTGTGATACGTCGCCATTAAATTCTCATTACGGTGACCTGTGTCCAGCACAATTCAATTTTTCAGAATCTTAATGATAAAAAGTTAATTACTTTAAGGTGAAAACCTTTTGTACTGGGCCCTAAAATAAAACACAGAAAGGGCACTCTGAGTCCCTTCAGACACTGCAGGTAGAACCAGGGAGGCTTAATTTACTGTTTTATTAACCATAACATGATTTGCAGGTTGATTTTTTTTTGTAAGCTTTGCAGATCTTTTGTAACAGAGTCAAGAGTGATAAATAGGGTACTTGTCTTCTCTTCACTTTTTTTTTCCCTTCCTAGGTTCTCTGTTGGTATTTTTCCACTCAGTATCATCCAGAAAATATTCCAAGGACTGGTTGACATCCTTGGACACAGAGTGGGAAGAGAAGAGGGAACTTGAGTGCAGCATGTGACAAGGAGAGCTGGGAATCTGGAGCTGTCTGGCGGGACTCTGATGACAGGGAGGCATCATCTCTTGGTGTCCGGGTGCCGAAGACATTTCATTCCCACAGGACTCCAAGCAGAGGGGAAAGGGACAGAGTCTGGTTTCACATCTAGCTTCTGCTGTCTTTCTGCTCTGTGTCCCTGAGCCAATGACCTGACTTTCCAGAGTTTCAGCATTCTCGTGGTGTGGGAAGGATGATGTCACCTTCCTTATAGGAACCGTGGAGAGGATTTGACATCAAGCACATCCAGGGGTTCATACCAGGTTGGGGTGGGGGGGAGAAGAGAATCATTATGGTCTTCATCGTTACCAGAGCGTCAGAACTTACACCTCACCTGTGAGAGGGATGCAGTCAGCATCGGTTCCCCTCCCACACCGAGCTTCCATTTCTTCTTTTTTAAGTCCATAAGGTAAATTGTGATTTTTAGGTCCTGACAATCTAGACCCTGCTGACTCCATTCAACACCAGAAATCCTCAAAGTAGGGGAAGCTGATGGGTTTCTCAAACTTGAATAAAAACAGTAAGGATCAAGGAGCAAGAGAAGGTGACTAGGCCCGCTGGAGGTGGGATGGACAGGTAGAGAAACATCAACCCAGAGGAGATGTCCAGGCCAAATCACCGCCAGCCAATGGACACGAAGACAGCATGAGAATGGCACCTTGGATGCTTCGGTCAGCTGAAGGGGCATATGTAGGACTTCCTCCTCATTGAGACTCTAAACAGTCAACTAAATGGTGTCCCCACTTCTAGTCTTCTGCAAGAGGACAGTTGCCCTTTAGAGCAATAGAAATGATTGTACTAATACGGAAGGCAATAAAAGGAGCTGTGATTCTTGGTGTTCATTTTGTGTTCTTTATGGTGCAGAGAATCCTTCACAATCATCCACACTAAGTCCACAAAACAAAGAGAGATAAAAAAAATATATTCATCTATACATATAAATATTTAAATATATAAACATATGTAAATATAATACATACATTTATTCAAGGGAAGTATGTATATATGTACGTATGAACGTATGTATGTATGTACATATATATGTTTCTTTAGTAGCAGGAAAACCTAATTTACAATTCTGGCATCTTGATGAATACACAAACTCCCACAGATACTGACCCAGACGCACCACTATATCCACCTCGGAGGCAGAACATTTAGTGAGATGACACAACGTGCCACAGGTCCTACTCTAAACACCTCCAGCAGAAGTTTCCCACAGTGGGCTCCACTGTGGAGACCAGGAAAAATTCCAAGACCTGAGAGCACCATATCAAAGAGAGAGGGCAGGCATATGCTACCGGAGCAGCATAAAAGATTCCTTATGCAGGGGGAAGAAGGTGTGTTCATAAAATGAGCAGCTGGGGGGGTGCAGTTTGAAGATCTAAAAGAAATTTTTAAAAAACTGACAATGAAATACCAACTATTAAAAAAAGAATACAATATCAGAGAATAAAGTTGAAACAGGAGGAAGACTGAAATCAGAGCCTCCACCTGCACCTGCACTTGTCTGGAAGCCACTGGTATGCTTCCTGCTGGGACCCAAAACATGCCTGAATCCATTTGTGAGCCTCAGGAACTTGTGACCAAGAGGAATATCCCAAAATAGTAACCTTGGACTTATGAAGGAATTTATCTCATCTTCAACCAATTTGACTCATTTTTTGGATCAAGACATTGGATCTTAAAGATACTCAGCATTCTGTGCTGGGGGGGTCCTCAGCATGGCTTAGCATGCAGATCCCCTGGGGAGTCTGCAAGATCCATGTGACTGGATGAGATGCCTGGAGCTGAAGCTGGCCATCAGTGTTTTCAGCAAGTGGTCCACAAAATTCTTATGACAGACAGGAAGATGCCTGCAGGACACAAGCAAATTGGGGAGCACTGTTCTTTGGAGCCCAAAATGATCTATTTCTCTAAAAGCCCAACACTATATATGTGCCCTTGTCTGTTAACCTTCCTGAAACACTTTTTACAAACAAATTTATTCATTAGATAGGTGTATAGTGAGTAGGCACAATGATGGTAAGTGAAGAATGAGGTAGAATCCCTGATCTCTCTCAAAGAATGGAAAATGTGGTGTGGTACAGGCCAGGAGGCTAGGAATGCAACAGATCTAGGAGGATGTACAGCCTCGTACAGAGAAGGAGGCTGTGGAGTTGGACCTCCATCTTCTATGATGGAGAACGGCTTCATGAAAGACATGGAGTTGGACCTGGGCCTTAAAGAATGAGCCAGATTTAAATATAGGTGGGAGAGGGAGAGGTTGTCCTTGCTGAAGAAAAGCCACAAGGAAGTTCAGGAAGCAATGAGAAGGCACATGTGTGGGGACCAGGGCCACTGGCCTGTGGAAGGCACACCGTCTGCGACAGATTGTGGTAGGCCTTGGGCCTCTCACAGGATGTCGAGCTATTGCTGGCAGGCTCTGTGGTGACAGTAAAGGTGTTTAAGGATGAGAGTGGTCCTGATTCAAACCCTGTCATGGGAATTGAAGTTTTCTAAAGTATAAACCAAAAAATCCAAGAGGCAGAGGACCAGAAGAGGAGGCATCATGGGGTTGACTATTCATGGTCCCAATGAGAAGATGCAGGCTGAACAGGGACAGGTGCTCAAGGAGTGGGCGGGAGGGGCTGGGCCAACTGCCATCTCATGTAGGCCACTTACGAGATGCGCGCCCTAGGGCAAAAGCAGTTCATCTCCCTGGGCCTCAGTGTTCCCCTCTGCAAATGAGATGAATTTACCTGTCAATTCTCCTTCTCAGGATTATTATGGCATGTGTCATCACAGAAATCCTGCAAAGGGCTTCATAGGTACACAGAATTATTGACATTAGAGATGATTCAAGGTGTCTGTCCAAGGAAGGGAAGGCCACAAGAGACAATGGGGAGACCAGCAACTCCGCAGGACTGAAGGCCGCCCCCCCCCATGCTCACGCCCCCCCTCACGTGTGGGTTGATGGAAGCTCTTATCAAGTCTCTGCACACACAATTCAGACAACCCTAAATCAACGGCCATTTCTTTGTCTTAGTCATTTTAGGCTTTAAGCTCATCTTTTACAATACTAATGCATCTTAGCTCACAGATTCTCCCACTAGGCACACATCCCAGCAGCTGGGTTTATTTAGAAAGTAACAGAAAAATCCACCTCTTACCTGAAGCTTAATATCTGTAGGCAAATGAGTGAATGGTACAGATTTTCTTATTAAGCAAATGAACCGTCTTCCCTGACAGGAGAAAAGAAGCCGGTACAAAATGTAGATCCTTGGGGACAAGACTTGGGCTGTTGTGCTGAATGTGTATTTCATTCTTCCCTGTCAGGCAAAGGTGTCTGCAGGAGGGAACTATTCAGCATTTCAGTGATGTATCTGCCTTCAGCAGGAGACCTTGAGGGGCTTTCAGCAGGAATTTTCACCGAGTTCTCCACTTGCCCTCCATTCGTCTTTTCTCCCTCATCTGTCCCCAGAGCTCCCGCTAAGCCCCTCTCCCAAAGCCCAGTCGTTTGCACATGAATACCATACAGAAACCTCTGGCTGCAAACACCCCCACGCTGAAGTTTTTTGGCTCCAACAGCGGCTCTTCCCCTGTTTGCTTTCTGAAAAGCCCATCAACAACCCACTCCCCCAGCTCAGAGTCCTCATCTAAGCCTCACTCTTAACCCTAAAGTCCCTCTGGTACTGCAGTGGTCCTGAGGCTGATCTCCCAGGCCACATAAATGACAGGAGAAGGGCTCAGCCAGGACAAAAGGGTCCCAACCTGCAACCCATTGCTCTTTCCTGCCACCCCACGGAATCCCTTGACTAACCTCAGGGTACAGACATGTCAAGAAGGAAGAAAGAGGCCTCTGACCGGCTCTGAATCAGGATGTGGTACTAAAATCAGGAATGCAGAGTAGCTAAGCAATGGCCTACTGATTGATGGAGAGACCAGAAAACCGGGATATTAATTAGGATCCTTATATTCCTTAATAATGAGATTCAATTGACTTATAACCAGTTATAAGCTCACTGTCTTTTGTTCTGCATTGCTAATTGTACTTATTCATTTTTACAGTGGCTAAATTATAAGATATGCTATGGTTGTGAAAGAAAAGGAAGGATTTATGCATCTTCTATGTGAAGCTGTGCGATGCAAATGAAATTTAAAGTGTTAAAAGCGTTCGTGAGAAAGCCAATGTTATTCTCCCTCGCTCATAGGTCCTTGGTTCCCTGGATAAAAATCCTTGATGAAGGAGAAAGTCAGGACAGACATTTCATGCCGCAGCGATCTATTGCACACGGGTGTCAATGTGCCACTCGGGTGTTCTAAAGTAGTTTGTGATTTGACAATTGATCCAGGAATTGTTTCACAACCACCTGCTGGGGGTCCCAAACAGTCTTATCTACCCAAATCCTAATACAAGAGACCAGTCTCCAAAGAGCAGAGTCACAATCACTGTTTGTGTCATTGTGATCATCATTATCGATTTTATCCAACATGCTGCATGACCTGGAGAAAGCTCACACCTCCATTTCTGGTTTGTGACATGGGAGAGAGAGGAGAGTAGCTCCTGCTTCCATAACAGAGGGCCTCAGTCCCAGAGAGCACTCAGTTTGTAGGAGCCACTGGTGGCACTAAGCAGAATAATATGTCAAGCCAGAGATTTCCTGTCATGTCTCCCTGACAGAGGGATCTCCACTACAGTCCCATTTCTGTCTTTCAGGGGAGCCATCTCCACTTGGCTTAGGCAAGGAGAATGAATCAACTCAGCATTTCACTCCTCAGGATGCTCCCCAGTATTCACCAGGAGGTTGCCTTTTTACAGCCCCAGATATGCTACCTCTCCAGGAATCACAGGGCTAGCACTTACGCATGTAGTAATGTTGGGCAAAGGTTACTGTCACAGACATTATAAGAATCTCCCTTGTGAAGGACCCTACCCTTTTGTTTTGTAAGAAGATAAACGTCTACTTAGGAAAATCACAAGTTCAAGGCCAGTCTGGGCAACTTAGCAAGACCCTGTCATAAAATAAAATAAAATACTACAGTGACACAGCCACATCAATGTTTATAGCAGCTCAATTCACAATAGCCCAACTATGGATCCAACCTAGATGCCCTTCAACAGATGAATGGATAAAGAAAATGTGGTATATTTACACAATGGAATATCATTCAGCTTTAAAAAGGAATGATATTATGGCATTTACAAGTCAATAGATGGAGCTGGAGAATATTATACTAAGTGAATTAAGCCAATACAAAAAAATGAAAGGCCAAATGTATTCTCTGATATGTGAATGCTAGTTTCACAATAAGGGGTGGGAGGCTAGGGAAAAATAGAGATACTTTGGATTAGGTAGATGGGAGTGAAGGGACAGGAGTGGGTATGGGGGGTAGAAGGATAATTGAATGAATCAGACATTATTAATCTATGTACATATATAATTGCACGACAAGTGTAATTCTACACCATGTACAAACGAAAGAATGAGAAGTTATACTCCATTGTGTTTGTGATATCAAAATGCTTTCTACTTTCATGTATAAATAATCAGAATAATTTTTTTAAAGGACTGGGGAGGTAGCTCCCTGGTAAGGTGCTTGCTTATCATGTAAAAACCGTGGGGTGCAGCTCCAGGGCCAGAAATGGAGGAGAAGGAGGAGAAGGAAGAGGGTGAGAAAGGAGGAAAGAGGAGGAGAAAAGGGAGGAGGAGAAAATGCAGGTCAGGTAATTTAGCTGAAGGGTAAGGCCTCAAGGAACATGCACAACATGCTTTCTGTGCAACTTCCTGAAGAAGATTGGAAAGGAGGGGCAATGAGGGAAGGAGGGAGGAAGAGAGAGAGGAAGAGAGTCTGATTTTCCTGGCTGAGTGGACTTGGCTTGTTGAACGCCCACTTGTTCTTGGCTCTATAAATCTAGGGACACCAGCTGGAGAGGAGGAACTCGATCTGCTTCACAAAGAGACGCAGAACTTGGAGTTCTCTCAAAGGAGACCCAAGGAAAAGAGGGACGGAGGCTTCCTTCTGCATGGAGACCAGAGGAAGCCAGTCACAGGGAGTGGCACTTGGTGAATGTGACTTTTTCTAGTGTTTAGATACAAACTGATAGAGCCATTGCTTCTGCCTGCCCTGGCTTTCTGCAGGGTGGAAATCATAGGCCTAGGGCTGAGGTGACGCCTGCAAAATACATAATGAGGTTACATTAGAACAAGCCCAGTGGGGTCTCTCCACAGTTGAAGGATTGAGCGATTGACATGCCCACACTGAAGCCCCACCATTCCGTGCACGGGTTTGTCACATTTTCACGTCTCTGCAGTCAGGATTCTTCTTACACCTGGCGGTGTGTTCACATGAGTTGGAACCTCGCTCCTTTTTTCCCTTTCTGTTTCTTAGAGGTAAGCAGAGACAGGTGTGTCTTACGATCAGTGTCATCTCAGATTCTATGAAAATGGCACTTGCTTTGATAAGTGCCAGTGGCCTCACTCTCCACACCGTATTCCACCCACACTGGCATCATCAGGTTCAAGTGCTGGATTCCAGGCCTGCAGAGACACACCTCTTCATCTTTTCTAACTGCCACCTCTCAGAGCCTGGAGAATTCCCCTCAGTCTCCAGCATGTGACAGCACCGTCAGGTTTAATTCTGCCTAACACTTTTGCCCCCAGCTGCTCAGCTGGCTAATGATGTGCTTTGACTCACTTGCTGGGTCATGAATATTTTGACTTTTTTTCGCTCTCTTATCATCACAAGGAAGGTAATTTCAAACACCCGCACCTCCATAAACAAATAAGTCCCGTTGTATTATTTTGTGTCTCTGCAAGATTTGTGGTGCATTCTTCCTATTTGCTCCCCAAGCCTGAGAAAAAAGGGAACTTATATGCTTTTTTTATTTCACATTTTTCTTCTAAAGGAGAGCCTTGATCTTTCTAATTCCATTTTAGCTTAGTTGAAGTCTTTGGGGACAAAAAATCCAATACAGAGCTTTTAGTAGGATAATAAGCATGGCACAATGAGACCTTTTCCTCAATGATGCTACAAATCATTAATAGAACCTACAAAACACACACACACACACACACACACAATGCTTGACATATTTGGATTTTTTATTAAAGATCACAATTTTGTACCTAGGTAGATAAATAGACAGTATGTGGTTGAGGCAACAGTGGTGTGTTAGTCAGCTTTTCATTGCTGTAATCAAATACCTGACAAAAACAACTTAGAGAAATAAAAGTTTACTTGGGCTCACAGTTTCAGAGGCCTCAATCTACGGTCAGCCGACTCCTTGGCTATGGGCCTGAGGCGTGGCAGGGGAAAACCACTCAGCCTATGACAGCTGGAAAGAAAGAGAAAGAGATAACCCAGCACAAAATATAACCCCCAAGTTCACTCCATCAATGATGTCCTTCCTCCAACCACACTCTGCCCACCTAGAGTCACCACGCAGTAATCCACTCAGATTATTAACCATCAAATGGATGAATCCACTGGTTGTGTTACAGCTCTCATCATCCCATCACTTCACCTCTAAACATTCCTGCTGTAACATCCGAGCCTTTGTGGGACACCGCAGGTCCAAACCGTAGCAGCTGGCATCTGTAATGCATGAGCATTAACCAAGACCCTTCATGCACAAAGATTTAACAAGACAAGGGCAAGCAAACAAAGGAGGCGTCTACCATGGACCTTGTTCTTTGGGTCACTAAATGGAGATTGGCACTAGTTGGCCTCACAGATCACTCACCCCACACGGCAGGCACTCAGACCCAAGATCACTAACACTCGTGACAATTCCTCAAGGGAGGTTCTGCCATCCAAAAGGTTATGTGATGTGCCCAAAGTCCTGAGACCAACATACACTAGGACCAAAAATCAAACCCAGGACTGTCCACTGCCCAAGCTCTTACCCTCCCCCTCCACGCCTTGCCTCTCATTTTGGGGCTGTCAATCCAGGTCCCCACCCTCAGCAAAGTCCCCCCCACCCCCACACACACACCCCACCCCCGCTCCCTCGTGCTAGGGCTCCTTCTGAGAATGAAAACGGCAGCCACACCCCCGATCTCCAGGTGGTGAGTAACCTGCTCTGTGCATCTGACCTTGTGTTCTCCGTTCAGTGCTGACAGGTAGCAGCCGTCCTTCCTTTATGAAAACGTCAGGGAGCCATCCTCCTGGAGAAAAGGTGATGCTGACATTCTACTTTTCTTGTGACTCCCCGGGGAATGCTTAATCCCCTTGACCTTGTAGCTATTTAAAAGGAGCCAATCCCCAGCCTTGTCAGTCAGTGACAGCAGCACTTCTTCTAAGGGACCCGACAGGGGCACAGTTTGCAATGGGGGAGGGTAACAACTGGCTGGCGTTTGAGAAGTCAATGGGGTTTCTCAGTGATCATTAGTCATCAAGGGTACTTGACGGTACGTCTTCCCTGTGTTGTATGGAGTCAAAGCAAATGCCACACACAAATACTCAAAAGAAGCTGATGAGATGCCGCTTTCTGCCAAAGAATTGGAGGATGCTCCTCTCGATTTGGTTTTTCGGGCTCCCAAAATTGAATATTACAATATTATTAAGAATCATTAAAGCACAATAGCTGTGGACATTAATTAATAACTATTCCTTACAAAGCCAGATGGTGAACTTGGTGCTTTATCTACATAATCCAATTGTGTCCTAAAAACTGTCCACGCATAAGATTACTCCCATTGTACAGGTGAAAAAAAGTTGAGAATAAGCCACAAACCTAGTACTCACTTATGATGACAGTATAGAAACTGAGAGAGTTTAGAGACTTTTATGAGCATCAGACACTGACATCACAAGCAAGCAACACTAAATTTTTCTAGCAATTTGTTTTTACTATATTTTATAAAAATAGCAATTGGAATTTTATTTATTTTTCCTTATAGATGGTTCTAGAAACACTGTTTCAAGAACATTCTCCCTCTAGAATGATGGTCAAATGGTAGGAATCAAACAGACTGGCATTATTCTAACTTGCACTTAAATCATTAAGTTAGAATCATTGCCCATCAAAGTGGCAGGACTTCCAGAGTGACTGGTGGGGCCAGGCATCTGTATTAGGGAAAGCTCTGCAGAAGGTGGGAGCTTTGTTTGGGTGATGGTTCAGTCCATCTTGTTCACTGATGCATGCACAGCAGAACAGTGCCTTGGACCCCATAGGTGCTTAATAAACACAGTTAAGTACATGAACAAATGAACATCATCTGGTGGATGGAAAGCTTGACAAACATTCCTCTTTGCATTTCGTAGACACTCAAGCCTTTTCCTACACCAAAGGTCTGAAGATTTCCATGTAGAGTACAGTGGTGGTGACCAGAGGCTGAGGTGCAGATATACCATAGTGGCCACTTCTAGGGCACAGTGCAAAGCAGAGATGGGGAAATGTCTGACAAAGGACACATAATTACAGTGAGATAGAAGGAGTGGATTTCAAGAGAGCCATTGTGCAGCCAGAAGATTATAACTAATAATAAGACATTGTAATCTTGAATACTATAAAGAGTGAATGCTATGCAATTGTCCTCTATGTATTCTGGTATTTTATCAAATATATGATTTGTATATATTTTCTCCTTGTCTTTGGGCTGTTTTTTCACTTTCTAGATGTTATCCTTAGAAACACTAAAGTTTTAATTTTGGTGAAGTCCAGCTTATCCATCTTCTCTTTTATCATTTAAATTTTAACATCATAGCTAAGAAATCCTTGCCTAACCCAAGATTATGCAGATTTACTTGTGATTCTTTCTAGGAGTATTATAGTTTGGGCCCTTATATTTAGGTCTGTGAGTTGTTGTTTCTTGTGTATGGTGTGAGGTAAGGGTCCAAATTCATTCTGTTGTATGTTAATATCCAGTTTTCCAGTTTGTTGAAAGGTTAAATAACATTTTAATGCAACAAAGACAGGATCAATAAATAGTGCCCTGCTGAACCACAATGGAGCCTCAGGCAAAAGAAAAAAAAATAAGTAATACTGGGTTCTGTAAATATAAATTCTTTCTAATTTGGTTTTGAAGTCTTTCTCTGGAGAGCAGTTATAAATTCCAGCCCTGCCCTGGCAGGGCTCCAGGGCAGGTGTCTCTGTATATTTATGTAATGTGCCACTCAGAGGATACATCCTTATCCTGGTGGGCGGTCTAATGCAAAAGCGTGTAACCCAGGACCAGGTACCCCGATACAGGAAGCTTGTTTATACTGCAGGATGACCTTATCTCTTCTCTGACCTGTGTCCAGTTTATTCCGACCAAGTTGGCCACTGTTTAGGAGAGCCTTGACCATGAGAGAAGTTATGTTCCTCTCTGTTGGTTAGGGGAGACACAAAGGAGCAGCACAAGCAAGCACAGGAAATGAAAGAAGTATTTTATCACCCACAGATCCCAGAGAGAGAGGGTCGTCCACTTTACAGGACCAGTGGGAAGGGGGAAGTCATGTAGAGCATGTGCACCCCACCAGAAAGAGGGAGGG
Source organism: Spermophilus citellus (assembly GCF_964194105.1). Classification (NCBI taxonomy): domain Eukaryota; kingdom Metazoa; phylum Chordata; class Mammalia; order Rodentia; family Sciuridae; genus Spermophilus; species Spermophilus citellus. Next base: position 9,394,197 of record NC_138189.1, on the reverse strand, counting down.
TGTCTGAGGCCAAATCCTTCCCTGGGTTCAGGAGAGTTTCTCAAGCAGGTTCTCTGCAGGGAGTTCTAACTGCTAGGTTTCAGCAAGCAGATGCAAGTCCATGGGGTCACCCTGTGCCCTAGAAGTGGCCACTATGGTATATCTGCACCATATGTGGTTATGGGGGTTAGTGGGGCCAGTCAAGTAGATTGTGGCTAGCTGCCCTATAGGGAGCTGGTGACCAGGAGGTGTTAAACTGGAAACTCTGTCAAGGGTGAATGACCCTGCTTTTGACAGGAGCAAGTTAAACCAATATTCAAAATGGATGCTGAGGAAACATGAAATCACTAGAATTCAAAACTTTTGGATTCGTCCTAACTTAAAATATTTACCTTTTTAACCATAGATTTTCATTAATTGTAATTATTTTAAATGTTGCATGAAAGCATTATCTATCCTGAGTAGTGGGTTTGAGTCCTTTTAAATGTTGCATCTAAGGTAAACGCCTCCCTCACCTCAGCCTGCTCACAGTCCTGCTGACCCCTAGTTTATACCAAGCCTGCCACACCACACTCCATCTGCTCCTCAGCCTCTGCTTTAACCCAGCACACCTCCACCATGGTTGCCAATGACAAAGGTGTCCCCTGCACGCACATGCTGGCAAGGCATCTCTCATTTCAAGCATACCTATCACTTAAGGTGGAGTGTACTCTTCCTTGTCCTGCTCTGTCACCTCCTAAGCATCAAGAATCAGAACCTCTAGGAACGCTGCCTTGAGCTCCCACGGCACCTGCTCACCACAACCTCCTTTACTCCCTGGAGGCAGCCGCTTCTCTGCCTCACTCTCAGACCCCTGGGACCAGTTCCACGTCCCCCACTGTCAAATGATTATTCAGTCCTTGTCTTCTCTCCCTGTAGACTGCACCTCTTTGTCCTATATGTCCAACTCTGTCCTATGCCCTTGGATATTCCCAGAGCCTATCACAGCAGCTAGAACATGGCAGATGAGCGAATCGATGTTTGTGAAATAGTTTGTCTACACAGGTGTAGAGCAAGGAGAAGGCAGTCCTGTCTGCCCTAGCAAACAGGCCTCCTCACAAAGCCTTCCTGGCAGGAGGACCCCAGCTAAGCAGCCAGCCGGCACAGAATGTCTCGCTGCTGGGAAGTGACACATCCCAAAGAACAGAGGCTGTGCTTGAGGCTTGCCAGAGCTCCTGGGTCGAGGTAAAGACTCCAATGCTCAGCAGAGAGTCATCCCAGGTTCAGAAGGTTAACACAGAGACCTGGCAACTGGAGCTGGTCCTAGAAGCCTCCAGGGAGTGCCACAGTGACCAAAGGACAAGGGCACGTCCCACTGGGTCACTTCGCTCATCCATTTACTCACCAGTCATCCCATAGACATTTATGGAGCATCTTTTGAGCACCAGCCTAGGTCCTGGAATACAGGAATGAGGGATCCGATCCTTACCCTGGCGTCATTTATGGTGAGATAAACTACTTTGTCCTGCAAGGTAGGACACCAAGAAAATGAAGGTATGGAAACATGAAATATCCTGCAAATTGCAAATATTCCTGCAAAGAAAAAATTGTATAACTGTATTGCAGGTGTGGAGCACCTGTCTCAGGCTGGAAACCTAGACCTTGGGCATCTCGATTCGGTTGTTATTCCGTAGTCGTCTATGAGCTCTGTTAACACGGGTCCTTCTGCCACATCCAGCACACACGAGCCCTTCTGTCTCTGAGCCACAAAGCCAAGGCCAAACCCCTGACTTGCGAAAAAGTCATGAATGTCAGTCTGCCTGGAGGCCCTTGGTAGCCCCCACCTACCTGCCCCTGGACACACAGAGACCCTGTCACCCACTAAACTCCTTTAAAAAGTCATGGTACCAGGTCCTTTTGATCCCTTTCTTTAACAATTGATTGTCTGACCAAATGTCAAGACTTTACCTTTATCCATTTTCTTTTTTATCTTTATTCTTTATTTTTAATTTGAAGAAAAGTACATGTAGACCATGTACAACATCTTGTTTTGCAACAAGCATACTTTGCAGATGGCTAAATTGAGCTAATTAGCATCCGCATCTCCTCACGTGTTTATCATTTATGTGATGAAATGCTTTCATCCATTTTTAGTCTCGTAGACTGACACCAGTTCATTGTTCTTCTTGACCAGTTCTGACAGTCACTGTATTTGCCGAGGCCTCTGTCAGACTAGAGCAGTACACAAATCTGATAAGCAGCTGTGACCCGAATGACTGATACAGTGTTAAACAGGCGGAGGACTCCTTCAGTTCTCTCTTAAAATCTCTCCTTTTAAAACTGTCCTTTACTCAACACGTTTCCTTAAAGCGTTGAGCCTAGAACTGTGAGCTCCGTGACAGGTGCCACCTGGCCTGTGCATGGCGGTGAATGACTGTGACCTCAGTCACCGAAATTCTCGCTCCTGTCAATGTGGGCTGAGGTCAAAGATCTTCCCGACACATGATGGCTCATATTACTGCCAGTTAAACTTGGCCATCATATTTTATCCTGTAGGGAGGGACGCGGCATATCAGTCCACCTTGGTGGTTCCTCCTGGACTCCAGTGGGGCATGGTTGGCTCCCTGTAGTTCTGCTCCTTGTGCTCAGAAGAGGGTACCTCCCAGCTGTTGACATGTATGAACATCCCAAAATAACATCGGATCAGATATAACCTCTTGGAACTCACTTTTGTCTAACTAACCAAGACCCCTCTGGCTCCACTTGTCTCTGCATCATAGGCCCAGCCTTATGAACTGCCTTGGCCCCCCTGTGTCTCCTGGACTGTGCAAAAGGAAAGTCTCAGACCAACTCGAAGGCGCACAGCCCAGGCCGCAGCCCATTCCACTCCAGCTCACGTCCAGGCTACAGAAGGCAAAAGCACATGGGAAGCCTTCGAGCCACGCAGCCTGGAGGCCAAGGTCAACCTTGCCTTCACCCTTGGAAGGCTGGCATTGGCATAAGAGCAGGCAAATGGCACAGCAGTCTGCAGACATACCAGGACTCCTCCTGCCTCTCTCCACCAGTGCAGAGGTTGCTCATCGCTCCCGAGCATTAACAGAGCACATGTGACCACCTAAAATGGCATTTCCAACTCCTTTACATCTGGAAGAGGGATTGAGATACAGTTCTGGCCTATGACATGCAAAAGATGATATGTGAGTTATTTTCAGGGAGTGGTCTTAAAGGGGAAGGATCATTGTCTTCGACCACTTCTGTCTTCCATCTGCCTGGAATGTAAATATAATGACTGACTTTTCAGCAGCCATCTTTGGGCTATGCAGTAAATCTGAGGTTAGAAACTAGCTCTGAGAACTGTGGAGAAGAATAAGCTTCTGCTTGTTTAAAGCATCAGGAGTTGCTTTCTGCTACATTCTGTGATCATATCCCTGGATGCTTAACTTTGCTCTTTGACCCTGTTTCTTCAACTACAAAACAAGACTGACACCGTGATATGAGAACTGGTCCTCTCTCTTCAGCCAGCAAGCTTTTACTGCACTCTTGTCACATGCTGAGCATTGACAAGGCATTAAGAATATGAAAGCCAGCGATAAAAGGAGTCCCATCTGCAGCTGTTGTTTTAAGATCACCCCTCATTGATCACAGTCGCCCTTGCTTTCTTTCTCAACAAATATTTACAAGCACCAACAGAGATGGCAGCCCTGTTGAGATTAGGGTTGCCATCTTAAATTTAAAAAAAAAACACACAATTTAGCAAATTAAAAAAAAAAAAACACAGTTCTTAAAATATAATTATGCCTTGTGTAATTCAAATTTAACTGAGTGTCCTATACTTTATCTAACGAGCCTACCTGGCACTACCATGGCAAATGAACTGGTGTGTCCCTCAAGGAGCCCTTCCCAGAGGAAGTGACACAAAATAGACCAGCTCAATATCATACCTGAGCTTAAGGACTAGTGGCATGAAGGAAGAAACTGAGCAGCTGCCATATAACAGGAAGGTGGTTCTTTGAGTTGTCCGAGAAGCCCCCTGAGGAGTTAACATCTCCCCAGATATCTGGAGGTCGCAATGGAGCCAGCAAGTCAGGGGAGGAGTGGTCCAGCAAGAACAAAAGCCCTCTGGAGGGACCAGGTTTAGAATAACTCGGAAACCCAAGGCCAGTTTGGTGAGAGCTGAGGCAGAGAGCAGGCCAGGGGGTTCAGTCTGTAGGTGAAAGAGAGACAAATGCCACTCATTCTCACAGCAGTGGACAGCAGCAGAGGGCTGTCAGAAAGAGGGATAGGATCCAGGTCATGTATTTTTATTTACTCTTAAAAGGATTTCCTGCTTGGTGTGGACAAGACAGGGCTGGAGGGATGGAGGCAGAGGCAGAAGGGAGAAGGGTGAGGAGGCTTTTGAATAGCAAGACTGAAGTGATCGGGGCTCTAACCATGGGGGCAGCAGAGTAGCTGGTAAGGACAATCCCCTTGGGTATAAGTTCAGGAGGTGCAGCAGGCAGGACTGGTGATAAGCAGGCCCATGTGAGTCTGTGGTGCAGAGAGAATCAGATGTTATCTGTCAGGCTGAGTCCTGAGTTACTGAGTCCAAGTCTCCTTGAGAAGGAAACACTGCACCAGGCCAGGCTCATGGGCAGAGCCAGGTGGGATGTTAAGGAGTCTGTGCTAGCCACGTCCCTTCTATAAGACATTCAACTGGAGCTGTCAATAACTTAAAGTCACTCTTGTTATCTTTAATTTATAGAAGAAACTGAGTTGCAGAAGGTTAAAAAGAAGGACTCATCCCCCAACCTGTGCAGATCCAGCTCTTTTCATTAGACCACGTTATTTTAACCCTCCTCTCCGCAGAGCAGAGGCAAGCACGAAATGAGATCCTTGATTTTTTATATTGTGATTATTACTGTGGGGACAAAGTGTCTGAGCACGGGCAGGGCAGGGAACCCACAGGTCCTAGGAGCCAGTAGAAATCACCCAGCATTGCCTCTGAGCTGAGCCACTGCATGCCAAGGTCCGTTACACTCCCTGAGAAAAGCTGTTGCCGAGCAGGTCCGCAGCCTCACCTCCAAATCATTTACACGCCTTTGCTAAATAATTCACTTCCGTGTAGATCAAATGGGTTCACAGGCTCCCCAAACATTGTGGGGCTGATGCATAATTTATAGAGCACTGCTCAGCCTCCCTACTCAGGGAGAGGAACCGGGCTTGGACACCTGCCAAGGTCAAGGAAAGCACCAGCTGGAATGGAGAGAAAGGAAGTTCATGGAAGAGGTGTCCGAGAGGCCAAGACACCTGCTGAACCCTGAATCCCCAAGGCCAAAAGCAAGACAGGAAAATGCAAGGGTCAGGCTGGCTCTGCACAGGAGCACAGCCAGTGAGGGGGGATGCTAGGTGAGCGCACGGTTGGATGTTGGAGGAAAAGGCATCAATGCCACACTCTTCCAGCCTTGGAAGAGCTGCATTGCTTCTGGTACGAAGTATCTTTAGAAAATAGCCTAGCATTTCGGGACTGGCTTCACCAAAGTGGACCTGGGGAAAGATAAACAAGACACACACTTCTCTGTGCCTAAGGTGCCCTTCTCCTCATCCCTCATGTGCTTGACAAATCCTTGCTCCTTTTATAAAAACCATCTCAAGGGCCACCTCCTCCAGGAAGCCTCCCTGCTCCCTCAAGAAGACCTCATTCCTTATGGTAATGAGCTACATATTAGCTCTTATTACTTTGTAAATGTCAATTTCCTATACTGGAGTTTGAGCTCCTAGGTGACAGGGACTCTGAAATTTGTCATCATAGTACACAATTGAGTCCTTGCACATAGATAACAAATGGAGGAAATGACCAAGACAAATAGCTTGATTTACAAGGTCTTTTTCCCAGTATTGCACAAATATTTAAGAATGAACATTCCAAGCTGGGTGCTGTGGTGCACGCCTCCAATCCCAGTGGCTCAGGAGGCTAAAGCAGGAGGATCACGAGTTCAAAGCCAGCCTCAGCAACAGTGAGGAACTAAGCCACTCCGTGAGACCCTGTCTCTAAATGAAATACAAAATAGGGCTGAGGATGTGGCTCAGTGGTTGAGTGCCCCTGAGTTCAATCCCTGGTACCTCCCCCGCAAAAAAAAAGAAAAAGAAAAATTATGAACATTTCTAACAGAAGAGATGGCAAAATGTGCATAAAAGGAACCAACACAACAGAGGCCACTTAGCATCTTCAGGGACCAGTGCACCTCTGCTCTGCCTGGATGCATGTCAGCTTCAGTTCTTTGAGTTTAGCATCTGGTTGCTGCTATAATAAGCTGCCTCTTAATTGGGTGACTAGGTTTCTGAGTTAGACAAGCTTACTATGTTTTCCTTGTGAGGTTCCAGCCTTGCCACTAGAAGCTGTGTAGCTTCAGCTTAGTGAGTTAACTTCTCCTGAGCTTCAGCTTCTTATTTGTAAAATAAGAAGGCACAGCAGCAGGAGTAGGGGGATGAGAAGAGCACCCCCTCCCGTGCGATGCGGTGACATTAAATGAGATAGTACCTGTCAAGATCTTCATATGGTTTCTGGAACTTGATCAGCATTAACAAAAGTTGGTTAGGGCTGTTGTTTTCATTTAACCCCAAGGTATTGGATACCCTGGCTCTGTACCTGCTTTCTTCTTCCTCTCCAGCACACACAACTTCACCTTGCCCAGGACTGTGCACCCCACGACAGTCCTGGAATGCATTTAGAAACTTGGTGGTGATAACTTACTTTCTGTCCCTGCCTATTTCTCAAGATTAGTAGTAAAGAAGATTTAAGTTATGAAAAACTATTTTCAGTTGTCAGTCTGCCTTTCTTTGATTTCAGCTCCTCACAGCCTGGATCACCTCAAGCCCCTGCTTATATTTAGGTTACTTGTGCTTAATCCTAAAGATATGGAAGCAGTTAAAATTTAAATAGTATTTACTATATACTTGGCACTTTCCTAAATATTTTATATGTAATGCTCAAAACAACCTGTTACATACTTGTATGTTTCCATTTTGCACATGGGAAATTTAGGCACAGAAAAATTTTTTTAAAGGTTAAAAAAAAGAAAGTAAGGCACTGAGAGTTCTCATTCGTAAGAAGGTAGGTCTGCTATCCTATAATCAGGAGAACTGACTAGCTGGGGTATAAAATAAGTTCATATGCTCAGGGAAAGAAAAACATCTTTCTGATCTTTCCTGGCTTTAAACATCAAAGAAGAAATGGACCCTGGAGTAGAAAACCAAGCCTGGCAAGACAGGTCTTGGGTGGGCAGGAAAAAAGCATGTTCATTGGTCTCTGAACTCATGTTCTTTAGTTAAGATTCCAATGCTTTTTAACATACTTGAAAGAAAGTGGGTGAAAATTGTCTCTTGCCCCAAATACGTTTGTGGATCCGGGGCCTTGCCAAGGTGAGGAAAGCCCAAGCATACTGCATCTCATGCATCTTATAAACAAAATATCAAGTGCTACTCTCTAGGTTAATTCCCTTCTGCTACCTGGGAACCCTGTTGACCATTCTTTCCTGCACGAGATGTACCCTGGGGAACGAAGGCTTGAACTGAGGTCCACCTTGGACACCTGTGTGAAAGTAACATCTTCCATATCTGAAGACAGCTTTGCTGGCAGCAGCAATAATAAGAGACAAAAGAGAAGCTACATCCTAGGAATAGGAAAAACCCTTCCTACCCACGGGGAGCTTCTCCACCTTTGCTATCCAAGGTGGATGAAGAGCTGAGCCCACTGAGGAATCTGGCACATCTCTTTACCTGCCCAAAGGTGAGAGTCCCATGAAAGGATGAAAGTGGAGGTCCTTGGCCACCACACATGGAGGCAGTTGTGGGTCAGGAGCTGGGTTCCCCAGGGAAGAAAGAAAAATAAATTGAAGCCCTTCATCTGGAAAATAAATACCAAATGGCAAGTGATCGTGTGCACTGCATGAGTGAGTAAAGGAGGTTTAATTCTTTAATTATTGCCTCTAGTTTCCCCATGGAGATCAAGAGCAAGTGGGTGGAGAGAGATAATCAAGGCATGAAATGCTGTGTCTCCTCCTCTGCTTCTTTTTCTTGATGGAGTAGCAAAATATTTCCTCTTAAGCTCCCAGTTCTGGTAAAATATGTATTGTGTGTTTTCAGGTATGTGCGTACGTATGTTTGAGACAATATTTGTGTGCATGTGTGGTACTGGGGATGAAACCCAGGGCATTGCACATGTTAAACACGCTTTACCCCTGGGCTTCATCCCTAGAATGAGACAATATTTTATCTTATATTCTGTTCAAAAGGGATTCGTAGAGATTTACTGAGAAAGCTTTTACTATGACACCATGTTCAGTACTGAGGCGACTGAGCTCAGGGTGATGGCCTCTGCTCAGAAATTACAATTCTGAATTCTCCTTGACATTTCCCATAACACATACTCACAACTATTAAGAAACTTTAGATAATCAAATGTATTTTTAGAAGACTCCTTCATTTATGATATTCACGCCAAAGATTTTACAATTTTACTAACGTTCAAATTTGTTCTTTTGAAGCAGTGTGTCCAGCAATCTTCTATGTGTGTATTAAGAAAAATATATTTACTAATAAATAATTAGGATGCCAAGATGGCAACACAGAGACAGCCAGCGCTAGTTTGCTTCTTCACAGGATGGAACCAAAGCAACAGGTGTGCAACTGCAGGTGGAGGTGAGAGGATGTGTTGAGGACTGGAAATAAATGGCACAAAAAAGAAACCCTGGCAGTTGCAGAGAATCAGGAGAATAACAAGGCAAGAGAAGCCCAGTACCCTAGCTCCTGGCACCTGGCACCTCAGTTGGACAAATAGGATACTCCCCTCGAAGAAGAAAAAAAAAAGAGTCACTCTGTGGCACAGAAGGCTGCACCCTGCCTATTAACAGCTTAAATAAACAGGTGGCCTGGAGTCTGCACAAGCTAGCTTTAAAGAAGGAATTCACAGTGTCTCTCAGCATCTTGAGATGGGTCCTATTGTTAGGAACTAGACTGCTCTGGATCTCAGAAGACTTGGCATAGTCTCATCTCTGCACTGACTGGGTAGGTAGTCAGGGGCTTGGGGAACTGTCTCTGACAGGAAAAATTACTTTTAAAAAAATACTTTAAAAAAAAATAACCATAAATGAAAAGTTTTTAATTCTTCATTTAAAAGAATGGCTAATTGGAATTTAAAAACAATATACAACAGTATGCTGCCTGCAAGAAACTCACCTCAGTAGCAAAGACACACAGACTGAAATCGCAAGAATGGAAAATGACATTCCAACAAATGGAATCCAAAAGAAACCAGAAGTAACTATATTCCTAACTGGTAAGCCAGAATCTACTAGAAGAGGCAACATCACTATATATTGATAAAGGGAAGAATTTTTCAAGAAGTTATAATGATTTTATATATATATATATATATATTATGTATAATATATATTATATGTAATTATTTTATATATAATGATTTTATACACACACACACATACACCAACAACAGAACTCCCAATTTCATAAAACAAACACCACTGGGCATTCAGGAAGAGATAGGCCCCAATACAATAACAGTGGGTACCTTCAATATTTCTCTCTCACCAATAGATCATCCAGACAAAATATCAACAAAGAAATACCAGAAATTAAATTAATTAAATTACACTAGAATCAAACAAATTTATCAAAATTCTACAGAGTATTTCATCCAACAGCTGCAGAATACACATTTTTTTCATGAACACATAGAACTTTTTTTTCTAAATAAGTCATATTTTAGGCCATAGAGCAAATCTTAATGAATTTTTTAAAGAAATAATTTCTTGCATCTTTTCAGATCATGATCATGGAGTGACATTAGAAATCAACAGCAATATGTACTACAGCAATTATACAAATACGTGGAGATTGAACAACACACTTTTGAGTGAACAATGAGTCATTGAAAAACTGGAGGAGATTGTGAAAATTCTCAGAATCAAATGAAAATGGAAACACAACCTTCCAGAATCTGTGTGGTACAGTGAATGCAGTACTAAGAGGAAAGTTTACAGCTATGAGTGCCTTCATTATAAAACAGATGGATACAAATAAAATAAATAAATAACCTAATAATGTGTCCAAGGTATTAGAAAAATAAGAATAAACCAATCCCAAACTCAGTAGAAGGAAAAAATTAATAATAATTAGAAAATAAATAAATGAAATAGAGACAGAAACTACAAAGGATAAATGAAACAAAGACATGGTTCTTTGAGAAGATAAAAAATTGATAAAACTTTGGGTAAGCTAACCAAAAGAAAGAGATGGAAGATCCAAATAAGTAAAATTAAGGATAGAAAGAGATATTACAACAGATAACACTGAGATTCATAAAATCACTAGGAAATATTTTGAAGAACCATATGACAATAAATTGGAAAATATAAAAGAAATGGACAAATTTATGGATGCATACGATCTTCCAAAATTGAATCAATAGGATATAAAATACATAAATAGATCAATACTAATAATAAGCAATAAAGTCTCTAAACAAAGAAAAGTCAATAACTGGGCAAATTTATTGCTGAGTTTTATTAGACTTTTAAGAACTAATATCCATGATCCTCAAACTATTTCATAAAAAGAAAAGAAAGGAACCATGCCAAAACTCACTCTACAAAGCCAGCAATATTCTCCTACAAAAGCCTCATAAGGACACACCAAAATAAATAAATCAATCAATCAATCAATCAATCAATCAATCACTATAGACCAATATTCTTGATGAACATAGACAAAATATTCCTCAACAAAATACTTGCAAATCAAGTTCAACAGCACATTAAAAAGATCATGCACCATGATCGAGTTGATTTTATTCAAAGCAGGCAAGAATTGTTAAACATACACAAACCAAGAAACATTTTATTGTATATGAATAGAAACAAAGATAAAAATCACTTGATAATCTCAGTAGATGCAGAAAAAGCCTTTGACAAAATTCAAAATCCCTTCATGATAAAAGCCTTGAATAAATCAGGAATACAGGAATCATACTGCAAAATAATAATATATGTATTTGTAGTCTATATATGGCAAACCCATAGCCAACATCATATTGAAAGGGGAAAAACTGAAAGCACTTTTTCTAAAATCAGGAACAAGAGAAGGTGTCCACTCTCAACACTATTTTTTAATATAGTACTAAAAATTATGGCTAGAGAAATCAGGCAAAAGAAAGAAAAAAAAGGATGTGAATAAGAAAAGAGGAAGTCAAATCATCCCTGTTTACAGATGATATGATTCTATGCTTAGAAAACACTGAAGACTCCACCAAAGGACAATTAGAACTGATAAAGTCAGCAAAGTAGCAGCATACAAAGTCAGCATACAAAAATCAGTAGTTTTTCCACTCACCAGTAATAAACTTCTGAGGAAAAAAAAATCAGGAAAGCAATCCTATTCACAAAACCCTTGATAAAATAAAATACCTAGGAATAAAGCTAACCAGGCGGTGAAAGTCCTCTACAATGAAAATGTCAGAACACTTAAGAGAGAAACTGAAGGAGACATGAGAAGATGAAAAAACCTCCCATGTTCATGGATTGAGAGAATGAATATTGTTAAAATGGCCATACTACTGAACGAGGCCTATAGATTCAATGCAATCCCCATCAAAATTCCAGTGACATTCTTCACAGAACTAGAAAAATACAATTCTGGTGGGACTGTAAATTAATACAGAGACTATTGAAATCAGTATGGAGTTTCCTCAAAAGACTAAGCATGGAACCACCATCTGGTCCAGTTATAACACTCCTCATTATTTATTCTGAAGAATTAAAGTCATCTTACTCATAATAGCAGCACAATTCACAATAGTCAAACTATGGAATAGTTCACAATAGTCAGCCGAAGTGTCCATCAATGGATGATCACATAAAGAAAATATGTGTGCAGGAAATGGAGAAGATGGCGGCGGGAAGTGAGTAAGCCACTCCGTGCTCTGCGCCACCGCACCCGCAGCGTATGTTGCCGCGTCTTAAAAGATGAAGTAAAGATCATTAAAGGAGATCTGTCGACAAAGACTCAGCACCATGTCAAGAAAGGAGCCTAGGTGGAGAGAATCCGCCACGACTCCAGCCAAGGTGGAGTGAGTCCATCACGACTTCAGCGCAAGCAGTAAGGCTGCAGCCCTAGCTGCTGGCTCCCTCGGCCCCTTCTCCTTCTCCTCTCCGCCTTTCCGCTTTGCTTCTCCCCAGCCGTCTCACCTCCCACACTCAGTCCCTAAATCTAGATCTCAATTTCTTTCCCCCACCCCGCCCGCTCTTCCGCCTGTCTGGTACCGGCCCGCGCGGCCCCGAGGCGCTGCCTCCCCTCCCCCAGCCTGCACCCCCTCCCCGGGGGTCCCGAAGGCCACAGCTGGGCCGCCGCCGCCGCTTCCCGCGGAGCACCATAGAGCAGACTCTTCACCGCGCAAGTGAGCTGCCGAGTTAAATGGAACAGCTGATAAGATGAGTGACAATTTAAAATCTAAGTGATCCAACATGGGGGCGGACGCGGAGAGATCAAGTCTCTAACCCCTTCAGCTGCGCGAGTATAGGGAGAAGTAAACTGTCAAAATACTGTTCGCTCAGGACCACTAGGCACTGTTGAGCTGAAGGGGATCCCGGGCGAACAGTTTGCCCCTCTCAGAACACACAGAGCCCGGATTGGCTGCATTCTAGTTCTGGTTCGCCTGCTTCTAGTGACTCAGCACTAATGATCCCGCAGAAATAACTAGTCGGCCCACCTGAACTCACAGAGGTAAAAGCCAACTGAGCACGATAGTCAGACCCAGGGTATCCCTCTGCTGACAACAGAGGTCCCTTGCACCAGCTACCAGGGGAGTTGCTACCTGAGGGCAAACAAATTCGCTGGGGGTCCTCAGCCCCAAGCCCTACAAACTTAGGGTCTGAGGGAGGCAAACAGAAAGGGTGTGCCCAGGCATCCATGGAAACAGGGCTCCCAGGAGCAGCAGACCCGGCGTGTAGCCAGTATTGTGGTGAGTGTCACAGGTGAGCGGGGCCTGGCTTGAGGAACCACAAGAGAAGGCACTAGGCACTCAGGATTGGAGACCCGCACAGTCTGGGAAGAAGAGCTGAGGCACAATGATTGGTTCCCACCCATCAAGAAGAGAAGCCTTGCCCAGTGGGCATAGCTCCACCTACTGGAAGAGAAGTTAATTGAGCTCTATGACTGCATTTATTATTATTTTTTTTTTAATGATTACTATTGGTATTTTTTTTAAATTTTATTTTCACTTTTTGTTGTTGATGTTGTTGTTGTTCTTCAACTTTCTTATTAATGGTTTCATTTTTTTTAATTCTTTTTATTCTATTATTATTACTATTATTTTTTAAACTTTAATTTCCATTTGTTTATTATCATAATTTTTTGGGGGGGTTTAAATTTTTATTTTTTCGTTTTTTCTTTCTTTCTTTTCACTTTTTTTCTTTTGTCTTTTCATTTCTTTTCAATTTTCTTATTCCCCCTTTCTTGAATTCTATCTGCCTACACTCACTCTCTTTAGTGACTTCTTCCCTTCCCTTCTAATACCTCTCCTCCCAAGCATCAAATAAACTTATAAGAGTAAACAGTAACTCAGCAGTCAAAGAGAACAAGAAGTATCATGAGCATAAAAAAGCAAGGAAGAAAAGGAGTACAAACAATGAAGGACGGCCTAAATATTCAGGAGGACCTGGAGTCATCAGAAAAATGGCCATATAAAGAACTCAAGGAACACCTTAGACAGATGGAAAAGAACCTTAAAGATCACATTGAAAATGAATTGCATAAACAGATAAAAGAAGAAGTTAAGCATCTTTATCAGGAGATAGAGATTATAAGAAAAATCAAACAATAATTCTAGAAATGAAGGAAACGATAAACCAAATTAAAAACTCAATTGAGAGTATCACTAACAGAGTGGAGCAAGTAGAAGCCAGAACGTCAGATAATGAAGACAAAATATACCATCTTGAAAAGAGTCTAGCCAACTCAGATAGGCTGGTAAAAAATCACAAGAAAAACATCCAAGAGTTATGGGATAACATGAAGAAACCAAACTTACGAGCCATCGGGATAGAAGAAGGTACAGAGATCCAAACCAAGGGAATGAGTAACTTGCTGAATGAAATAATTACAGAAAACTTTCCAGAAATAAAAAAGGAAACAGATATACAAATTGTAGATGCATACAGGACACCGAGCACACAAAATCACAGTAGACCAACGCCAAGACACATTGTTATGAAGATATCCAATATACAGAACAAAGAGAAAATATTAAAAGCTACAAGAGAAAGGAGACAGATTACATTTAGGGGTAAACCAGTACGGTTAACAACGGATTTTTCATCACAGACACTGAAAGCAAGAAGGTCATGGAACAATGTATTTCACACACTGAAAGACAATGGATGCCAACCAAGAATTCTGTATCCAGCAAAATTAAGCTTCAGGTATGACAACGAAATAAAAATCTTTCATGATAAACAAAAGTTAAAAGAATTTGCAGCCAGAAAACCAGCATTGCAAAGCATTTTGAGCAAAACATTACAAGAAGAAGAAATGAAAAACAATAACCAAAACCATCAGTGGGAAGTGCCTCAGTAAAGACAGAGGGCGAGGGGAAAGACAATCATGGAGAAACAAACTAAAAAATTTTTTTAAAAAAAGCATAAACAATCAAACATGGATAGAAGTTCAAACCACATATCAATAGTAACTCTGAATGTTAATGGCTTAAACTCTCCAATAAAGCGACATAGGCTGGTATCATGGATTAAAAAACCAAATCCAACAATATGCTGCCTCCAGGAGACACATCTGATTGGAAAAGACATACACAGGCTGAAGGTGAAAGGATGGAAAAAAATATACCACACACACGGTCCTCGCAAGCTAGCAGGGGTGGCCATCCTCATATCGAATAAAATCGACTTCAAGACTAAGTTAATCAAAAGGGATAAAGAAGGTCATTATATACTGTTAAAAGGAACCATTCACCAACAAGACATAACAATTATCAATATTTACGCACCAAATAATGGTGCTGCGACATTCATAAAACAAATTCTCCTCAAATTCAAGAATCAAATAGATCACAACACAATAATTATGGGAGACTTCAACACACCTCTCTCACCATTGGACAGATCCTCCAAACAAAAGTTGAATAAAGAAACTATAGAACTCAATACCACAATCAATAACCTAGACTTAACTGACTTATATAGAATATATCAACCATCATCAAATGGATATACTTTTTTCTCAGCAGCACATGGATCCTTCTCAAAAATAGACCATATATTATGCCATAGGGCAACCCTCAGTAAATATAAAGGGGTGGAGATAATACCATGCATTTTATCTGATCATAATGGAATGAAACTGGAAATCAATGATAAAAGAAGGAAGGAAAAATCCTACATCACATGGAAAATGAACAATATATTACTGAATGATCAATGGGTTACAGAAGACATAAAGGAGGAAATCAAAAAATTCTTAGAGATAAACGAAAATACAGACACAACATATCGGAATCTATGGGACACAATGAAAGCAGTTTTAAGAGGAAAATTCATCGCCTGGTGGTCATTCCTCAAAAAAAGAAGAAACCAACAAATAAATGAGCTCACACTCCAACTCAAAGCCCTAGGAAAGGAAGAGCAAAACAACAGCAAATGTAGCAGAAGGCAAGAAATAATTAAAATCAGAACGGAAATCAATGAAATTGAAACAAAAGAAACTATTGAAAAAATTAACAAAACTAAAAGATGTTCTTCGAAAAAATAAATAAGATCGACAGACCCTTAGCCATGCTAACGAAGAGAAGAAGAGAGAGAACTCAAATTACTAACATATAGGATGAAAAAGGCAATATCACAACAGATGCTACAGAAATACAGAAGACAATTAGAAATTATTTTGAAAACCTATATTCCAATAAAATAGAGGATAGTGAAGACATCGATAAATTTCTTAAGTCATATGATTTGCCCAGACTGAGTCAGGAGGATACACACAATCTGAACAGACCAATATCAATGGATGAAATTGAAGAAGCCATCAAAAGACTACCAACCAAGAAAAGCCCAGGACCGGATGGGTATACAGCGGAGTTTTACAAAACCTTTAAAGAAGAATTAATACCAATACTTTTCAAGTTATTTCAGGAAATAGAAAAAGAGGGAGCCCTTCCAAATTCATTCTATGAGGCCAACATCACCCTGATGCCTAAACCAGACAAAGACACCTCAAAGAAAGAAAACTACAGACCAATATCTCTAATGAACCTAGATGCAAAAATCCTCAATAAAATTCTGGCGAATCGAATACAAAAACACATCAAAAAAATTGTGCACCATGATCAAGTAGGATTCATCCCTGGGATGCAAGGATGGTTCAACATACGGAAATCAATAAATGTTATTCACCACATCAATAGACTTAAAGATAAGAACCATATGATCATCTCGATAGATGCAGAGAAAGCATTCGACAAAGTACAGCATGCCTTTATGTTCAAAACATTAGAAAAACTAGGGATAACAGGAACTTACCTTGACATTGTAAAAGCTATCTATGCTAAGCCTCAGGCTACCATCATTCTGAATGGACAAAAGTTAAAGGCATTCCCTCTAAAATCCAGAACAAGACAGGGATGCCCTCTATCTCCACTTCTATTCAATATAGTTCTCGAAACACTGGCCAGAGCAATTAGACAGACGAAAGAAATTAAAGGCATAAAAATTGGAAAAGAAGAACTTAAATTATCACGATTTGCAGATGACATGATTCTATACCTAGAAGACCCAAAAGGGTCTACAAAGAAACTACTAGAACTAATAAATGAATTCAGCAAAGTGGCAGGATATAAAATCAACACCCATCAATCAAATGCATTCCTGTATATCAGCGACAAATCCTCTGAAACGGAAATGAGGACAACTACTCCATTCACAATATCCCCCCAAAAAATAAAATACTTGGGAATCAACCTAACAAAAGAGGTGAAAGACTTATACAATGAAAACTACAGAACCCTAAAGAGAGATATAGAAGAAGACCTTAGAAGATGGAAAAATATACCCTGTTCATGGATAGGCAGAACTAACACCATCAAAATGGCGATATTACCAAAAGTTCTCTATAGATTTAATGCAATGCCAATCAAAATCCCAATGGCATTTCTTGTAGAAATAGATAAATCAATCATGAAATTCATATGGAAAAATAAAAGACCCAGAATAGCAAAAGCAATTCTAAGCAGAAAGTGTGAATCAGGCGGTATAGCGATACCAGATTTCAAACTATATTACAGAGCAATAGTGACAAAAACAGCATGGTACTGGTACCAAAACAGGCAGGTGGACCAATAGTATAAAATAGAGGACACAGAGACTAATCCACAAAGTTACAACTATCTTATATTTGATAAGGGGGCTATAAGCATGCAATGGAGGAAGGATAGCATCTTCAACAAATGGTGTTGGGAAAACTGGAAATCCATATGCAACAAAATGAAACTGAATCCCTTTTTCTTGCCATCCACAAAAGTTAACTCAAAATGGATCAAGGAGCTTGATATCAAATCAGAGACTCTGCGTCTGATAGAAGAAAAAGTTGGCTCTGATCTACATATTGTGGGGTCGGGCTCCAAATTCCTTAATAGGACACCCATAGCACAAGAGTTAACAACTAGAATCAACAAATGGGACTTAATTATACTTAAAAGTTTTTTCTCAGCAAAAGAAACAATAAGAGAGGTAAATAGGGAGCCTACATCCTGGGAACAAATTTTTACGCCTCACACTTCAGATAGAGCCCTAATATCCAGAGTATACAAAGAACTCAAAAAATTAGACAATAAGATAACAAATAACCCAATCAACAAATGGGCCAAGGACCTGAACAGACACTTCTCAGAGGAGGATATACAATCAATCAACAAGTACTTGAAAAAATGCTCTCCATCTCTAGCAGTCAGAGAAATGCAAATCAAAACCACCCTAAGATACCATCTCACTCCAGTAAGATTGGCAGCCACTATGAAGTCAAACAACAACAAGTGCTGGCGAGGATGTGGAGAAAAGGGTACACTTGTACATTGCTGGTGGGACTGCAAATTGGTGCGGCCAATTTGGAAAGCAGTTTGGAGATTCCTGGGAAAGCTGGGAATGGAACCACCATTTGACCCTGCTATTGCCCTTCTCGGACTATTCCCTGAAGACCTTAAAAGAGCATGCTACAGCGACACTGCCACATCGATGTTCATAGCAGCACAATTCACAATAGCTAGACTGTGGAACCAACCCAGATGCCCTTCAATAGATGAATGGATAAAAAAAAATGTGGCATCTATACACAATGGAGTACTATGCAGCAATAAAAAATGACAAAATCATAGAATTTCCAGGGAAATGGATGGCACTAGAGAAGATTATGCTTAGTGAAGCTAGCCAATCCCTAAAAAACAAATACCAAATGTCTTCTTTGATATAATGAGAGCAACTATGAACAGAGCAGGGAGGAAGAGTAGGAAGAAAAGATTAACATTAAACAGAGACATGAGATGGGAGGGAAAGGGAGAGAAAAGGGAAATTGCATGGAAATGAAGGGAGACCCTCATTGCTAAACAAAATTACATATAAGAGGTTATGAGGGGAATGGGAAAATAAACAAAGAGAGAAATGAATTACAGTAGATGGGGTAGAGAGAGAAGTTGGGAGGGGAGGGGAGGGGGGATAGTAGGGGTTAGGAAAGGTAGCAGAATAGAACAATTACTAATAGCGCATTATGTAAAATTGTGGATGTGTAACCGACGTGATTCTGCAATCTGCATTTGGGGTAAAATTGGGGTTCATAACCCACTTCAATCTAATGTATGAAATATGATATGTCAAGAGCTTTGTAATGTTGTGAACAACCAATAAAAAAAATTTAAAAAAAAAAGAAATATCTAAACAAAAAAATATGTGTGGATTTGCTTGGAAGAGCAATATAAGTGGGATCAACTGGCAGATACTTATATTGAACAAAAAATACAAAATAAACAACTAGAGATATTTGAAAAAAAAAAGTTTTATTCAGCTACAAAGACAAATTAAACTTTGGCATTTTCAGGAAAATGGATGGAACTAGAGACCATTATGTTAAGCGAAATAAGCCAAATTCAGAAGGTTAAGGGTCATATGTTTGCTCTCATGTGTGGAAGCTAAAAAGTGGGGGAAAAAAGGTGAAGGTGGAGTCTTTCTCATGAAAATCAAAGGAAGATCAATAGAGGAGAAGGATAAAGGGGTATGAGGGGGAAAGTGCTGGGGAGTGAGACTGGCTAAATAAATTATATATTGTGTATTATGTGCAGGTACAAATATGTAACAACAAATCCCACCAATATGTATGACTATAATGCACTAATTTAAAAAGTGTAAAGAAAACTGAAAAAGCCTAAAAGCAAAAGGACAAATTAGCTAAATCAAAAAGCTGGGCAAATGATCTGGACAGATACTTCTCAAAAGAAGCACCAAGCACCAATAACTATATGAAAGAATGCTCAATATCTTTATCCACCAGGGAAATGCAAATCAAAACTGCAGTGCCATCTTTCCCCACTCAGAATGGCTATCATCAAATAAATAAATACATAACAAATTGTGGCAAGGATGTGGGGAAAAGGAACACTTATATATGTTGGTAGGAATATAAATTAGTACAACCACTGTGGAAAACAGTATTGAGTTTCCTCATAAAACTAAAAATAAAGCTACCTTATGATTTCTTTGTATATATACCATTTCTGAGTATATATATAAAGGAAATGAAGTCAAGATACAAAAAATACCTGAGTACCCATGTTTAGTGTGACACTAAGCACAATAGCCAAGATATTAAATCAACCTATGTGCTGGTCAGCAGATAAATTAATTAGATACAGTATTTACAAATCATGGAATATAATTCAGCCATAAAGAAGAATGAAGTCATGTCATTTGCAGAAAAATTCCTCATACATCATAAATCCTTATATAAAAGTAAAGC
The DNA here is from genome assembly GCF_964194105.1 of Spermophilus citellus. Taxonomy (NCBI): domain Eukaryota; kingdom Metazoa; phylum Chordata; class Mammalia; order Rodentia; family Sciuridae; genus Spermophilus; species Spermophilus citellus. The sequence continues at coordinate 9,374,181 of NC_138189.1, read as the reverse complement.
AAGAAAAAAATTATGAAAAATAATGAGTTATAGTGTATTTTATATGATAAATTCTATTGAAAAGTAAAGCAAGATCAGAAAGGTATCTATGGAGACTTAGGGGCTTGGTGAATGTGCAGAGAGTGTTGTAATTTAAAATAGAGTGGTCAGCATCTAATTCATGTAGAAGGTTCCAGTTAAAGGAGGTAAGAGAGGTCCCTAGAGATATATCATTCTAAGGTGAGCGTCTAAGCGAAGACTGGAACACTGAAGCCTGCCCAGAGTAACCAGGGAACAACCCCTCAGTGTGTCCAGATGGAATCAAAGCAGAGAGTAGTAGATGATGCAGAAGGTGGTGGATCTGAGGAAAGATGGTGCAGAGCCCGGTGGGATGACAGAAAGACACTGGCCTTTACTGCAGGGGAAATGGAGAACCTTGAAGGGTTTCAAATTAAGGAATAACCTGAGAAATGCGTCATTTCTCATAACCTGTGCAAGGTTTAGCCTACCACGAGGCGTCCAGCGAGTTTTTAAGAATATTGAAAGTACCGGAAACAACTTCCAGATCCACCTCTGAACTACTGGAAAGGCCCAAGAACCTGGGTCCAGGCTTCTGTTTACAGAGAGAGGGGGAAATGGGAAGCAAGAACAGGGCCTAGCCCATGGCCAACCTCTGAGTTAGGAACAAGCCCAGGAATGGACACAGGGCTCCTCCCCCCTCCCCCATGCTGTACCATCAGCTGAAGTGAGCACAGTGGTTTGAATGTGCCGCCCAAAGTCCAGGTGCTGGAAATTCAATCCTCAATGCAGCAGGGTTAGAGCTGAGACCTTTAAGAGATGAGTAGGTACTGAGCGTGAGAGTGGAGGAGAGCAGTTATAACAAGAGTGGTTACTTACAGCAGGAGCAAGTGTCCGACAGAAAGATGAATTCAGGCCTCCTGCTCGCTCACACGCGTGCACCCCCACCCCCTCTCCCTCCCTCCATCTCACCCATATCATGTCCTCTCATGCGTTATAACGCAGCAAGAAGATTCTCCACAGATTTGGCCCCCTCGATCTTGCACCTCCTAATCTCCAGAATTGTGAGCCCAATATATTTCACTGGAAAGCACTCTGTCAGTGTCATCTGTCACAGCAGCACAAATAAACTAAGACAGTGAGTGCCCAGAAAGAAAACCACCTTCGATGCACTGATTTTGGTTTTGCAGCTCTTCTTTGCTGCCAGGTTATTTACCTGGTGGAAGAGTAGCCCCATGTTGCAGGAGTTGATCTTCCTGGCTCCTAAACGAGAGACTGAGATCCACAGGGCTTACTGTGCTTCTTCAAGGTACACAACAGCCTTGACTAAGTACATGGTGGAACTAGGATCCAAACTCAGGCTCCCACCTGACTTCAGAGCCCACTCTATTTGTTACTGAAGAGGAGGCTTTGAGAGGACTTGACTCCATTTTATATTAAATTTGAATTCTGCATCATGCTACTGAGCTTTCTTTCTTCTTGTGACTCTCAGTGTGATTCTCAGTATGTTGATTGGGCTCACAAGTCTTGGAATAAATTCTTATGGAAAGTTAATGTCAAATGTCACTCCATACAAGACTTGTTAGATGATCTTCAATCTGTTTTCTAACAGATGGGAAAGATACATTCCCAGGAATCAAGAATTATCTTACAATGTCCTCTTTAAATAGGGGGAAAAATTGTTCCCATTTCTAAGCTTTTCCAGCTGCTGGTACACAGAGATGACAACCATCCCTTATAAAGACCTACTGTGGACCAGGCATTAAATTTCTATAGTGTCTACACTTCTGAGCAGCCCCTTGAGGCAGGTGCAATCATTATCTCTATCTTACAAATGAAGCCTCTAGAAAGTTTAGAAATTCAGTCATGATTACACAGCAATAAAGTGGCAAAATTCCCTGCAAACAGCTGTGAAAATCCCTCTTACTATACTGATGGTAGGAAATTTGAGTTAAAGGCTGTTTCCAGAACTCCTTAGCTGTGATTTAGTGCCAGAAAGAGTGGGATCTCCTCTCTTCCAGCCATACTGGATCCCTAGCACACTGTGTTCCAGGGGAGGGCTAAATAGATATTTGCTGGATGAATGAAAGAATGCCCGTCTAATATTCAGATTCCTAATCCTTAAAACACCAACTCCACGTACAGATTCAACTACAAAACAAAGAAGAGGATCCTTTGTGGGCCACAAATGCTTAAATGCTGGTTATTCCAAAACTAGGATGCTACGATTTGGCCTTTTGTTGCCGTCACGTCTGTACCTTTTCTATCTGAAGAACCTAAAAGTAAGTGACAGTGTCTAATGGAACTTTGTGCCTCCATGTAAATTAATAATCAGGAAGAAGGTTTTGTTTGAGGGATGCTAGGAAAAGAATAGAAGAATTAATCCAGAGCACCTATGTCTCCCTCAAAGAGCACCTGTGCACCGTATCCTGCAGCATCTGGCCCTAAAAGAAAAAAGTGGCTACTTTAGGAGTCTGAAGTCCTCCCTCAAGTTCAGGACACCAGACTCACGGGCCTTTCTCTTTCGGTGCTTGTACTGACAGGTGAAAATGAGTATAAGCATCAACAGATGATGGAGAGAGACTGTGAAGCAGAGGGCTATCTTCCCTCAGAAGCACAAAGAGAAAAGAGGAAGTGGGTGAGGACGTTGGAGGTCACCCTTTCACCAGCACATAGGTTCAGATTCCAGCAGCCCAGGGTCCAGGAGTCTTTTCTCTGGTATGGCCACCAGGGCTACTTTTGAGCCCCATCCTGGCTTCCTGTTATTCCTCAAGGACTTGGTCCGTTTTTCTCTTCAAAACCACAATGTCAGCTCCCACACTCACTCTGCTTGACCCCACTGAAACCTGCCTATGGAGAGGGCCTCTGGCTCACAGCCCCCAACCACCACCTTGGTTCTGCCATGCAGATGTACTCGGGGGGCCTTCACTGCCTCCTGGGAGGGAACCTGTCACTCACAGCAGCCATGACCCTGCAAGGCTAACTCCAGCCTCCGTACAGGGATCATCACCCAAGGCTTCTGTCCGTCAGCTGCCCTGAGAGAGGTGACCTCCGGCCATCTTCTTTCACCCTTGCTATGTCCTCCAGGAAGTGACCCCTACTTATCTCTGCAGTCTCCTTCCTTGCCACGTCCCCTCTCCATGCAGGCCCATCCTTTGTTCAGCCTCATCCTTGGAACTGAATTCCCCAAGCCCTCTTATCAGGTGGTTTCCAATGGGTGGCAGGGTTTGTCTCATCAGGTCAGACACACAAGCCCAGAAATGACTGCTGAGAGCCAGCAAGAACAACCTGTGCCTTGAGGAATCGTCCCTTCACCATTTGTACTGTTCCTGGTGGACTTCTGAGGACCACAGCTGGGCACTTGAAGGGCACACACACTGGGTGACTCTACTTTCCCATAGGTCTAGGGCCCAAAGTGCAAAATCAATGTGTCACCTGGGCTGCGTTCTGTCGGAAGTCTCCAGGGAAGAATTCATCTGGCTTCTTCCTAGTCCCTGGTGGTTGGTGGAAGTCCTGGTCATTCCTTGGCTTATCTCTGAGGACTCCTATCTTGGCTGCTATCATTCCCTGTCTACCATCCCTGTGTGACTGGGTCTCTGTCCCTTCACATGGTGTCCTCCTCTTTGTGTGTCTATGTTCAAACCTCCCCCTTCTGATAAGTAAGGTCAGCCAACCCTGATCCAGTGTGATCTGATATGAACACAAATACGTCTACAAAGGCCCTACCTCCAAATAAGGTCAGCATCACAGGGACTGGGGCTAGGACACAACATATCTTTGGGGGGCCCACAAATCAACCTACAATTTTCACCCAGGATGTGTCCTATGTAGAGCCAGGAGAGAACAGCACAGCCAGAAATAACAAGTGATACTTTTTTAAAGCACAATACTTGGAAACAGTTTTTGGCACCTACATCCTGATGAATTACAAAGTTCTTTATTCATTCTGTTTCCCACTTCCCTCTCCATACCCTCTTTAATGTCAGAGGTGCTGACAGCCATTGCTAGCTGTGGCACCTCTGCGTCCTTGGAGAATGCCAGAGAATGCCAATCCAGGTCACTGTGAAAATCAAGACGAAGCAAAGCTGATCACGTCTCACTTCTAGCCAATGTTGCGCTGAAAAGAAATGACCCATGAATTCAGTTTATAAAAGGCATCTCAAAGTAGTACAATCTAGGGGAACCAAAAATCCATTTGCAAAGCCACTAGAAATGTCAACTATTAAACTGTAGCAACACTGGCAGAAACAATGTGGTGTGTTTGTCATCTCCAATTCCTTTGCCTCCGACAACTAAAGACAAACTCCACTTCCCACTTGTCCCTCACTGTTAGGTGGGACTGTGACATCCATTGTGGAAAAGAAACTGCAGGTAGATATGATGGATGCCCATTCAAACCAAGCCTCTCAGCAATCTCTCTTCTCTGATCAGTGCAGAGAATCCAGCAGAGGATCTAACGCCCTGAAAATGGTCAATCTGCCTGGAGCCTTCGATAACTGCTGGGACATAGCAGACCCATGTGTGAGTTCCTAGAGTCCCACATTGGACGGGGCTGAGAAAATAACACGTCAGGGTTGAATTACTCAGGTTGGAGGGTTGCTTTGTATATCAACTGGTGTACCCCCAAGCAGGCATGGCCTTTGTGAAAGAGACAGTGATGTGGGCTGAAGTCAAAGGAAGAAGTTAGTGGAAGGAGAGGAGACCAGCATTGTAGAGTTCAATTTTACCTAATTACATGGAGAAAATCGAGATCTTGTGCTCAGTGAAGGGAAGTTGGAAAGTTGAAAACACACAACGGATAAAAGCAAGGAAAACATTGCAGTGGCAAAGATGGAGTGGGTAGGAGGGAAGAGTGGCGGGTGCCTTTGGCCCGCTAAGGACAGGGAGCTCTGTGTCTCAGGGGAAGCAGACTGAGTTGAGGGTCACTGCAAGAAACCAGAGCTTGCAAGCAAGAGATGGTTAGAGGAGTGAACACATGGCTACCAACAGAAAGCGGCAGTGCAGGCCTCAGGCCAGCTGGATTTGAGGAGGGCAGAAGCAGGAAAGGAGACCACTGCCACACTGCAGTTGAGCAACAGCATGGGCTTCACCTGAGGCCGGGTCCCAAAGTGAAGGGGAGGACAAAGGGGAGATGGCAGCAATAATAGCTTTGCTTTGGGTTCTGCTACTGCCAGGTAATTCATATACATCACATAATTTAATCCTCAAAATTGTATGCTGTAGGACAATCACTCTCTAGGACGATTGAAGAAACTGAGGAACTAAGAGGTTAAAGCTACTAGGTGAGTAAGTACTGGAACGGGGACTTAAACTCGAGCATTTAACTCCAGAACTCACACTCTCCCCTTACATGAGGAGAGAATGGTAGTCAGAAAGGAAGAAGTTCAGATACCCTGACCGGCTGATCTTGCTTAAACCCTCCACGATCTAGCAGCCAATGTGAGCTTGCATGACAAATTCTAGATCAATTTTATTACCTTCAAAGCCTCTGCCTGTGATCACATAAGTCATCCCTTTCGGTAAACAATGAAAATGTGGTCAGACTTTAAAAGCTTTCCTGGTCAGACCCCCTGGGGCCATAATAACAGGTGCACCACTAACTCCAAGAAGTGCCTGGACGGGGCAGCTATTCCAGCTACAAAGCTTCCCAAGGGAATAAGCTGCTCTCAGAATAGTGATAAAAGGGCAGTCCTGCTCTACTGTGCAGACAGGGAGCAAGTAAATTAGGAACTTAGCTCAGAGTTCTCCTGGAGATTGTGTTTCTCAGCCCCTCCTGCACACTAAAAATGCTTGAAGAGCTTCTAAAAAATACTAACACCCAAGGCTCATGTAGACAAGCTGAATCAAAATTTCCAGGGTAGAGATCCAGGAACCACATGTTTAAACTGTCTCTGCAGGATGAGGGTAGAGAAGTGTTCCACTTTGGTAGTGCTAAGCAAAGTAGTTGCTCCTGTACAATTTGGGAACCCTCACCAAACTGCACTTCTTTGGCCAAAATATAGTGAGCATCTCTCTGTGCCAAAAACTATACAACGCATGTTCTGGAGATGCAGGGATGAATGCCATGATCTCTCCTCAAGGATCTCACCATAGCATGAATGAAGTGATTATAGTGGAGCCCTGGAGTTGGTCAAGCACGAGGACAGAGAGGAGTACAGAACACCATGAGGGCAAAAGAGGATAGTGGTTTTGGAGCAGAGAAAGGAGCTTCCGCAGGAATCAACACCTGCTCTCAGTGTTAAAAGAGCAACAAGACTAAGCCAAAGGACTTCAAGGCTAGGTAAAAGGTCCATGGTTGAGAGAACAGTTTGTGCAGGAAAAAAGGAGAGGCAGGAGGCACAGCCTAGATCACTGAGGAACTGACAGAAACCAGGCCAGCAGGAGCACCTGCAGCATGAGAGAGGCCCACAGGTGAGGTGTGAAAACTGTGTTGGGAGAGGAGTCCCCAGGGCCTGGATCTAACAAAGGAGGCTGAATTTATTTTGGAGGGTAAGCAATACTTTTTGAAAACGTATCTGGGAATAAAGAAAGAACTGTGGGAAAAAAATTGTGATGTGACCCATAAATGCAAAATATTTATGTTGGTATCACATGTGCATTTATTGTACCACCAGTTAGCATTTATTGCACACTTTATTGCTGTTCTGTGAACATTTCCAGTTCTTTCATACAGAAATTCGGTATGATTTACTAGCCCTATACTGCTATGGGCCATGCACCATGGTAGGTGGAGCAAATACAACATTAAAGACTCAAAAATATGTTCTCCTGGGGTTTACATGTTAATGCAGGAGCAAGACAATGGACCAAATACATAGAATCAGGAATTAGGTGTTGATAGGTACAATGCAAAAATGAAACAGAGAAAAATAATAATGAGGACTGGGGTGTGTGGTCTTTTGATGTGTTAACTTCTTAGTGCCAATGCTACTATTTCATGCATTAATCTAGGTATTACTGGATTATTGTAAGGTATTTTTAGATGTGATTAAGGTCGATAATCAGTGGATTTTAAGTTAGATTATCCAGGACAGTCTGAATGGGCTTCGTTCAATCCATGGAAAGGCTCCAAGAGTAAGGCTGAGTCTACTGAGGAAGAAGAAATTCCATCTGTGGATGTGTCAGCCTTCCAGCTGTGAGTTGCAGCCTGCCCTTCCCAATGATCCTTTCAAGGATTTCCAACATGTCTAGCCAGCCACATATTACTCAAAAAACAACTCTTTACATGTATTTACTACAGCTTCAGTTTCTTTGGTTGAACCCTGGCTGATATACAGAGAAGTAATCATTTTAAATAGAAAAGTCTGGATAAACTTCCCTTAAAAGATAATATCTGAGGAAGAACCCAAATGAAATGAGAAAATGAGTGAATGAATAGCATGTGAATCTGGGGGAGGCAGAGAATTTCAGACAAACCAACAGCAAGTTCAAAGGCATTCTTTCATCCAATACTCATAGAAATGTTGTTCAGTAACAACAACATCCTCAAAGACTGTAAAGGGTCTGAAAATTTTCCCTGTTTGCCAACTAACAAGTCAACTTGCTACGCATAGATACTAGTAGAAGATACAGGCTTCTGGGTCAGAAGTAACAGACATTATTACTCTCAGCACAGTGGGCAGCTGACCTTCCTGTTTACATCAGTTACCTCTAGTCTCCCCTTGGCCTAGGGGGACGATACAGGTGGGTCCCTGGGGGTACTGTGCACACTCTGTAACTGTTTCACAGGTAAGGATTCCAAACTTAGAAACTCCCCATTCTTACCCTGAGGTCACTGCCAATCCTGCCTAAACTTTGCCTATGATAAAGACATATTGCCTCTATTATATTGATCAGAAAACAAATCTGTCCTCTGCACTGCAGGGAGATTTGCTTTCCAAGGCTGCTTGCTGTACAAATACACTTGGACAAGGATCCAAAGTGAAAAATATCCCAAGAGTTACAAAAAAACATAAAGCCTATGGATAACTGTCTTCCATTTTACAGAAGAGGAAATGAAGGCACAATCACACCAAGAGAATAAAGGAACAGGGAAGGCTCAGCACTGAAATTGACACCCCTGAAATAGATGTTAAATAGAATGGAATAGAACAGGAAAATGCAGGCAGGTGTTCACATACATGGAGAACAGCGCAAAGGTGGTTCCCATTTACACAAAGCTTAGAGTTCAGACAGAGTGCGGCAAATGGAAAGCGTTAAAGTACTACAGGGTGACTCAGGTACAGTTGTCGGATTCTTGACAAAGGTGCCAAAAACTTACACTGGAGAAAAGATAGCCTTTATGAAAAAGCGGAGTAAAAGTGGGATCGGGTAGGTCTTTCAGACTGTGATGGGAACGTTGGGTTTCATGCTGGGACAACTGTTTGTCCATTTGTAGAAGAATGAAACGAGACTCTTATCTCTCACCTTCCACAAAAAATCAACTCCAAATGGATCAAAGAACTCTGAAATAGACCAGAAACCATGCAACTCCTAGAAGAAGATGAAGGGTCAGCACTCCAGTATATAGGAACAGAAAATGAATTTCTCAATAGATTTTGTGTGTGTGTGTCTCAATAGCTCAGGAAATAAAGCCAAGAATTAGTAAATGGGACAGCGTCAAATTAAAAAACCTTCACAGCAAAGGAAGCAACTAGGAACATGAAGAGAGAACCCACATAATGGGAGAAAATCTTCTGACAGAAGATTAATATCTAGAATCTATAAAGAACTCAAAACTTAACACTAAAAAAATCAAATAAACCTATAAATAAGTGGGCAAATGAATTAAACAGACACTTCTCAAAAGAAGAAATACAAATACCCAACAAATATATTCAAAAATGTTCAAAAATATGAGATTTTATCTCACACCAGTCAGAAGGGCAGTCTCAAGAATACAAACAATAATAAATGCTAGAGAAGATGTGGAGAAAAGAGAACAATTTTACACCACAAGTGTAATTGCTAATTCAAAATCATATGGAGGCTTCTCAAAAGACTAGGCATGGAACCACAATATGAGCTAGTTTTACCAGTCCTCATTATTTATCCTGAAGAGTTATTCATCACACTGTAGTTAGACATGCATACCCATGTTTATAGCAGCACAATTAACACTAGCCAAACCATGGAAACAGCCTAGATACCCATCAACAGATGAATGGATAAAGAAAATATGGTATATGTACACAATGGAGTTTTATTCAGTCATAAAGAAAATGGAAATTATGTTATTTGTGGGAAAATGGATGGAACTAAATACCATTATTTTAAGCAAAATGGCCAAACTCAGAAGGCCAAGGGTTGTATGTTTTCTCTCATATGTAAAAGCTAGAAAAAAAAAAGAAAAGAAACATGGGATTTGGGGATATCATGAAAATCAAAGGGAGATCAGAAGAAGAAAGAGACTGGGGGTAGGAGATGGTGAGGGAGAGGAGAAGTGCTGGGGAGTGATATTGGCCAAATTATATTTGTGCAGTTAGGAATATATAACAACAAATACCATCATTACATACAAATTTAATGCACCAATAAAAATATGTGGAAAGAGGAAAAATCATCACTTGAGGGGAAAAGAACTAAGATTTCATCTCATTCCATTTAGAATGGCAATTATTAAGAACAAAAACAATAATAAACTCCGGTGAGAATGTGGGGGGGGGAGGTACATTTGTTCATGGCTTGTGGGACTGAGACTAGTAGAACCCTTCTGAAAAGCAGTTTTGAGATTCCTCAAAAACTAGGAATAGAACCACAAATGACCCAGCTACTCCACTCCTTTATTTATCCAAAAGAACTAAAGCTTTCATACTAAAATAGAGCCATCTCAATGTCATAATAGCACAATTCTCAATAGCCATTATCAACCCAAGTGCCCACCCATAGATGAATTCATTAGGAAAGGGTGGCATATACACACAATGGAATTTATTCAGTCATAAAGCAAGATGAAATCATGGCATTTTCTAATAAACGGATGGAAATGGAGAACACCATGCTAAGTGAAATAAGCCAGTCTTAGAAACTGAAGGTTCAAATGTTTTCTCATATACAGAAGCTAGAGTAAAACAAAGTAAAGAAGAACAGGAGGATCAGATATCATAAAGATATAGGGAAGATCAGTAGAGGAGAAGAAGGAGATTGAGAGGGTGAGAGAAGGGTGGGAAAGAAGAGGAAATATGGAATGAATATTTAAAAATCATGCTATGTGCATATATAAATATACCACACGGAATTTCACTTTGATGTATAAGTAAAAGTAAACAATCAAAAACAAATAAGTAGATGAGCAAAAGAAATATTAGTAGAGAAAGGAGAATGGGATGGGGAGAGGAAGGGAAAGGGGAGAATGAACTGAAATCAAATTCCAACCATGTCCAAATTTGTCGAGATGAACCCAACTACTGTGTATAACTGTAATGCTCTAATAAAAAATACATTTAATCAAAAAAAAGGTGAATATGGTTCACCCATGGTTCTACATAATAAAAAAGCTATTTACATTGAATGAAAGCTAGCAGGCTTTGTGAAGTCATTTCACTTCCCTGAACTATCACCTCCCCATCTTCCAAAGGAAAAAGATGAACTAGATCACCTCTCATCTCCCTGTCAGCTTCTTTATTCTATCACAAAAGAAAGGAAGTCCTTAAAAAATTCTATTTGTTCATATTTGCTAAATTTTCCCTTTTCTCTCCAGTTTTCCCTTGGGATTAGTATAAAATAATACTTTATTCAATTGCCCAGAACACTATGGGCAAAAGAACTTCTGGAATCACCACACTGAATTCTCTGCGTAGTACAAACTTTATAAGACAAAGAAATATCAAACTCCAAAAGATGTTGGCAAAAATAATAGCAATGAGCAAGAGGGTCAGTGATGAGTGAGATGAGATTAGAGAGGGAAGCAAAAGTGAGATCAGGTAGGTCTTTCAGACTGTGATGGGAATCTTGGGTTTCATGCTAAGCACCACAGGAAACCCAGGTGAAAGGTTTTGAGCTGGAAGAGAGCATAACTACTTGGCATCTTTGAGATATCACTCTTATGGGTGTGTGTAGAAGAACCCAAGGCAACAGACCTAGAAGTGGAGAAACCAACTTGGAAACGAGCACCATCACCCAAGTGAGAAATGGGGTAACTGGGATGAGACAGAAATCAGTGGAGCTAAACGGAGGTGAGCAAATGCAAATGTGTTTTGGGAAGATGAATTAACAGGATGTGGCATTAAATTTAATGTGTGGAATAAAGGATAAGGAAGATAACGACCATGCTTCAGCAAGAGCAACTGGTTAATTAGTGCACTGAGCAAGTCTGGGAGAGAGGCACATTTGGGGGTAAAGTCGTGACTTCTGTTTTAAACATGTTCATCCTGAGATGCCTGGAGATACGAAGGAGAGCTGCTTAGACAGTACTGAAGCGTGGATCTGCACCAAGACAAGAAGAAAGCTGGATGTTGGGGAGTGAACTGAGGAGTCTCCATCGTACTGGAACTTTCTGTTGCCAAATGAGTGAATGGAATTGCTTGGTAGGAGATCGGGGGACAAAGAAGGAAAAAAGTCCCAGGACTGTTCCCAAAGATATCCCTACACACAAATATTGGGAGGAGTAGAATTAGCCATCGAAAGATTCAGAAGCAGCTTCCAGGCAGGTAGCAAGAACACCTGGAGAATTTGAAGTCACTGAAACCTCGAAAACAGAGCATTTCAAGGACAGGGTGGCCAACTATGGTAAATGCAACTGTCACACCAGATGAAAGTGAAAGCTTTCCACTGGATTTTGTACTTTGGAGACCACTTGGTCTTTAAGATGGGGAGAGCTGGAAGTATGGGAAGTGGTGGAATCCACCTTGAAATGGGTGGAGGAGAGCTTTAGAGGTGAATAAGCAGAGTGGCTTGCACAAGACACACCTTTCAAGAATTCTGGAAATGAAAAGGAGAGAAGAGGGGGGTAGGACCTAGACAGCAATTAGAGGGTCAAGGAATGTTTGAAGACTCTGGGGAGGATCCAACACTAAAATGGAAGATTGAAAGAATAGAATGAGGCAGGAATAAACAAAAGAGTGGAAACCAACATAAGGAGATGAGATCTGCAGACAAAGCTGAGAGCAGACTTGGAAAGGTCACCTCTGATCAGAGGAGCAATAGTGGGAAGTTGGGGGGGGGGGGTGGGATGGGAGGAGATTGAGCTGAGGTTGCAGGTCAACCTTCCTTAAGAGACCGTTAGTCCCTCTCCTTGTCACCAGAATTGTTCCCATTAACCACCCGACTAAATTCAGGAAACTGAATTTCAAATGGATTCAAGTGATCCACACAAAATCTTATAAAATGTTAACGGCAGAAAGAGGATTGAAATCTAAGTCTCTAAACGCAGCTCCCTCCCACCGCCCCTTTCTCCGTGGTCCTCACCCCACCCCTCTCTCTCCATCTTCCCTTTCTCTTTTCAACTCCCTTTCCTGTTACTCTTTTCTGAATGCTAGTCAGGTCCTTCAACAAAATCAATCTTGGAATTAGTGTACTGAAACCCTCCGGCACACATTTCTCAGCCTAGATTTTACATGCTATCAAAGGATAGATTCACCCGCAGATTAAAACCGTTTGAAGCCTGCTAGAGTTTTATGCCTCAGTTGTTTGTAGTTAGGGACCTCTCAAGTTCTGGATGTTAAAATATGGCTTCTTTTCTTCTTTTCAATTTTGTTGACAATTTCCATTAGAGCCCTGTTATCCCTCTGGATTGCTCCAATATAAACTGCTTTAGAGGTTAAAGATTGCATTTGCCAAGGTTGGAAGCTGACTGGAGCTTCCTGAATGCAAGGCTTACCTTAAAAGCTGAACTTGTCCATGGTTTAAATTCATTCACACTTGACATCTGCTATGACTTGAATGTCCCCTAGAGTTCTATGCAGTGGAAATTTACTCCCAGGTGCAAGTGTTGGGAGGAGGGACATAATAAGAGGTGATTAAAGTTGTTATCACAATTTTAACAACATATGCATTAATTATCATGAGTGAGTTTATTACAAAAGTGAATAAAGGTCCTCTTTATCTCTCCCTTTAGCTCCCCATTTTTTTCTGTATGGGGAATAGAACGCAGGGGTGTTCTAACTTTGAGCTACATACCCAGCTCCTTTTTAAATTTCATTCTTGAGATAGGGTCCCACTAAGTTTACATGGCTGTCTGGAACTTTGTGATTCTCTACCTCAGCATCCAGAGTCACTGGGATGACAGGAAGCATCACATGTACCCTGTCCTCTAGCCATCTTTTACCCTTCCACCTTCTACCATGGGATGATGCTGTACAAAGGTCCTTAGCAGATGCAGGTGGCATGCTTTTGAACTTCCTGGCTTTCATAATAGTGACCCAAATGAACTCTCACTCATTACAATTAATCATCTCAGGTATTGTGTTAAAGCAGCACAAAATAGATTAAGATATCATAATCAATACATTCTGTGAATAAAAAAAAAAGAAGAAGAACTTCAAATACCCTTCAAGAAGGGCTCATAAAGCCGGGAGTTGTGGCACATGCCTTTAATCCCAGTGGCTCAGGAGGCTGAGGCAGGAGGATTGAGAGTTCAAAGCCAGCCTCAGAAAAAGCAAGGTGCTAAGCAACTCAGTGAGACACTGTCTCTAAATAAAATACAAAATAGGGGTGGGGATGTAGCTCAGTGGTTGAGTGCCCCTGAGTTCAATCCCTGGTACCCATCCTCCCACCCCCTACCCCCAAAAGAGAAGAATTCATAAGCAGTGAGCATTCAGTCATTAATCTGAATACCTTTCACATGTAAAATGAATAAAGACATGTAAATGAATAAATCTGTGAATGAATAAGAATCATTGAGCTTAAATTTTACTTGAAATACACTGGGAAATAAACAAAAGGTTTAAATGCTAGTGTGAAGTTTCATAAACCCTAAAAACACAAAGTTCCAACCACTTCATTAGTATAAAGTAATACATTAGATCAATTCACTTTGGGTGCTCAAGTGGAAAGCTCTGGTACAAATAAATTAGTTGTATGAAAAGATATCTGCTTCACTGCATCCAACAGTGCTCTTGTGTCCCAAAGCATTAATGATGCTCCCAGTCACTTCTAATGACATGCACTAAAGTCATGCTGGTGCTTAAATAAAGATAGAGGACTATTACCAGAGCTGGGACTTGCACAGTGGCAGGGAAGAGCATACATGGATAAGTCTGAAGGTTCCTACCCACCATATTCTGGCTGTGACTTTGTACATAATATTGACTCAATGGATTCATTTTCTTATTTTCTAAATAAAGATGAGAGAAATAATAAAATCTCTCTCTTCAGGTTGTCATAAGGGCTATGTGAAAGAGGGCAGTGTGGTGATTGGCATGAGTTGAATATCATTGCTCCCCAACTCTTAGCCTCTCTCCACCCCTATGCAGCTGCTCAATCAACTTTGGTTTTTGGTGTGAAGCAGCTGGCTCTGTAAGGCAGCATTTCCCATACACTACCCTTTACTTATGCCTCATTCCCTTCTCCAAGTGCATGAATTTGCAAGACAGAATCAGGTACACCATGGAAAGAGCTTATAGGTCATATTTTCTTCCCCCCCTATTTTTTAATAATTGAGACAACTGGGTCCCCCACAAGGAAAGTATCTAACTCAGCAGCCTTCAGCTAATTAGCATAATTTCTTAATGCTATATTTCCAGGACTGAATGTGAAGCGAAGGGGACATTTTGTGAAATGCACAAAATGTCCTGTACAGTTTTAGGCAATTTCTCAGGGATGGACCAGGGAATGATCAGAAGCACAATTGGGGAAAAACAGCCAATATCTGATCATCATTCATTGCTTATTAAATCTCCTTCTAGCACAACCCACTGCTGGAGGTGAGGATCGAACTGGCTTAAAATAAACAGAGACATAAATCCAGGAGATCTGACAAGTGTCTAATAACTGGATACTAATGAGGACACATGATGCAGCAAAGTCAACATGACCTACCCGAAGAACCAAGGTAGAGTGTTGCTATAAATTGCATGTGCTCGTTTTCTTTTAAAAAAAAAGATAAGTAATTTTAAACATCAACTAAACAAGTATGTATGTATACCTGGCGCTGTAGAGTATTAAAGAAAATAAAGTTATTTAGTATTGCTAGTGACGTCAACAGCTTTATGATTAGTTGAAAATGTAAAACAAGTCTTGACAATTAGCTGAGGTTCAGTAGATATGAACCACAGGTCACTGGAATGAACTGAACAGGAGGTCGCATGGATTACATCAACAAGCAATGTCTTCTTAGCAGGTACAGATTTGAAGGCACATTAGTGCTCTGGTAGTGAAGTTTTAGGGCAACAGAACCATGCCCATCCTCTTTGAGTGGTGCTTTGTTACAAGGCAGAGCTAGGCAGGTACAGTGGGGACTGAATAGCCAGCAAAGCAAAAGATGGTTACTCTCAGTCCTTCACAGAATGTTTGCTAACTTCTGCTTTAGACCCACAAATCCGACTGGGTCACTAAAGTATCCATGAAATGGATAGGAACACTTAGGAAACAAGGATCCTGGAGCCTCGGTACAGATGAGCAGATCAGATCTGGGACAGGTTTTTTTGTGAGGTTGGATTTCTCTCTGAACCTCATTTTTTCCATCTGTACAATTGGCAAAATAATAGCACTTACCATGTAAGGCTGCTCTGGGGATCAAGTGAGATGACACACGAGATGGCAAGCTGTCATTAGCACAGTGATGAACACAGGATGATGGTTCAAAACTGTTAAGTGTGTTTATGTGATACTATAAATAGTATGGCTAATATTTAGCTCTTATTAAAAAACTTGACTAAGGCTGGCTAAGGTCTCTCAGGGTGTAGCTCAATGGTAGAGTGCTTGCCTCGCTGTACAAGACCTGGTTTCAGTCCCCAGCCAAAAAAATAAAACAAAAAAGTGCCTACAAGAAGAGAGATTTAAGAAATACCATATAAAAGACAAACCATCCACATTTCCCCCAGGCCGGTGTTCTTCATATCTTTCCCAGAAGGTAAAGTGTGTATAAATTTTGAACTTAAAATACAAGACTTCAAACGGATTTCATGCTATTCCCCATATCCACCCACCCCGATGGCCTCCAAACCCCACCACATACAAATTCTCTATGGGCTGTTGGATTAAAATGTTTGGAGAAAAGTTTATGAAGGCCTCCTACTTGGACCCCACTCCCCACCTCAGAAAGCTGGGGCAAGACCCCCTTCCCTGACTCTACCCAGGAGCACCCTCTCGGAGCTAGGCCTTGATCTATGCTCCAGGGGCCTATCAACAGACACCACCCGAAGCTTCTAATGAAACCCATCTCTGCTTTTCCAGAAGGTGAGGATCTTATTAGAAATTTTGCTCTATCTTTCGATGATACATTTGAATGTGATCTGCATGCAAAGCTTGAGGTGGAAATTTCCTTTAGAGTTCATTCACTGGGGAAAAAAAAAAAAAAACTTGGTTTTCCTGAGGAACTGGTGTGTTCCTTTCTGGACTTAAAGAGTACTACATATATTTACATATATATCAAATCACATGTTACACCACAAATAAACACACACACACACACACCAAGAGAGATCCCCACTCTCTCATCTTCCCCGTTGCCACTTGCGGAACAACAATGCCCACACACCCAGATGACCTGGGGGACCTGTAGCTTCCTGACATGGGGCAAGGCCATTATTAGACTGTGGCTGCCGAAGGGGTGCTGCTTACCCAGGATCTACACCTTCTGGACTCCAGTTTTATTAAGGAATCTGTGCAGCATCAGCCTCAGATCCTGGTTAGTCTAAACCAAGGCACCTGATGTTCTCCTAACTGCCTACTCTCTCCAGGGGCTGGAAGGTGACCTGAGTAGACCCGTAGGTCTGCTTATGGCAGGGATGGCCTACTCTTTCCCAGCTGTCTCTCCCTCCTTTCTCTTCCTCCTTCTCCCTCTCTTCTTCCTCCTCCTCTTCTCCTTCGACCTTCTTCTTGCTCCCTACTCCTCTATGCCTCTCCATACCTCCCTCTTACTTTGTCTCTCTCTTCTCTGGACATGACCATGGGAGAGGGTCCGGGCATTGCAGGGAGCTGACTGGCAGGAACCACAGTGAAACAAAGGGAAAAGCTAGCGAACAACCAAGAGGAGGCAGGTCCCTCAATTCCATGCCCAGAACATACCTTAGTTCTGGCATTCTTGCCCAATGAGATACTATTTGTGATTGTATAAGCCACGTTGGGTGGGACTGTTATAGGTACCAGCACTCTGACTGGTACAGACCTCTGGTTCAAGTCTCTCATGGGAACTAATATCATTGAAAGTCGCTATAAAGCCATCCTCTGCAGATCTCCTGGGACAGAGATGCTGGTGGCTGTGCTTCTGTCATAACCAATTCCTCATTCCTGTCCAGAGCTTGCCTGGACAGTGTCCCAAGCTCCTAAAAGAGCTATGTTAGTAAAATATGTACATATCAGATATGAGCCCAGAGAAGCCAAACTTATTCCTTCTCCCAACTAAAAATACCTCCTTTGTTGGCCTTGCTTTGATCCTAAAAACTCCCCCATGACACAGTGTTGGATGGCACTCACAAATTCTGTGAAAGAAGCGATGTGAACACTCGGTAGTCATGAAGGGCAGCAAGAGCTCTGGCATTGCCGTCCTCATACACTGACAGGCTGAGCCTGCTGCTGTTGAGCCCCCTCAGTCTACACAAGCCCCGGGGACTCAGGTGGGAGCCAGTGTCCAGAGGAAGTGTGGGCTGAGGCTGGAAAGAAAGAGGGAACAGGCTGGAATCCAAACTGCTTCCTTCTGAAAGACGACACTTGTCCCAGGGTCAGAGTGACAGCATGGAGAGAGCTGTGCTCCTTTGACAAGATGAACATCTAGTCCTAAGCCTAATGCGGGGTCAGCATCCAGAACTCACCTGGGACCTTTCTTCCCAGGTCTGTGTCAAGGGAGGGGAGCAGGCAAAAGCAGATCCAAAGGATGTGCTTTGATGAGGACCATTTGGAGCTCCTGGAAGTCAAGTCCCCAAATCAGGGCAGAGGCCTAAGAAAGGACAGAATTGCCATGACGGGCAGCCCTGTTGGAGGAGACAGAGAGCTGGTCTTGGTTTCAGATCATCTAAATCTAGATTCTAGACTGCCATTCAGTAATTGTGTGATTTTGAATAAGTGTCCTCAAACAAGTCTCCATGCCTTGGTTATTTGAAGATACATGGGGTCTCTGTTAGGGGTGTAAAAAAATACAGCAGATGCAAGGAAAAGCCAGATCAGACAGTAGGTTAGATCTGGCTCATGGACCAGTTACTGGCTCCTCTCCTGGTCTCTTTCCCTTACAACAATCCCTACAGCCATCCCTCCCAGATCCCACTGCACGGAATATCAGAGATCAGTGTTGGCTCCCTTTTCCCTACTTCTGCATATCTTTCACACTTAGCTTAGTTCTGTTCTTAAGACACTCAGCACTTTCTAATCTACTATTTTTGAATAATTGCAATCTCCAGAGCTAGGCTGTGAGCTCCTAAGGGTGCAGGGGGAAGCCCAGGTGGGATCTGCTTTATATCCCCCATGTGTTTTGCATATGGTCTTGATAATAACCTTAGACAATGGAATATCTCCAAAGGCTATCTCCCCTTTGTAGGCTCCCAGAACCTGTCTAGGGAAAATATTGAAATTTTACCTGAAATGTTGAATGTTATTCCAGAAATAACAATGAGTAATAGCAGGTATCAGACATAATAGGAATTCATTCACATTTGGGACTCTAATGGGTAAATACCCAAAGATGAAAGGAATCCTAAGGAAGCTTAGGATTGTATTTATTATAAAAAAGTCATATTTCTGGCAATAAATATTGGTCTAAATGTCTGTTTTATCTCCCAGTGAGATCAAAAAGCTTGGGAAGACAGTAAATCAAATGGTTTAGACAGGGAGATCAGAGCTGGTTTGAATCTTTTCTCTACCAATTGCTAGCTATGTGACCACAGGAAAATTATTTGACATCCCTTAATTTAAGTTTTTTTTTTAGCTTTAAAATGGGAGTAATTAAAAAAAACCTTCCTTCATAGGGTTCTTGTGAGGATTATACAACAGCATATGGAGTCTTTGGAACAGAAGCTGATGGTGAGAACTCGCACTATCTGTGTCAGATTGTCAGATGGTAACGTTATTAGCATCGCTACTCCCATAACTATTATCAGTGCTAGGCACCAGGCTTTCTAAAGAGACTTTAATGTCCACCGTTAGCATCTTTACCTTCATCCCCCAGTTCCCTGCCTGCAAGATTCTCCCAGGAGTCACTGGGGGGTCATCTCCACTCCTCTGCTAATGATATTGAATTTACACATCCATGCAGCCTCTCCTACACTGGGGTCAGCTGCAGAATTTATTAATGTCTCAGGCAGACCTTTTCCCCTCAGCCCATAGAAGCTTCCTGAATCAAAATTTGAATAAGCCTGAGGTCTTCTGGCCCAAAAGTTGATGGCCACTGCTCCCATTTTAGATCTCATTTTCTTGGGGTCAGTTCTGCATAGTTATTGCTTCTTTGATCAAATTACCAGCACATGGATAATAACACTTACCCAGCACTTTTCATCTCCGAAGCAATGTAAAGGCCTTCAAGTCCATCTGTCTATTCAGTGAATTTTCCATCCTTAATAAAAATAAGCTTCAGGCACCAACTTCAAAAGCTGATGTAAGCAAACCTGCCTCCCGGGGAGCAGGTGCACTACATGCATATTAATGTGCAAAAAATCAGAACCTGGAGGCAAGGAGGAGACTTCAAAGGCACAGGATGTGCAGTCAGAAGATAAAGATTCGCTTTACAAATTCTGACTTTGGGCAAGTTCTTTAAACTCGGAGTCTCATTTGCCTAGTGTGTAAAATGGGGATGATAAATATGCCTAACCCACATTCATTTGCTGTAAAAATTAAGTGAGATAATTTCTCAGAAAATGATTTATTATATGATGTGGATGGTATGCATTCATCATGAATTCCCAAAGGGGTCATTTTTGTCCAAATATTGAGCCTCTATCAATAAATCCAGATATTTCCCTCTCCTACTTCTTGAACAAAATGTCCCCCAAGTGCCTTCTGCTCCAAAGGAAAAGGGGGAGATAGTTATTTTATCACGTGCATTTATAGGCCAGGAATAGTAAGCAACTTTGGTCATTCACTAAACTCTACACTCCACTGGCCGACCCAGGAGCAGGGAGTATCTTTATCTCCATTTTACAAAAATGTGGGAACTGAGACATGGGTGCACATAGTAGGTTGTTATGTTACTCAGTTATGAGGGAAAGAGTCAATTTTTCTTAAGAAACATTCTTAGCATCTGGCCCAAGAACCCCCAGAGATGTTTCAGGGGAGTGCCTGAAAGCAAAACTGTCTTATCACAGTGCTAAAGCATTATTTCCCTCTCCCCACCCCACAACCTCATTCTCTCACAAGCATTCACTGGAGCCGCCAGGAGCAAACAGACATGTGATATTCCAGCAAAGTGAAAGCAGAAACACTTAAGAAACCTGGCTGTCATCTATGGAATCAGAAGAGACTGGCAATCGTGTAAAACCACACCCCTCTCTGTTTCTCTGTTGTGGAAAACGTACTAATACGTATGGGATCTGACAGGCACCCTAGAGGCTCAGGTCTTGAAGGCTTGGTCCCCAGTGGAGCAATGTTCAGAGGTGGGGCTCCTGGGAAAGCACAGGGTCTTGAGGGCTCTGAGCTCATCAGTGGATTAACCCACCGATGGGCTTAGAGCTGGTGGTGTTACTGGGAAGTGGTGGGAATTGTAGGAAGTGGAGCCAGTAGGAGGAAATAGGTCGCTCAGCCTGTGTCCTGCAAGGGAATGTCTTGCCCCCACCTCTTTTCTCTGCCTCTCTGATGCCTTGAGGCCAGCAGCTCTGCTCCAGGACGTACTGCCGCACCACAGGACTAGAAGTAACAAAGCCATCTGACCATGGACCAACCCCTCTGAATCAGTGAGGCAGAATCAATCTCTCCTCCTTTAAGTTGTTTTTCTCTAGTATTTTGTCATAGTGACACAGGCTATTTTTCCATTTAAGATATTACATATTGTAAAATGTAATGCACTTTCATTGTTATTTTAATGAATACTTTTAAACTCTGCTTTAATATTTAATAGTGTAAATATGATAGCAATGACAAGTATAGACAGAAGCTTTCTGAAATCCTCAATAATTTCTAAGGGTTTAAAGTGGCCTGACACCTAAATCCTTGAGAATTGCTACTCTTATTTAGAAACCACAGCTGTATTATTATTTCTAGTTTTAGGTGAATAAACTAGAAATAATAATAAAATAGAAAGAATAACACTGATGATTATTTGTTAATTCCCCACAACAAATATACCATATTTCTAGATTTTGATGATGAAATTGAGTCTCAGAGATTGAGCTGTCCAAGGTCACACAACTCATAACAGAAATCATCAAGAAATGAGTCCACTAGCTCTACTGGTGACGCACATTGCCATATTCTCCAATTTACCATGACTCTCCCTACCCTTGTGCCACCAGACACTTCTGCTAACAGAAAACTCAGCAACTAAATTTTATCCTCTGTGTGTTTGAAAGAAAGTAGAGCTTACAAAAATCTTCCAATGGACTTCTAAACCTAAATTGCAGAAAAACATCAGAGTCTGCACATGTTGTTTCTGACCCTGCTCCAAGAATCCCATCACTCATCCTACAACATGAAGACCCAATGACATTACGAGGGCATCATTTTATACAGCAGTGCATGGACAACATTGCCTGTCCCTTCCCCACTACTGTCTCCCAATTCCCAGAGCCCAAATTCATCAGTCAAGAAGTAAATTTTTCATTGGCCTAAGTCGGTCAGGGAAATTTTACTCAACAAGTGGTCAGTCCAAAGGAAGTCATGTGCCTCAGTTCTGCCAGTGACATGGAAAGTCACAGGGTGATACCTATTAGAAACCACTGCTTCCATTGGTGGGACCTTGAATACAACTGTGACGTCTGGAGATTTGCAGTTTACTAAAACAGTGAGGTTACCACTATATGAAAAACTATCAATAAGAATTACAGTAATCTTTATATTACAGAGCTATTAAATCAGAATCAGCAATTGCTTACTCCCACCCACTTTAATGAGGCAAATTCCTTATTCTTTATGTGATTATGGCTTTATGGCATTTGGTTACTTGAAGCCAAACATTATTTACTAACACACACCGATTTTCTTCTACCAATGGCAGGGATATTTTCACACACAAGCAGGAATCTCTTTTATCGCCCAAATGATGGAGAGAGTGGATTTGACAAACAAGCACTTTAAAATTGCTAAAACAAACATGTTCAAGGACTTACCTTGAGAAAAATGAAATAAATAAATAAAAATGATGAGGAAAGAAATTTTATAAAAACAGAGGAGCTTTCTAGAACTGCAAAAAGAAAACATTTGAAATGAAAATTTTAATGCATGGAAATAATGACAGATTCAACACACAAGGAAAACATTCAGGGTGGTCTGAAAACAGCAGTAGGAGCTTCCTGAAGTTAAACACAAAGAGAAAAGAGACAAGAAAATAATAGAGCCAAAAAAAAAACATAAAGGGTGTACCAAATATAAGTGCAACTAATGTTTGAAAGGAGGGGGACAGGAAAGGATATTTTTTAAAAAATGGCTGAATTTGTATTTAAATTGGAATAAAACCATACACATACAGTGAAAAAATGCAAAAAAAAAAGAAAGAAAGAAAAAAAGAAAGAAAGAAAGAAAGAAAGAAAGAAAGAAAGAAAGAAAGAAAGAAAACATTCCCAATACACAACAGCATCAAATTGCTACAAACTAGTGATAAAGAGGAAAATCTTAAATGATGCCACAGGTAAAAATGGCACCTGGCATTCAGAAAAACAAAGATACAAATGACTGCCACTTTCATATCATGAACAGTACAAGAAAAAAGACAATAAAGTATCTTTAAACTGCTGAATGAAAAAAAAAATGTCATTGTATTCCAGTGAAAATCTTTCAAAAGTAAAGGGTAATTTATAGTGTTTTCAGATAAGCAAAAAATAGAAGAGTTTAGTCATGAGGACTTCTTCACTATAAGAGATGCTAAAGGATGTTCTTCAGACAAAAAGAAAATGGTATATGGGAACTTGGGTCTCCTCAAAGAATTTAGAATAGTTTAAATGACAGCTTTCTGTTTAAAGGGAGGGGGAGAGTTTTCCTCTTGCTTTAACTTTTTCAAAAAATATATTTTTAGCCAGGCATGGTGATGTAATCCGAGCATCTCAGAGGGCTGAGGCAGGACGATCATGAGTTCAAAGCTAGCCTCAGAAAAAAATAAGGCACTAAACAAATCAGTGAGACTTTGTCTCTAAATAAAATACAAAATAGGGCTGGACATGTGGCTGGGTCGTCAAGTGCCCTTGAGTTTGATCCCTGGTACCCCTCCAAAAAAAATTCTTTTAATTTGTTATATATGACAGCTGAAGGCATTATAATTCATATTACACATGTAGGGCACGATTTTTCATATCTCTGGTTGTACACAAAGTAGAGTCACACATTTATGTCTTCATACATGTACTTTGGGTACTGATGTCCATCTAATTCCACCGTCTTTCCTACCCTAATGTTCCCTACCTTCCCCTCCTTCCCCTTTGTCCTATCTAGAGTTTAGCTAATCCTCCCATGTCCCCCACAACCACATTATGAATCAGCATCTTAAATCAGAGAAAACATTTGGCATTTGTTTTTTTGGGATTGGCTAACTTCACTTAGCATTATCTTCTCTGACTCCATCCATTTACCTGCAAGTGCCATAATTTTATTCTCCTTTAATTCTGAATAATATTCCATTGTGTGTATATATATATATATATACAACATTTTTTTATCCATTCATCTATTGAAGGGCATCTAGGTTGGTTCCACAGTTTAGCTATTGTGAATTGTGCTGCTATAAACATAATGTAGCTGTGTTCCTGTAGTATGCTGTTTCTAAGTCCTTTGGGTATAGACTTTTTTGAGGAGAGGGGTAGCTGGGTCAAATGGTGGTTCCATTCCAAGTTTTCCAAGGAATCTCCATACTGCTTTCCATATTGGCTGCACCAGTTTGCACTCCCACCAACAATGTAAGAGTGTGCCTTTTTCCCCACACCCTCGCCAACACTTATTGTTGTTTGTCTTCATAATAGCTGCCATTCTGACTGCAGTGAGATGATATCTTAGAGTAGTTTTGATTTGCATTTCTCTAATTGCTAGAGATGGTGAACATTTTTTCATATATTTGTTGATTGATTGAATATCCTCTTCTGAGAAGTGTCTGTTCGGGTCCTTGGCTCATTTGTTTATTGGGTTATTTGTTTTTTGGTGCTTAGCTTTTTGAGTTCTTTATATATCCTAGAGATTAGTGCTCTATCTCATGTGCATGTGTAAAATTTGTTCCCATTCTCATGAATCTTCATCAGTAAAGTGGGACCTGTCATAATTGCTTCCCTGGCTGAGGTGAATGCAATAAAGACAGTGTGTGCAGAAGCCCTGATATGGTGCCTGATCCATGATGCAGCGATCCATGATGAAGCTCAAGAACATCAGCTCAATGATTAGTACTCCAAAAAAAGAAAGAAAGAAAACATATCAGCTCCTTCTCTCTCCCTTGCCATTTTGTCAATTAAAGATGGTGTTTAATGGCAACACTTCTACAAAATGCAAACATCCTGGCACAGCTGGATCATTGGACATTTTTACACCAAAATAAAACAAGCTATTCTAAAAACAATTGTCTGCTTGTAGCTGGCAGAGCCTGAAGGAAGCAGGTATTACATTGGAAAGCCCGCCTCCTTCCCTAGCTCCCACCACCCACACATTCCATTCTGGATTGAATCCTGCCTGAAGGTTAAACACTCTTGTCCTTCTACACCAGGAGGACAGGGAAAAGGAAGACAGACAAGCATCAACGTGTAAGGAAAGCTTCAACTTCCAACCTTCTCCAAGTACATTACACCCACACCCTATTTCCTGGAGAAGAGCTGGGCTTCTTCCTTTCACTCTATCTCCCCTCCTCCAACATAGGGAGAGGGAGCCAGGGAGGAAAAGAAAGCCTAATTACTTTTGAAAAGAAATCTCCATGAGATGGGCCAAGAAGAGAATAGAGTTTCAAGCTCACACAAAGGGTTCAGAAGGCAAGAAAATGGCATTGCTGAGAGAGAAGAATCGCAGGTAGCTGGTTGTGGTACACCTGTAATCCCAGCGGCTCAGGAGACTGAGCGCACTATAGGGATACGGCCACATCAATGATTATAGTGGCACAATTCACAATAGCTAGACTGTGGAACCAACCTAGATGCCCTTCAATAGATGAATGGATAAAAAAATGTGGCATCTATACACAATGGAGTATTATGCAGCACTAAGAAATGACAAAATCATTGAATTTGCAGGGAAATGGATGGCATTAGAGCAGATTATGCTAAGTGAAGTAGCCAAGCCCTAAAAAACAAATGCCAAATGTCTTCTTTGATATAAAGAGAGCAACTAAGAGCAGAACAGGAAGGAAGAGCATGAGGAAAAGACTAACAGTAAACAAAGACGAATGGGGGGAGAGAAAGGGAGAGAGAAGAGAAAGCATATGGAAATGGTAGGAGACCTTCAATGATACACAAAATTATAAGAGGTTATGAGGGGCAAGGGGGAGGGGGAAAAAGGGGAGAGAATTGAACAACAGCAGAGGAGGTAGAGAGGGAAGATGGGAGGGGAGGGGAGGGGAGGGGGGATAGTAGGGGATAGGAAAGGTAGCAGAATACAACAGTCACTAATATGCCATTATGTAATAATGTGAGTATGTAACAGATGTGATTCTGCAATCTGTATTTGGGGTAAAAATGGGAGTTCAAAACCCAATTGAGTCTAATGTATGAAAGATGATATATCATGAGCTCTGTAATGTTTTGAACAATCAATAAAAATATGAAGCAAAAAATAAAATAAAATAAAATACAAAACAGGGCTGGGGATGGGGCTCAGTGGTCTAGTGTACCTGAGTTCAATCCCTGGTACCTAAAAAAAAAAAAAAAATTACAGGTAAAATGATCACTCTTCCCTCTGTTTTCTCCCAGTGTTGCTAGTCCTACTTGCTCTTATCTTTTTTTTCCCACTCACTATTATCTAAAAAGCTAACGTAAATAAGAGGGGAGCAGGGCCAGGAGAGGACATAGGAGACTAGTGGAGCACCTCCATTCAAAGTCTCAAAGGGCACAGACGCTGCACTTATCTCACATAGCCAACTCAGCTCACAGAAGAGCCCTGGCCAGAGCCCATACCATAACAACTGTGTGCTTCACTGAGATTCCGTCATTATGAGCTTAGTTGCATCCCTCCACAATCATCACAAAAATACATTGATTCCCTAGCTCCTAGTATCTGACATTCCTTGGAAGTAGGGTTTTGCAAATAAACAAGTCATTTGGGTGGGCCCTAATCCTATATGACTGGTGTCTGGAAATTTAGACACAGGTGGACATGACACAGGGAGAACTCCTTGAGAAAAGGAAGGCACACATCAGGATGGGGCATCTACAAGCCAAGAAGCACCAAAGATGACCAGCAGCCCCCAGTTGCTAGGAAACAAACACATAGATTCTTGCTCATGGACCTTGGAAGGAACCAATGGTGTGGCACATTGACCTTGGACTTCTGTCCTCCAGAGCTCTTTAAATCAAACAGTATGGAGTACTTTTTGAAAGCTACCTCTGCAAACTAATACACCCTCTGGGGTATAGGCCATGAGATGAGGAATGAGGGTTCAGGACCTCTGCTGTATTCCTAGGAGGTTTGCACCAACACGCCATGGCTGTGTTTCAGAAGTGGTGACCAAGTCACTCTTCTTCTTCTTCTCTGACTTCACCCCCTGAGAGGATGATTAAAATAAGTATCTGAAGTATCTGATCCACCCTTTCCCTGATCTTTTAAATCATGTCAGCCCTCCCAGGGCCCACCCTAGGAGCATGCACTGCTCAGAACGTGGTATAGACCTCAGTAATTCCTATCCTAAGCTCTGGGATCAGACAGACCTGAGTGCTAGCCCTGGTCCTCCCATATTCCAGCCATGTGACTTTGAGCATGTGACTCAGCTTCTCTCCACCTCCATTTCTGGGTGCTGAAGCTTGCATCCTGCATTGGCTCTGAGGATGCTCAGTGCAGAGTCTGTTGTACAATGAGTGTTTAGGAAACATTTGTTTGACAAATGCCTCATGGCAGTGACTGTTTTCACCCATCAATCCTGAATCTTCCCCCTTGCTCTCATTTCCCCTATTTAAAGGTGTGGCTCAAAATCCCAGGGCAAGGATCTGCTTTTGGTACTTTTATTTATAAAAACTTTCCTGACACCCTTCTGACTTTGAATTTTGGCCTTCCATGTTGTTCCTCCCAGCTTTAGTCTCCAGAGATTTTCATTTCTATAATTAAGCCCTAACCTCAAAAACTCCTACTGGGCCTACCCAGGGATACTGATAATGCAGCTATACCACCCAACCTACTCTGGAAAGCCCAGTCACCATGGAAAATGCCATTAAGAAGGTTACATAACTGTTTCCTGTGGAGGTGGGCCTATAAAATGAAAAGATGAGCAGAGGTACAAGTTGGTAGGCTTAGAGCAAATGGAATATATAATCAATTTCACTACTCAATCTAAGGTTCAGAACTTCTGATGCTGGTCAGAACAAAACAACCTTGGATCAAAGTGTTCCAATTGTCATGCTTTGGCAAGCACAATGCAGAGACCTAATTGTGCATCCTGCGTGCTTTGAAGTGTCGAAGACTACACCTCCCTCAAACACACAAGGGGCCTTGTCAGAACAGATAACTGACTGACTCCCACAGAC
This sequence comes from Spermophilus citellus, assembly GCF_964194105.1. Lineage (NCBI taxonomy): Eukaryota > Metazoa > Chordata > Mammalia > Rodentia > Sciuridae > Spermophilus > Spermophilus citellus. The sequence goes on along the minus strand of NC_138189.1, from coordinate 9,346,339 downwards.
AAGGGCTATGTGAGTCACCTTGGGGAAATCAAGACCCCAGCTGCTGAGAAGCACAATTTCAAAGCTGAGAGTTTGCTGGAGACAATTTTGTGCACAGCAGAGAGAATTTCTGCTGGCTTCAGCTCAGTCTGTGCAGAGCATCAAACCAGTACTTGTATGAAGCTGCCTACAACAGCAGTTCCCTGTTGCAGGAGATCCTGCCCCCCAGGGTACAGTTAGAAATGTCTGCAAACACGTTTCTGTTTATCACAACTTGGGAAGGAAGCACTATTGGCATCTAGTGGATAGAGACCAGGGATGCTGCTGAACAAAGCACAGAATAGCCCTGAAGAACAAAAAATCACCCAGCCTTAAGTGTCAATAGTACAACAGTTAAAAGCCATTGTCTCATAGGAGGAACCAGTAGGATTTCCATGGCTAGCACGACCCATAGGGGTCCTAACTACCCATGGTCTGGCCCGAAGTCGGTTGACCGGCCTCATCATCGATGAGAACATTTAGTTAAAAGGATGAACTTCTAAGCTCTAATTCATGTTATTCCACTTCCCAGTGTAGGAGAGACACTCCACTCTCTATGATTGCCTTTTCCTCATCTACAAAATGGACATAGCAATTGTGTTAGTCAGCTTTTCATCTCTGTGATCACATGCTCAGCAGGGGAGGAAAGGTTTATCTTGGCTCACTGTCTCAGAGATTCCGTCTAAGTTCATGGCTCTGGGCCCAAGGTGAAGCACATCATCATGGCAGGAAGGCATGGAAGATGGAAGCTGCTCCATTCATGGTGGCCAGGAAGCAGAGGGTAGGGGCAGGGACCAGAGAGCAGATGTCCCCTTTTAGGCCACATGCCCAGTGACACACCTCTTCCAGCCACGCCTCACATCTGCCGACAGTTACCACCCAGTCAGTCCATTCATTCTAGGATGGACTGATTCAGTTATAGCTTTCATGATCCATTCGTTTCACCTTCAAATATCCCTGCATTGATACATCTTATTTCCAAATCACAAGAGTAATAAAACTTGTTCATAGAGTTGTTTAAGGACCAAATGAACTGCAAGAAAATAGTGCATATAAAGTACTTCATTAAGTACCTAACTCTTAAGAAGCAATGTTATGAAGATTTTTTTTAACTTATGCTTTATTTTTATTGTTATGTAATTATTTATTGTTATGTAATCTGTTTTTGCTTCACCTGACTGAGAAGCCCTTCTCCCTCCCACCCTCCCACCTGTGATCATTCCTTCTTCCCTCAAAGTTCAGCTCAAATGCTATTTCCCTTGGGAAACTTCCTCAGATCTACCCATGAGACAACTGGGCCCTTCCTCTGGAGTCCCTGGCCTCTTATTTTTCTTTGTACCCACCCTGATGACTTAGTTAATCACCCAGCCTCTAAATGCCAGTAACACATCATATTACCTGTGTGCCCTCAACAAGCCACAATGATTACTTTTTAATTAAATTTGAATCTGTAGTTCTAGGCTTTTCTGCTGTTTCTGATAATTCTCAGAGCTCTTCCTTACTCCTTTGATTTTCTGCAACAAATAATAACCCACCCAAATTGCTGAGGTCATCTCCAGTGGTGAATGTCTCTCAGAAGTTGACTCTGGGTCCAAAGACCTATAAAATATTCTGAGATGAACTTGGGAAGACCAAATACCAAAGTAGATAATCTTTGGAGAGACATGAAGACCCCAACATTCACTAACCCTCATTAACCCAAGGGGCAGAATTAGTTTACATGCAATTCACAGAAATCAAATGAGCCTTTCCTATGAACTATCTTTGTGATATCCAACCCCATTAGGGAGGTACCAAAGTTATTCCAGTTATAATTACTGGGCCAATGTTATATGGCAAGAATGACTAGTCAGGCAGGTTATCTGACCTAACATCTGTGCTTCTAATCACTCTGATCATCTTTCAAACATTAAGTGACTTGGCACTGTTAAATGAAAAATAACAGAAACTATTCTTCCAACAAAAATTTAAGAACAAGTCTGATTTGTAGAACTCCTAACAAAACTATTCTAGGTTGAAGGTGGGGGACTTCCTGAATCACTCACCTGTTACCTGCTTCCCACTTCAGGTGTCTTTAGAGGAATTCTGAGAATCAGATGATTATACCTTTATATCCTGCAGATGTGGAAATGAGCCTAGACCTCAGAAGGTGAAGTGCTAAATGATGTGCTAAAGTTCCTACAGCTTGAAAGTGTCAGGGCCAGGAATTCTAGGTCTCCTGGCCCTGAATCCAAAGTTCTTTTGACAGAATGTTGACCCGTGTTTTTGACAAGTCTTTCTTATTAAGAAGCACAGAAATAAAAGATAATCTCAAAATTCCACAAATATTTACTGTATTTCATCTGACCTAAGATGCCATTGGGTACAATACATATCCCAGTTCGAGGTGTTGCTGGTTCTGGATGTCAGAATCAAGGGCAGGTATCTGTCAGAACAGTGGTTTTACTGATTTCTGGTCTCTCCTTTAGCCCTTCAGCACTCTAATACAATGGTCCTAATCTTTTTTGGTAATAAAGTCTCCTTTGTAATCTAATGAAAGTTATGGAAATTCTAGCTAAAAAAAAAAATGCACTTACAATACAGCTTTAGATGTAGTCTGGTGGTCCCATGACACCTTTCCACAAAACCCATACACTTTATGCATTCTGTATTAATCACAATTTCCACTTCTAGTTCTTTCCTACTTATTTTGTTCTGATCAAAAGGAATCTATTCTCCATCTTACAAACGCAAAATTAGTTTTGTGCTAATTTTGGATGGAAGGGCAACCTTATGAAATAGGAGTCACATAACAATGTGTTCTTAAATTTTCAAATTAGAAATCCTAAAAGGCAAAATCAAAATAAATAAAGTGAACAGTATTCTGTTCTGTGATTTGATTACATTACTATTAATCAAGTTCCTCTGTTAATGAACATTTAGATTATTTCTAGTTCTTTGTTATCCCAAACAATTCTGCAGAGAACATTCTTGTACATGACTGACTGTCCTTTACTGTGTGAGCAATAAACTTTATTTCATAACCAAAAAAAAAAATGAAGAAAGTGAAATCGTGTTTGAAATTAATGGCAACCCACTCAGAAAAAAGAATTATTCCACTGACTTTTAGAACAAATGTTCAGTATCTTCCCAAAGACAAAAATGACAACTGAAAAGGAATTGTAAACTTAGTAATTATACTGTTTCTATTAATTTTTCAATGCTATTTTGAGATTATAAGTATTTCACAAGTGTTTTTGGAGATTTTCTTTGTCTGGATTTCTACTAGCTTTAGAGTAGAAAACCCCAGAAGGTGTTCTCGTAAGTTGGAGAACTCCGAATCTAGGCTAGTCTCCCAATCAGCTTTGGCTGTGGCAAAGTAATCAAGAGCAAACATATGTTGTCATAGCAATTAGTTTTTCCTGGAGAAAACAGCCTCGTTGCCAATGATAAAAAGAATTTTTCCATTCACATGATATGTCTTGTATTCTTCTTAAGAAATGTTTCCTTGGTCTTAGTGTTGGGTGGCCAATTTATCTTGGTTTGTGCAGTAATTTTCTGGTTTTACCTGGAAGTCTGTGACCCAGGAGAGCCCTCAGGTCTGTGAGAATCAGGGCTGTTGTTACAACCCTGCCAGCTGCTCACTGTCCTTGTCCTAGACTGGTGCTCTTTGTAAAGCCCTCCTCCATATTGACTAAGAATGACTTTGATTAACTCCTCCAGAAAAGTTGTCACCATGCCAAAATGCCTCTTTTCCAACCCCATAGTTTTCCTCTGAAAGAAGGGGAAGAGAGCTGGGGGTGGGAGAACAGGGACTTTCCGTCTACTCCACACAACCCACATTGTCATATTAGAAGCATGATTTCTGTCTTTCCCATGCACCTATGTTTTTCATCGCTCTTAACAGTCCCACTTGCCTTCCCAAATAAGCCCGCCACCACCAAGGTCCTATTTCATGGGGAATAGAAAAGAATGAACAATTCTCACATCCTTTTGAGGGGGTATCTGGAGTAAAGTAGGGGTGAGCTATAAATCCCTGAAAGCATCATGCATGAAGTTATTTTGAGGTGGAGCAAGGCCTGTGATGAAGGAAGGTTGTGTCAGCCAGCTTTTTTTTTTTTCCACTTTGACAATTAATTACCTGAAAAAAAAAAAAAGAAACTCAGAGGAGGAAAGATTAATTTGGGCTCATAGTTTCAGCGGTTCGGACCATGGCCAGCTGGCTCCATTGCTTCAGGCATGAGATGAGGCATAGCACCATGTTGGAGTATGGCAGAGGAAAGTTACTCAACTCACTGAGCTGGGGGCCGGGAGAGAGGAGCGAACCAAAACAAGGAAAGCCAGGGCATGCCCCCAGGGCCTGCTTCCTCCAAGCATGCTCCACGGCCTGTAGTTTCCACCCCCTCCCACTAGTCCATTCAGCCACCGGTGGATTAATCCACACTGAGGTCAGAGCCCTCATAATGTTATCACTTCCCCAAACCCCATCTCTGACCCAATCTTCAAAACATGAGACTCAGGGGGACTTTCCAAGTCTAAACCTTAACACAGATGGAGGCTGGCTTTTGAAAAAGGAAAAGAAAAGAGAAAGCATTCAGTGGCAACAGGGAAACCGAAACCCGACGGCCTGTCCAAAAAAGTCATAACCCTCTTGGGCCTGGGTGAAGAGATCATCATGACCAGCAAATGGCCAGGACGGCACGGAGTCCAGAGCACTCAGAAGAGCTCAGGAAGCAGGGTGTGGAGAGCTCCATGAAAACAGGGTATGGCCACCACTGCTTTCGCTGGATTTTAAAACTTTTACTAGAGAAAATTACAAACATAATTACAATCAAGGATCAAGAGACTCATATAACGAAATACTGTGTGTCCATTTCCAGCTTTCAAAAGTAGTGAATTCACGGGGAATCATTTTCATTCTTACCCCACCAATTCCCATATCCCAAAATTTCTAAGCAGATCCCATTTATACTGTGTTTTTTTAAAAATAGTTCAGTGTATATCTCTCAGAGAGAAGGCCTCTTTTTCCAAACATGTTCACAATACCACTACATGTCTAAAAAAATAATGACAACCCCACTGTATTATCAAATATCCAGTCCATTCATTCATCCATATCTTTGTGGAAGTAGTTAACATGTCTCTTAATTTCTTTTTATCTATAGGTTTACTCAGCCTCTTTTGTTTTCCCTAATAATTTGTTGACATAACATGTAACTTTTTGGGTAAGGCTTGTCACTCTACATTTGGCCAAGGGCACACAATAGGTATTGTTTAGTGTGTTCCTCTGTCTCTTGTATTTCCTGGAAACTGTTGTGTAGATTTAATGATTTGATCACATTCAAATTTTGTTAATTTTTATGATATGGTGAGTTTCCATTAGGTAGCACCTAATACCTATTTACCTCTATTTATATGATGTTAAGATGGATCCATGGGTATCAGTGTCACCAGCCAAATCCATCTCTCATAATATTCTCCATTAGCTTTTCACCTATTGATTTTATTACTATTAATAATAATAATCTTTATTTTAATTTTCCTCCTTAATTTATAATCAGGAATACTTTTATAAAGAAAAAGAAACTTTCTAACATCGACTACTTGGTTGTCTTGAGTTAATGTTTGACTAAAAAGACGGAAAATTATTCATCTTTCCTTTTATTTACTAATTTTCATAATAATTAATGGAATCCCTAGAATTCTCCAACTGTAACAGTGAATCCTCTACTTATCTAAAATAACATTATGAGTTCAAGGAATTTTTACATACAGGATGTATTTCAATGTATTGCAGCTATTCTTTCCTTTGATGTTTAGGTTGCTCATCTTTAGACCTTACAAACTACTTCCCATTGCTCTTAAGTCATTTTAACATGTCCCCAAGGGCCTCTGGTATTCCCTTGCCTTCTGAGGTGAAAAGATGGTCCAGAATTGTCTTATGCATTTCCTATTCCACACATGTAATGATCTACTTCTAGAAGAAGCCTCAGTTTCTCAGTAAGAAATAGTATTTGGCAACAACAGTTGGATAGGAAATGCGCTCATTCCTACCAGGTTGATCAGTCATTCTTCCCAACCTTTTTCACTTAAATAGAATTATTTTTCTATTTAAGAAAAAACAAATCAGGAGTTCATTTTACTAATATTTTTCTCTTTACTGAGGAAAAACTCAGTTCCTAAAGGAAGTGCAATTATAACTTCCAATACATACATAAGCGTATGCATGCTTGTGTGTATGTGTGTATATGTATATATACGTCTATTCTATATGGCAAAAAAGAGACATGGACAGGGACTTCATTCTCATGACAGAAGAAAGAAAGGCCCCAGTGGAAGGAGTAAAGAGAAGATACTGGAGGAAGAAAGGGAAAATGGGGGAAGGAAAAAAATTAAGAAAGGAAACTTCACATGAATATAAAATTTGAGGTCTCATGCATGAGGTGAAGATGTTCATGTACCAGAAAACAATTTCCTGAAAGCAAAAACTCCAAAATCATATTTCTCAATCATTTCCCACAATAATAACATTGTTGTAAGTACTCACTATATAAATTCATCGATTATCATAGCAACCTTAAGAGGTAGACATTATTATTATTATGTCCATCTTATCAAAGAAAAATTGGAATATAATAAGGGTGAGCCACTGGCTTAAGCTGGAATTACTGATGAATCAAAGCCAATATCCAACCTGGGCAATCTGAGTTTCATAATGATGACACATGTCTTTCAAAATAAGATATGAAACATCAACACATAGGGGGATATAGCTCAGTTGGTAGGTGCTTGCCTCGCATGCACAAGGCCCTGGGTTCAATCACCACAAATATATATATATAATAAAAATTTAAAAATCTTCTTAAAAAAAGACCAACACATAAATATGTAAATATTCACACATGCATTTATGACTTGGAAAAGAGAAACTGTAACAAACTCAAGCTAAAAACATCTCATTGTAAAATGGAATTTTGGAAACACATGAAATTTTTATACAAATTAATAGCATTTATAAAAGTAGGAAAACTTACAGGGATTAGAATTAAAATAGAGAGAGAGAGACTTATTCATTTATCCATCTATTCATTCCACAAAAGAGGACACTGAGAGATAGAGACATTAACTTCATAAAGTCACTCACCCTAAGACATCTACAAATTCAGAATTGTATAGCCCAAAGACTTTGAAATGGGCCTTTAGCGTTGAGGAACTCGGTGTGACTGAGCTGACCTGTGGATGGTCTTGAAATGGGATCCAGGCTGTCTCTTCTCAAGGTGCAGCACTGTGTTATCCATGAAGCTTTCCTTCTGAACTTAGAATTCAATCCTCTTGTTCCATTACAATAAGCTAGAAATAGTCCCTTTGTCCCAAGTAGTTTCAGTCTAATGGGTGAGAAGGGGGAATCCCTCATGCAAGCCAGAGCAGGTGCAGGAAGTTATCCGCCTCCTTCCTTCTTTCCCAAGGGCCAATCATCACAGTTTCAGCTGAGGATGCCTGAGAAGCAGAGCCTGCAGCTGGGCAGCCCTCCTGCCAAGAGTGTGTAAACCCAAAATGGAAGCTGGAGGGAAAATAAGGCAGGCTCAGCACATCAATCCTCCCACTTGCTCCCCATCAGAACCGGGGAGAGCAGACTTAAAAACATCACCAGCTGGTGTGTTTCCTGGCAGAGACATCAGCCACAGCCTCGCTGGCCCCCAGACACACTCGTACAGCAAACAACTTCCATCTGTGGCTCCGTTTCCTTTATTTACTGGGGCTAATAGGCAGGGAAGAGAAAAGACCAATGTTTCAGAGGCCCATGGGACCTGGGCGCTGCCTCCAGCAGGACAGGATTGATGGATGGTAGACTGACAGTCAACAGATGAAACCTCATGATGCCAGTAAACCCAGCTATGAAATGAGCAAGTGCTCCTCCAGGCACCACCACTGCAGTTCCTGCCCTCACCTCCCAGCTCTGCCCACACTCTACCTTCCAGAGCCTAGGTACATCAGCTGGGCTGGGAGGACGAGCAGGACACCTTAGGCAAGGGAGCATTAGGAGAAGCCAAGGCCTGCCTGGGAGGGTTGGGGACAGAGTGGGAAATACCTGCCCCTCCAGGCTTCCTCGGTCTTCCATCCCTGGTGGGTTTAGCTATGGATTTTGGTCCCTTGTAGTCCACTGAAGAAACCACAGGCTCTTACATGGTCTTTTCTGAATAATCTTGAAATGAGCGAAGCAAAAAGAGAGAACTGAGAGTTAGCTTTCCTTCCAAGACTTGATGCAATTTTGTTTGCTTTTACCATTCCTCTATTTTCCTCTTTGCTTCTATTTTAGACAACCACCTCCCGTCTGCCTCTGTGTGTGCTAAAGCAACTGCTTCAGCCCTTCTCCAGGAGGACTCCAAATAGCAAGGTATAAGAGTCACAGTGGTTCCTTCCCCATTTCAATTCCCCATGGCTTTTCAACCCCCAATTCAAGTGCAAGACACGACAAGAAGGGGAGGTGGTGAGCTGTTCTCCTGGTCCCAACTCAGGATGCAAGTCGTGTATTCAACGTCCATCCTTCCACAAGCACTCACTGAGAACCTCTTATTTAAAATGGAAATAGTAAATTAAAAAACAAGTTAGCTCACTCTTTCAAATCAGCAAATGAATAATGAGAGACCTATTCACATTACAAAGCAGAATTTGTTTTTGTTGTTGTTGATGATGATGATCACTATTATCTGCTTATTGTCTTACGTTAGTAATTCTCAGAAAAATCGAAGTTCATGTAGAATAAAAGTTGCAAATGGCTGAAAATCACCACAAGACTGACAAGGATCCAAGGATCAGTGGCAGGGTAGGGTGTGCTAGTGATTACCAAGCCAACCCTTGTGGGGCAGGTCAATGGAAATGCACATGGTGTGGCCTCTGGAGCTAACCCACCCAAGGACCATGTCAATTTCTCTGATCTTGTCAGGTCACTTGTTTGTTGGTCTCATTGCATCCAAATCCCTGTCTCAGTGTTTGGAACTTGAAGATGTTCAGTAAAAGAACCCTCCTCCCCAGGCACACCCCCACACTCATTTTCCCTCCAATTAAAGGACATCGTCGTACATCTTTCTATTATATAACACTTTTTTATATAAATATTTTATTAATTGTTGGTGAATCTTTATTTATTTTGATGTGGTGCTGAAAATCACACCCAGTGCCTCACACATGCTAGGCAAGGACTCTACCACTGAGCCACAACCTCAGCCCCTATTATATAACACTTTTAACAATACATTTCATTTTCTGATCACTGGTCTATGTCTCCCATTAAATTATGAGCCATCAGAGAAATGAAGCCATGTCTTACGTATTCATCTGATAACTAAGAGTGCACAGTAGTTACTCAATTCACCAGTTTTCACATGGTCGAGTTTTAAATCTCTCAACTTACTTAAGGGTCAAAAATGACATCTAAAACATTGCCACAAGCAGTGGATAACTTGGTGCTAAAACCTGCACTACAGCAGACTTGTCACAAGGGTCAAGTTCAGAGGTGAAGGAAAAGATCAGATGGAGGATCCCTAGGAGAGTTTCATGGGGGAGGCAGCTCCTGAGAGGGTGCTGTAAGATCCTGCAGCCCTAAGTGGAGTGAGGAAGTCACTTGAGAAAGGGTGAGAACGGGCAAAACTGGGGGCAGAGGTGAGCATGCCTCAGTGAAGAGGGAAGGAGCTAACGGGCTCAGAACCCAGAAAGCAAGGGCGCCTGCAGTTGATGTCATGGGAATGGGGAAGCACTGGGATGTAAGAGGAGCGGAGGGGCTTAGCATTCCTGTTGCAAGGCCATGGACATAAGGTCTGAAGCCTCCCAACCTCTGGGACATTCTGAAGGATTCAGGCTGCTTCTGGAGTTGTTGGGAAAGGAAGCTCATGGGAAGGGAAGGGAACCCCAGAGCTTCCTAGGGAGGGGTTAGGCACCACTGGGAGTCAGCGTCCATCCTGCTGGAGCCGTGTTCACAGCAGGAGGCCAACCTGAGCTCATGGAGGACCAGCATCCCAGCCCAGGGATGACAGACTCCGGTGCGGTCTGCTCAATGACATCCTCACAAGCATGGGGCCACTAAAGGTCCTTGAAGAAGGAAAGATGAAGGACGTGTTGAAATGTGTTTGGGGAAGGATCACGTGTTTGTCAGCTTTCCGTTGCTCTGGCAAAATTCCCAAGAAAAGCAACTGAAAAGAAGAAAGGTTTATCTTGACTTTGCTGTCAGAGGTTCAGGTCCCGGCTGCCTGGCCCTGGCCCTTGGACCTCTGGCAACACAGTACATCGTGGCAGGAGCGCACGGCAGAGGAGGCCTTCTCGCCTCACGGCAGCAAGAAAGAGGAAGGGGCTGAGGTCCCAGCATGTGTCCCTTCCAGGACACAGTGACCCACGTCCTCCCACCAGGCCCCACCTCCTAAAGGGCCCACCATCTCCCAGGGTGCCACCGGGTGGCCACCAGAACTTCAGAGGACCCACTCCATAAAAGAACATTGTGTCAGAAATACAGGTTATTTTTTTCTTTTTTAATGAGCTACAAACATGGGAAAGGCAGACAAATTTAAAAGGTAATTGTCCATTTTGTGTGCAAGTACACTCACACATGTGTCACATTCTGCTCACTCACAACCCGGTGAGGCACATCTCACACCCATTTCACGGATGAAGAAATGCCAGGCGGTGACGTCAGTGGCTCTCTCAAGCACAAAGCTTGCAAATGGCCCAGCTGACCTCGGCCCCAGCGCTGCTTTCTCAACTCACTGTGCACATCTTTGAATCAAGTTGTCCGTCTCCAGAGGAGCTGAGCTGCTCAGAGCACAGAACCTAACTCAGAGGGGCAAAGGGGACAGAAAAGCAGACAATGCCACTGAAACCCACAGAAGCAAAAATGGGTGATCTGGTGTGTGGCTGGACAGGGGTGAGCTGCATCTTGGCTTCTTTGGTTAGAAAAACCAGTGCCCTCACTGGCCGCAGGTTTATATGGAAGGAACAGGAAGATCTGTGAGAGGAGCTCGTTTCAGAACTTGTGGAAGTCACAATTGCTCAGGTGCCCTGCAAATGCCTGGCACAGAGTTCAATTTGTTACCATTTGCAAATGACTAAAAATCTTTTCCTTCTTCTGTGAAGGTTTGAAAATGGAACAAACCCAGAGGACACCATTCTCTGCTCACGGCTGTAACCTGCAGCTGGGTGTTCTTACGAGCACAAAGAAAAGAAAGGTTATCTTTCCTTTCCAGCAGAGAAAGTAAATTGTAAGCTGTTTTGAAATATGCTGGTGCTATTTTAAGCCTGACCACAAATCCATGTATCTTCTAGGTTAGCTTGTAGTTTGTATAGACACAGTAACTCCAAACTGAGAATGTCTCATTATTCTACATGCCACTGGACAAGGTGCCAAAAGACCAGACTCAGCCAGGCCACTAATCAGCAGGCGAAGCTCAGGTGAGTGATGTGACCTTGCTGGCCTGCCTTGCCTACTTCTCAGGAGCATTGACATTCAGGCAAGCGCTTTGCAACTTACAGAGACTCACGTCCACGTAGGCCGTTATCATCAGTCTGTATAAAACAACAATTGTACTTATCTCCAGTTTGTAATTCCATGCCATCATCAAGCCGCATCTGTTCTGGTCTGTAGCCCTTGGGACCTGTGTGGTCAGTTACAGTGAAGCTGGAGAAAATCTGATACAAGGCAGGCAGGACCTAGAAGTCCCCAAATTGTCATGAAGCCTTTATTTATGGAATAGGGCTAGTCAGGGTTTTTGCATCTGAGTGCAGCAGCAACCCCTACAACTTTGGAAAATAAAGAAATAGAACAAGGTGATTATCATAATCACTGATGTCAGATGAGACAATGATTTAAATCATGTCTCTGCTATATAGTAGATGAGCAACATATCCTTTCTTGACCTCAGTTTTTTTCCACTAAAAATATAAGCAATTAAAAATAATCACATTAACGAGTGTATTTAAAGCAGCTGAACGAGTGTCATTTATTTAGAAAATGCTAACTAAATGTTAATTCCTTCTCCCACGTATATATATGCCCTTTCTTCCATGATGTATCAAAACAGAAATTACATTATCCAGGCCATATCTTTGCAAATTAACAAGTACTGGGTTTCTTGGTTGGTGGGTTTCTTGGAAACAGGGTCTACCCATATTGCTCAGACCGGTTTTGAATCACAATTCCCCCATCTTACCCTTCTGAGTAGCCAGGACTACCTGTGTGCATCACCACTGTGCAGCTAGGACTTTCTTTTAAATGTCTAGTGCACATTTTGCCTGTCTTTGTGATATCCTTAGAGCTACATTTGTCTACATGTCTCTGTGATCTCCAGGAGCTGGAATCTGCCCTCCCATACTGGCAGACAGCACACCCAAAAGAAAAAAAAAAAAAAGAAAAACCCAGTTGAAATCCAAAGACATTCTTTATAAAACAAGACCTGTCTTGCTTTGTTTCAAGTAAATGTCCCTCCAAACAGGAAGCTCAGTACACAGATCCAGCTTCAGGCAAAGTATGGTTTAGTTTCTGGTTTCAGAAAACCCACTGTGCTTCTTGGTGAACAATTCCAAGAATTGTCCCAATTTCTCTCACTCATGTTGACAGGGAAAGACCATCTGATCTAGTACCTTTCATTCTCATCTAGACCAATTCTACCTGCCATGCAACACCAACAGGAGGCCGGTGACTGGTTCCTGCTCTCATTGTCCTTGAACAGCTCTTTCACACTATGTTTCTTCCTGACCTGTCCCAGTACCATGTCACCTCACACTCCCCCACCCAACGAATTGAGAGATGCAATGTAGACCCCTTTGACTCCCCACTTACACATGCAAACTGTATTTATTAATACAATATCACCTCACCTGTGTTGAGCTCTGTGCTGGATGCTCTGTGATGGTCATCCAGTCCACAGAAGAGTCCTCCATGTGGAGAATAGGATCATCATCCCCATCTCACCAACCAAGGAACTAAGATGAGGCTTCCTCCTCTCATAGCAGAAGAATCCAACTCAAACCCAGACTGCCTGGCTCTGGATCCTGGCACTTAAAGGTCAGATTGCAGTGTTAATTCTGCCACTGTCAGGAAATGACATGCTCTTCTTCACCTTTCCATCAAAGGGCATCCCCGCCATCCCTGTCTCTCGTCCCCCAGACTCCCAAGGAATACTTTTTAAATTAGCTTCCCCTTCTCCTTTCAGCATTTTCAACCACTGCTTTTCTATCAGTCTCCTACTCGTATGAAATCACTCTCACATTGAACAAGATGTCCCTCAACCCTCTGTTCACCTCTTGCTCTGCACCTTCTGCCTTTACTTTACTACCAAGCTCCTTGGAAGATCTGTCAGCATGCGAGATCTCCAGTTCCTCTTCCCCCTCGCTTTTCCAGCTAACCAAAGTTCAGATTCCTGGTAATACCCATCCAGTAAGGTCTTCCAGCTAAAGTCACAAATCCATCCACACAGATAGCTGCAAATCAGAGTGCCTCGCCACCGCAGCTCCAAACCTGTGTACTGAGGACCTAATGGCATCTCCACTGGTGTATCTCATTGACATGTCTCTCAAGCTTGACCTGGTTCTCTCAGCTCCCCTCACACCCTCAAATTCTCTCTCTCCAAGGTCACCATCATTACTCAGCTGCTGAATCCAATATTCTCCAAGATTCTTCCTTTCTTCTCAGATACTAATGAGAGTCACTTGAACAGCAATTTATGATGTGTTTACCTAAATATATAATTCAGATCCTTTTGCTCCTGTCTATCTCCACTAAGCTCTCCAAGTCCCACCTGACAACATCTCTCTCCTGGACCACAGTAAGAGCCCTCCACCTGGTGCCCCTCCATCCATGTCTGCCTCCTTACAACCTACTTTTTATCCAACCACAAAAGAAGCATATTCAAGTATAAATCAAAGTATGTCACTTCCCTATTTCGAACCTTTGGTGGCTTCTAATTGCTTGTAGAATAAAACCCTGATTCCTCAAATCCCTGCTGATTAGGCACCTCTTACACCATATACAGAAATGGATTCAAAATAGCATATATATTTAAATATAAAAAGCTAAACTTAAAAATTTAAATATATGCCAAAGAACATATCTTTATGAATTAGGGTGGAGAATGTTTCTTAAACAAGACATATAATAAATCCTGTAAAATGAAAATATGAGTCATAGGAGGTATTCAACATGTAAGATCTATAGGAGCTCTTTTTTTTTAAGAGAGAGTGAGAGAGGAGAGAGAGAGAGAGAGAGAGAGAGAGAGAGAGAGAGAGAGAGAATTTTTAATATTTATTTTTTAGTTCTCGGCGGACACAACATCCTTGTTGGTATGTGGTGCTGAGGATCGAACCCGGGCCGCACGCATGCCAGGCGAGCGCGCTACCGCTTGAGCCACATCCCCAGCCCCCTATAGGAGCTCTTTAATATTAAGTATATGTAAGTATATTATTATATGTAAATATATGTAAGTATATTAATATATGTAAGCATATTATTACATATCTAAGTGTGTTTATATATATATAAACAAATAAGAATATATATAAGAATGATTACAGAAGAAAATGTATTTTTAAAACAAGAACCAACAAAGGATTACTATTCAGAATATAGGAAAATTTCCACAGATTAATAAAAAAAAAATACAAACATCCCAAATAGAAAAATGGAAGTGAGTCATAAATAAGTATTGCATAGAAAACATGAATTGCTGGGCTGGGAATATAGCTTAGTTGGTAGAATGCTTGCCTCACATGCACAAGGCCCTGGGTTAAATCCCCAGCACCACAATAAATAAATAAATAAATAAATAGTCAATAAGCACATGAGAAGATGCTTAAACTTATTAAGACCACAGTATGGTCACATTTCACACTCACTAGTTTGGCAAAAGTTGAGAAGAAAATACTAAGTGTTGGTAATTGGTACAACTGTTTAGGAAAACAATTTGAATTAAGTTGAGCATGTAGATAATCCCAGGTCTTTAGATTCACTATGGTTTCTGCTTAGCACATGCATTCTCAAGTTGTCTGTCTAGAAAACTCTTATTCTGCGTTCAAACTTTACTTAGATAGCATCTGCTTACTTGAAATCTCCTCAGAAGTCTGGGAACATAGCTCAGTTGGTAAAGTGCTAGGCTCCCATGCACCAGGCCCTGGGTTCTATCCCCAGCACAAAAAAAAAAAAAAGAAAAGAAAAGAAAGAAAGAAAGAAAGAAAGAAAGAAAGAAAGAAAGAAAGAAAGAAAGAAAGAAAGAAAGAAAGAAATCTCTTCAAATTTCCAGATACAAAAATCCATCATTTCTTCCTTCTTGTTGAAGGTTGCATGATCCCAAATTACACTGTGTTTTAATTATGTACTACTGTACTACACATTTTTCCAAACAGCCTGGAACTTCTAGAAAGCATGTGCTGTTCCATCTCACCACCCCAGGGCTCCACACATGGCAATAAGGAACAGGACTTTTGCTTCCTGTGTCCCTTTCCATACCCCACACCCCTGCCATTCTATGGTAGCTGCAAATTGAGGTCTGAACCCCTTTCCTGGGAAAATCCTCAGGCTGCTGCCCCCTCTCCTGTCTGTCCCTCAGCTTCCCACATTTCAACACACACAGTTCTGATGCAGTTTCACAGGACACAACCCCAAAGCCAAATTAATTGGTCAACGGAATCTGCCCACACTTCGAGTGAAACCTCAGTCAAGAATATCTCACTTGTGAGTGTTTTTAGACTCCAAAACAAGTTTTCATTTTAGAAGGACACTCGATGCCTACTTCTCCAGACCCCTGTGGAGACATTTGGTCATCCAGGACTTGGACGAAGGTGACTTCCTGCCATGGATTGAGATGTGTAGTTGTTGTCTGGCAGCTTCCTGACCCATGCCTTCTGTCCCTCCATCCCCAGGGACCTTGCCTTGAGTAGCAGATGTGGACAAGGCCGTATTGATTCCGTTGTGCTGCTGCCTGTATCATTTGGCTATGTTTGTGGTCAGCCCAGCTGCAGCCAGTGGGCAGGTATGGCACTTGGGAAATCAGCCGTTGCTTTCCAAGCCAATACCTGGGGCTTGTTGGCAAACGAGAAAGAACATTACAGAAAGAGCACTATGGTAGATTTGAGGCTCCAAGGCTCCGCCATTTGTTACTTTTCCCAAAAATCAACCTCCCTGGACATCACTGTGTCTGACTGGAAAGTGGTGGCTACCCTGCCAATTTTCTTGGGATCGGGGAGAGTTTTCAGAATTAAACATATGATGAATTTAAGATTCCATTCAAATATTAATATTAGCTTAGATTTTTAATATCTCATTTGTGTTAGAAATGACTTTAAGAGCTTTATATTTGTTGATTTACTACCAGCAATTGAATTTAAGTATTTTGAGTACCATTTTGAATATGAAAAAAAAAAAAGAGGCACAAAGGAAACTAATTAAGAACTCGCTTAGATGATACAGCCAGTAATGCAAGATCCAGGATCTGAGACCAGACCAGGTCTTAACCATGATACCACTGAACATCCTACAAGTTGCTTCTCTGTGGCTTTAGATTTGCTTTTAATAATATCTATAGCACCAAGAAATCACTTCCTTACCCATGCCTCAATAAAAACACTTGCCATCTTGCTGTAATTTGGGCATTATATATGTATCTCCCTCACTAGACTGTGAGCTCCATCAGTAATAGTCCCAGCCCTGTGTGCTGTGCCTGGCTTATTGAACGTCACTCTCTAGAGATTTATTGGGCTAGAAACATAAGGAAGGGAAGGAGTAAAGGGTGGGTGAATAAAATGGATGATGGATGGATGGATGGTGGTGGAGAAGTGGGTGGGTAAGTGGGTGGTTGGATGAATGGATGGGAGGTGGGTGGATAGAGAGATAGTGGAAGAGTAAGCAGGTGAGGCTTCATGAGTGGATGGATGGGTGAAGGATTAGATGACTCCCAAGGAAAGTTTTACAGGGAGGTATCTGATCATCTTGAAACTCTATCTTTTCTCCATCTTCACTGCATATGCCCATAATCTTTAATTATTTTCTATCTTGAGCTATAGGGAACCCATTTACTATTCTCATAGTTTTAAATTAAATAAACAATGATATGGACAGGACACAAGAAATGAGATTGAACCAAGAAAGGAGAAAAAATTTCCACTTCATCTTAAAGCAGGGTCTATTCTAGAACCTTGCCTGGCACCTTGCCTTCTTTGAGAAATTTTAAGAGTAAGAACTGGGTTTTGAACTTCTTCAAATCCCCAGCATACCTACTGCAAGGCAAAAGTAGATAGTCAATAAATCTCAGATCAAACTAATAAGTCAGCCAGGCCCCCGGCCCCTCTGTGTGGCCTCTTATGTCCTGCACAGCAGGTGTATCCTGCTCATGCATCTCCCTCCTTTGGAGGAAGGTGGAGCCTTCGAGTGCAAGTACAACCAGCATAGGAACCTCTCCTTGACTTCCATGTGAAGGTCTTCCC
Source organism: Spermophilus citellus (assembly GCF_964194105.1). Lineage (NCBI taxonomy): Eukaryota > Metazoa > Chordata > Mammalia > Rodentia > Sciuridae > Spermophilus > Spermophilus citellus. The sequence continues at coordinate 9,328,885 of NC_138189.1, read as the reverse complement.
CTCCCATAGAAAAAACTTCTTCATTTAAAGTATCTTCCAATTTCCCCTTTGGGAAGAGTCTCATGAAGTTGTCCCAGAAGCCTCCATCTTCCAAAATAGCTACTGCAAAATGACACCCAGTGGAAGCTTCCCTTCTCTTGTGGGAGGTCAGGCTTCTTCTCCATTCCCTCTCTTCTCCTCTCCTGCTGGGGTACATGCACCCTTACCTTCCTTGGTTTCTTCTCTCTGAGAACACAGGAGTATAGGGGAGGGGAAGGCAAGGTTACTGGAGGAGAAATGGAGGAAGAAGAGGCACGGAGGAGGGGGGCAGATAAATACACAGTACTAACATTCATTGAGAACTTGCTCTGGTGTGAATGCCCTTAACAAAACTACTCATGTTAAAATAATCTCCATCATGAAGTAAGAGGTGGGACCAGGTGGGTTCTTTAGAAAGTAATCTGTTTTAACTCTGGAAAGCAGTTCAGAGAGTTCTCCGAAAACTTGACCCAGTTATCCCACTCCTCAGTTTATAACCAAAGGACTTAAAATCAGCATTGTTTATGGCAATCAATGTTTACCACATCAATGTTTATGGCAGCTCAATTCAAAATAGGCAAGCTATGAAACCAACCAAGGTGCCCTTCAACAGATGAATGGATAAATAAAATTTGGTATATATACACAATGGAATATTGCTCAGCCATAAAGAAAAATGACTTTATGACTTTTGCCAGTAAATGGATGGATCTGGAGACTATCCTGCTAAATGAAATACGCCAACCCCCAAAACCAAAGGCTGAATGTTCTCTCTGATATGTGGCTAACAAACAACAAGGGAATGGGGGAAGAGAAGAATAGAAGTTTATTGGATCGGACAAAGGGGAATGAAGGGAAGGGAGTGGGGATGAGAATAGGAAAAGCAGTAGAATGAATGGGACCTAACTTTCCTATGTTCATATATAAATACAGGACCAGTGAAACCACACATCATGTGCAATCACAAGAATGAGATCCTAATTAGAATAAGTTGTACTCCATGTACATATAATATGTCGAATACACTCTACTGTCCTGTATATCGAAAAAGAATTTTTAAAAGGAAAGTAATCAGGTTTAGATGAGATCGTGAGGGTGGGGGCTTAATGATGAGTGGGTTTATGAGAAGAGAAAGAGAGTCTCAAGGTAGAGAGCCTGCCCTGTTTGACCAAGTGAGGCCCTGGACCACCTCAGGACTCAGCAGAAGGTCCTTACCTGATGCCAAGAAGATGCCAGCACCATGTTTTTAGCCTTCCAGAACTGTGAACAAAATCAACCTCCTTCCTTTATAAATTACCAGGCTGTAGTATTCAGTTAAAGTTACAGAAAGTCATCTAATATAACACATAAGTACCAGTTATTTAACTATTATCTCCCAGCTCCAAATCTACCCTTTTATGCTCCACTTTGATGCTAGTCCTGAAAATCAAGGAAACCCGTTTGCTCTTTGCCTCCTCCTACTTTAAGATCTGCCCAGGGGTGGTACTAGGTGAAGATTGACAGGTGGAAGGGGGGAGGAGGGACCAACTCCTTACAATTTTGCTTCTGTTCTTGTCTGAGTCACAACATCACAAGCTCTTCACCAGGGAAGTTGTAGTTGGCGCCAGATTCCAGTTCATTTCCCCCGCACACATTCAACATTCACCTCATTTTGGTCTCTCAGAAGCACTAGTGCCCCCTCCCCAGAGGCTCAGTCTCAAGCCCCACCTCCCAGCTACTGGGTTCTGATCACCCCAACCTCCTCTTTCACTTCTTCAGTTTCTCTCTCTCTCTCTCTCTCTGTTTCTTCAATGTTCCTTTTGCTTGTTTAATCCTTCAATCCTTGTTTAACTGATTCTCCGTATTAAATTCTTTGTGTTAAAATATCAGATGGAGTTTCTGCTTTCCTAAACGAATACTGGCTGACTCAACTGTTGTAGCATTTGCTCTTTACAGAATCCCGAGAGGGACTTTGTCCTCCCTTTATGGATGAGTGTTGAGAGCCACAGCCCAAGGGGCCCCAGCAAACTTTCAGACTGCCAGCTGATGATTGGCTCACAGCGGCCCTAGCAACATCTAGCTGATTGGCTCCTCTGCGGTGATGCTCATTGGGCTGTTTCCCTGCCCTTTCAGACCACGGAGCTGCTCATTGGGGGACTTTTTTGGCTCCGCCCATGCAACCCAGCCAATCGGCCTCAAGAGCAGGAGGATTGTGGGAGTTGGAGAGGCTTGTGGGAAGCTGGTGGTGGCAGTTGGGCTCTGAGGGTTTTTCCTGAGGAGCTGTTTTGTTTGGCGTGTGTGGTTCTAAAAATAAAGTTCATTTCTTTTGACAAGTGGCTCCTGATTGTGCCCAGCCAGACTGTGGCAGATGAGTAAACTGAGACATGGAGTTATTAAAGTCTTGCTCAAGATCACATAAGCTTGAACTATAATGCCAGAAGCTTCTAACCCCATGCAATCCTGTCTAAAAATATCTATTTGCATTAAGACTCTTGGTTCCTATGGTGAATCTGTATCCTCAGGGTCATTCGTAGAATTAATACTATATGCAAAGTTCCCTGAATAAAGAAGCATGAAGTTCTCCACCTCCACCTCACAGGACAGTCACACAGAGACTTGCTACCAACAGATGGCTGCAATATAGGAGTGATACACAATGTGCCTGGACCTCTTGAGGCCTACACAGCAGTCCCAGGTAATTTCCCACCTACACAGCCAAAAAGGAATCAAATTCCAATCAAGAAATGATTATGTCTTTCCCCACAGTTTCTGATGAAAAAAAGCAAATAAAGTTCATTGAGTTGGCTAGAAGTGACTCAGATCATAATATCTCTTTTTCCTTCATAACCCCTCTCTCCAACCTTTTGGGCATGTCTCCATCTCAAAGTCTCCTTCATGGTTTTTATCTCCTCTTTTTATTATATTATCTCCCCATCTCTCTGTTATGTAAGTAAAATACATTCTTGGAAGACAGCTTAATCCTTTGAGGGAGAGATTTGGTCAACTTTTTGAACTTTACACAGAAAAATATTCACCATACTCAGTTTTTCATCAAAAAGTGACCTGTAATGTAAAATCTCCTGAAGCCTCAGTAATTCCTCCTATTTGATTTTTGGCAATGGAAAGATGTGTGCTGGGTGTGTAATGATAGACTTGCTCTTATTCAGAGCCATGCACCTCCAAAGATTCATTGTTTTTCCTTTACACAAGAAACTGTGATCAGCCATATCTTTATCTATAACTAAGTTCCAGATCATCTCCAGTTATTTAAAACATTAACATCAGAAAAATATGCCTCATGTGTCGATCACCATTGGCTTGCTATTCTATTGCTTTTGAGTTTTGACCATCATTTCTAATCAGACTGCAGTTCCTTCATTTGGCTTTTTTCTTATCATAGTCTGAAAAATAGCCATTTTTAATGGAGCACACCTAGTATCTCAAGGAAGAAGAAAATGGCATCATTTCACATCAGGAGCTTTATCACCAGAAGCCAAATTTTCCCCACAAGGAGTGTGGAGTGAGCCAGTTATTTTGTAGTACTTTAGCAGGCATCTCCTTGGCCTGACTTAGGGCCTTCTGAGAGGGACTTGTGGGTGGCATGAGTCACAGCCTCAGTTAACATGTCCACCACCGCAGATGTCATGCAGGGCCCCTGTTGTGGAGGTAGAAAGTGAATTATACTGGGAGTAATAGGAGCCTGCCCTTGAATCCCAGCTCTGTACCACACTAAGGCTCTCAGAGCCTCAGTTATCTCATTTTGTAAAATGAGATCTTTCCTACTCCCTAGAGTTAGCAAGAGTGAACCATTATCGGTGACAATATTTGCATGGTGAGCTCTGAATTTTCTCAAGTTGGATATTAGTTACCATCTTTATTTTATATATGAGGAAACTGAGTCTCGGATAGTGAATTAAGTTTTCTGAGGCTCTTGAGTAAGAGGTCAATCTAAGTTTAAATCAAATTGTCTAACCCCAAAGTTATAGCTTTCCTGCACACCACTCTGACACCTATCAAAGACTAGATGGGTCGTAGCAGACAGGCGGAATGGTAATAAATGGGAAGCCTTTCTCCGGGGCTCTTTAAATTACATCAAGTATTGCCTTCAAGAATGTAACATGCATGACCACAGAAGAGTGTGGAAAGGAAGGACAGGGAGGGAGCCTTGTCACATCAGGGAGACACTCTCACATAGCACAGGGAGGTGGAGGCTGTCAGAGTTTAGTGGAGGAGTCTGCCTTCGCACGCATGCATTGAGGGCATGCTGGCTAGCGCTCTGTGTGGCTGGGGTTAGAAGGCCAATGTCTGTCCCTCTTCTCTCCTAAGGACTCTGATCCGTTGGATTAGACCCAGGAACCAGGCAGAAATTAAAAGTGTCTGATTTATAACCCAGCTGAGGCTGGGTTGTGGCATGCTGTTTGGACCCAAGGCCAAAATAAGCTTCTATAATGATTTATTCTTTTCTTTCATTCACATTTCTCCAGATTCTATTGCTAAAGGGAACTAAGAGATTAATACAAAAAATCACTTTTCAACACTTTGACCCAGACTCTCTTTCTTCCTTAAAAGGGAAGAAATCTTGGTAGAGTTGACATTTTTATGACCCAAGACAGTTCCAAAAGAAAGGGGAGCCTTTCTTTCCTAACTACATTAACAGAGTTTTATAATATATATACAGCCCCATTTATTAAGACAAAATAAAGTAATACTCTGTATTTTGGGATGCCCTGATTAAATAGACTTACCTAGAAACTTAACTTCCATATGTAACATTGTTTCTGTGGGAAAACACACACACACACACACACACACACACACTCTGTCTTCCAAACAACCCACAAATCAAAGTTTGAGAACTGTTATTTACCAGTATAAATATAGCACTATATTCCTGCGATATTTCTTTCTTAAGAGACAGTCGGCTCCAAAGATCTCATATTTAGTTGAAAAAAGACAAAATCCAACGCTAAACTCTTCTTAAGAACTGTCATAATGATGAGGGGGACAAAATCCCAATTCCAATGAATCTCTCCACCATCCTCTTCTCTGCACACAAAATCCTCTTCTTAGGTTTGTCTCCTTTCCAACAACCTAATTATAGAGGAAACAGAAACATTTTTAATGACAACATTGCCTTTAGGTGTGATATGAATTTATTCTGTTAGGCTCTGGGAAGTTAAATGCCTGAAGCATTCAGGGAGAAGGAAATTATGAAGTAGTTCCCTTAAACAGTTAACTCATCACATTCTATTGTTAAAGGTTAGTATCCTCACTTGGGGTCCCTGCAGAATGGGATCCATTTATTTCTACCTTATCCACTCTTACATCTTTTGTCTTAGATTGTGATTTGATTGTCATCGTGGAACAACTCTTTGTTCAAAAATATTCCCTGAGAATCTCTACACGGTTCTAGGAGCATTCTTTGATCTTGACTCTCTCAGCAGCAGTATCGACAGTCTCAGGCAGGCAACTTCAATATGCGTATAGAAGACCCAGCCAACACTCTGCCTTCTTTGATTTCTCCTTCAATAATTATCCATGATCCTCCTCCAGGCACCCATTCCACTGTCATACCCCAGACTGCCACACTACCACTATCGCTTCAAAATATCAAATGCAATGATCCCATATTTACCACCAACCCCATATGGAGTCCTCTCCTGCTGTGCCCATATTCAACTACCCTTCACTGCAGTGCAGATTAAAATGTATCATCTCTTTTCACTTGTTCATGCCCCCCACCCCTCATCCCTTTGTTCATAGTCAACTTAAAATTCATGGTCTATCATTGACTGTAGAATCAGTCCCATATGTAGACTCTCAACCTTTCTCACCTCCCTGGGCATGGGAGGCAAGCCACGTTTGAGGACAATTCTCCACCTACCCTGTGCCTGCAGACATGGCAGAAGGAAACACATGACCATGTGGATTGATTCCACTTTAAATTCATGAGCACGATGCTTTAGAGGGTTCTTACTGCTGTGGATGGAATCTACCCCACACTCTCTATCCATCTGTGATTATTTTCTCCTCTGCATCATGCAGATTTGATATAATTTCCCCCATCAATCCCTCTGGCCACCATCTCAATCTCTTATAGAAACACGCTTCTAAGAGTGGTCTGTACTCTTTCCCTACTTTCTTTATACTCTCTCAAACGTCTGACACTAAGGCTTTGAACTTCAGATCTCCACTGAAACCCATTCTATCAAGGCCACTAATGGCCTTCACGTTGGCATTCGCACTCAGGGCTCGGTTCTTGCCAAACTCAACCCATGAGCTTCATTGGAGAAGATGACCTCTCCCTCCCTTGAAATACCTTCTTGGCTTCCCTTTGGAGAGCATTTGACTCTCCTCCCGGCTTCTCCTTCTGGAATTCCTTCACTGACGCCTCCTTTTGTCCTGACTTCTGAATTTGGGAGTGCTCAGGACTCCCTCCTTAGATCTTCTGTTGTCATTTATATTATCTACCCTTACTCTCTGGGTCATCCAATTCCATGATTTTAAATACCATTTGTAGGCTGTTGGCATCTAAATCATCGTGAATCTGGTCACCACTAATCTGGACTTCTCCCCACTAATGCCAGACTCTTTCATTCAACTTCTTCAGATCTAGATGTCTTGTGGACATCTCAAACTTCCCATTACCAAAACTCAGCTCTTTGTCTTCAATCTGCCAACCCACTTTCCCCGCCTTTCTTATATTGCTGCAAATGGCAACTCCATCCCTCCTGTCTCTCAGGCTCAAAGCACTGGAGTCATCCTTCAATCCCATCCCATTCGTCTTTGTTCATAAATCTCGCTGGCATTAATTTTGAAAGATATCTCAAACCTTGAGCTGCTTCTCACAACTTTCCCTGCTACCACCCTGGTCCAAGTAGCCATCACTCATTGACTAAATAATAATTGCAACATCTTTGAACTTTGTTGTTGTTTTTTTAATTTATTTATTTATTTATTTATTTATTATTGGTTGTTCAAAACATTACATAGTTCTTGATATATCATATTTCACACTTTGATTCAAGTGGGTTATGAACTCCCATTTTTACCCTGTATACAGATTGCAGAGTCACATCAGTTACACATCCACTGATTTACATATTGACATACTCATGTCTGTTGTATTCTGCTGCCTTTCCTATCCTCTACTATCCCCCCTCCCCTCCCCTCCCCTCCCCTCTTCTCTCTCTACCCCCTCTACTGTAATTCATTTCTCCCCCTTGTATTCTTTTTCCCTTTCCCCTCACTTCCTCTTGTATGTAATTTTGTATAACCCTAAGGGTCTCCTTCCATTTCCAAGCAATTTCCCTTCTCTCTCCCTGTCCCTCCCACCTCTCATCCCTGTTTAATGTTAGTCATCTTCTCATGCTCTTCTTCCCTACTCTGTTCTTAGTTACTCTCCTTATATCAAAGAAGACTTTCATTCTTATCCCCTTGTTTCCCACATAACAGCCAGAATGACCTCTGAAAATCATAACTCACATAATTTCTCTCCTCTGGCCAAAACTATTCAATAGATTTCCATAACACTCAGAATACTGAGTCCTTACCAGACCTCCAAGGCCCCTGGCGTCCCAGCCTGACTCCCTTCCTCTCTAACTCTCCTGGTAGCAGTGCCCTCCTCTCTCTCTCTGTCCCTGCCACACAGGCTCCCCCACTATTCCTCTTTCACCCAAACACACATTTGCCTTCTGAACTTTGTCCTGACTGCTCTCCATGCCTGGAAATCTCTTCCTTCTGACATCTTCTGAAGGATTCTTCTTCCATTTCACACAGGTCTATACTTAAATGTCACCTTCGTAGAGTAACAACTCCTAAGTAACTTGCCCATAATAGCTTCACACCACCACTGTGTCCTCCCTGGCATGTTTTTCTTCTTAGTACCTGTCCCCACCTGGCATACTGTAATGTCTCTCCCTGCCTCTGATAGAGTTCCATAAGACTATGTATTTCATGTCTTTTTATTGTTTTCAAATACTACATTGCCAATATGTAGAATAACATCCCTAGAGGCACCAAAAAATTAGTGGAGTTTATGAATGGCTGGATTAATGAACTCGTAGGCAACAGGGCTGTTTAAGCCTTCCAGAAAGACCTTTCGTATGTCAAGGCCACAAAAAAGGCAGGAATAAAAACTCAGAATCGGCTTCTGTACTGTGATGTTGTGGACATTCTCCATGCCCTTCATCAGAACCTTCTTAGAAACGCTAAGTTGAGGGTCATCCCAGACTGAGAGGGTTCACAAAGAGCCTGCTCTATTTTCTAAGTCAAGTCAAATAATTAGTACCAACTGTGACTTGAGTCTCACACTCCCAGAAAGATTAACCTTGCTTAATGATGGAAAACGATCAAAAGGATTGGGTTGTTTTAGCTTGTTCCCTCCTATATTCAGGTCCTACTTAGCCAGCTTTGTTCCTTGCGAGGTCTGTCCCCTGCCGGTTGTACCAGCAAACATGCCACATCCATCATGCTGAAGCGGTCCTCTTCACTGTCTCCCAGATCATTCAGTGATCACCCTTTGCACTTGATGTGCAAACTGACTAATGTGCCCATCCCTCAAATGCCTGGCACTCTAGAAGTGTACATTTTCTGGAAGGACAAAGACCTGAATGTCTTATAGTTACTGAAATATATGAGCGTACGACATTACCAATGCCTTTTTGACTGATCCCCTATGTGAAAGTCCTCTTCTTCCCAAATTAAAAAGCATCAGATGGATAACTACAATTCTTTGCTAACAAGAGATTGGACACCTTCTGTGTCCAGTCCCTGGATCTGCCCAGTGCTGAAGCCAAACCCTTTATTCTCTTCAGAAGGCATGTTTCTCCCTATCCTAGGTTGCTGTTATCTCCATATGAGCCAGACAGAGGCAGACAGAGATGGGTCCCATCTCAGCTCCTTAGGGACAGTGTGACCATTGCTGATTATTTCACCTCTTTGAGCTTCAGTTCTTTCATCTGTAAAGTGGAGATAATATTAGTACCTGCTGCATGAGGCTGCTGCAAGCTTTTCTTAGTATGATATGTAAAACCTTAACACTGTGCCAGGCACATAGGAATGGTTTAACAGCTTAGGAGCCTCAGAGCATCTGTTTCTCTCTGTTGGGAGATGGCTGCTGTGTGAAGGGTCTTGGGCTTCATCAATGCAAAGAGGCCACCTGCAAGCAGAAGCCACTGGAGGAAACCAAGGAAGCCAGCCAAGAGCCACCACCAAGGCCCAATGTGCTCATCCAGCCTGTCTTGGGTGCAAGCATTGGGCTAGTTCAACACCTCTCTCTAGTCATGTCTGAGTATTTGCATACTGAAATATTTTGTATATATTATTTTATCTTAAATAGCTTTCCTTTAATTCCTCCATTTGTTATTTTGTTACATAAGGGTATTATATTAATTTAGTTTTGAAATAATATTGTAGATGGATTGTACTGTCTTTTCAGTAAAGTGAAGGAAGTGCTATGAAATTTTGTTAGAAAAAGGGGGCATCAGAGAGAAAAATCCCTGCCTTTGACAGTCTAACTTCATCCTCCAGGCCCAGGAGTGGCCTCACTAATGCTTGGTTAAGTGTATTGTCAGCATTTAAAACAGGTTTAATTACTCATGGACCCAACGAGTCATTTCTTCTCTCTAGGCCAGGGGTTCTTAACACTTATTTTTTATTTGTTCCAATTTTTATTTGTTGTACATGACAACAGAATGCATTTCGACTCATTGTACACAAATAGAACACAACTTTTCATTTCTCTGTTTATACATGATGCAGAATCACACCATTCATGCAATCACACATGTACATAGGGAAATAATGACCATCTCATTCCACCATCTTTCCCATCCCTATACCCACTCCCCTCCCCACACTCCCCTCTGCCCAATCCAAAGTTCCTCTGTACTTCCCTTGCCCCACCCCCACACCTCATTATGGATCAGCATCCACATATCAGAGAAAACATTTGGCCTTTGGTTTTGAGGGATTGGCTTATTTCACTTAGTATGATATTCTCCAACTCCATCCAATTTCCTGCAAATTCTGTAATTTCATTCATCTTTAAGGCTGAGTAATATTCCATTTTGTATATATACCACAGTTTCTTCATCCATTCATCTATTGAAGGGCATCTAAGGTTTGTTCCATGGTTAGCTATTGTGAATTGAGTTGCTATAAGGTTTTTAATGTTTTTTTAATCCAAAACTATTTTTGAAAAACATGGAAACAATTTATCTGTGGCTTCTCTCTCTGTTCATGTCTGTCTACCATCCATATCTCTCTCTCTCTCTCTCTCTCTCTCTCTCTCTCTCTCTCTCTCTCTATCTCTCTCTCTCTCATACACACACTCACAAACACACACACTCCCATATTTTGCTGATTAAAACCTGATCCTCTGCTCCAGCTAAAGGCCTCCCTTCCTTATCCCAACTCTAGATGGTGTCTGTCTCCCTGAGGGACAAACAGCTTGATGAATTTCCATACCCCACTCTTCCCCAACAGCACCTACAATAGCATCTAGCACTTAATAAATATTTGGTTTATTTCTTCTTGGTTGACTTCATAAAGCAGAAGTAAATATTGCCTGAAATTAATATCAACTTGTGCAAATTTCTGATTCATTGTTTCTAATCTCCAAAGGTAATATTTACCTCAATACCTCCTTCCATGCCCATACAAAAACCAAGAGCACTAAGAATCCTTCTTTGATACAAATATCTTCACATTAAATGCAATTTTGCACAAAACCAAGTTAATGACGTAGAAATCAGGGAGTTTGTATTAAAATTTTTAATGAGAGGTTTATAAAGCATCTTTATGTGTGAAGAGATGACTATTTATTGAATCAGGCACTTTACATAATTTTTCAATGCTCACAACTGTTCCTTAACGTACCTATTATTTTCCCTATTTCATAGATGAGGAAATCAATGGAGAATGAGCATTAAGTGGCTCAAAGATCAAGGTCATAACCTGCTGAACGGCAGAGCCCATGTCTCTGAAGGCTGAGTCCAGGGTGCTTTCTGCTATGTCCCAACTATTAACAACTGTAGAAATGCTACATGACCTGGAGACATTACCTCATTTTTTTTAGTCTTCACTTTTCCCATCTTAAAATGAGGAGGTTAATGTCACTAACATCAGAGAGTTACGCAGACCACAGGAGCTGCTCCAAATGATCTGCTCAGACTAGCACCTGCCATACCATAAGAACAGGCCACCATCTGGCACAAAGTTAAAACAGAAACACAAATTGGTCATCATTATAGCTTGGACTCTGCTGCTTTCTGCAGAAGGAAGTTCTTTGTGTTTGCAAACAGCAGACAATACTTCAAACATTCATTCATTGGAGATTGAGTTCTGCCAAGGACAGAAAAACGGGAAGTAAACACCCTGGACCAGGTGTGTCTTGTAACAACCTATTTTGCTTGCCCTTGAAAAGTGCTTTCAACATTTGGCGCAATCCAATGCCTATTTCCATGATGCATGTATTATTCTCACCTTTCAAAGTGTATTCCAGGAGCCATGGAAACCCACATTCACTGTGTGGCTTTGTGATGCAGAGAAGCAAGACATTCAAGCCATGATCCACATCTGGACTGCAGCGAATCACAGAATGGAGGGTTCTTAGTCACTGCCCTTTTAACACCACCCACATCCTACTGAGAAGGAAACTGAGGCATGGAGAAGGAAGGAAGCTGTTTTCTCTGGCTTTGCTTCAACAGCTCTGTGAAGAGAATGGCCCATCTGTTACACATGTCTCCCCGCTCTCCAGTGCACACCCATACTCCCCCTGCAAACCGTGAGTCCCCCTCCCTAGACTGTTTCATCCAGAAGGGCTTTTCCTCTGCTCCCCAAACATGTAGGATCTTTCTGGGGCCTTGGCTTTTGCCCCTGCTTCTCATCCTCCCAAGAACTCCTGCCTGGGACCTGCAGAGAGGTGACTCTTTCTTGTCCCTCAGGCTTCCTTCCAGCTGCACTGTCTTACACCCTTCCTATCACCGCAGGATTACTCAGACTCCCCATCACCCTCTGTATTTCTGTGACTCTGTGGCAGAGCACTTGTCTAGCACGTGTGAGGCACTGGGTTGGATCCTTAGCACCTCATACAAAACTAAACAAAGAAAATAAAGGCATGGTGTCCATCTAAAACTAAAAAAATAAAAGAAAATAAAAATAAAAAACGATTTCCAACTATCTGAAGTAACTAGGCTCATGCACTTCAACCCATCCCTCCCACCCAATGCCCTGCCCCATGACAGAAGTTATATGTTCTTGTTTGCTGTTAATCTCCAAAGTTTAGCACAAGCCTGACACAGAGTTGGTGCTCAATAAATGGATAGGTGAAGCCACATCCAGCCCTGAAGGGCAGCCCCTAAAGGCTGGTATTTTCAAAAAGCTACAACATGGTAGTTAATGTGTATGGCAGTGACCCTTGAGTTCTTTAAGTTTCTACCGTCTGTCAGCTGAGGGTTCCTATGATCTTGCCAAAATTTTGGTGGTTATCTTGTAGGTTTCAGGAAATGTTTTTCTTGAAGTAAGTCATCATTCTCCCCACTCATTCTTATCTGAGAATTTGGCTTTATCTACTCATCACATTGGTGTTTGTTTCAGAAAGATGGATAGAAGAAATTGTCCATTTGGTAAAAGATTCAGGAGAATCCAGTATCAATCTGCTCTGTGATCTCCTGTGTTGACAGGGCAGAGACCTAATCTCAGAGACAGCCCCAGAGGGGAGGGGACAGATGCTCTGATCAGGGAGACAGACACCTTGGGGTCTCATTCCCTTAGGGGTGACTTTGACAATTATCCAGGGCTTGTTATCTTTATCTTCTAAAGTGCCTTGGATGTTCTCAGGGGTTCCTTCCAAGGCTAAAGTTAATATTCATTTATTCAACAAAGACAAATATTTGCTCCATAACTCTGTGCCAGATACGGTCAAGGTGCTGGAAATAGAGATTTGGAAAGCAGAGGGAGGCCATCTTCACCCTGCAGGACTTTATGTGATTGTTTACAGCATAATCCATTTAATTCTCAAAAGTTTGATCTTATTCGTGGAGTACTTTAATTATGAGAGAGTGGACTTATGCTCTCCCACTCGGGGATGAGACTTCTGCTCTTTGCTTTCCAGTCTTGTGCTCTGCTTTCTATCATGAGTGGAAGAAAACCCACGCCTGTCCCCTCCTCTGTGCCGACCAAGTATTTGGTCCACTCAGTGAGCTTCTCTGTGCTCTTCCTTTCCTACCAAACATCCCCAATCAGTTGGGGGCAGGGCAGGCAGGGGTTGGGGAGGTGGGGGGACATCAGAAGTACAAGTAGAGTCACCCTGTGTCTTAAGAAAGCATTCAAGTTAGGGTCCAGGATCCTGACTTTAATCCACACTCTGCCAACCACTGGGCATCAGACCTTGAGAATATCCCTGAACCTCTCTGGGTATCAGTTTCATCTCCTCAAATTAAGGTGTGGTGGTCATGAGAATGTTCCTGTGAGACATCCCGCTGTGTCCCGTGGAGTTGACTGAGGACCTTAGTTCTGCCTTCTGAACTCTGTCACCACATTGGCACCACCAAGAGCCCCCAGCTAAAATCCCAGCATGGCAGGGGCATTGCTGGGAGAAGCAGGTGTGTTTCCAGAACACCTGGGACTCCTCTGACTGCCAACTCTGGCCCAAGGGCTCCTTCAGCTTCGCTAAACTTTCTTCCAGCTGCTCGTCAATCAGAGACTTTGTTCCTCTCTCCTCCATATGAGCAAGTCCCACACGGCCGCCTGATGGCTTCCCAGCCTCCACTGCCCCTTCCCCACTTCCCCTAGAGGTGGTCTCCCTAATCCATCTCTTGCCTGTTGAACCCCCAAACTTAACACCCCCTTCTCAAGCTAACACGTTGGAACTACAATAACTTTTTCCTCCCTCACTGTTGGGAAGACAGTGTCAACAAAAATCTTTTACAAAGTACACAAGGCTTTCCACAACACAAAGATTCATACCAAGGAGACAGTGTCATTCAGTTATTCACTTAAGAGTACTGACCAACCGTCCCGAGCAGGGATCTGGAGATACAAAGGAATGATGCTCTTCCCAGAGCAGGTCACAGGCTAGAAAAACCTACCAGCTTTATCGTGGACTTGCACTTAGATGATAATATCTTAGATAATAATTTTTGGTCGTGAAATGAGATGGGGGGGACATAAAGTAAGAGGAAAGAGGGAGAAATGACTCCGCCATCACACCAAGGAACTGAGCGTGTTAGATCCTGGCTGTTCAAGTGGATGTGACAGGTTTTTCAATTGTGCTCCCATGTAACCTGATGCTGCCTTCCTGCCAGAGCCTCTCAGCACCAGGGGGACTTGTTGGGATGCAATGGCTGTAGCGCTTTTGCAGGGAAACTCAACTGTTGTCACCATCTTATGGCTCTGAATATTCAGCTATACAACAGACCTCCAGGAGAATATGCTCTGAGTTGTAATTTTCCAAAGGCAACACGATTATAAAACCCAAGCAGATGGAAGGACAATTACAGCGGACGGGAAAGCTGTTAGCAGTTTCCATTTGTAGACAAAGCCATTATTTTTTAACAGATCACTGCCAGAATTTGATGAAGCCGGTACTCTTTGCACCCTCTGCTTTGCAAAAAGCCCTGTAGCTCTGTAAGACTTTGCAAACAGTTGAAGAATGCTATTTTTATACATTTGTTTATGTCAAAGGCACCGGCTCATAGGGTTTCACATTTAGCTTGCTGTTAATCTCCAAACTTCCATTAATATAGAGTTCCCAACCCTGAAAATTGTACTTCAAAATAAATGGTGGTGCGATCATCTTTTATTTAAAATATCACTGCCTCCCATCATTCAGTGTCAAGGCCCAGCTTGTTTATGGGAGAGCTTGATTACATAATTACATATTAGGAATCATTTGTAAGGAAAATTGATTGGTGTATTTACAGCAAGGATTTCACCAGAAATAACCCTGTCTCTAGATGTGGGAGTGAAGTATCAGGTTGAAATGGCACAAGAACTTCAGGAGCTTGTCACCATCTTGTTTATTTCTCATCCCAGGAAGGAGTACTTGCCCACAGAGCAACGGGGGACCAACTCTCAGCTTTGATACACTGTGTGGTCCACAAATCAACTTTTAGGTGGTGGGGTCACAGAGTACTGGAAAGAGTGCTTCAAAGGGATTGGTGAGTCTCAGTTCAAGGTCTGACCCTGTTGGTAACTGTAGAAAAAAAAATTGTTCTGTCTCTCCAAACCAATAATAAATGGCAATGAAAACATGAGTGGTTAAGTGTAAAAGTTAGGTAATGCCTGTGTGGATGCACAGGAGCTGAGAAGGACCTAAAGGCACAGATGAGCTTCACTCCAAACAGGAAGATTGATGGATGATGGAAAGACAGCCTTCACTTGGTGGTTCCTCCTCAATGGTGACAAGAGCCCTAAGATGGTCCCCATTCAGCTTCCCTGCAGTCCCAGAGACCCCAGGTCACATCTTTCCATTCTTCTCTATTCTGATTTTCTGTCTGCTCATTTCCTTCCTCAGGTTGCTAACTCTTTTTTTAATTTTTTTTCTTTGCCTTTCATGATATCTGGCCCCAGGAACATTTGGTCAATAGAATATGTCCAAATTTTTCTATGGAACCTGTCTGCAGCCTTTGTCTCTAGTACTGAAGAAGATGAGTTCTGTCCTTCTTATAAGATAAGCATGAAGAAAGCATACTAATTTAAACCTCAAAGTAGAATCAGTCCCCAGAAAGGAAATGATAATGAAAATCACAGCAAGAGCAGCAGTTATAAGATATGTCCTTCCAAATGTATTGGACTCTAGAGGGAAAAAGAGCATAACTGGAGGATTGTCACCATGTCTCTGCATCTGTCCTTGGCCATTTCCAGGTCCCCAGCATTTTTCTGAAAATGTCACTGCCTTTAAGAAAGGCAAAACTTAACAACTGTGACCAGGCCAAAGATAATCGTAGAAAGCAGATTAAATTGAGCAAGGTCGCAAGGGAGACCTTTCCCTATAAACTTGTTTGTCTCTTTCTTCAGGCAGGGTATCCATCTTCCAGGCCTCTGCCTCCTCTACTTGGTGTTTTATACCTGTAACCTTTCTGAGGATGGAAATGGGGATTTGTTCACCTCGTCAATAGCACTGCCCATCCTGGGTCCATCCCACATCACGCCTCAGTAAATGATAGTCAGATCAAACTGAACTAATCCCTTTTCTATCCATGGGTAATGCCTACTCATCCTGCAGTAAGTCCCAACTCAAAAACTGCCTGCTTTTTCTATGAGCATGTAGTTTGTGTCTCCCTTCACGGTAATTCTACAGGGTTTTATCCACAGCCTTCGGTAGTCATCACAGTAGATTTTCTGCATCTGCATATCTGCCTTTCTTTGCATGCTTCTTCCCAGCATTCTGGTTTAGGAAGTAAACTGAATGAACAGTTAGAGGATGGGTTTCTTTGAAGCCTGAACAGTCATACACATTATCGGTACTTAATAGATGCTTATTGAATTGAATTGAATTGAATTGAATTGAATTGAACTGAACTGAACTGAACTGAATTAGTGCTAGGGTTTCCAATAGTGGAATTGGATAGATTGCTACCTCTTTAGCTCTAGTTTTAACCTTAATGATCTTACTGATGTTCGATGATGGATGAGCACAGCATAAACTGTTTCCCCTTTATCACCTGCCAAATCCAAAAATGCTGACACTTTTCATGCCCTGTTGGTTCTTCTTCTTGCAGAGGATAAGGTCAGACACGGTTTACTTGCAGTGATTGTATTGATCTTCATTCTTAAGATGCAATTGGAACTTCCCCTGGCAGGCAAGTTGTCATTGACTTTTACTTGGAGAGACAGATACTGACCATGGATGCTTTGGAGGAAGCCAAACTCAGTCTTCAATTTTGACCAGTCCAGTGAGCTGGAGTTTTACCCAGACAGAGCTAACCTTCATTATCTTGTTGGATGGGATTTTTTACTTTGCTTCCCAAAGAGTTTTCTACAATACAGATTTGTACAGTGGAAATGGGATATTAAATTATTTAAACTTCCCAATCTAATAAAATCTGCATCCTTTTCAAGCTCACAGTTGTCACTGTTAAGTCACACATGTCGTACATCAAAGAACAGTGAGGACAAGAGCTGGCTGAGTGAGCAGATGTGCATAGAGGAAGAGTACAACTCTTTCCTTTGAACAGGGATGTCTTGTTTTAGAAAACATGCATTTATAAGTATTGATTTGTTTGTCCTTGAGAGAACCCTGGCAAGCAATATACATTTATCCCCCTTTTTACAGAAGAAGAAACCAAGGTTCAAAGAGAACAGGAATAAATGGAATACAACACAGCTGAGAAAAGGTCTATGTGTCAAAGCCCTTGCTCCACTACACCTTGCCACTATGTGATTTGGCTTTTGTGACATGTGGCTGTTCATAGATACCTTCCTTTGCAATATCTCACCTGCTACAATAACACCGTGAAGAGATTCATGATCCCTTTGAAAGCAAACATCTGTGCATTGATGAAGCTATTCTTTTTAATGTAAACTTGAGCTAGAATCTAACAAACATGCATCAGACTTGCATGCTGAAAACTATCAATGCTGACAAAAAAATCAAAGAAGATTTAAATAAATGAAGAGAAATACTTTTTCCTTGAAAGACTCAACTTAGTTAAAGATGTCAATTCTTCCCAAAATGAGATACATATTTAACATGATGCCAGTCAAAATCTTAGCAAGAGTTCTGAAGGTAGAGACAAGAACCTAAAATGTATAGAGAAAACCAAAGAAACTATAATGGTTAAATAATTTTGAAAAGGAGGAACTAAGCAAAAGAAATTAGTCTACCCAATTTTATAACTTCTAGTTAAGGTAATTAAGACTGTAGAACTGGCAAAGGGAGAGACACACGTGGATCAATGAAGCCAAACACAGAACGTAGAGATAGATCCTCACTAACAACTGATTTTTCACTAAGTTTCAAAGGCAATTCAGGAGAATATGCTTTTTCCAGAAATGGTAATGGACCAACTAGACATCCATAGTCAAAGAGGAGAAGGATAAGAAAGAGATGGAGAGAGAACAGAATGAGGAGGAAGAGCGGGAGGAGGAGGAGGAGGAGGAAGAGATGAATCAGCAGTGGTGAAAGCTTAGACTAGGGCTCACCTGCTTCAAAAATCAACTCAAAATGGGTTATGAACTGAAGGCACATGCACATTATATAAAAGAGAATATTTTGGATCTAGAGCTAAGCAACAAGTTCTCAGACTAAACACCAAAATTCAATCCTTAGAAGAAAATATTGAGCAGGACACAGTGGTACATGTCTATCATCCCAGTGACTCGGGGGCTTGGACAGGTGATGGCACATTTAACCTAGCCTCAGCAACTTAGTGAGACCTGGTTCAAAATAATGTTTTTTAAAAGGGCTAAGGGTGTAGCTCAGTGGTAACGCACCACTGGGTTCAATCCTTAATGCAAAAAGAATAAGAAAGAAAGAAATTATTAATAAATTTCACTTTAAATAAAAATGTTGCTATGTGAAAAATACTGTTAAGAAATGAAGAAACAAGTTATAGGATGAGAGAAAAAAATTGAAAATCCACCCAGCCAAAAAGAGGTTCATATCTGGAATATGTAAAAAAGAAAAAAAAATCTCAGAACTCAACAGTAAGAAACAAACAATTATAAAATAGTCAAAAGATAGGAAGAAAAACGTAACAAATAAGTGCATGAGAATATGCTCACCATTTTTAGACACGAGGGAAATGAAAATTAAAACCACATGACGTATAATCACACACCTATTAGAAAGGCTAAAGTAATAATAGTGACATCACCCTATGCTATCGAGAATTCAGAACAACCACTTGGCTCATACGTTGCTGGTGGGAATGTAAAAATGGTATAGTCACTTTGCATAGCAGTTTGACATTTTCTCAAAATACTAAACATGCAACCACCTTACAACACAGAAATGGCACTCCTGGGCAGGTATTACAGAGAAATGGAAGTTTATGTTCACACAAAACAAAAACTGAACACAAATGTTTATAGCAGCTTTATTTATAACGGCCCCAAACTGGAAACAACCCCACTGTCCTTCAGTGGTTAAAACATAGCACCCATTCACCATGGAATACTACTTAGCAATAAAAAGGAATGAACTACTATTACATTCAACCTAAATGAATCTCCGGAGCATCTTGTTAAGTGGAAAAAGTCAGTCCCAAAAGGTCTCTCGCTGTATTATTCCATTTATTTAGCATTCTTGAGATGGAAGAGTTTTAGACAGGGACAAAAGACGGGCTGTGGCCAGTGATTGAGGGAATGGGTCTGGGAAGGCAGGGAGTGTGGCTGGGAAAGGGAAACGGGAGGCATCCTTATGGTGTGGACGAACCTGTCTCAGCTACATTGGTCGCAATCTCTTAACCATGGTGTTCACAGAATTTTGCAAGATAGTGCCACCAGGGGAAGGTAAGTAAATGATACACAGAGTCTCACCCATGAACTTCTTACAACCACATGGGAATCTACAATTATATCAAAATAAAAATCTCCATTTTAAAAATAGAAGTTGAAAAAGAAACCTGAAAAGGACTAGTTCAGAGGAATCAAGGCGTTAGGTTTCTACTAGAGACCTAGAACTCATCTTGTCACCTCTTTTATATTGACTTGTTTCAGTTTTCTCTAATCGAAGCATCTGGTGAAATAATCCCCCTCTGGCTACCTAACAGTGCCCAGAATGTCATGGATTTGCACTTGCTCTTTCTTCTGGACAGACTACACCTTCTCTCAGGCTCCCCCAGCAGACCCCTTGTGACTGGAGACAGTGCGTGTACCTTCTGAAGAGCACATGCACACATTAGGCCCAGGGGGTATTTCTGCTCCTTTGGGCTAGCATGCTATCATATACTTGAAGCTGCACACTGTCGTTGTCTAATGTTTTTCTTGACACATTAATTGGACATATTGTGGGTTTCGGCATGCATAAAGTATGCATCAATCAAATCCAACCTCCCTTATTCCAATCACCACCCCGCCACACAAACCCTTCCCAATTTCTAGTAATCAACACTCTAGTCTCACGTCGACATTTTTTAGCTTGCACCTATGAGAGAGAACATGTGATGCTTGTCTTCTTGTGTCTGGCTTATTTCACTAAACAGAAGATTCTCCAGTTCCATTCATTTTCTTGCAAATGATAGGATTTCATTCTTTATGGCTAATACTCCATTGTGCATATATGCCATGTTTTCTTTACCCATTCATCTGTGGCTGGGTATCGAGGCTGGTTCCATGTCTTAGCTGTTGTGAATAGCTGCCATAAATGGGTATGCAGGTATCTCGTTAGTGGTCTGATTTCATTTCCTTTGGATGAACACCTAGAAATGAGAGAGCTGGAGCATATGGTGATTCTATTTGCAGTTTGTTGAGGAACCTCCATACTGGTCTTTGTATATAAGTTCCTTTTCTCCACCCTCGCCAGCATTTTGTTTGTTTTTATTCATAGTAGCCACTCTCTCTGGGGTGAGACATATTCTCCTTGTCTCTCATTTCTCTGATGACTAATGATATTGATTATTCTTTCCTATTTTGGCTTTGCATTTCTTTGAGAAATGTCTATTTCTTCTGAGAAGTGTCTGTTCAGATCATTTGCCCAATTTTTAACTAAAGTGCTTGGGCTTTGTCAAGTTTTTTGGGGTTTCTTATTTATTCTGGATATTAGCCCTCTTTTGGATGAGTGGTTGGCAAATATCTTCTCTCATTCTCTAAATTATCTCATTGCTCTGTATTTTCCTTTGCTATGCGTTTTAGTTTGATGCCATCTCCTTTGTCAATTTTTGCGTCTATTTCCTGTGATTTGGGGGTCCTATTCAAAAAATCACTGCCTGTACCAATGTCTCAATTTTTTCCAAGAGTTTTAAATTTTCCAAATCTTACACTTAGGTACATTGTCTTTTGACAGTCTTGAAATTCTCTCTCTGTTCTGCTACATTGGCAATTCCTCACCTATCCTAGGAACAATTTTGAGCAGAAACCAATGCAGTGTCTTTGAGGAGGTGATAGACATGCTCTGCCCACTGCCCACATCTCCCTAATTAGCAGAGAACACACTCTTCCTTTCCTCCCCCACTGCTGGAAATATTGGCTGCTGGTCATTCTCAGCTGAGTCCTTCTCCAACACCCTGGGCAGGGTGAGTGCCTCACCCCATTCAGCACTCCTGCACAGGGACACCAGGAGATGTCAAGGTACACCTGTCACTTAGATTTGGGGCAACTCTAAAGGGCCATCCCAGCTCCAAAACTCTCTAAGAAATCATCAGAGGGCTCTATTGCAAGTACATCAACTTGTTCCTCTGACCAATTTTGTTTCCTTTCCTTTTTACCTGGTGTTGTTGCCAAAACTTTCCTTCAAAAAACTCCTTACACATAAATCTTTATCTCACAGTATTTCCTGGGAGACCCAAACTAGAAACAGTATCAGGAGCAGCACACACAAAAAAAATTGATTTTGAAATGGTATTTTTAGCTGGATCTCCAGCCAGCTGCTTTACAATGGGGACTCCATCATAAGTGGTAGATGAAGTGTTAATAATCTTCCATATATTGTAGCTACAATCATTACAGTCTTTGCTGGTGGAGAACTGAGATGGAATACCAGGGGATGAAGTAGCAGGGGCAATGCTAGTTCAAGCAGAGCAATAATTCCAAGGACTATGGAAGTGGTTGGCTTTTGCTGGGGTTATTATGTATTGAAGAAATAGCAATGAAAGGTCGAAGATGATGAATCACAAACTCAAGCCAAAGAACAATGGCCAAAGGGCCTTTTGGGCAGCATGTAAGAAATCCTCCATATTCTGCAGCCAGAAGATAGAAAACACTAAGGATCAGATCCAGGATTTAAGTAGAGTAATGGAGTTCCAGAGATGACCATCTCAACCCAAACAAATCTGTTCCATCTAGACCTGAATTCTGATTACAAAGGACTAGGGCCCTGGCATATGGGATGGAAATCTTGCTATCAATGTACTCAGAAATTGTGAATCCCCAGATTTTCCTAACCCCTCTGCACTTAAAGAAGAGGTCCATTCCTCCACGTGAAATCAGAGTTCTCTACCCCTTCATAAAAATAATGCAGAAGCCTCTGCCTTAGAACAAAACATGACCACTCCCAACCCCCAGGGTCTATTTCTGTCTCCCTGGCCACTGGACCTTTAACTAGGGCCAAATCATAATGAAGCACTTGGCCTGCTGAGAGAGGAAAGAGACTTGCCCTGAAGGAGTGGAGGAACTGGTCACCATTCACCAGCATTGATAGACGAGAACACATGGGACTGGATACTGAGGCTGCTGTGTCAAGTCGGATGTGGGTGAAGCCAGGAGACTTCATTGAGGTGAGGGTCCTCTCTTGAATAAAGGATTTTCCAGAGTTAGGACAAATTTCAGGGCTAACAGCAGATCCTCAACCCCTTATATGAGGTCATGTGATACTACATGTAACCAAGGAAGAATTGAAAGTTTTTGCTTTCCAAGTTTTGATCAAATAATAAAATTTCTTCCATAACACAAGGTGCCATGTGTCTGTTGAGAAGTCCAGGTAGCTGTAAGGTAGAAAGACCAAGTATGGAAACAGTGAGGAGGAAATCTAAAGCACCTGATGGTCACAGAGTTCTCGAAGGTAACATTGATTTTGAAGAAGCATTCTGCTCGTACACTCAGTCAAGTTCAGGTTGGAGGGGACAACAATAAACCATTGGTAGAAAGAAAAATCTCCTGGAGAAGTTTCATAGGTGAAAGGAAGTTTGCCATATGGCATATTTTAAACAATCAATTTAATGACTAGTATGATATTTTGCTAGAAAAATACATATATATTTCTTATTAATATTTTATATGTATGTTTACACATATAATTATATAAGAAATATATGTATTTATATATATATATATATATATATATATATATATATATATAAAATCTTTGCACTCATTTCTAAAACAAAGGTTCTGAAACTTTTGGAATTAATTTCCTGAGTAATAGGGGTGAGAGGCTTGTCTTTTGTTGTCCATAATGAGCCCTTTCAACCTGCTGAGTTGATGCTAACTGAATCTCCGTGAGCACCTAGATGGCTGCAGGATTGGGACTGGTTGCCAGAGGAACTGACCACTAATTAGAAGGTTGGCTCTTTAGTCTTACTCCCCAGACTTCAGTGATGGGAGTGGAACTGGAGATTGAGTTAATTACCTATAACCGATGACTTCGTCATGCCTTTGTAATAGAACCTCCATTAAAACCCTGAAGATTGCTTAGAGAGGTTCCCGGTTAGTTTGTAAATGGAAGAGTTGTGGGGACAATGTGCCCAGAGAGAGCGTGAAGCTCTGTACCCCTCCCCCACACCTTACCCTTTGCATCTATAATAGTCACCTTGACTAGATTAAGAAATATCTAGAAAACTGCAAACCATTATTTCTGAGTGCATCTGTGTAAGTGTATGTAGAGGAAATTAGCATGAGTTGGTGAACTGAATAGGGTCAGGCACCATCCAATCAACTCCAAACCCAGATGGCACAGAAAGGTGAGCGAAAGGTGAATTTGCGCTCACTCCATCTCTCTCTGTGTGTGTGTGTGTGTGTGTGTGTGTGTGTGTGTGAGCCCGCGCGCGCGCCCTGAGTTTGGACATTTCTCCAGCCCTTGGATATCAGAATTCCAGGCTCTCCAGCTTGTGCACTCTGAGATTTGCCTCAAACTGACCCCCCACAGAGTTCTCAGATTTTCACCCTCAGAACTACACCATTGACTTCTCTGGTTCTAAAGTTGTTAGACTTGGACTGAGTCAGGCTCCTAGCATCCTAGTATCTCCAGCTCACAGCCATCCTGATGTGAGAAATCTCAGCCTCCATTATCACATAACCAGTTCCTCTAAAAAATCTCCTCTCAAATATCTAGATCCACTCATCCATCCATTTGTCTATCTATCTATCTATCTATCTACACACACACACACACGTATAGTACATATACTTAGTATGTGCATTTTTTGCAAATTCATGCAAAAACATGTACATAAGACTTGAAACATGGAGGCAGATTACTATGAAATTCTGCACTTACCTTGTTTCAAGATTTGAGGTTAATTGCTTCAAGTTTTATGGAAATGTTTTTGCATGAGTTTAAATATATACATGATGGATAATTAGTTGGATCAACCAATCGATGGATAGATAAATAGATCCTATCAGTTCTTTATGTCTAGAGAATACGAATTAACAAAGTATGTCTTCTATTTGGTGATTCCTGAGATGCAATGGTAAGTGTTAAAGCCTGGGTCTGGAATGTTCCTCAAAAGCTCACAGGCTGAAGGCCTGGTCCTCAGATGGTTGTGCTATCAGGAGGTGGCAGAAACATCAGGAGGTGGGGCCTAGGTGAAAAGCGATGGATCACTGGGGACAGGCCTTGAAGGGTATATTTTGTTCCTGGACTCTCCTCCACTCCTCTGCTCGCTTCTGCTGTGAGTTGAGCAGTTGGTCCACATGCCTTCCTTCCACCATGAAGTATCATCTCACCACAGGTCCAGGAAAAAATGGAGCCAGCTGATAATTACCTGGAACCTTTGAAACCACGACCCAATATAAGTCTTCTTCAAGCTGCTTTTCCAGTATTTTGTCACAGTGATATAAAAAGTTTTCCTGAGTTCTTGAGCCATTTGCAAATTATCAAACTAGACAAGACAGTCATGGGAACTACCAGCTTTATAGCACACAGATTGTGATTGGCATCTTGTGAAGGCAGTCTTGTGAGACTAAGTCCTTAACCTCTGTGGGATCTGCAAAAGTTCTAGGTAGTGCTAGAATCACTTAGATCATTGGAAACCCAGGTAGTGCCCAGAGTTGGGGGATTGTTTTATATGAGGAAAAAAAAAACATACACACTTATTATTAGAAGTGTTCTGTGAGGAAAAAACTAGGGAGCTCATGTTTTTAAATTGCTAAATTAAATGAACTCATTAATTATGTTATTAGATAGTATAGAAATAAAGATTACAAAATGAGGCCAGGTGTACAGATTCTCTACCTCAACAATTCTACTTCTGGAAAACTAGCCTTAGAGATATTTTACTAATGTCTGTGACCATGTATGCAAAGATGTATTTAAGAAGGGTGTTCATTTTAGCATTTCTTGCATTAGCCAGGGGAGAGAAGGAAAAACAACTGAATCCATAGTTCTGTATAAATAAATAATGTCTAATTCATGCAAAGGAAAGCCAGACAGACCTTTCAAATAGTGAGTTATATCACTCAGAGAAAAGTAGACTTGTGTAATAATCTCAGTTTTGTTTCAAGCTATATTTACATGTTTTGCATGAATTTACACAGACACTTTCTAGACAAATACAAAATGAATGTTTAATGCTGACTTCTTCTCCAGTGGGAAAAGGGCTCACACTTTAACTTTCAGAATTTTGTTCTGTTTGTACTGCTGAAATGTTTTGATCTGTTCATTTACTTAATTATTTTTAAATAATAGAAAAGGTCATTTTAAACAACGAGAACCAAGAAATATGAATCTATTTTAAATTGCAAAATACAATGTTGAATAGCATTGGGAAGCCATCCTCAGGGCTGAACAAGGTGAGCAAAGCTGAGAAAATTGGCCCTGAAATTCAGACTCATCACAAGGAATCAAGTAGGCTGCAGTCACTGGCCTTGACAGGTGAACACTGTCTGCAAGGTACATTAGTCCTCGGCCTGATCACTGGGAATCACAGAATAAAACAGGAGAACGTTCTGACCACACTCCATGGCACTCAAGTGTCTCCTGAAAGCAAAAGCAGCCAGGCAAAAAGACACAGTGGCTTTCCATCTTGAAATCTAATGTGAACCCTTGACTGGTCTTTAAATTGCCGCACCGGCATCTGGAACAGGGAAGCACAGTCTGTATGCTCTGACAGAGAGATGACATTGACAATCATTATGAATTCCAAGTGGGGCTACACCTAGCAAAGAGTGGCAAACTTAATTATAACAAAAATGGAATTTAAATGGTCACTATTCCCCAGAACCCACTGAATTTACCTTTATCAAGTTTACTGCTTATGTCCCCAAACAGGACCTGCATAATTTAGCAGAAATGTCAACAAATTTGGATGCAGAAAGCTTATGTTTCAAGCCTCCAGTGTTCCAAATAACATTCCGTTAAATCATGTAAATTTTAAGCCTTGATTTTTTTATTAACTGAAAAAAAATTAAAGAGAAGTATAAAATTTCACAGGTAACTCGGGTGTTAATTAGAAAAGGAATCCAATATTCATACCCACCTACAGAATGAGACATATCACAAACTCGTACAGACACACACAAATGTGCACCCACACACACACATTTTCAACACAATTTTAGAATACTCGTAGACCCCGTAAAACCTATTCATGGACTCTCAGTAAGAATCTCTAATATTATATCCTCTTATAGAAAGTGAGATGCCAGTGTTTGATCAGAACAACAAATTAACACTCCCCTTGGAGCAAATAGAAATTTTATTAAATGAATTATTTCTTGCTCCCAAAGAGATCAATGATCACTTCACATTAAATATCCACATAAAAGTTGGTGATAATGTCAACTTCTGTTTTTGAGGATTTACCCAACTTTTCACAAATCATCTTCCCTGGCTTGTAAGGAGGAGCCTGGACTTTCACCCAAATCTGGCCAGCTAACAAGCCCATTTCTTTTCACTACATCACTTGGGCAAGTAGCTATACGGACAACCAAATGCTGATCAATTTCCCAGTATAATTCTCAGACGTTTGCACACACAGAACCCAAGAACACCTCATAGTTCATAACATTTTAATATGTTGATTCTCTTCTATATGAAACTATTGAAACAAAAACAAAATGCATGCCTACCCTAAAGAATGCAAAACAATGAGGGCTCTTCCAACACTTAAATATTCATGTTATGGGATGCTTAGTGCTCTATCCATCTTTATACAATATTCTGATCAGCCATGGGATAATTACTACCAAATATAATAATTTTTGGTTTTTTTCATTCTTTTTAGACAAAATAAGTCTCACTGCACAACTCTCCCACCACAGTTGTGTTGCATTTTGTATCCCTAACTTGATTTTTCCCCATCTACTAAATGATATTGATGGCCATCAGTTCCAGTTTTGAAGAAAGAGATGAACATGTGACAACTCTGTGCCATTCTTTTCTTCACATGTTACCCTCTGCTTCCAGTGCCGTCTCTCCACCTGACCCTACCTACACTTACATAGCTGCCAAACTCCTAATTAAACTGAACTTCAATGCAAAGTCTCATAAGGGCCTCTGTCTATGAACTCCCCCACCTATGGTTAAAAAAAAAAAATAACTCTTCTTCCATTTGCATTGGGTAGAGGAAGTGATTTTAACTCATTGTGAATGAGGGACATGAGCAGGGAGAGAAAGATCCAGAGTGATTTTTGTTTCATACATACCAAAAACAGTTGCAAAAATTGATCCTGATCATAGCCAATGCCTACTGGTCTACCCATGGGACATCAAGGGTGAAACAACTTCCTCTTCACTCACAGAAGGCCCCAGAGGACCCTGATATATCCAGCCTCACCTTCCTCTCTGTGAAGAAATGAACAAAGGCTGTTCCACACAAACCAACTCCATTTATCAAGGTTAAAAGAGAGATTAAGGAATTCAATTTATTAATATAAATGTACATGTTAGAACTGGAGCATTTTTTAATTACATTTTTATGCTTCCAACTGTATACTTCATAAGAAAATTTCCTTCTTCTTTTTTTAACTATTATGTGTAATTTTTAAAACAAATTATTGAAAATAATGTGAAAGATGCAGAAGAAGAGTTTGTCTTTTCACTTTTAAATATACTTCATTTGAATGAAAATTTATTTTACAAATTGACCTTAAAGAGTAATCATACTCTGATGATTATTTTTTGTTCTTTTGAGAACATTTTTAAATGTCATTATAAATGCTTTAGTTAATTAATTTTTATTTGAATAAAAATCTTATATATGCAATATATAAAGAAAAAAAAGACTCCCTTGGGGACAACTGTCACACACTCAGGATCACAAAGAGAGGCACAAACTTACCTCTCACCTGACCTTCCATCAGGAAGAAAGTTTTGCTGCCTGAGCCATCTTCTCCATTTTTCTCCTGCATGCAAGAAAGAGACAGATGTCGGGAATGCCAGTGGGCTGACTAGGAGATTGCTGCATCCCAAAGCCACCAAACACCACATGCACCTGTGCTTGATAGTCTCTCCCTGTTACAGCTGCACAGGCTGATTATGGTTCATCAGGCCAGCCACAACTCCACACTCCCTACATCCTCACCACCATGCAACACTTTTGGGGCATCCTTAGGTACTTGGTTCCAACACCCCTCCCCCCAAAGCATCTCCCCAGACATACCCACACCAAATAGGGCTGGAGCTCTTTTTTCTGGGCTTGACCTTTATGCTACCTTTACTTCCCAGTTAATACAGCTATCTTGTTAGTCTTATTTTGTACCTCGTTAGTCCCCACCCACCCCTACACACACACAAAATAACAGTGAGCCTGGCACTGAGTCCATTAAGAAATTAGATAAACTTAGCTGAACACTCACTCTGTACCTGGCATCCTGCAAAGTGCTTCCTATAGATGATACAGATTAGCTCCTTGACTTCTCCCACCAAGCACACTACTACCTCATTTTTCAGATAAGAGCACTAAGGCCAGGACAAATGACAACTCGTCAGAAACTGAACTCAAGCAGCCTGATGCCAGGTCCACATGTTTGACTGCTGTAAGGTGCAACTCAACCCTTCAAGATGTGGAATTGTGAAGGAAGAAGGGCAGTCTGTGAGGTGGGCAGTGGGAAACAGGCATTTTTGTGCTTAATGAGTAATTGATGTATTGGCTCAAAGGTACAAAATAAGATGGTATTAAGGAGATGGAGGAGCAAACCGTGATTGGTGAATCAAAGAACTAGGGGAGAACAAAACCTCCAAAGACTTTTTTTGCTAAAACAGAGGATTTGGAACTTGAGCTTTATCCTTTAGAAAATTGGGGTCATTGAAGGGTTTTAAGTAGAAATTGGACAAAATCATGTTTTAGAAAGATATTTTTGCTGGCCATATATGGGTGATTTAAAAGTAGAGATGAAAATTTGAACTATATAATAAAACTGAATGATTATTATGTACAGCCTGGTAACCAGGTTTGGGAGTGGGAGGCAGAAGGTATAGATAACACAAGAAAAAAGACTAACAGTCCTTAGCTTCAAGACATCTACAGAGTGACAATGGAAAGAGACATGCAATGACAATAAACAAAGCATGATTACCATGCATGAGGTAGAGGTACTAGCTAAAATATGAACAAAATTCCAAGCACACATCAATAAGGGAGTGGTTAATAGATGTCACCATCTCCTGATTTTCTTTCTGAGTTCTGCTAATATCCTGCAAGAAGATAAAAGGTGGAGAGAAGAACCAGGCAGCATGATAGAAAACTGGGGCTGGATGAGGTGAGCAGCATTCTGATGTGGGAAACATGCAACACCAAACATCAATCCATGTCCACAATGGACCTTATAAGTTGACCACAGCTTTTCCTGTGGATGCTAGATGGAAGCTCAGACCCTTTCACAGAGTGTCTTAAGTAGAATTGGTTGACTTCCAAGTTAAACCAATTTTATTCCTCATATGGCTGGAACTTGAACAGGTAGTTGTACTGAAGGATGGCTTCATTGGAAGGGAAAACAGTCTGGTTTCCCCTCTTCAGTTTATCCTGCCATAATAACTAGCCACAAATTTTGTTTTGTTTTGTTTTTATTTATTTGTTCTAATTAGTTATGCATGAAAACAGAATGCATCTTGGCACATCATATATATATATGGAGTATAACTTCTCATTCTTCTGGTTGTACATGATATAGAATCACACAGGTCATGTAATCATATATGAACATAGGGTAATAGTGTCCGATTCATTCCACTATCCTTCCTACCCCCATATCTTCTCCCCTTACTCCACTCCCCTCTCAGTGGCCACCAATTTAAAAGTGATTGAGAAAAGGCTTTCAATAAGGAATCAGGAAAATGAATATCTTTATCCCATCACAGTCAAGCAGATTTCCATGTGTGACTTCATTGATACCTAAAGTAATCTATATACTATGAATTGAGCCCAAGAGCTCATAGCTTGTAAATCTGTATGATCATCTAAAGACAACTATGTATGATTTTTAAAAAAACAGGAAAATAATGTTGTCGTTAAAGTGTATTAAACAAAGCTACATTAAAAGCCTTCTTTGTCCTCTTTGCGTAATATTCAGACCACATTGGTGATGAATTTCCTCTGACTGCCGCCTCCTCTAGGAACCGCCAGGAACATTCTCCCATTGTGAATGACCAGAGAAGAGAAAGAAACTCCACCTTCTGGAGCTGCTCATTTAAATAAACCCCCAGAAGCCCTAGAAAGTTGGTAGGGACATACCTATCTCATTGCAGATGAGGGGAAAGCTCAGAAACTTGCCCAAGGATTCAGCTTTGCAGCAAGACCAGAATGCATCCCCAGGTCTGTCCCCTCCAAGGCTGTCCCCTCCAGCCACTAACCACTCACTCCTTCAGCAGCTGGAGCTTTACCTTGGTAGTTTGCTCTACTTAGTTATACATGACAATAGAATGCATTTTGGCACGTCTCTGGAATAATGGGCAGAAGAAATGGGACAAGCAGGAAGATTCCTCAAAATCCAAGATTCAGCCGTCAAAAACAAGCAGTTAGCAGTCTCCAAGACCAAAGAGGACTGAGCTGCCCCCATATAAGAAACCATGTTCACTTAGAAATCAGACGACCCATGCTCTAGTTTACTGTGCTTCTGGACACTCAGGCCTACCATTGGCTATTCCTTGATTCTGGATTCTTTATTCCCTTACTCCCTGGTCCATCCTTCCAACAAAGAATACACACATATGCACAGACTCATGCAATGGATCAATATTGTTTCATCAATCTTTGGATTAGTTACCACCCACAGGAGAATTGCAGTTTTCCAGACACTACCCTAATATGATTTTCATCCAGTAGATGAACAAAACCTCCGGAAGCTATGCTATTTATGTCACAGATTAGGACTCTGATGCCTCTTAAACAATGTTCCCAATCTTGGCTAATATTAGGTCACCAAGAGTTTTTAGATTACCATGTTTGAAATGTAGTCATAGAAATTCCAATATAACTAGTTTGAGAGGGGACCTGAGCATCAGTATTTTTAAATGGACAGCTGGGGTTGAAAATCCTACAGGAAGTGTGAGGTCCACTCTCAGACACATTTCTCTGCTCCTAGCCAGTCTGGAAAATCATGCATGATAATGGTTAGAAAAACCCACAGGAATGAATTTCAAACTGTCAAGCTGCCAGGTGTCCAGGTGGTCAATTCCAACAATGAGCCAAAATGAAAGTACCAATCAAGGCTTCATTCACTTACTGCAACACTGCAAACAATAGACAGAAAAGCTGCCATCTCCTCGGGGTCCTCTTTTCTCAGAATGGCACACCTGAGAATCAGATGGATGCAGCACAGGTGGAGAAAGAGTCTGGCTATGAACAAAAGGCTCCTGCCTCCTGGGAACATGTCAGCTAGGAGGAGAAGGACAGAAAGGCTAGGAGCAGAAAGGCACTGAATCAAAAGGAGAAAAGCACCTCCACCAGAACTCTCTATGGGGACTTCCAGAAGGAGGCACCAGTCTAGGAATGCAGCCAATGAACATGGCTGGCCTCAGGACTGAGTCCTTACTGCATCTCCCTTCAGACAACTGCAATGTGCTGGCTCTTTGATGCGAGGAGAGCATCTTCCCCCTGAGCATTGCCAGGCAGAGCTTTCTAATTGCCTATAATCATGCCTTAAAAAACACATAGGATTTTGGACAGGAGACAGATCCTCAAAAATGTCTATCATTTTTATAACAATGTTAGAAATCAGGAGTCAATCCATGTGCCCTGCTTTTTTATGTAAGTCTATTCTGAAAAACAAGCCAGCTCCTGACCACTGTGATTAGGCAAAATAAGTCTTCAGTGATCCTCTTTAACACCTTACCTGCCTTCTTCTATAGGGACCTCTTCATTATATGCTTCCTATGACACCAGAACCCTCATTTTATCCACCCATTCCAAGTAAACATTAGGGGGTTTTCAATCAAAAGGCAAAAAAGAAAAATTAAACGATAAAGGATGTTTGGTCTCAGAGAATCAAGCAGTCAGAAGAAGAGCAAGGGTGAACTTCAGCATGGTCAAATAGATTCAAAGGTTCCAATGCACCATGAGTAATCTTTCTTTTTAATTTTTTTTTGTTTCACTTTCCATCATGGGGGCTTCATCCTCAGGAGGCTCTTTCTAAAGGCATCAAAGACAGCCACCAGCAGCTTCAGGCTCACCCTTGCTCACAGCTAGCAATCTCAGCAAAGGGTGCTGCTCTTTATCCACTGGCAACCACAGCAAACTCCAATAAAGACTGTGATTGGCTCTTCCTAGGATCATGTGTCCACCCTGGACCAATCACTGTAGTAAGGAAGGCAGAGCCACACTTTATCAACCCCCACAAGAAATATATGGAGAGAGGGAAGAAAGTTCTCAGAAGGAAGAAATGCCAAATACACAGAAGAGGAAAAATTAGACAGCACGCTATTAAGGCTTGATGGGAGGAAATAACACCGAGAACTTCTTTCTAAAGCTTTGATATTTGTTCTTGAAGATCATAAACCACTTTCAAATAAAATGTTCCTTATCCCAGAATACCTTAACAAAATCATATTGTTAACTCAAAAGAGAGGTGAGAAGAAAGAAGAGCTTCTTGTCCAGGACTAACTATACAGAAGGCCCAAACACGGGGTATGGCACTCTACATACATCATCCCCTGGAAGTCTCAGAACCACCACCAAGAAAAATGGGGAAACTGGAGCCCAGGGATTTAAAGTACTTTCCCAAGAACCCAGAACAGCTCTGGTAACCCAAGCCCATTCTCTCACGGAAACACAATCTTGTCTTCTTATAATGAGCTCTATTTCCATAACACAATCACATAATATTATTTGATGTACCAATGGCCAATGAAGAAAATAAGACAGGCACTATTGCAGCGATTTAACAATACTTCCTCCAGCTCAGTCCCTATCAAGATCACTATGGGCCCAGCCACCAGGGGAAAAAGTCTTCAGAGCAGCCATAAAGACTTCCGGGCACTTCCAAAGAGCGCACCAGGAAGAGAGAGGAAAGCCACATTCGTGGGTCTGTCTTCCAGGGGTCTCTTGTGGGGGAAAGCAACACATTTCCTGACAGCTCCATCACTCCTGACTCGCCTACCATGGAATCTCCCTGGAGGACACAGAAGATGACCTCACTCCAGAGCTGTTTTCATCCCTAACTGTACTAGCCCCCCACAACTGAGAGTGTTTGAGTTACCTATGAAACCAAACCTACTCAATCAGTTTTATGTCACTGCACCTGGAACTTACAGTTTTGCATCCAGGTATCAAGAAAGAAATACTGGGAATGGAAAGAATTCAGTCCTTGGGATCAAATACATGATGGTTTGGATTCTGTGTGATATATTTTCTGGCACACAGTAGGTGAACATTAAGTTCTTTCCTTTCTTTATCTGTGGGTTCAATCTGAATGTAATATGATAGAAAGAAACTTGAACTAGAAGCCAGAAAAATTTGTAATTTGTATTCCAGTCCTTCCTCTGCCACTAGTTTACTCTGTGACCTTGTTAAGGCAATATAGCCTCAATGTTCTTTGGCTTCCTCATTCTTCAAATGAGAATAATAATGCCAGTCTAGCCTACCTTCAGACTATCATGGGGATTAAATAAATGAGTGTTCATGAATTCATTGTGGAAAGTCTAAAGAGCTACACAAATATTAGGGATCACATTGGGCCATGCCCCCTCATCAATAATCTCTGAGACAGCCTTTGGGGAGCACGATTGCTGGCAGAAAGAAATGCAAAGTGGCTGTTTCACTTTGCAAGGTCACTGCTGTGCTACAGGCATCGACAAGCCTGAAAAACGTGGAGGTCGAATACCAGGGAAATCCTTCACGCAACAGAAGATTTTTGTCAGCAGAACTGAGCAGAATGCCAAAGCACAGACAGTCCCCTAAAATCCTGGTTAATTCCCTGATCTACCTTCCAAAATGATCTAGAAAAAAATCATTACAAACCATAGACTACAAGAAGAATAGGTGTGAGAGACAACCTTAGAAGTCAGAAATTCAAAGTCTTCATTGTACTTTATTTTTTTATACAATTGGGGAAACTGAGGCCCAGACTCACACAGCTAATTTAACATTCAGATTTTTTTTCTACTATGCCCAGTATATCTCTGTAATATAAATAAGGAATGAAATAGTCTCAAAATCTTGGAATATCTTGTCTGAGTAGAGTTGGTACTGTCTCCAGAGGGTACTACACCTCCACAGGATTTGGAAATATTGAATTAAATGTCGTCAGGATGCAGAATCTCTGTATACAGCATAATTTCTAAAATTAGCATAGCACTTAAGGCACTGTGGATGAAATTCACCACAGAACTGCCCATATTTTCATGAAATGACATTGTAGTATGTCTCAGAAGATTTTAATTAAATTTCAAAGCTGTCCTGTTGGTTAAAAGAGTTTGATTTTCTTAAACATCTAACTCTAGAATTTTAACTTTCCTGTGGTACTTTCAGTATGACCATACACATTTTTTTTTCCTTCCCTCAGGAAACAAGGACTATGCAACAGAAAAATTGCCTCAAGAATGATGGTGACCCTCAAATATGGATGATGATTCAAAAGGGAGATGGAAGTCCTCTTTTTATTTGTTGTTTTGAATGCTACCATCTTACTAAATTACTGTGTTCACTTAAACAAATAAAAGTAGCTCACTGAGGACATGCTCATGAACACACGTGTGTACAATGAGCACATGCTTGGAACTGAGCCCCTCTCCACCTACCTACCAAGTACACACTTGAAGCAACTCTTAAGCAACCTCAGGCAATTACAAAGGATGCCCAAGCCTTCATAAATATGGTATCCTTGGATACCTTCTGCTTCCATTGCTTTCCCAAAAATGATTTGCTGAAATCCCACTCCCAATGTCTTCTAATGTGTGCTTATTTGGAACTAGGGTTACCGCAGATGCAATTCATTAAGAAGAGTGGGGTGAGCCCTTAATCTAATATGACTGGCATCCTTATTAGTAAAGATCCAGAGACAGATACAGATAGGGAGAACGCAAAGTGACGACGAAGGTAGAGACCGACCAGAGTGTCACAGCTGCAAGAGGAACAGTGCCGAGGATGGTGGGCAGCACCACAAGCACAGAGCTTCTTCTCCTCTAGAGGCTTAGGAGAGAGCATGACTCTGCCAAGTACCTTGCTTTCAGACTTCTAGCCCCTACAACTACGAAAGAAGCATTTCTGTTGTACTAAGCCACTCAGTGTATAGTACTTCGTTATGGCAACTCAAGGAAAATAACTCAGCTTCCAACTCCAAGAAGGACAAAAACTCAGGACCAGAACAAGGACGTGCAAAGGCAAAGAGTGCAAAGCAATCTGGCCATCAGGCTGCACACCCCCCTCACCTGGCAGGCTGGGCTCTCATATGCAGGCTTGAGAAATGGTCTCTCCCATCACATGGCTAGGAAAAAGAACAAAGAAGGAAGGCCACTTTTATTGCTGATCTGGCCTCATAAAAATAATTAGCAAATTGCCACAAGGTGCTTCCGGAAGGTGATTCAGACCTTCTGTTGTTCTGCCTGAAAGAACAGTGCCGAGTGGCCAGCCCAGCTGCTAATGCATCACTTTCAGAGAAACGACTCTGTTTATGAGCAGATATTACTCCAAATTGTTCTCCACAGCAAAGAACTTCTTTTCTGCACCTGGCATATCCATATTTGGCTCACAGAAAGCAGCCTCAGGTGTGGAAAGAAGGTCACGCCGGTCTGAGTAAGTGGAATGACAGCTCCGGTCCAGTTCCAAAACCCAAGGGCAGCCTGTCCACCTGCTTAGACTCAGGAAGCTTGATTGTGCAGTTTCCCTGAATCAGACCATGACCCAGAAAGCTCTGCGTGCAGCCCAGACCCTTAAAGTCCGTCACTCACAAGCCTGATAGTGCTGAGAACATGAAAAGTTAAGTACTTCGCTCTACATATGTCTATTAAGATGCTCCCAAAACTTTAAATCTCCTGCTCCTCATCAAGTTCTTGTAATCAAAGTTTCCATTTTTTAATTTAAACCCAAGATGTTTGATCTACTCAGATACATATGTAACGAATAATTCTATGGCTGTCACTTTAATTTTCAGTTTCTATTATCAAAAATATAAGCATTAACCTTGAATGAAGAGATGAGGCAAAATAAGGTAACGGTCTCACTATACCCTCATTGACTGAGTTGAGCTTCAGGTACCATGCTGAATGCATTGGGTGTATTATTCTTTAAGTCCTTGCCAAAGCCTTTCGGTGAGGGCCCACTATTATTCCTTAATTTCAAATGAAGAAACTGAGATTCAGTTGATTAACCTGTATTATCTATCAAAGTTCCACAGCAAGTTAGGGCGAAGGTGAGATTCAGCCGAGGTCTCTCTGCCTTCCAAGTCTGCCCTCTTACCCACTGCATTACCTGTGCCACTTCATCTTTGAAATTGGAAAATCCCCAAAACTGTGTCCGATTTGTGATTACAATAGTAGGAGAGACTCTCCATGGACCCTGTCAGGGATGTCTATGTCTACCTTTCCCAGGGCAGGTAAGTATTTATAAACTGTAAAGTGCCAAGTGCCAAAAATGAACAAGTTTCTATTTTACCCTCCCTGGTTATGTTTGGCATGTGTCCTGCAAGCACTATTTTCTGGTTCAAGAGAATATTGCTGGATGCGGTGCTCACACCTGTAATCCCGGCAGCCAGGAGGCGGAGGCAGGAAGATCGTGAGTTCAAGGCCAGTCTCAGCAATTTAGTGAGGCCCTAAGCAACTTAGCAAGACCCTGTCTCTAAATTAAATATTAAAAAGGCTGAGGATGTGGTTCACTGGTAAAGCACTCTTGGATTCAATCCCCAGTACCAGAGAGAGAGAAAAAGAGAGAGAGAGAGAGAGAGAGAGAGAGAGAGAGAGAATATTGATATAGTACATCAACTATAAGTTAATAATAACATATTATATATGTGAAAATTGCTGAGAATAGATCTTAAATATTCTCACCACCAAATAATAATAATAATTCAAAGCAGTGGGTATGTTCCTTAGCGTGATTATGGTGATCACTACACAGTGCGTGCATATATCAAAGCATTTCATTGTACACTGCAAATATATGCAATGTTTATTTAACAATTATACCTCAACAAAGCTGGAGGCAGGATGGAAGAAAGTAAGGAAGGATGCAAGAGGGAAAGAATAAATGGGAGAGGAGGGGAAGGGTGAGGAGGGAAGAAGAGGAAAGAAAGGAAGGAAGAAAAGAGGGGTAGAAGGAAGGGAAGAGGGAACATAAGTTAAAAATTACCAAAAATAGGAAGCCAATGGCAATAAGCATGGCAGCAGGAAGAAGCCATTGGTTTCAAGATGAGTCAGAGAACTAAGGAAGGAAGCACCGCATGGAGTGGATTCTGTGCCATGTATGGGAACAGAAGGGCAAAGGAAGTCACAAGAAATAAAGTAATTCCAGCAACACAACCAGAGATGGGATTGTCCCTTTGCCACCTGGTGAGAGGTGGCAACCCATTGGGAGAAAAGTCAGTTTAAAGCTTTGAATAAAAAAGAGTACATGTAGGATTGCTGGAGATCTTTCCTCTCCTATTTAGGACATATCAAACAACTCATCCACCTGCTCATAAATTGAAAACAAGAAACTTTCCTCAGTAAGTGCCACAAATGGTTACCTTAATTATGGTACAGCCATAAATCAGAATACTATGCCTCTGTTAAAAATCATATTTCCAAGAATAGTTAATGGCATGAGGTAATGCTAGCAAGAGAGAGTCAAGCATGAAAAACAAGGTTCAAATGTGTCTCTGCAATAGAATATATTTTATTAAAATAAATGTCATTTCTGCTCATTTGAATAGAAAGGAAATTGGGAGAACATATACCTAAAATGTTAATAATGTTTATCTCTGGGTAAAAGAACTTTTACTCAGAGATCGTTTTTTCATTTCAATTTTTATTGTTTTCTTTTCAGCTCCTCTATTTTTAAACATATTTTATAAAGGCATAAAATACATTTGACAAATGCTAAAGAATCAGGAGGACCTGAGGGTATAGCTCAGGGGTAGAGCCTGAGTTTAGCATGCACAAGGCCCTATGTTCAATCTCCTGCACCAAAAAGTTAATTGAAAAATAAGGATACTGGATGGTGAATCACAAGGGGCAGGTTTACATTCTGACTCTGCTTCACATCCTGCTTTATATGCCTCAGTTTCCTGATCTGTGCACTCTGAGGGTTGCTTTTAACGTCCAAAGGTTACTGCTTCCATTACC
Organism: Spermophilus citellus; assembly: GCF_964194105.1. Lineage (NCBI taxonomy): Eukaryota > Metazoa > Chordata > Mammalia > Rodentia > Sciuridae > Spermophilus > Spermophilus citellus. Next base: position 9,290,370 of record NC_138189.1, on the reverse strand, counting down.
ATAGTAGCCAGTTAGTGAGGAGAAGATGTATGGAAGAAAGCAAAGGGCGAAGGAGAGAGGAAGCCATCCCACAGAGAAGAAAGAAAAGTGGGAGCAAGAGAAAGCCGGTAAGAGAGGAATACAGACAGGAAAGTGGAAAGTCAGAAGATTTTTCATTTTAAGTGGCCGTCATTGTTCACCAGGGCCCTGTGTTCTTTTAACCTTCAGTTATTCACAGACTTTCTTCTGTTTAATAGCTAAACTTTTAAACACCTCCCAGAGTAGGTTTGTCGCACTAACCCACCAGGATAGAAATTAATCTCTGTGCTAAAGCAGGAGTGACGAGTGACCGTAGGAATGCAATGGAATCAAACTGAAATCTGGACCTAGTGCCCCAGGCCAGAAATGACTCACCCTTGAAATAACGCAATTATTGGTGTTATCTGCCCACTTCACTTTAGCCCTTGGTTTATGTGGAAAACAATTCAGTTAAAGATGGTACTGATTAACCCCATTCCACCACACTAGGTCCCTTCTCTCCAGACCCTCAGGCCCTAGGAACCTGTGGACAACACTTACCTCCTGTCCAAGTTGACAGCTTCCAGAGCCTCAATATTTCCAGAGGCACAATGTGGTTAACCATGATTTTCACTCTGCTAATAAAATCGGGATCTCTACTTTCTCTCTTCTGTCCTCACAGCATTCAGTGTTGGAAACACAGAACATGACAGCTACCATAACTCTTGGAATATCGTGTTTCTCACCTTGAATACATCATGGAAAATCAGTGTCCCATCTGAATCAGGGACAAGGTGTGGTAGATCTTTAGGGAAAAGCCATGGAACTTCAGTTACTGATTTCTGCATGTCACTTTAAAGTTATAAGTATATATAACCTAGGGTAGGCAGGACAGCACTTACCCTCTAAGGTTACAGGGTCCTACAGATTTCAGTATCCTATTAGTCTTTTTATTTCGACAGAGGCATTGAGTGAAGTGGTCAAGAAAACCAGCTCTTGGGCAGATTCAAATTCTACCTCTGGAATATACTAATCACTTAACCTCGCTATGCCTCAAATTTCTCATTGGTTAAATTGTAACAGGGGTTCACTGGATGTTTTGACTACATGTTTTTCTTTTCCCTAAACTTTCTTCCTAATCTTCTTTTCCCTAAACTTCTCCTCCCTGGTCTTCTTTTCCCTAAACTTCTCTCTGATCTCTCCTCTCTAATCTCATTTTCTCTGAGTCACCTCTATAAAAGCTCCCTGTGATGGGAAGAATCACAGCATTTGGGACAGGATTCCCCTGTGTTTCTCCTTTTCTGGCAAAGCAATAAACCTTCTTTTTCCTTTTTCTCAAGACTTTGTCTTCATTATTGGATTGGCATCAAAAACAAGGACCACGCTTTCGGTTACAAAATGGGTCATGATGGTGTTGCCATAAAAAAAATATCATAAGCTGGGGTTGTGGCTCAGTGATAGGAGCACTTGCCTAGCATGTGTGAGGCATTAGGTTTGAGTCTCAGCAGTGCATAAAATAAATGAATAAAATAAAGGTCCATTGACATCTAAAAAATATATTTTAAAAAAGAAAGTTACCATGAAATCAAATCACTAAACATTTGACCTAGTCCCTGGCACAGTCCCTGATATTGTCTTAAGGAAATAAACTACTCATCAACCTGATTTAATTGTAGGTCTGCACTATGGTCTGAACCTTTGTGCCCTCCCACAAATTCTTAGGTGGAGATCCAAACCCCAATTTGATGATACTTAGAGGTGGAATGTCTGGGGAGTGATTGGGGAATGAGGGAGCAGACTCCATGAAGGATTAGTGCTCTTGCAAAATAAGCCCAGGAGCCCTACATGCCTTCCATCCTGTGAGGTGGACTAAGAAATGCTTGTGATTGACCCCTCCTCCTAATCCTAAGAATTTGAGGAGACTTACTGTAAAGACAAGTGTGTTTTGTAGGCTAATCAGCATATATTAAAGATGAAAGTACTGATAGATTCATAGGGAAGCACTTTTTCTTTATAATTCACATCAGAAAACTTCCAACAGGGAATGGACAAAGTGATGTATGTTCATACAAGAGAATCCTCTTCAGCAAAAAGAAAAAGAAAAAACAAAAGACTATGGCTGCATCCATTGGTAGGGCTGAACTCACACAGATTCACTGCTACGTGACAGAAGCCAGATGCAAGGGTACATAGAGTCTGACTCCATGAAACGAAGTTCAAAACCAAGCAAAGTTAAGCAGTGATGACTGAGGTTAGACCTGAAGGGATGTGGGTGACAAATTGTCCTGTTTTACCCAGGATTTTCCCAGCTTTCCCTAACACCCACATTCCAGTAAATCCCTCAGTTCCAGCAACGCCATTCTCAGGCAAGCTGTGACAACCTGTCACCACAGTGATTATTCCAGAGCAGGAGGTTCGAGACTTGGAAGAACCCAGAGGAAACTTCCAGAGCAGGGATTATAAATGGATAACATTTGACCTCTGGACTCCAGGTCCTGATACCAGGCCTGTCCTCTAGGTGGGGAGGGTAGATAAAAGAGCCATGGATTCATCAATCCATAGTTTTTTATTCATGGTCCAAACCAGTTGTGCACCATGACAACAGTGACCCTCCCACAAATCCCCTGGGGTTATGTCCTCATCCAGTAGGGGATCCGGGGCCTCCCAATTAGGCCACCCTCATATCCCCCACCCCTATTTTATTTGACTTTAGTCACCATTTCATGGTCCACTCCTGCCAAGCCTCATCTTGGATAAACCAGTTTCCTCTTTGAAAGTTTCTAGAAGAAATGGAATCTGATCTCTCCAGTCCAGTATGCCTGAATATTCCCAGCAGCACCATAGCCAAAACTCATGACACCAGAAAAAATTCTAGTAGTCTAGAGAATCCAGCCCCCATCCAATTTCCTCAAGTAAAACCTCAGGCCACGAGTAGTTAGCCAATATTTGCCATGCATGCCTGCAACCCACCCGATCACACCCTTACAGACATCACCAATCAAAGCTGAGTCTCCTTTTTGAACCACGATGAGGTCTTGGTGTCCTCATTTACTCCCTGTGGTACTCATGGATGAGAGAAGATGAAACCCATTTGTTATCCCCACGCTGGGATCCAAGTTCACAGAGGGACTTTCTCTGCCTTGTTCCTGGCCAGAGAAGACAACAGCGTGCTCCAGTGCCTCTGCTCTGGTCAGTTCATCTACTCCTCACTGATGACCTGGACCTCCCACATGCATTAAATAAATGTGACCACTCCTCCAAACATTAATTCTGACTCTGACAATTCTAGCACTATTTGCCCAACTACTTAATGGCTGTTAATTTGCCATTGGGATGGTAGCAAAGAGGAGAAAAATATTTATTCTGCTCTTCTCTTTTTTATTATTCACGTGATTTTTATTGACATACTGATATCAATACAATATACTGGTCTTTGATGTTCATTTTTATGAGTTTTGACAATTGTATACCCTCAGGCAGCTACCATCCAGAACAAGACAGACCTTTTTTGACCTGGCCATAATTTAGTCCCCTTGCTGAAAGGGACACTTCTCATCACAGTGATAAGTCTAAAGGAGCCAGGCCCGGTGGCATGTGTCTGAAATCCCAGTAGCTCAGGAGGCTGAGACAGAAGGATCACAAGTTCAAAGTCAGCCTCGGCAATGGCAAGGCACTAAGCAACCCAGTGAGACCCTGTCTCTAAATAAAATACAAAATAGAGCTGGAGATGTCGCCCAGTGGTCAAGTGCCCCTGAGTTCAACCTCTGGTACCAAAAAAAAAAAAAAAAAAAAAAAAGTCTAAAGGAAGTTGTCCATCAGTTTCCTTTACGCAGGTGGGATCAGGATCCTAGCTGGTTGGTAAATTGCCCTCCTGCAAGGTCTTCCTCTAATAGCAGCTACAAGCTCAAGCAGCGCCTTGTAATTTTCTATCTAAGACACAGAAAACTCCATTCCATTTCTATCTGTCCCTATACTATTGAGTTTTATCTCCCCAGGCTTAGTTGACCTTCTAAAAGTTTTTAAATTTCTTACATCCTTGTTCTTCCACTTATCTTATTTATTGAAGTAACTGTTTCTCAGAATAGACTGTGCAGGTTCTTTTATAGCCCTGCACAGCAGTCTCGTACGTTAGGTATCTTGTGGGAGGGCCATAAACACAGGAGATTGTGGTAGGCCTACTGCTTGAGACTTGCTGTCATGTTTTTTGCATCTTGTTTCCTGCAACATCAGAGTCTATGACTTGAAATCCCTGGTTTTCAACCTATGGGACATGCTTAATACAACCTTTCCATACTACTAGAAATTGCATAAATTTCATCAATCCACAGAAAGAAGTGTTAGAAATGTTAAAAATTAAGGCATGATTTATTTACAAGGTTCGTGGATTTTAAAGGTAGAGTGTGATGTGCAAATGTATATATGCACATCACCTTCATTTCATTCAAAGCATAGACTATTTTCATCATTCCAGAAAGTTCCATCCAGCCCATTCCAGCCAGTTGTATCCCCAAACCATTTGTCTGATCTGTCCTACCATTGTTCTGTTTGCCCAGAACTACGTGTAAATGAAATCATACAACATGCCCTCTTCTGTGCCCAGTATTATTCACTCAACATAATATTTCTGTGATTCATTTTTGTTCTGTGTTTCAGTACTTTTTTCCTTCATATCACTTCGTATTCATTGTGAGAATGTACAACAATTCGGTTATTCTTCTGCAGATACCTATTTGGGCTATGTTCTACTTGGGACCATTATTTTTTAAACTGTCATGAACATTCTTGGAAAAAAGGTGCATTATAACATTATGAATAATAGCTAAAAAGCATAAACGACTTAAATACCCACAATTACTTACTCCAGTAGTAATATAACAATATAAAAGGAACTATGCAATCATTCAAAATTATGTTTTCTAAGAATTATTTGTGGACTGGAAAATATTTATAGGAAAAGGATGAAGGGGAAGAAGTAGAATGCAAAATCATTTTTTTCAGTGTATTCTCAAGTCTGTTAAATATATGCATTTCACCTAGACTACATATTTTCATGTAAATATGAATGAAAACACACTAAAATATCAATGAGAAAAAAAGAAGTGTGGCAAGGGGTTTTGAACTGCATCCCACTATTAATAAAGCAGAACTATTTTTCAGATTAAAAAGAACATGCCAGATTCTATTATTCCAGTTATTTGTCAATCTCTGTGCCTAAGCAAGTGAAAATTAAATCATTTCTAGATATCTCCACATGCTAGCCAGCAGTGACCTAAATGTGAAAGATACCCAACCTGATTTCATCTGGAAGGAGACAGACATAAGCAAGAGGTGAAGGAAATAGCCATCATGATCTGTCCCTGTTACCTCCACAGTCCCCATTCAGTGGCTTTTTGAGACCCTCATTATTCCTTGCCCAGATTATTTCAATGACCTCCTAACCAGTCCTCTGTCACTAGTCTCACCCACCTCCATCCTTCACACTATTGAACGTGTGATCTTTCCAAATCACTTTCTGATCAAGGACCTTGCTATGACGTTCTGCCACCGCTTCTCCCTACCTGCAGAATGACTCTCACCCTCCGACAGGTCGTTCGCGCTCTCCACAGATAAGCTCTGCTCCCAGCCATGCCTGCTTCTCTACCCAAGTGTGTCCTCCTTCCATTCCGCAATCCAGGCCCAGGACAGCCCATGTTCTCCTGACCCCTTTAGATTGGAAACCACTTTTTCCTATGCCTGAAATTTAATTCATTCCATCTTCCAGTTAATTCCACATCACCATGAATTCACTTAAATGTCACCTCCTCCGAAGCTCTGCAAACGCTTCTGAAGAGCACTTCCGATCTCCTGCTCTGCATCCCGTAAGTCTCTGTTCAAGCCTCTTCTGTTCTTCTGTGTCCCCCAACTCCAGGGACGCCACTCAGATTCAATGCAATGAGAATGGGACTCCCTGGAGCTGTGTCATAGGGACCCTGAGTCTTTGCACCTGAATCATTTGCTTAACTTTCTCTCCCACCCTCTTTAAGCCCCCTCCTGCAATCCTTTCACTCATGGACAGTCATCAAACTCTCTTCTGGATCTGCCCATCTTTTTGAACAAATTTACTGCATTAAACTCATTCCTTCTGTGAACCCTGGGCTCTGGAATATTAAAGTTTGGTCTTTCCATTAACTCTGAAGTTCAGCCTCGCCTGGGGCAGTGCACTGATTTCCACTGGTGCCGTATCTGACTAGGACTGAAACACAGACCCTATGGGTGACTAAAGTCCCAGGCCTCCTGTCCCCCCTGAGAAGAATTCAGCCACAGAGAAGCAAAGCTGTCCCCATCATTATCACCCTTCAGAGAGGAGTGATGCTTTCAATTTCCTCAAAACTCTTCTTTGTCCCCAAATTAGCTAGTTCATATGGTGTGCATCATAAAGAGTCATGTAAGCTTTGGGAGTGAGTGTGTTTATAATTTAATTATGTGGAGCAAAGAAACAATATTTATCTTTGAAAGACATGCATCTTTAAAACAATAAAATTCAAAGGGTTTTTTGAAACACAAAGAACCTATGAACAGTTTTTGTTGATATTATCATTATACATTTTCCACAAACTCGAGATTTTCTAAGTCAGCTACCTGGAGGGACTAACTATGTCAGTGCCCATTTTGGTGCCTATAAGCACAGACACAATCTTTTTGGCAGAGAGCATTCTCCACAGTGGATTAGAGAGTCATTTGTCTTTGGTTTAGTGTTGCAGATTCTCCATTTATTTCCGGAGACACAAAGATAATAAAGTCTCCCAAAATCATATATTCAAAACAGATAGGCTGTTAGAGAGAGGAGGACAAGAAAATGGGTTAGAAGAGGTGCTTGTGTTTTCCTGACTATACAAGAGCAGCACTCCCTACTCTGACCTTGATCGACCTTGAGTGCGACCTTTAGTGTGAAGCTTTCTGAGACTGCCCACTTCCCTAGGGAATCAATCTGCCTCACTGAATTTTTCTTCACTTAAAAAATAAATAAATAATCTTTCTGCTTTGAAACCTCTAACGGTCAAGTGAAATGACCCCTGTCTTTCTCCGGAGTTCAGACACTGCCAGGCAATTACAGGTAGCTAAGGTATCTGCCGTAGACCCTTGTTTGGTCAGAGTTCAGATCCTATTCAGTTCTTAATCTTTCATCATAAATCAGTTCCTCTAGCTTTTTAATAACTCTTCTTGCTGGGTTCTGAGCCAGTTCCAGGGTAATAAATCAATTAGGAAACGTTTGTAAAGTGTTTTAAGTGATAAGAAGGGTGCATAAGAGCAGTATATTGTGGAAACAGCGGTGCACTTAAAAGTGAATCTGGTGTTCCAGGTGCGGCCCGGTGCATGGGGGCTTACATTTCACAGAGACCTCACTGAGGTGGATTGATTCACTTCTCCTTTGATATTTCTCTTACGTTGTAGAAACAAAAACAAATCATATTTCTTTGAGATACTTGTTCTGGCTGAAAGGCAAAAGCAGCCACATTTTACCACAGGAGAGGTTGTATTTGGAAATAAGAACTTTCTAATAGCCAAAGGAGGAGAATGAAGAAGTGATCAGCAGGAGAGTGTCTCTACTGGTAGAAAACTAACAAGCAAGCAAAAGAAGAATACTCTGGCCAGGTGCAGTGGCTCATGCCTGCAATCCCAATGGCTGGGGAGGCTGAAGCATGAGGCCTATGAGTTCAAGGCCAGCCTCAGCAATTTAGTGAGAGTGAGGCCCTAAGCAATAAGCAACCTGGGTTCAATCCCCGGGAACCTGCCCCCGCCCCACAAAAATACTCTGGAATTAATAGAGTTTAACTTTCAATTTAAGGGCCAGTTCTGATCAGTTGGTACTAGCCACCTGTAAAAACAGCTCTAAAAAAATGTGGAATCCATGCCCAGGCTCTGTGAAACAGCATCATGGTCAATTGACAGTGTTCATCTTAGTTTGAAGGAGGCAAGTCGAGGCAGGACATTATTTGTTTGCCATTAGACATTGGACAACCTCAAGGCAAGATAGATAATGGTCAGACACAAGACAAGTCTTCTCATGCTCTAAAACATTCCACATTTTGATTAAAACAGCCTCATAGTTCTGCTCTACTTTGCACCCAGGACACATGGACTACCACAGCTGCATGCCTACTCTCCAGAGAGATCTATGCTAAGCTTTTGGAGGTGGAGAGAACGGAGTATTTTGCATTCGCATCATTCCCTAAGTTTACAAACATTTGCACATATGTTCTCTTGTTTTCTGCTCATTCATTTTTCAGCAAGTATTTATTGTTCCAGGTTATATGCTATGAGCTGGTGGTAATTGGTAAATTCATAAATAAAATAAATATGAGCTCTGCTTCAGTAGATAAGATCCCAGGTGGAGATGACAGTGAGAGTCATCGTAGCTGTCGGGGATGGCAGTGTAGGAAGAAGAAATAGCATGAAGTTACATGTGAAGATAGAAACTCACAAAAGAAGGAAGTGATTCAGGGAACAATAAGTATCAATAGGTTTGATTCATCCAAAGGAAAAACCAGGGCCAGGTACTTCCTGAAAATCTATTTTAGACATGAATCCTCGCAACAACTACCTGAGCTAGGAAGGCAGCCGGCATCCCTCTTCATAGGTGGGGTAGATACTGTCCTTCATGGCCAGGTAACTTATCCAATTCTGCAAGCAGAACAGGCAAGACAGGGTTCATGCCTGTGTTTCCCTCTTCAAAGAACTCCTGCACTCCTGCTCAAAGAACTCATGGTGGGGTGTGCAAGACCCTCCATGCACAAGAGGGTGAGATTTGTGGAAAGTGTAAAAGTAGACATCAAAATCAGACTGAAGATAAGGAAGACAGACCATCTTGGCAAGTTTGCTGGTACCTGCTCCTGCCTAGCATGCAATATGCTGATAGGAAGTTCAGCGCCAACGATTTACCCACAAATCCAAGCCTTCCATCTGCTACGAGGAATCTTGACCGTTGCTACTTTAAGGAGTGCTAAAAACCTGGAGATGGGTTCCTCACAGCCCTCTCTTCTCTCCTGCTGCCTTTTCTGTACAGCAGCTGCTCTGCCTACCCCTTTGCCTCTTGCTGAATGCACAGCTGGTTGGCTTCTTCATATCAATCCCCTCTCCATCCTTCCTGTGGAACCTCAAATTCATTCACGTTAATCCTCCCCCACAAGATGTGTTCCCAGCCTCAGCAGGTGACCCTGGCCTGACCTAAGCCAGTCATGGAGGCCCCCTTGCTCTAAACAGGGTTAACTTAGGTGTGAAGCTATCGAGCCCATGAGACTTGAGGGTGAGTATGCTGGGAGGCACGTGGGAGAAGGCTCTTCACTCTCAAGGGGATACAGGAAAAGAAATGGCCTCTGCTTCCTCTGGATACCATTCTCTCTGCATGGGATACCTGGAGACATGCAGCCATGTTGCAATACCTGACGGTATTGCTCTTGCCTGGTATGTGTTGAGGGGAAGATGGTGCTGAGTCACTGGGCATCGAGGGGACTGAAGAAGAGTTTGGTATCCAAGGTTAGGAAAATGGGGGTGTGTAACAGCAGGATACGAACTGTCCTTTTAGTCATAAAATGAGTAACATCAATATCTTTTGAGAAAAAGGAAAAAATAATGAAATTCTAAAATTTTTTTGGATTTTTGAATTATGCTTCTTGAATGTGTCACCTCTCAGAAATTAGGCCACAATGATCATAGCTTTCATAGCACTGAGACAGGTCAGGAGAGCGTGAGTCACAACACAAGAGACAGCTGTTACTCACACATTTGTAAATTTTGTGGAAATTATTTTAGAACAGGGTCAATGAACTAGGGCAGTAGGGCCAAATCAGACCTACAGCTTATTTTTGAGAACAAAGTTTTAGTGGAACACAGCCAAAACCCATTCTCTACCTATTGCCTGCGTCTGCTTTCATGCTAAATGCCAGAGTTGAGTGATGGCCACAGAGACTGCACAGCTTGCAAAGCTGAGAATACTTTCTCTCTGGCTCTTTACAGAATGCCTGCTGAGGCCTGATCTGGAAGGAACAAGACAGACTGACAGACTGAATGCACACACAATGGACAGATGGGAAATCAAACTGACCTTCATGGACCCATAAGAACTCTGAACCACAATCTGGAGCAGCCGACCCAGAAAACCCGTCCAGTGTCTTTAAAATCCGCCCAGGAACCCAGCCTGCTGTCTGTGATTGAGGCTATCGCAGGAAGTCAAACAACTGTCCCAGCAATTGGTCCAGGAAGCCAACCAACAATGCCCCCCTACCATCATCCCAAAACACTCAAGACTTGATTAATAACTGAAAGCCTAACTGATTCTTGTCTTTGACTCCAACTGAGGACCAAAACCAACATTCCCGGCCAACAACCTCCAGCCCTGTATCTATCCCCTAAGTTCACAAATTTCTTCCTTTTCAAGTACAACCAAAACCTACTCATTTTGAAAAATGGACCAGCCATTGCTTTGAAAATATAATTCCACAAATGTCTCATCTATTAAAGTAATATTTTAATGGATCTTGATTCAAACAGAGCCCTTGACTTGAACCTTCTTTTCTAATGTTTCCATTAGTGGAATAATTTGAGTTTTTCCAAAGTGCTGTCTAGTTTGGTTCATAGATGGTTAGAGACTCCCACAAATGATACACTTCTGAATATTTTGAATGCCTTAAATCTTTCATAAAATACTTATTTGATGTTTGATGTGCAAAATAAAACCCAAGTTGTGCCGAACTTTTGCTGAATCAAGCCCCAACCATCTGCATAAGTTCAGAAAGTAACCTCATATTTTTGGATACCTATTTTTTCTCATGTAAGGTTCATTTCAAGACTAAAAATCTATAGTCAGTGAGCTGTGTGAATTTTAAGCACAGGTGGAAACAACATTTTGATGTGTTCAGCCTAAGCTCATGGAATCTCAATAAGATTCACCTCAGATCAAGTGAGAAGCACTGGATTCAAAGTGGAATCTAGAAAGATTTCGCTCCAGGTGATGCTCCCAGACAGAACAAGGCTTTATTAAATCATCTGGAAAGACTATGAGTATTGAAAAGGTCAAGGGGGAGATGGATCGCTGTCCCTATATCACTCATTAAGCAAGGGCTGAGCTGAATGCTGGGAATCAGGGTGAGCAAGACACAGCCCTTCCTGATGTGCACAGGAGGTGAGCAGAGAGGTAGTTTGCAAATGAATGAAGACCACACACTTGGCCTAGATCTTATTCTATGACCCCTTTAGGTAAGAAGCAGGTGACTTACTATATTATCAGTGTGGCAGCTACCAACAAGATATCTACAACCAGGCTTACTGGGTTTCAATTCTCGTGACGTCACTATCTATGTAATTTTGAGAGTTTCCTAAATGCTCTATGCCTCTTGCTTTCTTTATCGATAAAATGAGGATGATAGCCAGGCACAGTGGTACTCTCCTATAATCCCAGCAATTCTGGAGGGTGATGGAGGAGGATCACAAGTTTGAGGCCAGCCTACACAACTTGGTGAACCTTGCAGCAACTTAGCTAGACACTGTTTAAAACTAAAAAAAAAAAAAATTTAAAAAGATCTAGGAGTGTAGATCAGTGGTAAAGCATCCCTGAGTTCATTCCCCAGTACAAAAAAATAAATTAATTAAACATGGATGATAGTAGCATCTTCTTTATGGGTTTTTCTGAAAAAACAGTCAGCATATATAAGGTACTTTATATTGTGCACAGAAAACTATAAGCACTCCTGAACTATTAGTAAATATGAACTATTTTTTGGCATTGTCTAAACAGTATATGCATGATGCCATTTAATCTTCACTAAAGTAGGTATTATCATTCTCATTTTATAGGGAAAAAAATGAGGTTTAAATGTCTTGGGCAATACCATGATCCATACTGGTCATTTGTTTCTAAGGTTAGCACCAAACCATGTACCATACAACATTTGGGGTTGATGAGGCTAATGTATATCTTTGCTTTACCATAACCAGTTGTTATTGCTCATTTTAACTCTCAGAATTACATGTCTTAAACTATAGATATCGAAGAACTGTTATGGTTTAGATAAGAGGTGTCTCCCAAAAAAAGAATGTGTGATACAATGCACAGACATTTAGAGGTGAAATGATTGAGTTGTGAGAACCATAACTTAATCAGTGCATTGATTCACTTGAATGGATTAACTGAGTGGTAACTATAAAGAGGTAGGGTGTGGCTAGCAGAGGTAGGTCCTGGGGAGGTGCTTTTGTGGGATACATTTGGTCCCTGGTGAGTAGAGCTCTCTCTTGCTCTGCTCCTTATTGCTATGTTCTGAGCTGCTTTCGTCCTCCAAGCCCTTCCACCTTCATGTTCAGCTCAGCTTGGACTCAGAGCTGCGGAGTCAGTCCTCTGTCTAGTGCGACCTGAACCCATCAGCCCCAAGTAAACTTCTCCTCCTTGACATTGTTCTTGCTGGGTCTGTTGGTCACAGCAACAAAACAGCTGACTAAAACAAAACAATAGTTTCAAAATGTAAGTGATGCCAATATTTTCATTGCCTGCAATGATGCTAACAAAATACCATAAGGTTTATCTGAGAATGTGCAACTATTGAAACTAATGATGAAACAAAACAGACTGTCATTTATATTTAATAAGTATGAATAGCAGCTTGTGAAAAGCACAACTAACAGACTGCCCTGATGGCATGTGCTGAGTCCTTCCAGAAGACAGAGGGAGAGCCTGATGCCTGCAGACAGCCGTGCCTGGGATGTCTGCCTGGGCACCAAGTTTACCCCTTCGCAAACTCCAGTCCTGGGGAATTTCAATTTTTAAATGCAAACTTAACCCCGCAGTGATTCGCACAAAAGTAGACATACATGGTGTTCAATTGTGGAAAGTAGGAGAAAGATAGAAGGAAGGAAAGAAGGAGAGTGCTATGGTTTAGATATTAGGTGTCCCCTAAAAGCTGATGTGTGAGATAATGCAAGAAGGAAGAAGGTTTACAGGTGAAATGATTGGGTTAGGAGAGCCTTAACCTAATCAGTGCATTAATTCCCTGATAGGGATTAACTGGGTGATAGGGTATGGCTGGAGGATGTAGGACACTGGGGGTGTGACTTTGAAGTATATTTTGTCCCTAGTGAGTGGAGTCTCTCTCTCTGCTTCCTGGCACTATGTTCTGGGCTGTTTTTCTGTACCACACCTTTCTGCCATGATGTCCTGCCTCATCACAGACCCAGAGCAATGGAGCTGCTGTCTATAGAATGAGACCTCTGAAATCCTGAGTGCCAAATAAACTTTTCCTCCTCTAAAATTATTCTTGTCTGGTCTTTTAATCCCAACAACAAAATAGTTGGCTGAAACAGACAGCCTATGCAAGTTTGCATAATTCATCGATAGGAATTACAAAAGGGATACTCTGTGAATTTTTTTTAAATATATTTTTTTTCTTGTTGGTGGTGGTGCAGGGTATGGAACCCAGAGCCTCGTGTATGTTAGACAAGTACGTACCCGTGTCACTGAGCTGGTATCCCACCGTCCCCCAACCCGTTTTTTAAATCTGTCCTTCCAAAGTCCAGGGTACAACTCTGACTGCATTTCTTTTCTTCTCCCTGGCACTCATAAACTCCATGAAGCTGTGGTCATCCCCAGAGGATAAATCCCATCTGGCTTCATGTTAACACCCCTGTGATTTCCACTTCACCAACCAATTAGCAGCTCATTATTAGGTTCCGAGTGGAAATTCTTTAGTCACTACCTCCAGGAAGTAAAGTGACCAGTAAAGCGCAACAAACACCAAACACTTTCAGTTAGAGAAGTGTGGAGCAGGTATCTAGAAAGTTGGCAGCTCCTTTACTACTGAATCCTACCTGTGAGCCAGTTGTGGCCTCAGTAAGAAGGACATCAGTTCTCTTGGAGATTCACAAGAATCCTTTCTATGCCTTTAAGAATGTCTCTCCCATGAATCTTTATATATGTTTATATATCTTCACCCTGAGCTCTGTTGCCTGTTTCCCACCCTCAAGACCTCAGGTGACCATGTGTCTGTCTGAGTTTGTTTGTTAATGTCAAAATATTTTCCCACTTATTATCTGTATGGTTATTCCTTGATATCCACAGAGAACCGGCTCCAGGAACCGCTCCCCATATGAAAACCCACCATGTAAAATGTAAAATGGTGAAGATTCACATCTAACCCACCCACATCCTCTCTCATACCTTAAGTCATCTCTAGATTACTCACAATCACCAATACAAAGTAAACGCTATGTAAACAGCCGTTACGCTGTATTGTTTAAGAGATTAATGATAAGAAAAAAAGCCTGTACATGTTCGGTTACAGAAACAGTTTCTTTAATGTATTTCCAATCCATGGCTGGTTGATGCTGCAGATGTAGATACTGTGGGTCTAGAGATCGGCTGTACTGCCTGTTTCAGTTCAGAGCCACGCTGAATTCCAGCCAACTCTTGACTACTAGAAAATATCACAGCTACCACCTTTGCCATCCGTTTCTTTTATTTCTTGGGCTGTCCATTTGTATGGAGATTCCAAGACCATAATTCCCATCCTCCTCTGAAATCTTTCTTTGCTATAAGTCCCCAGATACTTGCTAACATCCATTGCTTTCTCTGAGTCACACGTATTAGCAAAAGCAATTATTTTCATGAATCATTTTCCCTTCCCATCTGTATTAGTTTTCTAAGGTTTTTTGTTTAAAAAAAATTCCACAAACCTTGTAGCTTAAAATGGTGAAAATCTGAGAATCTAAGGCCTGGAGACTGGAAGTGCAAAATCAAGGCATCAGCAAGCTCTGCTCCCCTCCTGCAGGCTCAGCAGGATAATCTGTTCCAGGCTGCTCAGCCAGCTTCTGGTGGTCGCTAGAAATGCTCGGTGTTCCTTGCATGTAAATCAATCAGATCTCTGCATGCCCTCCCATGGTGTGTCTCTGTATCCTCAGACTTATAAAGACTTCCATCAAAGCACTTAGGGCTACCCTAACTAAGTATGACCCCTTCTTAGTTAATCTCATATGCAAAGACCCTATTTCCAAAGAAAGTCATATGTACAAGTACCAGGGTTAGGATTCTGTCATATCTTCACAATTCAACCCACAATACCATCCAGATTCCCTTTAGATTCCTGCATTTTGGGACAGCTGCATTTCATAAAAAGTAACTCATCCGTCCTCGGGGATGAAGCCAGCCTGAGAAGCCACCACCCTTTCCACCCTCTACCTTGTCCCATGATGCCAGATCCCATGGTTCAACCTCATGTATGGAACCAGCTCCACACCTCCCAGACCTGATCTCCATTCCAAGATCACACTATTAGAAGAAACAATGAACACCTGCCTGTGGTCAAAAGTTCTCCTGCCTCTGTAGATCCTTCCCTGTTGGTGGTGTCTTCCATGTGTAATTAGAAGAACCTGATAATAATAATGTGCATGTCGTAGTTTGTTTTCTGTTTCTGTAACAGAATACCACAGGCCAGATTATTTACAAAGAGAAAAAGTTTACTTGTTTCCTAGTTCTGAAAGCTGACAAGTCCAAGTTTACAGCACCAGCTTTTGATGAGAGTTTTCGTACTGCGACAAAACACCGTGGAAAAGCAGATGGGCAGGCAAGCAGATGTGAGAAAGGTTGCTTTTGTAACAGCTGCTCACATCAGAACTAACCCAGTCCCATGAGAAAGGACTTAGTCCATTTATAGCAGTGAGTCCTCGTGAACCAAACACCTCCCATGAGAACCCACCTCCCAACACTGTAGCACTGAGAATTAAAACCTCCTGCACGTGGGTCTGAGGACAAACCTCAACCATAGCAGTGGAACAGGCTCTTGGATTCCCCAAATATTAGGTAGGTTAGGTGGTGAGAATGAAGACTCGTCAGATGGGCCTGGGGGCAGAGCAATCATGGCTCTGTGTCACCAGCAATGTCACCTTAAAAAAAGATGCCTGATTTCTTTTCGCCTCTGACTTTACATTTGTAAATGAAGTTATTAGTAGTACTAGTCTTGGGATTTCAGTGAAAATTAAAAATGATCATGTAAAATGTTTAGCTTCGCCAAGTGCAGTGACACATACCAGTAATCCCGAGACTTAGGAGGCAAAGGCAGGAAGATCAAAAGATGGAGGATGGCCTCAGCAACTTAGCAAGGCCCTGTCTTAAAAAATTAAAAAAAAAAAAAGTATAGGGATATATATCAGTGAGAAAGTACCACCAAATAAATAAAGAAAAGAAAAAAGAAAAAAAATTTAACAAGGAGAAAGAAAAAGTTCAGTTTGGTGTCTTTTGAATTGTGTCCCCTCCCCCACATTTATACATTGAAGTCCTAACCCCAGAGCCTCTGAATGTGACTGTATTTAGAGACAGAGGAAGAGGCTAAGTTTAAACAGGACCATTGAAGTAGGACCTGATTCTATCT
The DNA here is from genome assembly GCF_964194105.1 of Spermophilus citellus. NCBI lineage: Eukaryota > Metazoa > Chordata > Mammalia > Rodentia > Sciuridae > Spermophilus > Spermophilus citellus. Next base: position 9,273,988 of record NC_138189.1, on the reverse strand, counting down.
GACCGTTACCTTTATAAAAGGAGGAAATTTGGACACAGAGAGAAAAACCTGGGATGGGCTGCCACAGAGGGAAGACATGAGACTCAGGGAGAGAGAGAGGACAGCTCTCTGCAAGGTGGGCAGGGAGACTGTGGGGAGCCAGACCTGCCTCCTCCTGGGTCCTGGTTTTGCCACCTTCAGAACTCTGAGCAGATCTGCTGTTGTTTTGGCTGTGCCCACCTGCTGTCTTCTGCTGTGGCAGCCCAAAAACCAATGCAAGAGCCAGCAGTTTTTAAGTGCTGGAGGGTCCTTAGCTGTCACTGTCAAGATGGTTCTGGCTTCCTCTAAACCTGAGCCATGTGGGATGGCAGCCACGGCCTCGTGTGTTCTAAGCACTTGCAACATGGTTAATCAAAATGAGATGCACCTGAAGTGTAAGATACACACAAGATTTCAAGGATTTGACACAAAAAGTACATACATGTACACATCTCCTTAGAAATTCTTCATTTTGATTGCTGTGGAAAGATGATATTTTTGGATATACTCAGACAAATCAAATGCATTATAAGTTGAATTCCACATATGTCTTCTTTCCTTTTTAACAGGACTATTATGTGGCTGGTGTCATATTTTTAGCCAAATCGGGCTGCTCTCAAGCCTTCAACTAGAAGTGATGACCACAGCCCCCTTCTTGCCTTTGAAGCCACCACTTGGAAAATCCCCCTCTAGAGCCAAGGCATAGTGAAGGGGGCCCAAACGCTGAAGTCCAACGAGTCTGGAGCTGCAACCCACCCCCAGTGCTTGGCTAGGCCTGTGACCAGGGACAAAGCTTCTCTGAGACTCTGGGTCCCCTCCTCACCAAACTGAGAGTAATGAACACTAATAAAAGGAAGTGACATTAGCGTTGTCTTTGGCACACAGTAGATGCATGTTACAGACTGCAAGTTCATCTGCCCCCAAATTTCTGTAGAATTCCCAACCCCAATGTGATGGTATTTGGAGATGTGCTTTTGGAAAGTGATTAAGTTAAAGGGGTGTTAACCCAAGGATGGGATTAGTGCCCATATAAAAGACCCACCCTGGCCTCCCCCTCCCCCTGCACCTGAAAGGTAGGCGGACCTGCGACCCACCAGCAGAACAGGTCCAGCGGCCTGCTGAGGGGCAGGCCCGCCCCCTCCCCCAGTGCCTGCAAGGTAGGCAGAACTGTGACCACCGGCAGATCAGGCCCAGCGGCCTGCTGAGGGGCGGAGCCACCCCCTCCCCCTGCACCTGCAAGGTAGGCAGACCTGCGACCCACCAGCAGGTCAGGCCCAGCAACCTGCGGAGTGGCAGAGCTGCTCCACGCTCCTGCAGGGTAGGCGGACCTGCGACCGACCGGCAGAGCAGACCTAGCGGCCCACCATCGTGGTAGACAGATCACCCCAATTAGAGGAGGATCACAGCCACTACCTGCCCTGCAAGGGAGATTTTTCAACTATACAAGAGCAATATAAATAAATAGAGGGAAAATTTCAAAAACACAACAGTTTCACCAAGCAGAAAGAAACGCGAGCAGTATGAAAAGACAAGGAAAGAAAGGACCACAAGCAATGCAGGTCAACTCAACTTTAGAAGAGGTAATAGCTGCAACAGATGGAATGTCAGATAAAGAGTTCAGGATATACATGCTTCAGATGATCTGGAGTCTCAAGGAAGACATGAGACAGCAAAATCAGACAATGAAAGATCACTTTGACAAGGAACTACATAAACAAATCCAGGAAGTAAAAGATCAATTACACAGGGAGATAGACGTAATAAAAAACAAACAAATAGAAATCCTAGAAATGCAGGAAGCAATAAACCAACTTAAAAACTCAATTGAGAATACTATCAGCAGAATAGATCACTTAGAAGATAGAACATCAGACAATGAAGACAAAGTATTTCAACTTGAAAAGAACATAGACAGCTCAGCAAGACTGCTAAGAAACCATGAGCAGAACATCCAAGAAATATGGGATAACATTAAAAGACCACAATGGAAATGTAACTGATGTGACACAGCAATCTGTATACGGGGTAAAAATGGGAGTTCATAACCCACTTGAATCAATCTGTGAAATATGGTATGTTAAGAACTATGTAATGTTATGAACAACCAACAATAAAATAATTAAAAAAAAAAAAAGACCAAACTTAAGAGTCATTGGGATACAGGAAGGCACAGAGCTCCAAACCAAAGGAATAAACAATCTATTCAATGAAATAATATGAGAATACTTCCCAGACTTGAAGAATGAGACAGAATCCCAAATCCTAGAAGCCTACAGGACGCCGAATGTGCAAAATCATAAGAGATCCACACCTAGACACATTATAATGAAGATGCCCAACATACAGAATAAGGAGAGAATTTTAAAAGCTACAAGAGAAAGGAAGCAGATTACATTTAGGGGTAAACCAATCAGGATAACAGCTGATCTTTCAACACAGACTCTGAAAGCTAGAAGATCCTGGAATAACATATTTCAAACACTAAAAGAAAATGGGTTCCAACCAAGAATTGTGTATCTGGCAAAATTAAGCTTCAGGATGGAAGATGAAATTAAAACCTTCCACGATAAACAAAAGTTAAAAGAATTTGCAGCTAGAAAACCATCTCTTCAAAAAATCCTTGGCAAAACATTACAGGAAGAGGAAATGGAAAATAACAATGAAAACCAACAGTGGGAGGTAGGACAGTAAAGGGGGGAAAATAATCAAAGAGGAAAACAAATCAGGTTTAGTAACATTAATAAACAAATATGGCTGGAAGAACAAACCATATCTCAATAATAACCCTAAATGTTAATGGCTTAAACTCACCAATTAAGAGACACAGACTAGTTGAAAGGATCACAAAACAAGACCCAACAATATGCTGCCTACAGGAGACGCATTTGATAGGAAAAGATATACATAGACTGAAGGTGAAAGGTTGGGAAAAATCATATCACTCATATGGACTGCGGAAACAAGCAGGAGTGTCCATACTCATATCTAATAAAATAGATTTCAAGCCAAAGTTAATCAAAAGGGATAAAGAGGGACACTACAGACTGCTCAAGGGAACCATATACCAACAAGACATAACAATCATAAATATATATGCCCCAAACAATGGTGCAGCTATGTTCATCAAGCAAACTCTTCTCAAGTTCAAGAGTCTAATAGACCACCATACAATAATCATGGGAGACTTCAACACACCTCTCTCACCACTGGACAGATCTTCCAAACAAAAGTTAAATAAGGAAACTATAGAACTCAATAACACAATTAATAACCTAGACTTAATTGACATATATAGAATATACCACCCAACATCAAGCAGTTACACTTTTTTCTCAGCAGCACGTGGATCCTTCTCAAAAATATATCATATATTATGTCACATGGCAACTCTTAGACAATATATAGGAGTATAGATAATACCATGCATCTTATCTGATCATAATGGAATGAAACTGAAAATCAACGATAAAAGAAGGAAGGAAAAATCATGCATCACTTGGAGAATGAACAATAGGTTACTGAATGATCAATGGGTTATAGAAGACATTAAGGAGGAAATTAAAAACTTCTTAGAGTTAAATGAAAACACAGACACAACATATCAGAATCTATGGGACACATTGAAAGCAGTTCTAAGAGGAAAATTCATTGCTTGGAGTTCATTCCTTAAAAAAAGAAAAAACCAACAAATAAACGATCTCATACTTCATCTCAAAATCCTAGAAAAAGAAGAGCAAAACAACAGCAAAAGAAGTAGAAGGCAAGAAATAATTAAAATCAGAGCTGAAATTAATGAAATTGAAACAAAAGAAACAATTGAAAAAAATGACAAAACTAAAAGTTGGTTCTTCGAAAAAATAAATAAAATCGACAGACCCTTAGCCATGCTAACGAAGAGAAGAAGAGAGAGAACTCAAATTACTAGCATACAGGATGAAAAAGGCAATATCACAACAGACACTTCAGAAATACAGAAGATAATCAGAAATTATTTTGAATCCTTATACTCCAATAAAATAGAAGATAGTGAAGGCATCGATAAATTTCTTAAGTCATATGATCTGCCCAGATTGAGTCAGGAGGATATAGACAACCTAAAGAGACCAATAACAATAGAGGAAATAGAAGAAACCATCAAAAGACTACCAACTAAGAAAAGCCCAGGACCGGATGGGTATACAGCAGAGTTTTACAAAACCTTTAAAGAGGAACTAACACCAATACTTTTCAAGCTATTTCAGGAAATAGAAAAAGAGGGAGAACTTCCAAATACATTATACGAGGCCAACATCACCCTGATGCCTAAACCAGACAAAGACACTTCAAAGAAAGAAAACTACAGACCAATATCTCTAATGAACCTAGATGCAAAAATCCTCAATAAAATTCTGGCGAATCGGATTCAAAAACATATCAAAAAAATTATACACCATGATCAAGTAGGATTCATCCCTGGGATGCAAGGCTGGTTCAATATACGGAAATCAATAAATGTTATTCACCACATCAACAGACTTAAAAATAAGAACCATATGATCATCTCAATAGATGCAGAAAAAGCATTCGACAAAGTACAGCATCCCCTTATGTTCAAAGCTCTAGAAAAATTAGGGATAACAGGATCATACCTCAACATTGTAAAAGCAATCTATGATAAGCCACAGGCCAGCATCATCCTAAATGGAGAAAAATTGAAGGCATTCCCTCTAAAATCTGGAACAAGACAGGGATGCCCTCTCTCACCACTTCTGTTCAACATAGTCCTCGAAACACTGGCCAGAGCAATTAGACAGACGAAAGAAATTAAAGGCATAAAAATAGGAAAAGAAGAACTTAAATTATCATTATTTGCAGATGACATGATTCTATACCTAGCAGACCCAAAAGGGTCTACAAAGAAACTATTAGAGCTAATAAAGGAATTCAGCAAAGTGGCAGGATATAAAATCAACACGCATAAATCAAATGCATTCCTGTATATCAGCAACAAATCCTCTGAAACGGAAATGAGGACAACTACTCCATTCACAATATCCCCCCAAAAAATAAAATACTTGGGAATCAACCTAACAAAAGAGGTGAAAGACTTGTACAATGAAAACTACAGAACCCTAAAGAGAGATATAGAAGAAGACCTTAGAAGATGGAAGAATATACCCTGTTCATGGATAGGCAGAACTAACATCATCAAAATGGCGATATTACCAAAAGTCCTCTATAAGTTCAATGCAATGCCAATCAAAATCCCAACAGCATTTCTTGTAGAAATAGATAAAACAATCATGAAATTTATATGGAATAATAAAAGACCCAGAATAGCAAAAACAATGCTAAACAGGAAGTGTGAATCAGGCGGTATAGCGATACCAGACTTCAAACTATACTACAGAGCAATAGTAACAAAAACAGCATGGTACTGGTACCAAAACAGGCGGGTGGACCAGTGGTACAGAATAGAGGACACAGTAACCAATCCACAAAACTACAACTATCTTACATTTGATAAAGCGGCTAAAAGCATGCAATGGAGGAAGGATAGCATCTTCAACAAATGGTGCTGGGAAAATTGGAAATCCATTTGCATCAAAATGAAACTGAATCCCTTTCTCTCGCCATGCACAAAAGTTAACTCAAAATGGATCAAGGAGCTTGATATTAAATCAGAGACACGGCATCTGATAGAAGAAAAAGTTGGCTATGATCTACATACTGTGGGGTCGGGCTCCAAATTCCTCAATAGGACACCCATAGTGCAAGAGTTAACAACTAGAATCAACAAATGGGACTTACTCAAACTAAAAAGTTTTTTCTCAGCAAAAGAAACAATAAGAGAGGTAAACATGGAGCCTACATCCTGAGAACAAATCTTTACTCCACACACTTCAGATAGAGCCCTAATATCCAGAGTATACAAAGAACTCAAAAAATTAGACAATAAGATAACGAATAACCCAATCAACAAATGGGCCAAGGACCTGAACAGACACTTCTCAGAGGAAGACATACAATCAATCAATAAGTACATGAAAAAATGCTCACCATCGCTAGCAGTCAGAGAAATGCAAATCAAAACCACCCTAAGATACCATCTCACTCCAATAAGATTGGCAGCCATTATGAAGTCAAACAACAACAAGTGCTGGCGAGGATGTGGGGAAAAGGGTACACTTGTTCATTGTTGGTGGGACTGCAAATTGGTGCAGCCAATTTGGAAAGCAGTATGGAGATTTCTTGGAAATCTGGGAATGGAACCACCATTTGACCCAGCTATTCCCCTTCTCGGTCTATTCCCTAAAGACCTAATAAGAGCATGCTACAGGGACACTGCTACATCGATGTTCATAGCAGCACAATTCACGATAGCAAGATTGTGGAACCAACCTAGATGCCCTTCAATAGATGAATGGATAAAAAAATGTGGCATTTATACACAATGGAGTATTACTCTGCATTAAGAAATGACAAAATCATAGAATTTGGAGGGAAATGGATGGCATTAGAGCAGATTATGCTAAGCGAACCTAGTCAATCCTTAAAAAACAAATGCCAAATGACTTCTTTGATATAAGGGGAGTAACCAAGGACAGGGTAGGGACCAAGAGCTTGAGAAGAAGATTAACATTAAACAGGGATGAGAGGTGGGAGGGAAAGGGAGAGAGAAGTGAAATTGCATGGAAATGGAAGGTGATCCTCAGGGTTATACACAATTACATATAAGAGGAAATGAGGGGTAAGAGAAGAATAATACAAGTGGAAGAAATGATTTACAGTAGAGGGGGTAGAGAGAGAAGAGGGGAGGGGAGGGGAGGGAAGGGGAAGGGGGATAGTAGAGGATAGGATAGACAGCAGAATACATCAGACACTAAAATGGCAATATGTAAATCAATGGAAATGTAACTGATGTGATACAGCAATTTGTATACGGGGTAAAAATGGGAGTTCATAACCCACTTGAATCAAATTGTGAAATATGATATATTAAGAACTATATAATGTTTTGAACGACCAACAATAAAAAAAAATTTAAAAAAATTAAAATGCTAGAAATGAAAAAAAAAAAGACCCACCCTATGCCAGATGAAATTAGTGAGAAGGTACCCTCTATAAATCAAGAAGTGGCCCTCCCTAGACACAAAATCTGCCAGCACCTTGACCTTGGACTTCTCACAACCATGAAGGATAATCTCCCATTGTGTATAAGCCTCTCATTCTGGAGTTCTTTCTCATAGCAGCCTGAACAGGCCACTGCAGTGCACAATAAATGTTGGCTCCCATTGCTGACCTCATGAGACACAAATAGCCAACCTCTGTGTGGATGCAGCAGGTGTAGCTTCCCCAAAGTGATCTCCAACAGAAAGAACAAAAGGAGTGTCCCATGAGGAAGACAACTCCCATGAGGGAAGAGCATCAGAGTCGTCCTTTCCTCAGTTACAAATACAGACTTCAAGCTTGTCTGAAATCGTCCTTTGCCTCACCTTGACCTTCCTCATCCCCTTGCCTGAGTTCAGGTGCCTCTGGCTTTCATAGATGCATTTCCTTGTCTTTCTGTCAAAATCCCAACATCTTTTGAGGCCTGGCTAAAGTTCTGCTTTCTTGATGAAACTTCCACTGGAAATCCTCTGCCCTTTCTCTGCAACATCTGAGAGATGTGGAAATGAAATCCAGACACACACACACACACACACACACACGCGCGCGCGCGCGCGCACCCAATTGACTCTCCCTGTGTTGCTGAGCCCAGAGCCTGAAAGATAAAATCTTAGTGGAATAAAGCAAAGAGGTTGCCTCCTGGAGTAGAAATGGGGAAATGCCAAGACATTGTCTACTTAGGAAATGGCTTTATGTTTGAAAACTTGGCAAAATATAAAAGTAAACTCTACAACTTTGATGACAAATCTTATTGTGTTCACAGGGATGGAATTCTACCAATTCTTTTAAGAGATGTGCATCCCTCAGGCACCACAGGGGAAAGGCTCCTCCTGTGCCCCAGATCCTCAGCTCCTCCTCAGTGAAAAGGAGATGGGCTAGTCTAGAAAGAAACACAGTGTGGGCCTCAGCCCCAGCAGTCTCTACAGAGCACAAGATGCACAGTTGAAATGTCTTCAAATAGCAATTCAAATGAAAACTTAAGAAACTCTACGTGCTGCCAAAACAAGTTGCAAAAGTCTAAAATTCAGAATGCACTGCCTAAAACATACACTGAGGCATTAAGGACCCAAACATGATGTAAGTGGGCACTGTGCACCATGGACAAGAGCTAGACCCATAACCACATGGTCTGCACCCAAATCTCAGCCCCATCTCTTCCTTTCTGTGCAACTCTGGACAGGTTACTTCACCTTTTTGGTCCTCAGTTTCCTCTTATCCAAAAGAAAAGTAGATTTATAAGTTAACATTAATGAAGTCATTACCATCAGCTGAACGTTGTGACAAATGCAGCATGTAACAGGATTGAACAGGAACAGGTGGTCTGAATGTTTTTGTCCCCCTGAAATCCACATGTAGAAATCCTAGTCTCCGAAGTGACAGTATTAGAAGTTGGGGGCTTGAGGAGATGATTAGATCATGGGACAAATCACCTGCACAGTATTATAAAGAGGACCAAGAGAGATCCCTTGCCTCTTCTACCAGTTGAGAACACAGAAAGGAGTCACCATCCATGAACCAGAGAGCAGATCCTCACCAGATGCAGAATTGGCCAACACCATGATCTTAGATCTCCCAGTCTTCTGAACTTTAAAAAAAATAACTTTTAATTTTTTAAGCTACTGGATTTATGGTATTTTTATAGCAGCTCAAATAGACTATGACAGAATTGGTACTGAGAGGTGGGAGTGCTGCTGTAACAAATACCTAAAAACATGGGTGGAGCTTTGGGACTGGTTAATGGGAAGAGGCTGAAAGTTTCATGCTGGGTAAGGTTCATGGTGCTATGAACAGACTGCTGTCATAGGGGATTGTCTTGAGGACCCGGGATGAAAAGAAGAAAACTCTAGAGAGAGCCTCAACCTCCTTAGGGAATAGTTAAGTGGCCACAAACAGAATGTCGGCAGAAATATGGATGGTAAAGGCCATTCTGATGAGGTTACAAACAGAAATGAGTCGTCTGTTAATGGAAATCAGAGGAGGGGCCACTCCTGGTTGCAAGTGGCAATGAACTTAACTGAGTTGGGTTCATGTCCTGGCATTTTGTTGAAGGTAGAGCTTACAAATAATGAACTAGGATATTTGACAGAAGAAATATTTAAGCAGTGTTGAATGTGCAGCTTGGCTTCTCTTGACTTATTATAATAAAATATGAGAAGAGAAAAATGACTTAGAGACAGAATTTTTAATCAAAAGAGAAGCAAAACTTACAGGTTTAAAAAATTCACAACCTGTCCATACTGAAAAAAAAAAAAAAGTTTTCAGGAGAGAACAAAATTCAGGCCAAGCAACCTTTTGATAAAAAGATTAGTTTGAATCATCCAAGACCTATTGTCTAAGACAATGGAAGAGTGACCCAAGATATTTGAAAGATCATCAGGGCTACCCTTTCTGATATCCAGAGTTCCAAGGCCTGGAGCACAAAGTAAGGTCAAAGACAGGCACACAGAGACTCCCATGGGACCTTAGCACTGGCTACCTGGCACCTCCTCAGTGCTGTTCTTCCCACACTCAAAGGCAACCCTCCTCAGTCACCAGGCTCGAGTGCAGCATGGGCCATGTGGCACGCCTCCAGAAGGCACAGATGATAAACCTCAAAGCGCTCTGGAGCTGCCATCTTTACCAGCACAGAGTGCATGAGCCATGGGTGCCTGGCTACTTCCATCTGGATTTAGAAGGAGAGAGTTGCTTAGGGCTTTAGGCACTGACCCAGGCAGAGGGCTGCTGTATGGGTGAGGACACTGCAGAGCCCCTATGAGGGCAATTCTTAGCCAAGCCATAGGCAGAACTTCCAAGCCATGGGAGCAGGGACACTATGAGTGAAAGATTATTCTCAAATCCAAAGGCTTTGGACTAGTTCAGACCTGTGGCTCCTTTCTTCTTCCCTGTTTCTTCTGGGATAGGAACACCAGCTCTATGTCATCCCACCATTGTATTTTGGAAGCACATAACTTGTTTGCTTTCACAGGTTCATAACTAGAGGGAAATTTGTCTCAAAGTGAATTATATCATGACTCTCACCCATATCCAAATCTAAATATAATCATATTTAGATGAGAATTTGAACTTAAACTTTAAAGTTGGTGCTGGGATGAGTGAAGACTTTGGGGACTGTTTGGTATTTTGTATGTGAGAAAGGTATAAACTTGGGGGAACCCAGGGCAGATTGCTATGATTTAAAGATTTGTGTTCCACTAAAATTCATGTATCGAAATCCTATTCACCCCTGCCAAAGTGATGGTATTTCAGAGTAGGTACCTTTGAGAGGTGATTAACTAGTGAGGACAGAGTTCTCATTAGTGAAATTAGTGCCTTTAATCTCAAGGGGTTCAAGAGGGATCTTTCACCTCTCTCATCATGTGAGTATATGATGAGAAGATTCCATCTGAGAAGAGTTCCTCACCAGAGACCAAATCAGCAAGCTCCTCAATCTTAAACTTCCTGGCCTCCAGACCATGAGAAATAAGTTTCTGTTATTTATAAGCCACCTAGGCTACAGTATTTTATTATAGCAGCCATAACAGACCCAGACACTGGTTCAGGGTAAATTATACAATTAAATAGTTGTTAGGATGGTGATTCTTTTCCGAGTTAAGAAAGACATCCCTATAGCTTACAGTCAAATGAAGAATAGGCCTTTCATTATGAAAAGCTCCAGTACTGACTTTGTCTTAAGTGGCTGTATGACCTTGGCTAAACTTCTGAAGCAGCTCAGCCTTTGCTTCTCTGATTTCTCAATCGTGCATAAAAAGCTCCATTTTACAAGGTTGTTGGAGAACCAGGTGGGAGATTGGAGGTAAAAGGCTATGAAACTTACTGTGCTGTGTAAATAGATGAGATTATTCTCATTTCTGCTGCCAACATGGGGTTATTTTTGCCCCATTCCAACAGTAAGCAGCATGATAGTGTTTAAGGGAACATAAGAGATAGCCAGCCTACCCTTCCATGGGTGAATTCATAGTGGCAAGTTTATATCCCTTGCACTGTCATCTGGAGATCTGAGCCTGTGTCTTCATATTCAGAGGACACCAATAAACCACATCTAGAAAAAGTCAACAAGGAAGAATGCATTTAACCAACCTGACTGTCTTTTCCAGGTGCTGTCGTGCCACTCTGCCTGCTGGAAGCGCACCCAATGAGCAACATGGTGGCCTTCACCCAACAACAGGGGACATGGACAAGAAAACATGGATTTTAGAGGTACTCAGGAAGTGTAGACTCCTTGAAGTCAGTTAAATCAATACCTTCTCAGTAAGTACTTAAGAAGTACTTATTAAAAATTAAATAAATGATTCAATTAGTCAATATCTTAATAAGTAAACTACCAAAACAATCACATTTCTCCCATATATCTTTATCCCAAGAATATATGTAAGACACAACTTCTATTATGAATTTGAGGAATGAAAAAAAAATTTAATTTATTTATTCTAATTTGTCACATATGACAGCAGAATGCATTTCAATTCATAGTACACATATAGAGCATAATTTTTCATGTCTCTGGTTGTGCACTAAGTAGAGTCGTACCATTCGTGTCTTTATATATGTACTTGAGTTAATGATGTCCATCTCATTCCATGGTCTATCCTTCCCCTCTGCCCCCTCCCTTCCCCTTCCTCCCCTTTGCCCTATCCAGAGTTCCTCAATTCCTCCCATGTCTCCCCGCCGCCATCCCCATTATAGATCAGCATCCTCATATCAGAGAAAACATTTGGCATTTGGTGTTTTAGGATTGGCTTACTTAACATAATATTCTCCAACTCCATTCATTTACCTGCAAATGCCATGATTTTATTCTCTTTTAACGCTGAGTAATATTCCATTGTGTGTATATACCACAGTTTCTTTATCCATTCATCTACTGAAGGGCATCTAGGTTGGATCCACAGTTTAGCTATTGTGAATTGAGCTGCTATGAACATTGATGTGGCTGCATCACAGTAATATGCTTTTTTAAAATCCTTTGGGTATAAACTGAGGAGTGGGATAGCTGGGTCAAATGGTAGTTCCTTTCCCAGTTTTCTAAGGTATCTCCATACTGTTTTCCATAGTGGTTTCATCAATTTGCAGTCCCACCAGCAATGTATGAGTGTGCCTTTCTCCCCACACCCTCACCAAGATTTATTGTTGTTTATATTCTTAATAGCTGCTATTCTGACTGGAGTGAGATGAAATCTGAAAGTAGTTTTGATTTGCATTTCTCTGATTGCTAGAGATGTTGAACATTTCTTTATATACTTGTTGATTGTATATCATCTTCTGAGAAGTGTCTGTTCAGTCCCTTGGCCCATTTATTTATTGGGTTATTTGTTTTTTTGGTGTTAAGATTTTTTGAGTTCTTTATATATCCTAGACGTTAGTGCTCTATCTCATGTGTGTGTGGTAAAAATTAGCTTCCAAGGAATGAAGAAATTTTGACATTGAGAAAGTTTAGTGACTTGACAACACAGGGATAAAGGTTAACCAGAGACTAATGCTTCTAGTATCCTAATTCTATACCAACCATCATGCAAGATCTAATGATCTGCCCAGGATTCTCATCATTCATTTCACAAATATGCATTAAAATCCCTGCTCTGGGCCATTCATTGGGCTCCACTGTCCCACCCAAAGACGTGCTGTCCAAAACCTTGTGCTATACCCCACTTTTGTGATCACACTGTGTCTATAGGAAAGCAAGACTCATAGCAGGCATCACAGCAAGGAGGAGGCAGGAGGCTGAGTGAGGCTCCCCAAGAGCAGGCTCTGAGTGTGGATGGGTCCTTTCTCCCTTTGACTCCAGATTTTCTCATGGTTGACTATCCAGGCCAGAATTAAATTGCCTCAGGACCAGGACATCTGGGTCTAGTTTTGACAGTCTGCAAGTACAGCTTGCAGCTTTGCTAGTCCAGCAGGGGTGTTGAAAATCAGCACAACTGGGATGCATTGTCCCCGACTTGCCATTCACTTCCTAATCAGTCATCAAATTTGTTCAAGCTTGATGCTGGCCTACTGTGCTTCACGTCACGTTCCTCAACAGAAGTCTGCTGATGCATTTATTGGGGGAACCAGTCAGCTCTTGCCCTGGCTGCTGCAGTAAGCCTGGAAACTGAAGCTTAGATGATTTTCCCCTCCTCATTATCTCTGAGTGCTTATTTTGGACAAAAGTTTGTTTCCCTCTTTCCCTACTCCTCCTGTCCCTTCCTTCCCTCCACAGGGCCAAGATAACCTGACTATTTACAGGCCCCAGCAGCTTGACATCTGGGCCAATGTGCTGCCCTGCTCCAGTTCCATCCCACCGGGACATGCACGTACATTTGCATACATGTGCTCTCACACCCACACACACGCATGCACACACAGAATGTGAGCCAACGAGACACTGTATGGCCTCAGGCCAGTCACATTCTTCTCAACCTCCAATTTCTTTTCAAATTCCAATTTTCCCTTAATTCCCAAATGATGATGTTAGAATTTTTTAAAAAATGCCAGAGATAAAAGACATGTTTAGAAACAATCCACCACAATATTCCCACATTCCAATCATTTTAGTGCCATCTTCATCATTCTTGCCATATTTACATACCACTATCCTATCATTCATTCAACTATTATCCTTTAAATTATTTATTTTTACTTAAATTCATGTATTTAGATGGGACATTTTATCACTGTTACAAACAGAAAACCATAATCATTTACCACAAATGCAATAATGCATAAAGAACAATAAAACAGTGTAGGAAAGTTCTAGTAGGAATATCAGACTGCCAGAAGACCCCCACTGGCTGCCTGTCTTCTCTGTTGAAATGACAGACTTTGTTTTGACACAGCAAGTGTTAAAAGGTGCTGTAGTCGGGGCTGGGGATGTGGTTCAAGCGGTAGCGCGCTCGCCTGGCATGCGTGCAGCCCGAGTTCGACCCTCAGCACCACATACAAAGATGTTGTGTCTGCCGAAAACTAAAAAATAAATATTAAAAAATTCTCTCTCTCTCTCTCTCTCTTTGGAAAAAAAAAAAAAGGTACTGAAGTCACAGTCACACTAGCACTGAAGGAGACTTGTTTCTTATCCTAATCAGAATCAGAAAGAGCCACGCTCTCTCCCCAAGGGTGTTGATATTATTTAATACAGAAACCCAATATCACCAGAGATCACCCCCAAGAACTTCTCTTTGATACAATGTGGTCACTATGGTTCTCTGGGTTCACTGTTGGGATCTAGGTTCATCCAGTGCTCACAAACTGACACAGTACTTTCCCTGCAGGCATTGCCAGGAAACTTGGATCGGAAAGTGCTCAGAAGCAGGCACACTCAAGAGTACAACGTGCTCTCAAACAATGTTTTGAACAACATAGTCCTTTCCCTGGCATTTCCCCAAGTCCATAGCTCTAGGAATCTCTGAACTTGGGCAGTTCTATGTTATTCCCTTTCCTAAAGGAACTTCTGCCCACGTACAACAGGGGGCAGTTTCCATTGAGCATTTGGGGAGCTCTGAGCTGGTTTCCCTGTCTTCCTTTTCACTCTCTCTAGATGCTCTGTGGAGCAGGGAGCAGGTGGAACACCCTTATGAGAAAGTCAGTACAGAGACTGCCAGAGGAAGACAGACAGGAGACAGACCCACAAGGGAGGTACTGCCTTCCACTTGTTTAGTAGTGTGTAGGGATAAAGTATTTAAATGTTTCAGCTTTTAACATGGTCTGCCTTCCCATTTCCATTCTACCATTTTCCAGCAAGATAAAGTTGGGCAAGTGCCTCAGTCCATCTGAGCTTTAATCTCCTCCTTAACAGAATGGCTTTAGTGACCTTGGTGCACCATGGTGTATTAGAATGTAAGAAGTTGTGGCAGGCACAGTGCCAGGACACAGATAAACATTCCAAATGAACTCAGTCTCCTCCCCTTTTACCTTTTTTTTTTTCTTTTCTTTTCTTTTTTAAACTTTGGCACCCTCCACAGAGGTCCAAAATCAACCCTCTTTTTATTTGTTTGATTGTTTGTTTTGCCTTCCAAATCCTGAGTCTCATCTGCACAATGAAAAAATAAGCTGTGAATTTCCATAATTTAAGTTTTGTTTTCTGTGACTTGATTATGGCAAGTGCTGTATGGGAGCTGAGTGGAATGATAAGGAGGGGCAGAAAGAAGAGAGAAGAAGGACTTTATACAAGCAAACCCGACAATCAGCCCCTTTTGAATAATCATTAGCAGCCTGCTGGAAGCTCCAAGTCCCCTCAAGATTTGGGGGATGAGAGGGTAACAACATGAATCTAGCAAATGTGGTGCATTTTGTGCATAGATTTGAATTAAAGAATTCTTGGTCCATTTTGCATACCAAGTTGGAGAGGTGGAGAAAGGTGCAAAGAAAAACAGAGAAACACCTCCCCCTGCTGCCTGGATGGCAAATAGCAACATTGATGTAAAAACAAATTCCATGATCCTCTGAAAACTCTCGCCCCCACCCCGAATATTTGCAAAGGATTCACCAGGTGCAGACATTTGAATGTTGTGGGATGCATTTTCCCATCTAAAGCTTCCTTCAAAGGTTGTAAGAATGATAATAGGGGGCTGGGGATGTGGCTCAAGCGGTAGCGCGCGCGCCTGGCATGCGTGCAGCCCGGGTTCGAGCCTCAGCACCACATACCAACAAAGATGTTGTGTCCGCCGAGAACTAAAAAAAAATAAATATTAAAAAAAAAATTCTCTCTCTCTCTCCTCTCTCACTCTCTCTTTTAAAAAAAAGAATGATAATAGGACATTATTGCAATGATTATGCTCTTCACTGGGTATTTCAGTACTTATGTCTTTATTTGAACAGGAAATACATTGATGGGATTTTTAAAATCAAAATGATACACAAGTTATGAATTGGAAAATCTTGGTTTTGCCTTCCTTTTCCACATCCAGATACTTTTATCACATTATTATGGCATATACAAGCAAATGTTAACTATGTAGTCCCCCCATCCCTCATACAACACTTATTTAGGACACTGTTCTTTATTTTGCTCTTGTCACTTAACAACAGAGTTCAGAGTCTTTTTCCATTTCAGTACAGAGTAAGCATCCTTATTCTTTCTTTTATGAGCTTGTTATATGTGAAAAGAACACATCTTCAATTGGGAAGCCATGTGAGTTGTTTACTGCAAAAAGTGAATGACTTATACATTTTAAGGTAGAAGTGACCTCCTTGGGCGCACAGATAGACACTCCCTATAACCCCTGCCTAGTTTGTTTTCTGATGACCTTCTGATTAGAACCTCCCACCTTGGTACCCACTGTGCTCCATAGAAGAACAGAGCTTCAACGTTACTGAACTTCAGAGTGCACAGAATTAAAGGACTGAATGTCACCAAGATTTCTCTTCAGAAGCCCAAAGTGAAGGAAAAAAATCACTCTTTTTTTTTTCCAGCTGAAATGTTCCTATAAAGGGCAAAATGGAAAATACAGACACCACTGGCTTTATTGGCTGGTTGCCATAGCCATTGGCACCTGTGACAGTGGCAGGCCTGCCAGCCCTCCATGGAAGCCAGGTTTGGCTTGCTGTATTTGAGAGAGTTAGAAAACTGTCTTCCAATGCAGGTAGTGAGCCAGCAAGACTGTCAAGGTCAAAGAAAAATCCAATTATACACAGCAAACACCAACTGTACAATTAAATTACACCAGTCAGGAAAACATTTGATCTTCTGCAACTATCTTTTCCAGAAAATTCACCCTCAAATCAATCAGAGCCACTCATCAGCACCCAGCTGACCAGTTCCTTCAGTCACCCAGCATCCTGCAACATGTCTGCAGAGACTGGTCCTTGTCCACCCACATCCTTTTGACCCCCATCCCAGAGGTCACAGCAGCTTTAGTGAGCAGTTCCCAAGCACATAGACATCTTACCAGCAAGAAATTACTTCTCTCTTCCTGGGGCTTTTTCTGGCCTCAGAAGTATGTTCTTCACAGTCCAGGCATGCAGGGCAGGACAGGGAGTTGTCCCCAAGAGCAACCCTCCATGAGCTACTTCTGTTTGCCCCTACTAGGGCAAGGCTAAAGGGCATGGCATGCAGACTTCCAGAGGAACTCTGGTGGGTCTGAGCCCTACATATGCACAGTAGAGACTCCCCTGTTCGCATACTGCTTATTGTCTTCTTCCTGGGATAGTTTCCTACAATAATCTTGGTCCTTAGAAGACAGAGGCCTCACAGTAAGGTAACTGGTCTCCTGTTATTCATTATTTATTTATTATCATTATTTAAAACAAAGAATCTTTAACTAGGAAGCACCCTTGGGCTGAGGGAGAGCACCCAGGAAAAAAGCAAACTTGAGAAGGACCCAGACTTCTAGGGGAAGGTTTGGTTCAGCCCACTGGATAGCAGAGAAGCTGCTTTGGCTGGGCCGCAGGTGGCCTGGAACCAGTGGGACTAGGCCAGCCTCCGGAGTGCAGGCTGGGGTGCCATCAGGATGAGATCCCGGAGCAGGTCAGAGCATGAGGCCTTCCGAGGGCGCTGGACGCAGGACGTTGTAGGAGCGGCAACTCTATGAGCGACCCACTACCCCGAGAGTTCCTGCACAGGTCATGCTGGAACCTGCGGAGCGAGGCCGCCACCCACCTGAGTGCAGCCAGGTAGGGAGTCCGAGCACTGGGGAGCGCAGGAGCCCTTCAGGGAGCGCAGGCTTGCTGGGAGCTCTGCTTTCCATGCCCGGGGACGAGGGGGATGCACAAAGGTTATCAGCAGGCGGAGGCTGCTCCGTCCCAGAAGGAGCGTTCCTCCTTCACTCACACCTCCGAGCCCCTGTGCGCGCGGAGACAGCGGGGACCCGGCTCCGGGTGCAATGTCCTACAGCGCCCTCTACTGATAAAGCTTAATATCGGGCTCACTTTAAAGGAGAAAAGCCTAAAAGGAATCCTTTTGTTTGCCACAGAGCATATATTGAAGGGTACATTCAGAGCTGAGACCAAAAATTGACAGCAATTACGGAATAGGCCACTTTCAAATCTAGGTTGCAAGAGCCTGCTTTTGAAAGGCTCCAAATCAGAACAACTCCTAACAGAGCCGATTTCAGTCCGGGCTCTGGGTGACCTAAAAGAAGGGTCTCAACATTCCGGAGTCCTCACTTTCTCACCCGTAAAATGCAGGTGATAGATAACAAATAAAACATGCCTTAGGATGTTGAGAGAATGGGCGGCGGGGGGAATTGACCATCCAAAAGGCATCTGGTACAAAATAAAAACTCAGAAAGTGTCATCTTCCTTCCACCTTTGCAAACCGAATTGCAGCCACATAGTTCCTTTCTCCACTTCTTAAGAGTCAAATTGATAAGGTGATTGAAACTGTTCTACCCAAGACATTTTATCCTTGAAGGTGGCCCAGGGTTGGCAGGAGGAGGAGCTCAGTGAAGGGACTCTTTGTTCTGGAAAGGGACTGAAGAGTTGGAAATAAAGAACAAAGATCAACACGTGTTTCTGTTCAGAGAAAGATTCAAATGGAGAAGAAGTTTTCCAAGATTATGATACAAAACTTCCTCTTGGCACACAAGTAAGTAGGTTTTAAAGGTTAATAAACGGTGTGATAAGAGCTATCATTCACTGAGAACTCTCTGTTAAGAATTCAGTCACATTCTCTCAATCCTTAAAATAACTCTTTAAGATTAATGCTATTTTTTAATCTCGGTTTTGCAAATGAGAAGGCAGAGACTCAGAGGAAGCCATTTGCCCAAGGTCAAAGTCAGAATTTGAAACTATATGTACATGACTCCAAACCTCAGCTCCAACTGCAAATCAGAACCCCAGTTTGGACTAAGAATTCAGCAGACTGTTGCTCTGGTCCACACTTTATCTTTAAAACCCTATATGTGTTCTAGGGAGTTATTCTTTCTTTCTGGAGGTAGTGCACCCTCCTTCACAGAATAAAAAATGAGTGCTTTGTAGGAGTGGTACCAACCTCGAGGATGTTTTGGAAATGTGTGGGGATGTTGGGCTCCATGACAAGAGGGCACTCACTGGCATTTCATGGGTGAGGGCCAAACAGAGTACCCTATGACAATAATGCAGAGCTATCCACTCCATAAAGACTAGGCTTCACACCCATATAACCCAAAGGTATTCAGGTAGTTGAAAAAGTTGTCAGAACTTAGGCTCCAGCTCCTTTTTTCACCTAAAAACAGAGCATTTTTATATAATTTCTTTGCTGTATTTTATGTTTTGTTGCCTCCCCCCTCCCCCCAGTGCTAGAGATAGAACACAGGGCCTCACACATGCCAGGCAAGCATTTTGCCACTGAGTTACATCCTCAGCTCTGTGCAGATTTAATATAATGAATTTCCCGGAGTCAACAGAGAGGAGATTTGTACTTTATGAGAGATCTTGCCATGCATTGGTCACCATTTAGGAAATGCCACACATGATACAACTTACCAGAATATGTCAACTTTTTCTCCATGTTTCTGTCTACCTTGTGTATAGTTACAAATACCTGTGTATTTCATTGGGTCTTTAAAAGTAGGAGTAGGCATTTGTGTGTTGAAATATTCATTGCCTTACTGTAAATTACTTTCTTTTCATTTTCTCCCTTGAAGAATGGCAAAGATATCATATTGACTTTTAAAAAAAAATACATCTGTGGACAAATCACATGATCTGTGAACATCATTGCAAGACATTTCAAGAAGCATTATAAAATATTTGTTTTAAAAGGGGAACTCTGGGCACAGAAACTCTGAGAGAGGTTCTAACTGCTCTGTTCGCTGAAATTTAACAACTTCAATACGAAGCCAAGACCAAGACGTACACTCTGCAAATATATTCTGTTATTCCCAAAAGACTTATTAGCACTGACTCTGAGTCAGGTACTGCCAGGGCTTCTGGGGATACAGGAGAGAATAAGAGGAACTGAGTTCCTGACTTTATGGAGTTTCTCCTGGATAAAACAAAGCCTGTGTCTTAGTCCACCCCACAGCTACACACACACACACACTCTCTCTCTCTCTCTCTCTCTCTCTCTCTCTCTCTCTCTCTCTCTCACACACACACACACACACACACACACACTCACACAATATCATAGATTGGTAATGTGTAAACAACAGAAATTTACTGAACATAGTTCTAGAGGGTGGAAAGTCCAAGGTCAAGGCATCAGCAGATTTGATGCTTGGTGAGGGCTCATTCCTTACTGATGGCACTTTCTGTGTGTTCTCACATGGCAGAAGGAACAAGAAGTTTCACACATGCATGTTTTACATGAAGCATATTTAATATTTGCAGTTAAGAGACAACAGATACTCTGGATTCATGCCAGCCCGTTCCCCAATGCTCAGGAAAACTGCCCTGGACAAGTAGTCTCAACTGTGTGTGCCTCAGTAGCACAGCAGCTGAGGGATGCTGAAAGCAGCCCTGGGTTGTGTTGAACAAGCCAACCACCAGAAACACTGTGCTGAATCACTGCAGTGTCCAAGTTCATGTCTTGTTGCTATTACAGAATCCACAGACTGGATACTGTATAAAGAAATTTATTTCTCACAGTTTTGAAGACTGGGATTTCTAGAAGCTAGAAGATGGCACATGAAAAGGGTCTTCTTCCTATTCCTCATATGGGGAGAGAGAAGAGAAGGCAGATAAACTCATCCTCTTACCAAGAGCCCACTCCTACCATAACTCACCTTCCCATGATAACAGGATTAATCCATTAATACCATCTCTTAAAGGACGCACCTCTCAACACTGTTGCCTTGAAGGCCAAGTTTCCAGCACAGGAACTTTGGGAGACATGTTGAAACCATAGCAGAGGGCAACCTGTTTCTGGGGAGGTCGACTGGAACAGAGCTCAGATTGTCTAGCCTGTCTCTCCTTATCTCAGGATGCTGTGTTCTCAGGACATTCTCTGGTTATTGTTGAGACCTGAAGGCAAGAAAGGAGGAAAAACTGGTTTGGTCCAAAGCCACCTGAGTTCCTCTCTGGTTTGCCAACAGGCCTCGAGACATGGCACAGTGGGCACCCCTACCTCCGTCTTCTTGTGCAATAGCTATTTTTGTTTTAGACAAATATCACACTGTATTAGCTTTGACTTCTCAAAAGTAGGGTTGTGCCCATGGTGTCATATGTGACATTCATGTTCCCAAATGCCCCTTCCTGAGCCTTGGAAGACATAGCTAAGCAACTGACACTCTTCTCTGCTCACCCTTCAAATCCCTCTCACAGCAGCTCTCCCTGAGTCTGCATCACTCCTTGAGAGCTGGCACATGAAAGAAGACTAATTTGCCACTCTGACTTGTGTGTATTCATCTTTGCCTTGTCTGTAGCATCTAGTTCTAGCACTTGTCAAGCTCATAAAAAAATTGAAAAATGAACTGATATTTATTTAGCATCTAAAACGCAACAGTACTCAGGCTGAGAATTTTTTTATATGTATCATACTTCTTAAATCCCTACAATAAAACTCCTGTGGGGGGCGGGAAATGTAATTTGCAGAGCAATCAAAGAAAGTGAGACCCATTTAAGTAAGAAACACCAACCCACAGATGGGATGGCTAAGACAAGTTCAAATCCAGGTTTGTCCACCTTGGAATGCCATGCTTCAGCAACTTCAGACACTCAGTAATCTCTAACATCAGAAAAGAAACATGCAGTGACTGGTTTCTTCCCTCCATTATTGTGGACAAATCATCCAGAATCCAGATCAAGGAAGCAGACATGCATGAACCCATTAGCAGTGAGTTAGAAAGAGCAGATTATAGATATCTTCATGCCAGGAAGTGAACAAAAATAAGTAAGGTCTTATACTGAAAATAAGTGAGACAGAAATCTGCAATCTTCAAGATTGACTGTTTACTGGCTGTTAATTCTGCAGATTTGCTTTTCAAACACATTAGGTCTTCTGACGATGTAGTTAGAGAACACCTCCTGCAATCCCAAGTAAAGTGTGGATGCATATTCTCTGCAGGACTTTGGTTTTCTTGCTTTCATTTTGGTTTTCCCCCTACAGTTCCATGTACCTCATCAGAATTTGAAGTTAGGAAAACAGAGCTGCACCTGACAAAGAAGAGATGACTCTTGAGAGAACTGAGAGGACCCTTTAAGCACAGACCTCAACAGTCAAGGTCACTGTTTTGAATCTGAATATAGATGTGCCACCTCTCCTGGACAGCACATGGCCACAGAGAGGAAACAGGAGAAAAGACAGGGAAGAGGGGAGGAATTCTAGAAAGTCAATCAGAAGGTCCTTTTGCCTACTTTCCTAAATACCAGTCATGCTCCTTATTCCTATACCATCACTACTATTATTTAATTGAGTTTAGTTTCTTCCTAGGGAGTAACATCAATGAAATCATACACTGGATATTTTTCATACTTTTTCCCAAATAGACATTAAAAAATGGTAACTACGAATACTAAAGTGCCCACCTGAGTATCAGTATCAGTTTATATAGCTCTCCTGGGACATGCACCATACCTTGAGAAATACTATCAAGTTCATTGGATTCATGACTTTATATTTATTTTCTTATTATTATAATTGTATAAATTTATGGAGTACATTGTGATAATTCAATACATATATCATACACCTGCTTGTTTCAAGCACCATTTGAGGTCAGAGAAGAGGAAACCTAGGGTTAGAAAATAAGGCAGTGAGCAGAAATTGGACAATTATGACTGAAAGATCTTTTAACAGAAGCTATAGTACCAATGCATCAATGAACCTCAAATTCACAGCTCAAATGCCTCTGGATCATTGGAGTCCCTTTGTTCTCCCTTAAAGGACACTTCAAATAGTGACAGCATCTAGAAATACAATCACATACTCAAGGGCCACTCCAGAAGTGCTGAAGAATAATCTGAGACTTCCACACCTCTGACTCCTTCCTCACTTGTAGTTCCTCCTGTTTCACTTTCCAGCCACACCCCCCAGCAGCCTACTTGGGATCTGCCCTCCAGTGGAGCCCAGCATCTGTTTCCATGTAGAAGAAATGAGCTGCTCCACAGAGCCATTCTATCTGTGGGTTGGTGTATCTTACTCTTTCTTACTTGAGAAATAGTCTCCTCCACCTATCCACCTATCAGGCAGAGAAAACCATCCTGCCAGGAATGAAGTCTTCTTCCTTCAAAGGCTGGAGAGGGAGTCATAAATATTAAAAATGTTGCCAGAGTTTAGCTTGTTACAAGAAATCATTTTCCAACAGGCAGAACTTTCTGGCTCATAGTAGTGATGGTACCTCAGGCACAGTGTGCCTCACCCAGGAGGGGAGGGCATGAAGAGGCGGCATTGGAAGATTCTACACAGATGAGGAATTGCATTAGATGACCACTAATGCACACTTCTAACCTTGGCATTCTCTGCCTCTTCAGGGCTCTTGTGGCCTTTGGTTCACAGTGAGGAGAATTATGAAATCTGAGGTCATTTGGAGAAGCATTTGGGCCGAGAAGAATCTTTGACTCTAAAGCAGGAATTGGCAAACTTATTCTGTAAAGGGCCAAATAATACTGATTTTAGACTTTACAGGTTGTATGTTCTCATTTTCAATTGCTCAATTCTGTCATTGTAAGCATGAAAGACGCCATAAATGATATATAAACAAATAAGAATGGTTATGTTCTAATAAAATTGTATTTACAAAATGGGTGCAGGTAGAGTCTTAAAATTATTTCAAAATAAAAGCTGAAACTGGCGACAGACTAGATGTGACTTTGTGGATGTAGTTGGCTAACCTTGCTCTAGAGGAAGTTGTCAACCTGAATACCTCTCTCCTTTCCTGATTCATCCATTGACCACCAAGTCAGTACCACCAGTACCACCTCCTAAATATTTTTTGTGGCTGCCCATGGTAGAAATAAGCCAGAGTTAGGTAAGCTTACCCAAATCATCCATGGCTGTAACCAAGAAAAGTCCAAAACTGTCCTTTCCTTTGGGGGACACGCACACATTTCTTAAAACATCAATGGTCGTTAAAACCCTAGGGTGGAAGAGTCATAGCTTTCTATCTGAGACAACTATTGTAGGTTTAGGGGTGCTAAGATCAAGCCACGACCCTCCCAGATTCCTAACTAATAAAGAGCAGACCCAAAGAACCGTGAGAGAATCAAGACACAGTATTCCTAAAGGCAGGCAAGTACCAAACAACTCCCATATTAGTGCTTTGGTATGACTGTGTTGAAAGCATGGATTAATATAGACTTACCACAGTTTTGTCCTATTCCTTGAAGACCTAAAGGTCTACCTAGAAGGAAACAGAAGCTCAAGAAGCGACCCCAAACCACCTGACCAAGAGCTGTTCTCTTGAATTGTTCTCACAGGAACAGAAGAGAGTGAGGAAGCATTCCTGGGCACATAGCCCTGTGCTTCAATGCACAGGCCTCATCACTGAGTCAGAGTGACTCCTCTGATTGATGATGTGGTGACAACCTGGAATCCACTGGATTGTATTGACTGGGTGTCAGACCACCACACTGAATTCAATACAGGGGCAGGAGGAAGAAGCCCTGGGGCTCTTACAACCCAAAGGAACAACTCTGATTAGAAGTTAATTAGCATAACTAATTAATGATAGTGACAATAATTAGTCCTTTTGAATTGATCTTTACACATCTTATCTCATTTATTATTCTGAACAACCCTGTGAGAAAAACATTCATACCGATCTAATTTTCACGTAGTAAGTTGACTAGGGCAATAAAACTTAAAATTGGGGCTGGGGGTGTGGCTCAAGCAGTAGCGCGCTCGCCTAGCATGCGTGGGGCCCGGGTTCCATCCTCAGCACCACATACAAACGAAGATGTTGTGTCCGCCGAGAACTAAGAAAAAATAAATAAATATTTAAAAAAAAACTTAAAATTGGTTGTAACTAAGAAAACTTGGGTATTATAAATTCATAGTGAAAATTTGAACTTAGCTTTAGGGCAGGTTGTTCTTTTGTTCTGGAAATACTTGTCCCAATAGCCTCTGTAAGTTACAGAAAGTAAGATCATTCCTACCCATTGGTTCAAGGATAGGAACACTTTTATGGGACTTGGAAATAGAGCATTGAAAGAGCTTGGGTTCAGAAAAAGCTGGTAGGTAAAATGATAATAGGTATTCTCTTATTTTTTATACATATGAACCCTTACACACATAAAGAAGAAACAAAGGAAACTTCTGAGAGAAGAGGGTTTGGTGTTTATTGTTACATTTACGAAGACACATCTTATAGATGAGAGAAGACCTACCTGAAGCCAAGTGGCAAAAAGAAATGGAAGAATGACTGAGCAGAAACATTCCAGGAGCATGGGCTGGTAACCCAGGCTTAGGTGGTGGGAGTAGAGTGCTAGAACTAGGTGGGGAGGGGAAATGTTACAGCCTGTTGTGAGGCTGCTCGTCGGGTGCTGGGCTCTGCCTTGGGAAACATGGCTGCCCTGTGTGAAGTGGAGGAGCTGATCTCTTACAGGCTGTATCCCTGAAAACCCAGGCCCACTGTGGAGAATGGTATCCTTAAGCAACGGTAACCCAAGAGAATGACCAGTGTCCACTGTTCTCTGAGGAAGCTCTGGAAGGGCTGGCATTTGTCCAGACTACGAGGGACTTCTCAGTTTCAGCAAGGCCAAAAAAAAAGAAGAGAAAAGAAAAGAAAATCCAAAGAATTGTTATTCATCTGCAGAACACCAGGGAATATTCTTTGGCATTTTGTGAAATGGCTTCTAACAATAAGCCATAGAGGGAGGGTACCCACTAATCTGAGCAAGTGGAAGATTTTTGTCACAAAGTGTCTGTTAGTAAAGGCACATTTTTATATTTATGTGAGCTGTTAGGGTCCAGGGACTTCCAGATTATGAGCATGTGAGCCAACTGAGACTCAGAGAGAATTAATAAGAGGATCTTAAAGTTCTTAACATTTGCGGCACACAGAATTACATGGGGAGCTTCTAAAACAGACTGATGTTTGGGCTGAAATCCAGTCCAATAGAATCAGTCTTTTGGAGAACAGCCAGGAATCCACTATTGCTGAAAAGCTCCCCAAGTAATTATAATGTGTAGCCAAGTTGTGAAGAACAGGCCTAGTTTGAGGTAGATAGATCAGACAGAGACAGACAAAGAGTGAGACAGACACACATTGTGGGGGAAACCATGTAAGATGGCTGTTCTGGGGCTTCAGACCTCACCAAAGAGGTCCCCATGAACTAGTGCTTTACCAGAGCCTTCGAGTATCTCTGAATACTTAGTAAGTAAAAACACAACATGATCAGAACTCCTGTTTATGGAGACCCTATGCACCAAGTCCCAAGCACAGACTTTAATGGTAACCCTCTCACTGGCCTCCTACACCTGTGTCCACACCCAAGGAGACTGGCAGTGATGAGGCTGCCGAGGCCTAGCGGCATGTATAACGGAACAGTCCAACCCACACAGCAAGCCGTGAAGCTGCTCGGGTTCCATCTTAGGAGAAAAAATGATACTGAAATTCATTTGTTACTAGGGATATGGGGTCTGATTAACTTTGAATTTATGGAAATTTGTGACAGGGAAAAATGCAGCCAGGAAACTGAAACCAGCCCAAAGTCTGCCCTGGTAGCTTCCCTCTGTCTTTCTATGTCCTTTCCTGGGTTTATAAGTAGGAATAAAATAGGAAGAACCAGAGGGACACTTGCAGTGTTGTACTACTAAGTGTTTAAAAACTAGCCCTATGGGAATAGAAAGGCTAATTTGTGTCATTTGCCAATTTCTGTGATATAAATACTACTGTGATGGTCAACTTGTAGGTACAAAATTGGCATTACCTACTTCACAAATTTTCTAAAAAATTAGCATTTGAGTTGATTTAGCCAGCCCTAGTTCACCTCTGGAACTGATTCCATTCTACAAAAAAAATAATGCTTTTTTTTTTTTAATTAGAAGTAGAGCCTTCCCCATCCATAGTAGAATCCAGATCCTTTTGGCATCCTTCAGTGATCATGTCACTGGGAAGAGGGTCTGAAGGAGTTCCAAGAGTGGAGTGGGGACTTGCCTTAGAATATGTGGAGTCCTTGAAAAATATAATGGAGAAAAATTTCAGCAAATTCCAGTCAAAGACTGTTGCAGTCAGCTTTTTTAGTGCTGTGACCAAAAGACCTGACAAGAACAATTTTAGAGAAGGAAAAATTTGTCACTCACAGTTTCAGAGGTTTTAGTCCATAGATGGCCAACTCCATTGCTCTGTGCCTTGATAGAAGGGTGTGGAGGATAAAACAGCTCAGGTCATGGATACCAGGAAGCAGAGAGAGAGATCTCCTTGCCATGACAAAATATAAACTCCAAAGGCACACCCCCAGTGACCACTTCCTCCAGGCCCATACTACTTCCTTACAATTACCACCCAGTTAATCCCTATCAGAGGATTAATGTGTTATTAGGTTAAAGACTCTCATAACCCAATCATTTCACATATACACTTTCTTGTATTTTCTCACATCTAAGCTTTTGGGGGAACACTAACGTCTAAATCATAACATTACACTCTTGGGCCCCAAAAGCTCATGCTCATCTCACAGCGCAAAAATATCTTTAGTTCATTTTCAAGAGTCCCAAAATATCAACAGTTCTAAATTCACCCAAAAGTCCAAATCCAAAGTCTCCACGGAGACTCAAGGCAAACTCTTAGCATGAGCCCCTATTAAAACCAAAAGCAAGTTACACATATGCAATATCAAAATGCACACGGTAAACATTTCCACGGAAAGAAACAGCAGCATAGAAAGAAGAGATAGGCCCAAAACAAGACTGAAATCCAGCTGGGCAAACAAGTTCTATAGCTTCCCTATCTGGAACACATGGATTCATGAGGTTTTCTTCAAAGGCTTGTGTAGCTCTGCCCCTATGGCCTTGATGGTTGCAGCCCACATGGCCTCTCGACTTGTTTCTGCTTGATTCCTGCATATTTCCACATTACTGGCATTTCTTAATCTTGGTAGTCCCAAATGCATCTTTGGCTTCCTTCTCACAGCTCCATACATTGCCTTTTCAGGAGCTGCCTGCAGGGACTCTCTCTTGCACTTTGCCTGGCATCCCAGGACTTGCTTTGAAATCTTGGTGGAAGCCTCCATGACCCCCTAATTCCAATGTCCTGGATTCCTGCAGAAACAACACCACATGGTTGATGCCAAGGTCTGCCACCTCCTCAAGCAGTAGTCAAGCCTCCTGGGGCCCTCATTGCAGCAACCTCTGAGTACCTGGATGGCTGAGCACGGTGAAACAACTTCCTAAGCGCCTCTGTGTAAGTATGCCTCTCTGGTCTCTGCTTAAGGGAATTTTTATTTTTACACCTTTGAGCCTGAGATAGGTAAGGTTCTTCAGATTCCTGAAATCCCCTCAATCCATCTTTCCCATTGTTCCTAGGTAAAGTAATTAATGTTTCTTTAGTGGCTGTAATATCTTTTAACTACCACACCTTCCCTAGCCCGTGGTTACTCACAGTTTTCTGGCCAAACTACAAGTTCTTCAAATTTTTCTGCTTTGCTTTCTGCTCCTAATTATTAGAATAAACTTGGCTAAAAGATGCCAGCAACATCCAGGATACCTTCAGGAGGTGTTCTGAAGGCTGTATTGTCTTACAATTTCCTCCACCATATTAATTACTCCATCACCTTTAAATTCAGTCTAACAGAAAGTCTCAGGACATGTACAAATTATAGACAACTCCTTAGCCAGAACATAACACAAATGACCTTTAGTCCAATGTCCAATAGAGTCCTCCTCCTGCTCTGAAAATTCATATAAGCTCAGACTTCACCGTTCACAGTCCTATTGGCACTCTGGTCTTCCCAGCTCTCACTACAGTCACCCACGAAGCTCTGCTTACGACAATCTAAAACTTTTCCAGCTTTAATCTCTAAACTTTTCAGAATTTCTTCTCAAATTTTAAAAAGCTTCAAAAGCTTCTGAACCACATGGTCAGGTTAGTCCAGCAACAACCCCACTTCTTGATACCAATTTAAATTTTAGTCAGTTTTTTGACTGATGTGATCAAAAGACCTGACAATAATTTTAGAGGAGGAGGAAGGTTTCTTTGGCGCTCATAATTTCAGAGATCTCAGTCCATAGATGGCTGACTCCATCACTCTGTGTCTGAGGTGAGGCAGGACATCAAGATGGAAGGGTGTGGAAGAAGGTTCCTGGGGACACGCCTATGGGGTTTGTATTTTGTCCTTGTTGAGCAGAGCTTTTTCCTTCTGCTTCCTGATCATGTCCTGAGCTGCTTTCCTCCACTGCACTCTTCCACTATGAGGTTGAACCTCACCTAGAGACCCTAGGAATGGAGCCACCTATCTATGGACTGAGACCTCTGAAACCATGAGCCACAAAATAAACTTCTCCTCCTTAATATTTTCTTGTTGGATTTTTGGTCACAGCAGTGAAAAAGCTGACTAAAGCAATAACCAAAGGTCCTAATAGTGGTGACAACCGTCTGAATTTAGATAAGTAAACCTATACCTTTTACATCTTTATACATCTCAAGATTTGGAATTTTTCAATAGCAGTTCTATTAAATCGGAATCAAGCTAACTCAGAATAAACTTGTAATTTCAACACAGTCTCTTTTGATAGTTATCATCACATATCATACATCAGAACCTTTTTGGCTTTTGTAGGGCTGGCATAAGTGTACATCTTACATTATATTTACAAGGACCTTGTCTTTTTCCTTTTAAATGTTCATGCCTACATAACCATCCTTTCACTTTTCTTCTTCCCTTATGTGAGTATATTTGTCTTCAGTTATACTTCCATGTTGGGCATTCAAGATCACATACATGACCCCTGTGTTGGTCAAAAATTAATCATTTTCTGTTCTACTATTAAGGTCACCTGAGACTCCCTGGGAGTTACTTTTAGGAACATGTGAAGGTCTCCTGGTTCCTTCAGTCTTTTTCTTCTTCCAGTTGGGCCATCTGTCAGTATGGGTCAGGGACCTGCTGACCATGTGGCTTACCTTGGAAGTTTTAGGGATATTTTCCTTTTCAACGACCCTCCTCTATGCAGAACATACACTGGTTGGCTTCCTGTTCTCAAATCCCCCTGTGCAGTAGGTCAGGTGATTCACCAAAGTGACAGGCCCTTAGGGGGGTCCCATAGTTCCTCAGGTCCTAAAAGACCTTGGAAAGGAAGACCCAAATATTGGCTATTTTTTCTTAGCTCTGTTGTTTTTCTTGGCTTTCAGCTCCATGTCTCAGTTGTTGAATACCTGGGAGGTCAGTTCTACCAGTCATGAACTGGGAGTACTAGGTTTTAATTTAACATTTGCCATTTTACAGTTACACCTCCCATTACCTCAGGGTCAGTATTAGTTTGGGGAGTCAGTTCATATCAGTGTCATGTAGGTGATGACTCACTGTCTCAAAATACCTCAGGTTATTCTGTTGGAAATTTTACTTCTGCAAAATGTTACCAGGCAATAATTTCACAAAGAAAATACAAAATAAAATTAATAATAGGAAAAAATATTCAGTTTGTATAATATTTCTGAACCAAAAAACATAATTTTATAACATTAAAGTACTTTATATGACTGTTTAGCCTATACAAAAATCCATAATTTGTCAACTCAGTCACACATAAAATCTTTTACAAGTTCTATTTCCTTTTAAAAATCCTTTTACAACTTTCAAATTCCTATTATACTCACCCAAATTAATACTTAATTTTGTATTATATCAATTTTGGAATTGTAATATTGTTTATACCAAAAATTTATCCTTTTGAACAGAACTTTAGATGAAATTAATTTTAGGGGACTTTACAAAGCAATACTAAACTTCTTTTTTTTCATACACCAACAATTTATAAAAACACATTTATTAATAGACCCAAATATGTATTTTAAAATATTTAAGATGTCAAGAGTACTTGAATCTATAGTTAATGACTGACAATTTAGAATTTTAACTTACACATGACTCAGGTTTTTTTCCAATACATTTACCAATGCTTATCCCATTTCTATAAAACCTGATTTACCTACTTAAACAGCTATTTTTAGCTTACCAATGAAAAACAAGATATCAGACAAGTATAGTTATCATTTTAAGCATATTTTTCCTGCCAAGGAAGAACCCTAAAAGCAATGGACATTGTAATCTAAACATCTTAACAGAAAAATACAGTCTCAATTGCCTAATAACTTAGTAAAAAAATGTGTATTAAATAATTTTAAAGACAAGTTTACTTTCATCTTGCCCACGAATTTAAGTTAACTTAAGATATATAACAAAGATATATTTAAGTCACTTGGTCTACAAGGCATTTGGTGTTATGTCTTTTTAAATTTATGAGTGCTCCTTTGTTTATAAGCCAATTTGGTGCCATGTACACATAATATACAGTATACACATATATACATAAACTTACGTAAAAAGACAAAACAAAGATTTTATAGCTCGAATTTAGATTCACCATTTGCCAGTTTTCAAAAAGTTAGATTATTGATGATTATCATAGCCCCAAGCAATCCTTAATATCATATCTGTACTTCCAAAGGTATAATTCAGTTGAAGCAAGGTAGAAATTTTACATATACAAAATCTCAATATCACTAAGAAAGGCATAGGCAAAAGCCCAGTGAAAGCAGAAGGTTTAAAAAGGAGACTTTTATGCAAATTTATATATTTTCCTATTTTAAGAACTACTCAGTAGAGTAGACCCTACAAATGAAAAAAAAAATTTGTAAAGAATTAAGAAAATTATATTTTAGAGAACTATTTACTTGCTTTCTAATCCAATGTAGCACTTAAATGAGTAGGACAAAGAGCACTATGTCCACCAACTCAGGAATGCCTCCTTTGATATTTTGAAAGCTTTTTGAATTAGATTTCTACCCAATAATATTTTTACGACTCATTTTGTTAGTGCTTAATGTATTGGCTAGAGCAAGAATCCATGCTAGGGCACAGAAACATTTCTTTCCAGAGTCACCAATGGACCAGATAGCCCCTTTAACAAAGAAGAAAGAAAGAAAGTTTCTCAGGAAACAGAAGAAGGAAAAAGACAAAGAAACAAAAATCTGGTTTTTAAAATTTGCATAAACCAGGTATCAAATACCCTTAGGTACACTAGAATCTAGTCTGCTTACTAAACAGACCATGCACCAGATTTAGAATTCCAGAAACCATAGCAGAGCCTGTCACAAATGTCTATCATGTGAGAAATAGATTATAGCATAGGGAACACAGACACATGGAGGCCTGTACAGTTGGGGACATCCAGGGCCGTGTTTTCCAACTATAACTGACAGTGAATCAATGGTTCAGGTGGCCACTTGTCATTCATGAGGCAAATCTGCCTTGATCATCACTACTGTTTATTTTCCACTTCTAAAGGGCAAGATCCCTTTTTGTCCTTTAGTCCCAACTGAGTTTGAGAGTTAGCCCTTGGATTGCTTGAGGTAATAATACTTGAATAACCAGTTTTCTCAGAAAAGGCAGCAGGGAGAAAACAAGCTAAATAGATAATCAGATCTTGTATATTTCTCTTCCCATTTATAGAGTAAATCTCCATTCCCTAATTTATATTGGAACCAAGCCACATCAATTTCTTTTTTTCTTTAATTGTGTACTCCAATGACTTTCTTCTGTTATTTTAAAAATTTAAAAAAAGAGAGAGAGAGAATTATGATATTAAAGATCTTAGGGTACCTTATGAGTCTCCACCAAGATGGGACTTTTTATTCTGACGCATGTTGTATCTTTGATGTATTTTATGAGCCAATTTACTCCAAAGTATTGGCAGTATGAGCATCCTCATTCCTGATACATCTATTCCTGCTTCCAGGCATTCCTGGAGCCCCCAAAAGCCGAGTCCCAAATTTGAACTCTTCAAGCAAAAGCAAAATAGAAGTCTTAGTCCCTTATTAAAAGAATATTCGTGAGGTTTCAAGTAATCTAGGTGCAACTGAAAACTTACACTTTTTAAAATAGGACACAAAGACTTTATACAGAGTATTTTAGGAGGATTTGGAGATACTAAAGACAGAGTTAGACAAACTTCAATAAAAGAAAATCTATTTATAGTTGATGTCTTACTCTAAGTAACAAATACGATCACCTAAATCTTATAGCAGTTTAGATTTAAAAGTGATACCTTTGATTTCAAATGTGGGGCAGGCAGCCAGTGTGAGCGGCTGAGAATTCAAGATAGGAAGGTGCCAAGCAACACTCTGTTTAGGTCTTGAGGATTTTGTCTTTGCTTCAACCTACTTTTTTTCCCTTAATTTTCTTTGGGAATAAAATTTTTAGACCAAGGGGGCTGCCTCTTTTATGCCCACCCTAGAAACACCTCTTGTAAAGATTTATCCTAAGCCTGGAAAGTTACCCCCTGGACTTTCTATGAAAAGACTTATTGGGCTAAGTCTCTATTAGAATAAATACATTCATTCTAATAAAATTTGATAAAAAGTAAAATATATCAAATGTATGTTCAATCAAAAAGAATCTTTGCAGTTACTCAGATTTTTTAATGTTTATCTAAATTTCACCTAGTAATCATCTCATACTCTTGTCACAGAGTAGTGACATTTAAATACAAGTTCCTCATTTAGATCCAGGAAAGTACAATAGTCATTTTGGTGTCCATTGTCTAAAATAATTACTAAAGGGGATTTTTTATTCAAATTTCTTTTAAGAAGTGGCCCCATTTTCTCTTTTTCCAAATAACTGCTTCCACTGAGACATGCCACTAAATTCCACAGAAACCATTCTTCAATAAGTTCTTGCTTTTGTAAGATGCCACTCCCCAATCCATGGCTTCCCTGGAGTAACTGAAGCACTGTTATGAAAAGAGCAACCCATCTGGCTTGAGGAATATCAGCTCTGTGTTGGCATTCTGGTGCATGCTGGCATCAATTAGCAGGAAGTGCCAAGGTTTGGTTTGTTTACAAATGGGTAAATATTGAGGAATGTTGATATTCATTAGTCCCTGTGCATGCTGCACCATTCCTCACAATCCCTTGCCGTTTAGTACCCTTCTGTTACCATAGCAGTGCACATTCCAATTCAACAACACTCTATCAGTTTGGGTCATTTTTGGAATTTGTTCCACATAATCAAATGAAGTGTAGGAACAAGTCTAACTGGGCTTCAGGAACACGTGGAGTGCAGGCAGGGCTTTTGCTGTCCACCCTACTTCCAGTGGCTCCACAGATGTTTCTTCTATTGAGACTGGCTCTGTTCAGAGAGCAAAGGCTCTGCTGTTGACTACTCCAGACTTCCACTTATGGCATGGACATCAGTGGGATACCAATTATCTTCAGAACTCCCATGAAAGGGTTCTGATTGGTCCAGTTTGGGTCTTGTGCTCATCTTCAGATTATTTACCAATATCAATAAATGTATGCCTTTACTTTGTTTTCTACAAGGAACTTGTCACTGGTGTAACCATTAACAATTTCAATAAAAAAAATATGGCCAATCCAATTAGTTGTTACCTGAGATAGAATAGTTGGTCTCCCAAACAGGTCCCACAGCAATACTTGGAGTTGTTGACCAACATGGGGCTCAATTTTCAGTCTTAAAAGGTCAGAGATGATTGTCTACACAAAGGGAGGATCTGAATCTCAGCTGGTTTCCAAGTCCTTAGAGTCATATGCATAAAAATCACTCATGGGAAGATATAACCTCCAAGTAGACAGCTTCATTTATTTAATGATCAGAACTTTTTCTTCCTACAGGCATTTCCAAATGTGAAACCAAATGTAATTCAAAAAGTACTTAATGACCATACAGTCAGAGAAGGAATTAATTAGATGATCTTTTTTTTTTTTTAAAGAGAGAGTGAGAGAGGAGAGAGAGAGAGAGAGAGAATTTTTTAATATTTATTTTTTAGTTCTCGGCGGACACAACATCTTTATTGGTATGTGGTGCTGAGGATCGAACCCGGGCCGCATGCATGCCAGGCGAGTGCGCTACCACTTGAGCCACATCCCCAGCCCCTAATTAGATGATCTTAATGGCTGGCACCCAGCAGCTAATGCATATTCTCTGTAGAGACCATGCCAGTTCTATCACTTTGGATTCCTCCCTTTCATAGATGCAATCTCCCCTCTGAAAGGATTCTTTCTTCAAATATATCAAACTACTTTGACTCACATATCTAATTATTTATTTATAATCACTATTTGGTCATACCTCTCAGAATTTCTTCTTGAATGCCCTGGATTGAATTTGGGGTATTCAAATAATATTGTTTCTACAACTCTTACTTCAATTTCTACTCTTCCTAAATTCATTCTTGGAGGTAGGGCTTTAGTTTTCAAGCCATCAGTACTATATAGAATATTCAGGAAACACACATAAAAGCTATTTTAATTATAGACTAAATTGTTATTAAACTAAAATATTCAGGAAATATACAGTAAGGTTATTTTTAAACAAAAATATTTTTCTTGAGAACCAAATGTAAAATTTCTTTCTAATAAGCATATAAAGGGATATCTTTTTTTTTTCATGACATCTACAATAGTACCATCCCAGTTTTCAAACTAGTGAGCAATTCAATAATATTTAACATCCTCCAACCCAGTGCTGGAGATCAAATCCAGGGCCTTGAACGGACTAGGTAGATAGGCAAGTGCTTGACCACTGAATTATACTCCCAGCACAAATGACTAGTATTAATAGGGACCAGCTATCTAAATTCACAATAAAGACGAATTTGGAAACCTTATTGCTATTGTTACTAGGAGTTTTAATCCTAAAACCAAAGAAATATGAAAAAGAGAAATACTATCTCCATAAAAGAAATATCCTCTTATTAAAAAAATGTTCAAAGTTGAAAGAATACAATAAAAATATTACAAAAAGACAGAAATGAACCATAAGTGGCCATCAGGAATCAGGGTTCTCCAAATATTGATGAGAAAATTCAGATTTTAGAAGTTGATCTCGCCAAGCCACCAAAGCCAGAAATAATTTTTTCACAACATAGTAAATTTGCATGTGTGTTAATGGAAAGTTTAAGTTTACTATTAATAAATGGGCAAGATCACAGACTAGTTTTTTGTTTTTCCTTTTTAGTGGTGGTGGTACTGGTAATTAAATCCAGGGGCACTCTACTACTAAGCTACATCTCTAGCCCTTTTTACTTTTTTTTTTTTTTTTTTTTTTTTTTTTTTTGAGACAGGGTCTGAGTTGCCTAGACTGATTTCAAACTTGTGATCCTCCTGTCTCAGCCTTCCCCCACAATAGATGGGATTACAGGTGGGTGCCTCTGTGCTGAACCAGAACAATTCAAATAGTATAAAATATACTGTAGTAAATGTTCATTTACTGAGCAGATAATGTGTGCCCAACACATACAAGGGACTTTGTTTCTGTTCTCATTTACAGCATGACCAGAGACCATAAAACAAATGGTCTCACCCTTTTCCTTTAACCTTGTTCTTTCCTCAACATGGAAATCTTCTCTTTTTTCTATTTGCCCAAATTTCACTCATTTTTGTCCCATCATTCTAGATATGAAATATCTATAAAATTTTTATGTGATTATATATAATATATAGTAACATAATTATAATAATTTTAACAATAATAAAATTATATTATAACAATTTTTAAATTAATGATAATACATATATAAACTCTAGATTATTATTTCCAGGCTATTTTAATGTACCTGTTTCAAGTTTGTTGAAACATTTGTAGAACTTAACACTTGGGACTTTCTGGGTTAACATTCATTTGATCTAGTGGGCATACTATCAACACTGTCATTTATATGACTTGACCTAGATCTTCTAAAATGGAATTAGGCAAATCTCCACTTTTCAGAGAGGCAAATTTTTACCTAGTAAAGGCAGAAGTTCTCACATACTTTCTGACTCATCACTCTCACAACCACACCTTTGCTGCCTCCTTTGAGCCCAGCAGTTGGCAAACTTGAAAGGGCCAGGTGGTCAATATTCTTAGCTTTGCAAGCCATGCAGTCCCTGCCTGAACCTGGCATTGAAGCAAAGGCAGCTATAGATAATAAGCAAATCCAGTGGGCTGGCTGTCTCAGTAAAACTTTGATTATAAAAATAGGTAGATTTGACTAGGCCTGTGGGCCATTATTTGTCCAGTTCATTGTTCCTCAAATAAAAATCTATCAGAAACTGTTAAAGGGCTGGGGATGTGGCTCAAGCGGTAGCGCGCTTGCCTGGCATGCGTGCGGCCTGGGTTCGATCCTCAGCACCACATACAAACAAAGATGTTGTGTCCACCAAAAACTAAACAATAAATATTAAAAAATTCTCTATCGCTGTCTATCTCTCTCTCTCTTTAAAAAAAAAAAAAAGAAAGAAAGAAAGAAAGAAACTGTTAAAGATGGAAAGTCCCAGGTCCTTCCCAAGACCTACCAAATCAGAGTCTCAAGTAAAGAGCCTGGTCCTGTGTCTTTAAACAAGTCTTCTAGGAAATTCTGGTGCAAGCTCAAATTTGAGTAACACTATAACTTTCTCATTACCCACAGAGAACCTTCTTAAAATATTAACAACTAAAGTGGTTAATATGTCTGACCTCAAAAAGAAGTCCTCCCTCCCCCTCCCTCTTTATGATCCCCCTCCTATCCCAATATGCTGGGGATTATAAAACCAAATCCTAGTCTATTTTGGTTGTGACTGCTATCATGCAGCTGCAGACCCATCTTCCTTTTTCTCAACAGCTGGGACTCAGTCACTATCTTGAATTCTGCAACTCTTAAGGTAACACAAGCTCACACCGCTTAACACACATTCACCATTTCACAAGCACCCTCCTCCCAGGCTCTTCCAGAATGACAGGTAGTGAGGAGGTTTACAGTCTCTGTCACAGGTCTTAGAATCACCTCTCTCCCTCCCTACCTTACCATCCCTTCCAGTTGCCTCTCCTCTTCTCCCATACCAGTGTGTAAGGCTCTGCCCAATCTCTGTGAAAGTGGAGCTGGTGAAATACAAAAACACACAACAGAAATAGAAAAACAGCTATGACCATGTAGTTTGCCTCATAGAGGCAAATGACACACCTTTTTTCTCCCCCTTTGAGCTCTGCCTGTGCTATATCATTGAAAAGATTCTACCAGGCTTTAGACTGATAAAGAGTTGCTTAGAAAATGATAGTCATTCACTTTTTTATAACAAAAGACTTAGTCAAGATGGGCATGCCACAGAGTGAGGATACAAGGAAGGAAACAAATAACTCTGCCTGGAAACCAGACAGGCTCCCCAGGGTTGGGAAATTACCAACGTTTGACTTTCACTAGATATACTCCCAGAGACAGTGTTGGGAGGCTTGAGTGGGGTGGTGAGACGACTAGACAGCAAGACAAAGAGGAATCCCAGGAGCCAACTACATGGCAGGAGCTAGGTGCATAAGGACACAGACAGCTACCAATAATGGCTATCACAAAAACCTACCTTTGCCTCCCCATTCCCAAAGTATTGCTAAAATTTGTTTAACTGTGACCTTATCTCACTTGGGAAACAAATGAGTTTATCATGTTCAAGGAAGAAGTATTAGGACTTGTTGGGATGTTCTAAATTCAGAACATACATACAGATGGGTAGAGGTATGATGGAGATTATTTTGTTGTGTGAAGACCTCACTCTTCCAGGACCTAATATATTCAAAAATTTTTACTTTTTATTTTATTTTATTTTTTGGTCCTACGGATTGAACCCAAGGGAACTTTCTCACTGAGTTACCTCCCCAGCTCCTTTTATTTTTAAATTTTGAGACAGAGTTTCTCCTTGTTGCTGATGCTGGGCTCAAATGTGGATCCTCCTATCTCATCCTCTGGAATTACTAAAATTACAGGCATGTACCACTGCATCCAGCACATTTAAATTTTTTTAAAGTTATTTTAGCCAGGTGCAGTGAGCTAGCCTGTAATCTCAGTGACTCCAGAGGCTATGACAAGAGGATTACAAATTCAAGGTCAGCCTCAAGAAATTTGGTGAAACCCTCAAGTAACTTAGCAAGACCCAACCTCAAAAAAAAAAAATGTAAAAGGGATAAATTTTAAAATAAATATATAAAAAAGACTGGGGACATAGCTCAGGGATGAAGTGTCCCTATATTCAATCCCCAGTACCAAAAAATAATAATAATAATAATTAAATATGTGTCTCCCTCACCCCAGGTATTTTGCAATGCTCATCCCTAGGACCCATATTCAAATGGAAAGAAAAAGAAACTTTGTACAGCCAAAGAAGTACATATCAGTGACCTTGATTCTTTTCAATGTATCCAGAATGTTTTTCAAGGCTACAACATTGTTCTGGTTACACTGTGTTTAGTATATTGCCAGTAACAAGTGTAACTTGAACTCATGGGTACAAATGTGCTATTTATTTTAGCCTAAGGCTGTGCTATTCAATAAAGCAACTATCACAAGCCAGGTATCCCTTGTCTGTTTATAATCATTCTCATATTAACACATTTTGAAAAACTTTTGAGAATTTTCCTATAGGCTATTCACAAAATAATAATACTTATTAGCTACTAAACAAGTTCTGGTTTTGGCAGCAAATCCCTTATTGTTTGACTATTTTCTTTTTTTTCTGTTATTTTAATGGTGTATTATAATTGTACATATTGATGGGATTTGTTACATATTCGTACATGCACACAATATAATATGGCCAATATAACTCCCCAGTCTTTCCCCCAAGTTTGTTCATTATGCCTAATTAAATTTATGGAATTTTATATAAGTCTTACAGACAATCCTTAGTTATTCTCAAAAGGATGAATAAACGTGATATACACATCCACATGTACCATAGAAATACCATACCTTTTCCATAGTATACACTTGATAAATAACAGAAGTTTTGCAACATATTGTACTCCATTGATGGTCAATTAAGTGAAGAGAATCATGTTATACTCTCATCTTATTTTCAAAACTAATTTTGAAAATAGTGTAATATTTTACACTACTTTAACCTTGACTACTTTTAGTTAGAAATCTTTAAAGGCTACGTTCATGATTTTTTTTAAGTTTTCTTTTTTTTTTTATTGGTTGTTCAAAACATTACATAGTTCTTGATATATCATATTTCACACTTTGATTCAGGTGGGTTATGAACTCCCATTTTTACCCCGTATACAGATTGCAGAGTCACATCAGTTACACTTACATTGATTTACATGTTGACATACTCATGTCTGTTGTATTCTGCTGCCTTTCCTATCCTCTACTATCCCCCCTCCCCTCCCCTCCCCTCCCCTCTTCTCTCTCTACCCCCTCTACTGTAATTCATTTCTCCCCCTTGTATTATTTTTCCCTTTCCCCTCACTTCCTCTTGTATGTAATTTTGTATAACCCTAAGGGTCTCCTTCCATTTCCAAGCAATTTCACTTCTCTCTCCCTGTCCCTCCCACCTCTCATCCCTGTTTAATGTTATTCATCTTCTCATGCTCTTCTTCCCTACTCTGTTCTTAGTTACTCTCCTTATATCAAAGAAGACATTTGGCATTTGTTTTTTAGGGATTGGCTAGCTTCACTTAGCATAATCTGCTCTAATGCCATCCATTTCCCTCCAAATTCTATAATTTTGTCATTTCTTAATGCAGAGTAATACTCCATTGTGTATAAATGCCACATTTTTTTTATCCATTCGTCTATTGAAGGGCATCTAGGTTGCTTCCACAGTCTTGCTATTGTGAATTGTACTGCTATGAACATCGATGTAGCAGTGTCCCTGTAGCATGCTGTTTTTAGGTCTTTAGGGAATAGACCCAGAAGGGGAATAGCTGGATCAAACGGTGGTTCCATTCCCAGCTTTCCAAGAAATCTCCATACTGCTTTCCAAATTGGTTGCACCAATTTGCAGTCCCACCAACAATGTACAAGTGTACCCTTTTCCCCACATCCTCGCCAGCACTTGTTGTTTGACTTCATAATGGCTGCCAATCTTACTGGAGTGAGATGATATCTTAGGGTGGTTTTGATTTGCATTTCTCTGACTGCTAGCGATGTTGAGCATTTTTTCATGTACTTGTTGATTGATTGTATGTCCTCCTCTGAGAAGTGTCTGTTTAGGTCCTTGGCCCATTTGTTGATTGGGTTGTTATCTTATTGTCTAATTTTTTGAGTTCTTTATATACTCTGGATATTAGGGCTCTATCTGAAGTGTGAGGAGTAAAGATTTGTTCCCATGATGTAGGCTCCCTATTTACCTCTCTTATTGTTTCTTTTGCTGAGAAAAAACTTTTTAGTTTGAGCAAGTCCCATTTGTTGATTCTAGATATTAATTCTTGTGCTATGGGTGTCCTATTGAGGAATTTGGAGCCCGA
This sequence comes from Spermophilus citellus, assembly GCF_964194105.1. NCBI lineage: Eukaryota > Metazoa > Chordata > Mammalia > Rodentia > Sciuridae > Spermophilus > Spermophilus citellus. The sequence goes on along the minus strand of NC_138189.1, from coordinate 9,232,615 downwards.
CCCCACAGTGTGTAGGTCGTAGCCAACTTTTTCTTCTATCAGATGCCTTGTCTCTGGTTTGATATCAAGCTCCTTGATCCATTTTGAGTTAACTTTTGTGCATGGCGAGAGAAAGGGATTCAGTTTCATTTTGTTGCATATGGATTTCTAGTTTTCCCAGCATCATTTGTTGAAGATGCTGTCCTTCCTCCATTGCATGCTTTTAGCCCCTTTATCAAATATAAGAAAGTTGTAGTTTTGTGGGTTGGTTTCTGTATCCTCTATTCTGTACCATTGGTCCACCCACCTGTTTTGGTACCAATACCATGCTGTTTTTGTTACTATTGCTCTGTAGTATAGTTTGAAGTCTGGTATCACTATACCACCTGATTCACACTTCCTGCTTAGCATTGTTTTTGCTATTCTGGGTCTTTTATTTTTCCATATGAATTTCATGATTGCTTTCTCTATTTCTACAAGAAATGCCATTGGGATTTTGATTGGCATTGCATTAAACCTATAGAGAACTTTTGGTAATATCGCCATTTTGATGATGTTAGTTCTGCCTATCCATGAACAGGGTATATTTTTCCATCTTCTAAGATCTTCTTCTATTTCTCTCTTTAGAACCATATGATCATCTCGACAGATGCAGAAAAAGCATTCGACAAAGTACAGCATCCCTTTTGGTTCAAAAATACTTGGGAATCAACCTAACAAAAGAGGTGAAAGACTTATACAATGACAACTACATGATTTTTTTTTAACATTTATTTATTCTTAGTTCTCGGCGGACACAACATCTTCGTTTTGTATGTGGTGCTGAGGATCGAACCCGGGCCGCACGCATGCTAGGCGAGCGCGATTTTTGCTCCCTCCCTCTCCTGTGTCTCTCTCCTTCCCATCCCCACCGCCCCAGCACCCAGCCCCAAGTCTTCACTATGCTCCCTAAAACACAGGACAATATTTAAGTTGAAATGATGAAGTCAAAAGGTCTCTGATGGGGAAAAAAATCTGATTTGGCAGCTTTACATGAAAATAGGTCCTGTTAATTAGGTTACATGATAAACATTTCCAACTTGAATGAACAAAATCGATGCTGCAAAAGTTTTGACAAAAACATAACTTAAACATCTAATAATGAAAAACGTTTATCCAACACTATTCTTAAAAATGAACAATGTTTACATTTTCATCAAACTTTAATTATATCCAGTTAAACAAGGCATATTTCATTTAAAAAGTTTAATTTATAGTTATTTGGTATTGGATAAAGCTTCCAGAAACTGAAAAAGTTTCTAGAGTAAGGACTAGGTAAACAAATCCTTTGGTAAGCCAGTTGATTCTCATTTGGTCGCTGTCAATAAAATTGAGGGAGGACCTAATTGAATATTCACCTTATAAATAACCAAAATAATTTTTTGAGGTTAAGATTGTAATAAATGACCTTGCTACAACAAAATTCATCCATTTCCTAGTTCAGAACTTGCATATGTGAACAAGGTTTCTCAGGCCATACAACTATAACAATTAAAAAAAGGGAAAGAATTGATGCTCAACCCTTTTTCCCCTCTAAGAAGAAATACGCATCCACAGATGCATGAATTTTAAAAGGAACAATATCCATCTTATGGATGCACACTTTCTAGTAAAATTTACATTCTATTCAATAGTTATGAAAATTTCTAATAATAATTTTAAAGATAACTCAGCCCAAAATCAAGTGATCTGCTGGCTGTGAAACCTTGTGCAATTCAGCCTCTTTGGGCCTGAGTTTCCTGGTTTGTGAATTGGGGATAGCAATGTGACCTAGCCCTTAGCATTTTTCTGAAGATTGGATGAGTTAACCTACTGCGCAGGCTACGTGAGCTTTACCTGTTATTTTGGTAATCAAGAGCAAAACCCTTCACCCTAAGAGCGAGGGGGGGGGCGGGGGGTCTTCCCCGACTGGAAAGGGTTGGAGGGCAGGGGTCCTGTCGCAGGCACACATCTCGGGTGGGAGGGACTGGGGGGACTCAGCTGAGACCTCCAGGGCAGAGCGCGGGGCAGGACCGCAGGCTGAGACTCGCGGAGTTTGAAATGAGCGGCCTGACTGACGCACGTTTGCTCCAAAAACGTCCACGGTCTCGGTGGCTTCAAGCAACCGGAGCAAGAGCGCCCGTTGCAACGCCTGGTGGGCGGAACCGGCCAGCGCCCCACCCTGCGGTCCGGCCCTCTGCCACCAGGTGCCCAGTCGGCCCCTGGGGTCCCTAGGAGGGCGGCAGGTCGAGCTCGCGATCTTCCTGGAGTCCACACTCGGGTCTCTGCAAGAGACTTGCGACCCGCCGCCGCCGCTGGGCCTTTGGGTCATCGCCGCCACTGCTTCCGGCGCAGCCCAGCCTCCAGAGGGCGCTCGCTCCCGGACGCGGCCGAAACTGGCTCCTCGCGGCCCCCGTAGCAAGGCTGCACTACTCTGATCACCGCCTTTTCCTTCCTTCCCTCGGTTCCCTTTCACTTCCGGGGTTGCTCTGGATCCGCTGGTTCTGTAACAACATCCCGTTGGCTTCCCTCAGGCGGCGGGACCTGTGTAGCCGCCGCCTTCCAGGAGCGCTCGCCCGGGTCCGCACGCTCCCCAGCCCAGGCCGCCATGGCCACCAACCCGCAGCCGCAGCCGCCACCTCCGGCGCCGCCGCCTCCCCCGCCACAGCCGCAGCCACCGCCGCCGCCGCCGGGCCCTGGGGCTGGCCCGGGAGCGGGAGGGGCGGGAGGCGCGGGGGCCGGCGCCGGGGACCCGCAGCTCGTGGCAATGATCGTGAACCACCTCAAGAGCCAGGGGCTCTTCGACCAGTTCCGCAGGGACTGCCTCGCCGACGTGGACACCAAGGTTCGGGGCGCGCGGGGGCTGGGGTCGGCGGGGCCGGGGCCCTGGAGGTGCCTTCCGGGGCGCTGTCCCGCACCCCCCCCCGGGGGGCCGGGGAGCCCCGGCTTGGCCAGCCCGGCTCCCCCGAGTGCGCCTCTCACCGAGTCCTTTTGCAGTGCTCCCTGTGTGAGCTGCAGCTGTGGCTCGCTCCGCCAGGCGCGGTGTGTTCATTCATTCACCTGTCCTTGTTCCCTTGACCGACCGTATTTATGAGGTGCCTGCTCCTTGGCGGGCACGACCTGGGCTGTGCAATCACCCCGGTGTGCTGAGCCAGACTGAGTCGTCGTTCTTAGGGGGAGCGGTTTGGGAGCACTACCGCCGGGAGTGCCGTTTTGTGTTCGTTCTTGTCTCTTGACAATTTTGTTCCTTGGTATCCAAGTTAATTCGTCTTCTCTCTTGAAGGTTCCTGGGCAGTCAGGGCCTTGTCTTTGTCTTTTGGAGAAATCACTCTGATAATTGAGAAAATTACTTGCAGTGTGTTTGGCTGAACACTGGGGGCGGGGGCAAGGAGGCAAACCCAGGCAGCGAAAAGTTGGGTGAGGAGATGGGATTTTAGTTTGATGTCTAGCAACGACTGCCTGGCTAAAGAGGAGTAGGCCAAGTCATTTTTCTAAGGTGAGGGGCAAGTATAGAGAACGGCGGCATTCATTGGGGAAAGGATGGAGAAGAGGTGACAGCAAATACTGGAGAGGAAAAGCAGAAGAGAGTGAGTTTAGGAGAATAAAGGGAAAGGCGGAAAGATCAGCAAAATGTTCTCTGTCCAAAAAGATGGGGTAGGGAAGGGAAGGGACTTTGTTCCAAATGTCAGAGTAAAGGGGGCATTTAGCAGGAACGGGTGAACTTACAGGGTTTGGCAGAGAATGAACAGAAAACAACAGGCAGGAGCAATTACTGAGACGGATGGAAAAACAGAACCTAGAACTGGAGGCAGTTGAAGCTGGAAGCATATTGGAAAACTGTTGTTGTTGTTGTTGTTATATTTTTGGCTTCGATTCTGGTGTGTTTTGGTGTTTTGGTGATGTTGGAGTGTGTTCATAGAATATTTGGCTGGTCTGAGAAAACTTGTTTCTTTGGGGGGGGGGAGGTGTTTGCAGTATTTGCAGATTCTTCCCAGCCTTTGAGATAAATGCACTCAGTTCCACCACTTCTAGGAAAAGCTCTCTGGAAAATCTGGCTATATCTTTCCCTGTAAGAACCACTATGTAGAACTAAAGAGAATTTGATTTATTCAGGAGAGTTACACTGGCATCTTTTTTGTTTCTTTGTGGTTTGTTTTGTTTTGTTTTGTTTTTGTGGTGCTGGGGGTTAACTCCAGGAACTTGGACCTTCTGGGTAATTGCTGTACTGCTGAGCTATATCCCCAACCCTTTTTATTTTTTTATTTGAGACGAGATCTTGCCAACCTACACTTTTTAAAAAAACTGATACCAGTTGCTTTTTTATTATTACTTAATGGAAAAATATTAGACATATCCAGATAAATGATACCCACATAAAGTTGATTATTATTCAGTAAGTAGAGATTTTACTTTGCTATTCTCAGAAATCCACAAATCTGTGTGTTGTTACTTGTGTATGCAACTGGAAATTTTTAATACATGGATTGGAGAGAGCTGCAATATCTAAGATTCAATTTTTATTTATCCCATTCCCATTAAATGTTATTATTGTGTCTACAATATTCCTTCCAGACCCTTGAAAGTGGATTATTGAAACCTTTCTTGGATGTGGGGGGAGACACAGTTGCTTTGACAATATAATGAATGCTAGGGCCTTCTCCCAAGAAAAATACACATATACACATTAAGATACTGCTTTAATAGTTCAAAGTGGTCAGGTATAGTCACTTCATGTGGTTCAACCAAATCTGTGGGTGTTCAGGGAATCACAAAATAAGAGTAGAACTTGCAAAAAGCAGGAATTCTCTGGGTATGGTTGTAGTTCTTCCCTTGCTCCTGATATACTGTCACAAACTCTCCTGCAGATACTCTCTCCTTCTATTCTTTCTTTTCCTTAGCAATTTTGTTGATTTTATTTTTATTTATGATATTGAGTAGCATTTTGCATTCCTTTTCTTATTTGGAAAAAAAGGAAGTTTAAAGATATCAAAAATACTCCAAAAAGTTTTCTTCATTGTAGCTTAATATTCATAATAATGTGATGACTAAGCCAGAATATAAATAAGATTGCCTATCCAAGCAAAGGAGCTTCCTTGATTGTCATCTACCACTTACAATATGGTGTTTTTGATGACAGACCCTGAGAGACTGACCTCTTGTCAAAAAATCTTACCACTAGCATATAGGGTTGCAGCAATATATGTTAGTCATATATATACATAAGAATCAAGACAATTGCCCGGGGCTCTCCAAAAGAAAACTGCCCAACCCCTAAAAAGCTATCCTGGGGTCATCATCTAAGGTCCCTAACCAAGAAGATCTGACTGTGGCAGATCAAATCAACTCTTCCAAGCAAGGAATTAAAGCCTTGATTTACCCAAAGATCCAACTACTACTAGGGTTTCTTCATTGTAGACTCCAGTTTCCAGATCTCTGGAGCAAGCCTCATGATTGTGAGCCCATTATGCCTCCTTTATATTGATTAGCAACTGAAGAGGGTGAGGAGAAACAATCTAGAGGCCCATCACTGTGACCTAGGCAGCGAGCTCTCCAACAGTTAAGTGTGTCTCCTCTCTCCCCAAGTTCTATAGGCAGATTTTGGGGATTTTTCTTAGTTTTACATGGCTCCTGATCAATTTATTAACCCGAGAAACATTCACTGAGCAACACCTACATACCAGGCATAATTTTCAGTGCCAGGATACAGCAGTAAACCAAAAGTCCCCCTGTTATGGAGTTTACATCCTAGCAGAGAAAAATGGACAATAAATAATGCATGAAGGCTTCTATGGGAAAAAAATAAATAAAGCAAGACTAGGGGAGAAAAGACTTACCATTTTACTTTGATCAAGTCATTCAGGGAAGGTTTCAATTAGTTGATATTCGAGCTCTCCCTGAAGGAACTGATACATTCCAAGTAAAGACATGGCAAGTGTAGAAGATCAGAGGTCTTGGAACCTGGTGAGAGAAAAGGTGCACCTCCCTCCTCATATTTGCAAGCTTTAGACACCAACCTAATTGGTTTGCCTTTTTCTTGAACTGAGAAGCCATTAGCAGGTTTTGAGCAAAAGGACATAATCAACTTGTATTTTAAGAAGGTTGACCATGGGTAATTATTAATAACATTCCCTTTTATGCTCATTCATTTTCTACTTTAGACAATGAATTATATGGTTATTAGAAGATCTACTGAGCTGGGGATGTGGCTCAAGCGGTAGCGCGCTCACCTGGCATGCATGCGGCCCGGGTTCTATCCTCAGCACCACATACAAACAAAGATGTTATGTCTGCCGATAACTAAAAAATAAAATATTAAAATTCTCTCTCTCTCTCTCTCTCTCTCTCTCTCTCTAAAAAAAAAGAAGATCTACTGTACTCTGTTGGAAAATAGACATTAGGTATGCAAGGGTAGGCAGATCAGTTACTGGAATTCATAACAGGAGATGAGAATTCCTTAGGCCAGAGTGGTAGCAGAAAGATGGTAGGAAGTAGTCAGTATCTGAGTGTATGCTGTTGCTAGTTCTGTTGGCATTTGCTCATGGAAGGAGGACTTGGAAATAAGAGGGGAAAAAATGAACTTATTTTGGAGATACTATAATGCTAAATACATTGGAATATCTGAGACTGATGTTTGCTGGATTTGGAAATACTAGGGGAAAGTATTATGCTTTAGAATCATTGGGCAGAAGAAATATTAGTTTTAGTTCACATTCATAGAATAAGTGGAGAGGAGCATGAGAAATGATTATGAGACATTCCTGTAGAGTAGAAAACAGGCATCAACCAAAGTCTGAGTGTTGGAAGTGATGAAAGGACATCTCATAGGTATGGAATCTTTGTCATTCTGTGGTGGAGATAGTTAACCAGTATCTAAGAACTCTTTTAATTGTTTATCTGCTAAGCAATATGAAAACAAAGATTAAGAGAAGGAGAGAGTAAGCTTACACCCATGTGGAGAGGTAAATAGCTCCCCTTCCCCAAAATACTGTGCAATGGAAGGATTGTTCAAATGTTGTATGTATAGAAGACAGTAGGAACATGGAAGAAAGGCAACGTAAGCCTACCCTGGGTGTCGTGATGACTTCTCAGTTTAGGCTGAGCTCTGAAGGTGAGAAGTTTCCCACACAGACAAATAGGGGGAATGGTAGGTGCATGAGATTTACTGCTGGAGTTTAAACTTTGAAAAGTAAAGGTAGCAAATGGCAGAAGGGGAGGCTGTACTGTTTTTTCCTAATATCATTCAAGGAAAATCAAACTCATCTCTGTTAAGAGCCATAGGAAGGAAAAATAAAGACTTTCAGTGGTAGAGGCAACTTCTAGGGACTGGGGGCAGTACTAAGTGAGTGGTTGCACATTCCTTCTAGAAGATGGCCTAGTATGTGTCCTCTCTCTCTGTGCTCCCCTTCTATTAGCACTTTTGACATTCTGGGCAGGATAGTTCTTGCTTGGGGGCAAGAACTGTGCATGGTAGGTTCAATAGCATTCTCACCTTTTCCCTAGGTACCAATAGCATCCCCCTCCATCGTGGCAATACGAAGTGTCTCGACATTGCCAAACTTATCCTTGACCATGGGAGTGGGGAAAGTTTGAAATCACTTACAGTTGAGAGCCACTGCCTTATATCACATTTGATGCCATATCTCTGCCACCCTGGCTCAGATCTTCATCACTCTAGTTATTGCATGCTTTTCTAAATATATTTTGTGTCTTTTTACTCTTTGACTGTAGAATGAATAATCATCCAAAGACCACTATCTCATCACTGTGCTCCTTTGTATGGTGCATTCCTGCTCTCAACCTTCTAACCTCAGACTTCTTGTCCAGGTGCCCAAAGGCTTCTAGCATCAGACCCCAATCTATATCTCCAGTATCACTTCTGCTTTTTGTATTTTCTTCTCCATCCAAATTGGATCATTAATTTGGGGGGGCCCCCAAATAAATGCTCCTGACCCTGCAATTTCTTATCTACTTGCTCTTTGCTTATATTGTGGGCTGTGTCTTCAAAGAGAGTGGTTCTTATCCTAGCTACATTGTGAAACTTTGGAATTGATTTTTTTGTAGCTCAAATGCCACATTCTCAGTGAGGGCTTATTTCCTCTACCTTTCTCCCTTTGTTTCACATCATCTAAATTAAAATATATTTGTGTTTTATTTTCTAGTCCTTTGTGTATAGAAGGTGTTTTTCTACTTTGTGTTCCTCCTCTCAGAATACCTTGTCTTAGATAAATTAGGCAATATTTGAGTAAGTATAAGTTACAAGCAGGATTGTCATAGGTTGTGAAACTTTGTTGCCTTATTACTAACACTATAAGAACTATTAACACTTCTAAAGATACACAAATTCCTGAGTCTGATATGATACTGATATTGTATAACCCTGGAGATTTCTTAACATGTATGTTTGTTTGTTTCTCATTCTAGCCTGCCTATCAGAATTTGAGACAGCGTGTTGACAACTTTGTTGCAAACCACTTGGCCACTCATACATGGAGTCCCCATCTCAATAAGAACCAACTAAGAAACAATATTCGGCAACAAGTCCTTAAGTAAGTCTCAAAATTGGCATTTCTTGGCAGGTTTTAAACTGCAATAACCTGCTCTGCCTGAGAGCTGAAACATTGCATAGGAGTTTGTTCACCTGATGTTGTTGGCAGTTTTTATCAGGTTTGGTGTGGCTATTCCATATGATGCAGTATAATTTTGGAATATGGTCCAATTGCTTCACATTTCTCCATTAGTTTTAACAATTTTATTTTATTTATTTATTTGTTTGTTTTTTGCCTCTGACATATGAAAATATGTGAAGAAAGGAAATAATATATGATTTTTAAATAAAACTTTTACATATAATATTAACGGCTGGTAAATATCATAATGTCATAGAGCAGCATTTACAAATATTTTCTTGACGCCGAAAAAGTAGTCTTTATTATTTTTATTTTATAAATAAATATTAAAGATCACTGAAATTAAAATATTTCCACATAATTTGAGACCATGTCTTCTTTATCATTTTATTGACTTTTAACTCTACTATTTTTTAATGATATAGAAGGGGAGAAAAAAGTATTGATCTGTCAGAGCTGTTTTGAGTGAACACAAAATAAAGAGAATACGAGTTGGAATGTTTAGGTAGGCCTGAAAAATGATTTACTACAAACAAATAAACCTGATTTACAGTGTCATAGTTGTTTTTGAATTTAAATATTTATGAAGACAAGAATACTTTTTATCCCTATTCTTCACCCCAAAAGGGTAAGTTATTTAAATAGTTTCTAGTCTTCCTGCCTTGACAGTTATATTCAGACACAGAAACATTTAATTTTTGAAAATTAAATCTGGCTTTTAAACCATTAAACAGTCATTTTACACCTGCTACCTCTTAATTCTCTCTAGTTCAATAAGAACTGCAAACCTGTCTAGTGTGATAGTTCCAAGCCACAGGAAGCCTCAGAAATAAAAAATTCACACCCTAACTAAAGGATGCATTTAGTCACAGGTAATACTAGAAACCAGGAGCCTGGGGGCTTGGACTGTGTCTCTTGGTGAATAGAGAAGAGGAAAATTAACAACAGCTTTGTTGTCTACATTTTAAAGGATGTTTGAGGAACCTGTAAGAGAGTCCAGGTGAGATCAAAAGATTTCATTAGAGGACTGCATCATAATACGTGTTGGGGTAAAAAGTCAGAGTCGTTGCAGGAAAAAGAGACAGAAGACATTTGTTGGGTGACAGGCTTTGAGGGCTATTCATTTCCAAAAAGACCTTCAGAACAGTACCAAAATAAGCTGCAGGAAAGGGGCTTGGGCAAGTGGGGACAGTGTCCCCCCAGCAGTGTCTCCTCTACATTCATGCACAGCTGTACTAGTTATATGCTGCTTTCATTTAACACTTTGACTAGCTGCCTTCCTTTTCACAAATGATTGCATTGCTTCTTTAAAGCATATTTTATATGTTCTTGCATTCTTTTTCTTATATGTTGAGAATATCAAATGGAAGGCAAACTTCTTTCTTAAGCAAGAATCACTGTTACATATTCATATGTGCACATTATATAGCAATACAGTTTGATTAATATCATTTCCCAGTATCTGAAGTTGCACTTACTTTTCAGCATACAGAATCTGTAAGATAAGGAAACAATGTTTTATTACATTATATTTAAAGGAACTGAACCTTGTGCTTGTGAAAATCAGACACTTAAAATATTTGTACCAATATGAGAGATTGTTACCACAAAATTGCATTTGGAGAGGGGGTAAGGTGTACTGTGAGGAAATCTGGAGCAGACTACTTGTGAGTAAGGACCTAGACATTTTAAGTGATAGAAAACAGCTGTCTTTTCTTGGATAATTTAGGCATTGCTCTTCCTAGGACATCTAAAAATTTTCCCTTAGTTATGTTATTTATTTATACTATTTTCATTCAAATATCCTTAGTAAAATTTTCTGTTATAGTGAAAATAACATTTTAAAGTTTCCTTAAAGAGAGAGATTTAGTTGTGTGTAAACTAATGGTATAGGGATAGATTAGCTTCTAAAAATATATATAATTTCAGTTTTTTATGCATGGACTTTGAGAGATTAAGGTACTATTTAGTAAGTTTGAGCTATCTGCAATTATCATTTTTGTTCTACAGAATGTTCTAATATCAGCAGTCTCAGATGACTTGACTTGATTGCTCATCTCAACTTTATCAGAAGGAAATTTTTATTCTATGTACGCTTTTATTTGTACTGCTGAATTTGAAAATCTCAGATAGCTTTGAATAATGATCTTAACTGAACTGAATCTCAAAGAAAGACAAGGAAATAACTTTAACCAGGCAAATGCCAGCTGCCAACATTTTGGCTTTGACCTTGAACCTTGGGCTGAGGTTTCTTTGCACTCTTGTGAGGCAGCTGTGGCCACAGCTCAAAGCATTGAGAGTGTGATTGTTAACACTGACTCTATTCCTATTTAAGATCAAAGCTGACATCCATGGGAGAGAGGACTAATGTAAATGTGTTTTCTTTGTTCTCGAACAGACATAGAAGTGATAGCTTTGGAATGGGTAGAGTTTATTTTTTATTTTATGCCTTTGTACTTATGTCTTAAAACATTCCTAAAATTGCCTCTATATTTCTCTTCTTCCTCCTGCATTTTCAAGACACCTTAAATTCAGCAGGGTTTGCAAGATTTGCATTGGGTTTTTTTTTCTCTCTCTCTCTCTTTTTTTTCAATCTTAGAACTTTAAAAAGCGGGTAACCTACTTTGTGCTGTGTTGACTCATTTTTCTCTGTGGCCCACTTAAGTGGAATTATAGTATCACATGGTAGCAGTGTGCCTCAGGAAATGAAAATAAAATCATCCTCCACTCCAGACAGAGCTATACTCAAAAATAGCTCTTGTCAAGTGTAAAGAGAAACGTCTTCTCACCCACTTTGTAGAGGGAGACTGAGGCCTAGAACCTGGAAATGACCTGCACGCATCTCTATTTCCCAACATAGTCACTTCTCCAGTTCTGTTTTATGAAGAAAGTGTGTTTCTTAAAATAATTTCATGTTCACTTATTTTGCTCAGATAACTACTCCATCGTTACACAAGGTGCTTGTGTCAGATACTATTGTCTGCCCACTCATCTTTCTGTTGTGTATGATATCTCTTCAACCTGAAGCTCCTTTCTTCATTTTCCCTTCTGTAGAAATCAACATTCAACTCAAAATGTCTCCTTTGTGGAGCATTCTGAAGTTACCTTGGACATATCAAATGACTACTCACCCCTCTTTCCCTGCAGTACCTGATGTACACACATGCTTGTCATTTGTGTTATAATTGTTCGTGTCTGCTCCCCAACCAGAACAGAGGCCAGGTCTGATTTGTCACTGCTGGATAGCCATATGGCAGCAGTTATGGAGAAGACAATTGTAATATGATTACTGAATGAATAAATTATCATGTCTCTATATCAGGAAGATAATAAAAAGCCAAAAGTCTTAAGTTTTATTTGTATTTTTTTCTTTTTTTTTTTTTAATAATTTGATGGAATAATACTTTTTGCATGTGTTCTTCAGTTTTCCTGGAGACTTAGAAAAAGCTTATGTTTTTCTATAAAAAAAAAATAAAAGTTATAGAGTTCATTGATTTAAGACACTAAACTCAATTTTAGTGATTCTTTATTCCTGTGTACCATGAGCAGAGTGGAAGCGAGAAAAGAATCACCTATATACCTAGGCTCTGGTACTGTGGCTAGTTCTAAAAATATTTGTTTTTGTTCTCTCTGTTTTAGTTTTCAACCAGTGGTATAATGGCGAGCAGTTTACATACTTTTTTGTATGTATAGTAAAATATCACTATAGCATGAAATTATTTTGTCTTCTCCACTTCCTATATAATCAGATAAATGGATTGGGACAATTTAAGGTTAAAAACATATTTACAAGAGACACAGTTTTATATAAAAGTAATTAGTGCAAATAATACAAGATTTTTTTTTTTTACCCTACTCTAAATTATGTTATTTCAGATCAGGAATGCTGGAGTCTGGTATCGACCGAATTATTTCTCAGGTTGTGGATCCAAAGATCAACCACACATTCAGACCTCAGGTGGAAAAAGCCGTGCATGAGTTTTTGGCCACACTAAATCACAAAGAGGAAGCAAGTGGCAGCACAGCTCCAGATGATGAGAAACCAGACTCCTCTATCGTTACACAAGGTGCTTTGCTTTTACTCTTGGTCAGTCTCATTGTTTTTCTTCTTGAACTGAGTATCAAATTAGGGATATTTGGTTCTTTAAAATATTGCCCTATATCCTGCTACTTTGCTAAATTCATTTATTAGTTCTAGAAGTTTCCTGGTGGAACTTTTTTGGATCTTCTAGGTATAGAATCATGTCATCAGCAAATAGTGACAGTTTGAGTTCTTTTTTACCTATTTGTATCCCTTTAATTTCTGCTATCAAACTCCTAGGTTTATATCCAAAGGAACTAAAATCAGTATACTATAGTGACGCAGCCAATCAATGTTCATAGCAGCTCAATTCACAGTAGCTAGACTATGGAATCAACCTAGGTGTCCCTGAATAGATGAATGGATAAAGAAAATGTGGTATATATACTCAATGGAATATTACTTAGCTTTAAAGAATAGTGAAATTATGGCATTTGCCAGTTAGAGTTGGAGAATATCATACTAAGCAAAATAAGCCAATCCCACAAAACCAAAGGCCGAATGTCTTCTCTAATATGTAGATGCTAATTCACAATAAGGCAGGGGGCACTAGGGAAGGATAGTGTTACCTTAGACTACGTAGCGGGAAGTGATGGGAGGGGATGTGGGGATAGGAAAGATAGTAGAATGAAACAGACATTATTACTCTATGTATGTATGTGACTACATGATCAATATGATTCTGCAATATGTACACTCAGAAAAAATGAGAAATTATATCCAATCTGTGTATGATATATCAAAGTGCATAAATGCATTCTACTGTCATGTATAACTAATTAAAACAAATTAAAAATTTAAAAAATATATTGCCTACTTGGCTGCTCAAGTGAAATTATACTTACTTTAAGTATCAGCCAAACTCCTCAACTGAAGCAATATTTTTTGAGATTAATATAAAATGATAAGCATTTTAGCAATTGTGAGTGCGTGTGCAAATTATAATAGAGGGAGTAACTAAAATAGAGAAGATACTCTTCTTCTGGGAAATAGACTATTCTGGGATTTGTTGGTGCCTTTCCCAATATGTTAAAGGAAGTAGAATATTCTGAATATGTGTACCAGCACTGGTATTTGAAAACCTAAAGGAGTGCAAATGGTCTGCATAATGTACTCTAAAACTTATTTTTTCCTTTAAGGTGTCCCTGCTCCTGGTCCCAGTGCTAATGTAGCCAAGGATGCCATGTCAATCTTGGAAACTATAACTTCTCTTAACCAGGAAGCTAATGCTGCCAGGGCTTCAACAGAAATGTCCAATGCTAAGACCAATGAGAGACAATCAAAAAAACTCTCATCTCAGCCAAGCAGTGACATTAGTACTGACAAAGAGAGAACTTCAGAGGACTTGACTGATAAAGAAAAAGCTACACCTGACACTGGAGGGGAAGGACTGGAAGCGGCCCCAAAGTCAGAAGAGCATAGTGATCTCCCTTGTGCAGTTGATGAAATTAAAAACTCTACAAAAGAGAACAGTAGCTCAATTCTACTCAATAAGGATGTTCAGCAGGAAAACGGTGATCAAAAAAATAAATCAACAGACAAAGGTGAAAAGAAATCAGACATCATTGAGAAAGGAGAAAGAAAGAAAGAAAAGAAAGAAAAGACCGAAAAGAAATTTGATTACTCAAAAAAAAGTGAAGATACACAAAAACTAAAAGATGAAAAACAAGCGAAAGAAAAAGAAGTAGAGAGTTCAAAACTTCCTTCAGAAAAGAACAGTAACAAAGCCAACACTGTTGAAGGGGCAAGAGAAGGTACTTGAGAATTTGCAAAAACCTGCAGCAGTGTATAGACACAGCATCGATTGGGGAAGGGGAGTATCAAATTTGCCTCCAAATTTTAGTTTTTCGAGACTTGTTTCAAAACTATGAATATATTTATTCCCTTTGCTAAAAGAAAGCAATAAGCATTTATGTATTTTTTTCATATTAATGTATTTACAGAAAAGTATCAGAAAAACTATAATTTTGTAATTTGTCTTGTACTTTCATCATATGCATTATTCCAAGCAACTTAATTCATAGTTATACATCCTAACTGCTGTAAGGTGTCTAGTACAATTACTTAAAATTTACTTTTGTGTTTATCATTTACACTATAAATTAATATTCAGTCATTTTTTACAGTGTACTAGTTTGCCTTTTTATTTTCTGGAAACAGCTCTACTTGAAGGTTTAATTTCTTTGACATGTATTTAAAGCAGCAAATTTTAAGTGAAATTTAGGAATTGGGCTTTGAGTATGTTCTTGTAATGAGGTGATTTATTTTCTGTTTTATTCTCTTCTTGGAGATTGCTTTTTGATAGATTCTGACGTGGATGGACTTACAGACATCACAGTTAGTTCTGTCCATACCAGTGACCTTTCGTCTTTTGAAGAAGACACTGAGGAAGAAGTGGTAATGTCTGATAGCATGGAAGAAGGAGAGATTACATCAGATGGTAAAGCATTTTACTTATTAATGTTTCTGGGAAGCTTCTATCCAGAACTATTTGCATATTCTGATGGCTTTGTCCTGGGAAATAATGTGGTGTTGTGGCAATGGTGTGGGATTTTGTTGTTGGAAAATTTGTTTCTTAGTTCCAGCTTTTAATGTTGACTGTCTGAGCAAGCTTGGTAAGGTTACCAGCCCTCAATAAGCCTTGGTTCTCCTTTTCTGAACTCCATCCTTTAGGTCTGTCTTTAGATTCAAATGAGATAATGTATATAAAGATGCTTTTTGTATATGTGTGTGTGATGTTTAGGGAAGCACATTCTACAAGACCATCCTTCTCTCTGGTACTGATTGCAAATTCAGAGGTCCCCAAGACTGTCCTCAGATTCAGTAATTCACTACCAGGTCTTATAGAACTCACTAAAAAGTGGTATACTCATGGTTACCAGTTACCACAACTAAGAGACACAGATTAAAATCAGCCAAGGGAGTAGGTACACAGGGCAGAGTCTAGAAAAATTCTAAACAGGAAGCTTCCAAGTGCCCTCTCCTCTGGAGTTCTGAACAGCCTTACTTTCTTGACATCCATGTCTGATACTACACACAGAGTATAGTCAACCAGAGAAGTTCATCAGATTCTTGGTTTCCAAAGTTTTTAATGGAACTCTAGTATATAGTCATAGTTGACTGCCTATGAAGCTGATCTTAGACTCTGACCTCTCTTGTCCAAGGTAAAACTCCATGACCCAAAGTTCTACCCTCAACCACATCCTAGACTATTTGGTTTGACTCACATGCAATGCAAACTAAAACCTTCCAGTCAATCACAACATTCCTAAGACTTAGAGTTACTTCCCAGAAACCAAGGCCAAACTTCTCTGAGTGAGGCTGAATTCCTTATTATATGATTTGTTTTCCAGTGAACCCTTCCGAAGTACTCAGTTTATTCCAGGGACTGCAGTACTTCTATGTAATAACTCCCAGAGTCCTTGCCACAACCCTGAAAAGTATGTATAGGAGGAAGCAAAGTCACTGGGAGAGTGTGTCTTGTCAAGAGTCACATGGCTAGTGAGCATCAATGCAGATTTCAAACCTGAAACTGCTTCTAACCAGTACCTTGTTCTGTTCTTCACCCCATGATTAAAGTCTGTCTTCTGACGTTGATTTAAAAAAAAAAAAATACTGAAGTAAATCTGCCATTCCCTATAGATAGCATCTGGTAAATTTGTTGCTGGCTTTGGATAGGATACCTATGGAGATAATCAGGAGAACAAAGTAGAACCTTCTAACCATACAGATATTTTTCTCAGTCTTTCCCATTATTTATTTATGTCTTCATATCTAAAAAAAAAAAAAAAACAACAGTGTTCCTAGTTGTCATGCCTGTGTTCATGAGACCAGTTCTAAAGTGCCCATTCTGAAAGAATGCCGCGCTCTCTGTGAACACTTCACTTACTCTATCCTAACTAAGATTCTAATACATGATGCTGTTTGGAGTCTCTTTTTTTAAACAGAAAGATTTTATGTGTCTAAAAGGTAAGAAGATGGCTATTTTGGCTAAGAGGTGAGAAGTAAAAACTTTGTTTATTCTTTTCCTTCTTGCCAAAGGAAGCAAATCACCTTCTTAGTGTAGACAGAGTAGTGTATACTTGGTGTATGAACCATTATTGATTCTTGCCTCTTCTTGAAATCTAAAGTGGTCATTAAATTTTTTTAATCCACATTTTTTATTGGTACATTTTAATTGTACATATTGATGGTATTTGTTATTTCATATTTATACATGTTCAAGTTTTCTTTTAAAATACAGCTTCAAGTGACTTTGTTCAACTTAACTGTGGTAAGCATTCATATCAAATTCACTGACAAATAAGAATTAACCATTTGTCAAAAAAACATTGTTTTAAAAACTTGGGGAAAGAATGAAGCATTAGGCTAAGATGACTCCAGTGCCTCAGGTTTCTGGGTTCTTGCAGGAGCAAAACAATGTAAATCGTAAAATGAAACTTAAACTTAATCCATCAGAAACCACCAACTTACCTCTACCAGGGACTGCCATCTGACCATACCAAGTAAGGCAAAGGGCGTCACCAATCCAGTAAGTTATTTGCTTCTGCATTCAATCTATAAAAGCCTTCTTAAGCTTAAAGTGAAGTTCTCTGAACCTCTTCTGGTTCTGAATTTGCCAGATTCAGGAAATTTCTTTGCCAAAATAGAATGAAGAGCTGGAGGTGTGGCTCCATGGTAGAGTATTTGTCTAGTGGGCATGAGGCCCTCAATCCCATCCCCACAACAGAAAAAACAAAAAGCTCTGTTAAATTTAATCTGTCTGAAGTTTTTCTTTTAACAACATAAGCAAATGTAATGATTAATTTTTCTTTTCCTTCCTTTATTGGTGAGAATATGATTGTTACGAAATTAGATGAATAATAATAACTTGTAAAATTTTCAGTTTCTGAATTTTCACAACCAGGTACACTTGAACTATATTGATACTGCTTTTACTGCTTGTACAAATTGATTTTCTTACTAATTCATAGACACATTCTTTTTCTATTGACTTTCTTCCAGATGAAGAGAAGAACAAACAGAACAAAACAAAAACTCAAACTAGTGATTCTAATGAAGGAAAACCAAAAAGTGTACGGCATGCTTATGTTCACAAACCATACCTTTATTCAAAGTACTATAGTGATTCTGATGATGAGCTTACTGTAGAACAACGCCGACAGTCTATTGTAAGTCCAGGTTGGTTTGTTAGTGTTTTAGCTTGCTGCTTCAGGTTGACAAACTTGAATAGTCTGTGTGCACAGTACTGGTGCACATCTAGAGCAGAGACATCTGACTCTGCCTTTAACTAGGTGGCATAGACGTATACATATGACAGAGGTGTTTGTGCCATTGTTGTTAATAGAAGTGAACACTGGTAACACTCTAAATGTTTCATAGTGTGGAATGTGGATCAGTATGGATAAAGTCATAGAAAAATATGATATGCAGCTGTTACCATAATACTAAGAGAAAAATGTAGTCAACATATTTCCTGGATTTGAAAATGCTTTCAAATATGAGCTGTGCTACTGAGTTAACAAAAGGTTTCTAAAGAAAATTCTTGTCTCATTGTATGTGTGCTTCAGGTTAAGTTGGCTTAGAGTGTGAGAAACATTAAAATATGAAAAGTTAGTACACTAAAGTGTTACTAATGGATAGCCTTCCTTCCAGGTTTGTCTCTTTTTTTTTTTTTTTTTTTTTTTTGGAGGGGCGGGGGGTGGCATGTGGGTGCCAGGGATTGAACCTAGGAACACTCAACCACTGAGCCACATCCCCAACCCTGTTTTGTATCTTATTTAGAGACATGGTCTCATTGAGTTGCTTAGTGCCTCACTTTTGCTGAGGCTGACTTTGAACTCATGATCCTCCTGCCTCATCCTCCTGCCTCACCCCTGGGATTTCAAGCTGCGACCAGCTAGGCTTGTCTCATAAAGGTTACATGGTCAGGAGTTGTCCCTGCTTAGGACTTTTGGTGTTTTGCTTTGAACTCTGGTCAGAAAGGCATGGTGAGAGTAATGTGATTATGAATTGTTCATTTAAAATATGAAAGAAGAAGGCTGGGAATATAGATCAGTTTGGTAGAGTGCTTGCCTTGCATGCACAAGGCCATGGGTCCGATCCCAAGCACCACAAAAAAAATATGAAAGAAAAAAGTTTCAAATCCAAAGTCTATGTCCCAAGGGTATAACCATCAGGTCACCTCGGTTTAGGACCAACCCATTAACTCAGCATTCCAACTTTTTCCTACCTATATTTACTTGAAAATTATTGATATTTTCATTGCTATCTTTTTAATTAAAACTGCCAGGTAAAACTAAACAATCTTAATTACACTTTTCCCATTTTGTAAACGAGTGGCATCCTAAGAGTAAAGGAAAATCTTTACATCTGTCTCTTCTGATAACTTCCAAATTGAAACATACACATCCATACATATGTGCACATACACATTCACAAATGTGTGCATGTATATTATCTGTATACATACATATATACTGTATGTGTGTGTATAATATATAATATATATGTGTGTAGTACATATGTGTTTTTGCAAAGCCCATTAAACTGTAAGAAATCTGAGGGCAAACTAAGACTTTTTCTTATTTATTTCAAAGTAATTTTTGCTTTTGCCTGATAATCTGTCAGGGTATTTTGTGGTTTTAGGCTAAAGAAAAAGAAGAGAGACTTTTAAGAAGGCAGATTAATAGAGAGAAACTTGAAGAAAAGCGAAAACAGAAAGCAGAAAAGACAAAGTCTTCCAAAGCCAAAAGTCAAGGTATAGTAGATGTTACTTTTTTTATTTTAAGCTTTCTTATGTACTCTCTTATTTTCTAATTGCTCAATTAATTGTGACATAATAATGTAAAATATATTCTCAAGTGTAGAAGATTTCCTTCCTTTTTAATGTGATGTGTTTAATTATTTTTCTTTTATTATATTTTATATGTAAATTAAACATTCCATAGGATACCAGTGGTTGCCCTCTGTGTGTTAGCAATTTATTTTCTAGTAATGGTAGATTGAATTAAAACTGGAAAATGGGTCATTGACACATAAGTAATCAAGTCTTTCTGCAGATAATAATGAGGTTAACCTATTCTCTATGTTAACTTTTTTTCTGTTTTTTTTTTTTTTTTCTTCTTCTTGGTGCTGTGATTAAACCCACCTTGTAAATGATGAGCACATGGTCTACCAATGAGCTATACCCATAGCTCCTTAAGTTAATGTTTATCTGGAATGTTGATTAAAACAAAATTGAATTCTGTTATGTTATTTCAGCACCATTTAAGAATATTAAAGTCATTTTACATTTTTGGAGTAATTTTAAACCTTAATGAAATAGAAATATAACACTGTTTATAAAATTCTTTTCTGAAATGTTTTATTGATTGCTTCTTCCCTAGGGAAAAGTCCTGCGGACTTAGAAGAATCATCAGCAAAGAGTTTGGAACCAAAAGCCCCCAGAATTAAAGAAGTCCTTAAAGAACGGAAAGTTTTAGAGAAAAAAGTAGCCTTAAGCAAAAAAAGAAGAAAGGATTCAAGGTGCGTATTTTTTCTGGCCATGTTCCATTCAAACACTTGCTTGGCATAGTTTCAGAAGAGAGACATTGAAAATGTAGTAAAGAGTTGTGCCTTGAAAGTGTATGTCACTGTATGTTTTGAAGTACCTTAAAGGTTCATTTTTGTCTTCAGGAGTGATTCTTTGTGTTAAGATCTATAATATTTCAAAGTAATGAATCTTTTGTGTATGTTTGTGTGATGCTGGGAATTGAACTCAAGGCCTCATGCATGCTAGGCGAATACTCTCCCACTGACATAAATCTCCAGCCCTTAGAGTAATGTATCTTAATCTTAAGTACTTTTACTCTAATCTCATAGAAGCTTTAAAGCTTCTCTCAAAAATAGTGTACATATGTAAACATACTATTATCCCTGGAGTTTGAGAGAGTTTATGGACACCATGACTATACTCTAGAAGTATCCATGTTCTGGGCATTTGGTAGCCACTTACTTACAATAATTGCACTCATTCAGTTCTTTTTACCATTGTCCATGCTTCTCCCCCTAACCCAAACCCTGAACCAGATTCTTTTTTTAGTTTTTATTTTTACTTTTTGGGGAGGTGGTGCTAGGGATCAAACTCAAGGCCTCATGCTTGTTAGATAAGTGCTCTACTACTAAGCTACATCTCAAGCTCTTTATTTTTTTTTTTATTTTGAGGCAGGGTCTTGCTGAGTTACCCAGGCTGGCCTCAAACTTTAGTTCTCCTGCCTTAGCTTCCCAAGTAGCTAAGATTATAGTCAGCCCCGCTCTGCCCAGCTATTTATTTTCTAATACTGCATTATAATTCTATAAGAATGAGAAAGCCAGAGAAACTTCTGAGAGTAGCCATAAGGACATGTGAGCCCTGGGCTACAATTCTGTTGCTCTATCAAGTCAGAATTATGTAACTTAATCATGGACTTGGAGCTAACTACATCAATAATTTGCAAAACTCGTGAGTCAGCTGTCAGATTTATTACTATATCTCATTCTACTCATCTAAATGAAAAAGAATGCTTTGTTGACTCAAAAGTTGGTAAGACTTCCGAAATGTAAATGTGGCCTATACATTATTTCTCTTTATGCAACAAATCAGGAATTTTTGTTTTAGCTGTACTTTTCTTTAGCACCAAGAGTAATTTCATGTCACATTTCAGATTGTGTTCTCTGTTGACTAAGAATAGGATTTAAATTAAAGTACAGCAAGTCCCATTTCTAGATCAAGTGTTTATAGTAAAGGAAAGCTTTTTTTCTTACCTTCCTGAGAAATTTTGACCTTAGATTCAAAGTTAATGTTTGACTTTTCTTCCCCCTTAGGAATGTTGAAGAGAATTCTAAAAAGAAACAGCAGTCTGAAGAAGATTCCAAAGAAACCCTCAAAACAAATGAGGTGTGTCTTTATAACACCCCATTTCAAGTGCTCTTTTGTTAGATGTAGATTATTTAGTCTTTTGTAGTAAATATTTGACTGTAATTTGATATTTTCCATGTTAAATTTTAAAATCCCTCACATTAAGCAGTCTTGAACCCTCATTCTATTATGGCCTGAATTCTTCATTTTGGTGAGTTGATTTATATGAACTTATATATAAGTAATAGCTATTCCTCTTCCTTCCCCTCACTATTTCTTATATTGGCAATAACAAAATTGCCAGTAATAATAATGAGAAAGAATAAAGAGGGAAGATAACTAAAATAACAATCCATTTTACTCTTTCATTCCTTATCACATGTACACATAATATTTTAGGGTAGAAGTAATCTGTTTTTCACATTTTAGTCATTTGATGTTACCTTGCAAACTTTGTAATTATTTAAGATTTCATTGTGGTATAATAAATGGATCCATCATAATTTATTTAAGCATTTTTTATATTTGAGCACTTAGGTTGTATCTGAGATTTGATCATTTTAAGTAGTAAAATTATATTTAGTGAATACATTTCTTCCCCTTTTTGGATTATTTTCTCAGGACAAACTTTGGCTTTCGTTGATCTTCTTTACTCAGCCATTTTTACAGTTCTTTAGCTGAAACATCTTAACATTTCCGGGGGAAATTATTTGTTCATAGACAATAAGTATTTTATATTTCTTTATCTAGAAATTAGAGGCATGTATAGAAGTACATCCTGATATTTTACTGGCATGTCTTTAAGTGTTTAATTTTATTTTGTGTATTTTGGGGGGGATTATAAAATTTCATTCACATTGTTTAAAGTTATTTATTGTACAATCAGATCAATAACAGACTCCTGTTCTTAGGGTCTTCCTATGTCTTTGTCCATGAATTAGTTAAAGTACATAAACCTTTATGTTGAAACATGCAGAGTTGTCATATTAAACTAACCCAGAGACACAAATGACTTTCTGAAGACAGGGCTTTGGCCCCATTATTTGAACAAAAATAATTATAGCTGGTATTAAGCAGGTCTTTATTGAAGTGGGTTTGGTCAACATCTACTGATTAATATTAATAATCTACTCAGTGCCAAGACATGGAGTAGGAAGGAAGGTTTAGATGTTATTATCTTTTAGTATCTGCCCCTAAATACATAAACATACATATGTTTGGTATTATTGCTATGAGTTAGCGTGTATATATAAAACTTCATAAGTAGAATATTGTACAAGTAATCTAAATTGAAGGGCTTTTCTCTAAATGATTTGGGTTTCTAAATATAAGAAACTTTTATTTCAGTGTAAAAGTGTTTAAAATATTTTCATCAGCATGCATTATATTTTTAGACTGAAAAGAAAATTGGAATATCATTCATTCAGTTCACATTTATTAATCACTATTGAGCATTAGTGAGTTCTAACAATTTAGAGTTGAAGAAGGCCTCCTAAGTGCATTGCAGATTTCAGGAGAAGTAACTAGTCTCTGCAAATCTGCCCACAGTGCAGTAGAGAAGAGCAAGACTCAGCAAAACCAAATAAATTCACTGCTAGCACAAGTACTCATTGCCTCAGTGTCCAGTTATTGAGTCATGCTGAGCTTAGGCTTCCTGATGCATAAACGAGATTAATAATACCTACCACAGGCTGTTTCAAGGATTAAATGAGGTATCACATATGTGCCAGCACTCAACATATTAATATAGTGTGCTCAGATATTAAATTTGAGTCTAAAGATTGGTTGTGGTACTTCTCACATTTTAACCTTTATTTTCTACAGCACTGTGAAAAGGAAAAGGCATCTTCTTCAAAGGAGCCGAAGCATGCTTACGCAAAAAGTGAACCAAGTAAACCTGCCCGAAGACTTTCAGAGTCTTTGCATTCAGCTGATGAAAACAAGAATGAATCTAAAATTGAAAGAGAACATAAAAGACGGACATCTACCCCTGTGGTAATGGAAGGAGCACCAGAAGAAACTGACACAAGAGATGGAAAAAGACAAGGAGAACGCTCAGAAATTGCCATGGAAGAATCCCAGAAACAGAAGAGCACACTTAAAAATGAAAAGCATTTGAAGAAAGATGATTCTGAAACACCACATTTGAAAAGTCTACCTAAGAAAGACATGAAATCCTCTAAGGAGAAGCCAGAAAAAGAGAAAACTCTGTCAGAAGAGAAGTCATCTACAAAACATAAATATAAAGGTGACAGTATGCATAAAACAAGTGATGAGACTGAACTTCACTCTTTGGAGAAAAGTTTAAAAGTAGAGGAAAATACTCAAAAGCAAAGTCAACAAATAAAGCTTTCTTCAGATGACAAAGCTGAACGAAAAAGTAAACATAGAAATGAAAGGAAATTATCAGTTTTAGGCAAAGATGGAAAGCCAGTTTCTGAATATATTATAAAAACAGATGAAAATGTACGGAAAGACAACAACAAAAAAGAGAGACACTTGTCCACCGAGAAAACTAAGGCAGAACACAAGTCAAGAAGATCAAGTGATTCTAAAATTCAGAAAGATTCTCTAGGTTCCAAGCAACATGGTATCACTTTACAGAGAAGAAGTGAAAGTTATTCAGAAGATAAGTGTGATACAGACACGACTAATTTAGATAGCAGTGTAAAACCAGAAGAGGTGGTTCACAAGGAGAGGCGAAGAACAAAGAATTTGTTGGAAGAGAAACTTGTGTTGAAGTCTAAATCAAAAGGTCAGGGCAAACAATTAAAAATTGCTGAAACAGAATTACAAGAAAACATCACAAAACAGATGACGACTCCAAAACCAGATAAGGAGAAGAACACAGAAGAAAATGACTCAGAAAAACAGCGTAAGTCTAAAGTTGAAGAAAAACCTGTAGAAGAAACTGGTGTTGAACCTGTATCAGAGAGTGCTGCTGCTTCTGCACACAGTTCACAAAGAGACCCTAGTCACCGAGCTAAGCTACCATTAGCAAAAGAGAAGCCTAAGGGGGAGAGGGACACAAGCTCCTCCAGACTTGACAGGAAGCTATCAGATGGGCACAAAAGCAAAAGCTTAAAGCATGGCAGCAAAGACATGAAAAAAAGAGAAGAAAATAAATCAGATGACAAGGATGGTAAAGAAGTTGACAGTAATCATGAAAAGGCCAGAGGAAATGGTTCAGTCCTGGAAAAGAAATTGAGTAGAAGGTTGTGTGAAAATCGAAGAGGAAGCTTATCACAAGAAATGACTAAAGGAGAAGAAAAATTAGCAGCAAACACACTGGGTACTCCTAGTAGTTCCTCCCTTCAGAGACCAAAAAAATGTGGTGACACCACATCAATCCCTGAGCAAGAGCCAATGGAAATTGATTCTGAGGCAGTTGTTGAAAATGTATCAGAAGTGTCTAAAACCCAGGACAGCAGCAATAGTAGTTCCCAACAAGACATTGACTCTGAAAATGGTACAAAACAAAAAACGACTACCACGGTTCTAAAGGATGAGTTAAGAACTTCCATAGTAGATTCAAAGCCAGCAGGTACAGCCTGCAAATCAGGGCGTGGAACAGGAGTTACTAGCAATTCTGAAAAGCATGCTGACCATAAAAGCACATTGACTAAGAAAATGCATATCCAAAGTGCTATATCCAAACCGAATCCTGGGGAGAAAGAGCTTACTCGAGGAACTCACGAAGTGAATGTGGACTCCAAAACAAGTCAGAAAATGTTCCCTAGTGTTCCATCAGAAAATGAGAGGCCACAAAAGAATTTGAAAAGCACAGCCAGACCCACCAAAGAATGTGTTGCTCAAGGAGATGCTGTTTTTGAACATTCCACAGATTTAGACTCCTCATTATCTTCAAGTTCAATGACTGTCAAGCCTCAAAAAGAATCTCTTATTTCAGCTGTAATTCCTGTAATTGACAGAGCTGGTTTAGAAGGTAGCATAGCCAGCACTTCCCTTGTGGATCGCTCTGATATCCCTAACCAAAGTTTGACTATTAGAAAATCAGAAGCCCCCAGGGTAGGTGATAGCAAAGAAGGTGGTAAAAGTTCCACTGTAGATACACCAGCAAAAGCAAATGTGGCCAGCAAAAGACACATTCCAGAAGGTTACCAGGCCACTTCGTTAGGCAGCAAACAAGGAAGAGTGAACACATCTCTTTCTAGCAAGTCATCAGACATGATTGTGGAAAATGAGAATCTCAGAAAAGAAAGTGGATTGATACACACAACCAAGCAAGAAAGTGGTTTAAGTACACAGCCCAGTTTAAAGCAGGCAGACAGAACTACAGTAGAAAATGGCAAGAAGGATGGCATTGCTGTCAGTCTTGTGGCAGACATGAGTACAGGAAAAGATGCTAAAACTGTGGAACTTAAGCATAATAGAGTCCCAGATGAAATTAAAACTCTACCAGTTGATGTTGAAAGGAGTGAAATCAGTGAGGTAGACACCAGTGCTGGGGGCAATGCTGCATCATCTGCTTTACAGCAGAGAAATGGAAAACCTGAGAGTGTGGCAGCTAGGACTAGAGGAGCAGAAAGGGCTTCGGTTGCCACTAGTACTGAGGAGAAGGACAAAGGCTTTACCTTAAATCCAGTAAAGGCTGGAGATGCCACCACCACTTCTTCAGAAGCGGGAGACTGTAGGATGGCTTTCCCCTGCACCAGCATTGAGGCAGATGAAGGTTTCATAGTAGATGCAGACCCCAGAAACAATCCACTCCTGGGCCAAGTAGAAGCCAGCGAATGCACAGTTTTTGCTGCAGCTGAAGAGGGTGGGGGTGTTGTCACAGAAGGATTTGCAGCAAGTGAAACTTTTCTCACAAGTACTAAGGAAGGAGAAAGTGGAGAGTGTTCTGTGGCTGAATCAGAAGACAGGGCAGCAGGTCCTGTGGCTGCTCATACAGTTCAAAGCGAAGCCAGCATGAACAGTGTTGTCACAGAGGAAAAAGATGATGCCGTAACCAGTGCAGGTTCCGAAGAAAAATGTGACGGTTCCTCAAGTAGAGACCCTGAAATAGTTGAAGGAACTGGTACTTTTATTAGTGAAATTGAAAGTGATGGAGCAGTTACAAGTGCCGGAACAGAAATAAGAATGGGATCTGTGAGCAGTGAAGAAATTGATGGGTCCCAGGGAAATAGGACAAGAATGGGTCCCAAGAAAGAAACAGAGGGCACCGTGACTTGTACAGGAGCAGAAGGCAGAAGTGATAACTTTGTTATCTGCTCAGTAACTGAGGCAGGGCCCCAGGAGGAGCGCATGGTTACAGGGGCAGATGTGGTCCTAGTAGATAATGACACACCCCCGGGAACAAGTGCCAACCAAGAAGGAGATGGTTCTGTGAATGATGGTGCTGAAGGTGAGAGTGCAGTTACCAGCACTGGCATAACTGAAGAAGATGGAGAAGGGCCAGCAAGCTGCATGGGCTCAGAAGACAGCAGTGAAGGCTGTGCTATAAGTTCTGAAACAGAAGAAAATGGGGAGGGTGCAATGGATAGCACAGTAGCTAAAGAAGTCACTAATGTACCATTAGTTGCTACTGGTCCCTGTGATGATGAAGGCATTGTGACCAGCACAGGCGCAAAAGAGGAGGATGATGAGGGGGAAGGCATTGTGACGAGTACTGGAAGAGGAAATGAAATCGGACATGCTTCAACTTGCACGGGAATAGGAGAAGAAAGTGAAGGGGTCTTGATTTGTGAAAGTGCAGAAGGGGACAGTCAGATTGGTCCTACGGTAGAGCATGTGGACGCTGAGGCTAGGGCAGGCATCATGAATGCAAATGAAAGTAACGTTGATAGCATGAGTGGTGCTGAAAAGGAAATCAAAGACACAGAGATCTGCTCCAGTGCTAAAGGGATTGTAGAAAGCAGTGTGACCAGTGCAGTTGCTGGAAAGGGTCAAGTGGTGCCAGTTCCAGAAGGTTGTGAGGATCCCATGACTAGTGCAACTTGTGATCAACTCCCCCGGAAGGAAAAGGTTGAAGATATCAATATTTCCACTGGCCTTGTGGGAGGCAGTCGTGATATTCTTATATCTGGGGTAGTCCCAGAATATGAAGTTGAACATACATCACCAAGTGAGAAAGAAGATGAGGGCATCATCACCTCTGTAGAAAATGAAGAATGTAATGGCCTCATGGCTAGTACAGCTGGTGACCATATTTCCAACCAAGGTAGTTTAGCTGGGGGTAAAAGTCCAGGCAAAGGCTTGATGATTTCCACCAGTACAACAAATGATTACACCCCTCAAGTGAGCACAATTGTAGACATGGGAGAAGGGCATTCAAGTGCCCAGAAAACTGAGGAAAATTTGGAAGGCACCAGAGTAAACTTGGAAGAATTTGAGGCCCCCATGCCCAGTGCAGTTTCTGGTGATGAGAGCCAACTCACAGCTAGGAATTGTGAAGAGAAAGATGAGTGTGCCATGATTTCTACAAGTATAAGGGAAGAGTTTGAAATGCCTATTTCTAGTGCAACCACCATCAAATGTGCAGAAAGTCAGCAGCCGGTTGCAGTAGTTGAAGAGGGAGCTAAAGGTCCAGTGTTGGTAAGCACTGAGGACTTTGAGTTTCCTATGCCCAGTGCTCCCACGGAAGTTGAATGTCCTCTTGCCTCAACCAGCAAGGAAGACAAAGATGAATGTGCTCTCATTTCCACCAGCATAGCAGAAGAATGCGAGGCCTCTATTTCTGGTGTAAGTGAAAATGCACGATCTGTTACAGATGGGAGTGCTATTATCTCAACAAGCTCTGTGGAAGACTGTGAAGGCCCAGTGTCGAGTGCCATCCCTCAGGAGAAAATCCGCCCCTTAATCACACCAGTGGAAGAGTCAAGTGATACTGCCATGATTTCCACAAGCACTTCTGAAGGGTGGGAGGCAGTCATGATTGGTGCTGTCCCCCCAGATGAAGACCAGGCCACCATTGCAAGAGTGGAAGACTCAGGTGATGCTGCCGTCATCTCCACCAGCACAGCGGAGTGTGTGCTGATGGTCACCAGCCTAGACAGACCCAAGGAGAGTCAGCTGGCTGCAAGCAAACCAGAAGGTAATGATGACCTGCCAGCTACAAAGGTAAGCAGGGGTGAGATCCCCATGCCAAGCCTCATTGCTGAGAATAACTGTCAGTGTCCTGGGCCATTCACAGGAGGCAAAGAAGCTGGCCCGCTATTGGCAGTGAGCACCCAGGAAGGGCACAATGGGCTGTCAATCTGTGAGCCTGCCAAGGAGCAAGACCAGCCAAAGACTATGGCTACAGAAGAGGAAGACAGACTTGACAAGGACTGCCCTGTTCAGGGCTCATTTTCAGCAAGAGGACAAAATGAGAGTACTTTGCACCTCATAAATGTAGAAGAGAAGAAGGTATTGTTGAGCTCCATTCAGAGAGAAGACAGAAGCCCAGAGACACAGACAGTGGGAGGCAGTAGCACTGCCAGCTGTTCTCCAGCAGAAAGGGGTGTGGAGAAAAGCGCCAATTCCTCCATCCATCCGAGAGGACCACAGCAGACGGCTGGAGACATCTCTGTCAGTATTTGCTCTTTGTCAGCAGTAAATACCGGTGCTAAAAAAGCTGATGACATGCTACCTGTCAAAGACACTGCCCCAGAGTATTCTTCTAATCCTCCCGACCAACAGGGGAGGAAGGACAACTTGAAAACTACCACCACTAAATGTATTACTGACCTAGGGTCAAAAATTGCTTCCTCCCACTCAGTGAGCCTTCCAGCTGCCTGGCACGTAGCTCAGTCATCAGCTCCAACATGTGAGAAGGACTTGACCACAAAGAGTGATCGAAATAGCAAGCGAGCTGTGGAAGCTTCTGCTGAGAAAACAGGACGTGGTAATGGCACAAGGAGGTCATTGCAAGGGGAAGGAAACTTCGAGGACACTGTTTCTGTTGAACCCAATGTGTGTGACATAGGTGAGAATATGTTTGTAATTGCATATTTTAGCATTTTACAAAGATGGTTGTATAACAGTTCACTTAAATCAGTTTTCCAAAAGATAGTTTTGGTTCCATTCCAAAAGAAGGATAATTCAATATATTTTTTCCTCATGTGAGAATGTTGCTAAATAATTCTCAGACCTGAAGGTTGAGCTTCTCTAAAAATATACTCAGGTTTAAAAATTTAAAACCACAGACCCATACCTCATGTTATCAGGAGAGAAGAGGCAGGAGGCTGAAGTATAGAAAGTCAGTTAACTGTGTTCTTTGCGTGATGACTGTTGCAAGCTGCTAATCCTCTATATCCAGATTTCTTTTTTGTTGTCGTTTTTACTTGGCAGTATTGGGGATTGAACTCATTCATGCTAGTAAAATGTTCTGCCACTGAGCAATACACCTTCAGCTCCCTATCTTCAGGTTTCTTGTCAATCAAAATGAAGAATGCCTTACCAGATCCCTCTGAGGTCCGTATGTTTTTACCACCCCCATTTTACAAATGAAGAAATATGGTCAGAGATTTAAACAATTTGTGTGGCACTTGGGGGTCCCTTAGGGGGGGGAAATGTGAACTTCTGAGCCTTTCTGTTGTGTAAAATGGAAATAGAAATAGTTATAATCTATAACAGTAATTATAGGTTTTGTAGTATGATTCAGTTATTGCCTACTCCTAATTAAGGGAGCACTTGTTTTTGGAAAGCCTGGGAATGGAACCCCAGGCTTTGCATATACCAGACAAGCACTCTTCCACCCAGCCCCTGTTATTTTTTAACTGATTTTGCTTTTCAAGTTTGTTTAGAATATGTTTGAAAGAGAAAGGAAACATGTTCCCTCTTGACAGATTTCAGAGAATGATGGTCTTGTAGAAATAGTTGATAACTTTCAGAGGTAATTTCTATGACATTCATCATACTATCCAGTTTCAGATACTTTATACAAAATACTACTTTCTAGGTTCTGGGCGTGCAAAGATAAATAGAGAATCTGGGAAGACAGCTACAAATTCAGCCATATATCATTACCAAGTTGTCAGTGACACTGAGATGACAAGTACATAGAATACGGTGAAGTTCTGAGAACTCAAAGAAAGCACATGGGCTAGACTTGAAGGCTCGGGGCATACTGACTTCTTTTTCACTCAGGCTGTATAAATTGTAGCATCCTAGACTTTTAAACTGGAACCAACCTTAGCTATCATCTAATGTAACCTCAGGAAACTGAAACCAGTAGGTTTAGTCCTATTCATTATAAGGACTCAGACAGGCGATATTAAGGGCTGAAATAAGTAACTTTAAAATTTTTCATTGAATTTAGCTTGGAGAAAATTGAATACTCTGGAAGTTTTTGACTCAGTCTCTGCTAGTCTGTTGTTCTGTCCTCCCCTCCCCCCACCCCCGAAGAGAAAAAGTAGAAGCACTTTTAGCAAGAAAAAGTCTGCAAACTCTTGGAGAAAGGTTTCTCTGGCAGTTTATGTGTGAGGCCGGAGAAGGAAACTGAAGAAACCACAGGCACAGAAGGACAGGGACAGAAAAGAAAGAGGCAAGACCCAGAGTCAAATTGAGTTTCCACCTGAGAAATTTTTCCTTGTTTTTTGTCTGCCTTGCAGGGTTTTTTTTTTTTTATGTTTTTATTAGTGCATTATATTTATATATGATAGCAGGATTCATTTGGACTTGATCATACATGCATGGAATGAAATTTACTTCATTCACTAGCACTTCCTCTTTCTGTCCCTCTCTCTGCTCTTCTCGCTCTTCTCGTTCCCCTTCCTCTAGTCCGCTGGTCTTTGTTTTTTGTTTTTTAATTGGTGCTTTATAGATAAACATAAAAGTAGAATCACTGTGATATATTCATATATGGACATATCAAAATTTAGTAAGTTTTATCTCACAGTTTCTTCCTTTTACCATCCTGTCTCTGTCTCCCCCTTAATCCCCTCAGTTTTTTAACTTTACCATCAGTTTTGCTGTGTCAGCATGATACAAGTAAAGTGAATCTATTCATAAATCCTACCTTCTTTATTGAGAAGTTTATAACGTGTGTCTGTGTGTGTGTAGAACAAACAATAAAGATGACTGCATAAAAGTACTGGGAAATGAGATGTCTCCACAAATAATATTTTTCATTTTTTCTGAGCAGCCATCTTACCATATAAGCAGGAAAGCTTTACTACCTCAAAATGAATAAATGACCCTGCCTTTCATCCAGATCCTTTTCATTCAACATATTCTTTTCTATTGCTTTGTACTTACTATAAAGTAAACCAGCAAAGTAAGGTCTGCCAGATAATATTGTTGTTTGTTTTTTATTTAGAATGTATTTTGCAATCAAATTCTTAAATTATTTTAATGGTTTGCATTTCATTAGATAATGAAGAGTCTCCACCAAAAGTTTTGGGAGGATCAGAACTGGCAATCAACTTGAAAACTGAGGTATGGCTGATAATTTGATTATCTTGAGCTGTTAGTGGTTATGTGCCATTTCATCATATATTCATGTGTGTGTATACATGTGTATATATACACATACATATCAAATATATACATGCCTAAGCAGCATATTGCTCCTATTCTTCCTGTATTTCTGACACTGAGTACCGTTATTGTCATATCCTATGGGGAAGGATGGCTAAGAATCTCAATAAATATTACCATCATTAAGTCCATTTTCTCAAGCTTGAAACCCAGGAAGGAGTCAGTTTCAGTTTCTGTCGACCACGTTTACTCCATTGCCAATTCTTACAAATTCCATTTCCAAATAGAACATGAACCATCTATTTTTATTTCTATAGCTATTGCCTTCATCTGAGCCACTGCCTCAGTAGCCACTCATTATGCTTCTACTCTAGCCCCTCCTCCAGTCTGTAATTCATGCAGACCCAAATTTAAAACTTAAAGAGTTAGCTACTGGGATTTGAACCCAGGGTGCTCTACAACTGAGCTACACCCTAGCCCTTTTTATTTTTTATTTTGAGACAAGGTCTCCCACGTTGCCAGGGCTAGTCTCAACCTTGAGATCTTCCTGCCTCAGCCTCCTGAGTAGCTGGGAATAAAGGTGTACATCACTATTTCCTGCGATGTGGGTTGTCTTAAAAAACAAATTAGTCAGGTGCCGTGGCACATGCCTATAATCTCAGCAGCTTGGGAGGCTGAGACAGGTGGATTGCGAGTTCAAAACCAGCCTCAGCAAAAGCAAAGTACTAAGCAACTCAGTGAGACCCTGCCCCTAACTATAAAATGCAGAATAGGGCTGGGGATGTGGCTCAGTGGTTGAATGCCTCTGAGTTCAATCCCTGGTACCAAAAAAGAAAAAAAACAAAAAATCAAATCCTATCGTTACTCTGCTTAAAATCCAGTGGCTTCACATCACACTTAGAACAAAATCTTTTTTCTTTTTTTCCCTAATTGTGGCCTGGATACCTTATACAATTTAGTCTCCATGCCCCATTCCAGTCTGATTCTGTGGCACCCTCCAACTCTATGACAAGAAAACAGTGAATGTAGGGGTTACCAGGGCAGAGGGAGCATAACCTACCCAAAAGAAACAGTGGGCCAGAGACAGAAGGGCTTACAAGAGGACATTTGAGTGGGAACTCTGAGAGTATAATAGATGCTCACCATAAGAGAAAGCAAAGGAAGAGCCTTCCAGGCAAAGGGAGTTTATGTTCTAGATTCAGAGGGGGAGCCTCTGGCCTCCCAGGCTCTCAGTGGCTTGGGGTGAGCTGTGGAGAGGTATAAACCTGATCAGGAAGGCTGAGTGTTGTGCTAAGTTGGAGCTTTACTTTTAAAGCAGTAGGAAAACCATCGATGGGTGAAAAATGAAATTAGATTGATTTTTCTTTCTTGCTTTGTTTGTAAAGGCTGAAATATTCATTTTTCAGTTTTATATGAACTTGAAAGTGGGTTTTTATATTGTTTAAAGATTCTGGGGTTTTGTTTGTTTTTTTGTTTTTGTTTTTGTTTTTTGTTTTTTATCTAATTCACTTGAGGCAAGTTTTACCTCCTTGTTGTAAAAACCTCAGTTAACTTATTTTTATGGTGCTTTGGATTTTTTAGACATTTGTGCCTTCAGGGAAAAAGAAACATCAGGACATTCTGGCAGCACCAGGAACTGTGTGTAGGGGTAAGCTCCTTTTAGCAGTTGTTCATATTGACTTTTCCTTACATATGTTTTTACTTTCATTGCATCTTAAAATCAATAGCTGATTCATAGTAAAACTCTGACAGGCTATGTGAATTTGCTTATCATTTTTTAAAACAGTCTAGAGGCAGTCTTTACTCCCCTACCCCCTGCTTCGGTACTGGGACTTGAACCAGTGGTGCTTTACCACTAAGGCACATCCGTAACCCTTTTTATTTTTCATTTTGAAATAGGATCTTGCTAAGCTGCCAAAGCTGGCTTTAAACTTGTTGATTCTACTTCCTCTTCCTCCTGAGTACCTGGTTGTATAGGCATGTGCCATCACACCAGGTCTTACTGTTTCACTTTTAATATATGCTTTTGTTTTTCTTTAGATATCAATCAGTTTTATTTAAAGTAATTGCTTATATCTCATGTCTCCAAATAATGGTGACATCAGTCAGTCCTGGAAGACCACATGAAGACTTGGTATATCATTAATGCTGAAGATGTCTAATCCAAAATTTGGACAGACACATTAGTTAAAATGTATATAGATGTTTCATAGTTCAGATAATTAACATCTCTTATTAATCATCGAGAAGATAACATTTTTGAATTCTGAAATCCTTTGTTCCCACAGTTATATTTCTGACTGCTTTTCTGTGTTTAGTTACAATTCAGTAAGAGATGTATTTACGTAAAAGGAAGTTGTTTAAAAGAAAAATGTGTGTTCTGTCATTGTTGAGTAGAAACAGCAGACCTTATACTTCAAATCTCCAAATATAAACAGACCATTGCCATTTGAAGGGATAGGATCTAACTTGTCATTTGATGCCATTATTTTTAAATGAACCAGTGTTATTCTGCAGCTTAACAGTTGCATTAAGTCTCCACCTTTTTCCTAAGTTTCAGATCACCAAGATAGTTAAATCACTGTAGTGACTTAAAGGACCATTGCCATCATTACAAAAAGGCAGGCAACATTAATTTCCACTGTTTTTCTAGTACTAGAAAATAATTTGTCAAAGTTTTATAATTCATGAAGGCCATTTTACGATCTTAATTACCCTGAAAATCTTTAAATTTGTTTCTCTGTAATTCAGAAACTATTTTTCTTATGTCTCATTTTTGTTTTTGAACAGCTGAACTACCGAAGGAGCCTACATTGATGAATGAATCCCTAAATGTAAGTAACTAATGGTTTTGATTTTAATGGTGGTAGTTATTCCATTTTGTTTGAGAGTGAGGAATAGATACCAAGTGGAGGGGTTGTCTGTGCATTTTTTGAGGACTTAGGAGGCCATTTGGTAACATGCTTACCACTAAAGTTCAACCTACTGACAGCTGCTTTTTACTTTCTTTTCCCTGTTCACCTATAGCCACTGATAAAGAAATCTGAACTTACTGGTTTTTAAAATTATAGTGGAATGAAAATTGTATCACAATGTCTTAATTCATCCTGGTGCTATAGACAAACAGTTTTTAGTTTGAGAATTAAAGTTCACTTTATGATTTTAGAAAGCTTGTCTGAAGGTACTAAACCATAATTGCCATATATACATATTTTTTCCCAGATGTGGCTCATAATCCCCTTTCATTCTTAAAAGAGTGTCATTTGTTGTTTTCATTTTTTGCCTTAACATATTTATAGAAAACCTTATTATCATTCCAGAGGTGAGCATTTTCTAAAACACTAGTAAATTGTTGATAGCCACCTTCTTCCCAAGGCTCTTAGAGGAGCTGGGAGAGCTTTACTTACCGTCAGTCCTCATAGGATCATAACATGTTCCTGTTCTGTGACTGAACATTCAGACGCAATGTGCTGAAAAGGAAAGGAAGGGCAGACAGAAAAGCCCCACTTAGCACACTTTAGGTTTGCCCTCCAAGAGTTACAGAGATTCTAAATGAGGCTGAAACCCACAGAACTCGCCAGTGTGTGCTCCCTCCTGTGTCGTCCATCCCCCATGACCTAGCAACCATCCTGTCCCCAGGTGAGCAAAACTTCTACACAGGCACAAAATTCTGTAGCTACAACTTGGAATATTGTAGGATATTTTGAGACCTTCCTCTCAGTTTAAAATAAATAAAGTGGTATTGGCATGATTTACCTAGACAAATAATTATGAAAAAATCCTTCAGAGTTTTTAAATAAAGAAAAAAAGAATACCTTGAGAGTTCTTTGGAAGAGAAGGGAATTCAGAAAATGTTTTATTTTTTACTCTTTTGCCAAAGCCATTTTAAGGATAGGAGAATAAACACTGAGAGATGAGAGCTTTTAAATTGAAACAGTTTAGGAATAAATTAAAAAGAACATATATTCCATCCAGTTCCTTTTGTTTTTTGCACAAACAGCCAGATTATTTAAATATCCCCCACACCCACCTTTTTTTTTTTTCTTGTTTTTAAGCTTTTACTGAGACTATCCATAAGTAACCATTTATATTGTATATTTAGGTTGAAAATTCAGGATCAAGAGCAAATGAAGAAGTTCAAAATGAATCCTACATAAAAGCAGGTGAGTTCATGAATTTCACAGTTGTCATCCCAACCCCTCCCTTACCCTGAGTACTAAGGATTGAACCCACTGAGCTACATATCTGGCTCTTCTTTTTGGCGGGGGGACGGGGGGGGGGGGGGGCCCGGGGGGGCGGGGGGACAGGGTCTTGTTGAATTGCTCAAGCTGACCTCAAACTTAAAATCCTCCTGCCTCTGCCTCCTGTAGTTGTGATTATAGA
This sequence comes from Spermophilus citellus, assembly GCF_964194105.1. NCBI lineage: Eukaryota > Metazoa > Chordata > Mammalia > Rodentia > Sciuridae > Spermophilus > Spermophilus citellus. The sequence continues at coordinate 9,196,224 of NC_138189.1, read as the reverse complement.
CATATGCCGTTATATCCAGCTTATCGTGGTCATTTTCAAATTAATTATATTTACCAGTTTTTGAGAGCCTTCTATGTGACAGGCTCTGTAATAGTTACTTCACTAATTTTCTCACTGAAATTTATAATCATTTGAAGTGAATGTTAAGCATTGCATATATCATTGAGTAAACTAAGGCTTGTTGACTTGTTCAAAGCCACACAGCTTAGAAGTGTGGTATCTTGCCTTAAATAGCTACTTGAATTTTGCCAGTAATCTCACAATGGACTCAAGGTACAAAATGCATAGTCCCCTCTGGTTGTACCATAGAAATCTAGAAGTTTTGTGCTATATAATCAACAGAACATTTGTTAACTTCTAATAGGTAGTCTCAAATGTAGTAGCCGATCAAGGACATCACATTTATGTGGGTCTTCTCCCAGAGGTCTCATTGCAGACAATGTGTAGAGGCCCCAACTCCAGAGAGATTATTTTCTTCTCAACCACAAGATAGAATTTTATTGGTTCTCCATTCTGAGAATGGGGAACAAGGAAGGGTCTGTTCATCATACACAAATTTTATAGCATATCATTTAAAACAAAAATAATGCAGTGATAGTTATAAGCAACTTTATGTCCAGAGCCTAGTTTAATCAATGTTAACATTTAGCATATTTGATTTCCACATCTCTTAAAAATGTTACAAATGTAGTAAAATCCCCTTACCACCCCTTCCCAGTTACAGTGTCTTTCCCTGTTATCCCACTCTAACAGGAAGCACTATTTGCATTTAAAGAATTTCTAGTTTCATAAACAATATGCAGCATATGTTGCCTTGTTTAGTTGAATGGTAATGTATTATATAAACCATCTCCATGTTATTTACTCACTTGGCAATATGTTCTGAGATTTTTTTCCTGTTTACTTGTGTAACACTAGTTATTTTAATTGCTAGTTACTATTCCATTGTGGGCAGCATATGCCATTGTTATTTATTGCTTCTTTTGCTGGTAGCATTTAGTTTCTCTGTTATTTTTCTAAATACAGAGAATGCTGCTTTGCTTACTGTTGGGCCTGATCCCCAGAATATATGCAGTGCACCTCTGTCTCTAGCATGGTACTATTCTCTTATAGGCAGCTCTCTAGTGTACTGAGTATGCTAAATTGTGTCCAGGTTGTGTACTGATATTACGCTGCTGCAACACAAACTGAAAGGAAAAGGCCTTGACATTGACTATGTTAAAATTCAGTGTTGTGACCCTGGACATGTTACTTCCCTCCTTGAGCCCAGTTTACTGATGTCTAACAATGGCAGAAATTGGAACTTACCTGACACCATCAAAAATTATATGTGAACTATAGCAGTGCTACATAACATTACTGTTACTCTGTAAAATTTCCAAGTCAGTTTTTTCCCCACCCTATCCCCCACATATACCCCTAAAATAAGTGTTAGAATGAAAAATATATAAGAATTTAACATATTTTCTTCATTGTTGTATTTATCACTCAGGGATATCCAGTGGCGGGAAAGATAACACAGAAGCAAACTCTAAAGAGGTATGTTTTCATAATAAACTCAAGCATCTCATGTTTTAAATGTAATATTTTCATCTGTACATAAAGAAAAGTGTTAGAAAGGTTTTAATTATTTATAATATTAAATGGATGTAATACAAGTTATGCATATCACTTGTATCTGTGTGCTGTTAAAATGTTTAGGTAATTTCACAGGTCTCAGGATTATTTGGACACATCCATGTTATATAGTCAAAATCTGTCTTCATATGCTGTCTTTCATCAACCACAAGAAGCCCATTTTTAATGGGCCACTAAGAAAGTAGGAAAACTGTCAATTAAATTATGATCTGCCATTGATGTAAGAGATAGCTTATCTTCATAAATGATAAAATAAGAAAATTTTAAAAATTTATTTTAGAATTGTTGAATAATGTAGTATGTTACCACAGCCATATTTGAATGTTCTATATGGATTTATATTCAAAACCAGAAAGACTGAAGATTAGAAAATTAGTGTAATTCAAGTCTAGATGCCAAAAATGTTATTTGAGGTTCTTTTCTTAAAATTAATATAGAAATTTATTCCAAAGGATAGAATGGTAATATTATATGTCCCCATGTCAGTTGATTTGGTCAAGATGCTATTGCCTTTAATATAATCATTCTTAATTCCAGGTCGAAGAGGAAGAAAGGCATATTCCTAAAAGAAAAAGAAAGAAGCATTATGCTTCCTCAGAAGATGAACTGGGTATTTAGAATATATATACATATATATATATTCCTCTTTTAGACATCTTTAAAAAAATCACATTATTTGGCAGTCAAAAGAGTTAAGCCAATAACAGAATCCTTGAGAGTATCAGCTATTTACTTCACAACTCTGGAGGCTAATGGTGTCTTTACACTGCCAGGATCTCTACAGGCTGGTGAAGCACTTTAGCTCCTCTGCTTCAGACTGTTGATTTTTTCATTTCCATAACAGTGCCATCAGCTGGAACTTCCTGCAGTGACGGAAATGTTCCATGCTTACTTTGTCAGTATAGGAGCTACTAGTCACATGTAGCTGTTCAGCACATCATTGTGATCAGTGTGAATAAAAGAATGAATTTTTAATTTTAAATTTTAGTAGCTACATGTGACTAACTTTTTTGGCCAGTATAGGGACCTTTCTACTCAAATACCTGCCACAAAGTAGAAATTCAATAAATACTTATTCAGTGACTATAAGAAAAAATGATAATTAAGTGCTTTTTTAGCTATTTTATAGTGATTTATTCAGTTCATATTCAGGTACTATCTGTACATTTCCCATTTTTCATAGTAATTCAGTGAGTTAGGTATTGTTGCCGTTTAATAAAAGAAGAAATTAAGGTTCTGAGAATCTAACTTTACTTCTACCAACCAAATCCAATTCCAGAGCCCAACCACTAAGCTGTGCCTCTTAGGTGGTAACTCATCCAGGAAATTAAAGTTAAGGTATCTCTGGGAACTGTGTGTGCACTTAACCCTCTCCATAGAACTGCTGCTTTGTTGATACCTTGTGAGCATTTAGGAATTTTTTATGTTATGCTTTATTTATTTATTTATTTATTTATTTTACTTTGCCAGGGCCAAAGGCCAATGCTTGATGCTGAAATCACATGACATTGTAAATACATTCAGAATAATTTTTTACTTCATTGTGTCCCAAGCCTAAAAAAGAACTTTCGAACTGACTTAAAATAGAACTGTGCATGTCATTTTTCATTTAGCTTTTATTCCTTTGTGATTCTGTCTAAACTGATTTACAGATGATAATTCAGATGTCCTGGATTCCAGAATAGAAACAGCACAGAGACAGTGCTCTGGAGCGGAACCACAAGACACAAAGGTATTTTTTCTACATATTAATTTTAAGTTAGGGATAGCCTAATTAAATCACTGTGAATACTTATGGTAGTATTGTTTCATTCTTGCATCCCTTTTACTTTATGTATACCTAACAATAATCCCCCACCAAAAAAAAGAGCAGATGTTATACTTTATAATTCTTAAATTGCAAGATTATGTTAATGTCAAAGTTCAGAATAATGGTTGTTTGGGGTTTTGCTCAGTAATATTATTGATTTCTTAAGGCTTCCAGGTGCTTTCATTGCAGATGTACCAAAATATTGAAATACAGTGATGTGTATTACTTTAAATGTTAATATTATACCTTCCCTTTGCTTACCTCCTGCCCCTAAAATATAGGGATTTCCCCAAGGTCAGCTTCCTTACCGCCTTTTCCTAGGGTCCTGTTTTTCTCTTATGACTCAAGAGAAGTTCACAAATTTTTATTTCTGCTCCTGCCCAGATTTCCCCTCTTCCTGCTAGACACAATATCTTTATTTAGGGTATTTTTCCATTTCTGAGACTTGTTACTCTGAAACTTTATATTGTGTATTCAGACTAGCTCCATCTCCTCCTCTCTTTCCTCTCTCTTTCTCTATTTTCTTCCACCTTGTTACAAAAGTATTTAAGTCAGATCACTATTAAATACTTACCAACTAAAAAAGGAAAATGTCCTATTCTCATAAATCCTGGTGAATTATAGTCAAAGGAATAAACAACTTTTAATCCATTCCTTACTGCCCTTTCCAGAACAGGAATTGTGAGATAATACTTCTAAATTTGAAGAGATGCAGATTGAAAGGGTATCTCTTTATTTTTCCTTCAGTTTCACGTATGTTTTTTAATTTTAAATTTAAGCAAAATAAGTCAGCTTGTCTCATCAAAAATTGTGTACACAGATAATATTTTCAGTATTAGAATGTTTTCTTACATGGAAAGCTGTCTGTAATAGCATTTATTTCATATCACATTTAGTGTTAATAGTAATTTTTATATACTAGGTTGGGAGTGATTTTATCATTCCTGTTATAGCTTTCCACATAATCAGAATGTATCTCTTTATAAAAGGAATAACATCATTACTCTAAAATGTGTATGCCAAGACTAAAAGAAGACTGAAATTGAATATGTGAAAAAAATGTAGGCATTGGAGAAGTCATAATAGGGAATAAAGGTGAGTTGTTTGCATGTCCTCAGGATCTGATTAAGTGCCTAAGGGGCCAGAGGTTGGGTCTTAAAAGGACCACCTCAAGGACTGAAATGCAGTTCATTCAATGGTTTGAAAATTTCTGGGCAGAACTTCTTCAACCCAGGACATAAAAATACTGTAGGTGTTCTTGCTACACTGAAAGCAGGAATCCCCCAAATTCCTGCTTGCTCCAACCCCCAGCATACAAACTCACTTTTTTTTTTTTTTTTTTTTTTTTTTTTTGGTGTTGGGGATTGAACCCAGGGCTTTGTGCATGTGAGGCAAGCAGTCTACCAACTAATCTATATCCCCAGCCCACAAACTCACTCTTCCCCATCCCTGCTCTCTTGCTTAAAGAAATTCTAGACTGAAAATCATAATGTGCCTTAGTCAGTGTTTATAAGATCAGAGAAAATAATTTGCTGTCTGTAATAGCATTTATTTCATATCACATTTAGTGTAAATAGTAAAGTTCTGGCTTTCCCTAGGGACTGATATTCCTTTCTCTAAACTATATCCTTCCAAGGAGGGTGTAGAATGAACCATTGAGGTGTATGATAAAATGGTAGAACCACTATTTATATCAGCCTTTTATTCAAAAACAAACAAATCTCTAATAATATTTATTGTACAGATTGGACCTGATGTCCTCACTGGCAGCAACATTATCTCTGATATTACATGTCAGTCATGCACCATAATTGCATGTCTTGGTCCTGGCAATGTACTACTTTCAAGGTACCATAAGGAAAGTGGGAGCTCCATAATACAAAGGACTTGAGAATAATTTCTTCAGTTCTTTATTCACTTTCAACATTTTATGATTGAATAGTTTACAGATGCTCAGTTGAAGGAATTTGCAGAGTCTGTTAAATTAGTTTTAATTGAGGGGCTGAGGTTGTGTCTCAGTGGTAGAGTGCTCACCTAGCATGCATGCAGCACTTGGTTCCATCCTCAGCGCCACATTAAAAAAAAAGATATTGTGTCCACCTTAAAAAAAAATTAGTTTTAATTGAACCGACCATTCCAAAATAGACACAGAATGAAGATTTCTGCAAGACAAACCATAAGACAAAAATAACATTTATAATGCAGGTACAAATACATAAGAGAAATGGCTGAACTGTATTAAAAGTAATTGAGGGCCAGGGGCAAACCTCAAGGGTAGAGTCTTTGCCTGGTATGTGTGAGGCCCTGAGTTTGAGTCCCAAAAGTAAATAATAATAATAATAATAATAAATAGAAATGAGGATTTATAATTATTTATAAGGACTATTAAATAAAATTAAGGCTTTAGTTTTTAAATTTATCCTGATCTCATCCTATTTTATATAGTTTTGTTTGCATACTATATTTGTTTTATTTGAATGAAACACTTTGGTATTTCATGCTCAAAACCTTTTGTGGTTAAGGGTATATCATTTAATCATTGAGAGATCACTGTTCTACGTTAGCACCTTGAAATACTCAGAAATCCCTTTGGCACCTTACAATTTGTCCCTTCCCCACAATCCTTTCCTCCACCACTTCACAAAGAAAAAAAGCTGTTGCCAATTTCTATGTGTTCTTTCTTTGTAGTTTCTCTCAAAGGAAAGAGAACAGCATTTTCCATTCTGCAGGGGAAAAGAAGTACAACCTTGCTATTTTATGGTTGAGCCTGATCTCATGCTTTTCTGCCTTCAGAATCTATTTCTTTTTTAATAATCTCACTAGCATCAATAATAGTTGCTTTTTAAAAGCCATTTTCCAACTAATTGTCCTAAAAAACATCAAGGAAATTATTTTTTAAATAGAAAGGAAAACTTTGGAAAGGGTGAGTGGAGGCAGAGTTGTTTGAAGATGAATCCTCTTGTTTAACTTCTCTATAGGAAGAAAACTCTGGAGACTTGGAGGAATTATCCAGAACAAGTTTCAAGACAAACAGCAGTGCGTCAAGGGCCGTGGAAGAAAAAGGTGAGTTATAACATATACTGGGATAAATTAAGAGATTAAGACTCCAAAGCAACCGGCATCTTCTCACTGAGCTTTGCCCCTCAAAATGTCTATTTTTCTCATTTGCTTTCTCTGTGTAATACCGTACCTCATGCTTAAGGTTAATAAGGTTGGGAATTATTTTTTTAAATTGATCCTGCTCTACTCAAAGTGTGATGCTTTGCTCTTAACCAAACTCAGGCTTATTGATTTTGATAGTGGAAGCATGTAAATGAAGTGTGTGTGCGTGCAGCCACAACAGTGCAGGTCCCCTGGGTGAGTACCCCTGTGGGCATTGGTAAAGGCTGACTCTTATACTGAGCCCTGCCTTTTCTGCAGATGAACTTAGCAGCAGTGAGGCTACTAGTGAAAAGACAGAGCAGAATGAAGATGATAGCATCAAATCACAGGAGGTGAGAAATGCTTTTCATGTTTATTTGCTCAGAATTGTTTAAGTACTAAAACCAGATTGAATGTGCAGAATAGTGTTACCAAGGGTTTTTCCTAAGTATTTTTGAAAGAGCTTTACTTTTTTAGTGCAGTGAGATACCATTACATAGCATGCATTTTATCAGTGTCATTATGATTAATTTTGTTCATCTTTGTTTCATCAGAACATTTTTGTAAGACCTACTTTTGTCATGGTCAGATAGGGCCAGTCCAGCACTACATCAGTGGCAATGAAAAGTTTCTGGTCCTGAAGCTTAGCACTACCAGGCCAGGTGACAGGGCAGCAGCAGGAGGTTTCCAAATCCATGGAATCCAGCCAGGTGGAAATGGGAACAGCATCAGGGTGGGCCAAGGGGGACCCAGTTTCATGAGGCAATGTCCTGGGAGGATACAGGAGCAGACAGACCACATCAGCCCTATCTTCTATATAGGCCCATCAGGTTTCAGGGAGCCTATGAGACCGAACTCCTTAAGCCCAGGACACAGTCTGTACACTAGCCAGGTCTAGATAACCATTGCTGACTTTGCTCATTTTTAATGGTTCCTTTTGTTTTTTCATACTTTCGTATAAGAAATTCAGTGGACCCCTTTCTTTTTTATATGAAATAAAATTTGTTCACAAGTAACTTGAACTAAACCACAATTCAAATGGGATTTATATAGTTTTTACAGAAGAGGTGACACCAGCACTTATCTCCATTACCTCATCCTCTCAACATCCTCACCTCTCTCTGGATCCCAAGGCAGTTAGCAGAATCCAGTGAGGGAATTACAGTGAGAGAAATAAACACTACACCCAACACATCTCTTTCACATCACAAAGTTGAAATTTAAACACTCTTAGGAGGGAACTGTAAGTCTCAGGTTGAGAAAACAAACTGTATAATAGAGGATAAAATTGTTCTTTTGTTGCTGTTTTGTTTTGTTTTAATTCTCCCTTAGGAAGATCAGCCGATAATTATTAAAAGGAAAAGAGGAAGACCTCGTAAATACCCTGTAGAAACAGCATTAAAAACAAGTAGGTATTTGGAGTGTTTTAAGTTCATACACAGGTGAATTCTTAAACACATCTGTTAAATGGTTATTTTTGGTTTTTGTTTTGTTTTCTTTAGAAGACGACTCCAAAACAGATACTGGCATTGCCACTGTAAGTACCTACAAAACATAAAAACAAACTTTTCAAGGCTCTTGGCCTTGAATGGGCACACTTCAATATCTAGTATTTTGAACTACTTTTTTTTTTTTTTTTTAAGTATTTGAAAAGCTTTAAAAGATTTTCTTAAACATGGGCAACCATTTAAATGTTTGGGCTAGTAGCAGAGTCATATAAATGGGGTTTTATTAGCTGTTCTTTGGTTTTATTCCTTCCTCCCTAAAGAGTTTGGTCATGTGAAAATTATATATTGGAACTTAGCTTCTTATGGTTACCCTTAGCTAAAATATAGAAATTTGCTGTTTTATGATTTTGAGATGGTAACTTTTTATGAAGATCTCTGACATGTCTTGCCATCTTACTGCTTTCTGTGGAATTATTTTTATACTAAAATGTATACTGGTTCCAGTGCAGAAGAATTCTCAGCAATAGTTTATCTTTTTGAATTTTTTTTTATCTTTGACCCTAAAGTGTATGCACACTGAAATCATGGTGTCAAGATCTCACTGTATGCAGTTTAGTGACAGCACTATTAGGAGGATAGACACATGGCCACTGACCTAACATGAACACTTGGAATGCCCAGCTCAGCTTTACCACTTATCATACCAGACCTGTGATTCACACCAGTCAGGGGACCCTCTGGAAATGCAGTTCCTTGGCTGTAAAGTGATGCAATGATACCTGCAATACTTCTCATAGAATTATAATAAGATGAAAAGAAACCAGAGAACCAATGTGAATGTATTTACCAACATGGAAAATGAATTGCTGACTCTAGGAAATATTAACCACAGTGGCCACTGTGGTTTCACGCAGTACCCATTCTTCAGCTTGCAGCAGGGTGGCTGGGGAAAGGACTGGTTGCCAAGACTGTTTGGAAGCATGGGCATCTAGCTGCAGAAAATGGGTCCCAAACATTCTATCTGTGTAATAAGTAGAAGTTTAAATCTTCTTTTCATTATAAATTGCCTTTCTATGTGATAAACTCCTGGTTTCGGTTTTTTGTTCATTTAAACTTAGGTAGAACAATCTCCACCTAGCAGCAAACTGAAAGTGATACAAACAGGTATGTACCTGGAGCACCTAGCTCTGTGTATGCTGCAAGGAATTGGTATGCTTTCAGTTCTTTCACAGAAAAATTTTTTTAACTCTTTTTTTTTAATTTTTTTTATTTATTTATTTTTTTTAGGTGTAGATGGACACAATACAATGTCTTTATTTTTATGTGGTCCTGAGAATCGAACCCGGGTCCCGCCCATGCTAGGAGAGCACTCTACCACTGAGCCACAATCCCAGCCCCTCTTTCACAGAAAGTTTCAAACTGATTTCCTAAGTAAATGTTTTTCCCTTGGTGAGCAGGAAGGCTAGCTTTTGGAAAAGACTTTAGACTTTCGTTCTGTTCATCAGTAAAATGAGTGGGCTGCTTAGTAAAAATAATTGTTCGTATAGCATGAGAGAATATACTTATGGTCTATTTCTTTGATCTGAATCTTTCTGTGTTAAGAACCCTGGAGGGCCATCCTAGAGGAAGGTAAAAGCAATTGAAGGCAAAACACTGGAGGCACTGCATCCACAGGAAGAGCCTGTACTGCAGGATCCTACCAGATGTGTTGGATTTGTATAGGGAAGAAATAGATCAGCTGCCTGGGATTGGGCAGTTACCAGAAAGGCACACATTCAGCTCAAGAGCCTGCTGATCTCAGAGGAATCATAATTTTGAAGCAGCCTGTTCAATTTCCAGAGCCCAGGACACAAGAGATAAAATGTTAGAAATATTTTTGCCCTCATTCCAAGAAGAAAAAATGTTCCAAAATCTTGACAATCTTTAGCTCCACACGGTAGAATAAGGAGAGCATTCCTTACTGTTTACATTCCTTACTGCTGCATACATTTTCCAGATTCTTTAAAATGAGTATACGTTGATTTCATGGTTTAAAATTTTGTATTTTTATGCAAGAAGAGCCACTGGTGGGCTCTAAAGCATTGACATAAGCAAAAAGGATAAGAGGGACAGCTATTTTATATCAGCTAATTTAGGAACGTATATATTCTGATCAGCAAGATAAAGTATAATACCTGTATAAAATGTTTTTCCACATTCAACTGTGTGTGAGCTTGTGTAATACTTCAATTTTTCTTGTCTCTTGGTAAGTTAAGGTTCATTTCTTCCTCCTGTATGCTTGGCAAGCATAATAGCACTGACCTGCATCCCCAGCTCTTTTTATTTCAAGACATCGTCTCATTAAATTTCCTATACTGGCCTCAAACTTGTGATCCTCCTGCCTAAGCCTCCTGAGTATCTGGAATAACAAGCATGTATCACCACACCCAGCTATGCTTGGTTTTTAACCAATTTTAATTTATAAATAATATAATATTTTAAATCCATACAAAAAATCTTCATAACTTGAACGTTCTTTAAAGACTCCAACTTAAGCTTTGTGAGGTTGTTATTTGACAGTAGTTTTCTGAATCTGGGTAGTAATGACCAAATTAAAACAGACTTCTTTGTTGGTCTTGTTATCAGATTAACTTTTTCTCTTCTTTGTAATATAATATATTGAACTTTCAGAGAAAGGCAATTAATACAGTCTTCATAACTACTAAGTACCTTTGAGTTTTTGTCATCTAAAAACATGCCTTATTTGTAGCTTCAAAGCATGTACATGAGCTAATCTTCATTTTTCTTACCAAAGTACATTCTCAGAAAATCATAACATCTACCAAAAACAAATGCATCATGAATAGGCATACACAACCTACAAAAAGGCTTGTAATGCATAACTTTTTTATTGCTGTGATATATTAAACTTTTCCAACTATCACTCTGCTTATTAGTTGTATGACTCTGAACAAATTATGGAAATCAAATTACACAAGCTTTATTTTTCCAAACTTTATATCAGGATTGTAATTTACAGAGTTACATTGAAATTTAAAAGATGCACAGGTTTGGGGCTGGAGTTGTGGCTCAGTGGTAGAGCGCTCGCCTAGCATGCATGAGTCACTGGGTTCCATCCTCAGCACCACATAAATGTAAAATAAAGATATTGTGTCCACCTAAAACTTAAGAATAAACATTAAAAAAAAAAAAAAGATGCACAAGCTTAACATCCTTAATCAGAAATCTGAAATGCTCCAAAATTCAAAAGTTTTCAAGTGCTGGCATGACATTATAAGTGGACAATTCTACACCTAATTTCACATGACAGATCACAATCAAAACACAGGTGCACTAAAAATGCTGCATAAAATTACCTTTAGAAGGAGAAAGAGTGTGAAAACTTACCTTAAAGAAATACCAGTAAAGCTGCCAGCTAGCTTCTTATATACACCTGATGTTATCACTTTTAAAAACCCACACACAGGGGCTGGGGATGTGGCTCAAGCGATAGCATGCTCGCCTGGCATGCGTGCAGCCCAGGTTCGATCCTCAGCACCACATACAAACAAAGATGTTGTGTCCGCCGAGAACTAAAATAAATAAATATTAAAAATTTCTCTCTCTCTCTCATCTCTCTCTCTTTAAAAAAATAAATAAATAAAAACCCACACACAAGCATAGTTGTGTCTATCAATATGGCCTTCACAAATAAAATTGTCTTCCCCAGTTATAATAAATAATATTTTGAGAAATTTGTGCATTAAGATGGCATTTCTTTTAGGAATTCATCCTCAAATTACAATGCTTCTTTTTGTTCTCTGTTGTCATTTTTATATTATGCTATTTGAAGAAACATGAAATTCTATACTTTTTGGATATACGTATGTATAAGGTATATTTGAAATATAAATGAATTTCATGTTTAGACTTGGGTCCTATCCCCAAGATATCTCATTATGTATATGCAAATATTCCAAAATCTGAAATCTGAAAACACTTCTAGTTCTAAGCATTTCAGATAAGGAACGCCTATCCTGTATGTGATCCTGGATTGCATGCATTTCCTGGTGTGTCTTAGGGGTTCCCTATACACCTTTTTTTCCTGCCTTTCTGGGTTCAGAGCATATGAGTTTACTGTAAGGAACCATAAAGATAGTCTAACCCAACTCCAATCTTACATATGAAAACATTGAGGCTCATAAATTGTAAATAATTGGCTACGATCACAACTTATAGGTTGCAAATCTGAAATGAAAACTTTGCTTTCCTAACTTACATTCTGACATGCTTTCTGCTAGGTGTTCTGATGCTTTGTCTAACTGATATAAAATAATGATAAATTGTATAACAGTGCATTAAATAGCATTGGTGCATTAACAGATAATAACTAGACTATTAAAATTAATTTTTAGTAATAAAATACTAATGCAAAGATTTTCCTTTTTTTAAAGATGAATCCAATAAAGAAACAGCTAACCTACAAGAAAGAGGTATAAGCAATGTAAGTGTTAGTTTTCTTATCAAGATGCATCCTTTAGGAAAAACCTTACTAAATGATCAGTTGACCATCCTTTCAACTTTAATTTTATTACTCCTAGGATGATGGTGATGAGAAAACCGTAGCAAGTGCACGTCGGAGAGGAAGGAAGCCCAAGCGTTCGCTCACGCTGTCAGATGATGCTGGTATGTCTCTAATTATACTTCAGAATCACCTTTTTTTAAGAGTTTTTCCTTGAACAAGGAAAATCCAGTGGGGTACAGCTTGTATTAATATTGTGTAAATATGTGTGAAATGGCTCTGATCCCATGTCAGAAATGGTACATCCCAGATGCTTTTCTCAGAATATGTGATTTTTTTCATGAATGTTGGCTGTGAGCTGCATAAGTAAACTATCCCAAATGTGTTTGAGATTAAGTTAAACAGTTGTGAATTGCAAGTGCTAAGACTAAAAGGAAGTGGAAAACCACTTCTTTTGCCTCCAAGTCCCCAATATCCTAACTTCTACACTCCATGACTCTCCTTTGGAAGTGTCTTTGGGAATTGTACAATCCAGGTGTTATCCTTCTCTCTTAACAGAATTCTCAGAGCCAGAAAGAAAACGCCAGAAATCAGTTTCTGAAGCAACTGAGGACAAAAAAGATCAGGAGTCTGATGAGGAAGAGGAAGAAGAGGAAGAGGATGAGCCCCCTGGAGCCACCACAAGATCTACCACGAGATCAGAGGCTCAGAGGTGATGGGGGCAGCTAAGAGCTGCCAGGCACTTTCACCAGCGTCTCCACCCAGAAAGAGTTCTTAGTTTTCTTTCATTTTATCTTCAGCAGAGGGCGCATGTTCTCACCCTTCTGCCATTCTGCACCTTCTTGAAGAACCCATTTCCTTTTTTTCTTGGTCCTGGGAATTAAACCCAGAGTGCTTCCCTGCTGAGCCATATCCCTAGCCCTTTATGTATATATATTTATTTATTTATTTATGGTTTTTTAAGAGGCTGGGGATATAGTCAATGGTAATGCCTCTCTGGGTTCAATCCCCAGTACCCCTCACCAAAAGTAATTCTTTAAAACTCATACTTAACTTATATAATCTGGATAAACCACCTGGATTATCACTGTTCTTCCCAATGTACTTAAGGAACTTGTAGTTTATAAGTGGATTCTTTTCTCGTTGGCTTAGATTACCTGGCATTAGTTGATTGGTTCCAAGGCTGTGGCGTCATCTTCATAATTTTAGATTATCAGGTGGGATGGGCTCTCAATGGTGCTCGAGTCCTAGGCTATCAGTGGCTGAACCACTGTTTGAGCAGTTCTCTGTTCTTGGTGTTCCTTTTCTTGCACATACTTCAGGCAGGGGAAGTCACTTCCTTCTTAGCATTCTCTTCCTTGTGTTCAGTAGAAGCTGGTATTCTGGTAGCTTCTACTGTTCTAGTTCTTTGGGGGCCTTGTAGTATTTTCTCTTAAGTATTTAAGGGCAACTTCCAGGTCTTCTTGTTTTAAACCTCCTTATCCCTGTTTTCTTCTTTCCACTTGTAGTCTCTTTAAAGCAAATGTCCTACACCAAGTGGGTCTAGTGAATTCAGAAGAGGATTGTCCCATCTTGTGGATTCTGTTTTTCAGTATGCATACAAATTACTTGCCTCAGACTGAACCATACCCCCCCTAAACAAGTTCTTTTTCTTAGAGTTTTTATTGGTAATTCATCTTCCATTATCTGATTTCTTTCTTATGCTGTTGACTTTTGGGGACCTGAACACTTAGCCCTCTCAATTGTGCTTTCATTAATCTAGGCCCCTTATTCTACTCCAGTGAGCTGTTTTGGTATCTCTATTTTATCAACCAATATATTTTCTATTTTTCACAGATTCGTCTTAAAATAAGTCATGACAAAATATCATGCACAGTAAAAGCCAGGATAGAGCCATGCAAGTAGTGTTGGTCCTGGGTGACATCAAGGTCTACTTAATAGCGATGGTCAGGAAAGCCAACAGTTTTTCTGCTTTTGATCCCCATTTTGCCTCCCCACTCTCCTGTGCACAAAGAGCCTCATCCTTTCTAGATAGTCCCAAGGATGGAAGTATTCAGTGCTGCCAGTGTTTCTATAATCTGTTTCAGAAAGCATCATAGGGAGCCATCTACACGAGCAACCTCCAAACTTGGCAGCCCAGAAACAGTTTCTCCTAGAAATCACCAAAAATTATCAAAAGAGAAGTTACCTACCAGCAAAATAGTGACCCTCCCCCATTAGGAAGGTGATTCCCTGGTTACGCTTCAAGTCATGTTTAAGCATTGAAGACTATTTTTGGTAGAGTAATACTTTGTTCCAAATTTGCTTTAAGATTTTTGTCTCTCCAAATAACTGTCTTTGGGGATCCTTGGTTTCCAAGAAGAATAAGAACGGCTACAGAAGGTGTCTTCAGTGGTTTTGCCACCAGGCCATGCTACACAGGCTCATCCTTTACACTTGTAAGTCTTGTTGTAGATTCCCATCTACCATCACCAAAGGCAAGGCATATTTTCTCCAAGTGGCCCCAGGTCTGGGTGCTTGGTTAAATCCGCACTGTGTGGTGGAGCATCATACATCTTGCTTAGCCAGAGCCTTGCAGAGGTTAAGAGGTGACAAAGCATCTTCTTTCAGACACAGCCACCTGCCAGGTGCACCTTCCACTGCAGCCTGGTTGATCTCCCAGCTTCACAGGTTGTGCCAAGTCCTCTCTTTTTGCCCTAGCTTGTGCCTTGGCAGGTTTGTCCCCACTGCTGATAAGGTAGGTCCCCCTAGTAAGAAGGTTCTAACCCCTTCTTCAGGTCCCTCTTCTGCAGAGTGCCCTCCCCACATGCTTCAGCCTGTTCTCTTCTCTCCTTCCTATTGCACTTTCAGTCAGTACTGGGCAGTTGCTGACATGGCATTGTTTCCCCCCTCGGGGCTGTTTCTTCCTTGAGATCTTACTTTGTGTGCTCTATAGCATTTAAGAACAAAAGATGGTTCAAATGTGTTGCTATGTTTTGATCTCTTGCCACAATTTGATCTTCATAGAATACTTGTAATACATGTTTATGCTCTTATCCCTGTGTCTTACAAAGGAAAGCAGATTTTCTCATTATTCCCTGGAAGATCTGGATGCATACTTCTTGAAATTGAATTTGTAGAGGAATCACCTGGTGAAAATGCAGATTGCAATACTCTAGGTCTTGGGTAGGCTAAGATTATCTGACTAACAGGTTCCCAGGTAACCAGTGCCACTGGTCACAGACCACACTCTCCATGGAAAGAAAGGGTGTGGGTGACCTACTGAGCTCCCACAGAAGGAAGATGCAGTCTGACTCACAGCTCTTCTCTGATCACATGTGATCATTGTCTTTCCTGGACACAGTTTGAAGTAGTTATCAGCAAACACTGCTTCTTATTCTCTATGCATGGGTAGGAAATATGCCAGAACCATATTGTCTGAGACAGTATTAAAGTTTATAAGCAACTGTTTTTTATTCCAGTAAAGTTCCAGTTTTCCCTATTCTGCAGTTTTGGCTTTCCTAGTCTTTTCATTCATTGGCAGAAATGTGTTGCTTATTCCTTGTGTGGAGCATTGCACTAAGCACTGGAGTTAGAAAAATTAATAAATCTTAACATCCAACCTGGGTAAACATCTAATCTATTGGGAAAGATATATGTAAGACTTTGAATGCTTTCTTTTATAGCTTTATTTATTTGCTTCTTAAGTGGTGCTGAGGATCGAACCCAGTGCCTCACTCATGCTAGGCAAGTGCTCTACCACTGAGCTATAGCCCCAGCCCCTTGAATGCTTTTTTGACAACAACCCACAGTAAGAATATATTTTGCAGTATATCTGGTGCTAACATTCCTGCTGTAGAAGCTGAGGCAAGTTTGCATGAGTAAAACGAAATAGATTTAATATCAGTGGTATTTTCTAATATGTTCTACTAATGTGCTGCTTTACAATACTGACTGTAACGTGAAATTTTAATAAACACCACAGATAAATTATAATGGCAAATACTCTATGAAGATAGAAAGTACTGTGGGGTTTCTTAGGAAGGCACAGCTTGTTCTGTGATACAGAAGGCTTCCCAGAGGAGTGGCTTTTGAACTGGACCTTAGCCACGGAATTTGATCAGATGGGAGGTAGAAGGTGATTTAAAAAAAAAAAAAAATCATGTCAAAGCATGAAGATGTAAAGAAAACATTTGTTAATATTAGAGGGCTGATTATAAGATTTTGTGTACTGTACTCTGGTTAACTTTTCCTGAAAATTCAGAGAGCCAACAAGGATTTTATACATCTAAGGACAATAACATGATTAATGGGAGTCCTAACAGTTCTGATGGCAGACTAGAGGACATGCTGTGAGTGTCAACATATTCTTCCAATCATCCTGCTCTTCCTTTGCCTGCTGTACTGTGAAACATGGTTTTGCACTAGGATAGACCCTGGGTTCAGTCCTGCTCTTCTTGGTAGTTGTTTCAATTTGGGACAGGGTATGTATTGGTAGGAGTAGCAGTTGACTTCTTTGTTTCAGAACTAGAAGTGAGGCCCAGAGAAGGAAGCCAGCCTGCCCAGGTCAGCACCTAGGGGTGGTAGAGCAGAAACCAGAGGCTTCCACACTCCTCTAGTACTCTGAGTTAGTGTGTCCCGTTATCTCAAGCTCTTTTTCTTATATAAACTCCACTGGGCTTTTCTCAGCAGTCCAATTAAAAACCCTTTTTTGAAGGTCTCCCAAATTATTTGAAGCAGCGCTTTTAACTCACTATTGCCTTGACTTTTATTTAATGCAGATCAAAGACACAGCTCTCCCCTTCTACTAAACGCAAGAGAGAAGTCAGTCCTCCTGGGGCCCGGACAAGAGGCCAGCAAAGAGTAGAAGAAGCTCCTGTGAAAAAGGCGAAGCGGTAACCTGACCCTCCCCTGGCGGCTTGAGGAGCACAGTGGAGAGGTGATGATCATCCTTGTGGGCCGAAGGCTTTTTTCCCCCAACCAAGAAAAGGATATGCATGTGCTCTAAGTTCCTAGGTGCAAGCTTTTTCTTGTTATGTTTTAAACAGCTTTATAAACTATTGTTCATAGAAGATATTATGTACATTTATTTCAGATAAAGGAAAGTAAGTTTACTTTGTATCTGAACTCAAAACAAAGGAGTTGTATATTTTAACATTCAAAATTGGGATTTCCCAATGTGACACATCACTAATGCAAACCCTTCCAGCCATCAGACACCAGGCTGCCTACTGGTGATCTGTGTATAGTATATGAACATGTAAAAAAATAGGTTGTATTTTACTCTATGTATGATGCTAATCAATGAACACTTTATTTATTTTACAGAGAAAACTTATCCGTGAACTTTACTATATCTGTTTATTTTATTTTTTTTTTTTTAATAAAAAAAGGGTTTTAAATGCTATGCAGTCATTAGTAGAAAATTTTTAGGACTCTGCCTGCCCCATGACTGTGTGAACCTGACCTGGCAGGAAACACAGGCGCTCGCATGTATCCAAGTAAAGTAGCTGAGCTGAAGAAGGGTCTCCACTGCTTTTCTTTTCACAGTCGTGACTGTTTTTAAGAACCTAACTCGTTTTTAGATTATATTTGCATCCGTGACTTTACCACCAGCCCCGCTGATGCTGGAGATCCTGGGTCAGGTGAAGTGACATGCCCCCCCAACCCCTGCAGTGGGGTCCTCTGGGTGTCCATTCCACTCTCCCGCTGCTCAAAGCTTCTACCAATATTCTTTCCCTATCTTTTTCAGTGAAGAGAAATGCGTTGAATGTTAGATCACTCCTATCTATTCAGCTTCAGGATTTTATGTTTTATATACAATTATTTCAGGATAGAAACTGGTTTTATTGCCAGATTCTTTTTTAAACATGTTTTAACTCCCATATGAACAAACTGTCCAATTTAAGTTTTTCATAAACTTTTCTTAAGGTCAAATTTGTCTCTTGCAATGATGTGATGAGTTGCCAAATAATTGAGATTATTTTAAAGTGTTTTGTTCATATTCTTATTTTATAATTAAAATTTACATTCAGTATGTGTGGATTTTTATTATTTTTTTTGTTTTGTTTTTTGGCTTAATGTAAGGTGGATATTTCTGTCATTTTACATGGTTTCTTACTGAGATTTTATATATAAATTATAAAATGTTTCCCTAAAACTTGAGTGGTAAGAATTTTTCTTCCTGTGTCTGAATTTTTTTTTTCTTGTGCAAACCATGTCTTCTCTACAAGTAATTGGAATTTTCATATTCAAAGATGAGTCAGTAATGGCCGATAGAATTGAATTTTAGACCTAGAAGGAATCTTCAGACCAGAAACATGAGAGTTTCTCATTTTTATTTATTTATATGGGAGAATTTTAACCAAATCTCAAAAATCTAGTGAATTGTCTTAAAGTCAGCCAAGGTTAGAAGTCTGCCTAGGTTCCAAGGCTCTCGATCCTGTACAGTCTTGGCACTGCTCACTTTCAGATTGCTTAGTAGAAGTGCAGACTTGAAAATACATTCTCAGTATGAAACTGTCCTCAGTTTAGAGATGCCTGTTGTGGGGCATGACCTTGTTGGGACTCAGTAGTTGGTTTTTGAGGAAAGGCTGCCTCATAATTAAATCAAAACTAAATAGAACTGCATGAAGAATTTCCAAGTGGGGAAGTCAGCTAGACCACTCAGCTTCCAGTGGTTCTGAACCTGAGTAGAGAGCAGGTCCCTCCCATAGGGTCCTTGGGAATGTGTGGGGGCAATTCTTGGTTGACATGATGTTTTGATACTGCTAGCATTTAGAAGAAAAACAGGTCAGGAATGTGCATCCTCCTACAGTTCATGGGACAAACCTAGAGTTCCCCCACTAACCCACCGAGAAACATCTCTCCACATTTGTCATTTTCCTGACATCACCACTGCCACTGCCTCACTACTTCTCAATGGGCACACTGGACCCTAGCCATCTGCTTTCCTCATCACAGAGCTGAGACAAAGCTGCCACAATCCAGTGAGACATACTGAAGGTAGAAGACCATCCCACACCCCAGGGCAAGGTGGCTAATTCCTCTTCACTTGGTAATCGACACAATCATCCTCCCATTCCCAGAGAAAGGCCATTTTCTCAGGTTTATACCACTGGAGTTAAATTCTAGAACCTACTAAGGCTCACTACATCCACCCCAATTCAGAATGACCAGCAGGTAACACTCCCCTTCTCCGCCAGGTCTCACAGTGAGCTGATGGCAAAGCTGAGCCTGAGCTGTTTCTTGTCTCTAGCGCAGCCCAGAGGGTTTGTCCGCTACCCCTGGGAGGGAGGCATTGATCCTTCTACCTCCACAGCATGCTCACTGACCTAGGACCATGGTCAGGTAGGTGCTTGCCCCCAGCACCTCTCCAACTTGTAAAACCTAACTGATGGGAGATAAGGGGAGATGATTCTAATGGGAAGAAATGCTGAAGGAGTTTACTTTCTTATTTTTGGTTTTTTTTTTAATTTTTTATAATTTATTATTCCTCCTAAGTTCAAGAATACCTTACATTTTTCTAAAATTACTACTGCATCTTTGTGTAACTAAATCAAGAACAAGATTTTTTCATATTTCAATGACAGGAACACTTTTTATCAGGAATAAAATAGAAAATGGCTTTAGACCACAGTTTTTTCACTGAAAGTGCTGTCCTATAAAGATGCATATTTATTGAGCCCTGTGCCCAACACTAGGAATAAATATGAACCCAAGTGTCAAGGGATGACAGCCACAGAAGCAAAGAACTGGGCAGCAGAGATTGGTGTCTGGTCACAGAAAATGGCAAGGGAGAGAAAATAACCTTTTGAGAGAAATTAGGACACAGGATTAACTCCTGGCACACAAGATGGGTGGGGGATGTTTGATTTATAGGTATAGAGTTTCAAACAAGGTTGGAACTTGGAGAAGAGAGCATCGTAGAAGCTGAAGAGCAGGATAGACTGAAGACCATGAGTGCCATGTTTACCACCAAGTCACACCAAGTCAACCTTTCAGAAACCTGGAGGAGAACTCTACAGATAGTAATAACTAGGTAGCAAACCCCTCCCAAGAGATGCACTTTCACACTCAAAACTTGTGTACATTGACTCATTAAGAAATCATGGCGGCTGGGAATATAGCTCAGTTGGTAGAGTGCTTGCCTCACGTGCATAAGGCCGTGAGTTCCATCCTCAGCATCACACACACACACACACACAAAAAAAAAAAAAAAAAAAAAAAAAAATCAGGTTGGGGCCATAGCTCAGTGGCAGAGTGCTTGCCTAGCATGTGTGAGGCACTGGATTCTGTCCTCAGCACCATGTAAAAGAGATAAACAAATAAAGGCATTCTGTCCATTTATAACTACAAAAAAGAAAAAAAGAAATCATGGGAAGAAATGAGGAGAAGGTAGACCAGTAGAAGACCAGGAATTGGGGAGGGTTGGGGGCGGATACGGCCAGGTATCTGTGCTTTTGAGTGTGCAGTAATTTTGTTTTGGTGCCAAACTACAATGGACTTTGTTGCTGTTTTTGCTAGGGATTGGCCCAGGGGTGCTTTACCATGAAGCTTCATCCTCGCCCTTTTCATTAATTATTTTGAATTTTGAGACAGGGTTTTGCTAAGTTGCTGAGGCTGGCCTTGGACTTGCAATCTTCCTTTTTCAGCCTCCCAAGTTACAGGGATTTCAGGTAGGAAATCCTAGCATCATCCCAGTACACTCTTTTAACTGGTTTTTTAAATCAAATTATGTAGAACTCATGATGCCTTTTAAATTGACATCAGTGTGAATAATTTTGAACAAGTTCATACATCATGGCAAACATGGTGAACCACATGGTTCACCATGTGGTGACTGCTACCTGCTCCACAGCAATTCTAAGACACCTTTGAATAAGTGACAGTTATTCTAGAGTTGTGTCTCTGAATTAATATAATATGTAGATAGATTTCTTTTACAATAGGGGATTTAACATATCTACCCTTCTGTATTGTTTTTTAAAATAATGTATAATTTTATGAAATATCCAAAAGATAAATATTACACATTGTTAGAAGTCCCACTTACTACCCTTCAGCTTAAGACAGAACATACCAACACCATGAAACTTCTGACACGCCCATTCCCCCATCCGGTCATATTACTCATCTTCCCCACAATGCCACCATCATTCTAAATACAGGGGTTTTTTTATTGGCATTTGTCAGTTTACTACATATGTATACATCTCCAAACATGAAGTTTTGCATTGTGCTTTATATAGTCAGTTTATACAAATTATTTAATATTTGCTTTTTTCTTCTATATTATATTTTGAAATTAATCTGTGATATATAGCTCCAGATAGGTTATTTTTACTGCCACATAGTATTCCACATACACACCTTATAGACTGAGCCATTCACCTGTGGCTGGGTCATTGCCTTGCTCTCAGGTTAACAATTTTATGAACATTTCTGTGAAATTTCTGTAAGGCAGAGCTTTCAAAACTTACTCAAGTCATGGTTCACATACAGTGTGAGACATGAAAAGGCACACTAAGGATAAGGCACACTAAAGACACAATAGCAGGGCAAGGTTGGCTGCTGCTTGAGGAAATCCCCTGTTCCCCAGAGGATCTGGCCGTCTAGCCACTTTATTCCCTGCCCCCAGGAAAAAAAATGATATAATTTAGAGAGGCATAATTGATAAATAAAAAATTATATGTATTTGAGGTGTATGATGTGATGATAATACATAGTAAACATTGCAAAATGTCCTAAACCAAGCTAATTAACACATCTATCACCTCATGGAGTTACCATTTTGTGTCTGTGTGGTGGAAACAGCTAACATCTACACTCAGCTAATATATGTGTACAGATTACAATAATATTAACTGTAGTCACCATGTGAACAGTAGATCTCCAGGACTCATTCATCCTACAACTGGAAATTCATACCCTTGGACAGTCATCTCCCCACGCCTTCACCCTCAAGCCACTGGTGATCCCCATTGTACTGTCCACTTCTGGGCACCTACCTACAAGTGAGATCATAAATGATTGGTCTGTGTGTGTTGGAGTTATTTCACTTAGCATAAAGCCCACCCATGTTGTCACAGATGTCATTCTCCTTATGGCTAACTAATATTCCATTGTGCATGCACACCATATTTGCATTATCTAATCATTTTTCCCATGCAAGGACATCTTGATAGATCCCCTATCGTGGCTATTGTGAGCAGTGCTACAAGACAAACAAGAGTGTCTGCTTGATACAATTTCATTTCCTTTCAACATATACCCAACAGTGGGATTGCTGGATCATATGGCAGTTCTATTTTTGGAAGTTTTTTGAAGAATCTCCTACTGTTTTCCACAGTGCCACACTGATTTATATTTCCACCAACAGTTTATAAAACCTCCCCCTTCTCTGCATACTTGCCAGCATCTATTGTTTTTTTCTCTTTGATAATCACCATTCTAACCAGAATGAGAGGATATTTTATTATGGTTTTGATTTGTATTTTCATGATATTGAGCAGTTTTGTCAAGTACTTTTGTATGTCTCCCTGACCCAGTACTGCAGATTGAACCCAGGGCCTCACTAGGAAGGGCTCTACCACATCTCCAGCCCTTGTATGTACTCTTTCGAGAAGTGTTGATTCACATCATTTGCCTGCTTTGTTGTTGATATTGGTGGTTTTGTTTGGGGGGCATGTGGGATTAAACTCAGAGGTACTTTACCCCTGAACTGCATTCCCCAGCCCCCCAAACTTTATACTTGTTAATTGAAAAATCAACCAGAGATTCTCCAAAGAATAATAGTATTTCAAAAAAGCATTGCAATGGGCAGAGCAGAGCAGAGCAGAGCACTTCATTGGAATGTGTGTGCCACGGGGAACTCTGTGTACTTCAAGGAGGGTGAGCAAGGGGAAAGTTCTAAAGGCAAAAGTGAGGAAGATTACTTCAAAATTTTGAAAATAATCCTTGGCCACAATTCAAGGGTGGTATCAATGCAAGGTCAGACAGACAGTTGCTGGGCAGATGTGATAGTACTAGAGCTTTATGCATAAGGTTGCAGTGGCCTCCGTGCAAACCTGTAGTCCAGCAGAATCTTTTGGGATAGTTACTGCAGGCAATCGCCATAGCAGCCTTTCTTCAAAACCTTCTGACTTTATTTACCTTTTGTTATTGTTAGGGTTTACACAAGTGAGGCCATTTTGATTCTAAGAAGTTTTCCATTTCCCTCACATAGAAATATGCAAAATAAATGCATTTGTCACTCCTAAGTTGCCACTCACTGGAGGCAAGGAATTTGGTGATCTACACCCGATCATTTAGAATATGTGTGGGAGATTGAGGAATGTGACATCGCTGGTTGGTTGCTCCCAGTGTCAGCATGGCAAAGTGAGGAAGGAAATGGACAAGCCCAGAGCTATGGTCGTACAAATCACCTCAGCATTTCTGAGCCTGCCTTGAGGCAGAATCTTCTCTCCAGCAGCCACAGAGCTAACACTGCTGAAAATTACACCCAAGCCCTCTCATGTGGCTGAATCACATACAACCAAAATGGAACTCAGGCTACGGAGGGTCTTCTGTTAAAGCAAAGCCCTGGGTTGGGAAAGAATGGGATCCTGCAAGTGAGGATGGGAAGACCCTGATGAGGCCATGGGCATGGAGCTCCTAAATTCTGATGAGTCTTGTTTGTTAGAAGTGACCTCTTCACTCCCATACTGACCGCCAGAGGCTGCTCACCCGTAGTAGTGGTGGCTTTTCCACCATCTGAGGGGATTAATACTACCTTGCTTAAGACCATGGTAATGCCCACCACCCCCCGCCAATTGCCAGACATGGCAATGTTGATTCTCCTCAGGACCCACCCAACACCCTTGTTCGCTTCCAAACTTATAACTAGATTTGAGTCCTGGCAGACCTACATTGTGTAGAAATGGGTATTAATGGTGTAGGATTATGGTGGTGGGAGGAACATAAAGTGGTATCAGGCCAAATTTCTCAGTACTGGCTCACCACTGGAGCAGAGATTCCATATTTCATGTTACAGCTTGGGAAGTAAGGAAGCACACCAACAGTTTGGTTCGTTTTTTGAATCACGGATCAAAAGATGACCAGCATGACCAAGTTGGAGGAGTGCTGGTTGGGTGATTGATCCAGACTCCCAAGGGGGAGTTGGGCTGCTTCTCCACAGTGGACGTGAGGAAGAGTAGGTCTGGAATACAGGAGATCTCTTAGGGCATGTCCAGTATTACCATGTCCTGTGGTCAGGGTTCATTGCTCCTAGGAGAACACGAAGGGCTACAGAAATGAGGACTACGTCGTCTGAGTATTTTCTTCCTAGTTTGTTAAGAATTCATTTGTGTCAGTGCATTACACATCTATTAAGCAAATATCTTTGTTTCCATTCCTCTCCTGGTACTTTTACATGTAACATAAGATTTATTGGCTTCATATCAGTATTTCAGTTTTATTAATTTGACCTCGCAGTATTTAAGTGATGGGACATCAGAAGAGCTGAGCGAACATCGCCTCAGGGCTGCACCTCCTCTTCTTGGGGAGGGATTAGTGCACTTGGCTACGTCCTGTTAGGTGAGACTGAGGCCCACTGTCATCTTCATCTGTACGTCAACTCTGGGTTAAGGAGATGCACGTAGGTGCCAAGTTGAGGACAGCTGGACCCATGGTGGTTGATGAGGTGCAACTGAAGCCAGAATTAGATAGGCGGTCAACATAAATAGGTAAGTCGAGTCAGGTCGGATCAAGGAGGCCAGTTTTGAGTTGAGTCCTGGAAGTTGGAGACTGTCCCCTGAGGGTTTGAAATGTTAATCCCTTCCTCCACCCTTATCAAGAACCTGCCCCTGCTCCAACCTGTTGCTAAGGTAACCTGTCCCAGGTTGTTGATTAAGTGTCCTGGGCTGCTCCATCCTGCTTTTCCCCTTCAGCCCACCTGTTTCTCACCTTTTGGCCACCCCAGCAAGCATTTCTGGGCCTAGTCACATATGCAGGAAGGAGAGAAATAAGGGGAAGAGGCAGGAGAGCAAAGGAAGCCTAAGACCTATAAAAAGGCAGAACACTCACACTTCTTGGGATACCAGGATACCAGCTGTGGTCCTGTAAGGATGGCCCTAGGCCTTAGCCTAAGCAACTCCATTTTAAAACTCCATCTTAAGATAAACCTGCAGTCTCGCCAGGCAAGCCACAGAGCCCTCCAATATGTCAATCAGGCATAGCATGATAAAAGTCAGTCACTTTCCACAACCCTGACAAGAGCCAGAAGGGTATCAGGGTGGAGACTACCAGACCATAAGTCCTTTCTAAGATGTAAAAGGTCACTGAGAAGCCGGGTAACAGCTGATAGGGACCCAAAGGGTGAGGAGAAGCTCCCAAAATTTAGTATAAATAATGGAACAAATGAACAGACACTCAGCCAGCCGACACTGATGCCCAGATGCCGAAGAGCCTGATGAGGACCTGGACTGACATCCCAACACTTCTCATCATCTGCTTGATCCTCTGCATCATCCTCACCACTCTCAAACTCTACAGCAGCCTCTTGACTGTGGTGAGAACAGCAGTGTCTCCTTATGACCATCTCCTCAACTAGCCATCAACTCACTCCAGAAGCCGCCTCCAGCCATTGCTGACTTGATCACTGTGGTCTGAGTGAGTGTGCATCTGCTGGACTTGAGACCTGAGACTTTAAATCTAGCAATTAAGCTTAGCATGCAGAGGGAATGTCTGCAATACGTCTGTCATGATTAAGTGTGTTTGCAGTGCTTAGTATTACCGTGTCCTGTGGCCAAGGTTCATGGCTCCTAGGACCCTAACTTAGGATCATTTGCTTTGAATTGATCATGTTTATTGCAATGCCCAGCATTAAGGATTGTCATTCCTTGATTATGAACCTACAGAGTGAATTTGTATTGAGTGATTTGAGTGAAAAAACGTTGAAAAGGGCAAAAGCATGTGGTCATTCTTTATCTCTCCCCTTGACTGCAGACGTCATATTTTGCCCATCTCAACAGGCCCCCTTTTCCCTCCCAGGAGAAGTATATGTTTCACCTTTTTAAATAAACCCTGCTTTATATGCTTCCTTCGGCGTGCTTCTCTAATGCTCAGATTTCAACATGTGAGGGAGCAGAAATCGTCACGGATAACCAGTGGTACTACAATTTCACTGAATTAAGTAAAACTTTGAAACTTGGCAAAGCATTCTTTTCAGGTATATCTAAGAAGAGTTTTGCATGTCAGTCTGATTGGACTAGGTGGGGAAAATCCACCCTCCATCTGAGCAAGGCACCCTCCAGTTGACTGGGGTAGGGGATAAAAACAGAAAAGGTGGCTATCTCTATTGATTTCCACAAGCTGGGAAGTAATCTCTTGTGCTTGGCTCCCTGGTCTCTGGACTCCGGGACTTGCACCAGTAGCCCCCTAGGTTCTCAGGCCTTCCTAGTTCTGAAGCCTTTGGATCTGGACTGAGCCTTGCTACCATCCCTGGGTCCTCAGCCTGCATCACAGGCTGTCAAGGGACTCAGCCTTCAGCACCACATGAGTTAATGCCCTCGTGTAGCAACTCTCATCTTTCTATATACATCCAATTCATTCCGTTTCTCTGGAGAAACCCTTCATAAGGACCCAGAGACCCTGAACTGCCACTGAAAAACAGAATATAGGAAGAAAGATGGACTTGGAAGCAAGAGATAATAGCTTCATAATTGGCATGAGTCACATTCTGACCCCTTACATCCATCTCACCTCCTCTAGATATTTAAACTTCAATAAACAAGAACCACTATGGCTACTGGGTTTCCCTTCATCCCTGAAAAGCTCAGCAGTGCTCTTCAGGCTGACCAAACAAGTAGTTAACCTGGCACTTGGGAGTCACCCTGCAGGAGGGCCTTTATAGATTCCTAGTGTGACATACTATCCAAAGTAGAAACTAAGCACAATTTTTCAGATTCTTTGAAGAAATTTTATGTTCTCATTTTCTGTTTCCATTACCTAAAGGATCAGGCTGAGTCAGTTTTTAATGAATGCATTCCCCTGTGACCACCAGCAGAATCCTTTTTTTAAATGGCACCTTTTCTTTCTTTTTTTTTTTTTTAGAATATATATTTTTTTTATTTTTAACTTGGACTTTTAATCTTGACTTCCTGTCATATTACAATAAAATTATTTATAGAACATCTTGATTTGTTCACTATTGCTATTTTATTTTTTTTGTTTTGTTTTGTTTTATTAGTTACACCTGACAGTACAATGATCTTGACATATCATACATTTGAATCAGATGGGGTCTAATTTCTCATTTTTCTGAGTGTACAGGTTGCAGAATCACATTGGTCATACAGTCACGTATATACATACAGCAATACTAGTGTCTATTTTATTCTGCTCTCCTTCCTATCCTCCCCATCCCCCCTCCCCTCCCCTCCCATCACTTCTCTCTACCCAATCAAATGTGACACACTTCTTTTATTTTTTCCCCTACATCGTCATACATGTATTCTGTATAACGATGAGGGTCTCCTTCCATCTTCTGTGCAATTCCCCTTCTCCTTCCCTTTCCCTCTGACCTCTCTTCCCTATTTAGTGGTAATTTTCTTCTCATGCTCTTCCTCCCTACCCCATTTTGAGTCACCCCCCTTATATCAGAGAAGACATTCGCCCTTTGTTTTTTAGGGATTGGCTAAGTTCACTTAGCATGATCTGCTCTAATGCCATCCATTTCCCTGCAAATGCCATGATCTTGTTATAAAATGGCACCTTTTCAAAACAAGTTTACTATCAACAGATAGAACTTTTTTTTGTTTGTGGAAACCAATTTGTTGATCTTCCAAAAGTCTTGCTCTAAATAGTCAAACTGAAACTTCTTTCAACCAAAAACCTCAAATATTCTTAATTTCACCTCTGTCATTTGGAGTCCTCTGACCCTTCCAAAAAAAAAAAAAAATCCCCAGTAAACACTGTAAGAGTTTAAAAGGATGTAATTGATCACTTTAGATTCTTAAAATTAAAAAGTACATCTATCCTTTCAGCAAAAGCCATGCCTGGATACATATGCCTCCCTTCACTCTGGGCCCCCGCTTCCTTCTGACCTGAACATGGGTTTATTCTAGAGATGACCTGAAGAAAAGGTGCCTCTGCTTGTCTTTTTAATGTTTCACTAACAACCCACTTGGAATTTACAGGAAACACATGTCTCCATCCCTAGTTCACCTGCCTTTGTGCAGGGATCCCTCTGAAGCCTCCTCAAACTACTTCCTTTGACAGTTCCCAGGACATCGAGTCCCATCTGTTCTTCTGACATTCCATTAAGCCGGCTCGCTACCACAATATCCTGTTTTCCCCTTCCTGTTTCTAGCCACACTTATTCAGACAGAATGACAGCATTTGCTGTAATTCCTTGACATAAATCTCTCCAGAGAGCTTTCTCCCCTACCTTAAGCCCCTTTCACTGGAACCACAGCCCTCCGGCCCTTTCCCTTTCAGAACCCAGTCCAAAATATCCCATAATGGAAACAAACATCACCAAGTTAGGTCTCAGAAGATGATTTAACACCAACATAAGAAACTAAAATATGTTATTTGTGCTAAAAGGCTAAGGGAACCACTATGCAACTTGGAGTGATGGTGAGCCAGCACACGTCCTGCGGAGCAGGCTGTTGGAGCACTCATCCTAGGGAGCAGCCGTGTTCTGAGTGACCCAGAAAAAATTATTAGGCTTCGCTGTCTCAGTTTCCTCATCTAGAAAGAGAAATTCTGATGCCTGCCCTGCTCATCTCACAGGGTTGTGTTCAGTGAATACTTTCTACAAGTCTACCACGTTCCAGGACCATTCCACGCACTAGGGGCACTACAGTGAGTCATTCAAAACACTGAGTTTATGAGATTCATCCATATGGCTGCTATACATACATATATATATATATATATATATATATATATATATATATATATATATATAATGGCTATGAACATTCCGGTATACCTCTTGGTGGATTTATTTGCCTTTCTGTGGGGTCCATTCCCTTTAGTCTTCCTGATTAAACCAGAAAGTCCTAGGTTGCATTAGCATGCTGTAACCTCTCTTTTGGCCCTTGTCAATGTGTCCTCACAACAGAGAGCCAACCTCATCCTGCCGCATCTAGCTAGAGTTCCTAAACATGGCTCTAGTTCCTAAACATGGCTCTGTCTGCAAAATACATAGGTAAGATTATAGATGGCAAAAGGTTACTAATGTTCCACTTATTTGTATATTTATAAACATATTTATATTGTCTACACATAATTTATACAGAGGTTCTTTCAAAAACAAGTTTTTTCACAGTTTTAAAACAAGAGTCATACCAATGTGGTAGCTCACACTTGTGATCTCAGCCACTCAGGGCAAAACAGGGCTGAAGGTGGAAGATGGCAAGTTCAAGGCCAGTCTCAGCAATTCAGCCAGACCCTGCCTCAAAATTTTTAAAATAAAGTAAAAAGCACTTGGGATATAGCTCATTGATAAAGTGCCCCTGGATTTGATCCTCTGTACCATTAAAAAACTAAGTCATTTAAATAAAGGTATTAAATACATTGTGATGATAGGTGGATACATACAGGTGGCAAAAATGTAGAAAGTTGGTGTGCAAAGACTGCAATTTAGGGCATGTTACTCTATAAAAGCTCCACTTGTGAATTAAGGATCTTTTTTGTCATCGTGCAGTGGCCGGCAACTGCCTCACTGGTCAACCTGCTGAAAGGCAAGATGCCCAGGTTGGGCACACTGCAGCTCACTCGACAGCTCTGGGTGTGCTCAAGGAAGGATTACAGTAAGGAAGGGTCAGGGAGTCTCAGAAGGACCCTGAGCTAAGCAAATAGGTGAGATCAGTCTGAGGTAGAGGACAGAGCCTTTTTACAATGTCACCCCTTACAGCACTGCACACCCTGCCACATGCTCCTGTCCAAGTTCTTTGCCAGACCTTGCGAATCAGAGATTCCCACATGAGAAACAAGATGGACAGCTCATGCAGGAGCTGGACAAGATGGACAGCACAAGCAGGAGCCCAGGTTGTAAAATGAGCACATAAGCACCAGAGAATCGCCTGGCTGGGGTAGGAGTCGGGAGGCAGGAGAGGTGCACCTTCAGGAATCAGTTTCTCTGTTCATTTTGTCAACCATTGTCTTCAATGTCACTGATGTCCCGAGCATCTCTGAACACCTTCCTTCCAACTCCTCTCCCTGGTGTTCATGCTCTGGCGAGTTTTGTTGCTTTTGTTTGGTTGGTTCTTTTGTTATTTTTGTTGGTTTTTACACTGTTCCAGGACTTCTAATCCCTTGGACCTACTTCTTCTCAATCCCCTCCTCATGTCATTATATTTTGCTCAGATCCACCTCGGATCCCAAGGACCCATGACAATAAACCCTCCACCCTGTCCAATGGCTTTAAATCCCTACTGGTCTGGTTCTGTTAAGGCCCAGCAGTGCCTCAACCTTGCAAAACTCACCTGTCACCACAGGGGTGGAGGTTTACTGGAGAAAAGCACACACCTGTGCTATCTGCTCATGCTTTTGATTCATGGATGTAAAGCTTGAATGCACCCTCAATAGTGTTCAGCTATGCTACCGTGCTTCCCCAATCTCGTCCTTTCCCAATGTATAAAAGAACATTTTGTACTATGGCTCAGCTGACCTCATATTCCTTGAGATAATTGCAAAGAGAATTTAATGTGCCTAAAGCCCTTGGTCATCACTCAGTAAATGCCAGCCAGCCCTGTTATTACCACACTCTCTGTCACCTCAATTACCAGTTGGTAGGCACTGGACTGGCTCCCCAGACTAGAGGCCAAACCTTTCACACCACTGCAGTTTCCTCCTCTGTCCTGGCTCTCTGCTGGGTACTTACGAGAGGATATGCACTTACCCTACTGTCTTCTACCTAAAAATGATCTTTGGATGTAGGATCCCCTCCATCTTCTGCCTCATTGCTCTGCTTCCTCCACATCAAACTTCTTTACAGAGTGACCCATATCCATCAGTTCCACCTCCTCCCCCTGACATGTGCTCCATGCATTCCAATCTGCTCTCTTTCCATTACCCTGCAAAATGATCCTGTAACGCGACCGATGACATCCATGTTGCTAAATGCAAGGGCCATACCTCTGTCTCATATTGTGAAACTGCAGCACACTTTACAGTTCACCACTTCCTTATGTGTGACATTTTTTTCTCCTGGTTTCAAGTGCCAACTTCTCCTGGTTTTTCCTACTGAACTGGGGACTCCTCCGGCTCTGGCAACTCTCCCTCAGTGATTAGGTCTGCAGATGTTGAGGGGCCCAGGTGGCTGCAGCTGGAGTTCTTTAGGATCAGCCCAGTCTCTCCTACAGGACCATCCAGGTCTTCCTTTCAGCTGATAGCTCCCAAATTTCTGTCCCTGGCTTGACATCTTGAAATGCCATCTTTAGGGGCTGGGGTTGTGGCTCAGAGGCAGAACACACCTAGCATGCATGAGGCACTGGGTTTGATCCTCAGCACCACATAAAAATGAAATAAAGATATTGTGTCCACCTACAACTAAAAAAGTAACTATTAAAAAAAAGAAATGCCACCTTCACTGCTTACTTCACACCTCACACATTATTCCTTTACCAATAATGATTTATAAGTATTTTCTCCTATTCTGCGGGTTATTAGTCAGTCTGCTTGACATGGATCTTTAATAACCACCTCAGATATAATACCTCCAAAAGAGAACAACTTCCTTCTTCCCTCTCCCCACCAGGTCTTTTCCACCTACATCGATGGCATCACGACTCACTCAGTGTGTTACCTAGGTTTTCATCCCTACGAACAAAATACCTGACAAGAATAACTCAGTGGAAGGAAAAAACATTTTTGGCTCCTGGTTTTAGAGGTTCAGTCCTCAGTCAGCCAACCTGAGGTGACGCAGAACATCAAGGCCAACAAGTGTGGAGGAGGAGGGCTGCTCTGCTCAGGGAGGCCAAGAAGTTGAGAGAGAACAGGAGGAGATGGGGGCAGGGGACAAGACAAATAATCCTCCAGGCGCAACCCCAGCAACCAACCTCCTCCTCCAAGCCCCACCTGCCCACGGTTATCACCCAGTTAGTACATTTCAACCAGGATGGACTGATCAGCTCTCATCAGCTAATCATTTCTTTTTTGGAGTGGGGGATTGAATTCAGAAGCACTCAACCACTGAATCACATCCCCAGCCCTTTTTTGTATTTTATTTTGCAAAATAAAAGTGTTGCTTTGCACCTCACAGTTGCTGAGGCTGGCTTTGAACTTGCAATCTTCCTGCCTCAGCCTCCAGAGCCACTGGTATGACAGGCCTGTGCCACCACACATGGTCTAATCTAGTCATTTTACCTCTGGATACTTCTGCATTAGCTCAGGAGCTTTGGGGGAATACCTCATTCCCAAACCATAACATTCAGTTCCCAAAGTGCAAATCCAGGAAATATCTTAGATGACTCACTTTTCCTCCCCTCTGTACCACCACTGGGTCTCTTAAGAATGGTGACACACAAGCCAGGTGCAGTGGCACAGGCTTGTAATCTAGCTACTTGGGAGGCTGAGGCAGGAGGATCACAAGTTTAGAACCAGCCTGGGCAATTTAACAAGATCCTGTCTTGAAAATTTTAAAACTGGAGCTCAGTGGTAGAGCTCCTGCCTAGTATTATGAAACCCTGGATTAAATCCCAGCACTCTCCTCCCCCTGCAAAAAAGAAAAAAAAAGAAAATTATTATTATGGTTTGGATGTGAGGTGTCCCCCAAAAGCTCACATGTGAGCTAATACAGAGGATCAGAGGAGAAATGATTGGGTTACAAGAGCCTTAACCAAATCAGTGAATTAATATCCTGGTAGGGATTAACTGAGTGGTAACTGAAGTGGCAGGGTGTGGCTGGAGGAAGTGGGAATTGGGGTGTGGCATTGGGGTATATATTTGTATCTGACAATTTGTATCTTCCTGCCTCAGCCTCCAGAACCATTTTACCTCTGGATACTTCTGTTCCCAAAGTGCAAATCCAGGAAATATCTTAGATGACTCTCTGTGTTTCTGATCACCATGTGATCACCTTATTTCTGCCACACTATTCCGCCGTGTTGTTCTGCTTCACCTGGAAACCTTAGGAATAAATCCGGCTGTCTATGAGTTGAGACCTCTGAAACTATGAGCCCCTAAACAAACCTTTCCTCCTTTACAGTTGTTCTGGTCACGTCCTTCAGTCACAACGATGATATAGCTGACTAAAACTACTATGAATATAAAATCCACAGAATGGAAGAAAAAATTTGCAAATCATACATTTGAAAAGTGATAAATATCTAGAATATATGGAGAACTCCTAAAACTCAACTACAAAATAGTAACACAACTAAAAATAGGCAAAACACTTAGACATCTCTCCAAGGATATACAAGTGGCCAATAAGCACAAGACCAGATGCTCTGACATCGCCAATCATTAAGGAAATGCAAAACAATTCAACACCCATCAGGATAGCTGTTAGGGTCTATAAACAAGTCAAGATGGCACCTGGCATTTTGCCAGAGGGAGTGGTTTGTGAAGTAACGCCAGCGAGACATTAAGTGTGGAGATTTCTTATTGGTTGACTGCTGTATCTAGTTTATGTTAATTAAGATAAGCTGTGTGGAATGTATAAATACCCCTCCTGTCCTACAATAAATGGCTCCCACTCCTACTGTATCAATGTACACAAGTTGCTTGTCACACCCCCCCCCTCCCGTTATTTTGCTGCAGCCGGACTGCAGCAGATAGCTACTATCACAAAAACAGAAAAAAAAACAAGTTTGGCAGGGATATGGGAAATTAGAATCCTTTTACTTCATTGCTGGGAGTCATTACAGGAAACAGTGAAGGATCTTCAAAAAAATTAAAAATGAAATAATCACATGATCTGGCAATTCCATTTCTGGGTCTATATCCAAAAGAATTAGAAGCAGGATCTGGAAGACATATGCATACACATATGTTCAATGCAGCATTATTCTAGATAGTCAAGAAGTATGAGCCACCCATATGTCCACGGATGGATGATTGATAAAGAAAATACAATAGAACATTATTTAGCTTTTAACAGGAGACAATCCTGGCACATTCTACTATATATATGAACCTTAAGAATATTATACTAATTAGAATAAGCCAATCACAAAAAAAAATATTGTATGATTCTACCCCTGGAGTACATGGAGCAGGCCAATTCAGAGGAAGTGGAATGGAGGGTTGGGGTGTGGAAGTGAGAAGTTATTGTTTGACAGATTGTCAGTTTCATGAGGTGAAAACATTCTGGGGATGGATGGTGGTGAGGATGTCACAACCCTGTGGAGGATCTTAATGCCCTAAACTGAGTATTTTAAAATAACTTAAATAGTAAATTTTGTTGTGTATATTCTACAATTATTTTTTAAAAATTAAGAAGACTGACAGATACCAGATCTGTTGGTCGCCTGCATCTCCAGGAGAGCTACCTGACCCAGGCTCAGATTCTTGCCCAAGCTTCTAGTTGGTCTCTCTGGTTCTCCTTTGGTTGCCCCTACCAACTTTTTGCCATGGAACAGCCAATGTCTTCTTTTTCAAAATGTAAGACAGATTCAGTTACCTCTGCTTAAAATCTTCCTATGGCTTCCCATCATATCTACAGTGAAGTTCACACTCCCTACGTGGCTTACAGAACCCTGCTTGGTCTGGTGGCTCTGAGATCCCAGCACTCTGCCTGTCTTCTGCTGTGCTCTGACCACAGGAGCATGCTGTTGGGTCTGTGAGCACACTAGGACAGTGCCTCCACCAGTTAGGGCTGCTCTAACAAGGATCTCACATACGGGGTAGCTTACATGGCAGACATTTATTTCTCACAGCTCTGAAGGCTGGGAAATTCAAGATCAACATGCCAACAGATCCAGTGTTTGGGGACAGATGCCTTCTTACATCTTCATATGGCAAAAAGACAGAGACAAAGACTCACCAAAAGAGGAAACAAACACTCTCCTGTCTCTATTCACAGGGATACTAATCCCATTCATGAGGGGTCCACCTTTATGACTGAATTACCTTCCAAAGACCCCACATCCTGACAGCATCAATTGTGGGGTACAGTTTCAACATATGAACTGGGTGATGCAAAAATTCAGACCATCACAGATTTGTTTTAGTCAGCTTTTTCACTGCTGTGACTAAAAGACCCAACCAGAACAATTGTAAAGGAGGAAAAGTTTCAGAGGTCTTAATCCACAGGCCAGCTCCTTTCCTCCAGGATCCCAGGTGAGGCAGAAAGAACATCAAGGAGAAAGAACGTGGAGGGAAGCAGCTCGTATGGTGATCAGAAAGCAAAGAGACTCTCCAGATACAAAATATATACCCCATAGCCAAGCCCCCAATGAACCACTTCCTCTGGCCACACCCCACCTTCCCCCAGTTACCACTAATGAATCCCATCAGTTATTAGTTCACTGATTAGGTTAAGGCTAGCACCCAATCATTTCTCCTCCAACTTCTTGCATTGTCTCACACGTGAGCTTTTGGGGGACACCACATCTAAACCACAATAAGATTGTTCCCACCTGAATATTCCATGTTAGTTTCCCCTCTCTCTGAAAAATCACTTCCTCAGTCTTTTCAAGGTATCTATTTCTGCTTTGAATCTGACTACATACAAAGTATTTACTGTCTCTATCACATCACTGTTTTAATTTTTCCATAGCATTTTTCACCACCTGAAGTTTTCTCCATTGTGTTAAGTACACTTGTTTGTGGATGGCATTCCCCCCACGAGAATGCTAGCTGTTCGAGGTAGGGTTTTCCAAGGCCTTGAACCTAAACACACACACACACAGTGCCTGAGAGTAGGCATGAGCTGGGTGACTTGCCAAGAAGACCCTGGTATAACACAGGGAGGCCCCAGGATAGTTTCTGAGGGACAGAAACACAATGAATCGTCTCAAACTCAGCACAACCAACAGTACAAAACATCTTTCTCTGTATAGTTTCAAACCTGCTCCCCCTCGGAGTTCCCTCCCCCTGGCCCAAATAGCATCTCCATCCACCCACCTTTTGATGGACAACCCAAATGAGAAATAATACTCTGCAGAGAAGATGGGATTTGTAGAGCCTGAACACTCCTCCATTTAGAGTTAATAACTCATTAGTATTGCGAATAAATTAGTCTGAAAAAAAAATCCCTATGGCGCCAATAAAACCCGAAGCTGCAGGTACCCTAAATCATCACCCAGGGAGAGTGGTGTGAACACCCACAGCTGTGCAGGCCTGCGGGATTCGCACAGATGAATCCAAGATGGGTTAGAAAGGAGGCCAGAGGTCTCTAGGTTCGCCCCACTACAACACCCACGGGGTTGGAACTGATTCCTACCTAAGAGCACCCTGCCCCCAATCCCTTCCCCCT
This sequence comes from Spermophilus citellus, assembly GCF_964194105.1. Classification (NCBI taxonomy): domain Eukaryota; kingdom Metazoa; phylum Chordata; class Mammalia; order Rodentia; family Sciuridae; genus Spermophilus; species Spermophilus citellus. The sequence goes on along the minus strand of NC_138189.1, from coordinate 9,159,292 downwards.
ACCCTTGAATGAGCTCAGTCTTAAGTGTAATTCTGTGTCTGGGCGAGTTTTCAAAATCGAACATCTCTGCTATTAGATAACCGATCACGTAAGACTGTGGAAACATAAAACTGGGAGCAAAAATATTCTGTTTTGGGGAACCAACCTCTTCTTTTTTTCTCCTCTACTTAGGTTCGGTACTTCTCTATATCGGTCCACCATGCATCCCGAAGGAGTTTCCGCTAGGTGGCGCCCGTTCTCCACGTACCGGGAGGGTTCCCGAGCCGGTGCTTTAATTTTAGTACCCTTAGAGCTGATCTCCCACCCTGGCTTTCTACAAGCAAGAAACCTAAACTCCGAAGGGAAAGTGTCTTCCTGAGGTCGCTTCCCTACATCTCGGACTCACACACTTAATCTGACCTCTGAACCCAATGAGCTTCCATCACTTGGCTGCCTCCCTCAACGCATGGTTTTGTTTATCGACTAAAATAAAATGGTGTTTCTCCTTAGAGAGAAATTAGGTTCCGATCCACGGGCCTTAAAGTGCTTTATTCTCAAATACGCAGAATAGGGAAAAAATGGTTAATTTGCCTGCTTCGTTTTTTTTTTCTTTGACTTCCTTAAATGCAAATAAAGTTCTTTCTCTGATGAACGAGTAATTAGAAACTGATAATAATGATGATGGAAAACGTTTAATGAGAATACACCTGGACGTTAATGAGAAAAACCGGTTAGAGGGGGAAATTCGACTCGATTTGACATTAGATGAGGCTAGATTTGAATTCTGATTCCGCCGTCTACCCAAACAGTTCCCAAGTCTGTAAAATGAGAATAATTTCCTACTCATTGCATCCCCAGGGCGGTTGGTGTACTCGACGTAACAGAATAGCCTTCGGCTTCTAGCGCATTGTCGACGAGCAGTAACTGTTTACCTTGGCCCGTCAAAAACTACTGTGGCAGGTCAGAGTAACGCTTCTCCCTACAGACTCCCTAATACACCTGGTCTATGTACACCGAAAACCCAGCCGTAGGCTGATAATTTTAGGAACGCAGGAGCCGGTGTCTGCTGGCGGGAAAGCAGCGTGTGGCTTGACGCCTGAGATGCTCCGGCTGATTGGAGAGCCTTCAGGAGTCTGGGGATGGCGAAACATTCGGGGCAGGACCTCTGCCTAGATGGAGTTCTGGCAAGTCTACAGCCAGCCCCCCGCCACTCCCCCTTATTGGAGCAGCTCTGCAGCGGCCAGGGCACCATATCCAAACCCTCGTTTTAAAGGAGTGAAAACTAAGGAAGACAAGTGACATCAGTCAAGGAGGCCGGCACTGAGTGGTGAGACCTGCAAGGCCTGCAGAACCGGGTAGCTCCCGATGCGCGCCCTGCGGACGTTAGTGGCGGAGAAGTTGGTCTCCATTCGCCTGAGCGAAGCGGCCAAGGGAGGATGCAGGTGGCGGACAGAAAGAACGCGTCGCACTGTGACCCCGAAGGAAAATGCCCAGCGGACTTAGGCTCCTGGGAGCGCGAAGGCGTGCGCAGCAGCTTGAGCGCGCGCCGGAGGCCGGGTTTCCCAGCTCGGCAGCCCCAACCTCTTTCCCATCCTGATCCCACTCTGACCGCTGCAGGCGGAAGCGTCACCGCCCAGCGGCGCTCGAGGCCTGGGCCATCTCCAGGATCCGAGGGCGCAGCACGTAGGAGGCGCGCAGAAACCGAACTGCAGAGGGGGAACCCGAGGAGGGCAAAGGAGGAGGAAGAACTGGAAGGAGAGGAGGCCGCTGGAGGAGGAAGCAGAGGGAGGCGAAGGAGAAGACTAGGGAAGAGCGGGGCCAGGGGCGAGGAGGGGGCGCGGCCCGGGAGGAAGGCGCGGGCGCCAAGCGAGCTGGACGCCCCCTGTAAGCCTCGCCGGCCGCCCAGCCCGGCTCCCCAGCTCCGCCGACTCCCGGCCATCGCGGGCCGCAGCGCGGCGCTAACAAAACGGCAGGCAACACCGCCGTCTGCGGGTTCTCGGAGCTTAGAGCTGCTCCTGGAGGAAGTCACCTTCCTTGGGCTCGGAGCGGGATTCCCGGCGCAACAGCTCTTACGCTCGGCGGTGCCCAGCATCTACGGCCCTAAAAAGCGCGCTGACTTCCTGAGCTCTAGTCGCATACCTCACTCTCGGCCTCGACTCTGTGACTCTGTAGATAGACCCCAGGGTATCTCTGGGTATCCGACTACCTCCACTCTTGGTCCCCAAAAGCCTTTCATTTCCACCTAACCCCCTTTTAGGAGCAGCTTCTGGTTGTAGCTCCAGATCTGTGTATTTATTCCCGGCCAAACGCCCACTTCCCTGGCCTGCCTGCAATCACTTACCAAACCTAAAGATCGACTCACCGCCGCAGTTGCCCTGGATGACACCGGCAGCCTCTGTCGCGGCGGCTGAGACGCGGAATGCAGGCACTTTCTTCTACTCCCGGCACACAAAATGCCCCTACAACTCAAGATCACCGAACGCATCTTTCATGCTTTGAAAACCTCTTCCCAAATCTGTGGCAACCGAGATTTGATGGATTTTTTAAAAGATTTTTTTTGGGGTCAACTAAATAGTAGTTCTTATTTTCCAGTAAGTATATAGCTCTCAATTTTATCTATTAGACGGACATTCACCTTCCAAACATCTCGGCCCGCCTGTATGTCCGAAACACATTCTACTCCTTGTCCAACCAAGACGTAAGTCCACAAACTCACAACGCCATGGGGTACAAAGTCTACACCTGCCCGTCTCCTACCGTCTTGGAAACCTACGTCAACCTCGTCCTCAGTCTGCTCCGAAAGAATAACAGTAATTTTATGTACTCCCTATACCCCTGACTAGAGTGGGCAGTAGGGGTGGCATTTTTTTTTTTTTAAATGGGGAAAGTTTGTAGGGAGGGAAAGGTCACTTTCTTTAGAAACGTTGCAAGCATTCTGTTATGTTCTCTCCCTGAGGTGAAGAGTGTCCCTGGCTTTTATGCAAATTCCTGACATCAAATTTAAAGACCTTTCCTTCAAAACTGACATAATTGTAAAAAGTTATAGATGGCAATGGTCTCTTCAAATGGGAATTTTTTCCAAGGTACATGACAGATTCTGAACAAAGAAAAAAAATCATGTGCATAAAATGCTGAAGTCCAGATAATGTGAAACCTCATTCTGGGTCTGAAAACTATGCCTTGTACATGTACCTCTTCCTGCAAAACAGAACAAGACAATTAAAAAAATAAACAGGAATTTATTTTTATTTTAATGGCTTTAAAACATAAATCCCAGCAAATCATTAAATCACAGTTATTTAAATGTATTTAATGGTTCAAGTTTGTGTATTTGATGTTCTTAAACCTCTGGTATAATTTGTAGAAGACAGTAAAATGTTTCTTGAACAAGTTTTTATTTAAAAATAAAAACAACATGTTTTAATATATCCACAATATTTTTGTTTCTTACTTGGCTTCTTCTACTCCAAAAACAATGTGTTTCTTATTTTTTAAACAGCATTAAATTTTGTCACTTCTGGATCATTACTATGGTAATTCCCAGATATTCCTTCAAACAAACACTTATCTGTTTCTATTAAATTCACAAGTAACAAAATATTTAAAGAACAAATTGGAAGGTTTTCTTCTCTTCCTGGTGTAAAACTTAAGCTCCAATTAAATTCAGTGTTCACTGCCCAAAGAAGTGACTGGACAATTCCAGAAACTCTCCCAAAGATGCCTTCCAATTTCCCGCCTGACTTTAGTTCTAACTATATGATTTAAAAAATCAATTCCTCCATAGAAGTCAAGCCAAATCAAAGGCGACAAGGAAAGGAAAATATTTCCAAAACGATTTTAACTGATTATTTCAGATAATAGCGTTAGCACAGAGGAAGCAGCGATACTTTATGGATACTTTTTTTTCCCCCGACTTTGGGATCCTTCCTAAAGAACAGAAACTCCGAGTCATTTATGAAACTGCATTATCTTGGATTTTCGCCGCAGATTTTGACTGAACTTCATATCAGTGTTCCATAAGAGCCCTGGAGTAGGTGGTCACATCTGCCAAAGTGAGTTTCGGGATGGGTGAGCCTCCTCGTTACTGGGGGATGCTTCGAGGACCAGGCTCAGGAGAGAAGAGGTTAAATCCGACTCTCTCTGTAGCAGCTCCACGGGCCCAGTTTTGCCTCTTCCAGTCAACGTCTCTCTGCTGGAGCCAGCCAATCGACGGCCCGGAGTGCTCCGGACAGCCCAGCGAAGGGGTGTGACCTGAAGCTGTCACTCAGCGTTGAGGAATGACACCCGGGCGGGAGGGGGATTCGGTGGAACGCTGGGGAAGGAGAGAAGAAACAGATAAAACCAGGGCGGAGGGTAAAAAGGTGTCCCGCTCCTCTCGGAATCCAGAGGCCGCCGCCGCCGCCGCCGCCGCGCCAGGGGGGTGGGCTCCGGAAGAGCCAGCCCAACGGGGAAGAGGGAGGACCGACCAGGAGTGCGATCCTGCAGGCGGGGAAGAGACGGAGGCGCTAAGGAAAAGTGACTTGGGCCGTGCGCCCCGGAGGAACTAGGGACTGAAGCTGCGGAGGGGGCCCCACCAATTCTCCCCAACTTCCCCGGAGGGGGCAAACCCTGGCCCGCCCCTAAGGGCGATAGGCGAAGAGATAATCCAGCTGAGCGGGGAAAGGAGAGCGTCTGGCGCTGGATTCAGGGGGCGGGGGTCTCCAGGCGGGGTGGGCCTCGGAGGTGGGGGCGAGGGTCGGAGCAGATCCTGGATAGAGGGAGGCGGGGGCTGCTGAGCTGCGCAGTAGTGGGCTGCGAGGGCCTGGCGCGCCCGGCTCACTCGCGCTCGGGTTGCTGGCGTCCTCTGTCTGGCTCGGAGCTGCCCCGCGCCCCAGCTGCCCGCCCGGCCGGCCGCCCGCTCCGGCCCGCGGCGCAGATGGCTGTGCGCGGCGCCAACACCTTGACGCCCTTCTCCATCCAGGCGATCCTCAACAAGAAAGAGGAGCGCGGCGGGGTGGCTGTGCTGGAGGGGCGCTCGGCGCCTGGGAGCACAGCGGTGGCGGTGGCCGCAGCGCCCGCTGTCTGTTGCTGGCGGCTCTTTGGGGAGACGGACGCGGGTTCGCTGGGGGGCGCCGAGGACTCACTGCTAGCGTCTCCTGCCCGGGCCAGAACAGCTGCGGGGCAGACTGCGGAGACCCCGGGAGGCTGGGACTCGGACTCTGCTCTCAGCGAGGACAACGAGAACAGGCGGCGCTGCGCGGACGTGCCGGCAGCCAGCGGGGCCGGCGTGGCCGGGGGGACCCTGGGCCTCGACCAGCCGGTCTGCGAGTTGCACGCCGCCAAGGACCTGGAGGAGGAAGCCGCGGGCCGGAGCGACAGCGAGATGTCAGCCAGCGTTTCAGGTCTGCTGGCTTTGGGGGAAGGGGGCTGAACAAGGAGGTCACTGTGGGGAGTAGGGTGGGCCTGCGGCGGCAAACTGAGCCTGGGGGCTCAGCTTCTGGCCAGGTCCCAAGGTTCTGCACATTGGCGAGGACTTCCCTGACCCTCTGGGAACTGGAACCCCCAGAGGTTGAGGAACTCCTCAAAGCCCTGCTTCCTCGAGGCGGTGTGCCCTGGACCGGGTAGGAAGTAAACAGTTGCAATCTGCCCTGGGAGAGCTCTGCGGAGTTCATCGTCAGTGCCTTAGCTGTGTCTGTCCACAAATCCTCAAAGTCAGCAAAAGGGGGCCAGAGACCTCAGGTAGACAGTGATCTGGCGGTGGCCCAATACCCTAACGTCTGGATATCCCACGACTCAACCTTTTCCTAATCCGAATAAGTTGTGAAGGATACCTCCAAGTGGGCCAGAGCCCAGGACATAAAGAAAGAGAGGCTTTGGGGTGGGGGGGTGGGGAAGGCTGATTTAGTTTTTCAACCCTAGGGATGGGAGAGCAGGAGCTGGGAGCAAACTCAGTAGCCACCTGAAGGAAGAGGGTGAGTTTGAGGTCAGAACTAAGGCACCCAGGAGAGGAGACTCCTCAGCCAGAAGCTGAAACATTTCTTGGTGTGAAGTTGACCCCGGTGCAAGCTACTGTAGGCCTAGCCTGGCTCAAAGCAGGCAAGCACAGTAGACCACTGTACTGGGGTGCTCCAGGGAGAGCAGGAGAAGAAACTTAGGACCGGAGCCAGGGAAAGACACCTCGCTGCACCACTCAATCCCTCTTCTCATTTTCTCGGGAAGAGAGTCGGAAAACCCACCTAAAGCCTTGGCGCTGCAATCCAAGGCAATCGGGGAAGAACAGTCCACTTACCTCTGGTTCCAAGATCTGTTCCCCCGACATTCCCTTTACGTGTAGCCAATGCGTGTGTGCTGTGACAACACACATTTGTGAGTGTGAGTGTGGGGCGGCGGTGAGCCCGAGGAGGGACACAGAAACTCAGTCTAGACCTCCAAGGCTCGTTGCTGAGAGCCGAGGTCTTGCAGGGATGCTCAGGCCCAGCGTCCCACGTTATTAAGGGGACACGTTACTAAGGGGAACCTGGAGCTCAGAGTGCACGGGAAACACAGCGCTGGCACAGTTGCTGATTCGTTTACCCTCACCAGAAGAGGCCTAGATGCGAGAAGCGGATGGCATAGGCTTCTGAGACACGGTCCGGAGCCTACGGATTCCGGAACTTCACCTCCGTTTTGGTGGGATCAAAGTGTATTTCCGGCCCCAATTAGTCTGGGTGGCCCCTGCAGTTGAGACTCAGACTCACTCTGCGACTCTGTCATTCTCTTGTTGAATTTTTTTACTAGTGCATAATAGAATAGTGTGGTTCATAGTGGCATATTCGTAGTGGCATAATCTCATCAATGTGACGGCCTCTTGTTTTTGTTTCCTTCGGGGTCTGCAGGCGACCGCAGCCCGAGAGCCGAGGATGACGGTGTTGGCCCCGGAGGTGCCCGCTTGCCAGGGCTGTGCAGTGGGGCGGGCGGCGGAGGCAGCGGCGGGCCGGCGGGCGGCGCAGAGGAGGAGGAAGAGCCCGCTGCGCCCAAACCCCGAAAGAAGCGCTCCCGGGCCGCTTTCTCCCACGCGCAAGTCTTCGAGCTGGAACGTCGTTTTAACCACCAGCGCTACCTGTCCGGGCCCGAACGCGCTGACCTGGCAGCGTCACTGAAGCTCACCGAGACTCAGGTGAAGATTTGGTTCCAGAACCGTCGCTACAAGACCAAGCGCCGGCAGATGGCCGCCGACCTGCTGGCCTCGGCGCCCGCAGCCAAGAAGGTGGCAGTAAAGGTGCTGGTGCGTGACGACCAGAGACAGTATTTGCCGGGCGAGGTGCTGAGGCCACCTTCGCTTCTGCCACTTCAGCCCTCCTACTATTATCCTTACTACTGCCTCCCGGGCTGGGCGCTGTCCACGTGCGCCGCCGCTGCAGGCACCCAGTGAGCCGCCTGGAATCACCCAATGATTCCTGCGCCCTAGCGCCGACCTCTGTGCAGGTTGTACTCTGTGCAGGGGCGCTCAACCCAAGGGGCAAGTGCAGGATCAAGTCCAGCTCTGGCTCCGCCAGTCAATACGTGTGACCTGAACTAAGCCCAGAGGGGGCGCCTTTTTTTCTAATTTGAACAGAGTCACCCCTTGGCCTAGGAGCCCTACTTGCCCCTCACCTGCCTGTAAGCCCCGGGACACTATTTATTACCACGACTGTGGATTTGGATTCGGATTTGGATTGTGTTCCCCTGGGGACGGTGTTTCCCTGGAGCAGAGAGGACTCCTGGAGACCACAAAGCCTGAATCCCCAGAAATTCAGGCCTGCCAAGAGCTTCGTGCGCTAGGCCACACTAGTTCATGGTATCCATGCTACCGATCTATGTGTATCTACATAACTCTTATTTTTGAAAATTGCATTTGTGACAAAGGAGTGCGGAAGCCTGGCTGCCCCAGGCCAGGGGGTGATTTGAACTGTGAAGGGTTTGGTTTTGGGGCCTCCGCCCATCCCTCCAGAGCACGGACAGGGGTGCCCTATAGGGTGCTGAATGTAAGAAAAGGAACCTCTACTCGTGGGGCAGGTCAGGAAGCCCCCACACTTTCCCTTTCCCAACGAAGTTCAGGGCCGTGCCCAAATGGGGAGTGCGTGAGAGCCCCTAATGGGAGGAGAGCACACCCTGAGCTGCCTTTCGCAGAAACTTGCCTTTATTTCTTTTTATTTTTCAAAGGAGGTTAAGACTCGTAGCACTTTTCAGTTGTTTGTAATCAAATAACGGTTATTTTTGTATTCAATGTGAATATCCCTGGCCAGCCTTCCCATGGCGTCCTCCGCAGCCCAGCCGCTTGGCCCTTGGTTTCTACCAGACCCCCTCGGGACTTCTGCGCTCTGGCTCAGGACTCCCCTTTTTACTCCTCACCTCTTCCTAAGACAGGTGATCCTACCTGTCTGGTCAACCTCGCCGCTTTTCGCCTCCTTAAGGGCACTGTGCACTCAACTAGAATATTATCTTTAAAAAGATTTGTGAAGTTTGGAAACTATTCGCTGTATTTTTTTTTTATTTATAAACTTTTAGTTTAACTTGCCCTCCTTGACGCCTTGTTTTCTCTGAAACTCTCGGTGCGGCTTTGGCTTTGGGGGAACCAACAATGTGGGTTGGAAGTGGCTGGAGCTCACGTTCCCAGACTCTTTTTCCTCTTGGACTGGGGACGTCTTGCCTCCCCAGGAGCGGCCCCCATCGTGCAGGAAGGGCTTGAATCCATACAGCTCAGGGAACCGCCACTTTGGAGGAGGGGGGGTTGTAGGAGTCACGGGTGAATCCCACTGAATCCCCTAGCCAATTCTAGGAATCCTTATTTTCTCCAGGGCATAGTTGAACGCACAGCCAATTTCCATGCCCTTCTCTAATCTGGGGACATTTTCGAGTCCTCCGCTATCCTGTTTGCTTTCGATTTTCAGAGCATTTCTCTTAAGTGATCCAGTTTTTATTTCATTCCCAAAACGGGCTAGTAAACACTTCAGCTTGAAAGTCTGAACCAATTCTCCAGGGAAGGAGCACCTTGGGCATTTTTCTCTGCTGGGAGCAAATAGTGCTCAATGGTGTTTCAAAGCGCTTCTGCTCCTTCAATGACATGTCGTCGTTTTTCTCTGTACCGAAATCCATTGGGGGAGCAGAAGATGGGCTGGGCGAGGTTTATTTATTACTCCACGTTACAGATGGACAGGCCCCGCAGGCGTTCCAGACTCCCCAATACCCAATTCACCACAGCAAAATGCTTGTCTCAGCTCCGCCCTCCCGCAAGGTCCCGGGCGAGCGAGGAAGAGTTAATGCCACTTTGCAGGCGCCCAGGCCTCGATCCGGTGCTCCAGAGTCCGGAAGCACGGAAATCCAGGCCTCGGCTTCTTTCAACTTCACCTGGAGGGGAAAGGCTGATTTGCGCCATTCCCCAGCCACAATCTTCCCCAGCCTCCCGGCCTCCCTGTGTATTGGGAAGGCCGCAGCAAAGAGTCCCTCAACCCTTCGTACCAGCGGAGGAGGAGCGTGGCGACCAGTGCTTTACCAAAAGATTTCCCTTCCGGGAACAGCGAAAAGTGAAAGGCAAAGGGCCTCGGAAAATGCACACCCCGCCCTCTCCCTTCCAAGCCCAACGACCTTCCAGATGGTTCCTGCAATCATTTTGCTTCTTTTTGAAATATTTTAAAATTACACTTTAATTTTATAATTAATCATAAATGCATTTTCCTTGTAGAAAGTTGGAACGTTTCCGATAACGTTACAATCTCCTCCTTTTCTTTCCCTAGAGAGCTCAGTTTAATGTGGGTTTTTAAGGAAGGGGAGATTGATTTTTCTCTTTTTTCTCGCTCTCTCTGAAAATGGCAGTAGTTTGTTGCTGCGTGCCAAGAGGGAAATTTTGTAGGTGAAACAATCGGGAAGTTTCGAAGAGAAAAAGGAACGAACGAAGTTCCAGGGTCGCACCCCCACCCCCCAGCTCCCTCGTGCCCGCGCACCAGCCTTCCCTTCCCATCCCACCCGGGTGGGGCGGCGCCCCTTCTCTCCCTCTCCCACTCCCGCACTCCCCGCCTGGGCCGGCCCTTTTGGACTAACTGGAGCAGCCGGGTGAAAGACTCAAGAGAATTCAGTTTGATCAGGATTGTAGCAATTTCCCTTCCAGTTGCCCCGGGACTGCTCTGAGGTCGGGAGTCCAGGCAACCTCTGAATCTTGCTAGATCTAGGAAGATTTCCTATCTCGTTTCCAGACACAAGACCGGTGTCTTTACCCGTGTCTTAGGCTTCAGATGCGATTTCTGTTGGGGCATTACTTTATTACTTTTTCCCACCCTTTCCTACCCACTCCCCTTTTTAGTTGGAAAACAGCCCTGCTCCTGACACCCTGCTGACTGCTCCAGGGACTCTTCACTACTCTCTAACATGCTGCTCCAAGCCCTCTTTTCCTTCTGGAGGCCTGTCTTAGAGCAATCAGGGTTGCAACTTGAGCCTGAGTTCTTCCTCTTTTTCATCCTTCTGTCCATTTGCCTTTTAGTGAGCATTAGAGCTGGCCTTGGGGGATCTTCAGGACTCACCTGCCCACTTTACAGATAGATAAACCAAAGTAAGGGGAATAGCTGGGAAAGGAGACAGAATTCACTATGACTGGGGCTGAAACGAGTCCCAAGGATCAAGGTTGACCCACAGATCTCACTGTGGCAGCAAGTTTGCTGGTGTGTGGGGGGTGGGGAGAGAAAGGAAGGCACTTGGGTCTGCTGGCCTCATTTATCTCAAACTTTGTCCCATTCCAAGAGCTTAGGTTTCTGTGCCTCTCTATAGAATGTTTGGTTATACAGGGATATGGCAGAGCTGAGGTTGGATTCTGTTTTCAAAAACAAATGGCTTACTGGCTGTAGTGAATCTCTGCATCCTTGCATGACCTCCACACTGAGAAAGGGGAGAGGGTGATGGCTAATCTAATGTCATTGGAGACAGTGGGAAATGGTCTCCAACACTATGTCCTGACACCTCCAAGCAGTGACTCAGGAGTGTCTGTGACCTGAATCTAAAGAGACTGGGTTGGCTGGAGGAGTGGTCTGCTGGGGTTTCTGAGGAGTGAAGGATGAAGTATTGGTCCTAGTTCCTGGTCCCCTCCTGTCAGAGGGAGGGGGCCTCTGGAGCAAAGCCTGGCAATGACAGGCCAATACTGCAGAGAAAGAGAACCTCATCCCATACCTGCAGACCTCCCTCCAGGAAAGGGTCCTGTGACTCTAATTTCCTGACCAGTCACCAGCTGAACATCCACTCTTCTCTACCCAAGTTTCTGTTGATGTTATGGAGGGAAATGTAGAATCTGTCCTCCACCTGCAAAGTCCACAGAATTCAGCCCACTTACAGAAAGCCTCTTGCTTTGCTCAAGAGAAAGCCATCACCAACAGAGCATAAGCTATAGGAAGAATCAGATATTTCCTGGAAACCTGGAAAGTGGTGGAGGAGGCCCTGGGCTCCAAAGGACAATCAGGGGGCATGGGGCAGCACTCTTTAGGGGGAAGCAAAATAGACTGGTGCTGGGGCCCAGTCTGCTGCTAAAGGGGCTCGAAGGCTTCAACCTTGTAGTCCACCAATCTCACTCTGCCAACTATTTTAATTGGGAATGGCACAGAGCTATGCAGAAACTGTGAGAGGCAGCAAATGCTTGAAAGCACTTTGTAAGTCAGAAAGAACTGCTGTAGCATGGGTGTTTGCACGCACTCAGGGAGGGCACTCTGCTGCTGCAGAAGCCATGATGAAGAAAACAGCAGAGCTTCTAATCCAAGGAAGTCACAAGGAATAAAGGAATAACCTAACAATGTTTAGAAGAATGACAATAACAGCTAAAACAAACAAACAAAACAACAACAACTCCATTCATTTGTCTTTATACATGAAGAAGTGCCTCCAAATTGTATCCTGTTCTGGTTCACTGAAGCTGCCTGTAGCCTAGTGAACCTGCCCTCCATTCACAGAAGAGGAAATCGAGGCTCAAAGAGGCAATGTGACTTTTCTATCATCATAGGCCACTAAGAGGTGGAGTCAAGGTCATTCAAAGCCCTTATTATAGGATTCAAATCATGCTTTAGGATTTATGGTAGTCGAATAGATGAATTGTTCTTTAGCACTGGCATTCCCCTGGTTTGGCTCTAGAGGTTGGATCACAGAAGTGTGGATGCACTTTGAAAACCATTAAGTACTGTACGACTGGTAGGACCGTTTTTATTATTGACATTTACTACTACTACTACTACTATTACTACTACTACTACTACTACCTCTGTGCAATGCTGAATTGCTGATCTGAATTCCTACATACTTCCAGGGTGGGAGTCTAAGTGCGCTGTGGTCTGCTGAACTTAGGGTCTGTCAGAGGTTTTGGTCTCTTGATATAAATGTTTTAAAAATGGAAAAATCCCAAGGCAGGATTGCAAAAAAAAAAAAATTGTTTTATTATAAGCGGTTACATCATCTAATAATAAGTTGTTTTTTTTTCTTATAATGGCACATAGGAATTATTCAAATAAATTGCCTTGGTAAAATCATTAAAGCATTTATAAGAAAAGACTGCAAGCAGGGGTGGTCCTGTGTAGGGTACAAGTTTAAGTTGAATAACTTTTTATAAATTTGTTGAGTGTATGTGTGAGGCTAGCTCCACTTCCTGTGAAGGAAACGGGAAAAGTCTATATTAAGGGCAACTGGCTATTTGAGAACTGGGAAATAGACCTGCGGGCCGGCACCTAGCCCCTCGTCCAGAGGAAGACTTTTTGCTTTGAGGCCATCAGGGAAAGGCAGCAGCGGGGACTTTGGACTCGCACAGCTGGAATCTGTGCACCTCTTCGTTCTGTCTGAATGTCGAGTTCAGAGGGAAAGCAAGTGAGTTGCGGGGGCGTCACCTGACACCGAGGGCATCACCTTCCTTGGAGCCTCTGGTAAGCTAGATGCCCAACTGAAAACGTTTCCTCCAAGCTTGAGTGGGTGTGCATAGTGAGCTCTTTGGTTCTCCACGCTCCTTCGCACAAGCACACTGTTCTCCCCTTCCTGTCCCAACCCGTAGTCCGGGAGTGGGGCGAAGCCCAGCGGTTTGTGCGCCCCCAGGGACAACAGCATGGTGATCTCTGCATAAGACCTCAGGGGCTCCTGTGAGCCCAGTACTTTCTGTAATTGCATCTTTATTTTTTTTAAGAGAGAGAATTTTTTTAATATTTATTTTTAAATTTTCGGCGGACACAACATCTTTGTTGGTATGTGGTGCTGAGGATCAACCTGGGCCGCACGCACGCCAGGCGAGCGCGCTACCGCTTGAGCCACATCCCCAGCCCTGGAATTGCATGTTTAAACCCCCAGAAATGAAGATCTAGTGCAAGGTTCTGTGCGGGGCTTCTAGATGAGTTCTTCTGGTTCCACCCACCAGTAAGGCCTCAGCTCTCTCTCTAGGACTTGGACGTGTGTCCTGATGTCAGGTGGAAGATGCTTGAGATAAGAACTACTAGGCGTCCTGCACACAGGAGAGTGGGAGGCAGGTGGAGTCGCAATGGCTCCCTTAGTCCATACAGTAAGGCTTCCTGAGGTCTGGACTCTACAGGCCTGCGGCTGAGTTGCAGAATCTTAAAGATTTTTTTTTTTTTTTTTTTTTTTTTTTTTAAGTTGAAAGGCCCTTAAGTAACTGGAATCCACAATCAGCTCTGGCTGGAAAAAAAAGGTAAAAGGACAACGCCTTTCTACTTTAAATAATAAATCATTCCCTTCCAGAGCAATTTTGGTTTTCGTTTAGGAAGGAGGTTTTGTTTTGTTTTAGGGATTTGAGGTGTTCTGAGTTGCTGCCCTGCAGGCCTCCGCTGGAATGTCATTATCTGGACCTCCTCTGCTTTGCCTTTCATGGCCTGAGTGGTCAGCTGTTTTGGAAAAGTCCAGCTTTTCCTTTTCCCCACCCACCGCGCTCAGAGAGGGAGGAGACTTGAGGCTATTCCACCTCTGGACCGCGTTGGACTGCGGAGAGTACCTTGTCCTTGGATGGAAAATGCGTTAAGCGGGGGAGAATGTCACAAGTACTTTTGCATTCTCGGTCAGCCAGAAAGCGAGGGTGGGCGGCTCCCTGTAAAACGACAGCCAGTAAAGCTGCTCATTTTAATGGGCTTATTAACATTTTTGAATGCCTTCCCTTGTGCGCGCCGAGGCCTCCCTGGGAGGCTCGGCGAGTTGCGCCGTTGGAATTTTTGCGCATCCACACCCACAAACGTGAGCGAGCGGGTGCCAGGCTCTCAGTACCGCGGGGCTTCGTCTCGTGGGAACCGCTGGGGTCGTTCACAGCGCCGACTCCGTACTTCCCCGTCCCGCATCCATCCAGCCTCGCTCTGTGTGGACCGCAGGTTAGAAGTCCGCGCGGATTCAAAGGTGGCCGAGGAGCTTGGGTGGTACCAAATTGTCCTCCTAGCTTTGAGGAATCTGTGGGCCCACTCTAACTTTATGCTTGTTTTTTTTTTTTTTTTTTTTTTTTTTTTAAGGCTTCAAAGGAATCGGTCCTCTTGAGGATGCGAAAACCAAATAGTAAAACCTCCACTCCAGCTTGTGTCCCACATATTCCTAACAGTGTCAGGAGGCAGCCAGGAACACCTGCCATTTGGGCGACTGACCTGTGGGAAAGGGGTTGGAAGCTTCCCCCATCCAGGTACCTTTGGACCCCTGGCCCGTGGGAAAGGAAGATAAAAACACAGCATACAAAGATAGTGAGAAAGAAAAGAGAGCCTGCGGGGACATGGGTTGAAAAGAAGACTGCCTGGTTAAGTTCAAGTTCTTCGCGGTTTTCTCAGATCTTCCCTGGGTCCCCCCATACACCAAGTTTGAATTCAAATTTCCTCCTGAGTAGGTCCACAGTCCGGGCTCTTACCACTTGGGCGTAGGGATAAAATGATCTGTGAGTGGCTGTGCGGCCGACCTCTGGGAAGACAAGACTGGGAGGGCCTTTGGAGTGGCTCTAGCGTCTACCAGTGGGCCTGAGGCTCATTGGCTTCAAAGAGGTACTGAAAAGACTCATGAATGAGAACCAGGATCCTCCAGATTTCCCCTTGTCGGTCCTCGTCCTCGGAAAAAACCAAAGCAAGCAAACGAAAACCAACTCTTCCCACCTCAGACTCTCAGTGCCTGGGAGACTGGCAAAGGGGGTTGCAGGGCCAGGAGGGCTCTGCAAAGCCAGGCCCAACCCTCCCTCTTGTTCCTTCTGCCAGCTGGGCATGGGTTCTAGGGCAAAAACCTAGTGTGAGAGCTGGGCTTGCCTTAGGGTCAAGTGCTCCAGCCTCAGCAATTAAGACTCTTTTGGTGTCTAGTCATCAGGCTTCACCCAGCAAACTGGACTGAACATTCCATCCTCTATCTCATACCTGGACATATCGAAATGCACATTAACTTCTCCAAACTAGCTAAGGGCTGGAAAATCAGACTAAGGGCTGAAAAAACAAAACAAAACAAAAACAAAAACAAACCTATTCATTTCCCTGTCATAGAGGAAAATAGTCCAATTTTGAAATTAGACAGATGCTCCAGTGTGGTATGAGCCAGTTAGCTAACAGAGTTCAGAGACTGGGAATAAAGACACCTTGAGAGAGGTAGCAGTGGTCAATCAGATGGTGGGAAGTACCCTTAGGGAGCATAGACTTTAGAGGGTCCTAGTAGAGTACCTTTGTCCAGACACCTTTGTTTCAGGTTCACATGGCTCATATCTAGTGCTGGGTAGGGGCCATGACCAAAAGACTTATTGGGAGCTGAGTGTGGTGGCACACACCTGTAATTCCAGTGATTTTGAGGCTGAAGCAGGAGTATCTCACATTCAAAGCCAACCTCAGTAATTAAGCAAGACCTTGTCTCTAAATAAAGTATAAAAAAGGCTGGGTTCCATCCCTGGAGGTCTCTTCCACCAAACAAACAAACAAACAAACAAAAAAACACCTTATTGGGATAGCTGCTTTTCAGCAACTGCCCATGCTTTCTGGATTCCCAGTGTAGGGCCTGGAACACACTGAGGACTCAATTTTTTTTTTACATGGAAGATCTACATAGTAGATCTTTTTACATTTCAAGAACCAACTCCTCTACACTTCCTTTTAAGCTCCAGACAGGTGGGTCTGGTTCCATGAGAGGTCACAGGAGCCAAGAAGCTGGTGACTTGGCTAGGAGCAATCCTTTGGAAAAACAATCCAGAGATTCAGGTCAGGTGTCTTCTTGGCCCTCCAGAGGGAAGGCAGTGAGCTATTCATCCCGAAAATTCCCATGTGCACAACTACTGGCTTTGAAGCCAGGCTTTCAGGGAACCTCAGGGAGCACTACTCTCTTGGGAAAATAATTACCCCAAAGATGTGCTGTGAATGAATCACATGCTCCTTGAGTAACTGGTGTTACTAGATAAGTATAGCCTAGTTGATAAGTTTGCAAAGCTAAATGAGGAATAGGTGCCACTTTAAACAATTTATAGAGATGGTAAAGAATGGACAGGAAGCACTGAGCGATTGCAGCAACAACCAAAAAAAAAAAAATCTAACCTCCATTTGAAATCTTTTACAAAGCAACAAGTTTCTCACATCCTTTGCATTTGCAATTGTGGTTTAAAAACAACCTAGCACTCAGGAGGAGGCCCTGGTTTCTATGCCAGCACCAAAAAATCAAACAAAAAAGTGAGGGATATGTATATTTCATTAAGTGCAATTGCTCAATCCCCCACACAACAAAAACAAACAAACAAACAAAATTAAATAGGGGACTGAAGGTGTAGTTTAATGGAAGAGTGTATTCACAAGGCTCTGGGTTTCCATAGCGAGAACACACACTCTCTCTCTCTCTCTCTCTCTCTCTCTCTCTCTCTCTCTCTGTGTGTGTGTGTGTGTGTGTGTGTGTGTGTGTGTAGAGATACCTATCTATATATACAGGCATATATATATAATGCATCGAAGGGGAACTTCCCTTTCCAATGCATTCTGTCTGTTCAAAAGAATTTGCAGAACTCCTTTAAAATTAGTTATTTCTTAAGATGTCTGTATTTATTGGATTTACAATAATCGTCCACACAAGGCTGCCTGTGGCTAGGCACTTCCTGGCCATGCTGGTCCTCTGGCTAGAGGAAAGCGGAGCCCCGCCTGCCAGGTTCAGTCCTGTGGAGCGCCCAGCCCCAGCACGGCCGGGGAAAGAGACTCAGAGCCTGCGGAGGCTGGCTGGAGTCTTCAGAAGCTGCCGGGCCTAGGAGAATCTAAACTGTTCGCTCCTAGGGGAAGCATAAAACTAGAGATGCTTTTAAATGGCGGGGGGGGGGGGGGAGAATCTCTGTTGTGGAATCGCTCTCCCCTCTCTCCTTCATCCTTTCCCACTCATTTGTGTATTTGTTCGGATATTCATTAATATCTCTTGGACACCTACTCTCTGCCAAGGTTTCACAGGAGAAAAGTCCCGCTGTGGTGGAGTTCACCGTCTAGCAGGAGACTAGGATATTAATGTGAAAAGAAAAATAAAGCATGTCTCGGATTAGTGCGGAGTATTATTTGGAGGAAGGTCACTGGAACCGCAACTATTTGTAAGAGCGCTTTCTGTGCGCACTCGCTGGGGCCGCGTCACTGCCTCCCTGTCTGGCAAAGGATTCTTTCTCCTGGGCTCAACTTTTGTCCCACCGTGTCCCTTCACTTGGGTCCCTCTCTGAGCCTACTCTGCGTTTTGGAAAAGCAGGACCGTGGAGAGACCATGCCCCAGCTCGAGTGTGGCCCGCTTTTCTCCCCGCCTCCTTTTCTTAATAGCTCCGTGTCTCCGCCCGGCCAGAAGGAGGACTATAAGGCGTTGGAAGGGTGGCAGCCCCGAAATCTCCTGCACCTTTAGAGGGGGCCCCTGAATTCCAGATAACTAGCGATCTGAGGTGTCAGAAACCCTCAGAAGTTTCCATAAGGGACTGGGGGCAACTTCTCATTCTCAGCCAGCTGCACTTCTCCAAACCTGTGTTCCAATCATTGCACCTGAGCAACCAGCGCCGTATCTAACGCTTCATTTTTCTTTCCGCTCGCGGGGCAGTAAGTGCTTTTGGTGAATTAGTTGATTCGTCTGTCCCAGCTGCTCAGATTTCTGTTTTCCCGCTTTGAGGATGGGCCCTATTGCTGCGGTATTTGTGGCCTTGTTGGGGTTCAAACCTAGATTATTTGGCGTCAAACAAGTGGGCGCTGGCCACCGAGAATGCTGAGGAGGTGAGATCCTATTTATGGAAGAGAAAAATGAGTCATAACAGCGAGTGAGTAAATGAGTCCCAAAGCTATTAGGCAGAGGTGGTCACACTAGTTAGCTCATTTCTTTTTCACACCCTGAGAGGCAAAATCAGGAAGGCCACTAGGAAGGAGGAAAGATAGGAAAGGCTGAGTGGCCAAAACTTGCAAGTTGAAGTGGCTTTGAAGGCAGGACCAGCTTGACCAGGTCCGTGTCTGGCTGCCTAACTTCTGATTCTCATTTGTCCCATGCAACAAAGGAAATAAAAGGAGATGATGAAGGCAAAGTCTTTTGGGATTGATGCTTGGTGCAGAACAAGCTCTGAAAAGGTTCTGAAGCACCCAAGGCTGAAAGGAAGAAGACTTTCTAGATTCCATCCTGGTGTCTTTTGGGAAAGAATCTTCCCCCAAACTCTATGCTGGGGAGGCATCAAGGGAAAATCAATTACCTTGAGTCTCCAGAGGGGACAAGGGCAGTAGCCTGAAAAGGCAGGCTTCTTAATCCTGCTCTGTTTACTATGGACCACCTTCTTGGTGACAGTGTAGCTACTGGTGACATCAAGGATCCTGGTAGGCTGGCAGCTGGGAGTAGGCTGAGAAAGGCAGGGTGGAGGACCCAGTGCCCCTTTTCCTGCCAGGGTTGGTAGGGAGAAATGTGCACAGTCCAGTGGGTCACATAGGTGGCTCTGAGATCACCCCTCTTAGTCTGCACAGATTCTGGTCCTGTTATTCAGGACCTGATGGGATGTTTCAGTCATTGGACACTGGCCCCTAACATACACACACACTTCTGCCTTCATCACCTTCATGCTCTCACCAGGGCCCCCAGTTTAGAGACAGGAGTTCTAGGAAGGGAAGGGAGTCTGGCAGATTCTCATGCCTCTGTGTGCTGGGCACAACTGATTTCATTGAATCCTCATGAGAACCCCCATGATGTGATTGGGATTATCCTTCTTTTACAGACCAGTGAGCAAAGTTCAGGGGGGTCAAGTGACTTGGACAGGGTCACACAAGTTGGAAGTGGTGGCAGGGAACTGGCCAGGGGGCCTGTGCCACTTCAAAGCCTCTAGCTACTGGCTGCAATGCCTTGCCCCTTATCCCACTCCTAGGGTGGGGACTTGAGTTGGGAGAGGAAGGGAGACTCCCACGGGGGTCAGGGAAGGGGTATTAATTCTCTGGGCAGTTTCCTACTAAGAAAACACCCGAACTGTAGCCTGCCTCCTCCCCAGGGTGGCTGCTGGGCCTCCTGAAGGCGAGGCCTGTATATTTGTAGTTTGATTCCGCCCGTCAAGGCTAATTTCTCCCTACAACTTAATGGACTCGGCTTGACGTGCATAATGATTCCTAATCACGAACATTATTTTTGCTAGCACCGAGACATGTTCCAGTTGTTGTGACAGATCGCATTTCAGCCATAATGACGGAAAATTACCATTTCTAATTCTCCGGTTTTTGACACCTAAATCCACAGACCATATGTGGCTGCGGGAACTCTGGGCCAGCGGTCTCTCCTCTGAGCTCAGTGTAGCTGTCCTGAAGCCCAGAGCTTCCACCCGCCAGTGGCTCCCAGAGGGTGGAGCCAGAGGGGCCCTGGATGGACTGCCTTTGGGGCTTCTCAACCTCTGGCCCCTCCCGTCAACATAAAGGCCCCCTATCACCAAAAGCAGAAACCAGAGCTTGAAAAGGGTCCTAGAGACTGGTCCATCTTCAGGGATCCATTTCAGTGAGGACACGGGGCAGAGGAGAATGCAACTTGCCCAAGATCTCATGACTAGTAAGTAATAGGCAGTAAATTTTACTCAGAATTATCCCTGGAGTTTCCAGTGATAAGACTCTTGTGTCCTTCAGCCCAGGGAAAAAAGAGACCTAGTTTGTTCTTTTATTTGCAAGTCACAAAACCATCAGTGAGGCAAAGATTTTTTTTTTTTTAAGCAACAATAATCTGAACAGTTTAAGGAGGAAACTGTGGGGCAGAGAGGTCAGGTAATTTGCCCAAGATCACAGCACTGATTAGGAAATAAGAGGCCCAGAACTCAGGCTCTTAAAGCTCTCTCTGAAGGGTGTCTCACTTTCAGGGCTCATATCAGTCAGGTGTGATTATTACCATGTTAGGTGTGAGAAAAACGTTCCACTGGGTGGAAAGCCAGAATCAAGAAATCCCCTGAAGTGTTTTGGCCACTTGGGGGGGGGGGGGAGCCGGGACCCAGTGAACCTTATTGTCTGCCAACTTTATTAGATTTGTCTTAGGAGTCCCTTCCTCTGCGTGCCCCACCCTGCACCTACTTTAGGGTGGGGTCTAGACAAGGGGATGGGGACCAGGGATAGAGAAATACAGACACAGCCTGGCCCACTAGGAATTCATCGCCGGGGCTTATTCTGTTCTCTGAGGTACTCAGTTCTTAGCTAGTACAGAGATTCACCCGAGCAGGGGAGTGTCAGCTCAAAATTTACTGATCCTGCCTTATGAATATGTCACAGAACCTCGGATTCCACCTCAGGAAAATAGGTATGAGATGCAAGTCTCCGAAAATGGCTAAGAGATCAATAGGCCACTTGTCAAGGCACCCAGAAGATGCCAAACTTATCAAGGACTCACCCACTTGTCCTGGGGAGGCGCTGGCTCCGCACCTGCGGGGCGGTTGGTGCAGGAATGCGGCAGATGCTAAGGGATGCGCGCCCCAGTCAGGCGAGGAAGCAGGACCAGCCCCGCGAATTTCCTTAGAGAGCAACCGTGAATTTTAGGAGGTTGTGTCTGTGCTGAGTACAAAGCCGGTCATGGGTGCCTTGATTCTGGCTGTCCACTAGCTCACACCTAAACAGTGCCCAGGTGTCCTCAGCCACCCTCCGGCTCTACCTTGCGCTTGCAGACACACTGGGGTCTAATCGTGCTTCTCCATGGGAGGAAGCCGTTTTGACCCAAGAAGGTCAATGAGAAACTGAGTTGGAGAAGAGAAATCATGGAAGATTTATGTCTTTCTCCACATTCTGCCGGCCAGGAGCAGCTGTGCGCATCTCCCTGTCCTTGCCACACGCTTCGCCACTCATGCCTGCCACAGAGCAAGATGCTCCTTTGCGGGCTCCTGATATCTGCTCCGTCAGCCCCACTTCTTCTTCCCTGCTGGGGACGACAAAGGGTCGCTGCAGCAGCCTTAACTGTTGTTTCTGACCTGAAGATCAGAACCTCTAGAGAATGTCTAGCGAGGAGTTGGGAAAAGGTGGAGTCTGAGGCAGCCAGTAAAGGTAAATTCGAAGGCTTTTGATCTCCCTGCAAAGCCTATCTCAACCTACCCGCAAAGCGGGGCTTTGTTGATTAAAAAGAAAGATCTTAGAATACATTTTTAGATTCAAATAAGTTAGAAGTTCCCGGTGGAGGGAGGCCAAAGGCATCTATTGAGAAAGAGTGGGAGCCTATTTGGCTTATTTCCCTGGCACCTCCGAAGCAGAAGTGGGTCAGTTCAGTCCAGATGGTTCTGTATTTTGATTCCTTAAGAAAGAATAAACTGGGTTCCAGCCACCTTTCAGGCAGGAGTGAAGGTGCTAATGGGAGGATGTTTATGAAAGTGCTTTGTAACTGGCACAGAGTTTGAAAACAAACAAACAAAAACTTGGATTGCTGCGGCCACTGACTCATTAAAAAAAAAAAAAAAAAAAGCTCAGGGACTGGGGATGTAGCTCAGTGCTTGCTAATCAGCGCAGGGCCCTGGGTTCCATTCCTAGTACCTTTTTCATCCACCCCCTGAACACCAACAAAATCAGTGCCCAGGAGCCATGGAGAGGCTACAGTTCATCCTTCGGGGCTTCCAGGCAAAAGTCACAAGTTACAAACCTCCAAGACCTGCTTTCCCTTCTCATTTTACCAGTTTGGAGACTGAGACCAAGTCTAGGAGTAGTGGCTTTCTCCTTTAGGCTGCTGGAAGGAGAGCTGCTGCTCAGCAGAAAGCTTCTTGCAAATGAATCCCAATTAAGAGATGGTAGGTGTTGGTACAGAGGCCTCTGAGCAAAGGGGAACTCGGAATCCAATATCAGCCAGACAGCCTGGGGGTCAACCCCCACTTGTCCTTTTACCAGTTATTGGGCCTTAATTTGATCATCTGTAAATTGGGGATAGAATATTCCAAGGGGTAGAGGGTTGAGCATTAAATCAGTTAAGACTTTCAGAATTGCTTAGAATAATGCCTGACATATAAGTATTCAATTACTGATGCCTGGCATACACTAAGCATCAATACATGTTAGCTATTTTGATAGACTCCACAACTCACTGGGGAAGGAATCTCAAGTTGTTGCCTTGATTTAAACAAACATGGAGGCTATCACAGGCCCAAAGGAGCCCTAAAGAATTTTTCAGAAAGAGGCCCTAGTGCTCCATAGGAGGGCAGTTTGGAGGGAGGCCCTTCTAGTCAAAGATCTTGGATGTCAGTTTCAGTTCTGTTGCTTACTGACCAGGTAAACTTGAATAAATCGATAAACTCTGGGTGTCTCTGTTTCTTCTTATGTAAAATGAGGATAACATGCCTCTGTCATAAAGCTATTATGTACCTTAAATAAATATAGGTAAAGCTTTTAAAACTATACTTAGTACAATGTGAGAGCTTTATGTTTGCTTTAAAAAGACATATGTAAAGCATTTTTCTCAGTGCCTGACACTCAGTAAGAGCTAAATATTGTTGGCTTTTATTTCTTCTTAGTATACAAACTGCCTTTACAGATGCTTCCAGCATAGAGGAAGATGAGGTAATTGATACATTCTCTTATAATTGAGTGTATAACTCAGAGACAGGGCTTTAAGGATGATCTGAGTTCAAGACTGACAAGACCCTTCACTAGCTGGGTGGGCTTGCATCAGTCACAGCCTCTCTCAACTGGCTGCCACTTGTCCAAGGAGGATAACAATTTCCACTTGGCAGAGGACATACCATCTTTTCCCCACAGGAAGAGCTGTGGAATGTAGGTGCCAGTTGGAAGTGTGTCGTCTTCTGTTCAGGAGAGAAAGCAGGTCCCTAACTTAGATGGAATGTGCTCCTGTGATCTACTAGAGGAAGGACTGCTGACCACAGGTGTTTAAGGGCCCTTTGCAGCCCTGAGCCTCAATTAAAAGTACAAATGCTGTGCTGGGTTTCTAATGTGATTCTTCAGGCCTGGTGGGTGGGGCAGGAAAGCTGGCTTCAAGTCTCCCTGAGTAGGCATTTGGTACTTGATTCTTTGTCAAATGCCCACGGAAGGGTAGAATTCTGAATTGCAAATGACCCTTCTGAAAGTCAACTTGTATGCCTGCAAGGTGCTGAGAGATCTGGCAGGCTACTTTGTAGATTCAGACTTAGAGTATGGAACATGGTGGACAGTGTGTCTGGCATATGGGAGAAACTAGAGCCCCTATTATTAGATCATAAATGTCTGAAAACAAAAAAACCTAAGCTGGACCTTCTGGAACATATTCACAAAGTTCAAGGTTTAAGCCTTCCCAGAAAAGCTTTCAAAGCACCCCTGGGGCAACTTCTGTCTCTTTGACTGAAGGACATCTCAGTGTAGAAAAGGCTGTTCTTTTCTACTGGAATTTGCCCTCCGAGGCTACTGTAGGGATTTAATTCGGAAAGTGGTTGTGAGCAAGGGGCCTCTTGGCATTACTCCCTGGCTCTGCAGAGCCCAGCGGTGGTGTTGCAGAGAGCTGGGATTGGGGTGCGGTTCGGGGCACCAGCTGCCTCTCTCCACCTCTCTGAGTCTGCACCAGTGATTAGTTCTCAGGCATTTGGGCTGTGCTGCACACGGTGGGGGGTGGGGGGACTCACTACCAAATTACCACGGAGCAGAGTCGAAACCTGAGGCCTGGCAGAGCAGAGGGTTCTCTGTGCTTTTGGCTTTTGCAGTCATTTGGTGGGGACACAGGGTTAGCTTCTTCAGTGGCACCTAGATGTGCCCGCTCCTCCGCCAGTTTTTCATTTCTGCATTCTTTCCCTTCCATCATAAGGAAATGTGGGCAAGCCTGGTGGCCATCACTCACAGGGTGATAAGAGAAACAGAGAGCAATTGTTGAGCTTTCAGTAGAAGCCAGCCACCACGGCAAGCTTTGTCCCTTAGATAACTTGGCACATCCACTCTATGAGTGACATGTCATCTATCCCCATTTTACCCTTGAGAAGGCTGAGTTACAAAGGGCTGAATTTCTGCGTGGTTCTACAGTTAACCAAGTGATGAAACCTGGATTTGAGCCTTGAGTCTAGCTTGAGAGCTCACAGGGCCTTGACCGTGCCTTCATGCTTCCTTCTCCTGGGTTCCCAGGGCCCAATGTGCCTGACATCTCTAGGTTTCTCAGTTTGTAGCAAGAGGAAGGTATTGTTATGCTAGTATTATCAAGGGAGAAATTTGAACTTGTACAGATTCTATTGGTTGCTTGAGGTCACAGAATAAGCAGGAGAAATTGCTGGACCTTCCCGGATGTCTCTGAAGGGAAGCGCTCTGTAAGGGGTCTGAGGTGGCTTTGGCACACACTTTCCCCCTTGCATCTCAGGTGAACACAGAGACAGTAATTGGATGGCCCAGGGCCAATGACTGCATACACATACCTAGGTCCTTGGGTCCCAAGTAGAACGTGAATTATCCACTCCGTTCTGCCTGCGTAGAGAGAGTACTGAAACACTGAAGACTGGGCTCCTATACGGTTGACAGGTCTGGCGCCCAGAGCACGAGCACTTAGCTTTGTCTCTGGCGTGCTCCTATCTGAAGGCCACACTATTCCTTCCAATTGACCCACCCTTTCCCTCTCTGCAAACTGGAGACTGTACAAACTTCAGACCTTGGCGGGGGTCATGTCAGATACCGGAGGCAGATATGTGCTAGTTTGGAAAGTAGGGGTGCCCAGCGGTGGCAGCGATCCCATTGGTGTCCCCCAGCTCTGTGGGCAGAAAGAACTCGGCCAGGAATCTCGAGACGCTGGGTTGTGGCTGCAACAGCGGGAGTAGGTCCCTCGTGGATGAACAGAAATCCTGCGGGGTGGAGGACGGAGGCTCGGCGTGTGGGTAGGGGCACATGAAATTGGGTCGGGGCCGCAGATGTGGCGTGGTCTCCCTCCGAGGACATCTGGGCTAAGAGCCAGGCTGGTGTCTCTTCTTCCCCCTCCCTCTTCTACGTCCCTCTTGGCTGAGTAGCTCAAGAGGATGCTAGCTGTAACCGGCCTCTGCCTTGGTTGCTGGACTCCCAGTCCAGGTAACAACCCGTAGCATTTTCTGGAACGCCAGTAATCCAACGCGTTTACGCCAGCAAGAGAAGGGGGAGTAGGTTCGAGTAGGCGGGAGGAATGGCGATGGTCAATTACTCAAACCCCAGCTGCGCTTTGTCCTGCATTCGAGTAAGGAGAGCCCCAGGAGCGTCCGACCATCTTCGGCGTGGGACTTTTCCTTTCGAAAAGCAGCGCTGGTGATGTCTACCTCATTGCGAAGGTAAAGGGAGATAAGGAACTCCCCAAATGAAAAGCTCCGGGCTATGTCAGAGATTGCCTCAAAAATGAAAATTCACGGGGGGTATGTGCTAGATTTTTGTGGACCGAGGCGCGGAGCGGGGGGGGGGGGGGGGGTTGGGATCTGCAGATCCCCCTGGGATAATCTTGGTGCAGATAGTGCGGGGGACCTCACAGCAAGGCGCCGGGGTGATGCGAAGCAAGAAGGTGGGGCGAGTTGGAGCCACTGTGCCCTCCAACCTGCTCTAAGGTTCAGCAGCTGGGCGTCAGACTCGCGATCAGGACTGCATTTAAGACGCTCCCTCCTGTGAAGTTGTCCACAGCCTCAGTGTGCCACCTCAGGCCCTGCTCAGAGGACCTCTCTGGGCCCTTAGAGTAGTTTTGTTCCCTCTAATCTCATCGCGCGCGCTGTGCTGGTCCCAGGGCAACTCTGTCGCCCTCAGGTCCTTCCAAGCGATGAAGCTGCCAGGCCCCGCGGTACCCGGCGCTTTGCTGAGCATCTCTGCAGCCACCAATCCGGGCGGGGCCTTCAAGGGGCGTTGAGGCCTCTGCCAACAGGGGACCAGGTGACCGGGAGGCGGTCTCGCGGCTGGGGAGTGTTTGGGGTCGATTGTCGCCGCTCTCGGATTTTGCAGCAGTTTGCATGGAAACACAGGATCCCGGCTGAGGCCAACGTGCGGAGGCCACATTTTTCTCCCTGAGGACCGGGGCGTCGCTTCCTGCCGGCCTGGGCAGGGGTCAAGTCAGGCTTCCCAGGCCGGCGGGTTTGCGCCGGGCCTTGCTGCCAAGAAGAGCCACCTGCGGAGGCCTCCAACGAGTGCTGAGCTGAACCCACACCTGGAACGTGCCCTTCCCAGTTTCCTCCTCAAAGCCCTTTCCTTGCTGGTCTGAAATGGGGCGCGAGGCTGCCTCTCCCTTGGGTAGAAGGTAATGAAGTTGTCAGGGGTTCACAAGCAAACAGTGTTTGCTCGCCTTTACCTATCCAGGTGAATTATTTGCGGTGACTTCTAATTTCCTTCCGCGAAGAAAACCATGTCCTTCCCTCTTTCCACCCCCAGCCTTTTAGCTTAAATGCTTATGAAAAATTGATGGAAAAACATCTTCAGTGGCCTTTGGCTTCTCCTAGAAAAACAACCCAAACCCACACCTCACTAGTAATACTGAAAGCTTTAAAATTCAACTCTTTATCCCAGGCTTTCCCTAGTTTTCAAACCGACAAACATGTTTGGACTTCAAAATGTCAGACTTGATATCTTGCTGTTTTACAGAGATGAGCTAGAAGAGGAACGATTGAAAATGTAAAATGTATTTACTTTTAAATCTATATAACAAGAAGTAAATTAGAAGTTAAGTCGTTTTTTTCTTTAAGATAAGAACTAAAAGGAGAGAGTGCTTTTTGTAATCTTGAGAACAGCACATTTGCTTCAAGGAAGATTGTGATTGCATAATTTGACCAACAATAAACATCTACTTTTCTTACATGTTTATAAAATTAAAAAAAAGAAAATGTAAAATGTTAATTTCAGCAGAATTGGACTACCCAGTGTCTCCCCTTTTTATTTCACTCAGCCATCTATTGGCTTTCTGAATGATCATGCCAGGATTGAAAGTTTGTTTTTTTTTTTTTTTTCCAATATATTGGCAGTTTATGGGGGGGGGGGTAGAATATTGGGCTCATGAAATTCAACAAGAATGCCATTAGAATTTTTTCTTATTTGTTGTTCCCCCTTGGCTTCTTTTACATGAAATTCCATATAAAATATAAGCTGTTTATATAATGGTTTGCAGTGTTACTTTAACCAAAAATACAAGGAATGAAACAATTAAGGAGCACAAATAGGCATATTAATTAGCCCACCTTGCACATGCAGCTCTATGTTCTACATGGCACTTTTCATTACTACATGAGCTGTTAAATGTATAAAGGAGGTACATTTGTGGGCACATTAACACACTATGAGAACTTGAACTTGTTCATTTCCTGGCTTTTATGGGTCTGGTTGAGCTGTATGGGCATGCTTTACATGCACTCACATGCCCTGAACTCCCATTGACTTCTGGAGTCCTACCTCCATGGATGCAGGGAAGCAAGAAGAAAATGGCACAATTAAGTAAGCTGGCAAGATCTAAGCTGTGTATGTGTGCCTAATGCTAACTGCATCCCACACTGGTCTTGACTCCAGGACAGAAGGAAGCTCTTGATTCCTGGTGAAGTTGGGCAAGGGTCCTCTTCTTCAAACAGTGGTCTTTGGTGAGACCACCACAAAGCCATAGTTATATTGGAAGTATATTTTACCATGGGTTTGCCTGGGCTGTTTTCCCAACTTTTTTTTTTATAACAAATATGAAAACTAAATTGAAGCTTATTAACAGACTACCCAGTTCTTTCCTTCAGTGAAGTGGTTTGAAATATTGCTTACCCCTCCCCATACAATGAGCCACTGGGGCTTTTACCTTGGATTTCTACACTTCTTTATTCTCAATCACAAAATTGAAAATAATTTTAATAGGATAATTAGATCCCTACAAATGGATTCTAGCAAAGAATAGGTAATCAGACTTAGAGATAAATAATCTTAGGTCTTATTGGATGTTGCAATGTAAGAGAATTAATTAGTTTATATTACTTTCATTATAATAACATGCATGCAAGAGAACTGAAGAAAATGAATCGTACATAACCTTACCTTCCATATTAGATATTTTCTTAGGTTTTTTTTTTTTTTAATACTAGGGATTAAACCCAGGGTCTTTATCACTGAGCTGCATCTCTAAACCTTCTTATTTTACTTTTTAATTTTAAGACAGACTCCCTAAGTTGCTGTGGCTGGCTTTGAATTTGAAATCCTTCTGCCTCAGCATCCCAGGTCTCTGGTATTACAGATGTGCTCCATCATGCTCCACTTAGTATTTTTTTTTTTTTTAATAATGATCTAGCAAAATAAGAAGCTTGTTTGAATCTGGAGTTAGAATAAAGAACAAGGCTTTAGAATTTTGCTTGACAGTGGACTATTTAAGACAAACATAAAGTCAACATCAACATGAATTGTGAAATGAATGTTAAAATACTATTTGATTTACATTAAGTGGCAAAAGAAAAATATACCTTTTTTTGTGTGTGTAATGCTGGGGATTGAACCCAGGGCCATGTACATGCAAGGCAAGCCCTCTACCAACTGAGCTATATCCCCGGCCCTACCATATCTGTTTTTAACAGATTTCATTCTGTTTTGTTTGTATTTAAACTTGTATTTAAAAATGTTTAGGGATGTAGCTTAGTGGTAGAGTATTCCTGAATTCAATCCCAATTTTTAAAAAATGATGCCAAATGGCTTTCAAGAAAAGTGAAACATATCCTTGTCATTTTAGTGTTCTGTTTATTGAAATAGATAGCCAGATATTTTAAAGAAAAAGTTTTGCTTTCATTCTGTTTTGTTTGGATTTTTGGTGCAAAAGCATTTAAGAATGATACAAGTTTTCACATTTTATCTGATGACCATAATGTGCAGTCTATGACAAACTAACTGACATCTGAATTGAAAATTGACAGTTTTAGAAGATGTAACATCATTGTGATCTAAAACTTTCATTTAATAAAAAATAAATAAAATTAAACATAGAGATAACTGCTACCATGACTAAGTGCTTGCTATATGCTTGGCACCATACTTAGTATCTTGTAAACATTACATCATGTCCTCCTATGCAAGTCTTTAAAATTTTACCCACTTGACAGGTGAGGAAATAAAGGCTTCGAGAATGTAAGTGGATTGCTTACAGTCATATGGATAGTAAATGGTAAAACCCAGATCACTTAAGACCCAAGTTTTAGCCTCTTCTCTAAGCTGCATTCTTTCATTGATATGAATGGCCATGTTTTACTGAATAGACACTTGAGTTCACAGAAACTTGTATTTAAAAATGTTTACTAAATTAAAATGGTTCAGTCAAAATGGGAGAATTGGCATTAATGAGGGCTTTGAGAAAATTACGTGGCTTTCAAGAAGGTGGTCTTATTTACTAGGCCCAAAATGTTTTACTTTACTGTTCTGCTTTGAAATATTATTTTTTTGGAACAAAACCAGTGGTAAGATTCAGAAAGGAAAATGCAATATAAAAGACGAAATATTGGAACATTTTCAAGTCATAAACTGGGGGATCCAGATTTGGGAAGTTAATATGCATATCAATTTCATATCAGATAATTCATAAGTCTGATAGATTTTTGTGCAGTCTTTCTGTTGAAAAAAATATTTTTTAAACATTTGTTTGCTAAAATGTGTAACTCCAAGGACCGAATTCCCTGGCTTGTGTACTGAAGATATTCAACGTTTTGAGTGTTATGAAGAGTTGAGAATTAATCCCTGAGAAAAATTCCTTCCATTTCCAAGTCTGCCAATGCAGGATTTTTAGAAAGGATAGTTGACCAAGGAAATTAAACTCTCTTTTACTATGCAGATGTCAAGAAAGAGCAGGCTCTTCAAAGCAAAGCTATGAAACAGAAGAAGTTTTTCTTCTCTTCGAAATATATTTCCCTCTTGGTGTTTGGTATCAAAATTACATTTGAGTTTTCTGTGAAGGTTTTAGTGTCTTTGTTCTTTGTTACTGTGTAGCATTAATTATATATAGCCAAGGAACATTAGTAAAACAACTTGAAAGTACAGCTATAATCTCTAATTCTCTACAATTATTTTAAAAAAGCATACTGGAATTAACATACATACTATTTAGGTTGGATTTCAAATTTGATCCTAACAATCCCAGTTTAGAAACAGCAGAATTATTTTGTGGTTGGAGAGTCTTTATTTAATGGTAGTTATCAAATGTGATCAATGTTGCCTGAGTAGGTTAATGTGCCGTCTTTTTAATAGGGGGCTATTGCTACTGGCTCACTGTCCTTAGATGTGCACTTTGGGTTGTTTTTCAGAGCTATAAGCGCTAATGAAGGCCAATTTAAAGCAATTTTCTTGAAGATTGCTGCTCAGCCCTGTCTGACTTGTAATTCCAACACTTATGCCAGGCAGGAGGGAGTGGTGTGAGGTTAGTAAATACAATTATATTAATATTGATATTATTTTAGTTACTTAAGAGTTTGGTTATCTTTTAGGCAACCAGTCCTGTTAATAGAGAGCTGATATATTAAAGGAATACACTGCACCAATATGCTCACCATTCAAACAGACATTTAAGCTAAGTGTGCAAGAAACAGTGAGCATAAATATTTAGTGTTTAGCCTGAGCTTACTCTGAGCTGATGAAAAAGGGCAAAAGATTCTCTCTCTTTTAACTCCAGACTAATGGATGAGTCATTGGTATTTGTTATCTTAGCTGTGTCACTGCTCTGTTTACTATAAAATTGGGTTTTTAGTTTTTTGGAGAGGTGAGATTATTTGACCTTGTGACAGATGTCATTTAGAACCATGAGTTCTGACACATGCACACGACTGCAGAAGAACTGACTTAACAGGTGAACCAAGTAGCTTATGTTGGATGGAATGAAAACACACAATTCACCAAGCGGTTACCTTAGTGATTTCTGCACAGTGCTAACTCAGTAAGGTCTCTCTAGTTCAGTGATGTCATTATTAAGGAGGAAAAAAGAGAAAAGATGACTTTAACACATTTACTGTCTTTCTGAAGTCTCAGCCATTTTCAGGTTTCACTTTTCATTTTAAAAACAAAACCTCCCAGGCTTTTTTCAAAGAATTCGACTCATTCTTACAACTACAGATTAAAAAAAATATATATATATATATATATATATATATATATATATATATATATTGCCTTTGGAACCTTAGGTACCTATATTTTGGAATATATTTTTACATGGGACTTAATTGGGTCTAGTATTAATATTTTATATCTTTGATGTCCTTGAGATAAAAATGAAATAGATTTCTCTTAGGAGCAAAATGTATGTTAAAAATTATTTAAAAGACAATGATTAAAAAGTAATTATACAAACCAAGGTTTGTTGATGTTGTGTTTTATTTAAAACTATTGTCACAATGTTTGGCAGAGAAAAACGAGTCCTAGAGAGGAAAGTTTAGGGATATCTAATTTGCAACTAAAACCAGTAATTTGATACTTATAAATTCTTTTGCAATTTTTGAGCTGTACCATGGAAATAAGTGATTTATCAAAGATATTTTGTGAGAATATATAAAAAGGATGATGAATGTCATATAAATGTAACATTTGAAAAAATTACTTAACCATTTTTCTCTCCAAGTTTCAATTGATATTGACACATTACAAGTTGCCCTTCTATGTAAACGCCACATTTTAGAGACAATTAAAATGAAATTTAAAATGAAGCAATTTGAATTTCCAAGGTTAAGTCAGTAATTTGTATTGGATTTAATCATTTAATTTTTCATATTTGAATAATGGCTGGGTAAATCAGGTTAAATTTACCACTTTGGGCCTTTCCCCCCACTTTGTACTTTGACTTGAATATAAAAGTAACTGCTTTCTAAAAATTAAAACTTTGAGGTTGGCATTTAAAGCTTCTTTGACTCATAAGAAAAATGAGGTGTTTTGAGAGTGTAGTGAGCATTTTTGTCTGATACCCAT
This sequence comes from Spermophilus citellus, assembly GCF_964194105.1. NCBI lineage: Eukaryota > Metazoa > Chordata > Mammalia > Rodentia > Sciuridae > Spermophilus > Spermophilus citellus. The sequence goes on along the minus strand of NC_138189.1, from coordinate 9,127,115 downwards.
TTGAAAAGAACTCCGTGTTTACTTTGGTAGTAAACAACTTGGAGCGATTTTCTTAAAGGTAATCCTTATGAAGGTATGAAACATAACCTCTCATCAGTTTCTTTTTGTCTTTCCATATATGTGGGGACTAAGGAAGTGCCTGTGATTTATGACTATATAGTAACCTTATGGATAGTCTTTTTCATATATCCCCCTTGGAAGCCATTAGATAATCTGTTTTTTTATTACTGAATTAAACATTCAGTTCAATATTCTCTTTCAAGAACAGACCACATAATCATAGGATTATTGGACATCTCATAACTTTTAGAGGTGTTTTAAACCCATGCACGTTTATTCCTGTCCAGAGAGTTTCCTAGTTACAATCTTTAATTCTTGTTCTCAAAAGCAAACAAACAAAAAAATGTTACCCAAGATGCACATAAAACATGCATTAAAGGGGTTTCCTACTCTATGCTTTTTATTATCCTTCTACCTTACCACCCACCAGTGTTGTGGATTTAAGAGAGTCGACATAATTGAGTAAGTAAATTACCAAAAACCTAGGCAGCTGCTGCAGACACCTAGCAAGAGACTGTGCCTTGGTTCTAATGTTCTCGTATTAGCACATTAAAACAAGCAGAAAGGGGCTCTTAATTATGTCGTGCTTTATGGGAGCACAATAAATTCCTTTTGTTGACCTTGCTGCTAACTCAATGGTGTTTTTGTGCAGTGCTGAATTAAGAGATATCAAAAGTCATAGATTGAAGGATTATTCTGAGTATTTAAGGAACGTGTAAGTAGGTAGTAATGAACCCCCGGCACAACCAAATCTGCTCGTCTGAATGCGAAAGTACCAGTTATTCAATATTTCAAACTGACAGCTTATAAATGTAAATTTTATTAAATGCACAGCAATAAAAATTTGTAGGTTTCTGTCACTTTGAATTTTAGTGGCTCAAAACGAGGCCTCTAGCCTTTTAAATCACAGCAGGTAAAAGCAGAGCTCTCATGCATACAGCATTTACAAACAGGAACCTTTTTAGGTTTCACTCTGTGCCTTTGCTCACATAATATCCTTTTCAGGATTCAAGATGGATGTGTTATGTCACTTACAGGCCTGCGTTTTCCATCACCTTCATATCACAGTTCACAAAATGTTTCTCCTACCACCCTGATGGAGGTGGGGTGAGAGCACTCAATGTTTAGAAATATTAAAGAGATAAAAAGAAAAGTAGATTCCCAAAGAAATAAGAAATAGTATTTTTATGTACAAGGTAAATTTGCACATAAAAAGTTAGTCAAGCTCGTTCTCATGCAGGTTATGGAAAATAGCAGACTGGAGTCATAAAATAAGCACATCCTGAGAAAACATGATAGGGAATCAACTCTGGCTTCGATTTCCTAAAGATTTCTAAAACATACAAGGAAAATTAAAAAGATGAATATATCAAGGCTCACTTTATTGGCCAAAATGATAATTTGGTTTTTTTTTATTTAAGGAAAATCCAGTGCTAGATTTAAATAGCAGTTGTATTCAATGCTCTCATTTTGCTTAATAACAGAAGCGTTTCATTTCTGAATTTATTGTCCTATAGAGAAGTAGTTCCAATTGATACCTGACCAATGTCAGTTTAAACAGTAATTGAATATGCAGTTTGTCAAGTGATATTACTTTACCTTGGTGAATATTGTTGCTATAAATGACTTTTCTGATGAGACTATGAGAAAGCGTTTGGCCACCTGCAGTTGTTAAATATCCCCCTGGCACTTTTTCTGAGAGTTGAAGTATTACCCTGTGTTTTGGCCACATTCCAGTTTGTACTAATGGCATTCATCCTTTCGAAGTTTCCTTTGCAGTTTTAATTGGATTCGACCCTTTTTTTTTTTCACTTTAAGGAGCCTTCCCCTTGAAACATTCCCAGTCTGGTAGAAAGGAGACAATCATCCTTTCTTTGCTAAATTTCTGGAGAGTATTACAATGTTCTGTGCATTATCAAATTGAATTTCAACACTGTATTGTGAGTATTAGAAAGTTTAGCATTTATAATTATGAATATTTTTATGTGTACATAGACTCTTCCTTCAAATGTTTTTTACTTTTAGAATAATTTAAAGGATGTTGGAAAGCAACTATTGTAAATGCACAGACTCGACATCTTATTTTTAAAATAGTGGAACTCAAGAATGCCTTATAATAATTTATACACATATAAGAATTACGATTACCAAGACAGTAATCACATATTAGGGGCCGGACTTTCCTTTTCATATTAAAAGTCAAAGCTCTTTCTCAAAGACCTGTCTGGATCAGCCAACATCTATTTGTAGCTATTACAGTTGTAAACTCCTTGCTATTGCTACATCTATTGAATTGAAACTCAAATTAAGTATAGAGAACATGTCCAGTACATAGTTCTTAAGGTTTTCTTAGCTAACATGTTTGAGAGACAGTCATTTTAAGAAAATTTGTACTTCCAGTTTCTCACTTTCTCCTATCCTCTTGTTAGGATTACCAATACAGTCCTCCTCTGTGCAGGATTGCATCCCTGGATTTGACTAACCATAGATAGAAAATGGGGGGGGAGGTGTGATTGCACCTGTACTGAACAGATGTTTTATTCTCCCTGAACAACACAGTCTACAAACTACTCATATAGCATTTGCATTTCATTAGTCTTTGTAAGTTATCTAGAGGTGACCTAAAGCATACAGGAGGATGTGTGCAGGTTATAGGCAGACACTGCAGCATTCTACATAAGGGGCTTGAGCATACTCTGATTTTGAATATATCCTTTGGGGACCCTGAAACTAATCCCCCATGTATTCCAAAGGACAACTGTGTTTTGTGGAGCACTGTGGAAAGGAGGGAAGTGGAGTAAAAATACATGGATTTTTAGAGATGGAATTTCAGAGTTTGCATATAGTAACCTCAGTATAATCTATAGTTTCTTCTTTTGCTCTCAAGTTGCATAAGTAATATGTGATTATTACAAATCATAAGCTAAGTAATGTAAAATAATTCAGTCTTTCTTCTCCCCTGCCCTGCTTCCAGGCCCCAATCCTAACACCCTTCACAGTGGTGACTACCCATGTTACCTCAGCATGTCTTCTAACAGACACAAATGCATTTGAATACAGGGTTTTATTTTTGTGTAATTTATTTCCTATGTAAGTAGAATCATACCATACCTGTTGTGTAACTTGCTTTTATTTTGTTTTCTGTGTTGGAGCTCAAACCCAGGGCCTTGCACATGCTTGGCAAGTGCTCCATCACTGATTGCACCACTAACCCCTCTGCTTTTATTTTTGCCTTGTAGTCTTACTTAAAGAGGTTTCCATATTAGTACATGTAGGGACACTTAATACATTTTAACTGGACATATAACTGCGTACTTTGGTGCTCCCTACCTGCTTTGCTGAATGTTTCAGTACAATAGCTGGGACCTTTGCCTGACCCTCTTTATATATATGTGGACTTGTAGCTCGAAAATAAATGCCTATGAGGTGTGCTACATTTATCTCATTTTGTAGGTGAGGTAAGCCAGGGTTCATAGAGATCAATGATCTAAGGACACATACTTTTGGCAAAGCCAAAATCATAGCTGGGGTCTTCCAACTTTTACTTCCAAGTTTTACTGAACTTTTAGTCTGAAATCACACATGGTGGTCCCCATGATGTTCTGTCCTTTCTTTACTGCATCTTCCTCAGAGGTGGGAGTATCTGTATCTGACTGCTCATGGCTGCATCTCTCACTGAGAACAGCTCTCAGCTACAGAGCACCGCTTGGGCCAAGGTGTACCCCCTCTCAGAGGTTGTCCCATGATTAGTGACTGACTTGTGCAAGAATTCAAAGAACTGGCTTCCTTGTTTCAATTTGGGACAACTCAGAAGAGCCACCCCTCTCCAGAATACCTTGCTGGATGGAATGAGGGAGGCCTCAGTCTCAATTATATTCAGGGTCAGCTTCTCACTGGATTCAACAGAGACTCACTGGCAGGAATAGCTCACAGCAACACCTGCTAATAAAATTTCTGCAAACAATTCTTGGGCTCAGAGATAGTTTCCAGTGTAGGGAAGGAAAAAACAAAAACAAAACAAAACCTTTTTCTTCTAAACCTTTAGAGTTTGGGCTGGGGACTCTATAACAAAAGGCAGACCAACAAGAGAAAAGCAGAGGTTTACTAATATGTATATTTAACATATAATGGATGAAACTCAGGGATGAATAATTCAACAGAGGTGGCTAGAATTCAGGCTAACTACCACCTTCAGTTAAAGAAAAGAAGTTGCAAATTATGGGAAGGGAACCGGGAAAGGTATGGTAAGCAAGAGTAAGGCTTGTTATGCAGATTTGTTAGTGCCTTTATTGATAAGTGCCTCTGGCAACTAAGAATCGTCCTTCTCTTCCTAGTCCAGAGACACACAGAGATGATGTTTTCCTTTGAGTATAAATTTCTGCCAAGGCCAGTTCTTTATCTCGTTGGGATTACCAATACAGTCTGCAGGACTGCATCCTAGATTCAACTAACAGTAGATGGGAAATAGGGAGGGGAGATTGCGCTGGTACTGAACAGACTTTTTGTTCTCCCTAAACAACACAGCTTACCAACTACTCAGATAGCATTTGCATTTTTTTAGTTATTGTAAGTCATTTATACCCTTTATTAAAGGGTAATTGATACTCTTTTTAGAGCTGCTTCTTTGTGTGCTGTTTCTTTCTTTCTTTTTTTTTTATTGGTTGTTCAAAACATTACAAAGCTCATGACATATCATCTTTCATACATTTGATTCAAGTGAGTTATGAACTCCCTTTTTTACCCCAAATACAAATTGCAGAATCACATCAGTTACACATTCACATTTTTACATAATGCCATATTAGTGACTGTTGTATTCTGCTGCCTTTCCTATCCCCTACTATCCCCCTCCCCTCCCCTCCCATCTTCCCTCTCTACCTAATCTGTTGTTGTTCAGTTCTCTCCCTTGTTTTTTCCCCCCTTTCCCCTCACAACCTCTTATATGTGATTTCATATAACGTTGAGGGTTTCCTTCCGTTTCCATGCAATTTCCCTTTGTGTGCTGTTTCTTAACAGTAATCAGCTCAAAGTAATTCTTATGCCTAGGAGGTATGTTTCGGTGGCCTATGCCAATCTCTTATGGTTACTTGTGGTTTGGGATGGCACATTCTGGTCTCTTACACTAGGAAACCCATTCCAAGATATCATACAGCTTCCCATATACCTTCCCCACATGTGAATTTGGAATTTCAGAGACAGAATGAGAAATGATGTTCTGTGACTGGAGTGTCACTGGGGTGAGTAATTCCTGCAGACTGCAGAGCCTAGGCATTGATATAACCAGTACTAGAAGAATAATGCAGAAAGAGAAGAAGAAATGAGAGATCCAGAAATGAGAGCAGCTGTTCAAATTGTTAAGAGGGCAGAGGAAAAACATCAAGAATAAACAGGTGAATGCGTGCATTAGGGTGGAGACATTTTATTCACCAGAGTGAGCTTGGGTTAGGGATAAGAGTAATACAGTTGATGCTCTTCTACTCCCCACCCCTTTAAGACATACACACCAAACCCCAATACATGGATGCAGGCTATCACCAAGAGCATAGAGAGAAAGCAAATGATAAGAGTCAGACAAATCTAGAGTCCTAAGAGAAATCAAGAAAGAGAAATCAATGAAGGCAGGGTAGCTGGGTGCCGTAAGAGAAAACAAGCTGAAAGAGAGTGACCCAGGTTAAAGGGAAAGTTGGAACATAATTTGTGAAGGACAGGAAAGCATAAAAGGGTAATGCTCTCAATGGAGTATACAATTTAAGTCATTCTCCCTCACTCTTTATCATCCTCCTCACATGGAATCCTGGGCAGTGACCCTGATCTGAGTTCCGGGGTAGACCTGGAATGAGCCCTGAAACAGTTTTTTTTTTTTTAATTGGGAACCACTTGGTGATGGAGAATTTATTTCTGATGTAAGTGAAATTACAGTTTATATAAGTCTGGGAGTTGGGGCAAGGCTATGTTACAGAGTGGGGCAAGGAAGCAGAGAATGTCAGGCTAAATAGAGAGAGTGGGATAAATTACATACATAGGGAAAAATTAAAAGGAGCAGCAGTACTCTCTTGCCCCCCAGGTATACAGATTCTGCCTGCATCCTGTAGCAGAAGGACACTGCTATATCTAAGCAATTTATCTCGCTAAATTTCCCAGGATGGTCTCGAATTTGCAATCCTCTTGCCTCAGCCTCCTGAGTAGCTTGGATTACAGCTGAGTGCCACCATGCCAGGCCATATAATTACTTTAATAAAAAGGGGTTTAACCTAAGGATGCTGGTACCTGAATGTGTGCTTTCTGGTTATATCTTCTCAGGAGACTCTCTCTGGGAACACAGCCATCATGCTATGAGAAAGTGAAAGACACATTGAGAGAGGACATGTTAGTGCTGCCATTGTGGGTCCTAACTAAGCCAAGTCTTCAAATCACCTAGCACAGAACCTGGACATCGAATGAAGAGGACTCCAGATTGTTCAAGACCCCAGGCATTTCTTTTTTTTTACCATACGATTTATTTTTATTTTTTTTTTAGTCATACATGACAGCAGAATGTATTTTGACATATAACACATTCATGGAATGTACATACATCAATCATAATGTCTATTCTATTCTGCTGCCCGTCCTAACCCCCTACTCCTCCCCTCCCCTCCCATCATTTCTCTCTATCCAAACTAATGTGACACACTTTTTTTTCTTTTTCTCATCACAACATCATACATGTATTCTGTATAACAATGAGGTTCTCCCTCCATCTTCTGTGCAACTCCCCTTCTCCCTCTTTTCCCCTCCCACCTCTCTTCCCTATCTAGAGGTAATTTTCTTCTCATGCTCTTCCTCCCTACCCCATTTTGAGTCACCCCTCTTACATCAGAGAAGACATTCGGCATTTGTTTTTTAGGCATTGGCTAACTTCACTTAGCATAATCTGCTCTAATGCCATCCATTTCCCTGCAAATGCCATGATCTTGTTATTTTTTTAGTGCTGAGTAATATTCTTTTGTGTATAAATGCCACATTTTTTAATCCATTCATCTATTGAAGGGCATCTAGGTTGGTTCCACATTCTAGCTATTGTGAATTGTGCTGCTACAAACATTGATGTGGCTGTGTCCCTGTAGTATGCTCTTTTTAAGACCCCAGGCATTTCTGTTTTTTTCTGTCATTTGAGTTTTTTTACCTGTAGACCCAACATTGCACAATAGAGAAGAGCCACCTCTACTGTGCTGTGCCCAACATCCTGCCCTACAGAATCCCTGAAGGTGATAAATGGTTGTTGACTTATGCTACTAGTTTGTGAAGATTTTTAATGTGGCAACACTCATTAAAGTAATGAGTCATGGTTCTTTAACATCCTGTAAAATTAATTTAGTGGGACACTATAAATTAAACTAAAAATTATAATGTTTACATTGTATTGTTTTTGTTTTGTGCTGCTTTATCAGAATACCACAACCTAGCTAACTTACAAAGGACAGGAATTTGGATTGGAAAGTCCAAGATCAAGGTTTGGTGTCCTGTGAGGAATGAGCTCTACTTCTAAGATGGTGCCTTGAATATTGTATCCTCTGGTGGAAGGAGTCCTATTTCTCAAATGCCAGAAGATTGGAAGAGAACAAGCATTTGATCCATTTTTAGAGGCTCATTAATCCATTTACGAAGGGGAAGCCCTGTCTCTTTTTACCCTTGCATAGTGAATTAAGTTTCAACCTGAGTTTCAGAGAGATCAAAAACATTCAAACTAGAGCATATATTTTGGGATGTTATTCACACATGATAAATTTGATATTATAAGTGATCACACTCTGTTGCTATAGTTTGGAAGGTTGTGATCCAAGGAGATAAATGTTCTAATGAAATAGTTGGAGAGATTGAGGAGAAATTCACAAACTCGAGGATAAATGTGTGAAAAAACATTTTTAATGATGGAAAAAAAGAGAAAGGTGAGTATTTGTTGTGGGAATGCATTCCAGTTTACATGACAACTGGAAGACAAATGTAAGTTATTTTTGATAGATTGCATAAAGGGTTACTTTCAAAAGAGAGTTTTTGCAGAGCGGTTGAGAAGAGGGCCTCTGAAGACTGGGCTTCATTGTGGTCTTCACCTAGACAAATATCATCATCAATCTAAGCTGAATTATTCTTGTCTATAAAATGGGGCATAATAATACCTGTTTCATAGAATTGTTAAAGAAATTAACTGAACTAATGTGCATCATTGAGTACAGGGCCTTGTCCATAATATGAGTTCAAAATTTAAATAAAAAGTAGGAAATTCAATGTTTTATATTCTAGCTTACTTCTAAACCATGGGGGAACGCAAGCTGGCATAGAATTAGAATTCTGAGACCTCTCAAGCTCCTTATCCACACCATGGTGTGTACATTTTGTGTGTGACTCTGATGGAATTGTCACTTCTAGGATTAGGGACAGAGACTTTAAGAAAAGGTGCTGATTCTGACTAGACCTGACCTAATCAGATGGATCTGTTTTTGTTTCTCATTGGCACGTTATAAACATACTAGTGGGATCCATTGTCACATATTTGTACATGTACATAAGAGAACAATATAATTTGGTCAATTTTGTTCCCCAGTAACTCCACTTTTCCTCCCGCCTCTTGCCTCTAGTGTCCTTCCACTACTCAACTGATCTTCCATTTTCATGAATCAGATGGATCCTTCAAAGACTTGGGCCCTTCCTCATGAAAGAGATTTCAAGCATGAGAGGGATTTGACACAGGAACTCTTTGTGTTTGCTTTGAAGATAGAGGGGAGCTATATAGTAAGGGAAACAGATGGGAGAGTTACCCCAGTTGCCATCAGCAAAGAAACAAAGACCTTGATTTTACCATAGTAAGGAACCAAACCCAGCTGCAACCCCATGAGCTTGAAAGAGGACAACAGACCAGGTGGGAATGTAGCCTAGTTATCACCTTGATGTTAGCCTTGAAGAACTCTTTTTTTGTTGTTGTTTAAAGATTTTAATATTTCTTATAGGTTGGCTGGCAACAAAGTCTTACAGTTTTTTTTTAAAGAGAGTGGGAGAGGGGGAGAGAGAGAGAGAGAGAGAGAGAGAGAGAGAGAGAGAGAGAATTTTTTAATATTTATTTTTTAGTTATCGGCGGACACAACATCTTTGTTTGTACGTGGTGCTGAGGATCGAACCCGGGCCGCACGCATGCCAGGCGAGCGTGCTATCACTTGAGCCACATCCCCAGCCCTTGAAGAACTCTTATTAGAGAATCCAGCCATATTGTGCCCAGACATATAAATGAATGCAATGCAATTTCAAGTCACAAAGTTTGCAGTCACTTGTTATGCATTAATAGAAAGTTAATGTTTTTTCTTACTCATAGGAGCTTCAGAACAAAGTGATCTTGTCCTTTGGAATTTGGAATTTGGAGGTGACCTTGGGCATAGAGGGTATTCTAGATTACAGGAAAACAATGCATGTGTAGTCTCATGATTTAAGACTGGAAAAAAATGAAGTGTTTCGAGAGGTTGAAGTTAGTTATGAAATTCTAGAATGAAAGTTTGGTAGTTCCTTTGTAAACAATGCTAATGGAGATTAAATAAGTTATTTTAAAAAATAAATATTTGCATAGAGAACTTTCTGAGAACATTAAAACATAAAAATAATTAAAAAATAAAAGATGGGAGAGGGGGCCATTGGTCAAGGATGTACACGTAGCACAAAATTGTGAGAATATGAGGAGGATGACAGTGGAAATTTGTTTTAAAATTGAAAGTTTCAAAGTATGTTTGGAAGTTCAAGTAAAATAAAGGGAAAACAAACCACGGGCAGAGAGGGGTGTTTTACGTTGCCGAGACCAAAATACCTGACAAGAACGGTTTAGAGGAGGGAAAGTTTATTTTGGCTCATGGTTTCAGAGACTTAGTCCATGGTTGGCTGATGTCATTACTCTGAGCCGAAGATGAGGTCGCACATCATGGCGGAAGGGTGTGAGTGAGGGAAGCTGCTCCATTCATGGCTGGCCAGGAAGCAGAGAGAGGGAAGAGGGAAGGGCCAGGGTAGATGAGGCCTTCCAGGACATACCCCTAGTGACCTCCCTCTGCTAGCCACACCCCACTTGCCTTCAGTCACTATCCAGCCCATTCAAACTAGGATGGAACGATTAAGTTAGAGTTCTCATAAACTAACCATTTCACTTCTGAATATTTCTGCATTAACACAGGAGGTATTGGGGGACACCTCATATCCAAATCATAACAATGGGGTTTAATGCTCTGAGATGATGGAGGGTGCCACTCAACCTCTTTGGTTCTGCACAAAAAAGGAGAATATTTCCTATTTAAATATTGAATGTAGTGGAGTTTATCTTAATGTATTGACCCATCATGAATACTGTCTCCTTACCCTCTTTGTTGTGTGGTTTAGATTTTATATATCCTAGAAATTAATGCTCTATCTGAGATGCAGATGGCAAAGATATTCTCCCATTCTGATCTACTTTGAGTTTTGTGCAGGGTGAGATATAGGGGTTTGATTTCATTTTGTTACACATGGATTTCCATTTTCTTAGCACCATTGGTTTAAGAGGCTATCTTTTCTCCAATGTATGTTTATGGTGCTGTTTTCTATTATGAGATAACTGTATTTATGTGGGTTAGTCTCTGTGTCTTCTATTCTGTACCATTAGTCTTCATGTCTGTTTTTTAGTTATTTTTTTTAAGTTGTAGATAGACACAAAAATATTTATTTTATGTATTTTTATATAGTATTGAAGATTGAACCCAGTGCCTCACGTGGCCCAGACAAGTGCTCTTCCACTGAGCTACATCTCCAGCTCCTTGATGTCTATTTTGGTGCCAACACCATGCTGTTTTTGTTAGTACATCTCTGTAGTGTGATTTAAGGTCTGATATTGTAATGCCTCCTGCTTCACTTTTCTCACTGAGGATTCCTTTGGCTATTCTGGCCTCTTATTTTTCCAAGTGAAATTAATGACTGCTTTTTCTATTTCTATGAAGCATGTGTCATTGGACTCTTAACAGGAATTGTATTAAAAAGGTATAGTGCTTTTGGTAGTATGGCTATTTTGACAATATTAATTCTGTCTATCTGAGATATATCCTTTATTAATATTTATTTTTTAGTTGTAGGTGGACAAAATACCTTTATTTCATTTTTATGTGGTTCTGAGAATCGAACCCAGTGCCTCACGCATGCTAGTCAAGCGTACTACCTCTGAGTCACAACCCCAGCCCTGAGATATATTCTTAAATGAATTATACTTCTTATGCTATCATGAAAGCCTTTTATTTTCACTTAGTTTTCTAGTTAGTTATTGTACATAGAACTGCAATTGAGTTTTGAATATGTGGATATTGAATTTGAGTCCTGGAGTCTGGCTAAATTCACTTCTAAAGCTAATCATTCATCTATAGTGCTTTTGGATTTTCATTGTCAACCTCGATAATGAGAATTTTGTTTTTTCATTTTCTGAAGTTATGGTGCTAGCCAGGGTTCCTGGTGTATCAATGTGGAATGTTAGTGGAAATTATTTTCTTCCTGACCTCAAATGGAAAACTCAACATTTACCACTATGTATCATATTGCTATAAGCTTTTTTGAAAATTCCTTAATCAGATTAGGGAAATTCCCTTATGTTTCTAGTTTGCAGAAAGAATTTTAAAGAAATCATGAATGGAGGTTGGAGGAGCATGATTCCCCTGGTGAATCATCTCAGCTGGTAGTAGAGGAGGACGAAACAAAAACATTGAAAGACCTGGGTATGACAGATGTATTGTGATCAGTTGAGGCGGGCAAAGCCCACCAAGATCCATACTGAAGCTATTCCTCTGGCCCTACAAGGTGGTGATATCATTGTGCAGGGGGAAACGTGCTCTGGAAAAACAGGGGCCTTGACTCTGCCCATCCTGAATGTTCCGCTACAGGCACCACAGAGTGGTCAGAGTCTCTTGACCTTAAGGGTCTGTTGAAAAGAGAGAGAGCCACCTGAATCTTTTATAATTATATAGGGAGGACACACATGCCCACATGCTCACCCCTCACTCAGGAGCTGGCCTTTCAGATCTCAGAGCCCTGTGAAGCCCTACGGTCCTCTATTAGAGTGCAGAATGCTGGGACTGTAGGTGCAATCTATTAAACGTCCCAATCTCTAGACCCGGAAAAACAAACAAACCACACACACACACACACACACACACACACACACACACACACAAACAGCCCCACATATAATAAAATAATGGGTTGACAAGATCCTCAAAGTGGTCCCTCAAGGTTGGAAAACATTTCTCTGCTAACATTACCCAGAAGGTACAACTTGGGAGAGCAACTCTGAAGAATTCTGTAAAATCCTGTGAATTTACTGTTTCCTCTAAATACCAGAGGTTGGAAACTTACAACAATGTTATCCTATTATTCCCTCTAAATTCCAGGATGCGTACCTGGTTTATATTGTCAAGGAATTGGCTGGAAACCCCATGATATTCTGCAGCACCTGTATTAATTCTCAGAGAACAGCTTTGCTACTTTGAAATCTTGGATTTACTGCTACCCCCTCCGTGGACAGATGAGTCAGAGCAAGTGCCTAGGATTGCTGAATAAGGTTAAGGCCGAGGCTTGCTCCATTCTTCTGGCAACTGATGTTGCCAGCAGAGGTTTGGACATCCCTCATGTGGATGCGGTGGTCACCTTGGACATCTGCCTCATTCCAGTGATTACATCTATGGTATAGGTCGAACAGCCACTGCTGGGCACTCTGGAAAGGTGAGGGCTTTTGTCACACAGTATGATTGCAACTCTTCCAGCACATAGAACATTAATTGGGGAAAAAACTGCTTGTCTTTCCAACACAGGATGACGAGGTTAATGAAGTTGATAGAACAAGTGACTTAAGACCAAAGATTTGCCCTGATGGAGTTAAGGGAACATGGAGCAAAGAAGAAATGCACTTAAGTGCCACGACACATGACTAAATCATTCATGGTCACTCCAGGTGAATTTGGGTTGGCAAGAAATAATTACACAGACCCTTTTCCTAGGGTCCAATGATGGATTTCTCTTGACCTTAAGGGTCTGTTGGAAAGAGAGAGAGCCACCTGAATCTTTTATAATTATATAGGGAGGACACACAAAGAGAGATTTGATGGAATGTTCTTTCCAAATAAGACCAAGGGTCAGGTTTCAGGGGGTTGAGTCTTGTGGTCAGTAAGTGGATTGACATCTTGGCAAGTCACACCCATCTCAGGTGCTGTATGGGAACACAGGCAGAGCAAGAGAAAGATGCACACTGTGTGTTGCACGGCCCAAAGAGCCAGTCCTCTCACACACTCCAACACTCATAGCTCCCCCATACAGCCCATAGCTGGCCGGTGACACATAAGAGAATGCTGGAGAGAATGATGGCACAGAGGGTGCTGTTGGCAGTAGAAATAAGGTGGCTGAAGAGAGAGCAAGACTGTTAATCACTTGGACGAAGACTTGAGTTCTGCTTTCTCTCTGTAAAATGGAATCACAGAAAAGAATGAAGCCCCTCCAACAGAGTTCCTCGGATTGAAATCTGTCCAAATTATGTCCAGAAACTGCCAACCCTGTGCTCATTCCCCTTTTTGAGTGTTGGGGTATCACTGTGCAAGATTATTGGCCAGGTTGTTTCTGCTTTTCAGCTTTGATGCCTTGCTCAGGACACGAGGGGATGTGCCTTTCTTTCATGTCACAGAGACCTTTCACCTTTGGCAGCTGCAGGTTGAGGACTGGGTTGATGAATTATGTAACCTGTAACTGTAAAGGAAAGGATTGTGCACCCATAAATGGGATTAAAGACATTGGAGCCTGTGTTTCCTTAGACCCATGTGACACAATACATTTATATTTTATTGAAAAAATCATGAATGGATTTTCAATTCTATTGAATTATGATATTTCCCTCTTTGCATCTCTTAAGATGGTTATCATTTTTCTTTTAATTTTTAAATGTAGCATGTTACATTATTTAATTTTATAATGTCAAACCAACCTTGCATTTTTCATTATGACTTTAAACCACTTTTATTTTATTTATGCCTTTTGTTCTCTGACATGAATATTATCATTATCATGTATTTTGATTCTATCCTTTCAAACAGTGGGTGATGTCATCTTATATGCCAGGTGTTTACTTATTCACCCACATAAGTATCACTTTGTTCTTTTTACATGTCATTACCTTTCTCATGTTAAATACAACGTTTAGAATTTCCTTTAGGTATAAATACCATTAATCATTGCACATTGCTCTTGTATACAGCATTTTTTTGTGTGTGTGGTAGTGGAGATTGAATTCCAGGAACTCTACCACTAAACTACATCCATTTTTATTTTTTATTTTAAGACAAGGTTTTGCTATGTTGACAAGGTTGGCTTCCAATTTATCATCCTTCTGTCTCAGTCTTCTGAATAGGTGGAATTATAGTTGTGGCCCTTGATCCAACAATTTTAATAAACTCTTCTTATGTGTGAGAGTTATTAGATTTTCTGGGGCTGGGGTTGTGGCTCAGCAGTAGAGCACTCACCTAGCACGTGTGAGGTGGTAGGCTTGATCTTCAGCACCACATAAAAGATAAATAAATAAAATAAAGGTCTAAAAATGTTTTCCTACCTTCTTTTTGGAGGTGATCATATCATCAGAGACTGTTTATCTTTTCCTTTCCAATGTTCATTCTACTTATAGTATTGAATAGAGAATAAGCATCATTGCTTGTTTATTCTAAACTTCAAAGTGCTTCAGAAGTTTTCAGTGTGATGTTTATTGAAGGGTTTCAAGAATTTCTAAATTCTATTAGAGAAATTTCCTTCTATTTCTAATTTTCTAAGGGTTTTGTTTTTTTAAAAATTTATGAGTGAATATAGACTTTCATTGAAGATATTTTTAGTCTCTGTAATATTTTAATGACAAGGTTGATTTTATTTTAAAGTTATCAATTCAATGTATGGCAAAAACAATTTTTGTGGGGAAAATCCTTAATATAAAAAAGTTTGATAAAATCCAGCATTTACTTAGAACTAGGACTAGAAAGACAAATTTTATTTATTTATTTATTTATTTTGTTTCAGTAAAACTTTATTTACAGACACTGAAAGAAATGGAGCACATATACAGGAAACTCTATAATATAAATTTACATTTTACATTTTGATAAATTATTATAGTAATAAGAAAATACAATGTTCCCAACATTCCACTAAGTCATCTACCCACAGTAGGTACCCTCTCCCCATCATGGAGTTAACCACCAGGTAGAATTTACTTTTCTTTATATTTTTAGTACTTATGTGTGTACTCTAAAGGATACAGTTTATTTTTTAAAATTTTACATAGAAGTAAAGGAAAGACAAAATTTTAAGTTGAAACTTTCCCTCTGCTGTTGGGGTCATGCAGATGCCCCCTCTGACCACTGCACTGCTCTCTAGCTATTACTGATCTTTGAAATCTTGAAAAATTTAAATGATAGTATTTTTCAAGACCCAAAGTCACTTACACTTACAGGTTTAGTTCTCCTTACTGCTTTAATCTTCTACTTCACTGTGATTTTGTATCTTGAATCCTCTTTTCATCCTTTATTTAATCTTTTATGTTCATTCTTTTAGTTGGCTTCTTGTCTCTGTGACCAAAAGACCTGACAAGAGCAACTTAAAGGAGGACAATTTATTTTGGCTCATGGTTTAGGGGTTCAGTCCATGGTCAGTCAGCTCCGTAGCTCTGGGCCCGTGATGGGGTAGAACATCAGAAGGGTGCAGCAGGGGAAGCAGCTAAGGACATGACAACCATGAAGCAGAGAGAGCTCTGATTACCAAGGACAAAATATAAAACCCAAGGTCACGCCCCCAGTGACCTAATTCCTCCAGCCACAACCTACCTACCCACAGTCACCACCCAGGAATCTCCATACTGCTTTCCAGATTGGTTGCACCAATTTGCAGTTCCACCAGCCATTATGGTGAGTGAGCCTTTCTCCCCACATCCTCACCATCATTTATTGTTGTCTGTATTCTTGGTAGCTGCCATTCTTACTGATATGAGATGAAATCTTAGAGTAGTTTTGATTTGCATTTCTCTAATTACTAGAGATGTTGAACATTTCTTCATATATTTATTGATTGAATGTATATCATCTTCTGAGAAGTGTCTGTTCAGTTCCTTAGCCCATTTATTGTTTGGCTTGTTTTTTGTTTTGTTTTTTGCTTTTTTTAAGTGTTAAGTTTTTTGAGTTCTTTAATGTATCCTGGAGATTAGTGCTCTATCTGATGTGTGGTCACACAGGACCTTTTGCAGGGATGCCTCATATTATTATTTTTTTTTCCCAGAATAACTTGAATTTTTTTCCTTGAAACTAAGGTAAAGGTAGAGTCACGGTAGTCTCACAGGTGCCTTTAGTTATATATCCTGGCATAAACAAGAATCAGCTTCATGTCGGATACAACATTATTGATGGGATCAAGGGAGAGAGAGCTATACCTTCACATGGAGCAGAAACACAAGGTTTTTATTATCCTGGAAGAATCAGGGAGGGAAAATAAAGAAATCCATGGGAGTTGTGGAAAGGTAGCCGAACTGCATACATTCAGCTAGTGCTGAAGTAAGTAATGCTGGTACTGTGTGCCTGTGTTTTAAATTGGTTTTTTTTCCTGTTAAGATAAAGTGTTTTAAAATTTCCCTATATCTTATGTTTTTTAGTGTGATGTATAATTTTATATTTATACATTTTTCCCCTTTAGAATGATTTTACCTGAGAAATCTCAAACAATATGGCTTCAACCACTCACAGGTGACAATTAATTAGTAGCTCAGAAATTAAGTGAATTATCTAATAAGTAGAAAATCATTTGCAAGATTTCTAGGTGGGTTTTAAGTTACCAGGACTCTGAAAGCATGGATGTTTTCCCTCTACGGGTCACCAGCAGAGGACCCCCACATGCATTCACATCATTAAACATTTTTCTCATTAAGTAATGAGAATATTGATGTTTTGGGCGAGGGCTTTGGAGGGTGAGGGCTTTGGAGGGGTGTTACAGCTCAGTGTATCATACAATGAAGCTCAGAGATGGGTATTTCTCCCTGAAGTACTTCAGCTGTGACCTGAACTACTGGGGTTCAGCTTCAACATAATTGCAGCACAGCAAGGGGTCCCTTCTGGAAACCAGCTGCCTCATCAGGGATTCATTCATCAGGGGCATTATGACTCCAAACATTTTCCCTAGACTGTTGTGGCCATTTAAAGCAGGGGAGAAAAAGAGGAGTCTGGGGAACTAATTAGGAAGGAGTAGCTCCCCTCAGAGTCTTGACCTTAACCCTACTGAGAAAGTATGGGATTTTCTTTACCTGAATAAAGAAAGAACATAAATAGTTGGCAAAAATGCTTTCTGGTATGACTTCCAGCAAGTAATGAATTGACCTTATACGGGAGGGGGGGGGGGAGGGATAAACAAAAAACACAAGAAAAACCTCAAAAGCTTTAAAAGTGACAATTAAATATATCATTGGGATATGTGTTTTTATTTTTCACTTCCCTGGTCAAAATAAATTAATTTGGGTTTCTGATTAGCCCATGTAGGATGTAATATGTTTTTTTTTTTTTTTTTTTGGTCTTTGGTGGCTTAGGAAGTATTGCCATGATGAATCTAGGCACCATTGCCATTGTTCTGTTTAGAATATTTGTGTTTCACATATGTGCATTTGAATGTCTTTCATAGTTCTGGAAGAAGGCTTTATCCTTTAGAATAGTGCCTCTCTCCAAATTGAGGTGTATGTTACAGTTTCTCATCTTGTTCTTCATATTTCTTTACCTCTCTTTCCTGTTTTAAATATCCTGATATATTTGTGCTATATTCTGAGTAATTCCATTATATTTTTCCTTACCGAGCTGTTGCAAAAGTACTATTTAATCCATTTCCTAAGATTTTAATTTCAGGGATTGTAATTTTTACTTCTTAAAGTTCCATTTTTTTAAAAATGCAGTTTTATTTATTTTTATTTTCTAAAGTCTATCTGATATTTAATTTGTACATAAGGAAAAAGAAAATTCAAATGAAAAATCACAAGTATTTGCATATCTTTGTATAAATCACAGAGTTCTTTAATAGTATTTAGCTCAATCCTCTTAATACTGAGGTGTTTACTTATTTCTATCTTATGGTAACAAAATTGAAGCACAGAGACTTACCCAAGGCAGCCAAGTTAGTAATAACTAGAGCTCTAATGAAATCCACATTTTATTGTCCTCATTATATTCATATATTTTCTAGTATAGATCCTTAAATAATTTTCAGGAATATGCCATGTGATAGTGGAGGCTGTATATCTGGGGAAAGTCTACTCTGTTTCATTATGTAGAAATTAAATTTTGGAAAAAGCTAATTATGCTCAGCTCAAGACAGCTGTTTCCTGGGCATATTACAAGAGATTTTTGAAATACATTTTTTCCTACTTATTTATTTTTCATTTTCACATTTCCTTACTTCTGGCTTCATTTTTTCAATTTTTTTTTCAACCCTTCTTTCAGGATCTCATGTTCTGTAAAGAAAGTTCTAAATTTCAACTTATGATAACTTAACTTCTACTCCATCTCAATTCTGTTGGAACATTATGAACATAACTTTTGATAATCTATATTGAGGTTCCTCTTGAGGTGTCCGGTTCATAGTGGGTGCTCAAAAAAAAAAAAGAGTAATTAGGAACTTCTTTTATGTGGAAAAGCAGCATAAATATTAATAAAACAAAGGCACAATTCATCTTCGTATCCCTCGTGGGGTGTATCACTCAGAGTTCTGCAGAGAAACAGAATGTGGAGCCGGGGAGACAAAGACAGACAGATTTTAAGAACTGGTTCATGTAAGTGTGGACCCTGCCAGGCAGGCTGGCTGGAAACTCAGGCAGGCTTTCTAGCAGACTGTGGCCGTCTTGAGGTAGAATTTCTTCTCCAGGAAACCTCAGTTTCTGAAAATTAACCGTCACAAAGCATGCAGTATTAATCCACAGCTTTGTGTGTACACAGGCTAAATCCAATGTTTTTATTGAATTCAGTTAAATTTCTTCAGGAAAATGGTTCTCCCTGCCCCACCAAATGCTCATGCATGTTTACCCAGAAAGCTTCCCCTCTCTCCCTTCATTCACCTGGGCAGGGGTTGGGGTGGGGACAAATCTTTGTGGGGGAAAAATATTAGCATGGCTGGCTCCATTGGACAGCTTGCTATCATGAGTGTTTTAGTATTTTATAGTCGGAGCTCATTTGAATATTTATGTTTTAATGTGCTTACTTAATATAAAATGAGACTTTAATTATAGGTTTTCACATAGATTGAGTGTTATAGTAAGCACTATATCTGCATTGTTGATAAGCTTCATAACCACCCCATAACGAAAGTCCTAGAAGTAATATCTCTACTTTTTAAATAATATCTCCAACTTCATATTATTCTTTTTCAAAGTTGGCATAGATATTCTAGGTTTTTAGCTTTTTGTTGTTGTTGTTGTTCTAATTAGTTATACATGATAGTAGAATGCATTTGGGCATATTATACATATATGAAGTATAACTTCTCATTCTTCTGGTTGTACATGATTTCGAATCACATTGGTCGTATAATCATATGTGCACATTAGGATTATAATCTCCATTTTGTAGATGAACTCTTTTGTAGATGTGCTATTGATCTCCGTTTTGTAGATGAAGAACTGAAATTCATGGAACTTAACTCAGTGTTCAAGGTCATAAGCGTGAGTATAAAATGAACATCAGATCTACTTAAATCTAGTTGACCACTTTACCCTCTGTTCTGCAGTGGTCCTTCATGTTCCTTTGATAGTAATTTGTTTTCCTAATCATGACAAAGGCAAATCTCAGCTCTAAACAGATCCTTTTTAAAAAAGGAAATAGTCATTAAGATGTCTTTATTTTAATATCAGTATTTTTATAGTGCCTACATAAATATCAGCGAGTGTTTTTTCTTCCTTTGACCTTTCATGAGTCAATACACTGTGTATCATACAGAGCTCCACATATATTTAAAGGAGAAACGGAGGACCATTTCAGCCCTTCAGAAATGAGGATTTAAGTGTGGGGATTCTATTTTTTAACTGTCTGAAAGATTTTGTTTTCTTTCCTGAATTTTTTCAGTTTAAATTAGGATTTCAGAGATTATGATTTCTACTACATGAGTTCTATATACTATTAGTAAATATCGCCAGGAAAAGCTCCCCAACTTTTTGATCAAAGAACCTATTTTGCAAGTAATATTGGGTTACTTTTTTCAAGTCACATTGTGTTGAAAAAAAAAAAAAAAGACCCACAAAGGTGGCTTATTGCCATACTTCTCAGGGTATGAGATGCTCAGGTTCATTGTCCCTTCCCAAATGTGGAAAGCCACATCTGCTTTCAAACTTTATTTGAAAAGCAAGTTCCGGGTCTATCGTCCAAAAGAACTCACTTTGGGGAGGCTGCATGCCAAGGTTAATAGAACTTGATAAGAGCATCCCACTTGTCCCAATCTCCTAAAACCAAACTGAACAACATGGGTAAACTGGAAACCCAGACGGCACAGTCATGGGCCATCAGAGATGAAGAGTTATGCAATAGGGGAGATGTGCATACAACAAAGTTTCAGAAGAGATCAAAGTAAAGGACGTTATATCTTGAGGAACACACTACCAGGCCATGAATCTGGAAATGCAGTTTCCCCAAACCACTGAATTCTCACTGCTGCTTTTTGAGGTCAGGGAAATCCATACCCTGAAAGCTCCCACCTTTGAGCTTCAAGTAATAGCTCGCATCTGCAACTCCACTCCTCCCTTCAAAACAGTTGGACACATATTACCTTATTTAACCAGGCCTCCTGGCTGCAGAGCTGGGATAGGTCTGGTTTTCACAGCTGTGGAGGTGATTTGCGAACTCTCTTGCTCTACAAGCTTTGGGTTTGTCTGGAGCTCTGCTTTAGGAGTCAATGAAGCACGTCCCCAAGCAATGAGGCAGAACTGTGGACAGCTGGGAAACTGCTGCTCACAAACCAGCCTGAGGTTCTGTTGCAAAATGACTTGTTTCTTTTCAAACAAAGGCTTAAAAGATGATTTAAGAGGATTGTGAAACTAACAGGGTTTCTACCTAATAGTGGAATGTAACACATGACAAAGTTCTCATTTGCTCATTGAAAAGAACTGTTATGTCTTTTGTAATTGTTAACCTACTTTTTCATTGTTTTTTGTCACCAATTTCAAATCAAATTTATGTTCAATGTAAAGAATTCATACAATACCAAAATGTCTAACATGGAAAGGGATAGTTGTTGATAATCTGATTGCTATTGGCAGATATTTATAATTTGGCTTATATCCCTCTAGATTTGATTTTACTATGCATTTACTATCCATCATACATATAGATATATTTATAATCTTGATATAAGTGAAACAGAAAATTGGGCAAATCTTAAGCTTATACTTTAACAAATTATCAAAAAGTAGATATATATGACTACCACCCAGGTCAAGAAGTAGAACATTTACCAGTACTCCAAAAGCTTCTTTCCTGGAGGCAACCATTATTTTGACTTTGAATAACAGTATTTAAAAATTTTTATTATGAATAGAATCATAGAAGATGATCTTCACTTGTGTTAGGCTTCTTTCAATATCATATTGATGAGTTTTTTTCGTACTCAAACATAGAGGAATTCACTTGTTTTCATTGCTACATAATATTCCACTGTATGAATATGCTACATGAATATGGTACCAGTTTGGGAATATCATGGATAACAAATATATGAGTGTTTTTGTATGTACCCTGGGATACCGTTTAGCTAGATAGACACTAAGAAATGAAATCTCTGGCTTATAGGAGTATGTATTTGACTTTAGTTAAATTATGATATTAAAAGGTTTCCAGAGTGGTTACAGATATACTCCTGTCAACAGTGTACAGAAAGTGTAGGGGCTCTGCTTCCCCAACACTTGGCAATGTCAGCCTGAGTTTCCCCAACTAGAAACTGAGACCAGGAAGTGGGGAGGAGCAGGAGAGAGAGAGAGAGAGAGAGAGAGAGAGAGAGAGAGAGAGAGAGAGAGAGAGAGAGAGAGGAAGAAAAGAACATCATAGCTTTAACAACATCTAGGGGAAAAAATGTCCAAATTAAAGTGTGATAGAAGCAGAGGTATCCTTGGAGCAGTCAATAAGCTGTGTCTAACTAGCTATAAAAGTTATTCATTGGTAGGTGTGGAGCGATAGTTAACTGTAGTTTTCACTTACATTTACCTGGTTACTAATGTTATTGACCATTTTGTGACCTACCTATCTAAGCCTCATGTCTAATATTCTATTGGGTTACTTGCATCAGTTTATTATTGATGTAGCTGTACTTTCCAATTTTAGCCATAAGTGCATTGTAAGTGACTGAAAATATCTCCTTCCATTCTAAGTTTTTCATCTTTATTTATTTAAAGGTATCTTTTGATACTTTAAAATTTTAGCATAATTCATTAAATCAACTTTTCTTTTAAAGGTTGTTTTTCTTTGTGTCTTCTTTAGGACACCTTTTCCTACCCCATGATCATAAAAAAACTTTTATACAATCTTTTATAAGCTTATTTATTTTCAGACTTAATTTTATGAAATGCCTAGAACTGTTTTTTGCCTATGATAAAAGGTAGGATTCAAGTTTTATTTTTTAATATTTATTTTATTTACTTATTTTTTTAATATTTACTTTTAGGTGTAGATGGACACAACACAATGCCTTTATTTTTATGTGGTGCTGAGAATCGAACCTGGGTCTCGCCCATGCTAGGCCAGCGCTCTACCACTGAGCCACAATTCCAGCCCTCAAATTTTATTTTTATCCTACATAATTATCTGATTGGCTCAAGACTATTGAAAAAAGAGTCATTTTCTTATTGTTCTAGAGCAGCACATTTGTGGTGAATCAAGAAAGAAATTCCTCTTGGAACTCCAGCTGTACATTGAGGACCACACTCCATAGTCTCTTACCTTGTTTTCTGTATTTTCTATTCTGTTGTCTTTGTGTCTTTTGGTCTATTTTAGACTCATGAGCATCCTGCTTCAGCTTCCCACGTACTTGGGTTGATAGGCATGTGCCATTATACCCAGCTTAGGTCTTCTCGTTTAACTTACTTCTACCTCATTATTTCTTCTTTCGGCTGTGTCTAACTAGCTATAAAAGTTATTCATTGGTTAATTTTAGTCACTATATCTTTATTGATAATTTTCTTTTGGTTCTTTTTTATAATTTCAACTTGCTAACAAAAATTCTAATCTTGTCGGGCTGGGGATGTGGCTCAAGCGGTAGCGTGCTCGCCTGGCATGCGTGCGGCCCGGGTTCGAGCCTCAGCACCACATACCAACAAAGATGTTGTGTCCGCCGAGAACTAAAAAATAAATATTAAAAAAATTCTCTCTCTCTCTCTCTTTAAAAAAAAAAAATTCTAATCTTGTCATTTAATCCTGTAAATATATCAGCTTGTTAAAGTTCATGTTTTCTATCTCCACTATTTGGATTTCTGTGGTAGACCTCCTTTGTTCATAATTCCCTTTGACTTTCAGCCACAAAGTTTTGCTTTCTATGTACCTAGTTTTGATTGAGGACTAGATACCCATTATGGAAAATTATAGAGATAATTTGGTATGGTTTTCCTCCAAAGAAACCATACCTTTATTTTTGGTTTGTGGTTTACGTAGGGATGCTAGCAACCTAATGAGAAACTAAGATAACTGAAATATTGGCCCCAAGTCCTCTGGAGACCCTGTTTCTGATTCACCCACCCTTTCTCCTAAGATGCAGCTTTTTCGGGTCCCAACCTAGAGAACAGGGGCTGGTTGACTAGCCTCTCCTCCTTGGAGTGCCAGAAGGCCAGTGTCTGTCCTTTCTCCTCAATGTTTATGAGGCTGTTAAAAGTGCCACTTGGAGCTGGAGTTCTGGCTTGGTGGTAGAGCACTTGACTGGCACATGTGAGACACTGGATTCAAACCTCAGCACCACATAAAAATAAATGAATAAATAAGTAAAGGTATTGTGTTCATTGGTATGAGTACCAGAAATATTATAGGATTGTTAAAAAAAAAAGTGCCACTTGTCCCCTTTATCTCTCCACTCCACTTTTTAAATGAGCAAATACTATCGGGGTGAGTGGCCTCAAACATTAACTTCCTTCCTCACCTAGCTCTTAGCCCCATTAATTCCTTATATTATGATTGGGTAACTCTGATAGCTTAAAAAATAGGGTACAATATTATGTCTAGATTTGTAAGTATCCTTAGTGGAAAATTGATACAAATCTTCCCATGTGTCTGCAATTAGAAATAGTGTCTTTAAAAATTATATTGCTTGGAGATTAGTGATTCCCCATCTCCCCATGAAATAGAAAGGGAGCAGTGAAGGAACAGTTGATCTGAGAGGTGGGTTGCAGAATAAAGGCTCTAAGACCCACTAGTACAAAGTCTAAGACCTGGGGAGGCTTGAAAGCAGAAAATAAGCTCAGAGTTCCCCAACTAGAAACTCAGATCAGGAAGTGGGGAGGAGCAGAGGGGGGAGAGAGAGAGAGAGAGAGGGAGGGAGGGAGGGGGAGAGAGAGAGAGAGAGAGAGAGAGAGAGAGAGAGAGAGGGAGGGAGGGAGGGAGGGAGGGAGGGAGGAGAGAGAGAGAGAGAGAGAGGGAGGGAGGGAGGGAGGGAGGAGAGAGAGGGAGGGAGGGAGGGAGGGAGGAGAGAGAGAGAGAGAGAGAGAGAGAGAGAGAGAGAGAAGAAAAAAGAACATCATAGCTTTAACAACATCTATCTAGGGGAAAAAATGTTCAAATTAAAGTGTGATAGAAGCAGAGGTATCCTTGGAGCAGTCAATCAATTTAAAACCAAATCATGAATAGAAAGAGGTGACCAGCTCTGCAGTCATTTTGCGGAGCCCACAGTGGACAAAAGTCACCCTCTAAATCATCTTTCACTACCTAATAGCAGCAAACTAAACCAGAGGGAGCACTGCTGCAGTGGGTTCTCTTAAGAATCCATCTAAAAAGATCTTGTAGAGAAATCGCAGTAGCCAATAGTTGCTGAAACCCTCCCTCCTAGGGCAACAAGGAGAGTGAGGTGGGTAAGCCCACTGGGGAAAGTGCTCACCCAACCCAGTTCTGCATAACCTCCCAGGGAGCCTGGGCAGAGAGGAGTGGATGCCGGCAATCCCCTGTGTCAGGAAGTTAGAGCTCAGATCCAGGCTGGAAGGCAGTCCTCTTCCCAGTAGAGGAAAGGGGAGCTGTCAGGATCTCTGCTGCCATTCACGCTGGCAGAGAGCACAGCCAGCAGAGAAATGGCCTCAGTCCTAGGAGGCTTAGAGCGACTCCCCCCAATCATAGCCATAGTCTGCTTGGGGCCTTTCCTGGAGGTAGGCTGCTTGGAGCTCCAGTGGCACAGAGGGACAGTCCATGCATGGACTGTGACAGCGGCTGGACAAAGGCTGGGATGAGAAGTTGCCTGAGTTCCAGGAGGTTTAAAGGGAAGGTATCCAGATGGTGACCATGGTGGGAGGACAGTCAAAGCTGAAAGTTGCCTGGGCCTAGTGCCTCAGAGAGCGACTGTGTCATCTTGAGAAGGACACTGTAGAGGGGAGTGGGTACACAGTGACAGCATAGAGGCCAGCATCCTGAACTCCTCCCATAACAGACACAGCACCACACCCTCTGAGCAATCAGCCATAGACCCCTGAGCTGAAAAACCAGAAATGGCTGGTGGGAGGTTCACAGCAACCTCTGGAAGGTTCAGCACCTCTGGAAGGTTCCACAACCCACGAATGATGGACATTTGTGAAATGTCCCAGATCGTAATGAAATCCAAAGATTCAATAGGAATTTTCTTCACTTTGGCCTGGTTTACTATAAAATAACTCTAATGTCCACTTTGATCATATATATCCCTCTTTATCTTGATTGATAGTTGTTACCCTTGTAAACAACACTCTACCTTCAACTCATTTGACTGTATTTCTTCTAATGCTTTAAACACTAATTGGAATCACTGTCTCTGTCTTTGTTTTCTAGTTCTGGCTTATACTTACTCCTCTTGCACCATATTTCCCCCCTTATATTATCTGCTCTATCTCAATACCCCCTGTATATCTTTTTCTCCTTTTACCTTGGTATGCATTATTCATTTTTTCTTTTTCCCTCTTTTTTGCCCAATCTTACTCTAGACCCCCTTTCGGTCCCTGTATAATGTTACAGCAATTTTACTAATTTAATAACTATTTTTTTTACCTACTCCAGAATTTTACTGAAACTTTATACCTGTATTAGGAGAATTATGGAGAACTGTATCAACAAGTTTTTCACTTTCCATAAGGTTGAATAGTACATGGCTTGGCTCTGAAGTGATTGTAGTAAACAGTGTTCAGTGGCTTCTCTAAAAGTGATTCTGATCTTGGGAACAGCAGAGTCTGCTTCATTGAGTTAAAGTATCAATAACTGGATATTTTGCCCAATGCAGGAGTCTTATGAGAAAGGTTTTAGTCCCTTGGTGGAAAGAAGAAGTTATAACCATCTCAAGTAGATGGGAAGACATACAAACAATATGAAAAACAAGGGAAGAAACTACCCCAAACAGCCTATCACCCTTTGGCAGCTGACTCCACCAGCACCACAGTGGAGGAAATGTCAGAAAAAGAATTTATAAAGTTCATAGTTAAAATGTTCAGTAAGCTAGAAGAAGATATTAGGAGTGAAATCAGAGAGAAAATACAGGAATTGAAAGATCACTTTAAGAGAATGAAATTCTGAAAAAGAAACAACAGAATTGTTAGAAATAAAAGACTCAATAAATCAATTAAAAATTCAATTGAAGGCATCACTAATAGATTAGACCACTTTGAAGACAGATATTCAGGCCCTGAAGACAAATTAAATAATCTTAAAAATAAAGTGATTATAAGGAAAAGATATTAAGAGAACATGCCAGAATATTCAAGAAATCTAAGTAGTATCGAAAGACCAAATTTAAGAATCACCGGAGGTAGATCAAGGCTCCAAAATACTAACTAAAGGGATATACAATATCTTCAATAAAATATTACAAAATATTTCAAATCTTAGGAATGAGATGGAAATTCAAATACAAGAGGCATATAGAAATCCAAATAGACAAAATCAGAATAGATCTTCTCCAAGACACATTACAATAAAAATACCTAACATAGAATAAGGATATAATTTTAAAAGCTGAAGGAGAAAAATAGCAGGTCAAATTTAGAGGTAAACTAATGTAGATTACAACTGATTTCTCAATCCAGACTATACAAGCCAGGAGGGCTTTGGATAATTTATATCTATCGCCAAAAGAAAATGGGTAACAACCAAGATTATTATGCTCAGAAAAATTGTTCTTCAGAATTGAAGATGAAATGAAAACCTTCCATGAAAAGCAGAAAATAAAAGAATTCATAATAACAGAGTCATACTAACAAACATACTCAACAAAATATTGCATTAAGAATAAATAAATAATAAAAATGAAAACCAGCATAAGGATTTATTTCACAAGAAGATATAATGGTACATCTACATACATAAAATAAAAATTTCTCAATATTTAGAATAAATGAATTACAATATAATAGTACTGGGTAATTTCAACCAAATAAAGATTCTTCAGAACTAAAAACATTCTATTAATAAAATGGATGAAACACATATCTACAGAATATTTCGTCTATCAATGAATTAATTGACCTTCTTCTCACCAGAATGTGGAATATTTTGGCTACAAAGCAAATTTTAGCAAATACCCCCTCACCTCCCCCCCCCCAAAAAAAAAGAGAGAGAGAGAGAGAGAGAGAGAGATCATTTCTTGTATCCTATCAGATCATAATGAAATGAAATAAGAAATCAAGGACAAGAAAAAGAAAAGAAACCACTCTAATACCTGGAGATTAAATAATACACTTCTGAATGATGAATGAATATCAGAAGTAATCAGATAGTCATATAAAATTTTATTTATAAAAATAAAACTTGAATCCTACCTTATATCATATGCAAAAACTAATTCTAGCCATTTCATGAATAAAAAAATTATTTGAAAGAAATGAGACTAGTGATACAATATTGTTAAAATCTCTGGGATAGTATGAAGGCAGTTCTAAGAAAAAAGTTCTTGTATTAAAAAAATAGAAAGATAACAAATGAATGATTTAACATTATACCTAAAGGCTCTCGAGAAAGAACAAGATAACACCAAAATCAGAGGGATAGGATATAATTAAAATCAGAGCAGAAATCAATGAAATTGAGAATAAAAAGAAAAACAAAGGATCAATGAAACAAAGAGTTGATTTTTTGAAAGGATAAACAAAATTGATAAATCCTTATCCAAACCAACCAAAAGGGGGGAGGGGTGGAGAGAGAGAGAGAGAGAGAGAGAGAGAGAGAGAGAGAGAGAGAGAGACCCCTCCCCCAAATAAAGAAAATAAGAGGCAGGGGCTGGAGTTGTGGCTCAGTGGTAGAGCACTTGCCTGGCATGTGTGAGGCCCTGGGTTTGATCCTCCTCAGCACCACATATAAATAAATAAAAGATCCATTTACAACTAAAAAACATTTTAAAAAAAGAAAAGAAGAGGTGAAAATGGAACATCATCACAGATACTATTGAAATCCAGTGGAGCATTTGAAGATATTTTAAAAATTTATACACAAATAAGCTAAAAAATCTTAAAGAGAGTCACAGATTCCTAAAGACATATGACCTACACAAATTGAACCAGGAAACTTAAACACTTTAATATCAAGTAATGAAATTGAAGCAGCTATCAAAATACTTCCAACAAAGAAAAGCCCAGACTGAATGGATTCTCAGCTGAGTTCTATAAATCTTTAAAGAAGAATTAATACCAACCTGCCTCAAATTATTTCATGCTATAGAAAAGAAGGGAATATTGCCAAATTCTCTGAAGCCAGTATTACTCTGATATCAAAACTAGACAAAGACACAACAAAGAAAGGAAACTTTAGGCCAATATCCTTGGTGAACAGAGATCGAAGAATTCTCTGGAAAATATTGGCAAACCACATACAAAAACACATTAAAAAGACGGCACACAATGATCAAGTGATTTCATCCCAGAGATGTAAGATTGATTCAACATATGGAAATCAATAAATGTTATTCACCACATAAATAGACTTACAGACAAGAATCACATGATTATCTCAATAGATAAAGAAAAAATATTTGACAAAGTTAAGCACCCATTCAAGTTTTAAACACCAGATAAACTAGGGATAGAAGGAACTTACCTTAACATTGTAAAGGCTATATATGACAAACCAAGGCCAGCATTACTCTGAATGGAGAAAAGCTGAAAGCATTTCCTCTGAAAATAGGAATAAAACATGCACGGATGCTACTTTCAACAATCCTATTCAACACATTCCTTAAAACTCTAGCCAGACCAATCAGGCAAGAGAAGGAAATTAAAGGGATACTAATAGGAAAAAAAGAGGTCAAATTATCACTGTTTGCTGATGACATGATCCTATATTTAGAAAGCCCAAAAAACTCTACCAGAAGCCTTCTAAAGCTGATAAACAAATGTAGTAACTAGCAGGATACAAGATCAACACATATCAATCAATTGCTTTTCAATACTCCAATAATGAATCTGCTGAAAATGAAATTAGGAAAACTGTCCCATCAAAAATACTTGGGAATCAATCTAACGAAGGAGGTGAAGAACCTCTAAAATGAAAACTATTGAACACTAAAGAACAGAAATTGAAGAAGACCTTAGAAGATGGAAAGAACTCCCATGTTCTTCAATAGGCAGAATTAATATTGTCAAAAGTGTTACAGTACCAAAAATGTTATACAGATTCAATGCAATTTCCATCAAAATACCCATGATATTCTTCACAGAACAAGAAAAAGCACTTCTATAATTCACCTGAAAATATAAAAGACCAGAATATTCAAAGCAATCCCAAGTAAAAAGAACAATGCTGGAGGCATCACAATGCTGGACTTCAAATTATACTACAGAGCTATAGTTAAAAAAGAAAAAAGCATGGTATTGGCGCCAAAACTAGCATGAAGATATGAGTACCAATGGAATATAGTAGAAGACACAGAGACAAACCCACATAAATATAGTTATCTGATACTAGACAAAGGTGCCAAAAACATATGTTGGAGAAAAGATAGTCTTTTTTAACAAATGGGGCTGGGAAAAGTGTATATCTACATGTAGGGCAATGCAACTTGACCCCTACCTCTCACCCAGCACAAAAGTGGTATATATACACAATGGAGTGTTACTCAGCCATAAAGAAGAACTTTATGACATTTGTCGTAAATGGATACATCTGGAGACTATCATGCTAAGTGAAATAAGCTGTCCCCCAAAGCCAAAGGTCAAATGTTTTCTCTAATATGTGGAAGGTAACCACAATACTGGAGGGGGTGAGGGGAAGAACAGAAGTTCAGTAGTTAGACAATGGGGAATGGAGGGAAGTGGGGAATAAGGAAAGACAGTGGAATGAATCTGACATAATTTTCCTATGTGCATATATGAATACACCACAGTGAACCCCACCATCATGTACATCCACAAGAATGGGATCCTAACTGAAATAAAATATATCCCATTCTTGTACAATTATATCAAAATGGATTTCTATTATCATGTATAACTAAAGAGAATCAATAAATAAATCAGAATTCTACAATAATGCAGCCACCTCAATGTCTGTAACAGCACAATTCACAATATCCAAGCTATGAAACCATCCTAGGTGCCCTTCAACAGAAAAATGGATAAAGAAAATGTGGTACAGTTACACAATGGAGAATTACTCAGCCATAAGAAGAATGGAATTATGGCATATGCAGTTATGGCATTGGCCTATAAACTGATGGAATCCCCCCAAATCAAAGGTAGAATGTTTTCTCTGATATGCAGAAGCTAACTCAAATTAAGGGGATGGGGGAAATTAAAAAAAATAAGAAAAAACAAGAAAGAAAATAGAGGCATTAAGAGTAGATTAAGCTGATTGAGGAGGAGGAGGAAGGGACAGGAAAAAGGAAGAAGAGTGGAATGAATGAGGCTGCATTTTCCTATGTGCATGCATGCAAGGGACACCGTGGGGCCTGGCATTGGTGTGTCTACTGGACACTAATTTAAAAAAAAATGGGTTGAAGAGGGATCGGTAAAGTGGAGGGAGGAGAGCAGGGCAGGGGGTGATGTGAGGAAGGGCTGGGGCCAGAATTGGAGCATCTTGTGTTCTATGATTATGTCAGGATTTGTACTGGTGGCATACATAACTAACAATAATTTTTTAAAAATAAAGAGAAAAATAAGCACTCTCTTATCTTTCAACCATAGAAAACTAGAATAAGCAGAAAGATCAGTAGACAGAAAGGAACAGGGGGCGAGGGAGAAGGGGAGGGAAAGGGGAAATACTGGGGAATGAATTAGAGCAAATTTATTTCATGCGTTAATAATTATGTCAAAATGAATCCTGTTGTCAGCTGTAACTAAAAGAACCAATAAATATGAAATTGAAAAATAAAATTATATTGCTTATTGATGGATCCTTTATTTCTTGCTCCTCCTACTTACTTTCCTGGTTATTCTTAAGTGTTTATTCTTCCAGATGAAATTTAATATCATTCCATCAATTTAAAGAAGTTAGGGAGGTTTTGATTGAAAATGAAATAAATATATTTATTTATGTGGAAATGACATTTTTATATTTCTGAACAAAATGCTATGTGAAAATTGATGCATTAAGTAGAGACCACTAGATATGTTAGATGAGATGATCCAAGGTTAAATCACTACATGCAGATGTTCAGAAGGGGCATGCATGACCGGGTTCCCCGATTGTTGAGTGCCTCACTCATCTCAAGACTATAAAGTGTACATAAAGAATTTCTAAAAAATATTTTTTGTTGTAAATGGACACAATACCTTTATTTATTCATTTTTATATTGTGCTGAGGATTGAACCCAGTGCCTCACAGTGCGAGGCAAGTGCTCTAACACTGAGCTACAACCTCAGCTGGAGAATTTGTTTTCTTTTAGAGTAGAGTGGTGTTTGTGAACTGAGATTTCCTTTGGAGGAATTGTAATGTGTACTAAGAAGCATATTTCATAAACTGGAGACAACATCTATGTCCATCAAAAGAAAGTGGTAAATGAATAATGATAAGTAGACACAATGGAATATAGCATGGAGCATTGGAAAGTGCAAATTACTGCTGCACATACAACATGGATAACTCTCATGGACATGCTATTGAGTGAAAGGAGGCAGACACCAAATAGTACATCCTGTGTGTAATCTATTCATACAGAGTTCAAAAACACTTAAAACTTATTTTTAGGCTGGGACTGTGGCTCAGTGGTAGCACACTTGCCTGGCATGTGTGAGGCACTGGGTTCGATTCTCAGCACCACATATAAATAAATAAAATAAAGGTCTACCAACAACTAAAAAATATTAAAAAAACAAATTCATTTTGCTAGAAATCAGAATAGTAGTTACTTGGAGAATAAATGGCTGAGAGAGAATACATAAGGGCATCTTCTGGAATTCTGAATTGTTCTATGTCTTGATCTAGGTGGTGTTAAACACACCCATACACACACATCTACACACACCCCTACATACATTCATATGTGTATTTCTGTCTGTATGTTTAGACATAAACACGGGAGAGTATAATTTTATGAAGAGAGGTTCATTTTTTTCCCCTTAGACATTTGGTAAACCAGTAAATTCTGGGGATTGCTCCTATATTTTTCTTATGTTTCAGCAGAAGTACAGAAATGTAAAAGTTGAGATTATGGCCATTATTTTGCCTTACTCAATAATATTTTATCTTTTCCCCCAAATCCATATTTCCATGGACTTTTAGTCATAAAATTTGCTTTTCAAAATTATGAAATATTTCAAAAAAGATGAAGGAAACTGAGGGCTATTGCATTTGACAAAAAGATAGCAGAGACTTGTACTTTCTAAAATAAGTCACTTTCTAATTCACTTATTTTCTTACTTTTCTTAGTGATATTCGAATAATAATGTTCAGATATTTTTGCTCTATCCCCTCCATCAGCTGTTTCACTATTTTTAATCTATACGAATCTGAAGTTTTCTTTTTATTAAATATCTGTTATTCTTTGCATTAATTTCCTGTGGCTGTTGTATTAAATTACCATAAAATTGGTAGGTGAAAACAACATTAATTCATATGCTCATACTTCTGGGAGCCAGAAGTTCTAAGTCATATCATTGGAAAGCAAGATGTGGGTAGAGATGCACACTCTCTGCAAGCTCCATGGGAGAATTCACTGTTTCCAGCACCTACTAGCTGCCAGCTTTCTTGGCTTGTGGCTGCATCACTGCAGTCTCTGTTTCTGTGGTTATACTGCTGCCTTTTTTGTGTTTCTGGGCCAAATCTCCTTTTGCTTTTCTAAGGATGTATCTGATTGCATTAAGGGGCCACCCAGGTAATCCAAGATAATCTCTTTTTCTCAAGATCCTTCACTTGATCACATCAGAAAGATGCTTCCATGTTCACATTTACAGTTTCCAAGGACCCGGGCCTGACATCTTGTCTAGCCATTAATCAGCCTAGTACACCCCGTCACCAGACTGTATATTGCATAGAGCAGAGCCCTTACCTGTTTTGTTTTCTTTCCTGTCCTCAGCGTTTAGAAGAGTTGTGAACAAGAATAACTGATACAGCAGGCATTCACTAAATATTTGTTGAACTAATCATTAAGTATTATCACTCCCCTCCCCCAGCCTATTGGTTCTTTGAACATCTTCCTATAGAATGAGAGATTTTTGTTTTATTTTACAGGACATACTTAATGCCATTGGTTGGACTTTATAGTGAGAAAAAAATTTAAAGTATTTTTAAAAATTATTAGTTCATATTAATTGTACAAAAATTGGGTTCCTTTGTGACACTTTCATACATGCAGATAATGTGCTTTGATGGTCTTTATTTCCCTCTCTTCCCTACCCCTCTCTGAGAAACTTAGTCTTCCAATAATCATCCATTGTCAGGTTGTTTCATAAACTGATTGAATGTGAATGTATTCTAATGAAGTTTGGATGACATTCTGTTAGGGAGGCTGTACAGGGCAGTTCTACCTTTATTTGGACAAAGACTTCTATACTCTCAAGATATACTGTGAATGCCAAAGACTTTATGTTGTTGTGCGTTACACGTATCATTAATACGTAGAAATAAAAAATTGAGAAATGTTTAAGAACTGTTGCAAGCACTAGCTCCCTTGGCTACTAGAGTGAAGACGTCATACACCGCAGGTATCCTCTGGAAAACTGCATCTCTGTGAGAAACGAAGGTGAAATAAAGGCAAATTATCATGGAAAATTGTTTTCACTTCATCGGAATACGAGCAGGGCCACACTTTTGGGTGTCCTAGTTTAAAAGCATTCGCCAGGAGGTTGGCGCCCAGCACTGCTTGGTGAATGAATCTTCTGATTCTGGTTGTTCAGAGGCGGAAACCGAGGGTTTGAGAGGCCAAAACAAGTAGCAGACAGAACGAGGGCTCCACTGCGGCTCCTGGGCTCAACGCCTGGAGGGCGGTGTTAGTCAGCACCCCACCGCCCTGCTGCCGGCCAGCGCTCTTGCTGCTCAGGACGTTCATCCTCAAGTCGGTTGCAGATCAAGCTCCCTCTGGGCTCCCTAGGGTCACGCGCGTGGGTGCCCAGAAACAGGCCACGCCCCACCGCCTCTTCGACTCCCGGCTTCCCCGGCAACCAAGCATCAGCATCCTCCACCTCGTTGGGCTAAACCATTTGCTTCAGGGACCGTCTCAGGCGGGGACAGAAAGAGCGGAATTTAATAGGACGCTTGAAAGCTTATATGCTCATATTTTCTATAGTTAACTTGAAAGACACCTTTACTTTTCTCTTCCAGCAAACTTCCTCTGCCAGTGCAGCGCTGCGTCTCGTGAGTTCCACTAGAACACCCCTACGCCATCATAGTGGTCCAGCCTGCCGGGGAGGCTCGCGGAGGGCACGGGTTGGCGCAGGGGCGGGGCGCGCACCCTTCGTCAAGCGCAGGGGCGGGGCTGCGCGCAGGGGGTGGGGAGGCGGGCAAGATGGCGCCCGGAGAGTGAGTCTCCCTGGATTCCTCCAGCGGCTGTGGAGACTCCGGGGCGGGGGGTCGGCCCTTCATCACCTCCCTTCCTCCTCTCCCCCGCCCCCGGAGGCCTCCGGCTTCCCTTCCTCCCTCCACTTCGGGGGGCGGGCCAGGTTCGCAGGACACCATGTCGGACTCCGAGGAGGAGAGCCAGGACCGGCAACTGAAAATCGTCGTGCTGGGGGACGGCACCTCCGGGAAGGTCAGTCCTCGAGCGGGCGAGCCATCACAGGCCTGCAGGAACCCCGGCGCGGCCCTTGCGCCCCAGCCTCCGCCCCTCCGGTGTCGCCTCTCGCCCCGAGCCCTGCGCCCCTAGCCCTGCGCCCCTAGGCCCGGCCTCCTGGCGGTGCCCGCGGCCGAACACGGAGCGGGCGCTCGGAGGCGGAGAGCTGTCCAGCGCCCCCTTAAAAACAGAAAAGTGGGTCCCCAGCTCCCCGCAGGATCGCGAACTCCTTCAAGACTCGGGTCCGCGTCCTTCGCTGGGAAGCTTTCAGCTCCTCGTCTCCAGGCTGGCGAGCATCTGCCGGGGAGTTCCGCACCTCCGCCTGCAATGCAGGTCGCACCTGGCGCCCCCGGCCCTTCCAGGTCCAGATGCCTGCGCTGCCCACTGAGCCCCCAGAACTCCGCTCAGGACCCAGGTGCCCTGCGAGAGGATCAGGCCCGTCATTTCCTGGCGGGTCACTGGAGGGCACGTTGCGAACCTATTTGGGTTTCGTCCATAAGATGGTATCGATAGGGGTCGCCGCCAGAGATGGAATGTGAAAATACACATTAAATGCGAAAATACATACGAAGCTCTTAGAACATGGTGTGCACTCAATAAACGTTAGTAACTAAGCTAGTATCATACCTATTCTTCATATCTGTTCCCAGCACAGCACCTGTCAGTACAAGCATTCGTTGGACAAATGTTTTTTTGAGCTCCTGCTGTTGGCAAGATGCTTAGGGTAGAACTTCCAGCATGACAGTGGCCCCTGCGGTAAAATCCAGCCTTCGATGACCAATGATCTTTGGTTGAAAGAATGAATGAGTGCATGCCTGAGACTAGCCCCAGGCAGCCAGTGCCCCTGAACTAGGCTTCTTGACCCCAGGTTGTGGGACTCCTGCAGTGCTATAAACTGCCAGGTATTTGCTCGGGGGAGAGGGAGGGTTGCAGGGATCTCAGAGGGTCTGAGACCCACCTTCCAAATAAATGGAAGAGCCTCTGCCCCGGGTACTTTCACACCTGTCGCTTCTGTCCAGGGCGCCAACACACTTTCTGGGAATATTGCTGAAGTTTGCCTCTCTTCTACCCGCCCCCTTTCCCTAGCCAGCCTTCAGAAACGCTGGCCTTTCCCCCTTTTCGGTTTCACGTTACCATGTTGCTGGTGTAGTTTGGACCCGGTTAATGCGGTGAAGGCTTCTGTTGGAATCCTCCTTGGCAGTTTGCTCTGCACGACTGCTGCTGCTGAAGTTCGAGGTTTAGAGACCTTGGGAAAGATGTCATTCGTATTCAGAATTGGAGTAATCCTATAATTTCTTTATCTTTCCAGGCTGCATTACTGAGTTTTATTCTGAGGCAAATACTTCGATATGTTGTAATTACCTTTAAATATTTTGGGAAAGAAAAGAATGTGGGGTCACTTTATTAGCATACGAATGTTTTGGACACTTAAAAAGGATTTTGAATAAGTGAATTGTTATAAATTTATAAGTCAGCCTTGTTTCTAACACTTATTCAATAAAAAATTTAAGTTAGGTTTTTATGATTTTATCATTTAGATTTTATTTTGAAAGCCACATTTTTTTTGCTTTCTAAATTTTATTGAATTCAGTTAGTAACTAAGCTTATTTTCCATTTAAAATTATGACGATAATATTAGTACATTTGTGAAATGATCCTCAAATCACCTATTATCCCATATGTTATCATATTTCTTTAAACTTTGTTCATTTTTTTCTTCTGGCTTTTATCTAACTGTACATCTATTACTCAGTTGAAGAGTAATTATTCATAATTTCAAATCCATGTTTTCCAAAATTTAGGCTTTTCTACATATTTTTACTTAGTTGCTAATTTAGTGTGAATAATTATAGTTTTTCATCTCTGTTTTAAGTTCTGTCTCTTATAGAACAGTTTTTCACTTGTGTATTGTTGAATCAGGACTTATCATTCTGCTTCAAAGAATAATGGTGATATTTTTTATGGTGCTCTAACTTACTCTTCATCCTCTTGACTAAACAATGCATTTAAAAAGGAACAGTTTTCTTTTCCTGTCAGAAATTTTCAGAAATGGGCATTTGAAACCTAAGGTTCTTTTTTTATTCTTATGTGAAAAATTTCTTTCTCCTTACCCTACTCAGCCTCCAATTATTGGCAGCTGTCAACATTCCATTCTCCTTTTACTGTCCTTTTCTTTTATGAACTCAACTTCTTATTTGTATCCTGATTTAACTCTTCACCATTTTTCTAGCATTAGTTTTTCCTGCTCCTTTGAACTCTGTGCATTTTTGATACACACAGACAGAAGCAATAAAGAACAGTACTGACATAACCTCTAACAGTTTCTTCAGGAGAAATTTAGTTACTCCTTCCAGTGGCACATGTTTTTGTATATTTTCAATTCTGATTTATTAAACATTTCTCAAGGTATTTTTGAGGCAAAATAGTCTTTTTTGCTGTTTTATGGTGTTAATGTAGTTTGATTTAAAGATGTTAATATTAGTTTTCCAAACAAGAAATACAAAGAATCAGATAAAAATGTTGAGATATGGTAGCTGGTGGTAGTTCACTTTATGATTTTTAGGAATGGTATCTGTAGTAATTTGTGAGAAAGTATTCAGTGTGAAAGGTGGGATGATGTCTAGACAATTAAGGACGAAGTCTCTCTCCTATAGATTCAGTTGATTCTCTTGAATAATTTTTAGAGCTAGATGTCAGGAAATGATTGAATAAGAACCTATTTGTGTTTCCTATGACCTGTACTGTTGACAGTTTATACTTTAGTCCAATTGAAATTCCTCTGATTTTGAGACTGTTTTTGCCTCAAATATTTGAGGCAGTTTTGATATTGTTATATGCTTCAAGGATATAACAAATGTAGTGAGCTAATTAAAAATATTTAAAAATCTTGGAAGTTCTGTTTCCAAGAAAAGAAGTTTACTCAGAATTTTTCTGAATATTAACATAAAAATATTAAATATTGAGAATCTTAAATGAAAGTGAAAAATTACTCCAAAGGACAATATGCTGTTCCATGTGCCTCAAATTTCTCCTTACTTTTACATTTCCATCCACCCATATATTAAACATTTGAAGCACTTGTAGTTGTGGAAGTGATCATACTTATTTTTCTTCAGAACTTTGAATCTCTTTATAGGTGATTTTTTTTTTTTGCTACAAGGGAGGCACAATTAGGCTAAAAGATAGCCAAAAAGACTTAAAAAAGAATACTCACCTCTTTTATTCTTGTCTTTCAGTTTTGATATCGTTATATGCTTCAAGGATATAACAAATGTAGTGAGTTTATTTCTAAATGTCTAGTAGAACATCTTTCTTATGGTAGTGCTCAATAATTACTCGATCAAATATCTTAGCAATTTATTACAAATTCTGAGTAAATATTTTAAAAAGTTGGGGCTAGGGTGTACAAATTGCCATTTGTGAAAAATATGGTTTTGTGTAAAAGGAAGTTTACGCCTTATTAAAAGAAATTAAAAATTGGCCAAGTTTTCTTTTACACTGCTGTTCTTACATCATAATTAACTATAATAAGCTGTCTTGTAAAATTTATCTTAGTTTTCGTTATTTTAAGAATTGACATCTAATTTTAACTTTTAAAAAAGGATTATTTTACCCTAACTTTGGCACTCTGTCTTGAGAAGTATAAAATCTTAGTGAAGCTGCCTTTTTTGTCCTTTTGGGGAGGTTTTCAAATAATAATAGTGCATTTAAAATGTTTAAGAAATCTGAGTTATTGAGTTATTTGAGTTGTTACCAGAATTATTCATTTGCTTTGATTAGAAAAAATACATTAAAAAAAGCTTTAGGATTTTTGAATGAAACCTTTTTATTAAAAAAAGTAGGTAATTATCTGTTCTGGTTATAATCTTATGACTTTTAAGCATTATGAACCTTGAGTAGGATTTATATTGCCTGTTTTATATTAATCTTATTAATGCTAGCTTCTTTATGTAAAAGATACATATTATCAGGGTCATTCTACTTAATTATTTTCATTTAATATCTTTAACAGAGGAAAATTAGATTGTTAAGATGAATTTCTTGCAAAAAAAAAGAAAAGAAATTTTATAAGCTACTTTCCCTTTCTTCTTATTTAGCTGAGAACAGTTACCCTCAAAATATTTAACCTTATAAGTGAAACTCAGAGTTCTCTGAAAACATTTTTTTGAACTGATAGGTCAGATTCAGATTATTGGTCATGTTCCGTTAGTTTTCTTTGTTAATAATTCTCTAATTCTAATTTCCCTTGATTGACAGCCAGGGGATTTGAAGAGATCTAACTGATTAGTCTTTTGTCTCCACTGCTGGCTGCTAGCAAGTGAAGTTTACCTGGGGGTATTAGGTCTCTCCTTCCCCTTGTAACTGATTAGAGCTGCTTTAAGTTGTCTGGTGGATCAATTGGAGTATAAATGTTAAGAAAATACTTAATAAGATTTAGTAGTAGTCTTATGTTTCCATTAATTAACTTTGGTATTTTGTGCATCAATTTTTTTTTAGACCTCCTTAGCTACGTGTTTTGCTCAAGAAACTTTTGGAAAACAGTACAAGCAAACTATAGGACTGGATTTCTTTTTGAGAAGGATAACATTGCCAGGTAAGATACAAAAAAGTCTTAACATAGAATATTGTACAAATATTGCAATAAAAAACATAAGGCCAAATTGTGTAAAATGAATTTTTGTGGTGCTTCTGCAAGAAAATATATGCAATCAGTAAATCTATTGTAGGAAGTTTAACTTTAATCAGCATCTGGATGAAGGCATATTGTCCATGTGAGCGATAAAAAGATTATATGTTCCCACACCCCCTCACTATTTCTGGCCACTATACATTTTTTGAGGATAAATCATATTTGCTTATAAAATTCTAAAAGGTGTTAAAAAATTAAATGCTATACATTTGTTAACAGATATTGTATTAACTAAATGTGAAAAGATTGGGAAGGATTATTTTTTAAAATATTATTTTGATTAGCTTCTACTTCAGTTTTTTGTTTGAAAGTTGGAACAGAAGTATAATGTAGCTATGGAACTTCTGTGCTCTAATATGTGAATGCTGTTTTATGCAAGGCAGCATGAAATTGCTGGCATTTAATAGACCACTAAAATTTAGGGTCCCTAGGCACTCATAAAAATACAGTTTGAGCATTCAAGATGTTTCAGTTCACCATGCAAAGAAACTATTTAGATGCCAGTTGCAGCACATTTTGTGGGAAATACAGGGAAATAATAACACAAAAAGAGTGGTTTATGTTTTAAGTTAGTTTCTGAACAATTGGGGCTTTAAAATGCTCTGTCCATTCAATTTCAATGGTCAAATTCTATGTTTAAAGTATTTCATTAAAAGCAGTTTATCTTGATTGACTTTATAAACCATCACCCTCTTCTCTGTAAGGAAACACATTTGAATAAAATGGTATGATGTTAAAATGCATATACTAGAATGCAAGTGATACAGGGGAATGGGATTTAATAAATTCCAGTATTATTAAAATCTGTTAACCTCTCAAACACCCCACCTATCAGACTATTCCCCATAAAAGTTGTAGAGCAGTTAAGGAAAACTCTTGATAATTGAGGTATTCTTCTTATCTCATTATTAATATATTCTATTTTGCGATTGTTTTTATTTAGTTCTTAGTGAAGAATAGAAGAGACAACATGAGGAAAAAAGAATTCTAACTTTTCCAATAATAAGTTATTGTTTAGTAAGAGGTTTAATAGAAACATACATTCTTTACTTCATCTGTATTTTTCTTTAATGTATTAAAAACTGAAAATATTTTTATTTGTATCATTCTTATTCATATAGATAGATTAAAGCTCCATTCAAGACACTTAGGGAAGTCACAATTCATATAATGTACATATCAAAAATTGAGTTTTGCCAGTTTTTCTCAGGGATGCCAGTTGTTCATAGAGAACCTCAATAGTTATCAGCTATTTTGTTTTGATTAGTAAAAGCACCAACTTTTTGTCTTTTTAATTTTAATTTTTTCTCATTTATTTAGTTGAAAGCTTAAATAAAGGAGGAAGCAGCTACTTAAAAATTATAAAGACTGATTTGGACTATTTATGTGACACTTGTGATGATTTCTGACCATTGCA
This sequence comes from Spermophilus citellus, assembly GCF_964194105.1. NCBI lineage: Eukaryota > Metazoa > Chordata > Mammalia > Rodentia > Sciuridae > Spermophilus > Spermophilus citellus. Next base: position 9,085,556 of record NC_138189.1, on the reverse strand, counting down.
TAGTGCTACCAATTTAAAAATTCTGATTACTTTGTAAAAAGTTCTGGTATTCTTAAGATTCAAATTTAAAGTATAATAATTTAGGCTTACAAAGTATTTAGGTTAAAAAATGATGTTAGGAAACATATATTCTTTTAAGAAATTTTTTTTTTTTTGTGGTACAGTACATTCAACCTATGGCTTTTTACATGTTAGGTGAGTGCTGAACTAACATATGGAAACATATGCTCTTGGAAACATATGCTCTTAATGAATTTATATCTTAATTTTCCTGATGAAATTTTTATTTTGATATACAGTGTTCCAGAAAAAATTTCTACATTTTAAAAGGATGGGATTTTATTTTTTTTTTGCCATTTAATGGACTCAAAATTGTTTTAGTGTGTCTTGATCTTATGTAACTAATATGTGTATTTAAGAAATACAAATAAATCACAAGGTTCGTAGTTCATCCTTTATATGCTTTCACCCTAATTTCAGTTCATTGTAAGTGTTCAATGTAGAATTATTATTTGTATCATTTGCTAAGTTAAGCATTGTTGAATTTATGGTAAAGCAGCATCGTATGTGAATCTAATACTTGTTACTATTTCAGTAAAGTCTTCTGAACAGTCAGATTGTTAGGGATGTAAACCTCATGTCCATCTATTACATTCTCTTCATGCAGGTTTTCAAGGTCATTACTTTGCAAATACTCATCCATTTTAGTATAGTTCATGATCCGGTATGCTGTATAGTCTGGATGCAACCACTGTGCAGATTTTACTGCTTAAAATAGTGTATCTGTTAGTCAGAGATTCTGCTGATAGAGCTTCTTAAGAGCCTTAGTCAAAATACTTTCAGGAAGCTTGTGGGTACAGTCCAGTAAACAGCATTCTACTGTGAAAAGGATTTCTAAGTCTTAGTACAAGAAGTGGGCAGTCTTGTGTTTTTAGTTTCATCTTGACTATGCAGCACTTTAAGTAAGGTTAACCAAGGCACCAAGTGTACTTTTACAAGGTCACTGTTGAGTCCTCTTGGTGGCTTTGATTCATACCCAAAACAACTTACTTTTATTTTGTTCCCCCATCTATTTCGTTTTTTTCCTAGTTACATGTCATTTCTTACAGAGGAGCAGGGACTTTATTGCATTTTGCATTTGAGATTAGATTGTTGATAATATCTGTGATGTTCTTTATTTGTTACACATTTGTATTAGATGCAGACTTGATTGAAAAAAATTATAGTATTACTTGAATATGCTTATGTAACTTTATAGGTATGTCATCTTGAAAACATTATAGGAGGCTTCATATGTTTATACTTTCAAATCCAAAATTAAAATTGATTTGAATCACATCTTTACATGACTTTTTTCCTCAAATTGAGAATCCCCGTTTTTAGTTTTATGTGTTAATAAGCCCAAAATTCTAATGCAGAAGTTAAAAATATGTATTTCTAGGTATATGAAACATTTCTAGGTATTAACATCTGCGAAGTTAATACCTCTTGTCAAAGATATAATGATAGTAAATTGCTTTTCACTAATATTTTAGCAAAATATGCATTGCTGATAATTTTGGTGGATTATCAATAATGCATAATTATTTTTACTACTGAGTCACTAGAATCTATATCTTAAAAAAAGAAAAGCAACAAGCAAACAACAGTGTTTGAAAAGGTATAGATTTTAAAAAGTATCTTTAACATATGAATATAAATCTCTTAGATTGGAGATAGGTAGATGATTTAGGGTTTTAAAGATGATTATAGTCAGTATTTGGAAGCAGGTAATAAAGAGCGTGTTCCTAAAGTTGAAATATTCACAATATCTAGTTCAGATAGGATCTAGTATTAGAATATAAAGGAAAAAAAAGGCAAAAAGCTTTATATTATCTTGATGTGAGGTTAAGTAATAGGGATTATTGACCTTGAAGAAATTGGATTAAATACCCTTTAGCAATTAATAAGCATTGCCTATAGTTTTACTCTATAATTTACTCACTATAAGAGTTAAGCATTGTCTTTTGATATAAACAAATGCCTGTAAAGAGTTTTTCAAATAAAATGAATGGATTACTGTCTGTTTATCTAGGGACTTCTGAAACATATACCTTTACTGAGGCTAGCTTTCTCATCTACTAAATTTGAGACAGTGTTCTGTAACACTATTATTTTGGTTTGACTCTCCAAAAATTTACATTTTTTAAGAAATTGGGTTTATGTAGGTTGTTGGACAAGTCTTAGTCTGTGACATTTTGGTTTTTGCATTCATAGGGCTTTAATACCGTTTCACTCAATACTCTGTGGGCATTGAAAGTGTTTCTTTGGGAATGATGGTGGGTGATAAACTTCAGTAGCTCTCATTAATGCTAATGGAAGTTCCTCCTGGAAATCCTCTGCGCGGTGGCAGATGGAGCAGGCCTACATCCAAACAATGGAAAGATTGTAATACAAACCCACCAAAATTTAGAAGTAAGGGTAAAATTTTGCTGGTTAATCCAATGTCTTACTTTCTTTTCAGTTTCGTAGTTAAATGATATGACTAGCATTCTCTTTTTTTAGTGTTTGATATTGACCTAAAAATTCTTGTCTTTATAATTCTTTTTGTTTTGGAAGTGAGGTCATTTTCTCAGTTTTTATGTGGATTTTCCTGATTTTCAAGTCATTTAGAAGATGCTGGTTGAGACTTTGAAGAGAACAACATAGTGCTATGAGCCAGAATAGTTCGAAGTGTTAAGCTAAATGCATATTGGACATGGTCATTCACTTTTATAGCTCAATCATTAGTTGCATTGATGAGAGGAAATAACTTATTGCACACATTTTGCTTCACCCAAATATTTTATAAACTGTACAAATGAATTTTAAAGATTACTTTTAAATTAGTGTTTTAGGATGCTTTTATAGTGCTTGCATGGGGGAAGAGAATTAATCACAGTATATTATCAAAACTTTGAAGCACATATAATTTGTTTCAGTGGACATACTTTGAATATGTATGAATGTATCTTGTTTAGAAATATACTGGGTCTGGGTATCTTATATCATTTCTGACCAAGGTCATCAAATGTGTTCATATTTTACAGGTTAAATTTGAAAACATAATATTTGATTGTTTACCATTAGTATATAGCAGACATTCAAATAAAAATATTTCTTTGAGTTGAAATTAAGATGCATTTTTATAGTCTTTTTTTGGTGAGTTTTAGAACCGACAGCAAAATTCATGTGGGTTGGGTGGGTTAATATATCAAGCTTTAATTTTTATTTTTAAAGTATGTTTCTTACTCCATGCACATGTGTTTTATTGTTCTATTCTTTGAGAATATTTACATTTTTTTAAGGTTCAGAATATTTCTTGTGTTTTTTTTTAAGGCTTAAGTTCATAAATTAAAGCGTACTTAATTTTGTTTTGAAGAAGAATAAATGTGGTTCCATGGCAATGAAGTAAAGGCATAAACCTAGATTCTCCACTATGACTTCTTTGACAACACTATTTTCACAGTTCCAAATATTTTTTTTCAGAATAAAAGGCACATTAGGTTCAGAGTTTAACATTGTGACTCGGTGTTCTGTGAAACTCCGCTCAGTTGCTTCATATTACTTAACTTTTTATATACTTTTTTTATATTCTAGGAAACTTGAATGTTACTCTTCAACTTTGGGATATAGGAGGACAGACAATAGGAGGAAAGATGTTGGATAAATATATCTATGGAGCACAGGTATGACATAAATTCTATGGTTATTCTACTACTGACAATACTCTTCTTATAAAAATGTACACACACACACTCTTTCTAACTTAATCTTTCCTTGATATGAGAGAGACTCATTTTGCATTTGTGCCAGTCCTTTGGTTTCATTCTCCCCAAATTATGTTTGGAGTGATTTGGGTGAGGGAATTGGTAGGAATTAGAAAAATCTTAACGTCTTTTACATGCCATCTATATTTCTAGAGGTTATTGTTAACAGTTGAAAAATGCAATGTCAAATTAAATTTGGTATTATTAGATGATTTGTTTATAATAAAAAATAGAAAAGGAGAAAAGTTGCAAGGACAAAAATTTGATTCTTAAAACCTTCTTCTTTGTTTTTCTACATTGTTCCTTATTTTCTGCAAAATCTTTCTACTTATGTTTAACATTTACATTTGTGATTATATGACCTGCTATTTTATGCACTATTATTTTTAAAACCTGTATATAAGACTTGTGTGTCTGGCTTTTTTGCCATTTTAAACAAATTAGAACTAAAGTGGACATGAAGCTAAAGAAAACTGGCTGGACAGAGATATGTAGAAAGTTGCAGTCCTTGATTTACTCCTGTGCTTGATAAAATGCAATTTGAAAATTGTACTCTTTTTCCTCTTTGCCCCATAAAATCTAGCTTCTGGCCACATGAAGGATTTTTTTTTTTAAATAAAAGTAAGACCGATCTAATTTATAATGATATTTTATTCTTGGTGTCAAATAGGATAATTTTTATAGTGTATCTAGAGTTAGTGAAGAACAGGAGTACTTTATGCATTTCAAGAGTAAATAATATAAACTTCAAATAATCCTTTTTTCTTAAAAATTAGGGAAATATAATGTTCATGAATTGGGTTTTATCAATTCTATTTTGCTTAAAATCATTTAAAATTTATTTATTTTATTTTTAAAAGTCATTTAAAATATATTACTATTATATAAAAATTAGAATTCATGTGAAAATAATGTAACATAAAATTAACCATTCTAAGGTACATAATCAGAAGTATTTAGTACGTTCACAATATTGCCTAACCATCCCCTTAACATATTGTTTTATGTATTAAATAGTTGATTACAATCAGCAGGCTTTAATATGAAAATTTGTGGAAAATTTGAGAATTTCCATCTTTTTGGGGAGTCCTTTAGGTTTAGTAAAATGTCTCTATTCTCTTTTTTCATATGCTTCATTTCTTGGGAGAAAATAAATGTTATTTTTCTCTTAGAACTTGTATAGGCCTCGTCTTGAAGGTCCATGTTGATGCTTTTCCTTTTGCTGATGCCTTATGTTTTCACACCTTGCAGTTTTTGTGACTGTTATCAGCCCATACCCTGCTTTATTAAACAATCATGTAGTATAGTGTTCTTGAGAAAATCATGACCATTTTCATGATATTGACCAGGAAACTGAGAATTCCAGATGATGAAATGAGTTGTCATAAACTAATGATAATGTAATAACTTTTTTCTATTTTCCAGAAATTCAAAAGTGAATGCTATGTAAAATATACAAAGCCTATTTATTAGTAGTTTATTTTGTTAAAATAGATATAAATATACATCTAGGACAGAAAAGCTGATTCATTATTTATAACCATAAAACAATACTTTTGTAAACATTCTAATACACTTAATGACTTTATATTATATAATCATATACTTTATTCTTCTTAGTAGATCTGTATTGCTTTTAGAATTGTAGATTCTTCTATTGCCCATTTCATGAATACTTTGGATTGTGTACACATGCTACAATACAAAAATATTTCACAAATAATGTTTGATTAGCTATTTTGAGGACATGAGTTTAATGTGTTATTTAGGATTTTGTTTTAGGTTCTCTAACTTTGTGTTGTGATTAGAAAGAATTATCTTATCCATGTCTGGCCTATTAAACTAGCAAGTCTATTTTAAAAAGTATTTATTAATATCCAGGAAGAGGCTTATTTTAGGGTGGAAGTTAACTTAGGCCTAAATAAAACTGATTATTTTACCCTCTTCACTTTCCCCCCAGTAACATTAAACTTTAGCCGTAGTCTATTGAATAGTGTTGGTTGAAACCAAATTGAATTGACACCCAAAAAGAATTAGTAAGATATTTTAACAAGAACTAGTTCTAAGAATTGAAATATGTCCAGTTAAATTCCCAGATTTTAAATTAATTAAAAAATTTCTAGGAGTCTTCAGAAAGATGTTATAGGCTATTTTTCCTAGTGGTTAGGAGCAAACACACAGTACATAGTGTTTAGTGCCCTGTAACCTGTGGCTAACAGAAGCTAATAACAAACCTCAGAGAAGGACTGGATGTTTCATTTTTGTAGCTCTTTCCGTCTTGGAATCTAAGTGGTTTGCAAACACTGCCCCACTGAGCATAAACTCAATGAAGTATAGTTATTTGTGAGGTAGAACACAACTGCTATTGTGTGCCAGTGCCCCACACAGATGAGTCAACTTGTTAACTAGTAACAAAATAGTTTGGTGCCTGTATGACAACTGGGGAGAAAGCATACCTCAAAACTGGACTCCCTGAAACCCTATGCTGTCTTTTACCATGAACTTTATTTGGGTATTGCCAATTTATAACTGTATTTAGAGACCTCTCTTGGGTTGGTATTTCTTAGAGGTTGTATCTTTACAGCAAGGTATTATATTGTTATGACTGTTGTATAATCTGTGTGACTTAATTAATTTCTCTATATAACTAAAAACTAAAGTAGATCATTTTTCTTGCAAGTAAGGGAGGCAAAAAAACCCTTTGCATTTTGGAATAAGGAAATGTTTCAGTTCAGAGGTTAAATAGTTTTTGGCACCTGTAGATTGTGGAACTAAACCTATGTAATATTTCACTGTTAAGGCTATTAAGTGTTGATACCAATATGTGTTACTTCAAAACAATTATCAATTCCTACTTTGGAAATGGTATTCATTTGACTGACTTGACTGGCTGACTGATCATGCTTATTAGATATGATAAGTGAAATAGATGAAAACAAAGTACTATATAAAGTAACCTTACATACTATTTATATAAGAGTTGTGAAGTTTACAAAGAAGGGTTAGTAGTATCCTCTGGAATTTGGAAGATAGAAGAAAAGTGCAGTTAAGAAAAAAAATGAAGGGAAATTTTTGTTGAAGAATTTAAAGGTAAAGGAGGACATATTAAACTTGAAATCTGATTTCCAAGGTCATATAAAATTTTGATGAAAAGGTATAGTTGGAGGCAAACTGGGAAGAGGAAGCACAGGGCATTATGGGGATGAATACAAAAGAAAGATAAATGAAACAAGAGGTCTGTGGGGCAGGAGACATGGCCATGGGTTTAGATGACACAAGCATGCCAGGAAGATTAGATCCAGCATCCCCAAGTAGGTTGTCCTCAGACTTCAGCTGATGTTAAGATATGTTCGAGGGACTTGTACTTTTTTGTGGTTGGGTGGATTCTAATAGTTTCTGTAAGAAATCAGAAGAATTCTGGATTGATTGATGTGGTGAGAAACTCATATTTAAACATGCTTGTATTTTTTGATGGGCTCCTGAAGAGGTGAGTTCTTAGAGGTCTAGCTTTTGTGTGTGTGTGCTGAGCTTGGTGGGTAGAGGTCTTGGGGGTTACCAGTTTGATATTAAGTGTCTTTCAGACAGTTGGTCCATTTCATTTATATCATTAAGTTTGTGGTCATAAAATTGTTCATTTTATTATCCTTTTAATATTGGTGATAATTAATAGTGATCTTTCATCCATTTCTGAAAGTAGTAATTTGTGTCTTTTCTCTTTTTTTAAAAAAATTGATCTTTATGAAGAACCAGCTTGTGGTTTTACTGATTTTTTTCCTACTGTTCTTCTCTTTTCATTGGTGTCTGCTATAATTTTTTATTATTATTATTTTGCTTTAAAAACTGCTCTTCTGATTTCCTACAGTGGAAGATTAGATTGTTGATCTTTCTTCTTTTCTAACATATGCATTCAATGAACACTTTCTTCTAAGCACTGCTTTAGGCGCATCTCGTAAGTTTTGATAAGTTGTACTTCTTAAGTTTAGAAACTCAAAAAAATTCTCTTAAGATTTTCTTGATGCATACATTACTTAGAAATATATTGTTTAATCTCTTATGAAAAATTGTGCTCTATATATGTAATAAGAATTGTAATGCATTCTGCTGTTTTATATATACATATATATATATATAAATACATATATATATATATAAATATATATATATGTATATATTAATCTGTAAATATTTTGAGTTTCATAAGCTGTCTTTGAAAAATTGATTTCTGGTTAATTTATTTGTAGTTTCAGAATATGCTTTGTATTATTTCTACTGTTATAAATTTGTTAAGGTATGTTTTAAGGCCCAAAATATAGTCTGTCTTTGTGAATGTTCCAAGAGAATATGAGAAGAGAGTATATTCTAATGGTGGATGGAATATTCTATAATGTAAATTAGATGAAGTTGATTATTCGTGATCTTCAAGTCAACTATATCCTTATTGATAATCCGTTTACTTGATGTGTCAATTAATGAGAAGGGTTTAGGAGTCCCCAGCTATAATAATGAATCCATGGATTTGGAATTTCTTGCAGTTCTATCAGTTTTACCCTCATATATTTTGATGTCCTGTTGTTAGGTTGCATATACACTGAGATTTGTTATATATTCTTGGAAAACAAACCTTTCTAACATTATTGTAAGTCTTTAAAGTTATATTAATTTTTCCTTGTTCTAAACTCTGCAAAGTTGATATGGTATTCCAACTTTCTTTTCATTAATTTCTATTTTCCTATTGCTTTATAGACAACCTTTTTAAAAATTTTTAAATGAGTTTCTTATAGGCAAATATATAGTTAAGTCTTGTTTTTTAAATTTACTCTGACAATGTCTTTTAACTGGTATTTTTTTGACCATTCACATTTAAAGCAATGATTGATTTACTTGAATTAATATTTATCATGTTTGTTTTCTACTGTTTGCATTTTTGTTTTTTTCCACACTCTTTTTTGCCTTTTTTTGATTTTATTTGAGTGTATCAACATTCTTCTTTAATTTTTTTTTGGTGATTGCCCTAGTGTTTTCAATATATATATTTTTTTACTAATATAAGTCCACCTTGAATAACACTCTATTGCTTCACGTGAGGTAAGGATGCTTCAAAAGAGAATATTTTCAATGCACCCTCCCTGTGTCTCATGATAGCATTGTTATTCATCTGACTTATCCCTATGCTATATGCTGTAGTCATTCAATACATTGTTGCTATAATTACTTTAATTATATTTAGATCAGTTAACAATAAGAAAAAAATATTTTATTTTGCCTTTATTTATTGCTTCTCTTTTCTCTCTTCCCTTCCTTTCTCCCTTCCTCATTCTGTATGAATCTATTTTTAAAATTTATTTTTTTATAAATCAACAATTGATTATTTTATGTTTATGCTATATAAAGTGCTATTATGATTTATAGATATAGTGGAGACCAACTCAAGCTAATTAACATTTGTCAATACACTATTGTTATTATTAACTATACTCACCAGGCTGTGCTGAGATCTCACACAAAAAGTATGTCTCCTTTTTAACTGGGAGATTTTATTCCCTTTGGCCGTCATCTCCCCATTTACCTCACATCCCCAGGCCTCTGTAATTATCATTTTACTCTCTGCTTCTAATCTATGAGTTTGGTTGTTTTAGATTTCACATATTAAGTGAGAATATGTGATATTTGTCTTTTTATGTCTGGTTTATTTTACTTAGAATTACATTCTTCAGTACAATCCATGTTATCATAAATTACTGCATTTTCTTCTTTTTAAAGGCAGAGTAGTATTCCATTGTATGTATATACCATATTTTTTTTCCTGTTCATTTGTTTTTGGACACTTAGTTTTACTTCATAACTTGTCTATTGTGAATAAGGCTGACATGAACATGGTAGTATAGACATTTCTTTGATAAACTTAATTTCATGTCTTTTGGATGATAAATACCCAGAAGTGAGATTGATGAATCAAATGGGAATTCTGTTTTTTAGTGTTTTGATGCAGGTTTTTTTGTAATGACTCTACTAATTTACATTATCACCAACAGTGTAAAAGTTTTCTCTGTAGCCCACATACTCATCAACATTTGTAGTCTCACCTTTTTGATAATAGTGGTTCAGACAGATTTGAGATGATACATCCTTGTGGTTTTAATCTACGTTTTTATGATAATTAATGTTAAACATTTTTCTTGTATCTTTTGACTTTTTTGCATGTCTGTCTTTGAGAAATATCTCTTCAGGTCCTTTGCCCATTTAAAAAAATTATTATTGATTTGTATGAGTTCTCTTCACACTGTTGTTTTCTTTGCTGTGCAGAAGCTTTTTAGTTTAATGTAATTCCTTTTGACAGTTTTTGCTTTTGCTGCCTGTACTTTTGGGGTCAAATCCAAAATACTGCCCAGGTAAATATCAAGAAGCTTTTTCCCCTTTGTTTTCTGCCAGTGATTTTTACAGTTTCTGTTTTTATGCTTATGTTTTTAATTCATTTCAAGCTGATTTTTGTATGTAGTGTGAGTTAAAGGATTCAGTTTTATTTTTCTGCATATATATCTAATTTTCTCAACACCTTTTATTGAAGAAACTGTCCTTTTCCAACATTGTGTATTCTTGGCACTTTTGTAAAAAAAAAACAAAAAAACAAAAAACCTAATTGTACATGTGTGGTTCATTTCTGGGCTGTTTTGTCCCATTTATCATTGTGTCAGGTTTTTTTTTTTGGGGGGGGTAATACCATGCTGTTTTACTATAACTGCAATAGAACTTGAAATCAGATAGTGTGGTGCCTCCAGCTTTGTTCTTTTTGCTCATTTTGCTGTGTTATTTGAGGTATTTTGTGGCAGTCATTCTTTGTTATGTAGAACTCAGATTTCTTAGATCGTTTTCCTTCTCCCTGAAGAGCATTAAAATATTTTTATTCTTGCAACATAATCATATATATTAGTGGGATTCATTATGCTGTATTCATACATGCACATAGCATAATTTGATCAGTCTCATTCCCAAATACCTCCACGTTTCCTTTCCTTCTCCCTCTCCCTGATCTGCTTACTCTACCAATCTTCTATTATTGTTACTTTTATAATTTAAATTATATTTATTAGTGCATTATAATGATATAAAAGCAGAGTTCATTGTGATATATTCATGTGTGGACATAGCATAATTTAATAGATTTAATTACCCAGTGCTTCCCCATGTTCTCCCCTCTTCCCTTCCTCTCAATCCCCTTAATTAAGACCTATTTTTAAAACATTTCTCCTGAGCAGGTAAGCAGGCAATGAATTCCTTGGTTTTGCTTTTCTGAGAAGTTTTTATTTCTTATTAACTTCTGAACAATAATTTGCTGGATATAGAATTCTAGACTGGTGGTTGTTTTGTCTCTATCATCACTTTACTCTCTTCTTATTTGCAAAGTTTCTTATGTGAAATTCTTATCCTTGTTATTAAGAAGGCATTTTCCCATTCTTCTCTGGCTTCATTCAAGGTTTTTTTTTTTTTTTTTTTTTCTTTTTAATCTTGTCTTTTGTGCATGTGGTATGCCTCTTTTCACAGTTGTTGGTATTTTTCCTACTTGTATTCTCTGAGGTTTGATATGTGGAATTAGGGTCATTTCTTGGCTATTACTTCAAATATTTCATAAGCTCTAGTGTCTCTTATGTTATTCCAGTTAGGGATATGATGCACGACTTGGAATTGTCCCACTGTTCTTTGAGGTTTTTGCTCTGATTTATTCATCTTGTTTTTGGATTTGGAAGTTTCTATTAATCTAATTTTGTAAGTTCACTGATGTCCCAGGCTATCTACTAATATGTTCAACAGTGGCATTCTTTATTTCTGTTATAGTAGTTTAGCTATCTAGTATTTCCTTAGAGTTTCGGTTTTTCTGTTTACATTATCCACCTGTTCTTGCATCCTGTCTGTCTTTCCCATTAGAACTCTTAGCATTTTTTTTTAAAGAGAGAGTGAGAGAGGAGAGAGAGAGAGAGAGAGAGAGAGAGAGAGAGAGAGAGGGAGGGAGGGAGGGAGGGAGGAGAATTTTTTTTAATATTTATTATTTTTTAGTTCTCGGCGGACACAACATCTTTGTTGGTATGTGGTGCTGAGGATCGAACCCGAGCCTCAAGCATGCCAGGCAAGCGCGCTACCGCTTGAGCCACATCCCCAGCCCAGAGCTCTTAGCATTTTATTGTAATCATTGTTATTTTAAATCTAGTAATTGCAAAATCTGTGTCATATCAGACTCTAGTTCTGAAGCTTGCTTTTTCTCTTGAAAATGCCTTTTGGAATGCCGTATAATTTCCTACTGAAAGCTGGGTAGGATGAACTGAGTGATAAAAATTTAGGTAAACAGATCTTTAGTGTGAGGTTTTATGTTGTTTTGGCCTGGGTTGTGCCATATTGAATGTGTGTTGTAGCTATAGGTGCCAAAGGCATGAAATTCTAGTATTCTTTTCCTCTCCCTATCCTTTTTTGATATCTTAGTGAACTCCTTAGTTGAAGTCTATCTTGTAGCTCTTGAGCTGTCGTTGACTGCTATTACACTGGAACACTGTCAGTAATGTGGCTAATTATGGGGAAGGGGAAGAATTCTGCATTCTCAGTTTTTAGTGGCCTGTGTCATGGAGCTTTACTCTTTACAACTGTATTTGAGCTTCTCCCACTTAGTGAAACACAATGGCCAGAGGAGACTGGAGTTGGAAACTTTCCTTCTCCTAGGGAACATAAGACTCTGGAAATATCTCACAATGGTTACTTTCTCTCTCTACCCGTTCAGAGCCATGAGGGAATTTTTCTTGGCTCTTCCCCAAGTTTCTGGAGGTAAGACGCATGGAGGTGTGTGGGTAACCCTAAGACTGTGTACCCCTAGTATAGTCCACTGAAGCTTGACCACTATTGCTAGCAATTTGTTAAAACTGCTAACAAAGTTAACATCTAGATATTACCATTTACTGCCTCTAGTAGCTTCTACTCCAGGTAAGCTGATCTTGACAATAACTATCTGAATTCTCCTGTCTCCGTATATTTCAGAATGGTGATTTGCCTTGCAATCTCAGTTCTCTGATGAGTCTAAGAATAAAATCACTGATTTTCATTGTGCCCAGACTTTTCCTTGTTTAAGGACAGGTGTGATCACTTACAGATTTTTTATATGTTGGAGCTGAAACTGAAAGTCCTAGAATTCCTTTTGTATTTTAATATTTTTGCTTTTCTTAATCTTCTCTGATTTTCACAAAAATGGAGAAGATCAAAACTGGTCCTAATTATGATGATAATATCAAAAATAATATAATATTTTTACCTTAAATTGTATTGAGAATGATCAGAGAAGCATTAGGGTTGTTTAGATGGCTAGATCAGTTAATAAGTTTATCCTTCTGTCTTTTTATGAGTCCTGAAAAATTTATAAGGATCACTGAATGGAAAATTTGGACACATTGATCTGGACTAGGAATTTGCAGACTTTTCCTGTAAAAAGCTAGGTAGGGAATATTTTAGGCCTTTTTGTAGGCTGTACTATCTCTGTTACAACTAATCAACTCTGCAGTTGTCCACAAAAGCAGCCATTTGTAATGCTTAAACAAATGAGTATGATGATGTTTTAATAAAAGTTTATCTACACGTATAGGCTCTGTGCCGGACTTAACCCACAGGCTCTATTTTACCAATCTCTGCCTAAATTTTGGCAAATAGTACAATAGTACTCCCACTCCCAGCCTCACTGAGCCTAAGCCAGTTGCTCGATATTTACCAGCATATTACTGGCCATGACTACTGTATATCCTTGTCTACTTATGTGTCTGATTTTGCTACAAAACTATGGGGTCCTTAGAGTTTGGAACTTATAACCCTAGCACCGAGCACAATGCATGGTGTGTAGTTGTCAGAGAAATGGTTTTAGTCATTTAGTCCTTGACTCAAATTCTGGCTTGACCCACTTACCTATCTTTATAATATTGGTGTGTAACCTTTGTTTATCAGTAAAATGGGAATAATAATGCCAGCCTCACGTGATTATTGTGAGAATTAATGAAAGACATATATCTGATGCATAGTAGATGCAAAAAGTACTTCACTCTTAAGAAGTAGACATAGATGCCATTAGAGTCCAGACTTATGCAGAACTTGTATTAAGTGTTTGACCACAAACTGGATGAGAATCAAGAATGTGGAAGTTATTTTTGTGTATGTATATACTTTTCATTCTTCCCTTGCAAAATAATGGGATAAATTAAGAGAAATATGATATATAAGAGGCAGGAAGCAATCTCTCTGTTATATTTGGCTTTACTCAGACTCTTATTACAGTATCATGTCCAGTTTTACATTGCTCATTTTAAAGAGGATGTCAAAAAACTATATGTAGTGTGTCCTGGGAAGAATCAACAGCTATGATTAAAGGGACAGAAAATAGGCCCTTTGAGGGAAGTTTAAGGAACTCGGTTTATTTACTCTGGAAAGCAGACGGTAAAGGAGTTACTTAACTATCTTCAAGTATATGAAGGGTTATTATAAGGAAGATACTCTCAAGTTGTTCTCCAAATGCACAGAGGACCAAAAGAGGAAATCGACTTTTCATTTAAAGAAAATTGTGTTAAACACTGAAATGGACTATCAAGGGATGTCATGGAATCTCCATTTAAAAAAATACTTTTAAAAAAATAGCAACAGATGGTTATTCATTAAAAAGCTTAAATGTTTGATCTCATGAACGTGAGAGACAGGACTGTAGACATGCAGCCTTTCCTTTTTGTGTGATATGATTTTATTTTATTTTTATTTTTTTAAATATTTATTTTTTAGTTGTAATTGGACACATTATCTTTATTTCACTTATTTATTTTTTTATGTGGTGCTGAGGATCGAACCCAGGGTCCTGCACGTGCGAGGCGAGCACTCCACTGCTGAGCCACAATCCCAGCCCTGATTTTATTTACTATAATTTGCCAAGCATATCTTAACAGGAAAATTACTTTTGATAAAATTATACCCTGGGTTGCATTATATTTTAATTACTGGATTTATATTGAAAGAACATTTAGTATTATTTATCTGCTAAGATTTATAATAAAGTCAGTTTATATATAAAAACTCTACATTTTTATCTCTTATATTCTACTTGATATATCTGAAGCATAATTGAAGAATATTCATAATTAATATTTTTTAAGTAGTACATTACAAATATTCTGTACCTCTTTTGTGACAGGGAATCCTCTTAGTATATGATATTACAAATTATCAAAGCTTTGAGAATTTAGAAGATTGGTATACTGTGGTGAAGAAAGTGAGTGAAGAATCAGAAACTCAGCCGCTGGTTGCTTTGGTGGGCAATAAAAGTAAGTTCTTGCTACTTATTTATAGTAAAGTTTGTTTGCTGCTGTAAACTGAATATTTGTGTCCCCCTCCTAATTCATATCTTGAACTCAAATCCCTAACATAATGGAAATTGGAGGTGGGGCTCTTGGGTGGTTAATAAAGAGAATGGAGCCCTCTTAGATGAAATAAATACCTTTATAGGAACAGAGAGGAGAGAGGTGATCTTTTTCTGCCATGTGGGGTTATAGCAGGAAGGTGGCCGTCTGTAAACTAGGAAGAGGGCCTTCACCAGACCCTGAGTCAACTGCACCATGGTCTTAGATTTCTCAGTCTCTGAAACTGTGAGAAATAATGTTGGTTGTTTAGGCCATCAGTCTGTGGTATTTTGTTGTAGCCACCTGAACTGAGAACTTACAAAGACATTTGACTTTTTTGGAAGCTGTTTCCAAACTGGAAACAGAGTAGAAAATTCTTAAGAGTGTGTTCAGTCTTTTCAATAACTTTATTTTCATAAATGGTATCTGTTCTTTGAAATTCACAGTATACCATATAGTGTACATCATATTGTAGTAAACATCTTTTAAATGCGTATTAATCCCCCATTTAGGCATTACAGTGTGGTAATGAATATGTACTGTTCAATAACTATTTTGATCCTTGCTCTCTCATAACTGCTCTGCTGGTTTTGGCCAATTCCTGTGAAGGTAAGTTCAGTCCTGACTCTGTGTGTTTTGGCTTCCTGTGGTCTAAGGAAGCAGCATGGACTATTAAGAACAGCAACACAGCTGTAGAGTTTATGATATTGCATTGCAGCTTCGGCTCTGTCCCTGAGGTTTTGAGATACATTTCGTTAAATAATCTTCTGTTCTAGAGAAGGAAGCAGTGTCTGCATAGAATTTTATATGCATTGTTTCTTGCTCCAATCACTTATGAACTTCCTTTTCAGAATTTTTGTGGTTTGTTCAGTGGTTTTTGTTTTGTAGTTTTTTCTTTCTTTTTGAGAAAGAGTGCTTTATATTAGGAGAGGAGCAGTCCTTGGTAAAAATTATGGATAGCCATTTTTTGATATCTGTTTCTCAGGCTATGAGATATATCATATAAAATTTTAAAACTAAAATTAGTGCAGGACTACTATTTGGTTAATAGGAAATGAATCATTGATAAAGGCTTTCAGATATGAAATATGAGATATGACCTGATATTCTCCACCTTAGTTGAGATCAGAAAGAGAGGAAAAATTTCAAATTGTACAGTAGAGGATGTAAGTCAGGAACTGTTTCTTAACTACAAGGATTGCTAACTCAATATCCATATATACTGCCCAGAGAATTACCTTCTCCAAAGGTCTTTGAAAATATAGTAATTTTTTTTCTCTGTAATTGTTTAGAAAATAGTGTTTCATGAATAACCAGATCAAGATTTATACATTGCTGATTGTGCACACTGAGATGAACATTGAATAAATCTAAGTCTTAATTTAAAACCATTGCAAAACAGGCTTGGATGCCATTTCTCTCAAGAGTTAAAAATATATAGTATTCACTAGAAAACAGTATTACATATCACAAAATAGCATGATCTGGATAGAAATTGTACTTTTTGAGTTTTTAAAGGTTTTATGTCAATGGGGCTGGAGTTGTAGCTCAGCCGTAGAGTGCTTGCCTCATCCATGTGAGGCACTGGGTTTGATTCCTAGCACCACATATAAATAAGAAAATAAAATAAAGATCCATCAACAACTAAAAGATATTTAAAAAAAAGTATGTCAAATTTCCTCATCAGTTTTATAAATAATTATTTTTAAATGAATCAGTTGCTTTTCAGTTCATTGAAATCTTCCTTTACAAATCTTCAGTTTTGATGATCTTAGGTTCTGTTTCTGGGTTCAGCTTTTCATTTTAGGAGATAATTTCTTAATTGTTTGTTATGTTACCAACACATTGGCTTATACTATGGTGAAAGTTATGCTTTATTGGGGTTTCCCATCATTTATGGGAAATTATAAAGGGAGGAGGGGATTCGTTTTTGTTTTTTTCAGAATATAATCTAACCACCATCTGAGATAATGGTATAGTGGGGCATAATTATGTACATTGTTACATGTTTATGCTATTTTGTGAGGCATCTACCACTGATCCCTGTCAAAGACAGGAAATCAGACTAAATGAGCTATGAACTGGGCTGGTGTTGCCATGCTCAGGTTTTAAGAATAAACATTTATATGTTATTTGGATTTTTTAAAGAAAATTAATACAGTATTTTACTTGAGATTTAATAGTATAAAAGTCAGGCTTTTTCCCCCTTTTTGGCTTCGCTGTAACTACTTTCTTACATGTTTTTATAATATTCTCTTTCAGAATGAGATCATAGAGTATGCAGTCACATAGACTGTTATACATGTAAAATGAAGAGATTTTAGATGAATATTTTCCAGGATATTGTTTACTGTATAATCTGTCACTAGCTCAATTTCATGTGATCATGTAATGAAAGATCTTTCTGCAGTTAAGAATATTAGGGCTTTACCTCTGAGCTTCCTCAATATTTTATGATTTCTGTTTTCAAATTGATGTTACATTAGCATGATATAGTAGTATGTATTCATTTTCTTTTTGGGAATATAATTACATTAAAAAGCAGTAAATTGGGTCTAGTGCTGGGCTCAGTGGTAGAGCACTTGCCAGGCACGTGTGGCCTGGTTCAGTCCTTAGCACTGCATAAAATAAAATAAAGGTATTGTGTCTTCTACAACTAAACATATATTTTAAAAAAAACCAAAAAGCAGTAAAATTCACAAAGACTTCACACATTAACTAAAGGAAGAGCAAGAGAAATATGATAGACATTTAAAACTGGATTATTCTCAACATTGAAACATAGTCATCTGCTTCAATGTGTTTTTTAACTGTTGTATCCCGTTTTTTGCAACTTAAATAAAAAACAAATATTGAAAAGAAATATATATAGTCTGTTAAAATATTAACAGCAGTAGTCAGCTTTTAGCAAAAGTTAGTAGAAGGAGTGTGTGTTTGTGTGTGTGTGTGTGTGTGTGAACTTTTTCCATGCAATGAGCTTATATTTAGTAAGTTATAAGATTATTTGCTTTTTATATCAAATACTAAACTTGAATTGAGGATAGAGGGTAGTCTGATATAAAGATGAATTTTTAAAAAATGAAACATTTACGTTTTTTTATTTTTAAATTTTAATTTATTATATATGACAGAATGCATTACAGTTCATATTATACATATAGAGCACAATTTTTCATATCTTTGGTTGTATACAAAGTAGAGTCACACCATTCATGTCTTCATACATGTACTTTGATGTCTATCTCATTTCACCGTCTTTCCTGCCCCCATGCCCCTCACTTTTCTTCCCTCCCCTTTACCCTATCTGGAGTTCATCTAGTCCTCCCCCCACCCCACCAACTACATTATGAATCAACATCCTTAAATCAGAGAAAACATTCTGTATTTGGTATTTTGGGATTGGCTAATTTCACTAAGCATTATATTCTCCAGTTCCATTCATTTACCTGCAAATGCCATGATTTTATTCTTTTTTAATGCTGAGTAATATTCCATTGTGTATATATACCACAGTTCCTTTATCCATTCGTCTGTTGAAGGACATCTAGGTTGGTTCCACAATTTACCTATTGTGAATTGCTCTGCTGTAAACATTGATGTGGCTGTGTCACTGTAGTATGCTGTTTTTAGGTCGTTGGGGTATAAACTGAGGAGTGAGATAGCTGGGTCAAATGGTGGTTCCATCCCAGTTTTCCAAGGATTCTCCATACTGCTTTCCATATTGGCTGCACCATTTTGCAGTCTCACCAGCAATGAATGTATGAGTGTGCCTTTTCCCCCACATTCTCGCCAACACTTATTGTTGTTTGTGTTCTTAATAGCTGCCGTTCTGACTGGAGTGAGGTGAAATCTTGGGGTAGTTTTGACTTGCATTTCTCTAATTGCTAGAGATGTTGAACATTTTTTTTCATGTATTTGTTGATTGATTGTATATCATCTGCTAGGAAGTGTCTGTTCAGTTCCTTGGCCCATTTATTGATTGGGTTATTTGTTTTTTTTGGTGTTAAGATTTTTTAGTGCTTCATATATCTTAGAGATTAGTGCACTATCTGATTGTGTGTGGTAAAAATTTGGAACACTTAAGTTTTTTTTATTTAAAAATGGATTAACTAGAATAAGTTAATGATGTAGGCACTAGAGGAAGGGATTTGTGTGTAAGAAATGAACAAACTTTTTTGTGTATGATGTACTTCAGTGTTGACCCAGATCCCATAAAGAAAAGATTATTGAGTTTTTGATAATAATATGAAGTGGAGTGTTTTCAGCAGCATAATGAATAAAAATTTTTATTTAATTTAAAAAGAAAAATGGACAGAATGATTGACAATTAGTGCATTATTTCAATGTATAACAATGAAAAGTATTTAATGATTAAAACAAGTTAGTTTATTTTAGTCTATATTCTGAAAATCTGTCAGATATTAGTTAATGGCATTGCTTTTGTATAATTTAAGGTTTTAAAGTATTGAGTAGTGGTTAAGATCACAGGGTTTGGACTTATATTTTATTTACAAATACAACTTGTTTACTTAACAGAAGTATGACATCAGAGAAGTTGCTTTACATTTCTGTGCCTTAATTTCCCTCATCTTAAAATGAGAGTAATAGTTTCTGTTTGATAAAGTTGGTTTAAAGATTAAACGAGGTATATATGAAAAGCACCAATCTTGTGGTCTTATGCATAATAAATGCCTAATAAGTATTAGTTATTATTTAAAGGCTATTAGGATAGCCTTTAAAAATGCTGAGTACACTCAGCTTCAATTGAATGATCACAAGTTATAAATTAGTAGAGCTAACATAGATGTTTTAAAATTAAAAAAATTTTTTTATAAGACCTTGGGTTTGATCCCCTGCATGGCAAACAAAGGGGAAAAACCCAACTCTTCAGGTACTGTGTAACAGTTATGATGTTAACAAAAACAACAGCTGCTAGTTATTAACCTCTTACTGTATACCAGGACTCATGCACAGTACTTTAATCTCATAACCATCCTATGAGGAGGCACTATTATTAGTCCATTTTAATCACAATGCTGTAATACCATCATCATCATGCCTTCCAGTACTTTTCTTTTTTTTCTTTAAATGTTTTTTTGGGGGCAAGGACACCCTACTTTTGCTCAATTAAGATAAACATTTTTATGGTCAATAAAATAAAATAGATGTTTTAAATAACTGGCTGGGAAGAAATGGTTCATAGAGAATTTCCTTGTTGTCTTATTCCTTGTCCCCGTCCCCATCCTGGGGTTGATAGTTAACATATTATGAGCTGAGTAGGCCCAATCACTCAACAAACATTTTTGAGTGCCGCCCATGTGTATTAAGCTAGCTATTGTTAATTTGCTCAAAGATTGAGCCAGGGAGAGTTTTTAAGGAATGATTAGAGTCTGCCATCCTAGATATTACTTTTATTCTTTTTCTCTGTCATCATAAAGTTTTCTTAAAAGGTGACTGCCTTTCTTTTGCTCTAATTATCAAGATTAATAAATACATTTATGTTCAAATTTTTATGGAAGCTCATACTTTTACTTATAATGAGTTGAAATCCTGGTAGGTAAATTTCAAAACAAGAAAGAATGTAGCTCATCTGCTTTATTCTGTGCCTGTCACAGAAATTCAGCTGACATTTAGTGATCTTGGCCACTCCATGTAGAGTGAGATGTCTGAAAGGCCACAACTTCAGTTGCATAAGCACCTGTAAACCATTATATTACCACATAAACCAACTTATGCAAGGAGGCACAAGGCAGGGAGCAGAATCTATCTAATTTCCTGGCTGTGAAAGTCATGCTATTCCAGTTTTGGCTCACTCTCACTTCAACTGCAGAGCCTCTAGATATTTAATTTATGTCCCCTTAAGGGCTTTTCATGGATGAACTTGGCCATGGCTTAACATACCACTGTCACTGCTCATGTAAACTATTACAGTATTCCCCTAACTAGTCTTCCTGCTCCTAACTTTGTTCTTCTATGACTCAGTTGTCAAGTGACAAATCAAATTATATGATTCTTTTGCTCAAAACCCTTAGTATTTTCTTATCATACTTCCAGTGAAATCTAGATTGTTTTTTTTTTAAAGAGAGAGAGAGAGAGAGAGAGAGAGAGAATTTTAATATTTATTTTTTAGTTTTCGGCGGACACAACATCTTTGTATGTGGTGCTGAGGATCGAACCCGGGCCGCACGCATGCCAGGCGAGTGCGCTACCGCGTGAGCCACATCCCCAGCCCCAAATCCAGATTCTTTATCCAGTTTTGCTGGGTATACATGATCTGGTCTTTCCTTGTCTCTCAGACCTCATTTTCTACATGTTTTCTTGCCCACTGTATGCTGAAGACTCATTATTCTATTTTTTTCCGGTTTCTAAAACATTCCAAGTTAATCTGTACTAGAATTTCTTCTGCTTGAAATGCTTTTCCCTTGATTTTCGCTAGCTCCATAGGTCATTTCATCTCATTTTAAATGTCATCTTTTTAAAGTTGCCTTCTTTGACCATTCAGTACAGGAGCCCCACATAATCCTTTATTTCAGGTCATTATGTTTCAGTTTTCCGTATAGTCTCATTGCCATCTGTCATTATTTCTTGTCTGCCTTTCTCCACTAACAGATTTAAGCTTTATGAAAGCTAAGGACTTCATCACTGAGAACAGTGCCTGAATGAGTGAATACCGAATGAATGGATAAAAGCCTTTTCATGAAGACTCTGTTGAAATTAGAAGTGTTTATGGCCCAGGGTGTGTTATTCGGAGAAAATGTTTTCCTAACGAGGAAAATACATATTTAGATATAGGGAATCTATTAGATGGCCTTCAGACCTAACTGTTCCACTGAATTCCACCCTGATGAATAATGTCAGTGGGATTTCCTAGGAAATACATCCTAGTTGTATTATGTTGGCTAGTGTTTGAAATAAAATGTCAGAAATTTTACATTCTGATTTTAGGTTAAATAAATACAAAAAAAATTAGGAAATTTGCTTCTTTTTCCTAACTTGTGACTTACATAATAGAAACCTCTACCATTTTTACTTTACATAGTTTTAATTTTATGTTTAATTAAAAGAAAAACCACGATCTGCACTGAAGTACATTTTAAATTTTTCTCCAGTGTTTCAGGCAAGGGTATAAAATGAAATGAAAATTTAGGAATGTTAATTTTCAAATATTAATTTTAAATTCAGTCCATGTTTTATAACCACTTGGCGTTTTAATTTGTCATTTTGTTATTTTTCTATCTTTAATCTGTTACGCCTTTCTACTATCTGATCCATCAGCCAGTTTCTTCCCGGGCTAGCTAACATTCTCAGTTGGATAGATTGTAAACAGAATTAACAGGGGTTGCATAGGAGCTGCCCCCTTTCTGATTTATAGCTGTGTAGTTAGTGAAGGGGTGGTGGTTATCAGTAACTTGTATTGGGTGTAGGAATTATCGTGCTCCAGTATAGAGTGGATGGATGAATGATTTCTACTCTTAAAGATATTAACCAGATCCTTTCCCAAATAAAGACTAATAACTCAGATTTTTAAACAATCTTCCTGACAGATGAGGGCATAGAGAAGAGTGCATCAACACTAATTAACAATGTGGAATGTATATTCTTCTTAACAGTGATTGATTGTTCTTGGAGAACTATCTCTGCTCAGGAAGTGATGTTTTACATTGGGAGGTTTAAAGGTTACATTTTAATGTACCCTCTAAGTTGTGTTCCCTTGACTCAGTGGGAATATTCTAGTAAAACAAGTAAATTTTAAGTTGAAGATTTTACTGATGTTCTTCTTAAAACCAACACAAGACTTTTAAAAACTTCCTTTTTTTTTCTTAGTAATAGAAGAATATAAAAAATGGTTAGTGTCAAATTTGAAAATTTCATTGGAATTTATGTAAAAATGTTTGCCTATACTGTGACTCTTTGGAGTCTACACAAGTTCTTATTTCCTCTAGAGAGCAGAAATGTACATTTGAATAGGTAATGTTTAATTTGATTCTTATCTTGAAGGAATCACCTACACTATTATACCAAGGTGAAAAAGTCGTTAAAATTTAAGAGAGCTGTAATTTATAAAGCGTAAACAATTCTTTTGAGGATTTGAAACATTTATTCTGTTTATATGGTTGAAATTCACACATTTTGCCCCCTCCCCTATTTCTTTTAATCCTTTGCTTCTTTTTTGGTTCAGATAGTAGTAATCCTGAAGAACCAGCCCAAGTGTGTATTTCAGATGAAACTAATGTTACTGTTGCTGCTTCTTTACTGTTTCTTCTCTTGACATGTAAATTTTTCAAACAGCTGTGGTTATTTACTTATTGGAAGATACAGAAAGCATTTCTACATACCAAGAGAGAAAGTTTTTTTAATATTCACACAAAGGTGTTCTCCTACACGATTATTCACACTCCTATTTTATTTTCATGACATGTTGATAGTATTTTAAGTTTTATTGGTTGAATAGTACCTCCAAATCGTAAGAATAAGCTTGCCTTCATACTGGTAGTGTGAGTGACAATTGCTTGGGAAGAAAATGTCAAATGAGAGCTGTTCACAACATTAATCAAAAACTGATAGTTTTGGGGGATAGTAGGGGATAGGAAAGGTAGCAGAATACAATAGTTACTAATAGGGCATTATGTAAAATTGTGGATGTGTAACCGACGTGATTCTGCAATCTGCATTTGGGGTAAAATTGGGAGTTCATAACCCACTTCAATCTAATGTATGAAATATGATATGTCAAGAGCTTTGTAATGTTGTGAACAACCAATAAAAAAAAAAAACTGATAGTTTTACCTGATAGTTGTTTACCTGATTGTTTGTTTGTTTGTTTTTTATTTGGTACCAGGGATTGGACTCAGGGACACTTGACCACTGAGCCACATCTCCAGCCCTGTTTTGTATTTTATTTAGAGACAGTGTTCATTGAGTTGCTTAGTGCTTTGCTTTTGCTGAGGCTGGCTTTGAACTCTAGATCCTCCTGCCTTAGCCTCCCAAGCCATTGTGATTACAGGCATGTGCCACTGCACCCAGCTGCAATGATCTTATTTCATTATTTTGCAGTTACTTTGGATAGCTTACCTCAAGCAATTTTGATAGTACTGTAATTTATTTAGCCTAAGAAATATTATAGTTTTTGTTTTCTTTGGTTTTGGGGGAGTCCTATAACTATATGTAATTTATTCTGTCTTCTCTTCTTCACAATAGAGAAGGCCTATTAAATGTTAAGGAATCATAATTGACTTTGTTTCTTTTATGATTCATCTCTGATTTTAAATTGTAGAAGAAATTAATTATTATATATAAAGGTTATACTAAAAGCAGAGTTACAATACCAGATTTCCTTGTGAAAAGGGGTTTGACATTTTCTTTAACATAATTTAAGTCCCTTTAGTAGTTTCCTTCAACTGTATTTTTGGTAATTTAGAACAGATACAATATAATTTAAAAGAATACTAGACTGTGTATCAGAAAAATTCAGCTTTTCTCTTGGTATTATCTTTTTATTTAGCTATATGAACTTGGACAATTCACTTAACCACTAAGGTCTTCCTTATATATAAAATGAGGGAATTGTACTGGATATTCCTAATTATTTTTCATTCCTAAAATTTGATGACCCAAACTGTTTAGTTGTAAGATTACGGAATGGGACATAATAGTTGCTATACAGTTTTAGGAGAGTTTTATTTTAACTTCATATGTAGGCTAAACCTATTGTCTTTTCGAAGATTTCTTTGGCTTCTTTTATTATTCAATTATTAGATCATTAAAAATTCAAATTTCGATGTACATGGGTAAGTGCATTTAATAATAGTAATAGTAAGAAATCTACCTAAGAGTTATTGAATTCTTACTATTTGCCAGGCATACCTTAGAAATATGGCCAACTTTAGGGTGTTTTTGGAGGTAGTAAAAATAGCATTTTTTAACTTAAAATTGTTCTTGAATTAGAATTTAAATTTTAAGTGTCCATTTTATGTGTCATTCTTTTCTAAATTTTCAAATGAATACTTAAGTTTTTTTTTTTTTTATGGTGTTGGAGGTTGAACCAGGGCTTTGTACATGCTAGAAATGCACTGTATCATTGAGCTACCTCCCTAGCCTTGTTGTTGTCTAGTTTTGCAGTGTGAATAAAGCAAATTGGCAGGTATGTTATTTGTTTATTTCTTATTATTTTCTTTCCATTCATTTGTTTAATAAATATTTGAGCACATATCAGTCTGGGTATTCACTATAGAAGTGAACAGATGAATATTCCTGCCCTCATCTTGCTGTATGTTCCAGTGAAGATAGGGAAGAAAGAAAGAAAGAAAAGGGGTTTGATAATAAGAGATAGATAAAGCAGGAAAGGGAGAAGAAAGAAAGTATGGAGGATGCTATTAAGATTTTATTTATTTACTTTTTTTTCTGCGATACTAGGTTTGATCCCAAGGTCAATCTAACCACTTAACTACATCCCCACTCTTTTTCATTTCATTTTGAGACACAGTCTTACTAAATTGCCCAGGCTGGCTTCGAGATTGTGATCCTCCTGCCTCAGCCTCCTGAGTCACTGGGATTACAAGCACGTGCCACTGTGCTTAGCTTGTATTAAGATATTAAATATGGTAGTCAGGAAAGCCTGAGAAGGTGACATTTGAGCAAAGGTATAAAGGAGAGAGAACACACAAGTGGAAGAGTGCTACATAGGTAAATGGGAGATGAGTTGTATAAGAAGAGGGGAAATGATAGTTGTAAAGACTTTTGTGCAATATTTTGTTGTTTTTTCTCCCAGGAATTCCAAAGAAATACACGCATGTTTGTGTGTGTATGCATATATATGTGTGTGTGTGTAACTGTGTGTGCCTGTGTGTACTTATATATAGGGAATAAGAACTTAAAGGAGTAGCATAAATGAGGTTAAGCTATATAGAGTGAAGGATCAATAAAGACTTTGTAGGCTGCTTAAGAGCTTTGGCTTTTACTTTGAGATGGAAAGTTACTGAGGGTTTTGAGCAAAGTGAAATGATTTGATTCATATTTGAAAAGGATTAGATAGTTTTTGTTTTGAGAATATACTGTAGTGTTTCGGAGTAAAAGCATGAGAATCAGATCGGAGGCTTTTGATATAAGCTAGGCGAGAAATAATAGTGGCATAGGCCAGGGTGATCATAAGAGAAGTAGGGAGAAGTAGCTGGCTTTTGTTTATATTTTAAAGGTACAACTGATGGATTTTCTCATGGATCGGTTGTTCAGTAAAGGGGAGAAGGGACAATATAGTGTGAGGATTTTCTTTCTTTTTTTTTTTTAAATTTTTTTTTTTTATTGGTTGTTCACAACAATGTGAGGATTTTCAATGCAAGCATCTGGAATGCTGAAGTTGTTTTAACTGAGATGACAAAAAGTGTGGGAGGCTTAAATTTTGAATGAGGTTCAAAAGTTTGGTTAGAGATGCTTATTTGGAATCTGTGTGGAGATGTTCAGTAGACACATTGGATATAGATATCTGGCATTCAAAGCACCATGTGTACTCAGTGACATGGGGGGCCACATTTAAGGCGATGAGGCTAGATAAATTTTATCAAATGACTTTTCCAAAGATTAAGCAAGTGGGTAATATTCATGTTTTAGAGTTTGAGGAAAAAAAGAAACATTAGCAATGGTCAGTGGAAATAGAAGGGAAATCATAAGAATGAACTGTTCTGGAAGCCAAATGTAAAGGTGTATTAAAGAGAAGGGAGTGTCCACAGATAAGGACTGAAAATGGTTATTAGATTCATCATTGTAGAGGTAACTTGCAAGCAGGTTCATTTGAATGGTGCTGGTGGGGGAACGATTGTTAGAGTAGGGTCAAGAGTGAAGGGAAAGAAATGAATTGCAGATAGTGAATAGAGGCAACATGTATACATAATGCTGCCTTAATAGGTGGTTGATAAATGGGGTAGCAGTTGTATAGACTGTGTCATGGTTTGGATGTGAGGTGTCACCTGAAAACCTCCTGTGTAATGTGGGGATGTTTAGAGGTAAAGTGATTGGATTGTGACAGCTGTGTCCTAATCAGTCCATCCTAGTTTGAATGGGTGGGTGGTAACTAGACAAGTGGGTTATGGGTGGAGGAGGTGGATCACTGGTAATGAGCACTGAGAATGTGTGTTTGCCTTGAGCACATTCCCCCATTCTGTGCTGCCTCATCTTGGGTCTAGAGCAATGTAATATAGAATCACAACTATGGATGAGACCTCTAAAATCATGATCCCAAAGTAACTTTTCCTCCTTAAAGTTGTTCTTGTCAATAATTCTGGTCACAGCAATGTAAAACCTGACTAATACAGTGGGACGACACTCTTGGTTTTGTTAAGGATAAGTGATGTACAGCTTGTTTTATGTGTATGGAAATTATGAGAGAGAAAAAGGTGGAGGGAGGGAGGAAGGGAGAAAGAACACCTGATGGGTTTAATAAGTTTTTGAATTTGCTCCATTTGTAAATGTAGTTTTGAATGAGTCATCTCCATTCCTTATTCTGCAGTTTATTGCATTGGTTCTGATTAAGTGAGAAGGTAGAAAAGTCTATAGGAACGTTCCCATTTCCTGAATTTTTTATAAAAGTTCTGAGATAATTTTTTTTAATTGATTGTTCAAAACATTACAGAGCTCATGATATATCATCTTTCATACATTTGACTCAATTGGGTTTTGAACTCCCATTTTTACCCCAAATACAGATTGCAGAATCATATCTGTTACATACTCATATTTTTACATAATGGCATATTAGTGACTGTTGTATTCTGCTACCTTTCCTATCCCCTACTAACCCCCCTCCCCTCTCCTCCCCTCCCCTCCCCTCCCCTCCCATCTTCCCTCTCTACCTCCCCTGCTGTTGTTCAATTCTCTCCCTTTTTTTCCCTCCCCCTTGCCCCCCATAACCTCTAATAATTTTGTGTATCATTGAAGGTCTCCTACCGTTTCCATATGCTTTCCCTTCTCGTTCTGAGATAATTTTGAAGAAAAAATGGAAAGAGACTGAAAAAGAATCCTAGGTTCTCACCCGTGTCCTGCACAACGATGGAAATGGGGTTCCCCTAAGTGGAATGGGCTGGCTGCAAAATAAAAGCTGAGGAAAATAGAACTGCAAAAAAACAGAACACAGAAAACATTTTTAGAAAGTGGGGGCGGGAGGAGCTTCCACACTGAAAAAAGCAAAATGGAGCCATAAGTGCTTTATTTATGTGGAGGAGGGACATTAAAGGCAGGGATAAGGTTTCAAGAGCAGAGTCTTGCTTCAGGTCTTGTAGTCAGCAGGTTGATTGACGTGTTGGCAGGTCACACCCATCTCAGGTGCTGTGTGGGATCTCTGGCACAACTTGAGGGGGAAGTTCACCTGCATCAGGCCATCAGTCCCTGTGGGGTGCCCCGGGAGGTTCCCAGTGCCAGACTTATCCCCTTCTTAGGCTACTATGTAGCATAACATAGTTCACACACAGCCCACGGATGGCTCCTGAAATTAGTAGTTTTTCACTTGTTTTACATAATTCTTAGCTAATTTTTGCTTTTTAAACCATTAGACACCTCTGAAGACATTATCTTTTCAGTGACTTTTCTGATTATGCAGGTGTTCTGTGATTCAGGCTTCAAGGATCCTGTTCACTGCTGTTGCTTTAGTCCCTAACTAGCAAGTGCTCAATAAATATTTATTGTATGAATGATTACAAAATTAGTTTTCTGTCTCAGTAAGAGGATCTCTTGAGATGAGAAAGTAAAAATAGTACTCTAGCTTTTGCTTAATTCTCAGCCTAGATTTTTCAACCCAAAAGGGGGTTTACTATTAACAGATTCTGCTGAAGATCAGTTGACCAAAGTGCATAGATTAATTTTGGGCTCTCTTATTCTGTTCTGTGGGTATGTGTGTTTATTTTTATGCCACTAGAAATTGAACGTCCCTTATCAAATTCTCTAAAATCGGAAACTTGTTGAGTATTCACATGACACAAGTGGAAAATTACACACCATGAAACTTTGTTTCATGCAGATAATTATTAAAACTATTGTATAAAGTTACTTTTAGGATATATGTATAAGGCCTATATGAAACCTAAGTGATTTTTGTGTATAGACTTCTATAATAGCCCCCAGATATTTCGCTATGTATATTCAGATAAATAAAAAAAATCAGAAATCTGAAATACTTCTGGTCTCAAACATTTCAGTCAGGGATACTTAATTTGTGTCATGTTTGATTACTGTAGCTTTGTAGTATGTTTTGAAATCACTGTGGTGACTATATTTTGTTCTTTTTATTTAAGATTACTTTGACCCTTTGGATCATTTTTTTCTAATCTGTGAAAAATTTCATTAGAATTTTGATAGGAGGGCTGGGACTATAGCTCAGTGGCAGAGTGCTTTCCTAGCATGTGTGAGGCACTGGGTTTGATCCTTAGCACCACATAAAAATAAGCAAAATAAAGGCATACTGTCCATCTATAACTACAAAAAAAAAAAGGAATTTTGATAGGAATTGCAATGAATCTGTAAATCACTTTGGATTATAGATTTAACAATATGGATTCTTCCAATCCATGAACTCATGAAAACACATGATATCTTTTCATTTGTGTGTCTTCTTTTTTTTTGGTACTGCGGATTGAACCCAGGGGCACTTTACTACTGAGCTACATCCCCAGACCTTTTAATTTTATTTTTTAAATTTTGAAACAGATTCTTGTTAAGTCGCTGAAACTGGCCTGGAACTGGCAATCTTCTTGCCTCAGCCTCCTGAGTTGTTGGAATTATAGGTGAATACCACTGCGCACTGTTTTCCTTATTTCTTTCTCAGTGTTTTATAAGTTTTCAGAGTACTATTCTTTTGTCTCCTTGGTTAAATTTATTCCTAAACAATTTGGTTTTTAATGCTATTGTAAATAGAATTGTTTTCTTGATTTCTTTTTTGAATAGTTTGCTGTTTGTTTTTGGAAGTGCTACTTATTTTGTATATTTATAATTTATTGAATTCATGTATGGGTTATAGCAGTTTTTGGTAAAATCTTTGTTTCTGGTAGAGTTTTATATATGTGAGATCCTGTCATCTATAAATACAGTTTCACTTATTCCCTTCCAATGTGAATACCTTTTGTTTCTTTTTCTTGCCTAATTCTTCTGGCTCTGACATTTACTATATTGAATATAAATGGTGAGACTGGGCATTCTTACCTTGTTTCTGATCTTAGGAGGAAAGCTTCAGCTTTTTAAGATAGAGTATAATGTTAGTAGTAGTCTTATCTTATTTGAACTTCATTATGGTGAGGTACATTTATTTTATACCCAGTTTGTTGAGTTTTTAACATGAAAGGATAGTTTAACATGTCTTTTCTACATTTATCAAGATAATCTTATGATTTTTATCTTTTATTCTATTAATGTAGTGTATCACATTTTTTGACGTTGAACCATTCTTAAGTCCCAGGGATAAATTTCATTTCATTCTGGTGGCTTATGATTTATTTATTTATTTGCTACTAGGGATTGAACATTGGGGTACTAACCATTGAGCCACATCTCCAGCCCTTTTTATTTTTTTGAGGCAGTGCCTCACTAAGTCGCCTAGTCCTCCCTTGCTATGTTGCTGAGGCTGACTTTGACCTTCTGATCCTCCTTCCAAAGCTTCCTGAGCTGCTGGGATTACAGGCATGCGCTACCATGTCTGGCTTTATGATTTTTTAATGAATTTGGTATGGCCAGTATTTTGTGGATGTTTGCATCTATGTTTATCAGGAATATTGGAGTCTAGTTGTCTGTCTTATAGTATTTTTGCCTTGCTTTGATATCAAGATAATGCTGGCCATAGAAGATGAGTTTAGAAGTATTCTCTCTTAGAAGAGTCTGAGAAGGATTGACTCAAATTTGTTCCTTCAGTGGCAGTATTTACCAGTAAGGCCATTAGGTCTGGGTATTTTGTTTTGAAGTTTTGCTTACTAATTCAGTCTTCTTAGTCATTGATTTGCTTTGATTTTCTTCATGATTCATTCTGGGCAGGTTATATATTTATAGAAATTTGTCCAATTTCTTCTTGGTTATCCCATTTTCTGGCATATAGTTGCTCATAATAATTTCTAATGATATTTTGTATTTCTTTTTATCATTTGTAGGGTCTCCTGTATCACTTATTTTTTTTTCTAATTTTTTTTAGGTAGATGGATGCAATACCTTTATTTTATTTATTTTTCATGTGGTGCTGAGGATCGAACCCAGTATTTCACATGTGCGAAAAGAGCACTCTACCACTGAACCACAACTCCAGCCCACTTATACTTTTATTTATTTGACACATAATGGGAGAAGGACAGCCTCTTCAATAAATGGTGCTGGGGAATCTGGTTATCTATATGCCAAATGATGAAATTAGACCCTTATCTCATATCACATAACAAAAATCAACTCAAGATGAATAAAAGACTTAAACGTAAGAGCAGAAACTGTAAAACTGCTAGAAGAAAGCATAAGGAAAAAAGCTTCTTAACATTTGTTTTGGCAGTGATTTTTGTTTGTTTTTTTGTTTTGGATATTACCCCAAAAGCACCTGCCACAAAAGCAAAAATACATATCAAACCAAGAAGCTGCACAGCAAAGGAAAAACTCACCCGTGAAGAGACAGCCTGTGGATTGGCAGGAGATATTTGCATACTGTACATTTGATCAAGAGTTAATTTATCTTGAAACATGTAAGAAGCTCAGACAACTCAATAGCTAGAAAACAAATAAGTTGATTAAAAAAGGATCTGAATGGACATTTCTCAAAAGGAGACATACAAATGGTTAACAGGTGTGAGAAAAAATGTTCAAAATTATTAATCATCAGAGAAATGCAAATTAAAACCACAGTAAGATATTACCACTTACTTTTTAGAATGGCTGTTATCAAAAAGACAAAAGATAGGTGTTGGCAAGGATGTGGAGAAATAGGAACCTGTACATTGCTTGTGGGTGTAAATTAATATATTGATTATGAAAATAGTATGGAGTTTCCTCAAAAAGTTAAAAAATATGATCCAGAGTCCCACTTTGGATATATATATTCAAAGGAAATGAAATCAATATATTGATTTTTTATTCTCATATTCATTTAAGCATTATTTACAGTAGTCATGAAAAAGAATTCTAAGGGTCCATCAATGACTGAATGAATAAAGAAAATTTACTGTGTTGTATGTGTGCGCTTGTGTGTACAGTAGAATACTATTCAGCCTTAAAAAGGAAGTCCAGTCATTTGTGATAACATAGATGAACTTGGAGGACATTATGCTAAATGAAATAAACCAGACAACAGAAAGATAAATACTGTATCATATCACTTATGTATAGAATCTAAAAGCATTGAACTCATAGAAGCAAAAAGTAGAGTTCGTTGTCAGGGTCTAGGGTGTTGGGAAGAAAGGCCAAAGGTTATAAACTTTGAATTAGGATACATACAGTCTTGGAGTCTGTTGTACATCATGGTAATTATATGTAATAGTAATGTATACAGCTGGTTTTCTGTATCAGTAGGTTTTGCATCCCTGAATTCAAACAACTGTAGATGGAAAATATTTGGAAAAGAATCTGTGCAGAATGCATGCAGATTTCCCCCCTTGTCAGTATTCCCTTACTAATCCACTATAACAAGTATTATAACAGGTATTATAACTAATACCTATAGTAACAATATAACAGGTATTATAACTAATCTAGAGATATTTAAAGTGTATGGGAGGATGTGTTAAGATTATATGCAAATACTATACCATGTTGTTATGTAAAGGACTTGAGCATGATGGGATTTTGGTATTTGCAAGGGTTTCTGAAATCAGTCCCCTACAAATACTAAGGAACTACTGTACTTGAAAATTTGAAATTGCTACGAAGAGTAGTTCTTAAATGTTCACCACAAAAAAATAAGAATGTGATATGATGGCTGTGTTAATTTGCTTGATTTTATCATTTTCAGGTTTGCATATATCAAACTTTATGGTGGACACTGTTAATATGTATAATATTTATTTGTCATTTATATCTTAATGAAGCTGAGGAAAACAAACAACTTCACTTGATGCTTATGACTTCGTACCACATAAAGTCATTTAAAAAGCATTTCCCATTGCATATGTAGTCTTTTGTTGTTGTTAAGCAAACTCTTAACCTTAATTAGTCTTTTTCTTTTTTTTTTAAAGAGAGAGAATTTTAATATTTATTTTTTAGTTTTCAGCGGACACAACATCTTTGTTGGTATGTGGTGCTGAGGATCGAACCCGGGCTGCATGCATGCCAGGCGAGCGCGCTACTGCTTGAGCCACATCCCCAGCCCTAGTCTTTTTATTTTCATTCAAAATTTCAAGCTTAAAAAGATGAGAATTATATTTTCCTCTAGGGATATTTGTTTTGTACTGTGTTCTCCCACCCAAATATATTTAATAGAAGTAGACAGTGAAGACTAGTGTCTAGGGGTATAGATTCCTAATCAAGACTACTTAGCTTTGGATGTGGGCTCATTTATTAACTGTGAATTTATCCTCTTTGTACCTCAGTTTTCTTATCTATATACTGGGGCTGATAATAGCGTCTATCTCATTAGGAAGTAGACGTAAACATAGAATGAGCTTAAGGGTTAAATATATGTAAAGTTCCTAGAACCATGCCTATTATATAATACTGCTGCATGTGGTAGTTGTTATTGTATCTCCCATTCTCTCTTCAAATCCTGTCTTCAATTTAGGGTTATAAGAGAAATCCTGCTGTGTCCATTTTTCTAATGTAAGGATTTAAAAATCAAAAAGATGAAAAAATTTTGAAATATCATAGAAATACATAATAATTAAAATAATTATAGTCATATAATCAATGTTTGTAAACCAAACTTATAGTTTAGAAGTATGTTTTGGAAAATTGTTTATATTCAATTGATGAAGGTGATAAAATTTTTATATATCATCTGAATGATGAAAGCTCTTGCACTGTTGCCATGGATTGGTAGCTCAAGTTTATTTTATTATGTAGACATGTGTCTAATAAAAAAAATAGATGCAGCATGAACCATCATTTGAGTTTGAATGTGCTTCTGTCTTGGGTTGAGGTATAAATGTTATTTCTGGCTGTGTCCTTCATACTTAGCTCTTCTTACAACAAATGGAAAGTCCTCAATTGTGCCTAAGGGAATAGTTAATCCACAGTGGACATATGGTAGACAAAAGCTGAGTCTAATAAATAAAATAAAATTATAAATGATAAACATGTGAATGCCTTCAAAGCCTGACAGATTTGAAAGATAAAGTATTTGAGATAGCCAGTTTTTCATGCATCATAATTCTTTTTTTGGTGTTGTATTTGTATATATAGGTTTGGTTAAAAGATATGTTTTCAAGTGGTGTATAAATCATACCTCTTTTTTACTGTTGGTTAAATTTTGAGATATGACTGATGCTAACAATAGAGGCTGATGATCTAACATTTGTGGAAAGTGACTGCTCTTTTGATTGGGGGCAGTTAATTAGCATTAACCCAGAACAGCTCCTGGGCTTTATGGATTGGAGCCTCATATGTGGTTGCACTGCTCCAGCAAAAGGTTAAGTATTAATGGAAAATGGTCACAGCCCTTTTACTTAAAGAAAACATGTTACTTGTAAGTTTTCTTTTGATTTTACTTTTACAGTTACATTGAATGTCTTCATTCATTCCCATCCATAAAGCAAATATTGTTGCACATGCGATGGATAATAAGTCTTTTTAGGACTTCTTGTGTGGTATGTCACAGATCATTAACTGCAAGTAACCACCTGACTTGAGGGAAGCCTGGAAGCATCATTATAGTGAAATAAGCTTTTATTTAGGTATCACTGAAGCACATTGATTTATAGATTTGTCACAAATTGCTACTGTGAAAATATATTCTCATTATCATTTGGGGAATGGGAAAGATTAACTACTGTAGATTATAAAAGAGATATATTGCTAACAATATTGCTAACAATGGAAAAAAATAAATATTGTGGTCTGTATTTTATCAAATAATTCCTTTTAAAAAATGATTAGGTAAAATGAGGTGATTCTTTAGAATGCTTTCTTTGAATTCTCTGTGTGATTCTATATATGAATTAAATTAAAGGTATGTTCTGAGTTCTCCATAATTTCAAACATTAAAATTAAGCATTGTAGAAAAGGAAAGACAAAATTATATAGCTGTTTAACATAGTTGATGCTGAGATCACTGTGTTATCTCTGAATACATGGCTGCTTTTTTAAAATTAGAGCATTATATTTATACATGGCATTTGGATTTATTTTGAAATAATTATCCATACAGGAATTTGATTTCAGTCCCCATTGCCCCTCTGCCTTCTTTTCCTCTCTCCTTCCCTCTCTCCCCCTTTTCTCTCTCTTCTGCTCTGCTGATATTCCTCCTTCCTAAGCTAAGAATTAATTAGAGTGTGGAATTCAAAACTGGATTCTTGCAAAATTAGTAGAGTTTGGATTTTAAGTGGGAGTTTTGAAATTCTGGCAAAATGTCACATTTTAAAATACGGTTTAGTTAGAATGAGCAAGAAAAAAACACCTCAAATCCTTCTTAAATATCGCATGCATTAAATGGAGTCCATGCCAAGTATTTATTATTTTTTAAAGTATTTGTATTAATAGTTTTAATATGAACTATGTTGCTAATTTTGATTCTATTTAGGCTTTATTATTTAAACTGTATGATAGTAAAAATGCAATTTTGGGGGGGTAATATTTAGGTAGATAGCCTGCTGTTCTTTTTGGGCTGAGTTTTTAATAAGATGTGAAAATGAAACGATGTCTCTTATATAAAGCTTGTGTTATATACTATATGCTAGGTATCAGTCATGCTTAGAGAACTTACTTTGCCAGATTCAGGAGACTGAGAAAGTAAAATGTCCAATGTGACGTACCTAGTAAGAGGCAGGACTAAGATTTGAATCTAGCTCTGTTTTCCCCCAAAGCATATCTACTTTTCATGTTGATACAGGGAAGTGTTGAGCCAATTCAAGGGCCTTCTCGATTTGAAATTTAATGATATCTTATTTACAATTAAAACACACACACACAAACACACATAAACACACACGTA
Source organism: Spermophilus citellus (assembly GCF_964194105.1). Classification (NCBI taxonomy): domain Eukaryota; kingdom Metazoa; phylum Chordata; class Mammalia; order Rodentia; family Sciuridae; genus Spermophilus; species Spermophilus citellus. Next base: position 9,049,287 of record NC_138189.1, on the reverse strand, counting down.
TGTACTGTGACACAAAAATGAAGCTAACTTTTTGTTGTAAGAATGTGGAATTTACTATTCCTCCAGTCCCACTAAACCCAAAGTAATTCAAGCTTTTGGAAAAGAGATCCAAAGTTCTTTTGTACATTTATTTCTCCAAAAGATTTTATTTTATAGTTTCTTGAAATATGAGTTCCACTTCGGTATTTTAGTGTTTGTTTCCATGTTACAGATCTAGATCATGTTAGAGGATCTATAACAGAAAAATATTATTAGAATATGTATATATATATATGTGTGTATATATATATATATATATATATATATATATTTTTTTTTTTTTTGGCTAGGACTTCTATCTCAAAGTACCTTAGATTCGATGACTTAAGCAATAGAAGTTTATTTATTTATAGTTCTGTTTGTTAGAAGTCCAAGATCAGTGTGCTGGCAGGGTTGGTTTATTTTTCATACATGTGAGGCAAGTGGCACTATTGAGCCACTTGTTTTTTCTCCTTTATTTAGTTTGGTTATATTGTGTCTAGTATAGATCTCTTTGAGTTTTATTCTACTTGGAATTTGTTGAGCTTCTTGGATGTGTACATTAATGTTTTTCATAAAATTTGGAAAGTTTTTGATTATTTCTTCAAATAATTTTTCTCCTATTTTCTTCCTGAGGAGAAATACATGGTGGTGCTCATAGTTCTCTGATATTTTGTTCAGTTTTCTTCATTTGTTTTTCTTCCTACTTCTCAGGCTGAGTAATTTCATTTGATCTGTGTTCAGATTCATTGATCATTTCTTCTCTCTGCTTGAGCCTTCTCTTGAGCCACTCTAGTGAATTTTTCATTTAAGAAAAAAATGTTGGTTAATTCTGTGACTTTTGCTACTTCTGGGTCTGTTTCCCTGATTTTCCCAATCATCACTGATATTTTATTCTTCACATGTGTGATACTTCTTTATCGGGCTTTGGACATTTTATTTTCTTGAATACTAGATTTTGTTTATCTTCTTTTGAACTTTAACAGGCACTTAAATTATTTGTGATTTGATATTCCAAGGCTTGTTTTTATGCTTTGTTACGGGTACCTATACAGAGAGGTAGTTTAGCTGTTACTTTACTCTCTTCCCTACTGAATGCCTTGAGATTTCAATGAGCTCCTTCCTCTTTCCCAGTTGAATATCTCTGGAGTCTTTTTGCGTGCTGGGAATTTTTCTGGTTATTGCCTTCTTTTTCTTCTTTGGCAGACTCTTAAGAATATTTCCACAAGCATATATATATATATATATATAGCTTAGTAAAGAAGAGACTGCAGAAAACTCCTAGAAAGATGTCAGAACTTTTTTATCTTTTAAGAGCTCCACTTTCTGTACTCTGCTCCACAAAATCCCAGGTGCTTCTGTTCTCTTGAACTAAACAAGATTATCACATTCTCCTTCTCTTTATTATGTATGGCCTTGTAAGTACCTCCAGGTAGAAAAACAGAGTGATTATAAATTTTAGCTTGCCTTTGTCTGTGTATTTGTCAAGGAGCATGTGCTTGTCCTGCCTGATGTCTGTTGTCTGAAAACAGTTGCGGACATGGAGTATAACTTTTTGCAGTTAGGATCCCATTTTTGCAGTTATACATAATGTGGAGTTTCACTGGTCATGTATTCACTTATATACATAGGAAAGTTTTATCTGATTCAATTGACTGTCTTTCCTGTTCCCATCCCCCTTCCCTCCCCTTCATTCCTCTTGTCCAGTTTTCTCCTTGTTTGCAGCAGGAGAAAAAAAAAATTGTCCTAGTTATTCTATTACAGATGAAAGCAGTACTCTTTGAAAATGATTTTTAAGTCTTCAAATATATATATCTTCAAAATGTTTTATATATTCAAATTTACATATAAAATAAAATGAAATCTAGGCATATAGCTGAATGATATAGAGTATATATCCAGCATGAATGAGGACCTGGGTTTGATCCTCATTGTGCATGCTTACATGTACACACACATACATATACACAAAGAACAAAGATTATATTTAGTGTCTTGTTAGCTATTTTCATGAAGAGAATTTCCAGACTTAGAAAAAATTAGGAAAACTCAACAATCAGTTTATTTTAAAATAGCAGGAATAGGGAATTCTGAACATTGGATCATGAGGCTGAGTTATTTTCTAATACAATACACATCTCAATTTTATACATTGTAAGAAGGAAAAAGAGGATGTTAATGATGATTGAAAATCCACATAAACCAACATTTTCTCTTAGAGACTGGATTAATAATCTGAAGCTCTAAAGTACAGGTTGCAGCCTTTGAATCAAGTTAAACTTGCCGTAGGTTGAAAATATTCTCCTTAGTCATTTTGTGAGGAAAGGTAACCAAGACTAAAATTAATAGTAAAATATTTTGAAGTTCAACCAAATGTTGTGATTAACTCTGTTGGCTAACATCAGTATAATTTCATTAGTATAGTACCAAATAGCAAGTTTATTTAGCAAACATCTGTTGAGGGCCTGTTATGTCTGAAATCATGTTAAAAGCTGAGAATTCAAAAAGAGGAAGACAGTGTCCCTATCTGTAAGGACTTGATAGGTTTCAAAGTATAACCACAAAATTATAAGGAAGGTTAGAATTACAGGGTTAAAAATGAACAGTGGCCAGTTTATGGACAGGCAGAGGAAGATGAAATATATTAAATGGGCATCAAGTTAAAGGATGAGTACCATGGAAATGTAAAACAAAAGACAGGAGGCATCATCCTTGGGATCTTATGGAGGGATCAAATCATTTCCTTGTGGTTCTCTTGGTGTGGAGGATCTCCTCAGAGATTATTTTCCAAGGTTGCATCCTCTTTAGTGCATGAATCATGTCTGATAGGGTGAGACTAGTTGGTAACCTGAGACTCAAAAGAGGATGAATTCTGCTCTGCCTCATCTTCTTCAGTAAGTCTTTGGCATTGAATCTTTGTGAAAGCCTCCCAGAAATTTTGTCAGGAGATGAAAATGTCAGAGATGATCACCATGTTGAAATTAAGCAGTTAGGCAGATTTTTGCCTTTTTCATTTTAAAGCCTTATCTCAACTTTAAATCTCCAGAGATAAACCTGATAGTAATATGATAATCATAAAACAAATTATAGTTATCAATGTGACATCTTAAATCCCACATTGCTTTTAACCTAAGCTTAATTTCTTTTTCTTTCATATTTTATTGCTATAGTAATATAAACAAGTGTTGAGTGGAAATGGAAGGAGGGAGTGGTATCTTAAAGTGCTAATCCTATGAGGATAATCACCTGTACATTATTTAGAATTGGTGCAACTCCGAAGTGTGATTGCTGTACTGTCAGGTTTTTATTGCCATGGAACTCTGTATGCACGTGTTAAACAAAACAAAAGTGCTAGGACTTGTAAAAGCCAATAACTTTTCCAGAGGTTGAAAGTTTCTGTTAGTCCTCCTATAATGTCAAAATCAAGATCTTGAGAAAACATATTTGAATCAACTCAGCTTTCTGTAAGAATCCCTCCTCCTCAATTGCATGCCCACAGACATAATGTGACATCTTCAGTTCTTTCTTGATGCTAGAAAGTGAATTTGCTAGTGTTGGAATTTTTGAAACAGAAAGTTCTATATTAAATTACTGCAAAGGATTTCAGGAAAATAGCATTTGTTGGTTTAGTTTTAAATGGGATTAAGTCCTTAATTTTAGTATCATGTAATGAGACTTACTTAATTCTAGAATCAATTGCTTGCTCATCTTCTTGATAAGATTAATACTAAAACCTTTCTTAGTGTATTTCTAGAACACATCAAGAATGTTTTTTGTTTGGTTTGATACCAAGTGAATGATATTCCGAGGAAGTCGGGTGGGAGAGAATATTCCAAAGACCCTTTCTTGTCTTTTGTACATCAGTTAACATTTTGAAAACTACTTTTCCCCCTAGAGATTTGGATATTTTAAAATTATATTTCTTATTTTTTAATTATAGTTAATTTGATTTCACATTTAAAATATATTTTAACCATATTAAAAATATAAAATATATTTTACCCTTAAAAGCTAAATAATATTCAATATTATCATTAAATCATTAAATTTAACATTTATTACAGAATTATCTAGCAGCATAAACTATTTACAGCATAAAATATTTACTTTTGCTTTTCCTTTTATATTTCATCTTTAGATTTTCTTTTAATCTTAATTTTTTATCAGTTTAATATTAATTTTATATTGGATGTATAGTATGCTTTATTTTATAGTCACATATCACTGGTGTTTCACAGCTTCATTTTTCATCAACTTTTCTTGTATCCATTGAATTCTTCAATGGACCATCTTTTTTTGTGTGTGCCTTAATTCATCAGTTAATCACTTATTCATAAAAGTTATGTTAGGTGATGTGCCTTGTGTCTCTGTTTGAAATCTTATTGTTTTGCGAACATTTGAACAATAGTTTCTCTTGTTTTAAATTTAGAATCCTCTCTCCTATAATCATTGTTCTGTTGTATTTTGATATTTAATGTTGAAAATGAAAAATTTGATGCTAATTTTGATTAGTGTTCCTTCTATATTTTTATTTCTCATTGAGTTTATAGAATTTTTTTTTTTTTTTACTTTGGAGTATTGGAAATTTACCATGTTGTTTATTTATTATTTTAATTAATACTTTGTGGTGCTTGGATGGCTCTATAAGTTTTTAAAGCTTAATATAGCTCAGAAAAAAAATGATTTGTAGAATTTTTTTGGTGGGGGAGGTACTGGGATTGAATTCAGGGGCACTCAACCACTGAGCCACAGCCCCAGCCCTATTTTGTATTTTATTTAGAGACGGGGTCTCACTGAGTTGCTTAGTGCCTCACTGTTCCTGAGGCTGGCTTTGAACTTGTGCCTGAATTGCTGTGATTACATACATTATCATTGCTCTGGCTCATCTGAGGAAATTTGAGCTGCCTCATATATTCTCCACAGCTTTAAGTTATTTTTCATGACATCTATCTTTTTGCTTTTAGTTTTCTTTATATTTGAGAAAATGTCTCAATTTTTCTTCTGCATCCACAAGATTTCTGCCAAATTTATTTTAGTATTCAGCCTCTTAATTATTTTATTCTGAAAACTGTTCTGGAAATTATATTTTGAAAATTTTCCCGTATTCTTTTCCTCAGCCTATTCTTGCTTTATGTTTACAATATTGATCCTAAGGTTACCATACCATTACATATGTTTGCATGTCCTTCACCTTCTTTATTAACCATTGTTTAAAAAGAAATAGCTATGTGGCCTTGCAATCATATTTTTGATTCTTTAACTTGTTCCTATTTTAACATGAAGATAGAGTTTAATAGCATTGGTAGCTGATTTGGGTTTTACAATCAGAACATCAGTGTTGAGTTTTCTTAGCAGTCTTGCCTTGAGCATGAAATGAGTTCTTACACAGATGTTCTTCCTTGAATGTAGACTTCACCCTGACTATTAGTGTACCCTGTGCACTGGCAGTCAGGCCTCTAATGTGGGTACATAAGATGGGCAGTAGGTTGGTTGTTCTTTGTAGAAATAAAGAAGGAATTACTTGGACCGAGTTAGCAAATTTTGCTGCTGTGTCTGCTGTCCTTCCTTTCTCTATTTACATAGAGGCACTGACCTGTTTCCTTCTGTGATGAATCTTCTAGGTTAACTTGGCTGTAATAGAAATGCATTTCCCCAAATTTCCTTCTCTGTGTTGTTCTGGTTAGTACTGGCCACAAGAAACATTTTGCAAATGATTTGTAAGGAGGACGTGAAGTGTCAGATATTTCTTTTGGTTTTCTGAGGGTCAGTGCTAAATACCTCCCACTGTCACAGTTCTCACAGGATATGAGAAAGCACATGAGGCAACAGCTTATCCAGCTCTTGCCATGTCTTCCCCTTCGCTTTTCTGAGTACTTGTTCTGCATATGTGGCTTCTTTCTGAAGGGTACAAGCTTCACTGATCTTTGACATCAGGCTTGGAGTTGGTGAGAGAGAGGTGTGAGTTCTAGTTTGGCACTGCTAGTTCCTGTTGTCCTCTCAGGTTCTAGTTTCTTGTACTTTTGGCCATTTCAACTTACCCATGCAAGTTTCAGAGTGTCTCATCCTGAGTGCCCTTCTGCTGATCTGTAGTGATTTCCAGCTCAAGAATAGATGCAAATCCAGTAGTCCATTTCTCTCGCCCCACCAGCTTGTGATTATGGAATGTCTAACTCTTTTTTATCACTCACAGTGGTTCTGCTTATTTAATTGAACTCTATTTCCAGGGTTCTTCCTAATAATAGTCTTTTTTAAGATTAGATTTCACATTAAGAAAGTTATTTCTACTGGCTCATTTTATCTTCTAGAATTTTTTCTGTAATTCTCTTCTATTCTTGGAACCTTTTCCTTTTGTTTTTCTTTTCCAGTGCTTCGTATTCTCATTATTAGATTTTATTTGGCTTATCAATAGTATGTATTTTGAAACTTAAATAATAGTTTGGATTAAAAACTTTATTATTCTTGTGCATTAGTTTTAAAAACACAGACTTGAAAATCTTCTAAAGTTAATTGAAGTCTTTTCACCATAAAGACTTGTTGTACAAAACAATGAGCTGGAGAATACATAAAGGAACTAGAAAGTTTTTTTTTTTTTTTTTTTTTTTTTTTTACATTTAAATGGCCTAGATTGAGATAGAAGTGTCATTTTAAATCAGTACTGTGGTAAAGGCATAGCGAGAAGTGTTTGACGAACAACATTTGGATGTACCTTCATATTATATAATAGATAGTGAATTATGGTGTGATAATTATAAAGTAATATCTAAAACTTTTTCTTTTTGGCAACTTTTAAGTTTGAATTATCTGTTTCAATGACACGTGATTCATCATTGAAACTGATTTCAGTATCTTGTTTTCAGTATGATTAGTTAATTCCTATCAGATGTAATATATTTTTACTGTATATTTTGATTTGTTGGAAGCAGGCAGAATAGCCATTATGCCACTTTTGTCCCCCAATGAGATTTTATTACAGTGTTTTATTTTGTTCTGAGGCTGTTATGTACAGAAGACAGTGTAATGAAAAAATTGTTAAAAAAATTAATTATAAATCGGGAGGTCCAAAATATTATTAAGTTTTTGTTAAAAATACTATTAAATATTGGTGGAGTAACTTTACAACTTGTTCAAGTACAAGAAATCATTGATATGTTTCTTTATTTTCATATACATACTTTTTTCATGTAATGTTTTTAGCCCGTGTACTTATTATTGCTGTGTTGAAAGTTTTTTAAAGTTTCATTTTGAAGAGTTAACTAAAATGCATATAGATTGGATTTCCTATAGTTTACTCACTTTTCATTTTGTGATTGTTTCAGATTTTTAAAAATAACTTTTCAAGTCTTATAAAGGGGGAAAAATTAATCAAGGGTCCAGCTTCAGTGACTAACAGATTGTAGTAAACTGGGAAAATGAGAGAGTTGGCTGCTGAGGAGTGCAAAATTTCTGTTATTGCTATCACTTGGAAAACTATATTGCTTAATTGTTCTAAATTCCCTAGTGTAGTCTTCTGTTTTTCAGATAATGAGTATTCTGAAAAAAAATGGGAATCAGTAGTGCCCATAATGAATACAGTATTCATTATGAAAATTAAGAATTTTAATCATAAATGTTAATTGTATTTCTGACTTTAATTTAAAGCTTGATGGCTTTTCTGATTAAAAGTTTTTTCTTGCAGTAGTTAGTAAAAGAGTATCAGTAGAATCAAGTGATCCATACTACAAGAAAGCCACCTATCCCCAGAACTGTGTTTCAGTAATATATTTAATTTACCATATATTCCATGTAAGTTCTCTTTTGTTTCTTTTAGGTGTAAACTTATATATGTTTGTTATTTCAGCTTCATATACTAGATGGCCTCCATGAGATATTCTTCTGTTTTTTTTTTAATAAGAATCAACATGCTATATTTGAATATACTTCAAAGTTAAAATGTGTAATTCAGTAACACACCCCAGTAAAAGGAAGACTAGAAGACTACTAGTTTTAAGTCAGATATTGGACTAGGATTTTGGCTATGTATACTTGAGAGATGAGAACATTTCAATCTTTCAGCCAGACAATTTATTTTTCAGCTATAGATTTAAATTCTCACAAGGACACAGAAATATTCTATAAAAAGGCTGAATCTTTTGAAAATGAATACCTGAATGTGGAGTTTTAAAAATCCCCAGGAATTTGGCAGGCTGATGCAGAAGATCACAAGTTTCAGGCCAGCCTCAGCAACTTAGACCCTGTTCCAAAGTGAAAAATAAAGAGGGCTGGGGATGTAGCCCAGTGGCGAAGTGCTCCTTGTTTCAATTCCCAGTGCCAAAAACAAAAGAAAAAAAAATTCCTCTAGAGTGAGTCTCAAGTCCTATATTATTATTTTCTGTAATTTGGGATTAACCAAAAATGTAAAGTGGCAGTTGTCTGAAAATAAGCAAAAAATAGGTGGGTATTGTTAAAACTTCTCAACTGTACGTGTCCATTTTAATTTCTGAAAAGAAATGCTGTTTTGGTTTTAAAATTGAACACCAAAGTTGGTTGGTATAATTTTGTTTCCTTTCTTATTCCAACTTCTCCTCACCACTGCCATTTATATATATAAAGTTATAATTTGATATGCTAATATATTGGGACTATGAACTGAATTCTTTGCAATGAAGAGTATTTTTGAAGGTTGAAATTACATTCCACCTTTTTTAAGGTTCCCTTTTTTAAAACACTGAAGTTTACTGATTATATTCTATATTTTTTTATATGAATTGGTGAAAATTGATTAAATTTTGTATTTAGTCTTAGGTTCATTCAAGAATGGATTTTTATTTTTTCAAAGAGAATTCTGAGAGGAATTATCTTATGTCTTTAAGTGAAACCATTTTTTTTTTAGAGGAAGCATTATTTTTGTACATTATTTTTGTATTTATTTACTTCTTGGCTTATTGACATTTTGGGCCAACATCATTCTGAGAGCTTTGTACATTACAGTTTAATATTACAATCTAAAAGTCATTTTATAATTGACAAAATGATTTCAGTTTTATTGTAATTTAAAAATGTTTCTAAAATTAGTTTGACTAAAATATATTTTGGCAATTTTAAATATATAATTACATGTTAGAATGTCACTAATGTATTGTAAACATTTGCACACATTCAGTTTCTTCATATATTTTAAAGTTTCCATTCACTTATTTATTCCTTCATGAGTGCCTTTTATGTACCAAGCACAATGGTGGGAGAAGACAGTAGGATATTGTTGTCTGATGATGCACTTGATATACAGGGAGCTTGGCAGGAAGAAATGGCCAGAGGAAAATTAAGAGCAGAGATACTAAGGGATGTGCAGGAGTGTGCCATGAAGAGAAGTGAGGAAAAAAAAAAAGGCATTCCAGGAAGAAGTGAAAGAATGAATAAAGCTGCAAAAATTAGTAAATAGTATGAAATATAAGGGGGATTTATAACATTTTGTCACAGCTGGAACATAAGGTGCAAAGCTGGAATAATTGAGAAACAGACAAATGTTTTGAGGAACTTAGATTTTATCATAAGAACCATAGAAAGCCTATAAGGGTTTTTCAGCAGAGGGGCAGTTTGAGCAGAGGTGTAGAGCAGAGGGTCAGCAAACTATGGCCCATGACCTGTTTTTGTATTACCCCATTACCTGAGAATGGGTTTTGCATTTTAAAATGGTAGGGAGAAAATAGAAGGAAAATATGTAATGAAACTTGAAAAATATGTGAAATAAAATTTCAGTGTCCATAAATAGTCACACTTATCCTCTACGTATTACTTATGGCTGCACCTTTACTAAAACGGAAGAGTGGTTGCTTCAAAGAATGTATGACACACAGACCCTAAAATATTTTCTCTCCTGGCCTTCACAGAAAAATCTTTCAGATAGCTGGTCTAAATATACCAATTAAGATATAGAGATAGAAAAGCAGTCCCAACTGTATTGGGACTACAAGGAACTGGTAAGGATATAGATAGTATGAACAACATTAGCCACCTGACCTAATTTTGTGTTGATAGAACATCCCTCTGACAACAGGAGAGTACATGTTACTTTCAAATACACATGGGATGTTTACAATGATGGAAAATATTCTGACCTAGAAAAAATGAATTAATAAATTTAAAAGAATTGAATATGTTCTCTAACTGTGATGAAATTGAACCAGAAATCAATACCAGAGACATATCAGTATTATCACCAAAATATTCAGAAATTCAGTGACTTGCTTCCAAATAGACTGCAAGACAAATAAGAAATTACAATTATAAAAATTTTGAATTGCATAGAAAGAAAACTGCATATTAAAGTTTGTACCATATAGTCAGAGCAGTATTTAAAGGAATATGCTTAGCATTATTAAGTGCTTGTTTTTTTTTATTGATTATTTAAAGCATTACATAGCTCATGAAGGTGCTTGTTTTTAAAAAGAAAAAAAATCCTTAAAATCCTTGCTTTAAGTTCTACCTTAAGAAAATAGAAAATGAATTAAACCCAAAGCAAGAAGAAAGGAAAAAGGAAAGCTGAAGGGAAGAAAAAAAAAGTAAAAAATACTAACATATTGAATCCAGTAATATTCACAAAGGATATTATTACATTATGATTATCATGGAAATGTAAGACTGGTTTCATATTTGAACCAATGAGTATAATTTACCATGTATATAGACTAAAGAAGAAAAGTTATACTATGATCTCAGTGGATGAATGGAAGCATTTGATAACATTTAATATCCATTCATGGTTATAAAAGAAGCTGTGTACAAGCTAGGAATGAGAAAGAACTTCAGCATTATGAAAAACCTGCAGTTAATGCATATGTAATGGTGAAAGAGTGAATGTTTTCCATTTGAGATCATGTACAAAGCAAGGAAATTTACTTTCACCACTCCTGTTCCACACTGTTAAGGTTTCAGCTTTTAAAAACAGTAAGAAAGAGGTAGAGACAATTTACAGATTTAAAAGGAAGAAATTAACTACAGGATTCTCAGGTGATATAATTAGTACATAGAAGCGCTATACTGAGACAAAACAAAAACAAGACATAATGAAAGACAGCAAATACACCATGTTCAAAGATATAAAGACTCGGTATTATAAAAATATCACTTCTCAGATTGATTAATTGATTCAGTGTTACTTTAACCAAATGCCCAAATAAGTATTTGTGTTTTTATTGTTTAAGCAAACTAAATCTGAAATGCCTATAGAGGATAAAGGACCACAGATAATTACTAAAACACAGAGCAAGAAACATTTGCCATATTAGTTATCAAGACATAGCTAGTTGGTTCTCACTAGATGTATGATCTTACATAAGTCATTTATCTTCTCCACAGCTTGGTTTCCTCATTTATCACATAATGATTGTTGTGAATATTAAATGATTTAATACATCTGAAATGCCTAGAAAACAGTGTGCTGCTGTACAAGTCTTTGTTATTCTTATTGCTATAAATTCTATGGCCATTAGGGCAATTTTCTGTTTACTCATGACTACTTGTTTTTATTTTAAATTATGTTGTATTACTTCCCCTCTTCCAGTATTTCTAACATATACAATCATTGTTGGTAATTGGAAAATAGGAGAAAATATAAAGAAGGATTTAAAAACCATAGTATAGTTGCCTAATCAAGGCAGTTCTTCTGTTCTTTTGTAAGATGCCATGGTATGCTATTATCTGGGCAGGGCAAATATACTTTTTTTCTTCACACATGTCTGTGTAAGAATGATATGAGTGAACCTGGGCCTTATTATATCTACTTATTATACAAAACTTTTCTAATAAGCCTATCTAGTCTGTGTGATTATGAAGTTTTCTAATAAGAATTTCTATGAGAAATGCCCCAAATTAAATTAAATGCCCCAGATTGTATTAAAGGATGTTTATTAATTTTCTAGTTCCTTTAGCCTTTTGTTTGATATGTGAGCAAATGCTAATCTTCTATATAATTTATATACAAATATTACAAAAAAGAGGAAAAATTGTAGTCAGCCTCAAATATAGAAAGATTTTATTCACTGGTGCTATGCCCTCATTTACACCCACTATCTAATTTGAACTGAGGTAATAGGAGAAGTATTTAGGCATTAATTTGCTCCCAGAAGAAATTTGGGTATGGGTAATCCAATTAATGGTACTTCAAGTTGAGGAAATAATATGAATTTTTACATTCTCTCTGACCTCTTGATAATTGTTGCTGTTGGTGGTATTTTGGTGTCTATTGAATTAAGATATTCATTGTTATCTCCTCAGAATCTTTCTAAGAAGAAAAAAAAGAATCAGGTGATGAGTAATTAAAGAGAAAAACCCACAGGATTCATAATAGGTAGATAGATAGATTGGGAGGGTATGATTCTATGATTAAAGGGTTGATAGAAGTCATTGGGAAAAAGGATGAAGACTGTGAATATTTTTGCAACACTGATCATATGAAAAATTAGTAAGACAAGAATGTCATGTATTTCAGTTTTAGTAGGAATTTTATAATAAGAAAATATAGATCTAGAGGAGTATATAAAGTGTGTATAGTATAAAGAACTGTTCCTGGGTGAGGCTTAGCATTGCCAACTCCCCAGAGGCATGTCATGTGCTTTTCTTCATGCGTCCCCTTTCTGTCCTTCCAGGTAATGTTTTAGTTAGCTTTTTTTTTTTTTTTTCCTGCAGTGACCAAGCACCTAACAAGAACAATTAGAGGAGGAAAGGTTTATTTGGGGGCTTATGGTTTCAGAAGTCTCAGTTCATAGATGACTGACTGTGTTGCTCTGGGCTGCAGGTGAGGCAGAATGTCATGGCAGAAGGGTGTGTGGGGGCGGCTCACATGATGATCTGGAAGCAGAGAGAGAGAGACCCTACTCACCAGATACACTATATCTACTCCAGAGGCACACTTTCAATGCCCACCTCCTCCAGCCACACCCTTCCTGACTTCAGTAACCACTCAGTTATATCTCCATCTGGCATTATTCCACTTCTGAATGTTCTTGCATTGTGTCACATGAGTTTTGGGGGAACACCTAACATGTAAACCAAACAAGTAACTTTGTTCTTTGTCCTGATCTTTGCTTCTTTTTGCTTTCAGTCTCTTGTGCTTCACCAGATTTTAGTTTTGCCATTTTAGAATTTTATGTAAATGAATCATTAATGTATTCATTTGTATCTTGTCTCAACATGTCTATGAGATCTATTTTTATTGGGGTGTGAAACTCTACTTAATTTTTAGTCCTATGTAGTATTCCTGTAAAATGAAGGAATAAATATTATTTTAGGTACAGTTGATATTTTGTGTTAATTTTAAGAATCTAGAAATATTTTTCTTCAATTAACAAATACTTTGTGGGTGACTATTGTATTGGGCCCTTTTTTATGTTGTTCTTCATTTGTTTTTTGTTTGTGACTCCATGTAACAATAGAACCAAATGAGTATAACTGCAAGAATAACATTTATTATCTCAGAGTATTTGACTTCATAAATATTAATTTTTTTCCTCAAAAGCATTATGAAATATTTGAAAGGAAAGTTCTAAACTAAGAAGAATGTTTGGAACAAATGTGACAAGTGTCCTTATCATAGAATGTGCTTACACAAATTGATAAGGTAAATACATGAAACCCAGTAGAAAATGGGGAGAGGAAGGAAGAGACATTTCATAAAGAAGTATAAAGGCTAGTACACAGGAAAAATGCTAAACTTCATTGAGGTCTTTAAATTTATACTAGAAATTAAAGTGGTTTCTTTGATGCTACCCTTTTTCTTTAAATGTTTGTAGAACCCATTGATTTTTAGTCAGTTATTTTTATGAGAAGGTTGGTTTAAGAATCTGCAAAGTCAAAGTCAAGTTCTGCTAATTTTTTATTTTCTTGCATTAAGCAATTCTTCTAATACGGTGTGATTTACTATGTCATCATAGAAAGACAGCATTAGAGAGTGTACATGGCAGGGTAAAATTAAACACATGCTCACAATCAAATTAATGTATTTCATCTGTCTTCAACTAATAACAATCTGTCATGTTATCTATCTGAGTAGGGGCATAAACAGTTTATTTTGTGTTTGGAGTAACTTCCTGGAGGTAGTTAATGTGACAAGTAGTTTGTTTGAATTGAGTATAACCAGATCAACACTCTAGATGTTTCCTTGATAACCTAAAAATTACTGTGAAAATCTGTACAAGTACTATATTTGTATTTTGCTTTTACTTCTTTTAAGTTAGACAGTGACATTTTTTATAATCATTTCACTGAGAATATTCTGTTCCTGCTATTATATATGGATTAAGGAGCAAAAATAGTTTATACTTTTGAACATTTTCTTTCCATTGTTGAGAGTAGACATTAATAATATAATTAATTAAAATCTATAGAACTTGCCCCTTTTTTAAAACATGAAATAACATTGTGATTTGAATGAAAAAAGTCATATTCATTATAGGACATGTTGTTATAGCATGTTGAAAAAGTAGTATTTGGAAAATGGAACATTGTAAAGTTTCAGGCCAATATGAAAAAACATAAGTGCTATATTGTAAAGTGTTTCAGAATTTTAAAATTTTTATTAAAAATTTACATCATTTTAGTCTGATCAGTGACTCTGCTTATAATACATTTACTATAACTAATTTTTTAAAAAATCAATTACATTTGATACTATGTCTTTGACTACTGTTCTGGCCAGTATTATCAGTAATTGTTTATGTAGATGCCATGGAGATCCTTGAGTAAGGATTCCTGAATGCTAGTAAAGGAATAGAACTGAAAAGGGAAGTATTTATATAATTGGTTTATTAGCACTGGTGTTTAGAAGTCAGCATATATACATATTTTTAAACATGTAAATCAAGTTTAATACATTATTATGGAAATTTTACTTATCATGGTTGGGCTAATCATGATGAATCATTTTAAACATTATACAATTACACAACTGGTAGGTACAGCTGCAAGTCCTTCAAAAAGGACTAAATAATCAAGTGCTCAGGCAAAAGCATATGTGATATTCTTCTGTAATGCTTATGGGCTCAGTTTTATGATTCATTGTTGTTAATACTTTAAAAGTACTAACAAGTAAATAACAATATAATAGATCACACTTAAAAAATTATAGTGACTATTTAAAGTTTCTTGGTCTGTATTATTTTAATTAGAATTCTGAATAAACCTTCTTAAGTGATTATCACCAAAACTGATGCTCTTTCTTCTTGGGAAGACTTAGGTTTTGAATTGGATATAACATATTTTAAATTCTGGTGCTACTGTAACCAGCTTTGGAATTTTGGTCAAGCCACTCTGTACATGTTTTTATTATTATTATTATTATTATTATTATTATTATTATTATTATTTGTGTGTGTACAGTTGGAATAAAGCTTACCTATTCTTCAAGGTTGTTATGTTGCCCCAAAGGGTTTTGTAGATTTTGAAACCACTTGGGTTGTTTGAAAAGTCTTCTAAAGTGGTTTCCCTTCTTCTATTTTTGCTCTCCAACCTTCTTTCTCCTGTAGCAACCAGAATAATTTTTTTGAAATGCTAAAGATCGCATTGTGCTGTTGGTTACAGCCTTCCACTGGCTTATCATTGCTGTATTTGGATCATAACTTCATGATGCTATAGGTACCTACTCTTGCTCATTATGCTTCTTTGTTTTCCTTATGGTACTCCAATCTTGTCCTCTTGTGATTGTCCTCTCTGCTGTCCCAGTAACCGAAACATTTATTTCCCTGAACCTCCTCTTAACTTGTTCTGCTCGTTTTTATATTTAGATCTCAGAACAAAGAGGTCTTCCATGATTACCCTATATAAAATTGTTGTTATTCTGGTGCCTGTCCTTCTCTTTCATTCTCTTACTCCATATCTGGTTCATTCTGCCTCTCCATTTTAGATTACATTAATTATAATTTTCTCATTTATTTACATGTTTGTTTATTTATCATTCTTTCTCTCTCATGAGTCTGAGGGTAAGGATAACATTTAATTTGTTCCCCTATTTATTGCTTATGCTTATTAATAGCACAGTGCTTGACATATAATAGATACTCATATCAATTTTAATAAATTTATTTGAATTTATTGTTTTACCTCTTTTTAAAAACATCTGTGGTTTCCCAAATATACTGTTACTATAAACCATTTTTAGGTTGACAAGTGTGTAGGAGTGTAGTGACTTTTCCAGAGGAAGAAAAAAAAATCAGCTATCTGTAAGTATCAAATTTGCCATCTTCTATTTTTAAAGTTATAAAATAGATATGGATAATTATTTATTTTTACAAGGTGGCTAAACAGTTATGCTGTTTATAACATGTATAGGAGTACAACATTTTTTTGTCATTTGTTAATTTTCTTCTGAATAACCTCTGAATTTAGATACCATCATCGCTTTGTGTAGTCAGTAGAAGAGCTTCCAATAAAATGAGAAAATGAATGTGGCACCCATTCTAATATGTGGCACCCATTAGGATTTTCCTTTGAAGGTTATAATTTTTCCTTGCTCAAGTGGCCAGGAATGTGTGAAGTAGGCTGGGTGGAAGCTGCAGCTGCACAGTTGATTTCCTATGTGCATGTAAACTTCTTAGCATCTCATCATAGAAGACTTTCATTGCCTAGGCTGCTAATGACACCAGATCAGATTCTTTTAGATGGTTTTGCATGCTATTATTTTTGTAAAAAATATGCACCCTTATGCCTGTGTTAATTTTTCCTCATTCTTCAGTAGTTAGTTGAAGTATCACATTCTCTGTGAGATCTTTTCAGTCATCCCCAGGCAGTTTTAGAAGTTGTCTTTCTCTATATTCTGGTTGTAACTTACCTTATAGCCCTCTTTACTCTCTTGGTCTCTGCATTTCATTGTAGAGTACTTTTTATACATGGGTTCCTTTTGCTTTCCCATTATTAATCAGTTAAAAACACTAAGTAGTTATGGACAAACTATAGTCACACTGGCTAATACTGAGTGTGTGCCATCACATACCATGTACCTTACCATCTGCTCATCACTAATCTGTTTCCTTTACAGATGTCTACTCATTTTATCCACCGTAGCCACCTTATGAGAGAGATACTGTTTTCATCCCCCTTTTGTACATGAGAAAACAGAGAAGAGATTAAGTGATTTGCCTGAGATCCCATAGATAATAACAGAGCAAGGAATCAAACCTAGCCACTTTGGCTCTGGAGAGTGCATTCCTCTTTTTCTTTTTAAAAATATCTATTTTTAATTAATTATTTTTATTGACAAAATTATACACATATATGTATATAATATACATAAAGCATACATTATGGTTAGAAATATATATACACTGGGGATTGACTGAATTAAGCAAATCAACTTAATGCATTATTTCACATAACATTTTTTGTGGTAAGAACACTTTAAAATCTATTCTCAACAGTTTTCAAGATTGTAATATACTATTCTGGGTCTTTTATTATTCCACATGAATTTCCTGATTGTTTTATCTATTTCTACAAGAAATGCTGTTGGGATTTTGATTGGGATAGCATTGAACTTATAGAGAACTTTTGGTAATATTGCCATTTTGATGATGTTAGTTCTGCCTATCCATGAACAGGGTATATTTTTCCATCTTCTGAGGTCTTCTATATCTCTCTTTAGGGTTCTGTAGTTTTCATTGTATAGGTCTTTCACCTCTTTTGTTAGGTTGATTCCCAAGTATTTTATTTTTTGGGGGGATATTGTGAATGGAGTAGTTGTCCTCATTTCCGTTTCAGAGGATTTGTCGCTGATATACAGGAATGCCTTTGATTTATGCGTGTTGATTTTATATCCTGCCACTTTGCTGAATTCATTTATTAACTCTAATAGTTTCTTTGTAGACCCTTTTGGGTCTGTTAGGTATAGAATCATATCGTCTGCAAATAGTGATAATTTAAGTTCTTCTTTTCCTATTTTTATGCCTTTAATTTCTTTCGTCTGTCTAATTGCTCTGGCCAGTGTTTCGAGGACTATGTTGAACAGAAGTGGTGAGAGAGGGCATCCCTGTCTTGTACCAGATCTTAGAGGGAATGAATCAGGCGGTATAGCAATACCAGACTTCAAACTATACTACAGAGCAATAGTAACAAAAACAGCATGGTACTGGTACCAAAACAGGTGAGTGGACCAATGGTACAGAATAGAAGACACAGTAACCAATCCACAAAACTACAACTATCTTATATTTGATAAAGGGGCTAAAAGCATGCAATGGAGGAAGGATAGCATCTTCAACAAATGGTGCTGGGAAAACTGGAAATCCATTTGCATCAAAATGAAACTGAATCCCTTTCTCTCGCCATGCACAAAAGTTAACTCAAAATGGATCAAGGAGCTCGATATTAAATCAGAGACACGGCGTCTGATAGAAGAAAAAGTCGGCTATGATCTACATACTGTGGGGTTGGGCTCCAAATTCCTCAATAGGACACCCATAGCGCAAGAGTTAACAACTAGAATCAACAAATGGGACTTACTCAAACTAAAAAGTTTTCTCTCAACAAAAGAAACAATAAGAGAGATAAACAGGGAGCTTACATCCTGGGAACAAATCTTTACTCCACACACTTCAGATAGAGCCCTAATATCCAGAGTATACAAAGAACTCAAAAAATTAGATAATAAGATAACAAATAACCCAATCAACAAATGGGCCAAGGACCTGAACAGACACCTCTCAGAGGAGGACATACAATCAATTAACAAGTACATGAAAAAATGCTCACCATCTCTAGCAGTCAGAGAAATGCAAATCAAAACCACCCTAAGATACCATCTCACTCCAGTAAGATTGGCAGCCATTAAGAAGTCCAACAACAACAAGTGCTGGCAAGGATGCGGGGAAATGGGTACACTTGTTCATTGTTGGTGGGGCTGCAAAATGGTGCAGCCAATTTGGAAAGCAGTATGGAGATTTCTTGGAAAGCTGGGAATGGAACCACCATTTGACCCAGCTATTCCCCTTCTCGGTCTATTCCCTAAAGACCTAACAAGAGCATGCTACAGGGACACTGCTACATCGATGTTCATAGCAGCACAATTCACGATAGCAAGATTGTGGAACCAACCTAGAAGCCCTTCAATAGATGAATGGATTTAAAAAATGTGGCATTTATACACAATGGAGTATTACTCTGCAATAAGAAATGACAAAATCATAGAATTTGGAGGGAAATGGATGGCATTAGAGCAGATTATGCTAAGCGAAGCTAGCCAATCCTTAAAAAACAAATGCCAAATATCTTCTTTGATATAAGGGGAGTAACCAAGGACAGGGTAGAGACGAACAGTTTGAGAAGAAGATTAACATTAAACAGGGATGATAGGCGGGAGGGAAAGGGAGAGAGAAGGGAAATTGCATGGAATTGGAAGGTGAGCCTCGGGGTTATACACAATTACATATAAGAGGAAAGGAGGGGTAGGAGAAAAATTATATAAGTGGAAGAAACGATTTATAGTAGAGGGGGTGGAGAGAGAGAAGGGGAGGGGAGGGGAGGGGGGATAGTGGAGAATGGGATAGACAGCAGAATACATCAGTCACTAGAAAGGCAATTTGTAAATCAATGGAGATGTAACTGATGTGACACAGCAATCTGTATACGGGGTAAAAATGGGAGTTCATAACCCACTTGAATCAATCTGTGAAATATGGTATATTAAGAACTATGTAATGTTTTGAACAACCAACAATAAAATAAAAAAAAGATTGTAATATATTGTTATTAATAAGATAAGACATGACAGGTGCTGGCAAAGATGTGCCCACTATTGGGGAGTTTGTTCTTCACTGTCACACCCTACTTCCTCTTCAGATAAATCAGTGAATAATTGAAGAATTATGATTATATTCAGCCCAAGTTTCTTCTACATTTGCCTTAATACAGACAATTGAGACGTTAGAAAGTTACTTTTTATATGGGGCTAGTTCTTATGAATTATCCATCATCTATGGATCAGTGAACATCAAAGGACATTTCTTGGGATATGAGAAATTTTTTTTTGTTAATGATGCTTTCTTCATGATGACCTTTGATCTAATGCAGTTTTTCCTAGAATTGTTTACTGTTTATTAAATACCCTTTACTTCCTGTTGCTCATCACAATCTGTCTCTGTATCTTAGTATACTGGTCACTTTATCCTGGAAGTAATCTGTGTAAACAAATTTGAGTTCTTACATAAATTTAGGGGAGTGATTGTTCCATTGGAATCAGCAGGGCCAACTGAAAGATGAAAGTAACAGCTTTAGATTCAAAATTCTCATGTTTTGCTTTGGAACCAAAGCTGTGAAACTCAATGAAATCAAAACAAAAGTAAGAATGCATGGTACTAAAATATCTGTGGGTGAAGTGATATGGAGTGTGTGGGAGACACAGTTCTTAAGGTTGATTGAGGGCTATGTGAAGAGTCATTTTCTGATTTATTTTTGTATAAATTTGAAGTTTTCCATTAAAGTATTTGGGAGTGTCTGCTTATCAGAAATTCTAGCTTGGGTAGGCTGTGTTTCCTTATTGTTGTTGTTAAAAAAAAAAGCCATAGCAAAATTCACCATCTTAATCATTTTTCAGTGTATAGCTCAGTAAAGTAGCATTCTTATGACATTTTGGAACAGACCTCCAAAACTTTGTAATCTGGCAAATCTGAAATTATACCAACTTCACTTTCTTGTCTCCCTTCATCCCTCTGATAGCCACCATTCTACTTTTTGTTCCTATGAATTTGACTACTTTAGTTACCTCATGTAACTAGAATCACACAGTATCAATTGTTTTTGGGTGAGTGGCTTATTTTACATTGCATAATATCTTCAAGTTTCATCCATGGTGTAGCAGGAGACAGGATTTCCTTTCTTTTAAAGGCTGAGTAACATTCCATTGCATGTCTGTACTACATTTTGTTTACTCATTCATCCATGGATTGAGCTGCTCCCACCTCTGGTCTCATGTGTTTAGTGCTGTTATGAACAGAAGTGTGTTAATATTTTACTCTTTGAGACTGTTTTCATTTCTTTAGGAGATATACCAAGAATTGATGGCTGGATCATATGGTAATTCTATGTCAAGTTTTCTGAGGAATCTTTATACTGTTTTCTATAGCAATTGTGCTGTTTTACAGTCCCACCGATAGCTCACAACGGTTCTGACATCCTTATCAATACTTCTGATTTTTACCCCCCAGTGGTGGCTATTTTACTTGGTTTGAGGTGATATCTCTTAGTAGTTTTAGCTTACATTTCTGATGATCATTTTGGAAGAACTGTCTGTATAATTCTTTTGCTTATTTTTAAATGGGGTTACTTGGATTTTTGTTGTTGAGCTGTAGGACTTTAAAAAAATATATTCTAGATATTAATCCCTTATCAATAATGATTTACAGATATCTTTTCCCATTTTGTAGATTTTTTACTCTGTTGTGTGCTGTGATGCAAAAAAACATTTTAAAGTTTAATTCAGTCACTTTGTCTATTTTTTTCTTCTGAAAAATCATCTCTAACTCCAATATCCTGAAACTTTTCTTCTGTTTAGTCAAAGAGTTTTAGTTTTGGTTTTTTTTTTGGTTAGGTCTTTAATCCATTTTGAGTTAATTTTTGCACATGATATAAGAGTCCAACTTCATTCTTTTTCATGAAAGAATGCCAAAAATTTACCAACATTTATTAAAGAGGCTGTCCTTTTCCCTTTGAGTAGTCTTGAGTGTTGAAGGTCATTTGGTTATATTATATGAGGTTAATTTCTGGGGTTTCCATGATGTTTGGAAGTCTACATGTTTAAGCAAAGTGGAGTTCTCAGTTAACATTTCTTTTATGACTTGCCTAACTCTTCAGGAAATTCTTGTTGTTCAAAAGTAGTGATACTAAAATAGCACCGCCTTTTGTTAACAGAATTCACAAAAGACTAAACAATAGTGATGGGTAAAAATTGTCATTGGGAATTCTTGGGATAGAAATTTCATAATTTGACTTGGAGGAAGGCACATATGCTTTTTGGCATTCATAAAGTTGTGGTGCTTTCTTTTCAAAAATTTATTTTCATTCCGGCTAAAATAGCCATTCCTTCTAGATAAAAAAATTATTTCTAATGAAGAATGAATAATGTTGAAAATATGCTGCATTTTAGTTTAATCCTTCACACAAAGTCATTGTGATAGTTTACTGGATAATAATTTTAAGGATGCTCTTAAAAATAGAAGAAAAAGATTTTCCCAGTGTCTCACTGCAATTTCATCATTATATTTTATGTATTTATTTATATAATTCTTTAGTTGTAGTTGACACAATACCTTTATTTTATTTATTTATTTTTATGTGATGCTGAGGATTGAACCCAGGGCCTCACACATGCTAGGCGAGTATTCTACCACTGAGCCACAATCCCAGCCCCCATCATTATATTTTATATCTTTTTTCTATTTAGAATGAATTGTTCCATTGTCTTCATCCATTAGTATTGCCATAGCAAAATACATGAAACCAAGTAATTTATAAACAAAAGAAATTTATTTCTCACTGTTCTGGAGATTGAGAAGTTCAAGATCAAGGTGCTAGAATGTCCAGTGTCTGATCAGAGCCCCATCTATGTTTCCATGTTGGCATCTTGAGTGCTCTGTCCTTTCTGGTGGAAAGTGGAAAAGCAAAAGGGGATGAATGCTGTGTCCTCACATGGCAGAAGAGTAGAAGAGGGCAAACCCATTGCCTCAAGCCCTTCTATCAGAATTCTAATGTTACTAACAAGTCACAGCCCTCATGACTTAATTACCTTCTAAAGATCCTACCTCTTAGTACTATCACATTCGTAAATAAGTGTAACATATGATTTTGTGGGTGGCATTCAAGCCAAATCCTCTAGTAACCAAGCCCTCTTAAAAGCTGCCTACTAAATTCTAACACATCAGAGAAGAGCTTTGTAGGGAAGTGCTCTTGAGAGCCTTTTATACCTGTTGTCTCATTTTTGAGAATCTCAGCTAATTAAAATAATTTTTATAATTTTTAAGGGCCTTTTATGCTCACAGTATTTGTAGTGGCTTTTTCAGAAACTGGACTGTATATTTTTATGCTGGATTTACATAGCTACAAAACCCCTCCCACAGCAGAAACAGTAATTTCCTTCCATTGCCTGCCTAACATGGTACCTGGAATATAACAGGTGTTCAATAAGAGCTTCTTAAATAAAATATTTTTTTTATTGACCAGTGATATAGTACTGTCTCTTCATGGTTACCTTTATTGGGAAAAATTTTTGTTTGGATAGTAAATTGCTCAGTTATAATTTATATGGTAGATGGGGAGATGGGAAGAAGGAGTGAAGATTAAAAGGAAGAAAGACAATGACAGACTGTTTCATTAGAAAACACAAATTCAAATAGACTTTCAATGACACAACTTCATGTTTTTTTAATTGGATATAAATTTCATTGGGGATTTTTTTTTCTAAAGACAGAATTCATTCTTATTGAATTAGGAAAGTATTTTAGTTTCAATATTATGATGAACTAGATGTATAAACATCAGTGCTAATAGCTTAGTATTTTAGTCTTCCACAAATTGGTGCTTGTGGCATCTGGACATTTTTTGGCCTGGTTTTTATAAATAAGGTCTCAGTGATGTTTAAGGAATAGCAACTTGTCTAAAAAAGAAGAAGAAGAAGAAAAAAAGAACTCTCTATTTACCAAGGTAAGCAATATAAATGGTCTCAGGAATCCCCCACTACATCAGAAATCTGGAGAAAAATCCCTTGAGCCTACAAACTAAGAACCTTCAATATAATTTTAAATAAAGCCTTTTATGAAGCATGAGAACATTTTTTTAGTTGACAATCAATTGCCACTATTATGTAGGCTTACTAGATTTGCAAATTTACAAGTTTTTACAAGTCAGTTGGGTCCCTTCCTCAGGAAATAGGTTTAAGATTTTTTTTTCCTCTATTGACTCAAAGAGCCTAGTTGTCCTTAAGTCCTGTGAATATATTTGCCTTATAATTTGACAGCATTGAGTCAACACCCTTATAGGGTCTGTAGCGTTGTAAAAGGAGAAACTGTTCAATAAAGAATCACATTTGAAAAAATAGAGTGCTGGATAAAAAACCAGTATTGGATATGAGGTCTGTGCTGTACTTTAAAGTACTTTCAGCTATTCAAAGGGACATATCCTTACCCATAATTCCCCAAGTGGACACTTTAGAAATGGAAAAAGAGTTGAATGTGTCTTTGTGAAATTAAACCATGGCTGTAAATAAATTAATATAAATATGTAATGTAATATTGATCTCTTTTAGCAGAATACTGTGTATTTGTGTTATATTAAAGTTAAGATTACAAAACTGTTCTAATTATTAAACTGTTTCAAAATAAATATGTTTGAGTAAATATGTCTTACTTTCAGTTAGTCACAATGTTGAAATGCATTATGTCAAGTAGATTTTTTTTGAGCCTCATCAGTGTGTTTAATTTATATAGATAATAATATGACAGCTCAACTTTTTTTTAAAGCCCATATGTGCCAGTCATTGTGGGCTCTACATGAACTAATTCTGAAAGAACTCCATATTAAAGAAATAAATTTATCATTTCAAGTTTATTAATGTAGAAACTGAAGCATAAAGAAATTAAATAACTTGCCTAGCATTATACAGCTAGTGTCTATGCTAGGGTATAATATTGCAAAGTTAGTCAAATTTAAACATGTAAAAAATGTTTTGATTGACTCTCATAGTGCATTTTTTTTTTTCTCTCTTTAACACTTTTCTAGTTGATTTGGAGCATATGCGAACAGTAAAACCTGAGAAACATTTACGATTTTGCCAGGAAAATGGTTTTAGTAGCCACTTTGTCTCAGCCAAGACAGGAGACTCTGTAAGTAAAATAATGAATACTGTGTATTATAAGTAATGTTTTACTTTTATTTACTAGTATTCCTGGGCAGTAATCTTCTATTTCTTAAATTTTGAAACAAATTAATTCCTATTGAAGGCATAAAAGAGATAACATGCTTATCCTGATTATCTTATTTTTATAACTAATTTAGTATTATTTTATTATTTTAAGGAATATTAAAATTCAAAGAATTAAAATAATATAAATCACCCATAATCCCCACATCCAGAGGTGACTGTTCTTTATTTCATGTGATTCCTTTTAGTCTTCATTTTTTAGTATTCACAAGCACTAGTACTGCTACTGCTAGCAGTTTTCACTTATTGAGTACTTACTCTGTGACAGGTGTTGTACTACCGTGATTATCTCCATTTCAAAGGTAAATCTTATGAGAGGGCATGTAAGAGGGCCCAGGTTACCAAGCTGATAATTAGTGGAGGTAGGACTCTGACCAAGTAGTGATGTTCCAGGGCCCCTCTCCAATCCACAGTAAATATTAAAGTGTTAAGATACAATATAGAAATACTTCTTAAAATTTTATTTACTATTTTTATCTGAAGAAAACTTCCCCATATCATTTAATAATATTAGATAGATTTAATAATCCATTAGGTAAATGTTTTAGAATATAAGTTTTGAACATAATGTTCTAATGTAAAATTTTGTCCATAAGATTTTGATGTTTTGATTTTTTCTTCAGATGGAGTCTTTGATAAGGGATTGAAATATTGTAAATTACTACCAGAAAGGCTAAATTATAGTCATCAGCATTGTATGATTATATACTACTACACCCTTTTTAACATTGAGAATTTATTTATTTTAAAGTCTTTATCAATGTGGCAGGCAAAAAAAAAAAAAAAGAAAGGAAGAAAAAGAAAAGAAAAAATACTTCACCATTGAAATTTGAATTTCCTTGAAATTAAAATTGAATCTTTGAAAATTTTATTAACTATTCATTTTCTGTTATTATCAGTTATAATTTTCTTTTTAAAAATTTTTTAATTTTTTAAAATTAGTTACACATGACAGTGCAATGATCTTGACATATCATACATTTGAATCAGATGGGGGTATAATTTCTCATTTTTCTGAGTGTACAGGTTGCAGAATCACATTGGTCATACAGTCATGTATATACATACAGCAATACTAGTGTCTATTTTATTCTGCTCTCCTTCCTATCCTCCCCATCCCCCCTCCCCTCCCCTCCCATCACTTCTCTCTATCCAATCTAATGTGACACACTTCTTTTTTTTCCCCTACATCGTCATACATGTATTCTGTATAATGATGAGGGTCTCCTTCCATCTTCCATGCAATTCCCCTTCTCCCTCCTTTTCTTTCCCACCTCTCTTCCCTATTTAGTGGTAATCTTCTTCTCATGCTCTTCCTCCCTACCCCATTTTGAGTCACCCCCCTTATATCAGAGAAGACATTCGGCTTTTGTTTTTTAGGCATTGGCTAACTTCACTTAGCATAATCTGCTCTAATGCCATACATTTCCCTGCAAATGCCATGATATTATTATTTTTTAGTGCTGTGTAATATTCCATTGTGTATAAATGCCACATTTTTTTTTATCCATTCATCTGTTGAAGGGCATCTAGGTTGGTTCCACAGTCTAGCTATTGTGAATTGTGCTGCTGTAAACATTGATGTGGCTGTGTCCCTGTAGTATGCTGTTTTTAGGTCTTTTGGGTATAGTCCAAGAAGGGGAATAGCTGGGTCAAATGGTGGTTCCATTCCCAGCTTTCCAAGGAATGTCCATACTGCTTTCCAAATTGGCTGCACCAATTTGTAGTCTCATCAGCAATGTATGAGTGTACTTTTTTCCCGCATCCTCACCAGCACTTGTTGTTTGACTTTATAGTGGCTGCCATTCTTACTGGAGTGAGATGGTATCTTAGAGTAGTTTTAATTTGCATTTCTCTGATTGCTAGAGATGGTAAGCATTTTTTCGTGTATTTATTGATTGATTGTATATCCTCTTTTGAGAAGTGTCTGTTCAGGTCCTTGGCCCATTTGTTGATTAGGTTATTTGGTTTTTTGTTGTTTAACTTTTTGAGTTCTTTGTATACTCTAGAGATTAGAGCTCTATCTGATGTGTGAGGGGTAAAAATTTGTTCCCAGGATGTAGGCTCTCTATTCACCTCACATATTATTTTTCTTGCTGAGAAAAAAACTTTTTAGTTTGAATTTGTCCCATTTGTTGATTCTTGATTTTAACTCTTGTGTTATAGGTGTCTTATTAAGGAATTTGGGGCCTGACCCCACGTGATGGAGATGAGGGTCAATTTTTTCTTCTATTAGATGCAGAGTCTCTGGTTTGATTCCTAGATCCTTGATCCATTTTGAGTTAACTTTTGTGCATGGTGAGAGAAAGGGATTCAATTTCATTTTGTTGCATACGGATTTCCAGTTCCCCCAGCACCATTTGTTGAAGATGCTATCCTTTCTCCATTGCATGCTTTTAGCACCTTTGTCTAATATAAGGTAGTTGTAATTTTGTGGGTTGGTCTCTGTGTCCTCTATTCTGTACCATTGGTCTACCAGCTTGTTTTGGTGTTAGTACCATGCTGTTTTTGTTACTATTGCTCTGTAGTATAGTTTAAGATCTGGTATAGCAATACCACCTGTTTCACTCTTTCTGCTTAGAATTGCTTTAGCGATTCTGGATCTCTTATTTGGTTTTAAAAAATTCCTATGACCATTTTTATATTAAAAATAACAATATTTGTTATTCTTTTTTTTTTTTTTTTGGTAAATGCTCACTGCTATTCAGGGTTTAATTTGTTTTTTTTTTTTTTTTTTTTCCTTTTGGTGCTGGGGATTAAACCCAGGGCCTTGTGCATGACTGCTTTTTTTCTTGACAATTTCATCCAAAAGAAGTTTGAAATTTTTCTGTGGTTTAATCTTTGCTATTTTTCTAGTATGATATCCTTTATAGTTTTTATGACTAAAATAAATATTAAATAGTATAAAGGGTACTTCATTTTTGGGGGGTTAGAGCCACTTAATTTGGTCTCTTGGAACTCTTTCTTCCAGGATTACATGAACATGGGCACATGCTCCATGTGCCATTTAAAGCATGGTTTTAGTACTTGATAAACTTGTCTATGAATTCACTGAGCTTCTGCCCTTAAATCTTCCTTTTGTCATTTTAGGATGATTTTAACTTTCAATATTTTAGCTTGTGATTAGCTTGGTATTTTATGTACTTATGTTGAAATGCTCAATGTTTTCTTTATAAATACATCTTTGAAATGGTTTGTTCTTGTGGAATCAGTACTTTTTGTTGTCTTTAGCTCCAGGTTACTTTCCCTCCTTGATTGTGTTGAGATTACAGTACTTTCTCTGATACTATCTCTGTCATAATTGTTAGTGATTTCAGCATCTTTGTCTTCCACCACACTGAAGCCACTCATTCCTGAGAGTGTCATTAAAAATTATTGCAGTCCTTCTCAGTATCAGTAATCACTGATTACCACCCTACTCTGTCTTTCCAGCTCACAGCCTGAATTTCCCAACACACCCAGTGTTTTAGTCGGCTTTTTTTTTTTTTTTTTTTTTTTGTTTTTTTCTGCTTGATCAAAAGACCTCACAAGAGGGCTGGGGATGTGGCTCAAGCGGTAGCGCGCTCGCCTGACATGCGTGCGGCCCGGGTTCGATCCTCAGCACCACATACCAACAAAGATGTTGTGTCCGCCGAGAACTAAAAAATAAATATTAAAAAAATTCTCTTTCTCTCTCTCTCCCCCTCCTCTCTCACTCTCTCTTTTAAAAAAAAAAAAAAAAAAAAAAAGACCTCACAAGAAACAATTAAAGGAGAAAAAGTTTATTTTGGTGCTTCCTGTTTTAGAGGTCTCAGTTAATAGAGGGCCAGCTCCATTGCTCTGGGTCCAAGGTGAGGCAGAATATCATGGCAGAGTAAAGTAGTTCAGGACAAGACGCCAGGAAGCAGAGACTTTTCCATTCATGAGTCAAAATATATACTCCAAAGGCGTCCCCAAGGACCTACCTCCTCAGCCATACCCTGCCTGCCTAGAGTTACCACCCAGTTAATCCATTCAACTGGATTAATGTACTGATTAGGTTAAGGTTCTCAATCATTTCACCTCTGAACTTTCCTGCATTGTTTCACACATGAGTTTGGGGGGACACCTTATATCTAAACCATAACACTGAATAGTTTATTTTAACCTAACCAAGACCTTTAAGACATTGATTCTAATGCCATTTTAAAATCCCTAACTAACTTGTTAAATTTTTTTCCCCTAGTCTCTTTTTATGTCCTTATTTTTGCCTCCTCCTAACTAAAATCTCATGGCCAATCCAAACCATTACTGTACATATTCCCTCAGTTCCTTTTCCCCTCATTCATATTGTCATACTCACTTGGCCAAATCTTAATTATGCTTTAAACCAAGCCTCCACTTTCCTGTGACTGCAGCAAGGCATGTGACCACAAAAAAAATACAGAGGCATGCCAGATATTTCACTTCAAATTTACAATGACGAACTTCAAGTGGGCCCTTAATGGTGCTTGGTGATTGTGCCATGTGTTCCTACTCTGTCATTTCACCCTCTTATCTAGATATCTAGATGACTGTTTCATAGCTTTTCTTCTCTCTTCAGATGTCTAAAACATTCTCACTCTCTCTACTGGTGACCCTGTTTCCTATTTTCTAAGAAATTTGAAACAAAGAGAAGACAACTTTCACATACGCACATTACCACATCTATAGTAATCCCTTTGCTCTCTCCTGCACAGCTGTTCCCAAACCTCTTCCCCATGGTCACTGTGGGATCTGTGCTCCTAGGAAGGTAACCCTCCATTATGTACTTCAGTAGTCCCATTTCCCTCTCCCTAATCTATGATATAGCAGTTCACTTTTTCCAGAATTGTCTTTTTTTCCATGTACTGGATTATAATGTCAGCATACAGGATATTATGACTTATCTTAAAAATAAGAAGACTCTTAATTCCACCTCTCTCTCTTGCTATTACTTTATTTCTTTCCTCACTTTCTTGCAGAAGGCCTTGATAGAGTTATCTCCAGTTCCTCTCCTTTCAGTTTTTGTTCCAGCAAACTTTTGCCCCTACCCAAACTGCTATGGCCAGAGTTCACCAGCAACCTCTTTTTTGCTTAATCCAGTGGACATTTCTTCATCTCCATCTTTATTACTTAGTAATTGCATATAAAATAGTTGATTACTCTCCCTTCTTTGAACTAGATTCTTCATCTAGCTTCCAGGATTCTATGCCTCCTGATTTCATTCTACTTAAGTAGTCTCTCATCTTGTTTCTTGAACCTGTAAATATTAGAGTGCTGTAGGGCTCAGTTCTTGGGTGTCTCATTTTCTAAACTTACTCCATTAGCACCTGATTTAGTTTCATGGCTTTGCCTAGACTCGTAGATCAAACTACCCCCTTGACATCACTACTGAGATGTTTAACAGTTTAAACACATGCAGAATTGACCTCTTGATATTCTCTTCTCAAATCTCAGTCTTCCCCACTTCAAAAATGGCATATCTATCCTTCCAGTTGCTCAGACCAAGAAAATTTTGGTCATACTTGACTCTCCTTTCTCTCACAACCCACATCTATCCATCACCAATTCCTTTTGGTTCTACTTTAATGATAAATTCAGATCCTGATGGAGTTGGTTTCTTACCAACTCCACTGCTACTACTTTGGTTTAGTTTCCATAATCTCTTACATAAATCTCCTTGTTGATTTTTCTTGTTGTTCACTTTTGATTCTGTAATGAATGCTCAACACACCAACTGGACGGGTCCTACTAAAATAAAAGTCTGGTCAGGCCATTCTCCCATGGCTTTCATTTGTGTTCCAAGTAAATGCCAAATTTTTCCCTAGCCCACAAGATCCTACATGATTTGTACCTCCTTCATCTCATTGCCCATTTTCTTTTATGATCGCTCTTTTTCTTTCTGTTATACCACATTAGCTTTTCTGTTGTTCTTTTAACATTGACCATCAGTGAACTAAAACATGCTTTTTGGAGTAAAATTGCATAAGCCTCTCAAAGGTATGTATCTCTTTTTTATTAGAAATTATAGTTATTAAAGTTGTAGTAAATATTCATTGAGTAATCATGAGATTTGGAGAGCTAGGCATATGGCAGGACACTTTTGAGGTAAAGATAAGTTATAGTGCAATAAATGTCAGGATAGAAGTTCTGAGAATCATAGTGGACCTGCTGTAAGCTGACTATGTATGAAAGACTGTTTATAGAAAAGCTTCTGTAGATTTCTGTTTAACTATAATAGTAGTGGAGTATATTGTTCCTTTATTCTGAACTGATAAAATACAGTAAAGAGTAGCAAGCTGTTTTACTGAAGAGACATGGAGAGTTTGTTGAAATTGATAGGAAAACCAGAAAGATTATTAACTAGTTGAAAAGAAAAACCTTTTAAGATAGACCAGAGTGAGCTCAGTGGACCAAAATAGAGCTGACAGTGACAAACCAGAGCATTAAGTTATAGATTAATTCATTTTTATTTTCTTTTAGGAATTATGGTAGTTTGTTATGCTAGTAGGTGTGTGTTTTAATGTGGTGGGTTATACTTGTCATGTTAAATATTTACAAACATATGCTTTTGGGATAAATACAAATTTAGACTAATTCATTGAATTTCATGGACTTTCAAACTATGGTTTAATGATTTGAAAAATGATAAGTTGTTACACATGATCAATAAAGTTTTTTTTTTTTTGGAATCACATGCTACATCATATTTTTGCAATTCTTCCTGTTATCGATTTTTAGAAAATTTAGCTTATTTGAAGGTAACTTTAAGTATGACTATTTTAAATCATGAGAACCTATTTTTGTTATGTAGGTCTTCCTGTGCTTCCAAAAAGTTGCTGCTGAGATCCTTGGGATAAAATTAAACAAAGCAGAAATAGAACAGTCACAGGTGATTATCTTGAACTGTATATTTTAAAAAATTAATGAATTTTTAACAAATCATTAGTTTTTGTCTATGAATCGCATTCATGCATTCTATGTACATATCCTGTAAAACCTTAGATTATGTGTATGAATCAGTATTAATTGCAGAAGATGAAGGATATTAACTTTGTACCAAATTATCATGATCTTGAAACTTCATTTTATCCCTTTTGGTGGAAAGAAAAAGATTAATGAAAATTTTATCAGTGGCTAATTGATGGGTTAAAATTCTGACTATATTGTTTTGTATTTCTTCATTTAAGTTCTTTCAGGGCTAATCTGTTCATCTTTAAAACACTCTCCACTATAATATTAGTTCTTGATGTTATCTTGTCAGTTTAATAGTGTTATTGGTTATTGAGAATTTCTGTGTTCTTTCACTATTCCTCGATAGTCGCCTTAGACTTAAAACAAATGAATACTAGCAGTCAAGAACTTGACAATGCCATCTTGATTGTACTTAAGTCTCATGTTTGATAGAATGAAAAATTAGAGTAGCAGTCTGCAGTTAAACTTCATAAGTGGTTTGGTTAGAAGCAACAAACTAACAACATTTCCCCTCAATTTTCTCCACCCTTCCTACTTTGCTGTACAGCTAAAAAGGTATAATTATCTTTTCCCATCCTTAAATTTTTCTTCCTTTTAAACTTATTTCTGTGTCACATTCTTGTGGCTACTGTGTGTGTGTGTGTGTGTGTGTGTGTGTGTGTAAATAATTGGAGCAACTATCAATTGAAAAGTTTTACATGGAGGAGGTGGTTATGTCTAGGACTCGATTAAAAGTTGGAACTTGGAAATTTGGTACTTTTAATTTTCATGATTTAAAGATGTTTATTTCAGCACTTTCCATGGCCAGATACAAAGGTAAGATATTTTATGCTGTGTAAACAGGTCCCAAGCACATAAAAAATAGTTTCTTGGTTTTGGTTTGGGAGAATACAAGAAAGAAGAGTCAAGATGACTTGTTTGATCACACAGACTCCTGTAGACCTCAGAGATCCTTTGGTTTTCTGCTTTTCCCCTTCTTTTTCTAAATGATGTTTATTGCTGATTAATTGGAGTCTGTGGATAATTATCAAACAGTCAATGATTTATTGATCATGTATTATATACACAATATCATGGTGGATGTAAGAAAGAGTTAAAGGAGTTTAAAATTGTAGTTTCTGTCTCTAGTAAAGAAAATTAGTATATTTTATGCCAGATACTGAACTATCTCGTTTATTCTTCAGATTAACTCTCTGGGACAAGTGGCATTTCATTATTTTATGGCCAGGACACTGTTTCTGTGAATAAGCTAAGTAACATGATCACTAAACCATGGGTAGGGAGTGGTGAGGCTGTGATTTGAACATAGGTCTGTCTGACACAAGTTCCTCTGCTGTCACTACTTTACCATGTTGGGGGAAGGTGTATAGAGCAGTTTGGAATGCAGAGGAAGAAAAGGGCTGAAAATGAGCTGACATGAACAATGTACCTGGGTAGAGAAGCTTAGATCATATTTAGGAAACAAAAGAGCAGTTTGATTAAAATAAGTGACAATTTGTATTGGAGTATAAAGGGAGTTTGAGAAAAGATCATAGGAATTTTTGAATGCCATATTGATGAACGTTATCAATAGCAAGAGGGAAATAATTTTTATGTAGGGAATAAAGCAATTTTGATATAGAATTAATTTATTGGGGTATTTTTGTGTATGGTTGGATAGGAAGGGGATTGAGGTAAGGAGACTGGGTTACTGCTATTTTGGGATAAAGACAAGGTCAAAGCAGAGCCAAGAAGAATTTGTAGGGTATGTGGAATGATTCGATAAGAGAGAGAACCAGAAGTCCAATATAACTCTAAGATTGCTTGCCTAGAGGAGTGGAGACAAGGTCCTCCAGTGATTGGTGGCTATACTTAGGATGAAAAACATGCTGGTCTTTCACAGGGGTATGAGCTGCACTAAGGAAAAACTCTTGCATTTGGCCTGAGCTGTGTGGGTGTTCAGGTTGCAGGAAGACCCCCCAAAGAGGAGGAACTGGAAAAATTTTAAAAGGCAAAATTTTCCAGAAAACTTTACTTTTCTTAGTTCCCTCTTGTCACAAGGGCATCCAGTTACTCTTGATTTAGAGGAGTGTTTAACACCTAGGCATATTTAAACTAAAGAGATGTTGGACATGTTAACTAAACAACCCTCTACCCTCTGTCCCTGCACACTGCCCCTTGTTTACTGTGCTTTGAGGTTTCATTCTGTCTTCAGCTTATTGGTGGAGCTTGATTTTAATTCATGAATGTGAAGATAAATGTAAGATACTGAGCCCTCCTCTGTCTATCGTGTCTCAGAATTCTTTATGTACGGTGGGAAGACTCATTATCCCTCCCTAAACCTGATGAATTGGTAGAGGTGCCAATTCAATTATTAATTTCACAATTGGTATTTTTCAGTGAAATAATTTTGAAAGTTCGCTTAAAGGAATAAGAAGTTTTAGCTGGGTCTGGTGACATGTGTCTATAGTCCTAGCATTCAGGATCGCTTGAGCCCAGGATTTCACAGTTCAAGACTAGTCTGGGCAACAGAGTGAACCCCCATCTCAAAAGAGAGAGAAAACAAGAGAAAAAAAGAAAGAAGTCCTATGGGCGGGGGGTGGGGGGAATTCTGCAGGTTTTCCATATTTGAAATATTTCTTGAGGGGATTCAAGGTAATGTTTGAGAGTATTTTATATTATTTTGAGGAGAAAATTAATGTCAGAAAATTAATGTAACATGGGAATTCATGCTGTAGTAATAATTTAATTTCTGACATAAACATTTATAAAAGAGGTTTCCGTGTTAGTTTCATTCACTGGTTATTTAAAGGGATTTTGATATTTTAGTTCTAACCCAGGTTGCTTTTGTGTGGGAATCATAAAGTCAGGTTATCAACACATTTTATAAGTTTTGTAACAAAACAGGGAAAGGAAGAAAGGAAAGTGAATGCGATTTATTAATGCAGCAAACATTTTGAGAGTCTGTTCATTGCCAGGGAGCATACTAAAATCTGTGAACAGAGATGAATAAGGTAAAGTCCCTATCTTCAAGGAGCTTCAGGATAAATGGAGCAGGAAAACATTTAAACAATTAGATACGTTACAGATGCATTTCTCACAATCCCTAACTTAGTTAATAATTTTATTTGCATTATTTATCAATATTTCTCCTCCCCCAAATATTTCCCTCTAAGATAGTGTGAAAATTGGGACTGTTGTTAACAGGTGTTCTGGTTTCTCAGATTGTTCCTATGTTTCTGTTTGAAAAATAGAGCTTCAGAGGAAAAATAAATTTCTAACTGCTGTTCTCCAGAAAGTCCAGTGTTTAGCTTTTTAATAATTCACTGGATAACCTGTGATGAATGCACAATCTTTTTTTTTTTTTAAATCTTAATTGCATAGAAGTTTTGCCATATATGCTTTTGTTAAGGGTTGTAAATACATTGTTTGCCTTGGCATTTTTCTTGTCAGTTAATAAACTAAGAATTTGTTTAATTAGGTATGCATTAGTTTCTTAAAAATTTCTGTAATGTCTGGTACATTGATGTCTCCTCAGATCATTTTCATACTGTATATGACAGTGTCTACATAGGACCTAGCATGTGGTAAGCATGCTCTAGATTTCAGTTGAGTCTTCATTAACATCTTAGCGAGTAGCTGTGTAACACTAACGCCCACTGAAGGCCTGGTCCTAAGACTTCCCTGCTTTTTCACTTACCTGAATATCAACCTTCTTTAAGTAGCCCTGGGAAAACTTCGATTCTTCTTATCCAAATGTTAATCTTTTTATCATTTTCTCCAGTGTTTTTGAGGACTGCACCAGAAATCCCTTTTCTAAGTACCTCTTGTCTTCCTTAAAAAACACAGTTACTCATTTTGTACATACCCCTGTATTGAACTTTGCTTAATGGATTTCCCCATCATATCCTATTTTTATTTTTCCTATTCACCTTTTAAATTTATTTTTAAATAAAATTTCAAGACTATCTGGGATTTTAGACACCACATGGATAAACTTTGTGTTTTATAAATTAGTTGTTTGTGAGGACTAAAGAGATGAAATAACTTACCCAAAGTTATGAATGTTACTGATAGCATAAAATGGCCCATTACACAGAAGAACAATAGTAACTTTTATTTTAGTTTCTATTCTGTGCAAAGTACTATGCTATTAACATGCTGTGTCCATGCTGCATATGATAATCTGTAATCTTGCTATACTTTGTATATCAACCAGATTACTCTTTAATAGTTTACACATCTGTTTTTTTTTTTTTTGTCCTAGTCTTACACATCTCAAAAACAGAGATCACACACTATTTATCTAAATGTTCACAACACCTAGAATAGAGATAGTAATAAATATTGCTCCATATTCTGGGTATGACAAACCATGTCTTTTACTGAGGTAGATACTATCTAGATTAAGGCACAATTATACAGTTAACTAAATTTATCTTTAGTGCCTTCCTATGAATCCATCTATCATCTTTATACCTTTTAGCCCAGCCTTAGGCTGCTGCTTGTGTAGGCTCTGGATCTCTACCACTTCCCTTTCCAGTATCCACTTGCAAATGCTCTTTGAAGGTCAGAGTTAAGTAAGCTCCTGATCACCCTCAGGCTCCTTTCCTCCTAAAGCCACTTATTTTTACTCCATTGGCCAATAGCTGAGAATAATTAAAGTGTACTTTCTGACTCTAAAAATAAAGGTCAGTGTTTTGTAGATCATATTTTCTCTGAGAAAAAATCAATAAATGACTTATAAACAAGCCAGCTGCTGTGAAACCACCTACCATGAAGTTTATGACATGGAAATTAATTTTTCTAATCATAGAAAGCTAAGTTTTGAATCTGTAGCCTTCATTATGGCTTACAGTTTAGAAACATCATACAAAGATTTTTGTCATAGAGTCAAGACCCCTAAGAAAGATGCTGCCTTGCCTTGTTAATTCTTCTTTAATTTTATAAGATGGATGAGGAAAACCAAAGTCATTTATGTTAGTCAGGTACTCTGATCAAAATGTCTGGAGCATAGTTCAGTAAGCTGGTTGTTTATAGGATAGGCATAAATCAACATTTGTTGGATTGATGAGATGCTTACTGATTAGAAATTCCCTTTTCTTCACTGTAATTCATAGTTTGACATTCAGCAGTCAGGTTTAGGGAGGCCAGGTGGTGGTGCTCAACAGTTTACTGAGGACCCCTCCTCAGCCCTCATCTGGTGGTTAGGAGTGCTTCTGTCCATAGTTGAGTGCCTAGTAAATCATGAATCTTGTCCAGAAGTTAATACTGTTTGCTAGAGAACTTAAGTAGAACTGACCTAAGGTAATGCATACATATATATGCCTTAGCATCCTATTAATTTACTCTCAATTGTTCACCTGATCTTTATTCATACACGTCTTCACAAACAGCAGCCCATATCAAGATGCGTTTCGGTTTGTGTTATTATATTTATAGATTCTAGTGCAAAGGAAAGATTTTCTGAAATAAAATATTGTGGTCATACAGAAAAGCAAGGATAGCTTCAAGTCTAAAAATAATGGGGAGCTTGTTATCTCTGTCATGCATGTTGTTTCATCCTAAGGGCTGAAGCAGTTAAAAAACATTATAGTGTATTTTATTATTTTTACTTAGCAAAACTCTTAGATGTTTGAAAACAATAGCTATAGCATCTTAATATGGGCTGCTATTTGTGAAGACAATACATATTCTATATATTTTTTTACATGTCTCACAATTGTTATTTCTGAACATCAGTTTGGAAGCACAAAGGTCAGGGTTAGGAGGGGTGGAGGAGTAATTTCAAAAGGAAATTTTGGACAAGTAACAAATATTATTAAATGTAAAAGTCGCCTCTAATTTCTTCATTCCGTGCCCTGCATTGAAAGATGCTTAATTACTCTCCCTTTGTGTTCTTACAGCATAGGTCCACTAGCAAAGCATTTGGGTTGTATGACAAATAGTTGTGTAATTTACCCCTGTGTTCCCAGCAGAGAGTAACTGGCACATAAGATCCTCAGCAATGTGTGTCCAAGGAAATGGAATTAATTCTCTTACTGTACTTTAGTGTAGAAAAGTCCTCTGATATACTGGGCATTATATATGTTATATATGATTGTGGGGTAAAAAATAGAACTTACATGTCTGGGAAGTTCAATGTACATATCTATTTCAATATTTAAATAGAATTATAAAGAGTATTGTTTATTGGGTCTCTGTTCCTATTGTTTTTTTTGTTTGCATGCTTCTGATGTTTCTTTTGTGACATGTTTAAATTTATATGTTAATCTTCTTTTTCTACTTTGGTGTTTCCTTCTGTTTTCAGTCATTGAACATACTTTTCATTCTCTCTCTCTCTCCCTCTCTCTCTCTTTTTTATTCTTTCTCCTTCATCTTGTTTATATTGTACGGAATTGACAGCATATTGTCAGGGCAGAAATAGTGAAGTATCCGGAAGAAGATAATCAACATACCAGCTCTTCTCAGAGTAGAATCTGTTCAGTACAGTAGTCAGGTATTAATGGATAAATTATTGGAATTTGGGGAGGTGGGAGGGGATGACCAGTGAATGCTATCTTGTTCTTTATTCCTTATGAATAGGGAAATTCAGATGATTATTGTACATTTTTGTAAATTAATATTGCATAAGTCCTGTTTTAGAACTTTGAAAAATTGATTTTTTTGTCAAAAGACTTAAAAATTAAACAAGAAATTGAGAACAAATTAAAATAACATTTCAGTTACTTTCAAACATGTTTGTCTTCATGGTTGTGTTTATTACACATGTAGTGAAGTGGAGAGTGGAGGCAGCTCTTTTCTTATTCATTCCTGACATAGCTGGGAATTGAAAGAGTATTTTCAAATTTGCCTTGAATTGGCCTTTTTTGTCTGCTTCTATGTGCAGACTTAAAGAGTTGAAATCAGTAAAGGATTTGTTTTAATTTAAATTATTACTTAGAGATAAATATTAGGGCATTTTGATAAATTCATTGTTTCAGATGTTTCTTTACATATGGGTTAGTGGAAAGAAGAGAAGAATTAAAAGTATCTTTTAGATTGAATTATTTTAAAAACATGAACATGAAGTCATTTTTTAAATTCCTCATTATACCTTATTTTTATTCACAATCCAATAGTGAGTTATTTGGCAGTAAGTTAGGGATTTAGGAGGCAAGTGTTTAAAACTAGAAAAGTTTTTAAAACTTGGTTTCCCAGAACATTTCTGCCTTCTTCCTCAGTCCTCTACAGCATACCTCTCCTGACACACAGACCTCTGTAAACATTCTAAGAGGAGGTATGGCTGAGTATCCTGGTTATGGAAATATTTAATAGATGGTAAAAAATCATGAATTAAAGTATGTGTAAATGATTTATGATTTATCTTGATTCTTTTAAATTATGATCAGGGTTTAATTTTCATGTTGACCTGTCACATTTTTATGAGACTGTGAAAACTGCAAATTAATGTTATAAAACCAGAAAAGACTCAATAACTGAGTTGCCATTGCCTTTTTTTAAAAAAAGAAACAGACAAACAAGAAAACCAAAAACACAGCTGTTCATTAGTTCTGACTGATTCTTTCAATATCAACTCCTGCTTCTTTTATGATGTTTATCATCAGGGGTTCACCAAAGTTCAGAAAATAAAAATATACTGTAAGGAGCTCTTTCTGATGTACCGATAATAACTCTTTTCTCTTATGACAGAGGGTGGTGAAGGCAGATATTGTAAACTACAGCCAGGATTCCATGTCAAGAACTGTTCACCCGCCGCCCCGGAGCTCCATGTGTGCAGTGCAGTGAGCGTGTTTTCCTCCTGGGTTGGAGCGCTGGCCACCCTGGGCCATCTAGGAGCTTGTTTATCAGTGACCATCTCTGTAGTTCAGTTCCCACTCTCCTCCCATCGCTTCATCACTAAGTGCTGCCTCTCAGCCACAGGCAGTGCCTTGACTGGAAGGAGTTCAACTTCGGGACCACACACTTTGAAATCAAAACGGAAAGCCCACTCTGGAATTGGACTGCTTCATTGAAAGGAATGATGTTGGTTCCTTATATCCTCACTTCTTTTTTTTTTTCCCAACGTGAAATTTTTTAACCAAATGTGAAAACCATCCAAGTCTTGATCATCAGCCAGAATTTTGCCACAACACAGTTTCATTCTCTTATCTGAACTCACATATGTCATAGTATACTTCAGAGTGCAAATACTGAAACAAGTCACATATTTTACCTGCACTTACTTAAGAAGGCATTCTTTTGCTATCTGTTTTAAGTGAAAACATATAAAGCTGTACCTAACTGAAAATGCTTGAAATAAGGCTGTAATAGAAATATTTTTTCATTTTTTAAAAAGGGGCCTAAATTGTTTATACTATAGTTTGTAACTCACAAAGTAGTGAGTATTTGATATTGTATTTTTATTACTGTATCATGGTCATTATGTATTGTATTATGCTCAGCTTAGATGGCTTTATGAATTTTAATAAGTGTTCAGCTGATGCTCCACATGGAATTTTCCCTAAAACTGTATTAGAGTACTCCAGAATGAGTTATAACATCCTGTTAGATCATTGTGGATCAGACTGTACCTGATGTTCAGATGTTTTTCTCTCACAAATAAATTTATTTAAATTAAATTTTTAAAAAATTTCTTTCAGCCATCTTTCTTTTTATTATAGAAAAATTATAATTGAATACATGGTCAGTGATCCTCTGAAGTTCAGTATATAGCCAGTGACTTGGAGTTGTTAGGTTATTTTGTTGGATTCATTAAAGTCTGAATTCCACAGCTTGGCTTTTCAGAAGCTCTGTGACAGCCGCATCCTACCTTTCTATCTTTTCTCGGCTACTCTTAGACCTTTGTGCAAGAGCACTGCGAACTCATTTCTGTCTGCTTTGTGTTTCCTCTTGTTGCGCCCCCATTGTCTCTTTCCTGCCACAAGACGTTGGGCACCATGAAGGCAGTTTTCTTTGTCTTGATCGTAGATGTGTTTTGTGTTCAGATATGGTGCCTGGCATGATGGGTACCCTGTATTTGCTACAGTGAAACAGGAATGGATCCCACTCCTGTACAAAGCTAGCTGACGGCTCCATGTTACTCCCTCTTAGAAGGCGCCCACCACCCTTGCTGCATTAAACCAGAGCTATTCGTATCCCTCTCTTACTGTTTCGTAAGTCTGAGCTAATTGAAGGGCAGTTCTGTGTTTCTTCTCTCTTGTGTCCCTAACAGTGCCTAGCAGGGTGCCTTTCTCATAGGAAAGTTGCCATAGTGTGTGCAGAAGTTTTGGACATTTGATTTTGGAGCTGTGAGGGATTTTATAAAACTTCTTTCACATCCTTGTGTAGCTAAGAAGACAAAATAAGTAACTTGCCAGAGGTTATGGAAGCTCAGTGCTAGACTGGGTAGATCATCTATCTCTAGAAAAGAAATTAAGTTTAAAAATTTAAATTAAAGATGACTTAAACATTTTGACTGTACTCATTAGGTACTAGATCTAACTTCCTTATTTGGATTTCTGTATCTTTTATAATAATTTAGCACCCTTTTAAGCCCTTTACACAGTTCGGTTTATCCTTCCTTTCAACATCTTCCTAACGTATGCAAACCAGGGCCTTTAGGAGAATATAAAGTTGAATAAGTGAGATGTTAACCTTCATAGGCTTTACAGTCTTGTAGGAGACATGTTTATTGTTGTTGCTGCTATTTTAAATGCCGTGGTTGATTGAAGCCCACTACTGAACTAACTTGTCCAAGGTTTTATATTTAGTAAGGAATGGGACCAAGTTCCTTTTGGTTATTCTGTGTTGTGTATATCTGTGTGAAAACTTAAGGACTTTGAAAAGCTTCCCTCTCCTGACCCAGGACAGCTACTGCAGTACTATA
Organism: Spermophilus citellus; assembly: GCF_964194105.1. Classification (NCBI taxonomy): domain Eukaryota; kingdom Metazoa; phylum Chordata; class Mammalia; order Rodentia; family Sciuridae; genus Spermophilus; species Spermophilus citellus. The sequence continues at coordinate 9,007,537 of NC_138189.1, read as the reverse complement.
AGGTGTGACTTTATACGTACATACGATTGTACAAGCTCAGTGCTGCTGGTCTATGATGAGAACAGAATTCTTCAGTTGTGTATTTTATAAAGTTTGAGCACTGAAAGGGACTGAGTGAGGGCAGGGGAAAAATGGCCTCTGTGGACTTTTCTAGAGTGGCCAGTTCTGGACGTTTCTAGCACTTGTCACATGAATAGTTTTACTTTCACACCAATCAATGAGAAAGGAATCATTGGCCCCTCTCTCCGAGGGAACTGAAGCTGAGGATAAGTGAGGAGACAGTTAAGAGCCCTCCTTGAGTCAGTGGTGAAGCCAGGAGTTGCCCCAAATGCTTCTGAGGTATAATGGAAGAAACTGGGACCTGTTTCTATCTGCTCTCCAGATGCCCTGCTCCACTGACGTCCTTCCTGGGCATTGAACAGGTCTGGTTTATGGTTCTCTGGCGAATTGGCCATGGGCCTGTATTTGTCCACCTGTGCTCTCACGCTGACCACCTCGACCTGCAGTGTGTGCCCAAAGGAGCTGGTGATAATTTTCCCCTTGAAGTCAGAAATTGAACCCCTTCCCTGTTCCCGCCTTGGGTTCCTCAGCTAAGTGTGGCCAGTCGCTGAGAGCCTTTTGGGCTAAGGCAAGCAGGCATAATGAACACACAGAAACAGCAGGCAGAGAAAGCCTATTTCTAAATTCCATATTACAATTTTCCCCGTACCTCGGGTTTTATTTTTGAAACAAAAAGTAGAATTCGTGCTTGTTTTACTTCAACTGTTACCTCTCCTGCCTACAGTTTTTAATTTAAAAAATTACAAGTCTCCCCATGATTACTTTGTAGTTTGAGGCACTTTGTCTCCTGAAGACACATGCTATAAAGTTTCAAACACATTGTGGTTACTTCTGCTGCTTATTGAGCTTTTGGAAAACACAAAAGTCTTCCACCCAAGTTTGGATGCTGCCTTTCAAGTTCACCCTCTTATGTGTGGCAGACCGCTCTGGAGTGGTTTTCGGAGTGGCCCAAGAGCTCCTGTGACTGCTTCATTATTCCAGGAGGAGGTAGGCCAGGCCCTTTACAGTTGATTACTGAAACAAGCAGAGGAGCATAATAATTGTGTACCTTTTGAAAACAGAGAAGTTTGGGGCCATAACCCACACTGGTGGTGGCTGAGATGCTGGGTGTCCTGTGCACTTGGGAGATTGAAAGGAACCTGAGAGGCAGGCATCCGCTGCTTCCTGGTGCCCATGTCACCACTCCTTCCAACATCATTTTCCCGAATTGTTGGTGGAGCCCTCCTTCTCCATTTTGGCCACTCGTTGCTCTGAGAGTGGATCCTTACTCGTTTCAGCATATTAGGTGATATTCTCCCCTCACCTGAGTGGTTGGCCCAGAGTTGAGCTGATCAGTCTATCAGAGCTAATGAAACCGGAGGAGAAATTTGCTGAGGTTTCTGAAACAGAAAAGGAAAAAGCTTTTCTCACAGAAGTTTCCAGAACACTATACCCACTGGACTAGAATAAAAAGACATGTAGCTCTGAGCAATGTTGGCAGCCAATGTGAGGCTGCAGAGAGAGAGCCTCCCCAAGGACAGGGCTGATGCCAAGGCATGGGGGTCAAGAGTCCAAATCCCTGCCATGTGCTTGAGCCCTGGATCATGCCATACCTGGATATGTTGATTTTCTCTTGTCATTTCAGTGTCTCTAGTTTTTGATTACTTCTTGCACAAGCAACTATGACATACTGGGGTCTTTGACATCAAAGACAGATTAACATGATATGTTTTGCCCCTTCAGAACTTAGTCGTAGGCACATGCAGAACTCACCAAAATGTAATAAGACTGTTAAGTGCTTCAATAAAAAATAATATATGGGGCTGAGGTTGTGGCTCAAGTGGTAGAGTGCTCACCTAGCATGTGGGAGGCACTGGGTTTGATCCTCAGCACCACATAAAAATAAAATATTGTATCCACCTAAAACTAAAAAATATTTAAAAAAACCAATAATATATAAGATGCAGCTTAGCAATAAGGGTAGAAAAAAGCAGGTATGTCTGATAGGAGGAAACAAGGCCAATAGGATATCATAATAACCTTCAAAAGCTCATGTAGCCTTATGCTACATAAGGTGAAGACGGTTCTCCTCTGAGTAGGTTGTGTGTGTGAGTCACCTGGGATCTTGATTGGGTAGGTCTGCAGTGGGCTTGAGGTTCTGCATTTGTAATGAGTTCCCAAGGATGCTGGTGCAGCTGGGTTTTGGACTGCATCCTGGATTGCAAAGGATTAGGCCAGGCCTACAGTATTTTTTGCCTTATGGATGTTCCTCTTTAAAGAAATAAGGTGCATTCTGATTACAGTGAGGGGACTCAATGTCTTATGAAACAGTTGAAGGAAGACTTCACACTAAATTAATGTGGAAAAGAGAAGGGCTCAGAGAGACTCTGAAGGTTGAATTCAAATAGGTCAGACAGTGTGCTTTAGGGCAAGGCTGTATCTGTGCTATAGGACCTGTGGTACCCAGAAATAAGATAAGTAGGGAGAAGCTATGAAGATTTCTATCCGGCTTAACAAAGAACCTTGCAAACATTTTCTCCCCAAAGATGGAAAGGATTCCTTTTGAAGCATTGTATCATATTGCAGGGTTGTGGACTCATATGCCTTCAGAGGTTATCCATGTAATCACAGGAATAAAAAGCAGGTAAGTGTGTAAGACAGTAGGGAGTAGTGGTAACTGATGACCAGTTAGAGGGCATATGCCCTGTCTAATCCAGCTTTTCAAGTTCTGTTGGCCAGCTTCCTCTGTGTGGCCAGGGCCACTCTTACCCCATTCAGAATCTTCATGCCTGTTAGAAAATGGGTTTCTTTCTCAAGTCACTTTCTTGCCTGTTTTCAAACATTGTCTTACCATTTTTGTTAGAACAAGGCATTTCTCTGTTCTAGAGAACATGCTACATCTACAGCAATGGTTTTGTGAATAGCAGCCCCAAGGATGGGCCGGATTCTGCCTTGTGACTGTAAACCTTAGTTTCTGGATATAAAGCTAATGAAATTAGGAGAGAGAATATTATTTGTCAAGCTTTTTCAGAGCAAAATCATGGTGTTCAGGCCACACCCTGGGGACACAGCATGTGCAGACCTGGTGTCTGCCTCAGGAGGCCCCCAGCCTGGAGGAGTAAGCAGAAGAGCCAGGAAGGCCATGGCACCTAAGGTATCAGGAGAGGTTCCATCTGTGGAGAATGTGGCATGCAGGGGTGGTCAGAGCATATTGGGTGGGGAAAGAGGGCTTGCAGGAGAGCCTGGAGGGAGCCCTCCCCCAGAGCACCCTCCCTGCAGGAAGTGAGCCTGTCAGTAGGGCAGGGCCCTCTGGGCTGAGCTCAGAACCATGTCTGGCCCTTCATGACACCAGGTTTCCATTCTGGAGAGCTGGAAACGAGGAAGGGCAGACTACTTGCTTCCAAGTCCTGATCCTGAGTTGTACTGGATGTTCCTGGGCCTCCCACACTGTGGAGGGAAGCGGACTCGGGGCTATGGGTTGGACTGAGGGAGGCACATGTCTTGGGCACTGCCCATGCACATTTAGCCACCCTCACCTTCGCCCTCAGTCCTTAATGAACATGGAACCCACATATTGCACATGGTGGGGACTCCTGGATGCCATGTCTCAGACCCTTTTTTGTTTTCCTTGGCTGCTGCCCTGGTCTCCCAACACCTGGTGGATCGCTCCAACAGCTTACCTCAGAGGCCTCACAAACCGTTGCACACACAGCTGAGAGAATGGGCTTACCTATGGGTTTTAAGTCACTCTCTGGTGCCACACCCCCCAGCGGCCCTCTGTGGCCTTTTCCATCAAAGAAAAGTGAATTCCTCTGTCTGACATGCAGAATCCTCTCACAGCTTTCCCACTCTTCCTTCTAAAACATCTGCTCTTCTTCAACTCTGCAGACCACTGATTTCTAGCAGGTGGGCCCCCACTCTGCACCTTTGCTGGGATTTCCCTTGGAAGAAAGACCCTGAAGAGGACAGTTAGAAAACTTACTTCTCCTGTCTCAAAACCCTAGCCAGGCACAGTGGTCCATATAATATAATACCGTCAGCTTGGGAGCCTGAGGCGGGAAGATCGCAAGTTCAAGGACAACCTGGGCAACTTAGCAAGACCCTATCCCAAAATAAAATAGAAAGGTCTGGGGATGTAGCTCAGTAGTAGAGCACTTGCCAGTATCACCATAAACAAAAATGAAACTGCCTGCATGATCAGTCGGACCTTTTAGACTCAGTTTTCTGATCTGAAAAACCAGAGGTCTGGACCATCATTCACCATCCATCCTAATTCCCAGAGCAGTGCAGGTATCCAGAGCTCTTTCTAAATGTTTTCTCCTTTGATGTATGTGGTAGTCAGCCTCCCAAAGGGCCCCTCCCCTAAGGTTCTCACCTCCTGATAATCGCACCTTGGTGTTACCCCCTGATTAAATCAGAGCTAATTGCGACCCTGGAATACCTCAGCAGGGATGGTGGTGGTGTCAGTGATCTCCAATGCCACCCAAGGCACTGAAGCTCCCTCCTGGGTCCCTTGCATTTCTCTTCCTGGATGAAGCTGGACACCATACTGCAAGAACATTCCAGCAGCAACGTGAGCCTGTGGACAAGACACCCTGCTGACATTCAGTACCAACTTGTGGCCCTTTGGTTCAACCAACTTGGAAACCACCAGTCAGGGCTTTGGGTCATTGTAACCTGGCTTTTTATTTGACTGCAACCTCAGCAATGACCCCAGCTAGAAGTACCCAGCCGAGCTGCCCCCATGTTCCTCACCCACAGAAACTAGGAGTGATAGTGAATTGTTATAGTTATTTTAGGTCCCAAGTCTGGGGGTAATTGACTTCATAGCAATAGAAAACGAATTCAGTGGGTGTTGGTATGATATCTGACAGACTGGCTTAAAGGACATTTTGAGTACATTGTATTTTTCTTAAATTTTGCCAAACCATCCTTCAGAGATACCATGTGGCTTACTGTGCTAATTACAAATGAAAGTGTGCCCTTCGCAGTGACCTTGTAGTTCCCATCAGAAAATGAATTCCACCCCTTCTCATTTCACCCTGGAAATGGTAAACCCCTCTGTAATTTGGGTGTATGTGCTGACCCCTCTCATGCTCTGCACGGTGCAGACAAGGGCTGACTTCCACCATTGGTCACAAGCAGAGTCGCAGCCTGGGCTCAGTCAGAGGTCCATGTCTACAGGAAGTTCTCCTGGTACCTCTATATTGGTCCTACATACTTGCCCTAACATATTCAGTGGCGTCATATTTTTTCTTATCCACATAATAAATACCCTTACACACATTCCATTTAACATTGTCGATTCTAACTTAATTATATCAAGTCCCAGCACATAAGTGGCTTATTAAATCAAAGGCTCACAGGTAAGGACACTCTACTTATTTTTTGCTTCCTTCCTCTAAAGCCTCCCAGGGAGAAGTTGCTAACCCCTCGTGTGCCCCTTTGCTTGTGCATCAAACTGCTTTCCCTCAAAGTACCTTCATGTCACGTTGCTTCCGTAAGCTACCTGACCAGTTTCCCATCAGACCATGAACCCCACGAGGCCAGAACCTGGTGCCTAGCACCAAACATGCACCCGATAAAGTCTTATTGATTGAACGAAAGCGATCCATACTGGAGGTTCATGGACTGTCAAACAGCCATGAGGTGACCCAGGAAGTGCCCTGAAGATTAGGTGGAGGGACCAACCGTCTTTGCTCTCCACTGACCAGCTGAGTGACCTCAGGCAGTTTCCTCCATCTCTGTCCGGCTGTGTTTCTTTTACCCACAGTGAGGGTGTTTGGATGATATTGGTGTTTCACAAACCTGGGTGATTATTGTAATTGCCTGGAAAGCTTAATAAACAATTCTGGGGCTCCAGCCCAGACCCAGGGCCCTGGATTCTCTCTGGCAATCGCTGCACACACTCATCTCCCTGTCTCTCCATTTATTTCCCTTATTTGATAGAAAACACATTACCAGTCATGAACCTCCGTTTGCAAATGTGTAAAATGGGGACAGTGCTGAGAGTTTCCTGGGCTGAGAGGAGGTGCTAAGGACGTGGTGTGGGCGGTGGGGGATAGCACGAAAGCACAACAATTCCAAACAAGGATGGGGACTTTTGGTTTCCAGGGTTGCTTATCTCAGTGTCTCTGGGGGTACAGTTTCGGTAACCCATCGTTCTAGGGAGCTGCTGGGTTTCCCTTTGACCATGGCTAGGTCCTCCCTGCCAGGGCCTTGTCTCTTGCCTCTCCCACTAGCCGCCCACATTCCCTGGACAGTCCCTCATTCGTTGAAATGTGCTTGAAACCCACTCTGACTTGGACATGGAGGCTTGCCTCTTTCCAGCTTCCCAGAGACCTCGGCTCTTGAGCTGACTTAACCATTTCCTCTCTCTCCAGCCCCACTCCTTGTTCTTACTCTGATCCTCAGACTTTCTCAAATTTGTCTTCTCAGTTGGCAGATGGTCCACTGACAGATTGGTCCTCTGCCCTGGGTTGGGTCAGGGGTAGGGACCATGCTGTGAAAGATGCCAGAGAGCTGAGCCATGGGAATGCTGTCTTGTCACTCCTTCCACAACCACAACCCCCTGGGTTTGGTGCGGGATCTGGAGGCCCGCCCTGGAGGTGGGAAATGAGAACTAAGATCTATCGCATAGCTACCTATTGTAGCAGGCGCCATGTTACACACTTCCCGCACGTTTTGCATCAGGAGACCTTTGTTATGCACCTATGCAGCCATGCAGCTGGCACAGGCTACCCATTTAAACCTCTGCCCAGGCCTGCAGTGAGACTGCAGTGAGTTCATCTTTCAGATAGGAAAGCTCAGACTTGGAGGAGCGAACTGCCCTGTCCAGGGTCACACAGTAAGCAAGAAGCCCAACCAGGATTTGAACCCTGCCCCTCCCGACTCCAGAGTCTGTCCTGCCTTAAAGTACTTTTACTTGTTCCAGCTCCATATTTCACGTTGAAATTTCCAGGGAAATACTTGAACTACAATGGGATTTCTTTTTAAGTTTTTGGAGCCAAAATTATTTTAATTTTATGGCTGGGAAAAATGTAAACTTACAGTTTCAGCAGACCAGAGATGATAAAGTATGCATTTGTCAAATAAAATTCTTTGCTGTGATAAAGTAAATCATTCCTTGGCCCTTGTAAAAGATGAGGCCTCACTTGATCTGTTTTCACTTGGGCCTTTGCTAATATTTCTGTTATCTCCTTCAGGGATTACAATGATGAATGCCTTTTATCCGCATCGTTAAGCACCTCGGTGTATGTGTGAACACACAGAGCTTCATAAGTCACAGAAAATGGAACAGCATGGTCTCCTGGAGAGAACCATCTTGAGAGTCTGACGGATTGGGGTTCGTTTGGGCTCTGCCACTCACGGCTAAGCAGCTTGGTCAAACTCCTTAACTTCTCTGGGTCTCAGTTTCCTCATGTGCAAAACACATATGCTCCTCATCTCATTGGGTGATTTTAAGGATGGGATGAGGTGGCATATGATAGCATCTGCATTACCCAACTCCTGGCATGAAGGGGGTGGATATGAAATGCCATGATTATCACTCAAGCAGCTCTCGGGGTAACTAGGTATTTAATGACAATTAAAGTCATTTGGGCAGCCAGATGGAGTCTAGGCGTTACTGTCTGGCGGGCCCCAGATGCTGATGTATTTAAAGCCCTGTTGGAACTAGCTCAGGCAGTAAGCAGGTAAATCTCATTCGCGGGTATACCTGCTGCCACCCTTTTGGCTGCAAGTAACAGAATATTCAAAAAAATTAACATGTCTTAAATAATCTAAGAATACGAATCACCTCTCACAAGAAGCATTCTCAGGGTAAAGTGACTCTTGGGTTGCTTAAGTAAGTTGCCCCAAGATACCATCAAGTTTCCAGAGTTTTTGCCTTTTTCTCTGGTATTGTCAGCCTATGGCTGTTAGGTTGGTTCCCTCATGGCCCCAAGATGGCTGCAGTAACTCCAGGCATCATGTATGTTCATCATAAAATTAAAAGATTAGAAAATGGGAGGACTAGGACAGGAGCAGATAATCGATCTCACCTGAGACCCTCCACTCCTGGAGAGGAGGGGACCCTGTGCTGCTGAAAGATGCCATCTGGTTGACCAGCCTCAGATTTGGAGCACCTGTGAAGGATATATGGGAAATGCTGCTCCCTGGGCTGAACTTCAGACCCACAGTCTGTGAGTCCCGGGGGGTTTGCACTTTGACAAACTCCCTAGAGGAGTCTCTTGCTCACTGACGACTGAAAGTGACTTACTGCCAACAGGTTTCACTGTCGGACATCCGTCCCAAGGGTTCTGCAAGTGACAAGTTCCTCTGTCCCCTAGAAGTTAAGAGGTCTGGTTAGGTCTCAGGCAGAAGAACACCCCTGTGTCTGGAAGATTCCTCCAAATGCACATTGAGACGTAATGGCCGTTGTGCCAGTGTGCAGAGCTGGAACCTCTCCAAGGTGATCAGATTCTGCAGGGATTGATGTCATCATCTCAGCAGGAGGTTCCTGAAGAAAAAACCCTGTCCTCTCTGGTCTGCACACTCACCAGTCCGACCCTCTTCTAGGGGGGTGGTGTTGCACAAAGGCCCTTGCAGGACTCTGGCACTCTGCTCTTGGACTCCCCAGCCTGCAAGAGCCACTGGCAAAGAAACATCTATTCTTTGTAAATCCCCAGTCCTTGGTCATCTGTTTGAGCAGCACAAACAGGTGACCTCCAGTTCCACCGCCAGGAATTGCTCCACTTGGGCGAATGTCCCCGAGCCTCGGTTTTCTCATCCACACGAGAGAGAGCAGTGCCCATCCCCTGGAGACCCAGAACATACACAGTCGGCAGGCGAGGGCACAGTGCCTGCCAGTTAACTGCCCTGGGGCCAGACTTTCCTAGACCAGAACACGTAACCAGGCCCTGGGATCCCGTTGGCCGGTCTGACCTGGTTGTGACGTAAATACTTGGTATTTTTACCTGACAGTAAAATTCCTCCGTGGTGTTTGGACATGAGCCAGTGCTTGGAGATGTTCAGTGAGGGACACAGGCAGGGCCAGATGGGAGGCTTCCTGTCTCCATTTGGGAAAGAGGGAGGTGAGTTAGGGCCAAATTCTAGGGTGCACAGAGCCTGCAGACCCCATGCCTAACTGCTTAATGGACACTCTGGGCCAGGCCCGCTTCCTCCCCACCAACCTGGTGGCCTCTTTATCTGCCTACTGTCCAGGAAAAGTCAAGTATAAACTAACAACTCATGTAAATGGGCTGCCAGGTCACTGAGCCAATACATTACGTTAATCTGTTAAAAACAGCAAGGTCTCCTCATGTGTAAACACCCCTTGATAAGCTCTTTGTAGCATATACAGCCTAGGAAAATGGATGGCACCCCTCAGCTGCCCGGAGATTGCTTCCCGCCACCCCCCTTGCTTGTCTAGAGGACCTCCAGTCCAGCCCAGCACAACCCAGACTCCCCGGACTCACAGGGCTCCATCTGAGCTGGACTTTGTGCTGCTGCTGGGGTGGGGTGGAGAATCCCAAGGAGAAGCCGCAGAGCCTCCTCCACTTTTAAAAGGTTTAGAGAACGGGGGTAAAGTGACTCTAGGCTCCGCCTGGAGTGAGAAGAAAGATGGGGCTAAACTGAGGCCCCCTGGGCTGGCATCCTGGTTCCCAAGCTCGGTGCTGCCTGGCTTGGGGGACGTACTGAGCACGTCCCATAGATCTAACTCCAGGCTCTTGGTAGGAGAGAATGGGGGGAGACTGCTCTGGCTGGGGAGGGGCTCTTGCCTGCCAGTCTGTTCAGTGGGGTGAGAGGTGACCCTGGTTGTGTGAGTCACTCTGGGATCTGCTCTTCTCCCTGGGCGTGAGCACCTGGCCTGCTGGGTGCGATTCAGGTATTCATACGCACTTGACTTAGGCCCCTTTTGGCCTTGCTTTCTACCTTCAGAACCCAGGCCCTGTGTGAGGGAGAATTCCATTCCCTGTACCCAAGACGATGATGGCATTTCCTGGACCACATTATGTCATTTTCCCTTCCAAAGTGGGAGGCTCCCAGAGGGAAAAAACTGGCTCTTCTCCCTGACTTGTCTTCTCCCTCAGAAACTAGCATAGAGTCCTCCACTTAATGAACACTAGAACCCGTGCTGGGTGCCTACGGAGGACCCTCTGACCCCACCTCTCTGTTAAGTGAAGGCCAAGACAGGGACGTGCCGGTGGGACCCAGGCTGTCAGCCCAACTGGCCAGCCCAAGGGTGAATCCTTTCTTATGATTAATGAATTTAAGAATAAAACAGTAGCTCAGAAATTAAACACAGAGTTAGAATTCTTGATGCCATTTAAATATCTGCTTCCAATAAATCCTGGAGTCCAATCCTATGTCTGTGAGCCCTGGGACTAGCATCCTCCTAAGAAACTCGTGGGCTTACCCAAGCCAGTTCAAGACATTCAGTCATTGCAAATAAAGTAGTCCTAAGCCACACAATAGTGTCGATTAGAAAATGTCCCTGTGTCACCCGGATTGAGATTCATGGGTGGAGATTCTCACAGGCCATCCTGCCTCGAGAATAAACCTAGTTGGAAGATACTAGGGCGGCACAGGGCTGGACCATCACTGCTTGACCCAACCTGACATAGGTGGACTCTCAAGATGCCCGTCCCTCTGGGCAATCAGTTGGGATGGTGTGGCTATGTCCCCCACCCCCGATGTAATGAAGGGGTCAGATGCCAGGGAAAGACTACTCCCTCCAGACACAAGCACCAAGGTCTTGCACTTCGAGGAAATGGCCCGTCACAGGCAGGGCACTCTGCTCCCATTCCGTTCCTTTTGGAAAAGATACAACCAGCTATTTGGGGAAGCAGCGTGGGCCTGGAGGTTAGAAGACCCAAATTCGAGCTGCTCTGTGATTATAAACAACTGCTGCCTCTCCTTTGGCCTCCATCGACCCGTTTGTAAAGCCAGGATGTGAGGTCAGGAATGGAACTCAAGTTGCCTCTTGCCAGCTGCTCCCTCATGTGCCAGCTACTCCATTGCCACCTTCTCACTCAAATTACCACGTGACGTTCAGTGCGTGAACCCCGGGAAAGAAAGGAACCTCTGCTCTTCCACAGTGAACTTACTTTTTTCCCCCTGTAAGGCCCACTTAGCCTGAGTGGTCCATCCCATTCTTCCCCAGGTTTTGAACAAGTTCTAGAAGCTTCTTAAAGAGGCTAGTTCATTTGGTCTTCACTGCCATCTGTCCTTACCAGCTCCCAACGACAGTCCTCAGCATCTTGTCTTGTCCTCATTTGTTATCTTGTCAGGTCGCCATGGAGATGCCTCACTGCCATGCATGGAGCACCCCAGACGCGCAGTCCTGTCCTCCCTGCCGGGGGCTCTCTGGGGTGCATCCACACCTTGTGATGTCAGCGAGGCAAAAGAGGGCTTGAGGAAATCATGGGTTGTCTCAGGTCTGACTGCCGAGGCATCCCTACAATCCTGACCTACTTGGGACTGTGTTCACATCCAGGTCTGATTCAGGCCTCCGTGAAGTGTATAGGTCTCCCCTTCTCTCAGAGCCAACAATGTAGCCCTGGAATTTACTTCTCCTTGGGGCTCATCTCAAGGAGCAAACCCTTTTGTCCAAGACACCCCACTTCTGTGTGCACGGTGCTTTCCTTCTGACATTATACGATCTTCTAAGTTGGAGAATCTTTGTCACGTGGATGTATAGTTTCACTTGCTTGATTTATTTTCTCTTCAGTCTATTACCTGTGCTCCAAATCCTATCCACTCCTCTAATAATCTAGAATCTTAAAACTGAAATCCTAAGGAGATGTACCCCACACACACCCCTTTTATTCCACATAGCTTTTCTAAAGTAATGGGAGGGACAGGGGCTGGGTTTAGTGGTATGCTAAGGAAGAAAGGCACAGGTGCAAACGTGAATGAATACCAGAGCAAACATCCAGGTACTGTTTCAAAATATTATCCCACAAGACAGCAAGATCAACCCGGCATGTGCTGATGGAGGAACACAGCCCATGTGCATTAGTTGGAATTCTCAGTTGCATACAAGGCAGTTCAGGCTCGGTGATGTGGTCAGGCAATAGAGTCTTTGGGAAAGTCAGAAATCCACTTTGGGGGGTGATACAAGCAGGAGAACACTCCAGTTTCACCTTGGATGGTTTGCAAATGCCATCCCGTGGCAGTGAGACCCAGATCTCAGAACTGGCTCCATACATGACGAGTGTAGGGCACTATTGCTGACACCTCTGCCCAGGCTGCCATTCTCACTCTCCCACGGATCCCACAGGGCACCTCCTCCCTCACGTTGTACTGTTCTGAATGAAAAAAATGTGTGTGATTAGTGGAATTGAGACCAGATGCTCACCTCCTGATTCCAAGGGAGCCTCAAGCTTTGTCTTCAGGCTTAGAGAGCAGGACTCCTAACATGGACCACAGTAAGTAGAAGGATACTTAAATGGTGATGAGTGGCATCGATAACAAACATCACGATGCTCTTCTTTGCATCAGTCTCTGATCTTTGATATTTTCTGGGAGATTTCCCTACCTGAGCCTATATCCTTTGGTTCGTCATGGCTTTTCCCGGCTGACAATACCTGTATTGACAATACCTATATGACAATACCCATTCTTCTTCACTGCTCTCAGATTAGATAGGTGTCACCGGGGCAAGCAACACAGTCAGTGTGCTGAGTCTAAAACAAAAGGCACCTTGAGACAACCTCGGAAGGCCTACTACCTCTGCAGACTTGTTGAGCAGAAGCAGGGCAAGGTATGTTCCTGGCCATGGCTGTATTGCTTGTGCAAAGAGGCACAGAATTACGTTTCCTTGCTCCATCCATGTGCTTGGCACTTGTGCAATAATAAAAGCCTTTTGTTGAACATGGCCTCTTTGTACACACATTTAAGGCACTTAGAACCATCACAGAGGCAGTCACGTTATCTCCATTGTACACGTGAGAAAATGAAGAGAGAAGACAGTGAAGTGAATTGTTCAAGGTGTCATTCAATTTCTAAATGACGACATCCAATACAAACCCCGCCTCGATAAGTTCTCATGCCAATGTAGATAGCTAGATAAAGACCTAACAAGATATTACATATACAGACAAAGTCATGCTTCTTCATTTAATTCTCAGACGTCAGCAGAGTGGCTTTTATCACCCCCATTTTACCAATGCAGACCCTGAAGCTATTTTGCTAACTGTCGTGGCCTAATAATAAGGAGGCTTGGAGATTCCATCTCCGTTTTCTCTCATTCAATCCTTGGGACCTGCCCTGAAATCCCCACTTGGATCACCTTTTCAGAAACAGGCGAGAACTCAGGCAAAGTGTCAAAGGAAACTGAGCTGACTCCAGCGCTGGCTGGCACCTCGGCCACCTGCCCTACGGCGAGGACAGGGTCTTCCTTGTGCGTTGGCCGCAGCTCTGGACACCAGCTCAAAGTCGGTATTCATGCAGGGGCCGCTTGGTGTGCTCTAGGGCCAGGGTTGTCAGGGAAAAGGTGAGGAGCCAGTTACCAGGTGGCGGGAGGCCCCACCGAGGGCAACTTGATGTAGGAGGAGGAAAGATTTCCAGCCGCGGAAACGCTCCAGGAACCATGCTCCTCAGCTACGTGAACACAGAAGAATGAATTTTGATGATGGAAAAACTCAGCTCCATCCTGTCAGTCCTATTTTAAATTTATTTTTGTGAATTTCAAAAGTAAATCCAATACATGGTAGAAAATAAAACACAATATACTAGAAGCACCCACAAAATCTCTATCCTTTTTCATGATCACTGTCAGTGTAAAAATTATGTTCTAGAAATTTTCTGAAGTTTCTTCTAAAATTCATGGTAACATCTTCCTAATATTTTCATCCTTTTAATGTAACATTATTTTAAAATGCCTTTTTCCTATGTCCCTATAATTTCATCACTGTTATTCTTCATGAGTATGAGATGTTCCCTTGGGTTGTATGTCATGGTATATTACCACACCCCTATTCCCCTATGTTTGGGTGTGAAAGGTTTCCCCAGGTTTTTGGCTGCAGTCAATGATGCTATGGGAGATTCCAATTCCACCCCTCACCCCCACCCCGCAGAATTTCCACACGACTCTCCACGCTGAGCCTGTGCTTCCTCACGGTCTTGACGAGGTGCACCTCACACAGGTAAAAAAAGGCTATTCTCTCCACGGTGTGGTCAGTCTCCTCCCCGGGGACCTGCTACAGGACCTTACACGGTAGATAATCCCGTTTCCCCCTACAGTTTCAACTTTTTAAAACTTCCAGCCTTACTTCAGTCTTTCCTATTCTCAAACATCATCTCCTTGACGTTGAGTGCCGATAGCCCTCTTCACCTCCTTGCCTCCCTCTCCTCACCTCCATGTTAGATTCAGGACAGTCCTCCACCACTGCAAGTGTCCACAGAGGGCTCCTGCAGACCTTCCTCAGGGTGTGTCTTAGCTCTCCATGTCCTCACAATGTCTTATGATGCTCCTGTGTCCTTGGCCTCTGTGACCCTCCAACCACTCTGCACCCTGGGTCTCGAACTCCTTGTACCTGCCTGTCTCACCCATTTCTTACGTGGTGGTTTTCCCAGGAACCCTGATCTTGGCTCTCCTTAGAAAAATTCTTTCTCTGGAATTCTATTCATTCTCAGTTTCAACCACTCTGGGCGCATTAGCGAAGGTTCTCCAGAGTTAAGAACCAGTGAGACATATATACATAAGTAAGAGGAGGCTTGTCTTGGGAGTGGGCTCGCATGAGGATGGAGGCTGAGAAGTCCCAAGATTTTCTGTCTCCAAGCTGATGAATCAGCAAGTTGGGGATGTAGGTCAGACCAGGGCTGAAGGCCTGAGAGACTGATCATGGCTGTGATGAGTCCTGGAATCCAAAGACCCAAGGACCAGCAGTTCCGATGCCTGATAAAATGGTGCCCCAGCTCAGGAACAGAGAATGTGCCTTTCACTGCCTTTGTGTTCTGACTCTCAATGAATCGTATGGGGCCTCCCCACCTTGGTGAGAATGGCCCCTCTTTACTCAGTCTCCTGATTCAAATTACAGTCTCTCCTGGAACACCCTCCCAGACACACCCACAAGTAACTTGTCACCAGCATTCTGGGCATCCTCTAGCCCAGTCAAGTTAACATGTACGATTAACCATCACACTTGGCAAACACGATCCCTTTTCCTGAGCTTGATGTCGACTTCTGTTTTACAAATAATTGCCTAGAACCTTTTGTGTGCCAGGATTTTTGCTAGCGTTGAGTGAAAGGTGGATCAAGCACGGTCCTCCATGAAGACTCATCTGTCCATTTGCTTTTGCATACCTCCATTTCAGGGACTCCCCCCAAAATTGTACTGAACTAATTCTACAACCCATCTGCCCCTTAGGCCTGCTCTTTGACCACTAGTGCTTAAGTATGACTACCGCCATGCAGCTAGTTACCTGATCTAGAAACCCAGGGATTATCCTAGACTGGCTCTAATCTCAATCCCTAGGTCCTGTGATTCTGTCAACAAGTGCTTAAGAGTCAGTGTGTTGGTCCTCTCCTATCTTACCTCTGCTCTCCCCTGGGGCTCCTCTCCTGAAAGGGGAGAGCAGAGGTAATAAGCTCCTAATGGATCTTGAGGCCTCTGAGATGGTTCTGAAACCCAAGCATGTCTCTGTCATCTCCTGGATAAAACTTTGGATGACTTTCAGCTGCATGTGGGATAAAGTGTGGGCACCCTAGTGTGGTATCTAGGCACCCTGCAGTTCCTGGCCCTTATTCATGCCTTAAACTATGTTTCTGCCATTTGGTGTCTTATGCTCTGCTTTATAAGCTAATCTTCTTGCCGTTTAGCCACTTTATTGCTTCACAGGTGCGTTATTCCCCTGTCTGAAACTCTCTCAGCTACCTTATCACTCATCCAGTTCTGGTTTATTACAGACTAACCTCAGGCATCACCTACTGCAGAAAACTGTCGAAGTTCTCCCTTCCCTCCTGTGTGGGCACAGTCACCCCAGGTTCTGTGGACCCTAGTAACCTGCACACATCCTTTTCACTACCTGTGTCACTTTGTGTATCTGTTCTTTGTGTCTGTCTTCCTTAGGAACTCAGTACGTGTTCAGCAGACTAATTTTTAAAACTCCTTGTTCATGCCTTGCCATTCTCTGTGAGTTGTTGATCACTCCATTTGAGAATAATTTATGGGGTTCTGCATCCAAAACTCAGGGTAGAGTGTGTCTGCAAGGTTGTCCACCATTCCCCAATTGGACATAGAATTGGGGTTTCACCTTTGACCTCCTGACCTCCCATCCCAGTCAACGACATTGAGACCACAGCAAAGCTCCCAGAATTTCAAGGCGCTGGACAGACTCTGCCCTGCAGATTAATTTTAGAGTCATTGAAATTCTGCCAGCTCTGGAGGGAATGAGTGGGAGCCAGGCTGACAACCAGCAAAGGAGGAAATTACTCTCTGTCTGTTTCAAGATGAGAGAGTGGTAACCACGGTGCCTCCCCCAGCGATGCTGTTCGAAAACACATAAATTTAATACTTTTACGAAATTCAATCTTCTGACCATAAGTGTTTCAGGGCTTGCTTTGATGTTCAGGGAAAGCAGCCTGGTGCCAAGGTCCTCCGCACATATGGTGAGGACTCTGCCCTGCCCATGAGCCGAGCGTTCCAGGCCCCCAACTCTCTGGGAGAGTTGCCTTTTGTTTAAATGACTTAACCAACAATGATTCACCCTACCTTGTTCAAAACACACAGGTTACTGGAGACTGAACACAGGTCAGTGAGAGCGTGTTCAGTCCTATCTTGGTGAGGACCAGGTAGGACTGGCCACAGGCCATTGGCATACTCCGTGGTTCCTCTGTGTGTTGGTTTCCTCACCTATGAAATGAGACTTTTGAGTAGTAAGGATCACCTGAGAGAGAATAAGAAAGAGCCTGCCTTGCACAGTCCCTGGTACCTAAAGGTCTGTTTAAAAGGGAAGTTGGGAGAATCTAGTTTGGGGTCAATATAACTTGTTTGGTAGTGTTTGCTGATTTCTGTGGTGTAAATTCTCCCTCCTGGGTGGCTTCAGGCTAGTGATGTGAGGCCCCAAGGGTGAGGATGGGAAGAGGGGACTCAGTCCACTGCAGTCTGCCGTGGCAGAGCTGGGTGAAGCATGATGTCCCCCCCGCCCCCAACTCCACACAGTAGGACACATAAACCGCAGAGCACAGAGCCAAGTGTACTGGTCCACCATTCAGGAAGAGATGAGCTTTGAGTATAAATGCCTTTATTTTAAAGACAGCTTACTTAATTGTTAGACTGTACAACTTAATCTTTACCAGTGGCTCTGTTTAGTAGTCAGCTCAATGGTTTCCTGAAAATTCACCACTTTCTCCCCAGAAGCTGGTGCGTGAGCTTCAGCACACCAATGTCTAAGTTCCTACAACAGTGACTTTAAAATAGTGCATCTTATGTGTCTAATGTGATAAGAAGTTCAGGGATGGGAGGCTCAGAGTTGGAGGCTCAGTGAAACTCACGACCCCAGACTCTGCTTAATGCCCAGAGCATGAAGGCTTCAGCCTCATAATGCCTCAGAAGACCAGATGGCTGCTATCCCTCCAGGCTTCATATCACATCCCATATAACTATAAGGGGGAAGGAAAGAAGGAAGGAAGGAAGGAAGGAAGGAAGGAAGGAAGGAAGGAAGGAAGGAAGGAAGGAAGGAAGGAGGGGAAAGTACGTTCATTTAACAAGGGAAACTACATTAATTTCCTATAATGCTGTAATAAATTGTCACAAAAAAACCCACAGTGGCTGAAAACAACGTAAATTTATTATCCTACAGTTCTGGAGAGCAGGAGTTCCAGCTGGTTCTGCGGGACTGAAGGTGAGCTGTGGGCAGGCAGCGCTGGCTCCTCGTGGACGCACTGGGAGGAAGGTGTATCATGCCCCACTCCTTGGCTGCCGCAGTCCTTGGCTCTTCCACTTCAGCTTTAGCAACGGGGGGCCGAGAGTCTCTCTCCTGTCACATCACTGTGACTCTGCTCTTGCTGCTGCATCCCCGTCTCTGCCTCTCTTCTCCCCTCTTTCACTTCTAAGGACCTTTTGACTACAGGGGACCACCTGCAATCCGGGCTCATCTTCCCATCTCAAGATCCTCACTTTAGTCCCATCCAAAAAGTCCCTTTCACCAAGGGAAGTGACATCTACACAGATTCTGGAGATTAGGATGTGGCGTTGGGACTCATTATTCTGCTTACCATGGACATCTCCCTGGGGACCAGTTCCTACATCCCGCTGGTGGGACCTGAACTGTCATAAATCATGAAAGGCTGTGAGATCAAGATTTATCTTTCGGATCAATATAGGACGTGAAGACAAGATGGTGGGGGCTGGAAATGGCAGAGGGTCCGTCACACTGTGAGTGATAAAGAGCCTGGGGTCGCACCCTGTCTGTACGTGGCTTGATGGAGTTATTTTAAATAAGCTATTATTTTAAACTAGTGATTGGTGGGTCATGATGCTCAGGGTCAGTTCTGGGCCTCCCCCTCCACCTCTGCCTCCCTCTGTGGCCCTTCCTCAAGTTTCCCAGCCTGTGTTTTGGCAAGTACCAGATCAAGGAGAGGAGTCTGTGCACACTTCTGTGTCCAGCTCAGGGAAGCAGTGCTTGTCCACTACTCCCTTTAATCCCAGAGGAGCAAACAGGACCTGGCCTTTTGTCTGGCCAGCTGCCCCGAGCAACTCAGTGAATCATGAAAATTGTGTCCGCCATAGCTCTTCCATGAATTCTCCTATTGGTTAGACACTATGATGGGAGAGGGCAGCTGGTGAAGGTTTTAGCAGCCACAGATGTTTGACGGTCAGACACATGGGGCACAGTCACCTCCCTATGGGAAGAAAGGACCTCATGGTGTGGGCGGACACAGTAGCTCACCACTGACTTCACCGTGGATGTGATTTTTCCCCACAGGACAGGAAACATGACATAGAACATTTGTAACATGACATAGAACATTTGTAAAGACCATTTGATTTCCAACTTGGTCCCTGCAAAGGGAATAGAACCCAAGAGAAAAGGGTCTTGCGCTGTGTGGGTACACAAATGTCTCCAGTGGGTAAGCAGAAGTCAAACCAAGACTAAGCCGCGTGGACATCTCCGTATTCCATACACGTGCCGACGATATCCTCTACACTCAATGTCTCTTGTGAGAAGTTGTAGAATTTGCCACCCACAGAAGCTTTATTTTCCTTTGAAACTCACTGGCTTCTTTTGGACCTGGAGAGCCGTGAAGCACGGAGTTCTCCTTTTGAAGCTCTGCGGTTGCAGCTAGGTTCACTTTTACAGGTTCTGTATTTTCTTCTTCCCTTTCTTCTTCCATCTGGATTATTTCTGTTTTGCTAACCTTTATGCACAAACGCACTGCACCAAATCTTTTGGGCAAATAAAGGAAGTAAAAATGAAGTAGAAGACTAGAAGAATGGTCAAATGAGAGGGAAGCTAGAAAATCAGCTCTGGAGCCTGAGGGAAGGGTAGGCATCCGGCAGAACAGGGAACCGAGAAGCCACATCCAGAACATGACCCAGGGGGCACAGGTGTCAGCTTCCACTGCTTCCTGTGACCAGAAAGAGGCTGAGCCCAGAATGCAAGAGGCAGTTTGGATACACACTTGATGTCTCTGTGCAGAGTTGAGGTGGGAGGCAGTCTGGGAGGAATCTTCCGGAAAAAAATCATAGTCGTGGAACTTCCTTGTAAGCCCCTTCGAGGCTCAGATGACTCCTTTTGCCACTGGAGACCGCGGGGACTTAGTGTTTTGACTCTGATGTCCAGTTTTTCTTGTTCCTTCCTGTTCTCTGCTGCATGGTGGTATTGGCTTGCAGAGGACCATGTGAATCCACTTAGGCATGACTGAAAATGAGAGCCTTCCAAGAGTGACCCAGAGTTACGGGGTGACTTAAGGCACGTCCTGGTGACAGGACTTCCACCCTGACAAGTGCGTAGGGCCAGCCAGACTCTCAACCTAGACACTCATTGTTCAGAGACATGGACAAGTATGAAAAGTACCGGGAGTTTTATTGTTTTATTGTGGTAAAATTTGCATAACATGGGATTTGCCATTTGGACCATTTTCAAGTTCAGTAGCATAAATACGATCACATTGCTGCTCACCTCTCCCCAACCATCCATCTGCAGAAAATGTCCAGCATCCCAGACTGAAACCCTGGACCCACTGGACAACAGCTCTCCATGTCCCTCCTGCTGGGCCCTGGCAGTCACCATTCCACGCAATTCTACTTTCCGAATCAGACTGCTGCAGGTTCCTCACGTAAACAGAGCCACGTACTATTTGTCCTTTCGTGTGTGGTTAATTTTGTGTGGCATAAGGCCTTCCAAGGCCACCCAAGTGGCACAGGTGTCAGCTTCCACTGCTTCCTGTGACCAAATGAAATTCCATTGCCTTTCAGTGTTCACCAGGTTCTGTTGATGCCTTCATCTGCTGCGAAGTGTTTTCTCATCTTTTTCTTCTTTTCTGTTTTTAGAACTTAGGTGACATTGCATGCCTTGAACGTGGAGGGCGTGACGTTGGAGGCCTGCATGCACGTGCAGTGGTCGTGTGGCTGGTTCAATGCATTCCTTCCTACAGCCATCATCTTTGTGAGAAGACTTAACACCCACTCTTCTTACATTTTTCAAGAACACACTTAACCATCATCATTGTGTCATATAATAGGTCTCTTGAACTTACTCCTCCTGTTTAACTGGAATTATATATTTTGTGACCAGCATTTCTCCTTCCCACCTCCTCTTACCTCCCCAACTTCCAGTAACCACCATTCCATTTCCTACTTCTGTGAGATTGACATTTTTATTACATTTAAGTGAGATCATGTGGTACTTGTGTTTTGTGCTTGGCTTGTTTTCACTCGTCCTGAAGATTTATTTGTGTCATTACAAATAACAGGATTTCATTCTTTGGATGACCAAATGACATTCCATCATGCCAGGTACCACATCTTCTGTATTTATTCATCAGCCAGTGGACATTCAGGTTGATTCCATGTCTTGGCTATTACAGCAGTGGTGCAATAGAGATGATGGTCAGATATCAAAATCGGACTTCACTTCCTTTGGATGTGTACCCAGCAGAGGGATGGCCGCACCATGTTCTTGTTGTTGTCTTGAGTTGAATTACCCGATGCATGGTCATGTTGAACATGACCTTGTCTTGTGCTTACTGTATATCTTCTTTGGAGAAACGTCTTGTCATGTCCTTTGCCCATTTTTTAACTAGGTTGTAAAAAAGACTGTGGATTCTTGGTGTACAAATCAGGCAATTGTCGTGAGCATGACTTTTAGAGTGTACTATCACCAGTAAACAGGCCCCCCCCCGCCCTTCCCCCACTCGGACTCAAAGTTTAGAAGTTTGTGTCTGGAATATTCGGATCTCATTTCATCACCTTGACAATCGCAGGGTGTTTCGGCCTGGAGGCATTCACGCTAACAGTGGAACATCTGTTTAGAGACGGGAATCCTGAGGAGGGAGGAGAGTTGGAAATTTGGCAGCTCGTCTTGGTTTGACTCTCTCATGTCAATTTGGGCAGAGGGCCTGAAGCACTCGAACCCAACCCAAGATTTCCATGTTCTAATTATCTCCCGACCACTGTTGGGCAAAGCTCCACTTGGCCTACCTTATTGGCGTTTCTAGTCTGTGGGCCGGTGCCCATCTTGAGGGAAAACAGGGTATTAACTACCAGGGACTAGGAAAAGCGAAGCAGATGAGGCTTAGCAGGAGAGATACAGACCTCCATAGTACCCCTCGTCCTCTTCCTAGTGGTCCTGAGTGTCCCCAGAAGCAGATCCTTGTGCACTCCAGGGCCTTTGCTCTTGCTGTGATCCGCACCCTGCACTTCTGAAGCCACAGGCTTCCTGGGAAGTGCCAGGGTCCTGCATCAGGGCTGTGACCCTGGGTGCAAACACATCAGTCTACTTGGTGCCCTGGCCGCTGACCTCCAGGCTGCAGAAACTCCCGCGTTCCTGTCTCACTCTCCTGACTTACATTTGCTCTTTTCCTGCAGCAACACTGGTACAAGTCAGGCGTGAGCCCAGAGCCTCAGGCTGTCTGATGGATGGATTGCAAGCGGGAATGGCCCCAGGTTACTCCACTGAGGTGGACAGATGATTTTCTGGTCAGACGTGTAAAAAAGCAGCATGCTCTCCTTAGGGCGAGTCTTCCCTTCCAGGACGCTCTGATTTCTCTCCCTTATTAAATGTATCCTTCGGGGGCCTCGCTGTTTTCCCATCACTGCGAGCTGTGAATGAACCTCAGTGTGAGCAAGGTTAGGCTCAGACGGGGATTCCACCCCCTTATCCTGAAGAGAAAAACACTGCTCTTCAGCTTGGGTTACTCATCTGCTCATTTTTCTCTTGAGAGGAGGCTAGCCCGAAGTTATTTCCATGTTTCAAATCACAAGATCTTAATTTTATTCCTCCAGTGAGAATACTTCCACTCATCTTGGTATTTTATCTTAAAATGCCTTGCTCTGTTTTTAAATAGGTTTACATGCATGTATTAACACATTCATTTCCCAGCCTTCCCAGGGGTATTTCTGAAGCTAGAGAATTCAATTGAGTTTGGAGTCTTCCTGGAATTACTAACAGAACAGCCACTCAAAGGTAATGTGATACATTTATTATTCCACTAGACTCCTCTTCACGCCATTCTCACAAACTCCTCTGGTGGAGAAGAAACCAAAGCCAGTTTTTACAACATTGGGACTCACAGAGGGGGATGGGCAAAGCTCTGTGCTCATGGAAGAAGTATTTCCTCTTTTGACTTGGCTTAAACTTATATTATGGTCAAAAGTGGGAAAAGCACTTATGGTTAATTTGGCAGATCCATTAGTGAAAGAACCCTCAGAAATCAATCCAAACTTCATCACATGAGAAGGGAACTTCTCAGATGGGGTGGGTGTCTTGTTCTAGCTCCAGTCGTAAGAGCCAAGAGCCTCTTGTTCATCATCTTCTTGCCAACTAATTCTGTGCAGGTAATTCTCAATCATGCTTGCTCTCCTTGGGCTCTTTATTAATGACTGTTACATGGTATTTACTTTTCCAGGGTTCAACATTTTAACATGTTTAAGAGAACCCTGACACACAAAAGAAGGGTTTTTAAAAATTATAATTATTAACACATTAATTTTATAGATTAATGGGTTTGACTGGGACATTCCCATACATGTCTGTTCCCTCTTACACTTTTAGGTCTTGACCTTCTTCTCCCCTTCTCCTTTTCTTTAGCTTCCGCATGTGAGAGAAAACACGTGATAGCTGTCTTTCAGAGTCTGCCTTATTTCACTCAACCTGATGACCTCCAGGCCCATCTCTCCTGCAAATGACATGATTTCATTCTTCTTCATGCTGGATAATAATGTCCCATTGTGTATGGATGCCACATTTTCTTTATTAGTCATCTGCTGATGGCCACCTAGGCTGATTCCGTAGCTTAGCTCTTGTGGGTGTGCGGTTCTCTTTTTTGTAGGCTGACTTCATTTGCTTCACGTATACATCCAGGATTGGTATAGCTGGACCATATGGTAATTCGATTTTTAGTTTTTTGAGGATGCTCCATACTGATTTACACAGTGGCTGTACTGATTTACTTTCCCACCAAAAGTGTAATAAATGGCCAAAACCAAAGGGAAAGTTTTCATATTAAAATCAACTCTAAGACCATCTAGGAATCTTGATGGGTAGGAGCTCTTAACACGCCAGGGCTTCAGCTTCTGATTTTATATGCACAAGCTCTTGAAAATAGATGGATTATTTTGTGTGTGGTAGGTCTGTGCATTTTCTTCAGGGAGAAGATCCATTTAATCCTGGATTATCCTTGATGGACCACACAAACCTTGAGAATATGACTGATTTATTGGCTTATTTTCCAGGAGCTCATTCTCGGGGCCCTAAAAACTTCCATAGTCGCTCACTCTGGCTAGGTTACCTCTCTCTCTTTCTGCCTCCCTACTCAGTTTGCCTCTGACTGAATTCTAATTTTTTTTTAACTTGGTAGATATAAAGTCACCAAGGATGATTCCATAAACTCCTACCTTGGTACCACCCAGTGGCAAGAAGATGATGTTCCATCCCCTGCAGGGTCCACCTAGGTAGCTCCACTGTTCCTTGGGACTAAGGTGTGGAGCCATTCTGGCAGATCTACCTGGGTCCCCTCTGCTCCCCATCCCTAACACTCTCAGTGACAGTTTTACAGAAACACATGGGGTGGGGGAGCAGTTTCCCAAAGACACCAGAAAAAGGAGGTTGGGAACGTACATGGAGCAAATAAAGCCAGAGCAAACAGACTGCCATAAGGCCATTTGCCAGAGTCTCAAAGAATCTGTGAGCAGAAAGGATAAGAAAGGTGCTCTGAGCAGCAAGAACCGTGGATGCATCTCCTGGAAGGGGCATTAACTGCTATCCTGGCCTGACTCAAGTTGGTTCAACACTTGTTTTTTTACACAGCGGCACATGCATGTATTTTTTCATACACACAAATGGGCTTTGAATGCACACTCTGCAAAATAAATGTATGATTTTGGTGTTTTATCAGGAGACACACCATGTTTCGGTTCTCTTCATTTGCTTAGCCTACTGATGGGGATGTTGTCAGTTTACTTAGAACAAAGAAATCCATTTCTGTTCTCTGTTAGGGTCTGTAAACAAGTCAGGATGACACCTGGCATTTTGCCAGAGGGAGTGGTTTGTGAAGTAGTGCCAGTGAGCCAGTAAGTGTGGAGATTCCTTATTGGTTGACTGCTGTATCTAGTTTATGTTAATTAAGATAAGCTGTGTGGATGTATATATACCCCTCCTGTCCTACAATAAATGGCTCCCACTCTAGCTGTATCAATCTACACAAGTTGCTTGTCACCCCCCGCCCCGGTTATTTTGCTGCAGCCGGACTGCGGCAGTTCTCTGTAAAATACATTCTGCACACAGTACGGTTTCCTGATGGCCCATCCTCCCGTGAATGCACTTCCCTGAATGACTCCACCATTTCACCAACCAAAGCTCAGGAGAGCCCCATCCAAGAAAGAATGGATCCAACACAGTGTCTTCCCGTGCCTCAATCTAAGTGCCTGGGTATTCCATGGTGACAGCACAGGCACCTGTGGGCTTGACACTGAAAGAATGACCCAGACGTGTGGTTTGTTTTGTCTTCTTTTCAAGAAGTAAAAGAAGTGCTATTTTGTACTATTCGTAGGACTCATTAAAAACATCTCCCCAGGAGAGTAGAAATGGGACAATGTTTTGGCAGATGGGACCTTCGAGGAGGAGGGAAGGAACCAGCTTTCATTACTGTTAGTTTGGGATCTGTTTAGTGCTCCATTGAGGCTCTTTCGAATGGCACCTTAGAATGTATGTAGAGGGATATCAACCTCCAGGGCATCCTATATGGAAGGTCAAGTGGGATGGGGTGGGTGATGGAGTTTCCAGGAGAGGAGAAGCAGGGAGAAGGCTCCATGTTAGGTGGGGTAGATCCAGTACAGTTCTGCTACCTTGTCTGAGGGGGAAAAGTGCTGGCTCAGCAGCCACCAGCTGACCGTAGTCCCAGGAACCTAAGTTCTACCACTGGTGGACTCCTATCTGTCTTCCTGCAGGACATCTGTGAGGTTCAGAGGACTGGAGTACCAAACTGAGCATCCAGGTATAGTACCTGAGCAGAGGCCATGGGCAGGGATTCCCCTATCACCTAAGTGATATTTACTGTGTCATGGTGGGCTCCCTGGTGGGCTGGAGAGTTGACTGCCATGTCAGCACCATTGCTACCCATTCAGAATGAAGACACCACGCTCTTTCCTAAATTCCAGGGACTGGAGCCGGGGAATGACATTTTCCAGAATCCCTTGCAGGATTAGACTTCAACCAGACAGCCACTCAATTACAATTTAGAAGGCAAACAGAGGCAGAATCAATATTTTTGCTCCTCTGGCAGTAGTGGGCAGATGCGTGGGTTTTTACAGCTTTTGGCTTTGCAGGGGCCGGCAGGTGCTGTCCCCAAGTGATCTGACGGTTGCTGCTGGCAGTTGTTAGGGGGGTTCCTTCTGTGATTTCTTCTGCTTCTTGATCCTCTAAAAGCTCCTGGTGAATCTGGCGGCGGCAGGAGATGGCCCAGCTCTCTCTTTGTCACTCTCCCAGTGATTTTGTCAGCTCCTAGCCCATTTCCCCTCTTGTTTGAAATGCCTGCAGTGGATTTTTATGCCTTACACCTGTCCACGACCTGCAGTCCTGTCTTCATGGGAAGGAGAATGAAAAATTGCTTTCTTCCCAAAGACACAGCACAAAAGTGGATTATTAGAGAATATAACCTGCCATCAGGACTGTTTTTGACAAAGCAGGTATTTGGGGACAGAGAGCCTACAAGAATTTCTGGGCAGTCACTGCGTTATTTGACAAAAGCATATTTAATATTATGATGTAATTTTTAAAATTTGGAATGTTGAAAATAAGACAACTCAAGTCAATATTTTGTTGATTAAGTTCCTGAAATGATTGTTCAACATCTTGGTTGGTAGTGGTGCTCAGAGGACAGAGGGACTCTCCATGGAGGAGAGAGGGCTGGCGGGAACTTTGGCTTCTCCACTGGGCTTGGGCTGCTCCCCTGTTTACCTTCCTCTCAGGCCTGTGGTCATCGTGGGGCCCTCCTGGAACACTGCGCCCCCACCCCCACCTCAGCTTCTTCTGACTGTGGAGGTTACCATCTCACATCTACTGTTACCCCCCTCCACTGGACCCCATGAAGGTGACAACTTTGTGGTCTGTGTTCACTACTATATCCTCAGTGACCAAACCTTCCTGGGCATCTAGAAGGCTCCAGATAGATAACGTGTTGAATGATGGAACCAGGGCATAGACCTGACCGTGACCAATAGACTGTTTGCTTCCCTTCTTCTTATGTACAACCGTCCCCCAGTATCCACAGGGGACTGGTTCCAGGAACCCTGCAGATATCAAAACACAGGGATGTTCCATCACTTCTAAAGAATGGTGTAGTATTTGCATATAACCTACGCACAGCTCCGTAAATCAGCTCTAAAAATTC
Source organism: Spermophilus citellus (assembly GCF_964194105.1). Taxonomy (NCBI): domain Eukaryota; kingdom Metazoa; phylum Chordata; class Mammalia; order Rodentia; family Sciuridae; genus Spermophilus; species Spermophilus citellus. Next base: position 8,980,458 of record NC_138189.1, on the reverse strand, counting down.
ATGCGATGTAAATGCTATGTATGTAGTCATTACACTGTACAGGGAGAAAGGACAGGAAAATGTCTGTGTGTTCAGTTCAACACGTTGTTTTCTAATATTCTCAATCCACAGCTGGTTGAATGCATGGATCTGGAATCCACAGCTACAGGTGGTCAATTGTGTATGTGTTTAACCTCGTTCTCAATAGAGGGATCTCACATTCTTCTTATTTTATTCTTTATGTTTCTCACTTAGCTGGAAGGAGTGTACCTCAATAGGAAAGGGAACAAAGATGCCTGAGTGTTTTCCGAGTCCTTGACGCATTCAGGGGACAGTAAGTACAGTGGGTATCCTGCACCCAGTCCATCTTCTGGCCCTGCCTCTCAGGCTGGTGCCTGAGAAAAGAAAGATGAAATAATAAAAATATCAACAACAACAACAACAACAACAAAAATAGACTGTGATTGCTGGAATGTCTGAAAAGTGGACCACAATGAAGCAAAGGCCTGTGGGTAGTGGAGGTGCCTCCCGGTGCCGGAGGCGGCCACCCGGCTTCGTAGGGCTGGGAGAGGCACCGCGCCTGGGTGAACAGGAGCATCTGCAGAGGAAGAGGCAACAGGTGTCAGCGAGCAGCCCCAGTGGAGAAGACAGGCTCTGTCCCACAGCCAAGAGCACCATGATTCCAAGCAAGGCGTGTGTGTCCTCAGGCACACAGGGAACCCCAGGGGACACTTTCCAATTTAGGAGGCAGAGGCGCCCGCGGAGGCTGACAGTCTTGCGGCTCTCTGTGGTTGAGACCTGGCTTTGCTCTCCACAGACCCACCTCTGCTGCTGCCTCTCCTGCGGCCACGGAGACAGCAGATGTCCACGCAGCCCCCTAGCTCACCTTCTACAGGTCTCTGCTCAGACATCACACTGTGAGAGAGCCCTTCCCTGATGACCCGACAGGACAGTGCCCCGAGGCCTCTGTTCCAGCCCTGCTGACATGCAGGGTCTGCGCCATTCGTCACCTGCTGAGAGTTCACCTGCTTTCCTGGGCACTGCCTGCCTTCCCCAGCTAGGTCACTCGTCAGTGTGTCCACAGCGCAGCGAGGAGTGTTCACTCCAGGTCACCCTATGTCAACAAGGGTTCCTCCATTCCTCCAGAGTTGATCCCCAAACATAGGAATCAAAGACAGCCTTCCAGATTTAATTTTTAAAACATAGAACGTGGGTCGGATGAGTGCACAGCCCTAGAATGGCTTCCTATCTCTTAGAATAGGGAACCGTGACCTGACAGGGACCCTCCCCTTGCTTTTGCCTGGCTCTGCCTCTCTCCTGCCCCCCACCACGGCTCCCCCACCTGGTTCCCTTGCTTCTCTCCCACAGTGGTTCTTCAGCTCCCTGGGGTGAGGACTCCTTTGCATTCTTGAAACTGATCAAGAGACCCAGAGGGCTTTTACCTAGGTAAGTAATGCATATCAACCATATTGAAAGCTAAAACAGAAAAATTTTAAAACACCACACATCCCCACGTTCTTAGCTGGTGTTGATGCCACATCATGCGCCTCTGGAAAACGCCACAGGACTCTTATGAGAAAAGGAGAGTGAAAAAGGCAAATTACATTTCAGTGTTATTATGAAGTTTTGACCTTGTAGGCTTCCTGGAAGGGTCTCTGAGACTCCTAAGAGTCCCCAGATCACACCTTGAAAACCACTGCAATTGTATTTAAAATCTGTGTCCACCTCAGGGCCCTTGCACAGGGTGTTCTCTTCCTGCGATGCTCTTCCCCAGATACTTCCATCTCCCTCTCCCTCAGCACTTTGGAGTCTTCTCTCTCTCTTAATTAAGCCTGTTTGACCACTTAATTAAATTTCAATCACTGCCCTACCCACTACCATGTCCACTCAAATTGTTCCTTACTCTGCTCTACTTTGCCCACAACATTTATAACTTTCTAATATCAGGTTATTACCTAATATCATATAATTTATTTATTTCTGTTTGACTTCCTCTGTTAGAATATGAATTTTATGATGAACCATTTCATTCATTAATATAATCCCAGTATATAAGACAATGTGTCATGTAATAGGTGCTCGACAAATATTTCTGGGAAAGAAGAAAGAGAGAGGAGGGAAAGAAAGAAAAGAGAAACTCAATGAGATTAAGCACTGAAAATATTTTCAATTGACAAATAATTGTATGCATTTGTAGCACGCAGCATGATGTTTTAATATATGTAGACACGTTGGAATGATTAAATCAAGCAAATTAACATCAGCACCTGACCTACTTAACATTTTTTTGTGGTGAGAACATTTCAAATTTCCTCTGTTAGAATTTGTTAAGTATATTGCACATGATTATTAGCTTTAGTTGCCACCATGCAAGTCACTGAACCCGACTGCTCTGGGCATCTGTTTTACTTTTTCTGAGTTGCCAGCACCTCACACAGAGTCCTGAGCAGGTTTCGGGGTGAGGGAATGAACCGAGGAGTGCGGGGGAAATCCACTGTCCTGTGCTGCCTGCACCCACGCTCACAGCCGCTAGGACACGGAGGGACTCAGGGAGGCCTGACCAGGCTGTGCCTCAGGAGTGGTGGGACGGAGCACAAGGGTTTCTGTGCAGGATGAAAAATGCCAACAGATGCAAAGGCATCGCGGCAGCCTGGAGTCCCGCGGCCGGGGAGGTCTTCATTCTCCTCCCTTCCCAGGGTCCTGGCACTGTGGGGACCAGCATTTCAAGGTGGTCGGACCTCTTTAGAAGTGAGAGCCTTTGAAGGTCAATCAGCGAGGGAAGTAGAGTCTTGAGCAGGAAACCTTGCTGCTAAACGCCCATCATTATTCATCATCTGAGTTATTCATTAAAAAATGTGCATCCACTAAATGGAGGCATCGTCCTAGACACTGGAGGGTGAGTTAGACTTGCTTCCTTCATTTGAGGAGGGGAGAGTCCAGAAGGAGAATGAAGCAGGCTTGTGTCTGAAGGATGACAAGTGGGAGCTTCTGTGGCTGCTGCTGGCCAGAGCCGCTGGGATACTGGTGTCAGGCTCTGATATTAGGGTTTGCCCACATCAGTACCCTCCATCAACATGTCTTGACGACTTCTTCCGCACTTACACCAATGCAACTGTTGGGTACAGTTACTATCCCATTCACAGGCGAAGAAACCGAGTAAAGACAGGCTAAGTGGATTCTCAGGGCCACACAGCCAATGGGAGGGAGTTCCAGCCAGGATCCAGAGTCCAGATGCTTAGTCTCTAAGAAAAGCAGGAATGAGTGACTTTAGAATTCCCCTGAGTGGCCAAATGGCTTTCCTGTGGAAAGAATGTGGCTGTTAGGACCGAGACCTGACAGGGTCAGTAGGACTGGACGAGCAGCCAGGGAGGGAGGACACAGTAGAGATGTGTGTCCACTCACCCTTCCTGCAGTGCAGGGATCTGCATTGTCCATTCAGCAGCAAGGAGCCACAGGTGCTGTAGGACACCGGAGGTGCAGCTCCTGTGAATGAGGGCTGTGTTTCTGTTTTGTTTAATTAACTAATTTACAGGTAAATTGCAGCCGGTGTGCAGAGGTGGCCATAGGCAGGATAGCCCCAGGGAGCTCCAGTATCACGACTACAGGATCATGGGGCACCAGGGGCCTTTTGTCTATGGCCCAGAGTGACACAGGGGGACAGTGAAATGCCTGAAGGAGCAGGACTGGTGGTGGTCAGATGATGAGTGTCACAAAAGGAAGCTGAGCTTTGTTTTATTTTTACATTTAATTTGTGTGTGTGTTTGTGTGTGTGTGTGTGTGTTTCTGCATGCTCGTGTAGGGACGGAACCCAGCGCCTTGCATATGCTAAGTACGTGCTCTACCACTGAGTTACACCCCAGGCCCTTGGCTTTATTTGAAAGGCAACAGGTCAAAAGTCTGGATTTGGGAGATAATTTGATAAATCATTGCTTAGGGAAGAAAAAGAAGGCAGGATCAATTGGTGATAGGCAGGTGAGAGCCTGGGAGGCCAGCTCTGAGAATATTGCTATCAGAATTCTCTATGAACAATTCTGGGGTTATTTTAAAACTATTAAATAATCCAGGAAAAATTAATAAATAAATACATTAATTACAGTTTGATTTTTATCTGCCCTCCCCCCCTTTTTTTAAGAGACAGGGATTTTATTCTATCACCCATGCTGGCTCTGAGCCCTGGGCTCCAGTGATCAGCCTGCTGAGTGGCTGGGACTACAGACCTGGGCCTCCACATCCTGCCTATGTTAAATTCTTCTGGACTATGTAGCTTCATGTTCTTGGCTGTAATTATAACCTTTACTGCTTGCACAAACTGTATTTGTTGCAAGTAACCAGCTTAAGTGGACGTAAGCAAAGTTAGGTCATTTGTAGAAAGACAGCTAGGTGGATCCCGGAATCCCAACGCGGGGGGCTCTCAAGCGAACAGAGCCAGGAGCTGGAGAGTGAGCAGCCCTCCTTCCTCTGGTTCATGCTTGTCTGTACATCTGGTTTGTTCCCTCTGCCGGCTGCCCGCCCCGCTTCTCTTGATTGTGGTGGGAACTGGTGACTGCCTTCAAGTTCATGAGTTTACACCTCCTCTGTTGCCATCACGGGCAAAGACTAGCTGCTTGTCTCAGAATCCCAGTTCAACAGCAAGGAGCTTGGGTCGAGGGCCCACTTTGGTTCCAAGCAACCACAGCCAGAGGACACCAGGCGAACACTGTTGCCAGGCAGCGAGACGCATTCTCAGAGATACAACAAAATTGTTGTGACCCGGCCAGAAGCACAAAAGGGCAACTGTCATAGTTCATTTTTGCTGTTTTCGTGTGAAAATGTTGACCGAGCTTGGGTCCCAGTTGAGAAATGAAGAACTGACAGGCATTAATGCCTACGATAAACACAGACAAGAGTCAAGCATTGGAGCTGGCAGTCAGAATGTAAACACAGCCCTGGCTGGTCAGCGCTGCTAATTGTTCCTTCACGCTGTGCTCATTTGAACTTCTCTTTGGCCCACCTTTTGTTGCTTGTGTTCCAGGCTTAGAAGCAGCAAGTTCCCCTGCTAGCACACAGCTATGCCTTTTATTCTGTTAGCTGCAAGGGAAGGTACAGGGCATTTAACAATACAAGGCAATAAGACCCAAGATGACTAGTTTTACAACACAATGGAAGAAGTGTCCAAATATGTAGCATGTAACCACTTCTTATATTCTCAACTAGTTTTTTAAAAAGGTGCTGAATGCAGCAATAAAAAATGACAAAATCATGGAATTTGCAGGGAAATGGATGGCACTAGAGCAGATTATGCTTAGTGAAGCTAGCCAATCCCTAAAAAACAAATACCAAATGTCTTCTTTGATATAATGAGAGCAACTATGAACAGAGCAGGGAGGAAGAGCAGGAAGAAAAGATTAACATTAAACAGAGACCTGAGATGGGAGGGAAAGGGAGAGAAAAGGAATATTGCATGGTAATGAAGGGAGACCCTCATTGCTATACAAAATTACATATAAGAGGTTGTGAGGGGAATGGGAAAATAAACAAGGAGAGAAATGAATTACAGTAGATGGGGTAGAGAGAGAAGATGGGAGGGGAGGGGAGGGGGGATAGTAGGGGATAGGAAAGGTAGCAGAATACAACAGTTACTAATAGGGCATTATGTAAAATTGTGGATGTGTAACCGACGTGATTCTGCAATCTGCATTTGGGGTAAAATTGGGGGTTCATTACCCACTTCAATCTAATGTATGAAATATGATATGTCAAGAGCTTTGTAATGTTGTGAACAACCTCCAAAAAAAAAAAATTAAAAAAATAAAAAAATAAATAAAAAGGTGCTGAAATTTAATTAAATAGTAACAGCAAATGCAAACAGAGCTCTTTAAATCAAAGTCTCCAGAGATTCGGGAGGCTGAGGCAGGAGGATAGAAAGTTTGAGGCCAGCCTCAGAAACTTAGCCAGTCCCTTAGCAACTTAGTGAGAACCTATCTCAAAATGAAAAAAAAAAAAAAAACCCACAAAAATATTTTAAAAGGCTGGGGAAGTGGCTCTGGGTTAAGTAACCCAGGTTTCAATCCCTGGTACCTGGAGGGACACAATGACACAATCACCGTGCCATTTCAGATGTGCTCTAATCCTTTAGTGTATCAGGTGATAAAAGCACTATAATTGCCATCCACAGAGTTAGCAGTGTTTTAAAATAAAATAATGTGGATTTTCAGGGCATAGGCTCTGAAAGCATGGTATCCCTGGATAGGATCTGGACCCATGAGGAGTGCCGAGGGAAGGAGATGGTGTTTTCCACCTGCCACATCCACACAAAGGCGCTGCATAGTTTGCTTCAATTTAATTCTCCCCACAACCTTTACTGACGGTTCATTTAATCACTCAGCAAATATTTCTTGAGTTTCTGCTGTGTGCCAGGGGCCAGTCTAAGCTGTCAGGAAGCACTGGTGATGGAAAGCAAACGCATTCTTACCCGCTTTGTGCTTCCTTTCTAGTGTGTGTTGGAAGCGTCGACACAAGAAGCAAGGAGCATAAAAATAGGGAGATCATGTAGCATGCCCAAGGTGATGCGGTGGAGACAAATGTAGAGCGGGGACTAGGATCCAGGGAAGGGTGAGTGGTAGAGGGGTCAGTGGTCTGCATTTCAAATGTCATCATCAGGGTAGGACTCACTGAGAATGGCATCTGAGCCAAGATGTAGAAGAGATGAAGGAGAGGATGATTTGTGTGTCTGGGGAAGAGCACCCGGGCAGAGGGAACAGCAGTGCCGTGGCCGCCATCTTCAGCTGATGTAGTTGGGGTGGGCGAGCAAGAGGAGAGTCTGGCAGGCAACCCGAGAAACGGCAGGAAGGGTGTCCTGTGCAGGAGGGTAGTGTCTTGCAGGGATTCTGAGGCCTCGGGAAGCTCTCTGCAAACCCATTGAGAGGTTCTGAGCAGAAGAGCAACATGACTGGACCTTGGAGGCTTCCGGAGGAAATTTCTACCTGCAGTCCAACTCATAGGTCTGAAGGTATCATTGGGTAAGCTTTAAAATATGTGACACCCACCAGACCATCATCAAGTTTGTGTCCTCTCAAACGTTGATGTAGAAACCTCTTCACCTGATGCAATGAAGTAAAGAGAGGGGTCCTTTAAGACGGGTAAGGTCCCTGGCAGATGTCCTTCATAAGGGATGAGTGTCTTGATAAGTCCCTTCTACCCTGTGAGGTTACAACAGAAAGGCATTGTTTATGAGGCTCAGGCCCTCGTCCCGTACCAGAGAGGCTTGATCTTGGACTAGCCAGTCTGCAGAACTGTGAAGAATAAATTTCTATTTTTTATAAGCCACTCAATCTAAGATGTTCTGTTATAGCAGCAGGAACAGACTGAGACAATCTTTTATTAATTTATTGTATTACAATGTCGATTACTTCTTTCCTTCTCTTTCCTTTGGGTTTCATGTGTAGGTGGTGGCTTAGACGAGGAGCTGGTCAGTGCCCTCTGCAAAGGCCTGGAGAGTACAGATTTCAGACTTGAAGGGCCTTACACTCTGTTGCAACTGCTGAGCTCTGTCACAGCAGCACAAAGCAGTCACAGACAGATGACACATGCTGTGTGATACATGTGGTATGTAATCAAGTGAGCGTGGCTATCTTCCAATAAAACTCTTAACAAAAACAGGCAGCGGACAAATTTGGCCTGTGGGCTGTAGTTTACTGACCCCTGGATTAGATCATTGCCTTTGAATCTTCCCTCTTTTTGAAAAATTTGCCATGATACTGTTTGTTCTAAATTTGCTCTCCCACAAGGTCTCCTGTGGGAGGAGCTCGGCCTGTTCATCACCAGAGGTGGGGGTGGAAGTTCAGGATCCTGAAACAGCACTGCCCCGTGGTCACGGCCACTCTGCTCTCCCCTGGGCCCTCTCTGATGCCACCCTGGGGAGCCGTTGGAGTGTGTGGGGACACACTGAGAGTGGACTAGGCTCCCTGCTTCACCTCCACTGCTCTGGTGGGGGCCTCAGTTCTGTTGCTTTTGTTTATTTGGAACAGAGTGATCATCTAAAAGCTTTCTATACTTTTAGGCTGCATCTTACCTGGTCTGGGGCTGGTGTTTTGCCTGCATCTCTTAAAGATTGGAGTGCTGGCTTCTCCTGTACCCAGCCCAGGATAGACGAGGCAAATAGAAAACCCAGGAAGCTTGGGGGGTGTAGCTCAGTGTCAGTGCATTTGCCTCATATGTGTGAGGCCCTGGGTTCAATCCTCAGCATCCCCCAAAACCAAACCAAAAAAAAAAAAAAAAAAACAAACGAAACCAAAAACCAACCAAAACAACAACAACAATAAAATGAACAAAAAAGAAAGCTCTGGAAATTCATTTTTAGGTTATTTCTTGAGTTGAGGTCTGGCCAATCTGCCTTCTGTTTGCATTTCAGAGTTCTCTCTCTCTCTCTCTCTCTCTCTCTCTCTCTCTCTCTCAATAGTACATGTGATGCATCTTAAAAAAATAACCTTTAACATAACCACCTCATGCCTCATTCCCTCTAAGGACTGTTTAGCTGATTCTATAAATTTTGATATGTTCGGGTTTTAAAAAAATTATCATTCAGATGTAAATATTTTTGTATCTTTTTTTTTGTTATTGAGCCTGTGGATTATTTAGAAATAACTGACAAATATTTAGGGATTTTCAAGATACATTTTTGTATTTATTCCTAACTTAGTTCCAGTGTAGTCTGAGTCGTATTATGATCTCATTATTATTATCTTTTTACTTTATTGAGACTTGTTTAGTGGTCCAACATATGGTATATTTTACTTAATATTCCAAGGGTATTTGAAAAGTAAGTGTATGCTGACATTGATGGATGTAGTGAATGCCAATTAGGTCAAGGCAGTCAGTGGTGTTGTTCAACAAATTAGATATTCAAATTCAAAGTCAAAGCATGTGGATGATGACGTGTTGGTTTTCGCCCAGGAGAGCTGGGATGCATTGGCTCTGAAACGGCTTGCACAGAGTTGGACGGGGTTCTGTTGTTCTTGAAAGCCTCAGTTGCCAGGAAGTGCTCTCCTGGAGAGCTCCCTGCTTGACACTCCCAGGGCCTGTTCAGTCCCCTGAGCTTGCCCCATGCTTCCTATGGGACCACTTGCCTGGACCTCAGTCCTCGTCACCCCGTGCTCTGAGGCCATTATCTTTCTCTTCATGAATGTCCACGGGTATCTACAGTCTTCTGGTCTCTGTGCAGGCTCTTTTGCCTGCCGGGAGGAAATTTCTCACCAGGGTACACTTCCTCTTTCAAAAGTCGGCTTAGCAGATCTGTGATCTGGCCTGTGTGGAATCAACGTGTGCTTCCCTGTTCCCCTGGAGGATTTTGTAAGGATTCTGCTATGGAGCTTCAGCAGGTAAAGTCTCCACTATGTGCGGGGCTAGGACTCACAGGTGAGCGTGTTGGGCCCCTCGTCTGAAGGAGTTTGTAGCCTGGTCTTCTCAGCACACGTCAATGGAGTTTCCTGTATGTGGCTGGCTCCTGCTATTCCTAACGAGACAGATGTAGCTCTTCTAAGGTTTCTGCCTTGGGTGGGACACACAATAGGGGCTTCAATACTTGACAAATTGTGCTGAGAGTAGAACCTTCACTTTTGGGGCTTGATACCATCAGCAGATTTGGGGACGTTGAATGAGATGAAATTCTGGTCACACTGTCTACCCTCTGGAATTAAAAATTTGTGTTCTGTAAATATACTCATGAACCATAAGAACTTAGCTAATAGATCATTTAATTGATCCAGTATTTCCCCAAATTGCCCACATTGGGCTGATGGCATATGAGATGATTTTTGGTAGTTGATGGATCAATTTTTTAATAGTTATATATTTTGAATGCATATTAGAAAAATATACCTAGCATATCTGTGATTTCCCAAATATAATTGTTTAACAAGTGTGTAGGTCTAAAGGCAAGGTAAATGATCACATTTCAAAAGGCAGAATAGGCAATATGAATAATGGTCAAGATCTCAGAGATGAGGACTGGCCATGTGGTTCAGTGTGGAGTGCTGCCTAGCTTGCATGAGGCCCTGGGTTCCATCCCCAGAACGGCAAAGGAAAAGGTCGAACATGAACAAGAGCAGTTTGCTTGTTTTATGGACCGAGGCAAGGGACTGTTTTGCTCCAGGTCCCACAGCTTGAGAGTGCCTGAGCAGGAATGAAGTCTCAACCACACAGCCCAGTGTCCAGATGGAGATAGCCCTCAGTTGTGTTCCTAGCTCCAGGTGGCTGTGGAGGGGGACAGACCGGAGAGCAGGAATTTGGGTTTGGATACCAGGTGGCCTGTTTGGAGCTGAAGAAGAGTGTGGGAAAGAAGGAGGAAACCAAAGGGAACAGAGAGGGCCGGCTGTGACAATAAACCCTCAGTTCAGTCTGGGCTGCCGCATCAGTGGGTGGCCGCTCCCCTGGTTAGCCCTGGGCTCTGTGGGAGCCGCGAGGAGGCTTCGCCTCAGGCTGCTGCTGCCTAGCTGCGCAGGGGTGTCAATGGACCCAGGTACCAGGAAAAAGGGCCAAGTGAGGGATTTTTTTTCGTTCATGTCCAGACAGTGTCTCTTTTTAAATCTGTTCCACCATGTAGTTCTTTGGTGCCTTGGGTTGGAGGTATGTTTTCATCCTGCTGGGAGGACATTTCTTTTGGAATTGGGGTGGAAGGATAGAAGAAAAGAATCCCACTAGCCTTCCACCTCCCCCTGCCAAAGACGACGGGGAAGAACAAATTGGCTCTACCCAGAATGAGCTTTAGGGACATGTGACTTCGTCTGCACAGGGCTCTGTGAGCCATCTTTGTGCTGAAGCTAGCCGCTCTCCTTGGAGTGAGTGTTGTTTTGGGTTCCTTGATTTCCATGGAAGAATATCTTCTTGGATGATTTGATCTTTTAAGACAGGATATAATGCAGAAAAAAAAAAAAAAACAAACGACTGTCAGGACTCATGAGAGAAAATTCATTTTTTTTTTAAAATTGTCAACAATTATATACTGAACACCTGTGGGTCCTAGGGACACGACGAAGAAAAAGCCATCAAGATCCCTGCTCTTCCACCTTCTAGCAGGGAGAAATCTGTAGGATGCATGGACTGTGACTGGAGGCATGAAGGAGGGCCACTCGGCGTGAGTGGGAGAATGATGGAGATGCCTGTTTTAGAGGACACGGCAGGCCAGTGGAGGAGGTGACAATAGGTTGGGACCTGCAGAATATGGAGGCACCACCACATGAAAATCTGGGCTACAGCCTTCTTGCAGTGAGCAAGGCAAGGGAAGGAATTGGAGGTGGGAGAAAGACTGGACCTTTTCCAAAGACTGGTATGGTTGGAATGAGGTGTTCAATGTGGGGGGAAGGAGACACCAGGGAGGCAGGCAGGAGCCAGGTGGTGCTGGTACCTGCAGGTCCTAGTGAAGAGGTCAGACTTTTCTGGAAGAGCAGCAGAAAGATGCTGAAAACTAAGCACCAGCAGCCAAAGTCAGTGCCCTTGGAAGAGAAGGTCATCCATGTGCCCATTAGGGCAGACTCAGTTCCAAACATCATAAAGATGGAGTAGAGACTGTGTTATACTCCCCTCTGTACTGCTTGATTTCAAGTGATAGTTCCACCTTTTATAGGGTGACTCTAATTAATAATATCCTTGAAGACCTCCCATGTACAAATGGAGTTGAAGAGAAAAGGCTTTGAAATAATTCCAATGAGAAGTTGCTTTCCAGCCCAATACTAGGAAAAGAGAGTTGATCTTGTGGAGAATGGTGTGGTTCTCCTGCTCTCTGACAGACAGAATGGCAGACCTGCCTTCAGTCCCCTTTCCCCAGGGTTGTTAGGGATACTTGGGGTGAAATCAATGGCCCCCCACGTAGCTGTGAGAGAATCTTCAAGGCCTCCATTATTCAGAGTCTCTTTCCCACAGTCTTTTCTTCTACTTGAGAGGAATGTAGCCCTTCTGCTCCTGATTTTTTTTTTCATATTCTTTCTTCATTGAAGAAGGTATAAAAAAAATGCCCACTTCCCCAGGTGGTCCCCTTAATCAGCATGCCAGGCCAGGGTCACACCCATTCTATGGCTTCCTGAATTCTCATCATGTGAGGCCCAGAGAGGTCCCTTGTCCTCCATGTACCGGGTGCCCCTTGTAAGGAGTTTGCTTTTATTCAGGAGGTGATTGGAAGTTGCCAGAGACCTTGGTGGAGAAGGGAATGACATTCTCTATTTATGCTTATGCCAGCATAGACTTGTAGTGGCTGCTGGGTTTAGGATGACCCTCAGTGGACGCTATGAACTGAATTGTGCCCTCCTCCCAGACTCACATGTTGGACGCCCCAACCCTCAAAGTGATGGTATTTGGAGGTGGAGACTTTGGACATAATCTGGGTTATATGAGGTCATGTGGGTGGAGCTTCCATGATGGGATTAATATCCTTATAAAAAGAGGAACAAAGACCAGAGTTCCCTCTTTTTGCTGTGTGAGGACACAGAGAAGGACACTGTCTGAAAGCCAAGAAGGAAGCCCTTGCCAGGACCCAAATCTATTGGTACTTCATCTTCAGCTTCTCAGCCTCCAAAATGGTGAGTAATACCTATTTGTTGTTTAAGCCACTGGACTGATATGCAGACCCTCTAGATCAGACACAGAAACCTATGCTAGGATCTCAGAAACCCAAATCTGAAAATTCACATATTCTGAATTTCCTCATCTTTCTTCTTATTTAAAGTGGACATACTATTAGCCTTAATGGAAGAGAGAATTGGAGATGATGGGAGGGCAGATGGATGTGACAGAGCTTGAAAAGAGTCATGCATCGTCCAGATGTGAAAGGTGGTCAGTGTTTCCTCAGCTAATTACTGTGCAGCAAAGGCATGTGAGGGCAACTTAGGGCTGTGCTCTCCAAAGCGCATTCAGAGTTCTTCCACTTGGAATCAATCACCATAAGAAATGTGGATTCTTGGTCCTTGTAGACTGATAGAATCAGAAATTTTAAAGACAGTATTCAAAAATTTATTTATTTTTCCTCTCGCCTAGCTAGTTTTCATATTCCTACATTGAGAATGACTGGTATAGGTAAAAAAAACCTCCACCAAATGTGCACCTCTAGGGTAAAGTATATGTTACTTCAGAGCCTGGCAGAAAATTTCTTGAACTTTAGAGGACAACAGTCTTGTACCATGTAGAGGAGACAGGCTAAGGTAGGAATGGCTGGTAGACCCTGAATGGGTGAGGTGGGGCTCAGCAGGGGTTACTGAGCATACCAGTAACCAGGGGTATGAAGCAGTGGATGGTTCATAGCATGACCATAGCCAAGCCAAGAAATTCAAATTGAACTTAAAAAGTGATCATGAACTTGGAAACTGGATGGGAATTTATTCAAGTAGAATAAGAAAGCAAAGTCAGGAATCAAGCAAGAGAGTCCAAGAAGAACCCAGAGAGTGAGTGTGGAATGAGGGTTGCTGGTGGCACTTTTCCTGGCCCTAGGATCAAAGTACGTGCAGGAGAATGGGTGGTTTAGTGACTGGAATAAATTCTGGGAAAGCCACATGCTGTCTGGGCGTTGTTCTACAGATGCAAGTGTTACCCGTCTCACTCATGTCCAGGCCCAGTGGCTGGGCCCTCCTTCTGCCGGATCAGCCCTTCTTTGTTCTCATTGGTCCCTTCTTTCTGTCTCTAGAGTCTTCCTCACCACCACATAGGTGGCAATGGATCCGTAATGGCCATGTTTTTATTACAGTAATGGTACCACTTTCTGCAGAAAAGAGTGATGCAATTTTGTTAATGAAAGTCACGTGTAGAGACAGGGTTGGGTGGGAACTTCTGGGCCTGGTTTGGTTCTGGCTCAAAACCTTCCAGGAAAACACAACGGCTCAGGGCCACACCCAGAAAGTCCCCTCACCTCTGTCAGGCCCAGCTGCTTTGTGTTAGAGAAATAATAACAGCCCCTTCTCTCTCTCAGTGCCCTTTCATAAACATAAGATGTGGAATAAAATGGTTATTGGAAGGTGATCAATGCTGCTTATGTTTTCTTTTGTGAGGACACTGATGGTGAATTTGCACATGACCCCGTTGGAGGTGGGTCTTCAGGGCATCCCATGCAGGGGCTTGCATCTTGGTGGGTCAGAGGGCAGACACCCTGACAGTTCCCTCCTGCACCAGAGACACATCTCTGTTGATCTGGAGAGGAGTGAGAGAAGGGACTCCAGGATTCCCCAGGACAAAGCCAAGTTGCTTCACAGCTTTGAGGTTGAGATTAAATGACTAACATTGATAAAGGCTTTAAGACCCATTTGCATCGCATTGCAAAGGCTAAATTCGCCTTGCTTTCCCATTTTGTCTTGTTTGAATTGCTTGACTATTTCAGGGTAACTCATAGAATATTAGAAAAAATTAAGAGTTCTGTTCCAGAAACTCAGAACTTCTCCCTTGAGGAAGCCCACTCGATTTTACCATCTTCCCCTCAAAGCATTCATTGGAGATGCCTCACAATTTAGAACCTGATCAAATAAAATAATCTCTGAAGGCCAGCAGGGCCTGATTTGTGGTATGTGCTCAGTATATTACTTTATCAAGTTGTGTTCCATTTTGTTAACTCATTGATTTAAAAATAACATTTATCTTTATCACCAGACTGCAAAATCCTTAGAAATAAAAGAACTGTGTATTTTTTCCACTTTGTATTTTTCAGAACCTGGCACAGTATTGGGTGCATAGTAGAGATTAGTAAATGCTTGTTGATTGGTTATTTTAGTTGCTAATGTACTCATTATTTTTTAAGTTCAGCAAATATTTGTTGACTGGTACTATGCCTGGGACAGCATAAAATCATAAAATAATAGTAGCTAACTTATTTTTAGAATGTCCTACATCCTAGAATAGTATGTGAATTAACCCTTTAATCCTCAAAATAGTCCTGCAAGATTCACAGACTAAGGAACGAAGGTGGCCTGATCTTGGCTCTGTATCCTTAGCCACGGGTGCCTGAGGAATAAATAAGTCCTGGTCTCTCTGAAAGGACTTCCCACCAGTGGGCAGTGGGATTGACCATAGAACAGGAGGATGAGTAGGAATATGTTATGGGATGAGGTTCAGGAACATAGAAGGCTGTGGACCAGCTGAGGAAATGTCAAGGAGTGGGCCTTCTGGAAATTCCATAGAACAAGGCCCACCGCCTTTAGGTGTCTCTTCTCCATTTCCTAATGATGTGCTCCATCCCCTGTGATGTCCATCAGAACGGGGGATGGAGCTCCTGGCACCATGTTGAAATCACAGACCCTGGAACTGCCTGCCTTAGGAGCTGGGGCCAGCCTCCCGCCCAACGCACTAGTCCTGGGAGAAGGTTCCATCTCTTCTCACCTGCTCTCAGTGTTCAGGACCTCACTACTCCACCAGGCGGCCCCATTCCAACACTGGGCTGAAACCATTTCCTTCTAACACTGACATGAAGGAGTTCTGACGATTCCAATACAGCAGCTCTTCCTGGGTTCCCCAAGACAACATTTACAGAGTTTTTAATAGTTTCTCACAGGATATGGTTTCTAGACTCCATTCATTCAACAAATACTAGGTTGGATGCTGGGTATGCAATGATAGTTAAATCTTGGCTCTTCCCTCGAAGAGTCTGCAGAATTGACAGGCAGAGACATGAAAGCAAAGATTCCCCAGAATGGGATCTGTGATGGAGCTGTAATGGCTGCCTGAATAAGGACCTACAGGGCTGCAGAGGAGAGCCCTTCCCCGGCAGTGTGTTTCTGTGCTACTCCATCTAGAATGTTCCCTATGATTCCTTCCCTACTCATCTCCATTCTCTCCACATCCTCTCCCCGATGTCATCACTAAAACCAAAGTCTTCAAGAAACAACACATGCAAATTAACTGTAAAATCCTTCTCTCCACCTCAGACACCTTCCCTGGATGTTGGTATGCCTCCCGAACCCACTGTTGGTGAACAAAGCCACTTCCCATTCAACACATCACCAACCAAATTTATGGACATCTTTTTTTCCAAAACATTCTCAGAGAAGGCAATTTGCTTCTCATCACACAGCATGCAATAACAACAATCAGCTCCAAACCCAGGACTGTCAAAATCCATGCTTATTCTGTCACTTGCCACAGTGTTTGGGACAGGAAATGAGGAGGAGTACACCCAGTCTTTCCTTTTGCTCTGTCTTTTCCCAGAGGTTCCCTCTCTGAGCTCCATTCAGTATGGCGGTGTTCCTTTCTGGGAGGGCTCTTGTCTCTGTGAGAACACCCAACTGGCTGATGACATCCTTCATACTCGGGGCCTGAGATTTCACACGTGACTCACCATAGCAGAAGAATGCACACTCTGGGAATACAGGCCCTCCTGGCCCTCATTAGATAATCAATGATCTCTTGCCCTCCTAGTAGTATCCCTCCCTGAACTGGTTCAGTTTTGTTTTCCAACATATCTCTAGCTCTGAAGCATTTGGGTTATAATTGATACTCAACATCTGCTTACTGGTTGAATAAATACCGTCTCTAGTTTAGTCCCGGCTGGAATATTTTTCTTGAAAACTGTGTACATTTCAAAATTAACTTCAGAATGCTAAGTCTGAAAGTCAGGCCGATAGTTCAGATCCAATTCAACATCCATGTATTGAGCAACGATGATATGCCAAGTGCTATGTCGGGTACTGGGGTTCAGCCAGGAATAAGACACAGCCACAGAGTTCAGGCTGCTGGTAGGAAATGCAGGGAGGAGGCACAAATAGGAGAAGGGGTGGCTCAGAGGAATACATTACTTGTGGGCAGTGATATTAGCATAACACCAGCAGTGTCCACACAGGGCAGAGAGGTGCACCTAAGCCATGGACGTGACAGGATGGAGCAAGTGCAGGTTCAGTGCTGCAGACCCAGGTGCTCAGCTGCTCTCCCAAGGACTGCAGATGCCTTTCTCCATCTTTCTTGGGTGGAGGTAAAACTTCTTTTTAGCACCTATGAGTAGTAGAATCTTGAACTGAAATATTTCAGAACAAAGGAGGTACAGTTGCCTCCTGGTATCTGTGGGGGATTGGGTTTAGGACCTCCTCAGGATATCAAAATCCAGATGGTCAAATTCCTTGTATACAATGCCCCCCCCCCCCACTTTTTTCATATAATCTATACACATCCTCCTGCATACTTTAAACATCTTTAAATTCCTTATAGTACCCGATACAGGGCAAATACTGTGTAGTTATGTTCTATTGTGTTGCTTAGAGAAGAATGGCAAGAAAAAAATGTACATGTTTGACCCAGATACAATTTTTTTTCTGAATATTTTTTATTTATGTTGGTTGAATCCATGTCTAGGGGCCAGTTGGGTAAGAAACACTGAGTTCTGTGGATTTCCAACTTTCTTTTTAGTTGCAGAAACTTCCACGGAATCTTATCAGGACATCCACTTTGTAAAATGGATCTGAGTCTCTTTGACATCTTAAAAGCCATGGTCTAGGTCAACCCTCTCATTTTCCAGGTGAGGAAAAGGGAGACCAAAACCCCAGCGCACACGGAGTGGCCAACAATGACCGGCCTGGAGCCAGGGTCCCCGGACAGCTCTGCGCCCCGGGGTGGCCGGCTGGCTGGGAGGCTGTCCGACAGCCTGAGATTAACCATCGGGTGGGGGAAGCAATTACAGTTTGCACAGGCGAGATCCGCTCGTCCCATTCTCCCTCCCTGCAGGCTATGTCAAAACACGAGGGCAGGATCCTGCTTCTTTTCACGTTTTAAAAACATACAGCGGACTTGTGTTTACAGTACTGCGAAGGGATATGACGCGTAACAGCAGAGCGCGCCACCCCTGCACGGAGCCACCCGGTCCTCCTGTGGCTCTCTCCATCCGAGACCACAGTGCACTCCTTGGGCGCCAATTCAGAGCGAGTCTTGCCAGGGATGTCTCCGCTTCAGCACTTAAACAATGTTATACGTTGTGCAAACAAACAGAACCTACCATGATCTGACCTTGGATCAGAGCCCCGTCTGTCTGGGTCGCTCGGCCTGGGATTCTTGCAGTGGGGAAAACAGATTAGGCATCAGAATTACACTTCCAGACCCCGCTTTTCTGCTTCTGTGGGGGCTCTAGGTGGGCATTTTTGCTCTCTCAGTTTCAGCTTTCCCATCTGAAAAATGGCAGAAGCGAGGTAGTTTGGGGTTCAGCTGCTGGTTTTCATTCTTGTGTGTGTCGGTGTGAGATTTCCTTTTGAAATGGAATCTTGGAGGCAAATTGAGAAGATAAAATAGATGAAAGCCAAGATGTTCTGGTGGAGGTGGGAGGACGGCTCCCAGTTTTCACCACCCCTTCTGCCCTGGGACCATTTAGATACTAGTGTGTCCCTAGGGTCCTCAGAACACGGTTGGATACAGCTTGGCCACATGCTCTCTGGGGTTCTTCTGGCTACAGCTTCAGTGATTCCATGCAGGTACTATAAATATGAAGTCAGTCATGATTGCAAAAATGTGTGAAAGTGAGAGGATAGAGAGAAAGAGTGAGATTACATTTTATTTTGCTAAAGACATACTTTAGCTTACTTGATTACAAATGTAAGACACATTCATTCTTAGAAATGAGATTACTATAAAATAAGAATCATCTGTGATCCTGCTCCTCTGAATTGAAATTATATTAAAAGATAACTCTGCCACTTTGCAGGACTTTCCAGGTAAAGTGACCACATCACAAAGACACTTGGGTGAAGGCCCTTGGCTGAGCCGGTCTGGAAATTATCCCCTTTTCTCTCATCTGTGCATCCTTTAACAGCAAACAAACCATATCCACTTGATCCGTAAAACCAGGGTGAAAAAAGTGATAAGAGATTGTGTCTCAGAGAGACAGAGAAGGTGCCCGAGATCACGAGGTGAGGGGAGGAAGAGCCACAGTGGGATCCCGTAGGTGGCTTCTGAGAAAGAACCCTTCACTTATCACCACCTCCATTCTTTTCCCTTCTCCTCATCTCTCCTTTGTCTTTGCTGCACTACTCAGTGGAGCTTTGTGTCCCCATCCTGGTCCCTGATTGTCATCCCCCCGGAAAATTCTTTCCTGTGCCCATTCCCTCTCCCCTCCCCACTCCACAGTTTATATCTCAGACACCTAGAGGTCAGGAGGAGAGGAACATTGATAATCTGGTTCACCTTAGGACAAGTAATGAATGTGGTCCTCAGCACTAAGCACCAATATTAGGGGTGCCATTCTGAACTGCAGGGGCTGTAAGCTATGAACTGCATTCCCAGACTCCCTTGCAGCTACAGCTCTGGGTACACTTTAGGTTCAATCACTAAATGTCTGGAAGGTGAAAGCCAAGCAGCTGCTCCCCATAGTTGATGGTAAATCAAATACCTAACACCCAAGTTTTCTGCAGTTTATGAATGTCAGCCCCCAATCCCCTGTTACTAATGTACTGGAATTCTAAGAACAAAGTCTGGGAGACACTATACAAGGATATTATTACAAGAGAAAATGGGAGAAATCCTTGAATTTGTAATCCCCACTGTAGGGAGATACGGTCCAAAGAAAGAATGGCCCACTAGACGTTATTTAGCAAGGAAATAGGAGAATCTCATCTCCTAATTTTAGGGTCAGGAAGAAAAGTTACTAAATCTCTCTGAGCCTCAATGACCTTATATGTAAAATGGTTAAAATGACTGTTCTGTTCTTCCAAACATATAGGGGAAAAGTAATAATAAGGTATTACTTTTGAAAGTGTTTTGGAACTTGATTGTACACACACACACATATTTGGAAAGACTTTGTAGGTATGAGATTATTAATGATAAATATTGGTTAATTTATTAACCAAATGTTTACTGAGCACCTGCTGTATGCCAGTTATGGTCTTGGTGCTGGGCATGGGGTAGAAGACAGACGACTGCCTTGGAGCTTATGCTCTTGAATGGGAATCAGATGGAAAAGAAGGAGGTACCCAGGGCATGAACAGACCAGCAGGAGAACTCTTGACAGTGCCAAGTGCTCTGGAGAAGTGAAATGGGTCCTGTAATCAAGAGCCGCAGGGAATATTTTAGATCAGGTGGTAACGGCAGCCTCTCTGACCAGG
Source organism: Spermophilus citellus (assembly GCF_964194105.1). NCBI lineage: Eukaryota > Metazoa > Chordata > Mammalia > Rodentia > Sciuridae > Spermophilus > Spermophilus citellus. The sequence continues at coordinate 8,960,458 of NC_138189.1, read as the reverse complement.
GACTGCACACTGGCCTTGGATTACCAGAGGAACATCTGTGAGCACAGCAGTCTAGGCAGACAGGGTTTTGGAGTAGGACCTTAAATGAGGCAGGAGTGGGGTGTGAGCTGAGGTCTTTCAGGGAGGCCCATGTCATTGGACACCACATATACCAGGGTGAGCATGTGGAGGATGGGGAGCAAGTGTGGTAGTTTGGAGATGCTTTGCTAAGGAGTTGGGCTGCTTTGGACATACCATGTCAGGACCCTGAGCTGACTTTCCTTATCTGTTAGATGGGAAGGTCAGCCCTGCCCTTCTCTGGATGTATGCAGAGGATGCATCACTTAAGGGTGACAGTACCTCAAACACCCTGTTCTTCACTGCAGAACACAGTCGACCTCAGGCCCTTCCTGGAGTCCAGGCTGTAGGCATGAGGGGCCCAGCCACCCGCCTCTCACACACTGCAAACGCTGTGCCGGCCCCACAGACAGCAAGCGCAGGGGAGAGGGTCTGCTTTTTCTTCTCGTGGACTTGAGCCTTCAAGCCTCTGGACCGAGTGCCAACAATAATTCATCAGGAACGCTTTACAACTCGGCATTACAAAACCTGTTAGGAGACAGATCGCCCACAGGACAGCCTTCGAGGAGGAAACGTGTTCAGGGCTGGTGACCTCCAGATGATTAATGATTTTTAACAGGGTGAACTCTGTCCTCTGCTTCCCATGTGCTGCGAGGACTCCCTCCCTTGCCGGGATTGTTTGAAGGGGGAGTGGGAGGGGAAGAAGGGGGTGAGGGTGGGGTTGCTTCAAGTTAAAGCCCACCGATCATGAGGAAATGGAGACACAAGCCCTGTCAGCAAGGCAGGAATGTCTTCTGGTTATTGCTTTCATTTTTTTTGCAAAGGCAGTAACACAGGTTTTGTATCTCAAAATGCACGTGGCGTGTCTCTTAACTTTGGGTGAGCTCATTCCTAGCTAGCTTTTGCACACAGCGGGTCTCACAGCCTTTTTGTTGTTTCTCTCACCTCTCCCGTCTCCATCGGCCCCAACCCTGGCTTTCTTGGATATGGGACGCTAGTGAAAAATGAGACCCTGATACTATTTTTTTGATTTTCAGAGTCATGATGACTTGACTTTAATTTTTTTAGATTAAAAAATTCAACAGTGATGTATGCTGTTTTACTAAAATGAAAATAGAGTTACTGAAAGAAAACTTTCTCATCTTCCCCTTCTGTGTTGGTCAGCTTTGTATGGCTATAACCTACCTGAGATGATTAACTTATACAGAAGAAAGGCTTATTTGACTCCCAGTTTTGAGGTTTCAGTCCATGGTCTATTTGCCCCATTCTTCAGGGCCTTTGGTGAGGCAGGGATCATGGTGGGGACTTCATGGCTGGGTGTGGGAGAGAGAAAGAGGAAGGGGCTGGGCCCTCACTATCAAGGGCACACCCATAATGACTGCAAGACCTCCCAATAAAACCACCCAATAGTGCCAAGCTGGAGATCAAGCCTATGGTCTGGTTTGGATGTGAGGTGTCCCCCAAAGGCTCAGGTGTGAGACCATGCAAGAAGGTGCAGAGGAGAAATGATTGGGCTGTGAGAGTCTTAATACAATCAGTGAATTAATCACTTGATAGGGATTAACTGAGTGGTAACTGGAGGCAGTTGGGTTGTGGCTGGAGGAAGTGGTTCCCTGGGGGCATGGCTATGGGGTATATATTTTGTATATGGAGAGTGGAGTCTCTCTCTCTCTGCCCTCTGATCACCATGTGAGCTGCTTCCCTCTGCCACACTCTTCTGCAATGATGTTCTGCCTCATCTCGAGCCCTGAGGAATGGAGCTGGCTGTCTATGAACTGAGACCTCTGAAACTGTGAGCTCTCTAATAAACTTTTCCTCCTCTACAGATGTTCTGATTGGACCCTTAGTCACAGTGGCAAAAAAAAAAAAAAAAAAAAAAAGCTGACTAAAACAAAGCCTTAATACAGGGGCCTTTGGGGACATTCCAGATCCAAAATGCAGCATTTTCTTTAGTTCCACACCTTGATGTCATTGACATCAAATCAGTGTGATCCTTGGTAGTGCTGAATGTTAAACTAGAGCAATCCTCACACATTGTCCTGGTGTTCAATTGACTGGGAACAATGGGAGTCCTTTCCAATTTTATGGGAAAGAAAGTGTCTAGTGATTGGAATTGGAGTTGATATTTAGGTTAAAAGTACTCTTCAGTTCTAGTGCATTATATATGTCATTTAATCCTCTTCACACAGGAGGGCCCAGTGTGGTGGCACACACCTGTAATCCCAGTGGCTTGAGACAGGAAGATCACAAGTTCAAGGCCAGCCTGGGAAATTTAGCAAGACCCTGTCTCAAAATTAATTAATCAAATAAATAAATAAATAAATAAAAAAGAACGAAGGATGTAGCTGAGTGCTAGAGCGCTAGTCCAGCCTGCACAAGGCCCAGGGTTCAATACCCAGTATAAAATAAAATAAATAAAAAGAAAATAAAGGAAGATAACCCCTGGGGATGCTTACAAATATCATCCTCAGTTTTTCAGATGAGGAAACTGAACTATGGGGTAAGCTTAGTCATGGTAGAACAAGGATCCAAGTCCACAAGGTCTCACTCTTAGTCCCCTGGCTCTGTATGAACTTTTCTTCATTTTAAGTACTTCTATAAATCTTCTTAATACTTTCTTGGCCTCCTTAAGTGTCTGCTTTCAAATCCTTATATGTTGCAAAGTAAATTAGGAGACAACAAGTGATGAATAAAGGCGAGGGCTCCAGTCCCCCATGCCTATTGTGATGGCCACTCCCTCTATGGGTCCTCGGTCTCGATGGGATTGAATGTCCCAAACATATATTTTTCTGCTCCTAGAACTGTTTCCAAAGTCTACTTAAACATATATAATCACTTCTTGGTATCTGATCTGCCTTTCAGGTTTTCCATGTATACCTGACCTTGACCCAGGGCTCTTGTATGAAGTATGCAAAACTCACCTGTCGACATGCATCTTGAGATTAAAAAAAGCAGCCAAATGATCAATAGACAGCAAAGAACTTAAAGCACAAGCTTCAGTTAAGGCCTCATTACATTGATACCTTTTCTACACAGGCACTGCCATTGTTCCCAGTTTTCAGTTGAACACTGTGATTTTATATCATGGTGCTATAGTATGAAAACTTGGGCCTCAGTTTTCTGGCTTGGAAACTGGAGACTACAGTGCCACTTACTCATTAGGGCTGGAACCAGGATGGTCTGAAATAACCCTTAGAACCACGGCATATGGTAAGGACTTCACACATGGAGCTGCTGTTAATGAACACAATCATTTATTCTTTTTTTTATAATAAATAATATTTTTTATTGATTATTTAAAGCATTACATAGCTCATGATATATCATCTTTCATACATTTGACTCAAATTGTGTTTTGAACTCCCATTTTCACCCCAAATACAGATTGCAGAATCACATCTGTTACATATTCACATTTTTACATAATGCCATATTAGTGACTGTTGTATTCTGCTACCTTTCCTATCCCCTACTATCCCCCCTCCCCTCCCCTCCCCTCCCATCTTCCCTCTCTACCTCCCCTGCTGTTGTTCAATTCTCTCCCTTTTTTTCCCTCCCCCTTGCCCCTCATAACCTCTTATAATTCTATGTATCATTGAAGGTCTCCTACCATTTCCATATGCTTTCCCTTCTCTCTCCCTTTCTCTCCCCCCATTCGTCTTTGTTTACTGTAGTCTTTTCCTCATGTTCTTCCTTCCTGTTTTGTTCTTAGTTGTTCTCTTTATAACAAAGCAGACATCACAATCATTTATTCTGTCTGCTCAAATTCTTTTCCTTGTCACCACTGATTCATTTGCAAGAATCATCATCTGAAGTGTACTGGTAGTTCACACTAGACCAGTTGATATGACATGGCCTTTAGAAAGTTTTACAGAAACCCATGTGAGTCGGCACACATTATGGAAAAAGAAAAGGGAAAGAAAACTGGACAACTTGTAAAACACATGGTCTGTATAATTTTAAGTGAGGAGTCAAGATGGAAGAGAGGCCTGGCAGAGGTTCTTCTCATGGCCTTCGGAAGGAACCCACCCTGCCCATACCTTGAGGGTCACTCACACCTTAACCAGATCCTGTCCAATGGGACAGTGGAGGTGGGAACCTTGGTTTGCTGAATGAGCTATGTTTGTTTTAAAAGAGTCCCCAGACTGGGACACCCCAGGGGAGATGCTGACATTCAGCTTACTTTTCAGAGATGACCACTGTGTCTCTCGGGTATGCTGGACTGGAAGAATCAGAGTTTGACTAGATTCTAATGATTTTAGGGAACAGACACTGTCTAAATTATCATGGTGCTAGGGCGTGGATCTTGAATGTCCTCCAAAGGCCCATGTATTGAAGGCTTGGTTCCCAATCAGTGGCACTACTGGGAAGTAGTAGAGACTTTGGCAATAGAGCCTTAGTGGCAGGAAGTAGGTCATTGAAGGCAGCCTTTGAAGGGTTATCGGGACCTCAGTCCCTTTTTCTCCTCCCTCTGCTTCCTGTCCCCCATGAGGTGAGCAGCTCACTCCACAATGTGCTCCCCACCACTGTGTGTTGCCTCACCTCGGGCCCTGAAGCCATGGGGCCAACCAGCCATGGACTGGCACTTCTGAAACTGTGAGCTGAAATAAACCTTTCTTCTTTTTAAGTTGATTATCTTGAGTATTTTTTTTTTACAGTCATGGAAACTAATTAACTTTCATGGTAATGGATGTTTATTTTAAGGAACCCACTGAGGACAGACTTTTCCAAGAATTCAAGTTTAACCAGACAAGAAAGCTGTTTGGATTGCACAGTCCTCTCAGTAAAACTATTTGAGTCTTTATTCTCATGGGTGTGTGTTTACACTTGATTAAAAATCATACACTGTCTTAAACACAAATGTAGCTATTGACTTAAACACAAATGTAGCATGGGTGTGGTTCATCATTAGTGACAGGGGGTCTGACTCTGTTTCAGATGATCTTTGGATTAGTTTATTGGGGCTTTCATAGTAAAGTACCACAAATTGAATGGCTTAAATGACATAAGTTTATGGTGTCCCAATTCTGGAGGCTAGACATCTGAAAGCCAAGTGTGTGTGTGGGGGGTTACTGTCTTCTGAGGGATGTGTGGGGGAACCTACTCCATGCCTCAGTCCTAGTTTCTGGTACATACTTCTGGACACTCTTGACTTGTAGGTGACCATTTTCTCCCTTTGACTTCACTTCATCTTCCCTCTGTGCATGTCTCTTTGTATCTAAAGATCACCTTTTTATAAGGATTCCAGCCATCTTCAGTTTGGACCCACCCTATTGACCTCATTTTAACTTGATCACCTTTATACAAACCCTATTTCTAGGAGTACTGCAAGTTAGGGCTTCAACATTTGATGGGGGGTACAATTCAAGCCATAACAGTCATCTTTACCATTTTTAAAAACAGGTTTGACTGACACCTATCATAGCTCCTTAAGTCATGATTGTTTCCCCTTTATAATGTGGCTCATGGAGAGTTTGTGCTATGTATAGGAGACAGGGCCACACTGCCATTTGCTTGCCATTTCCTGTCGCTTGTTGGTACTTAAAATAGCATTAGTATATGCTTTCTCTGCAGAAATTATTCAAGTCAATTTCATGGTCCATTGAGCTATCACTCCATAACATAATTTGCAAATCACTTAGCTGGGCATTTCCATATGATCATCATAGTGGGCCATCTCAATTTGCTGGATGAGCAGGAGTCAGGCTTTCCATGCAGGTTCCTGATTGCTCACATTGTACCTGAGACCATAGATGCAAAAGCCTGCCCTGATTGCTCTGGTTTTCATGGGATTTAGCAACTTGCTTCCTGTCTGATTTGTCCTTCTCTTTCTGCCTATCATTTCCCCCCACTCTTTTCCCTCTTTTGACCTTTTTCTCAACTTCTCCTCCATTGTGACTTTGGATCATGCACGGTTCCTCATGACCTCTTCATGGTTAGGGATGCAGAGCTGTGATCTTGAACAACAGTCCTACCTCTTACAGTTTCAGTTTCCTCCACTGTAATAAGGGGAGATCAGCTATGTCAGACCCCATATCTTTCCTGGAGCAGCATTCTGTGCTATTCATATTATACTTATTCTACAGAAGTAGAATTATTCCCTTGCAAAAGAGGCCGATGATTTGAAGTTGGATTCAAATCCAACCAGAAACAATTTACAAAGTTAATTTATCTGAGATCCAAATTGCAGAGTTTCAGAAAGGTATACAGTCTAGGGAGGTAGATGGGTTGAGTAAGGGCTTAGCTTAGTTAAAGTAACTGATTTGCATTCATCCTTGTAAACTTGGTTTAAAATAAAGCTCAGTTTAAAATTAGGCTAAAAAGGTTACTAAAAATCCAAAGGTGGACTTATTCTTCCTCTCTGCCTCATCCTCCAAGACCAAGCAGTCATTAAATTATATTGAGTCTATCTTAGGATTTGTCTTGGTTTCCATGATCAGAGCTTAGTTTCCAAAAGCAGAGCTTCAGGTAAGAACAGGGGAGCAGGAAGTTTATCTGGAAGGTGATTTCAGGAAGGGAGAGGGAGAGGACTAAGGAAGGGAAAGTCAGCCAGCTGGTGTATTATCAAAGTCACTGCTGTCGGCAATGGGGGTTCAATTTCCCCAGAACCTCTGACAAGTGCCCAGAATGGCTCTCGTGCTGTCACCCGAGAGGAGGGTGGGAGCATGTGGATGGGGCAAGTGCTGCTGTAGGGCATTAGATCAGGTCTCCACACCTTTGGGTCCCATTGTGAGTTGAGTTCCGTGACATAGGAAGAGGTCTTAAGGGCAGAATGGAGAAAGAGACCCTATTGGTGGGGTGGGCAGGGGTGACTTACAACTGTCCACTGCAGGTTTGTCTGTATTGTAGATGAGAGGACTGAACACAGGCACCCGAGGCACTCTCAGAGAAGCCCCTGAGCCCACTTTCTCTTTCTCCTCACCTCTACTGCTCGGGTCTGGTTTTCATCTCAGATCTCTTGATCCCTCCAGTGGGTGTGTCTGTCTCCAGCATTCTCACTCCATGCATAAGTCTGAATGACATCTGTAAAACACAGTGACCTCACCAATCCCCACTCTGTTGGTGGCCAGTGGCCCATGGGAGTAGCCATAAGAATGCAGATCATGTCAGATGCTTCTCAGACATGCCAGGCTGAGGATTAACCACACTTCCTTGGGAGCTAAGAAAGAAGGCATGTTAGAGTGCAGGTGAAAACAAGTAAACTTACATTTACTCTATTAAAAAAAAAAAAAAAGCAATGTGTCCTTTATTTCTGTTTGTCTTACAAACTCATGACTAATAGCATGCTGTAGCCTTATCTACCCCAGCATGGAATCCAAGCTGGTTTGTCCAGTGATGTGCCTTGTTGTTCAGCAATGTCCACTGCTATGACTTTGACTTTGTGACCCTCATCTACCAGGGTTTTCAGCTGGTGTGGTCCCCCTCACTCCTGGGCTGGGTCTCACTGCTTTGATACAGCACAGATGATGCTGTGCTGGGTGCACATCAATTGCCCAACATCAGTTGGCCTGGAAGCGTCTGAACCTTGCTCTTGGAGTGCTGTTTTTGTGGGGAGTCCATCTGCTATTGGCAGGAAATCAGCTCAAGCAGACATGTGAAAATGCCCTGAGGAGGAGAACCAAAGCCCCAGCCCTGAGCCCTGTAGAGCTTTCCGTGATGACGGCAGACACTGCTGAGGCTCAGTCCACACCATGTGCAGCAGAAGATAATACATTATTGTTTGAAAACATGGAGGTTTGTTCGTTGGTGATAGATAACCCAAACAGGGCCAAATGACCTCCTCTGGCCCCGTCAGTTCTCTCACTCCTTCTTCTCATCCAGTGCTTAGTGAGGCTGAGTGACTTGGCCCATCCACTCAGCCTTTTCATCCCTTTTGCTTGATCCTCTCTTGGCCTGGAATGTTCTCTCCTCCCTTGTATGCAGAGGACACTTCTATGCCACAAGACAAGTACACCTTTCTTCTCTGAAGCCCTTTGATCACATCCCATTTCTTTCTGGACAGAGATAGTGTCTCTATGGAAGTTTATGTGTTCTAGAATATTCCAAGACCTATAATAGAATATTCCAAGACCTGTAATAGGCTTCTTCACCCTTGTAGGGAGTGAATAGGACTCACATGCTATAGTAGAATGAAATGTGGATCAAGACACGTTTGAATTTAAGTCTCAGTTCCTAAACTCCATCTCAGGGTTTCTTTGGATATTTCTCTACGCTTCAGTTTTCTCATCTATAAAATGAGGATAATAATTACTTCCTCTTAGGGTTCTTGTGAAGATTAAAGTTCACTACTGCATGTCAAACAGACAGCCACCTCAGTCCCTGGCCTATCAGATATTAAAGGCCTTCTGAGAGACTCCCACCTTTCAGTGTTTAAACACAACAGCAAGTCCCCAGGCAGCTTGCCTGGCCTCTTTCTTGTCCCATCTGTCCCCAATTTAAGTGTCCTGCCATGTGCCATCCACACAGGGAACTCCTGCTGTACTTGGAAAAAGAGTGTAGCACCTGACACCTGATAGATGTTCTATAAATATCTGTTGAATTCATGGCCCCAAAGTCTATGATTTGATCAAGGATTACAGCAGAGAATGGGAACTGGGGCCATCACCTTGATTTTGACTCAAGATGGCTTAGGGTGTTCTGAAGGCCACCATCCTTAGACAAACTCATCTCATTTGTTGAGTGAATGTACACCAGTTATGGGAGGATTTTTATAGTTACCATCAGCAGAAAGTATGTGTGACCTTGATACATCCCAAAACTCCATATCTTTTTTTTCTCATGTTGAGACATTTGATCTGCAAGTTCCTTGGCTTACACATTCAGATTTACAACTGATGCATTTAGCAGAATATTTCTAATATTAAGATTCTTCTAACTTAAGTTTTCCCTGCCTCCCTTCAATCTAGGAGCTTTTAGGAAAAGACATTGATATCAGGGATTCTAAGTTGTGTAAGTATGAATGTTTTGTATCATTAATTGATACCAAGTCACAAATGATTTGGCATTTCACAGAATCAGCAAATATTCAGTTTATGAAGATGACAAAGATTTGTGAATAAGCAACGAGATAGCATTAATTATCACTTGAAAAAACTGGACACAACCTGAAAGTCCAACGGTAAGGGAAGGATTAGTGGCTTGGTAAATTTCTAATGTATGTGTTCTTTGAAACCAGTATTCCTCAGCATTGGCTCAGTGCTGGGCTGGTCCTGGATCTCATGGAGGGCAGCGATCTTCCAGGGTCTCACAGTTTAGTGAGGGCAACATCAGATGAATGGCAGCAAGCTTCCCAAGAGGGAAGGTATGTGATGTTATGGGGCATTTTTCCTGGGTGTCAGAGAAGGGAGGCACAGCTTTTGGGGCCAGGGAAGTTTTCCAGAGGAGAAACAGGCACTTGTGTTTTAAATGAAGAAGACCACGTGCAACAGCTCAGAGAAGGGAAGCTTGCACATTTGGAAAAGTGCAAGAGCCCAACTGATATTGTTCAGAGTGTGGTGTTTTGAAATTGAAAATGATGCTGTATTAGGAAGCCATGTTTCAATATTCAATTTCTCTTGTGAGAAATGGAATACCGTGGATGATTCCTTATTTTTTTTCCAACTCCCATCAAGAGAGTGAACATACTTGTTAAAATATTTTAAGAGTAAGGGGAAATAAATGTTATAGAATATTAAAACATCAAAAGAGTTTGCACAGTTCTGTATCTACTGTGATCTTGTCTACATAGAGAGAGAGAGAGAGAGAGAGAGAGAGAGAGAGAGAGAAATGAAGAAAAAGAAAAAAATGAAAAAAGGAGGCCCGGAAGAAAATATGGCAAAATGACAACAGTGGCCACCTCTGGGTAGTGGGATAATTAGTAACTTTTCTTGTCGCATCTTTACTGTTCCTCATACTGTCTAAATATTTTCACTGTGAGAACATGTGATTTTGACAGTGAGAAAAATATAGAAAAAATAATCTTGAGGTTGATGAAAGATAAATGTTGTCCACATTTTGTGTGGCCTCTGGGCAGCCCCACTTGGGACCTGCACTGAACTCGTTTCCTCCTGGGGAAGGCAGAGTGAGGCAGGCACGTGCCTCCCCTCCCTCATGTCTTGGCCTGGGCTGTGCTACATGGCCGAGCAGAAGCCTAAAGAAAACAAGGGAGATTGAGGTGGGCCTGGGGATCTGGTGAGCAGTGGTCGTGGTAGGTGTGGGAGATTCAGGAAGGGCTTATTCATTCACACTGTGGATGAGAGCTCAGTTCTCATAATGCCCCTGAGGACAACATGGCAGAGGGAGAGGTGGACCTGACAGAGAGTTACACACAGAGACAGGCTGGGGACACAGCCAGGTGGGAGAAGGACAGGGGAGCCAGGGAGAGATGTAGATGAGAGTGGACCACAGGAGTGATTCGAGGCCATGGAGAGAGAGAGGCAGAGGCTAAGGAATGAAAGCGCAAGGCAGGATGGGCAGAAATGAAGCTGGAAAGTGGGGCCACCAATGCAGGGACAGGGCACCACATGCACAGGACAAAAGAGCTAGAGAGACAGACAGACAGACGCCCAGACAAGGAGATGATACAGAGGCACAGAGAGATGCAGATAGAGACGGTGGCTGGAAGGGAGACTAGAGATGGGGCCAGGGGTGCTGGGAGGATCCGTGGCCACTGTGCTGAGTGGTATTCTGAGCAAGAGTGCTCTCCCAGATGGGTGGGACATTGTGGGCCTGTACTGAAGCTCATTTCTTTCCTAGTTACATTCCCCATGTTAGGAATATTTTAAAAGGACGAAAAATCATATAGCATTATATGAATCTCCTCTGTAGCCAATATTTTCTCCATTGCTGTACCTAATTGAGTGACTATTATGATAGTCCCTTAATCGAATTTTCAGTGCTCATTTTACTTATGAACATACTGGGGCTCAGAGAGACTAAACCTCTTGTCCAGGTGACTTATTAGCAAAGAGCTGAGCAGCAATGAAAAGCCAAGCTGTCCTGCTTCCAATTGAGGGCCCTGGTAGCTCTTCCATGAGTCCACAGTCAAGCCTTCAGTGAGCTGGGTGCATGGGGAAATGTGAAAACATTTTAACAATCAACTGCTGCTAAGCACCAACAGTGTGCCAAGGTATAAGGGTGGTGATATGCTGGGATAACTAAGACTTGATTTCTATCCTCAAATGTTTCTACTTCTGTTGGGAAGACTAACTTAACAGGAACATAGGATAGCAGTCTCCTGGGACAGTAGCTCGACTTAATCTGAATGCCCCGTGTTCCTGGGGATGAGAATCCAGAGTCTTCCTCATAATTTCTGCAGCACAGGATGCCACGCTTTGTCCTGGAATGTAGAGTCAATGTTTCTTCCTTTGAAGTGCAACCTCATCCAGCCTTCAAGCCTTTCCAGATCTCCTAAAATCGAAGGGAATGAGTTTTTCATATTCCATTATTCATGACATTATCATGGACCCACAAAGTGCCCATGAGAGTGTGTAGGGGCCATCAGGCAGGAGTGCAGGGGGAGGGGGCACTGGAGATAGATTCCCAGGAGGTGGCAAGGTCTCTGAAGGGAGGCAGGATGTGCTCCTCAGGATGTGTTGGGTGTTGGGACAACACCCAACCCGTGCCTAACTCTCTGCATCTTTTAGGCCCTGACTGGCGGGCAATGACAGTGGCTCTCACGAAGGCCTGGCCTACAGATGTTTCCCTCCCTGAGCAGTTGGCTGGCAGTGGTGGAAGGTGGCAGCCAAGCTTGCATTTGCCCACCTGGGGAGTCTGCATTCTCTGCTGAAGTGTCTGCTTTCCCTTTTAGAGGCTTTCCCTAGACTGTGACAGAAAGTGAAGGTATTTGTGGTGCATCTGTTTCCAGTTGCCTTTTAGCCTAGCTCATCCCTACCCACACCCAGCGGCTTAGTATTTACCAAGTGCAATGACGCGTGCAGCCCCGAATGGAGAACATAACATCCCGACTACAGTCTCCTGGGCCTCCTTCCACAGAGGTATGAGCTCACTGGGGGACCTGGGAGTCCTCAGGCACATCTGCCTTCTGTGCGCAGCCTAGGCGAGCTTTTCACCAACATGTGTGAACACGTTCCACAACTCTGTCTACAGCTTTCCACCGACTTCCGTTAACACAGGTGTTAAGTCCTTCGTCCCACAAAGTTTACATTCTTAGTTTTCAGTCATTCACTTTGATATATGACTAAATATTCACTAGTTATAAGTAAATTTTTAAAGATGCCAGAGAAAAGGGGGAGGGGGAGGACAAGCATCTGCAGACCTGGTCCTGAGGCTGCTCCCTATGTGGCCTGTCCTATGTGGAACAACTTGGGGACTCAATTTGCCAACCCTAAATTTCCACATTTGTAAAGCATGGGCAATAATAAAACCCTCTTATTGACCTTACTAGTCATGCTGATGGACTTGAATGTGCTTTGAAACTTGTAATCTATGAGGCAAGTTTCCTGGTTTTGGTTTGTTTGATTTCCCTTCCCTAAGTCACACTCTCCACTACTTACAAACTAGGAAGATTTTTTGGTCTTGGATTTTCTTTGCCAGTACACTGTCCAGCCCCGAGTCACCGTCCTTCTGCAGGGATGTGGCTCAGGAAGCCCCAAACTACATGAAAGACTTCCAAATTGTGTTGTGATGCCCTGGAATTCTGAGCCTGTGAATCTGGCACCTTTCCTAATGTCCTTTTAACAATAACAACAAAATGCCACCTGTGGCTGACAAGGGACAGGTGTCTAAGATTATTGACCCTGGATCTTGTAGGATGCCTAGAGCAATGCCAACTTGCTGTTAGGCAGATGGAAGTGGGTGACAGGTGCAGCGTGAACCAGAGAGTGGCACTGCCTGGCTAGGTCCCTCTGTGTCTCTCAGATTGGGTCTTTTCTAGCCACTCTTACGGCCACTGCCAGCTCTTCTCTGAACTGTTCTGTAAATGTACAGTGTCCTTGCTACCCAGGGTTGGTTCCAGAGGATGAAGGTAGCACCCAAGACATCCAATGAGGATGTCTTACTTCCTGGTATCACTCTGCCCATGCCTGGCCATGACGTTGAGCAGCTCCTCACAGGTGTGACCCTGGGGAATCACTTGCCTCACCTGGTCCTGGCTCTCCTGCTGCTCAGCTGCCCTCCTCATTGGTCCCACACCACAGCCAGATGATTGATGATTCTAAACTGGAAATTTGATCCTGTTGCTTCTTACTTAAAATCCTTAAATACTTACGACCTTTACAATGGTTTCTCTTTCATGTTTGTTCATTAATTTATTGAGATTTTAATGGCTTCATTCATTCACTTATTCAACATATACAGAGCCAGGCCCTATGCAAGGTGCTGAGGATAGTGACGGACAAGACCAGAAATGTTCCTGTCCTCTTGCTACTGGCACTGGAGAGGAGCACCCAGAACACTGCAAGCAGCTAGGAAGACAAAGAAATGATGAACTCTGATACACTCTACAGAAACAGATAAGGACTGCCATGTAGGATGGGCCGGGGCAGGGAGCTGTTGTCTGGATGTTCGATCCCAGGAAAACTCATGCTGCCGTTTAGCTGCCATTGTGATGGTAGCAGGAGGTGGAGCCTTGCAGAGGTAGACTTTTCAGAGGGAACCCTCCTGAGTGGACCCTGTGGTGTACAGGTTTCAGGCCCACCCACTTGGTCTTGCTTGCTCTCAGTCTCTTTTTACCCTTACTCTGTGCGATGCCTTCTGCCATTTTATGATGCAGGAGGAGATCCCTTACCAGATGCCGGCACCTTGACACTGAACTTCCCAGCCTTTCAAACTGAGCTGGTAGGTTTATTTCATTATAAATTACAGCAGCCAGTCTGCAGTAGGTTATTATAACAGCACAAACTGGGTTAAGATGCAGGGGCCACATCATCAGATAGTGTGGACAAGGACCTTCTCCTTGAAAATGTGAGGATTAAACAGAGAAGGTGGAGCACCCAGTTCTCTGAGCAGTGGGGGAAATGAACTCCAGAGGGAGAGAATGATGCACGTGGAGACTCCAGGGCAGGAATGGACTTGGCATGTTCAAAGAAGGGAAAAGAGGTCAGTGGAGGCGGTGTGCAGAGGACAAGGGAGACAGGGACAAGGGCAGGGGCATGCAGTGTCTTGGAGACCAGAGAAAAGGCTTCAGGTTGTACTCAAAAGAGTAATGAAAAATCCAATGCAGAGGAGTAATTAATTCCCTCCCAGTTTCTTAATCTGCTTCTTTCTCATTTTCACAGGCCTCTGAAGTCAATTATCTTAGCCATCCATTGCCTATTATTAATTAATTAGGTGTATATCTTGGAAATAGAATTTCATCAGCACCCCAGAGTGTGGTGAGGAGGGGACATAAATGTAACGCAGAAGACCAGTGAGAGGCCACGGCGAGATGGGAGGCAAGGGGGCTGGACCTGTGGCAGGGTGGAGGGGACGGAGAGGGCGAGTCCGAGAAGCCTTCTGGTGAAACCCTGATCAGACCTTGGGGTGGTGTGGCTGTGGGTGGGGACGAGTGGGGAGGCGCTAGTGGGGGCTGGGAAGGGTCATGAAAGCCTGGCAAGCCCGAGACAAGGCGTGGATGCCTCAGAGGGAGGAAAGGGCCAGGACAGGGGAGGAGCAGGTGCATGCTGGGGCACTAAGTCACCTAGGTGATCTAGGCCCGTGTTGGAGGCAGTGGTCCACCACCCGAGCGACCCTGTCAGGTGTGGACACCTGGAGTGTGGGAAAGAGGCCAGGGCTGGGGTGGGCGCTGGCGTCTCCGGCTTAGCCAGGTGTCCTCTAAAGGAATGATGTCTGCTTCCGGCCACGATGGAGCAGCTGGGACCTGATTTACCTGGAGGAAGTGAACACTGGACACAGTACACTGACCCTGAGGCCGTGGCCCTGAGAGAGGAGCGGGGAGCCCTGAGCCTCCTTCCCAGAGTCCTGCCTGGAGCTCCCAGGACGAGGTGCTGGGATGGGGAGCGGGTTAGGGCCTGGTGGTCTCCCCGGGGGTTCTGGGAGCTGCAGAGGCCAGTGTGGGAGGGGAGGGAGCCCGCAGCGAGGCCAAGGCTGCCTCTGCTCCGCAGCTGGCCAGGCAGCAGCTTGAGCCCTGGACAGCCATCATGGCTTTCCCAGCCTCCTTCCTTCCACGGGTGAGAAATTCCTGCCCAGCCCCAGGTTTCACCTGTGAGCTGGACGCTGGCCCCGCCACTCTCCACGGCTCTCCATGTCACCCCGACCTACTGGCCACCGCGGCTGGCTCTGGACCCCGAGCCCACCCCTCCCACTCACTGCCAGATGTGCTTTGAAACGTGGTTATCTTTCTAACAGTCTTTTACAGTGTATCTCCTATTGCTTTTTTTACTTTTTAGACAAGAGTGGGGTGTTATAATATTAATTAATTGTCTTTTTGACTGGAAAGTGGTGGAACAATCCAGTCTGTCTTCTGTTTATCCTCTTTCTTGAGGTGATCTTTCTTTAGCTTTTGTGACATTACTTCTCCCAGTCTTCCTGATCTCTCTGATCCTTAATCTCTTTGTGGAGTGCTCCAGAGATCCACCCTTGGCAACAGTCTCACTAATTCTGTGGCTACAGGTGCTGTTTCTAAATCTAGCCTGCACTGCCCCATCGGCATGGTGATGAGGCTCTCTCAACTAAACAGGTCCAAGATCATTCTCGATAACTTACCCTCGAAGCCCATCTTCCACCTGTGTTCTTTAGTGTGGTGAATAGCACTCCATCAAATCACACACTTAAGCCAGAAACCCTGGGGCTGACATAGATTCTTCTTTTTTTAAAAAAATAAATCTGGCACATCTAATAAATCACCATCTCACCAGGTTTGGATCTGTAACCCACATACATCTTGTCCCGTCAAGGTTAATCTTGATGTCAGCCTTAGATTGGACACATAGAAAAAAAAATGTAGCAGTCTGGAAGCAACAACAGCAGCAAAATAAATATCAGTGATGACATTTAGACCTTTGCCAAATCCTCCAAACAGCCAGAGAGAGATTCCACTTATTTATTTATTATTTTTTAAAAATTTATATATGACAGCAGAATGTATTACAATTCTTATCAAAGCACAATTCTTATATAAAGCACAATTTTTCATATTTCTGGTTGTGTACAAAGTATATTCACACCAATTCGTGTCTTCATACCTGTACTTTGAATAGTAATGATCATCACATTCCACCATCATTAATAACCCCATGCTCCCTCCCTTCCCCTCCCACCCCTCTGCCCTATCTAGAGTTCATCTATTCCTCCCATGTTCCCCCTCCCTATCCCACTATGGATCAACCTCCTTATATCAAAGAAAACATTTGGCATTTGGTTTTTTGGGATTGGCTAACTTCACTTAGCATTATCTTCTCTAACTCCATCCATTTACCTGCAAATGCCATGATTTTATGTGTATCTATGCCACTGTTTTGTTTTTTTTTTTAATTCATTCATCTATTGAAGGACATCTATTATTCTGTCATTTATGTGTGGTTGTATAATGAATTATCTCAAAACTTAGCAGTTTCAGGGAAGACTCAGCATCTCATGGTTTCTGCGGGACAGTGGGCTCGGGTCAGGAGTGGGTTCTCTGGCTCAGGGTTCCTTGCAGGCTGCAGTCGAGCTACTGTCTGGGGCTGCAGTGGTCTGTAGTCAGGGAAATCTACTTCCGTGTCCACTCCATTCCTATCCTGTAGCAAGTCCTTGCTGGCCACTGACCAGAAACATCAGTTCCTTGACCATATCGTTCTATCTGTAAGAATCACTCACAACAGGGCAGCTCCTGGATGAGAGAAAAAAGAAAGAGGAACAAGATGGAAGTTCGTCTTTTCTAAGCCTCTGGGAAGGGAGAGCCCATCACTTTAGGAGAAGAAAGTGACGATGTACAATCACACACAAAGGATTTACAAGAATAAAACTAAGAGGCGAGAATCACTGGGGATGTTTTGTAGGCTGCCTCCCACATGGGACCTTGTTTTATATTCTGTGCATTAGAGCATTCACTGGATTCTTGCTCTGAGGTGTGGGGGGCCAACCTTACACATAACTGAGTTACACTCCCTGGCTGGGTGCTAAGGCTCTCAGTCACAGAAACGTGGCACCCTTCTTGGGTGCGAGGGTCGCTGTCTTGTGCATGGGTGTGTCTTGTTACAGCCCCATGGGTGGAGCTACACTCACCTGTTCCTTTGTAATATAATCCCTTGCCCTGTTTAGGATAGAATCTTCCATGGAAGTGCCTTGTGTGTGTCCCCTTCTTTTACTGTGCCCTTGGGTGTAGCCTACCCAGGTGTCAGTCAACCTGCTGACAGTGGACATCATGAAGATACTCATCTATTGAAGGGCATCCAGGTTGGTTCCACAGTTTATCTATTGTGAATTGTGCTGCTATAAACGTTGATGTGGCTGTGTCCCTGTAGTATGCTGTTTTTAAGTCCTTTGGGTATAGACGGAGGAGAGGAATAGCTGGGTCAAATGGTGGTTCCCTTCTCAATTTTCCATGCAGTCTCCATACTGCTTTCCATATTGGCTGGACCAATTTGCAATCCCATAAGCAATGTATGAGTGTACCTTTTTCCCCACATCCTCGCCAACACTTATTGTTGTTTGTATTCTTTTTTTTAAAATTTTTTTTAAAGAGAGAGTGAGAGAGGAGAGAGAGAGAGAGAGAGAGAGAGAGAGAGAGAGAGAGAGAGAGAGAATTTTTAATATTTATTTTTTAGTTCTCAGTGGACACAACATCTTTGTTGGTATGTGGTGCTGAGGATCGAACCCGGGCCGCACGCATGCCAGGCGAGCGCGCTACTGCTTGAGCCACATCCCCAGCCCTTGTTTGTATTCTTAATAGCTGCCATTCTGACTGGAGTGAGATGAAATCTCACAGTGGTTTTGATTTACATTTCTGTAATTGCTAGTGATGATGAAATTTTTTCATATATTTGTTGATTGATTGCATATCATCTTCTGAGAAGTGTCTGTTCAGGTCTTTGGCCCATTTATTGATTTAGCTTTTTGAGTTCTTTACAGATCCTAGAGATTAGTGATCTATCTGATGTGTGAGGGGTAAAGATTTGCTCCCAAAATGTAGGCTCTCTATTCACCTCACAGATTGATTCTTTTGCTGAGAAGAAACTTTTTCGTTTGAGTCCATCCCATTTATTGATTCTTGATTTTAATTCTTGCACCACAGGAGTCTTATTAAGGAAATCACCTGATGGAGATTAGGGCCTATTTTTTTCTTCTATTAGACGCAGGGGATTCCATTTATAATTACAACAAACCTTGGAATCTGCTATTCTGCTGGATGTGGTGGTGCACACCTGTAATCCCAGGAGGTTCGAGACTGAGGCAGGAGGATTGCAAGTTCAAGGCCAGCCTCAGTAACTTACTGATGCTCTAAACAACTTAGCAAGAACTTGTCTCCAAATAAAAAAATAAAAAGGGCTGTGGATGTGGCTCAGAGGTTAAGAGTACCTGAGTTCAATTCCTGGTACCAAAAAAAAAAAAAAAAAAAATCTACCTTATCTGCTTTTCTTAATTCTCTCTGTGTATTTTAGTTAGTCCATTTGTCTATCTATCATCTATCTTTTCATCTTTCTTATACTCAAGTAACTTCTTTTGTCCTTTTCCTCTCAAAGCTCCCAAACTATTCAAACCCAGTTTGCTTCTTTCCCCAAATCCAAGGATTCTTTCCATTTTTCTTTTGTTGTTTTATAATTTACTCTGGACTCTTTCTGATAGAAACTAAATCTATCAGCTTCAGCTCTCCAGTTTTCCCCTAATACTTACCTGTATTAGCACCACACACACACACACAAAAAAATATGAGGAATTGAGTAGATTCACAGAACTGCCCTTGGAAAGGAGGGAAGAGGAAGAATGCATTTCTTTCAAATTTAATATTTTTTCTTTATTTGTTGCCAAAATCCCTTAAATTTCTTTCCCATCCATTCCCTTCTCTGCATTTCTGCTGCAACCGTTTCATCCTAGCTTTAAGAACTGCCGAGAGACTTGGATTTTTGCTAATCAGAAGTAAACAAACAAGACCGCCCCAGCTTCAAGGATGTTGGTAGAAGACCCAAGACCCACGGGTCATAGATGAGGGGCAACTTGTTGCTCACAGCAAAGGCGGTTTCCAGAGTGTCAACGTTATTGTGCCATTTTCCCCAAGATAACTCCAAGAGGGTTGGGAGACAACTGTGTACACAGCGAATTGCATTACAGGAGAGGTGTTCTGATTTTAGGGAACCCAAGTCTTTTATAATGGCCAGTAAGAGTGCCTGCTGTTTGCTGGAGCAGGGGGAGAAGCAGTTGGTTGGTCAGTGAACCTTCCCTTTGTTCTGGAGGGAAACACTCTCTCTTATCTTCTAATGCTATTTGATATACAAAGATCCTCCAAGAGATAGTGGGGAGCTGAGGGCTGTTTTCTCACTCACTTGACTTGCAGAAATACAAGAGGCCGGGCAGATTCATGTCCCCCAGCCTCTCTGGAAGGCAGAATTGGTTGTTGGAATGTTACAGTATTGGCCCGGCTGCCCTGGTTGCTCCTGGTCCTCCTCTCTTACAGTCTGTCCTGCATCCGTGGCTAGGAAAATCTATCACAATGCCACTGTTATTGCTTATAATCATTCAACGACTGCTTATTTCCTACATGATCATCTCATTAAGGTGCCACATAGAAAATTTTTGGATTTTTTTGTTGTTGATGTTGGCCTCTTCAACCTTCTCTCCCATATTGTGCTGAACATGATTGGCATTTAAAAATGATTATAAACTTTTACTTAATATTATAATAATGACTTTTAGAGCTACCTCTTCGTGGAGAACAATTTACTTGTTTTAACAATGGGCCTGTGAGGACCTTGATAAAGTAGTTGGGAAAATTATAAACTGTCTCCATGAAGGGCAAATGCTATAGTGTGTGTGTGTGTGTGTGTGTGTGTGTGTGTGTGTGCGCGCGCGCGCGCAAATTGTGTACTTTGCATGTGTGAATGGCAAAAGCAATGTGAAAAGAGAATTCTTCTAGAAACCCAACAAATGGAGTGCATGTTCTATTTATTTACATTTTTTCTGCAAGTATCTGGGCCTTGCATAGATCAACTGTAGCTGAGCTTGTCTCCTGTCTGACTGTAACAATGACCTCTTGCTCTGATTTGCAGCTGGGGTTTAACGTCCCCTTTCTCGGGTTCATACAACTGTCCCTTCAGGCCTTTGCATTTTCTCCCAGTCTGAGCTCTTTCAGACAAATGTCAGTTTTTTTTTGTCATTAGCCTTGTGAGAATTCCTGAAAATAAATAAACAGTTTGGGGAAGGAAAGCCACTCTGGGAGTGGAGAACATGAGTCAGTGCGGGGCTGGGGGAGCCAGGAGGGGAGGGACTATTTCTTTATACCCCAGGACTCTTGTGCTGAGCCCAGATTTTCACAATGCCTTGAAATTTGTCAAATTTATGGGGGAATCTCAGCATTTCATACCTGGAGCCTCAGGGAAATCTGGGTTCTTCTAGAATGTGCCTAACTGTGTTGCCCTTCGTTCTCATTATGCCCATGGAGGATTTATCGCTGCGCCTGCTCACTGTTTGGGTGACACTGGTGGAGTCACTGCCTGAGCCCCGGCTTGCTATCCATAAAATGGCAATAACCCTACAATGGGGTTATTGTGAGGACTGCCGTCAAGTAAGCAGTGTTATATGGGAGAGTATTTTAAGCTATAAATGCTATAAAAGACCAAGAATTTGTATTCTCTGGCTCCTGAAGACCAAACATTCTCCACTCTGCTACTCTGGTTTAGCCTCTGCCTCTAGCAAGTTTATATACGCAGAGCAAAATCCATGAACATTTATGAAAAAAAATTATTTTAAATCGACAGTGGGGACTGTTGGTCAAAGGGTGCAGAACTTGAGTTGGACGGTTGCTGTAGGGACCTGTGGTACGGCACCATTCCTGCTCAATGCCCTGCATGGCACACTTGGAAACTGCTGGGAGAGCAGAGTTTAAATGCTGTCATCATGAAAAAATGATAGTAATGTGAGGGGTTGGATGGCAGTTGCTCTTCTTTTCCCACATTGTACATACATATCAAACTATCCGTACACACAGTTTCCATTTGTCAATTAATAAATGCAGTAATACAAATACAATTTAAAAGTTTTCCTATTATAAAAAACTGTAAGTGATTTTCAAAACATTCCTGGGAGTTCTAGTTGTTGGCCAGGGGTGACCTAGACCTAGTCGCTGTCCAGTCTGGCCTCCTCAGCCTTGTTAGACTGCCATGTCCTTATGGGCACTGGGACCTGGCACTGTGACCTTTTCATTCCTCAACTCAGCACACGGTGTGAGCAGGGGGATTGTCAGTACCCGTTTAAAAAACTAAAAAACCAAAGGGGTCTCGCTTGGCTCCCTCCTCTTTAAGGAGTGAGAGTGGGGACACACCACAGCTCTTCCAAACAAGGCCTGTGACTCGTCGGTGACTTGTGAAATGAATTTCACGGACCATGCCTTGCATTTGAAAATGCCATGGAAGGGAAGGGCAAAAAGTTTTAAAGTTGTGGACACACAGGGCAGTTGCTACAGACCTGTGCGACTTCAGGGTCATGCGTGTGCGTGTGCGTGTGCAAGTGTGGAAATGTCTGTGTCCAGACATGACGGGTTAAAGAGAGCGTCAAGGACGGTGAGAGTGCTAGGCAGATGCAGTGTGCAGGTGGTGAGAGGGGTCCAGACACCAAGGAGGATCCCTTCAGAGAGGGGGCTCCCATCAGACATCCGTCCTGTAGTGATTCTCAGTAGTGGAGGGAAGCTGGGCATGGGGTGCACATCTGTAATCCCAGCCGCTCGGGAGGCTGAGGCAGGAGGATTGTGACTCAAAGCCAGCCTCAGCAATGGTGAGGCACTAAGCAACTCAGTGAGACCTTGTCTCTAATTAAAAATAGGACTGGGGATATGGCTCAGTGGTCACGGGCCCTGAGTTCAATCCCCGGTACCAAAAAAAAAAAAAAAAAAAAATGGTGGGTTAAGTGTCAGATCTTTTAATAAAAATTTGTTAATTGACTTCTGCCCCTCAACTTCAGTAGATTTTAATAAGTTTTCCCTCTGTGACATCTTCTTTTCCCCTTCTTCTCCTTATCTCAAAGGGATAAAAATTACTACATGCACAAGAACAATTACTCATGGACATGCATCTGTAGCATGGTGGTGGCATGAAAAGCCCAGTCACTCCTGGACTTTGTAGTATGGACATCACTTATAAGAGCTCCACATACTGTGCTTTACCCTGTGGATTCGGATCTTCTCAAAGCCTCCTGTCAGTAGAAGGATCTTCTGACTGCTGGCATTCAGAGTTTCATCTTCAGAGGAGGCCAAGCAGGTGAGCTGCTTCTGCCCCTCCTGGGGGTTACACCTGACAGGGCCAGTTCTGCAGGAGGTGTCCTGTGGATCACAAAATGCCTTTGTCAACCCCTGAATGCTGTTCACATCTAGCTGGAACACGTCTGTCCAGCCCAGCAGTTTCCTGTGCTCAGCGAGTCACTGGGTTCACAGTGGCCTCTTGGTGAGACTCCCGGTTCCTCTGTTGATGAGTGGTATCTCCATACGGCTTCTGGGTGCTGTCTTGGCTTATAGGTAAATAGCTCAGAGGGAATTTCCAACCCTTCTCCACCCCCAAGGAGTGTGGTCACCAGCCTGTGAGTCTTGGACTGGGGCTTATGCAGTGCACTCCTCTCCTATTTCTGAACCTCAGAATGCAGCCCTAGGAGAGGTACAGTAATGCCCTTTTTACAGGTGAGGAAACCGAGGCTCAGAGTGGCTATGCTACTCACCACCTCCTCCCGGGCCTAGCCCAGTGTCTGCATGGAGTCCTGCTTCCTGGGCTCTTGCTGAGAGAATGGGTGAATGGATGGGGGCTGGGGTTTTGCACTCACTTCTCTCATCTGGTCTCCAGATTCCGGAGACACGCCCTATTCTTTGGTCCCTTGCGTCCTTCCGACATCTAGCAGATTTGTCCTGGTGCTTATGCCTTGGAGTAGCAGAACCCACACCTGTTAGAAATGCCCTTCCTCCACAGAAAGCAGACCCAGAATGGACTTGAGCCTCTGGATGACATCCCTGCCCCATTCCTTAGGGCTATATATGGGAATCTCCTACCCCAAGGGCCAGCAATGAAAAGTCTGCTTTCCCAGCCCCTAAGAAGCGCCTCTCAGCACTCTGGTTCTGGAGGCCCAAGCCTCGTGCATTGCTGGCCTGCTTCAGAGCTCTGCAGAGTGCAGGGAGGCCTGGGCTTCTGCTCTGGGCCTTAAGCGCCCTGTTGATTCTTGGTGTCCTGTCCCAATCAGTCAGCTTCTCTGTGCCATCGAAATGTCATCCTGTTAGCCTTTGCTGGATGGAGATGTGCTCCTTGGAGTGACTTTGCCATGCCCACGCTGGAGGAATGAGAAGATGCACTATTTTTTTTTTTTTTTTTTTGTCTTGTACCTTTGTCTGTCTTTCCAGCAAGCTCAGATTGTCCAGAAGAGATGAGCCCCCACGTTGGATCTGTTCCCAATGCTGAAGGTTTGGTCTCACCTCTCCCACTTTCTGGTCAGCTGAAGACTCAGTTTCTTTGACTATGAAATGAGGGCCCCAAGGCCTGTCCTGCCTGTGGTCTGGATGTTAGGTTTAGCTTGAGTTAGTCCTGCTTCTAAGACACATTCTAAAGTGGCTTGTTTATTTAAATAGGCTTTTCTTGTCATTTTCCATTTTCTCTTTATAGTACCATCCAGGTTAATTAAAGAAAAACATTAATAAACAGAAGTAAAGAAAAATTATTGATGCTAACTGAAGAACGATGTGTGTAATAATCACTCACTGTGAGCCATGTGGAGCCATCTCCAAAAAGCCTTTTCCTCATTCTTCTTGTTTCCATGGGAGACCTACTGTGTGCTGTGTGTATTAGCCTCTTTGTACATGAGCTCTTGGCCCTCAGGGCAGTGCCTTGGGTCCCAGGTGGTCCTATTGTGCATCAAAGGATTCACAGATGTTCTGTGAAGCCAGTTAAGTTTCTGGAGCTCAGGCTTTTAACATGTGGCCGGGGAGATGCACCCACTTCTCCCTATCATCAAAGGCACAACCCTATCTCTGACTTGTTCATGTTTCCAGAAAGAAATGGTCGCTAGAACACATGGTCAAGTGTCATGAGTACCATCAGTTCTTTAGCCCCAGGGATTTCAGATACAAACCACATGCCTTGCAATGTTTTGAAATGGGATCAAGCGGCATGATTTATCATGTTGCTGAAACGGGGAGTTTCTGTTTACGAAGGAGAAGGTGCTGGATGTGTCTATAAATGTGCTCATGAGATGGTAAAATTAATATCAGTATAAAGTAGCATAACATAAAACCAATATAGATAAATATTAAATGATATGAAAATTAATAGAAATACTAATGAGCACCTATGAGATGCCTGTGATACACATCCCATTGAATCCCATCAACAATCTTCCCAGACGGATATTCTGTCTTTATGACTTTTTGACTTGACTTTTATCATGACAGTTTTCAAACAGATATAGACTAGGAATTGTAGTTTTAGAGTCTTTTTTATTTTCCTGCTGCTAACCTTCAGTCTTAAACACCCCCCACAGTCCCGTGTGTTAAATGCTGTGGTGCTCTGGGGTGATGGTGCTTGGCGGGAAGTCCTCAGGACACTGGGGGCGTGGCCTTGAACGGATTCTGGAGCGCTGCCCTCTTCTCTTTTGGCTTCTTGGCCATGAGGTGAGTGGTCTTATCCCGCCACACTCCTACCATGGTGCACTGCCTCACCACACGCCCAAAGCAAGGAACCCCTGACATGGACTGGAGCCCCCCAAACGGAGCCAGAATGAACCTTCTCTGTTTATAAGTGGCTTATCTAAGGGATTCGCTGTAATGATAGAAAGCTAACACTCTTGCTTAATTATTTTAAGGTGTAGGCGTTATGAGACCTCAACCCTAGACATTCCAGTGTGCATCTCAGTAAAAATAAATTTCAATATAATTATCATATCATTAAGACTAGAATCACACATAAGAGAATGTCCCTCATACGAGGAGACATGCTCAGAGAAGCATCCTGCTTGAGACAAGCAGAGGACACTTGGGCCTTGGAGAGTGGCCCATTTAACTTTTTATTCTGTGTGCTGAATAAAGAGCTCAATTCTGGAGCTTAAATTCCATAAGTGGCAGGTTAGGAGGGACTGGAGATGGTGTTCAGAGAGCGGATAAGTGGAGGCCACCTCCAGGGAGCACCAGTATTTGGTGCATTGTATTTTTAATTCCTCTCATACCCATTATGTCACTCAAAGAGCAGAGAATTTTTAGGACTTCGGTACCGACAGGAATCGGAGTGACATAGCTGAATGTAGTCTTACAAATTTGAGCTTCTTCATATGAATCCTACTTGTCTCAAAAAATGAACTCTGTTTCATGATTTCTCTGTGTTTTAATATGCATTCATCTCTTTATTTGTTCATTCATGAGACAGATATTTTTTGGTAACTACCTATGCCCAAGCACTAGGTACATACTAGTGAACAAGTCAGACCAAAGTGGTGGGATGTTTACATTGTAAAATTTCAGTCCCTAAGGTGACCGCCTAAGAGGTGAGTGAGGCACAGTGCTGTGAGTTGGCTTCTGCTGCCCCTTGCAGCAAATTCAACTCCAGGTGGTCATTGCACACTGACTACGCTGGATTGCAGTGGGCCTTTGAAGAGGGAAAGTCAGGTTCCTGGGTTCTGGAGAAGGCAGATGTGTCACCGACTAATGATTTTCATGGTGTTATGAGGATCTCCAATGTTCACCATCCCGACTCCATAGCCAGTAATTCTAATTCATTCAGTCAACACCTACTCAGTTTAGGTGCTAGAGATGTTGAACGAGACAGACTGAATTCTTAACCTTGTGAATCTTACCTTCTAACACGGAATCACAATGATGCCTTTTCATGCAATTTATGCTGCCTATTGGATTCAGATAAATTTGCTAATACATACATATTTAATTTTGATACAGTATGTCATGGAATTGGGGGAGTGATTCCAATCTTTTAAGAGAGGAAACTGAAGTTTCAAGTAATTAAAAATCTCCTGGATAAAGTAATAGTCCTGGAATTTCTCCATCACATGAACCCACGTGAAGCTCCTGGGCTGTGAACAGCCTGACTCTGCCCTGGGGAAGCAAACAGGAAGGTTCCTGTGTGTGCAGATGTAGCCTTGACTCCTGCCAGTTTCTTAATAAAGTCAGCAAAGAACATTCAAATGTCCTCCTGTCTCCTCCCCTCCTTCCTTTCTTCCCCACCCTCCTCCTCTCAGTGGGCAGCACCACCATTCACCAACTGGACCAACCCACATTCTAGGGTTACCCTGGGTTTCTGTCTTTACCATGAAAACCTCTCAGCTCTTGTCAACTCAGCTTCCCAAGTGTACTGTGAAGTGCCCAGCTGTCTCCGTGTCCACCATGATCTTTATGGTCCACTCACCCTCTTCTCTCACCTGGACCCTGCACCACCTTCACAGAGATGTCTTGCTCCTGTGATGGCCTTTCAAATGGCAGACAGTCAACTTTGATAAAAAATCAAGCCATGGTGCTTCTCTGCATGTCCTCTAATGGACTCAGGATCTCTTAGCACAGAATCTCACTTCTTTTGGTCTACGAGGTTCTTCACGATCTGTTTCCACCCCCTATCCCCCAACCTGAGACTCCAGCTACATTCCCAATCAGCCACACTGCTGCTCTTTCCTCTCCATGGGCACCAGAAGCAGATTTCTGTATTAGGAACTTTGCATGAGCTGCTCCCTCTGCCTGAAAATCCTTGATTTTCACATTAGCCAGGTGCTTCAAACCAGCTGATTCTCAGATTAAACTCCACCTTTTCAGGAGGTGCTTTGACCATCCTAATTAAAACGACTTCCATACTTTATCATCATTCATTTCAATATTCTGCAGGATGCTAATTGTGATCTGTATTCTCCTTGTTTATCTGCTTATCTGTTGTCTTTATTACCTATGAGAAAATAAGTTCTGATAGAACAATATGGTTCATGCTCTCTATTTCTGTACCTTCAATGCCCAGAACAACAGGAAGTGCCCCAAGATAATTCTTGATTGAAGGAATGGAAGAAGTCAGGGCAGTTCTCCAACTATGAATACACTTTACCAGATCAATTCTCAAACTTATTAATCACAGAGTGTGACCAGGTAGGAGCCCATGGGCACCATGCTCTGTGCCTGGTGAAGGAGTGTGGCTAGAAGGCCCAGGGCTCATTCTCCATGTGTGTGCAGCTCTGAAATCAGGGACTGCTCTCCTGGCAAGTCTGTCTTTCAGACTCCCAGGCAATAAATCCTCAGTGAAGACCCATTGCAGGCTCAGTGGTTTCAACTTTGCCCTCGTATATCCACGGACTAACCTGTGACATGAAATGTAGCCACTTTATGGTAGAAGTGAGATTGCTCGGATGTGAGCTAATTTGCTCAAGGTTACATGTCCAGGGAGGACCAGAGCTGGGATTTGAACTCAGGGCTATCCTGCTTCCAAGCCAACACCTTCCTGCTTTATTGTCCTGGAAGCCAAAGATGTGCTTCAGACCTGCTGGTCTTCAAGATGCAAGAAGTAAATATGCAGGTGACAGGCAAGTCATGACATATCTGGGTGGTAGAGGTTCCAACTCTTGGTGTGAATGTTTTAATCTAAGACAACCCTCTCTCTGACTGCTGTTTTCATTAAACAAGAGCAATTTCATTATAGGGCTTGGAAGGGCCTTCCTCAGAGAAAGCCCAATTATGGAGAGCACCAGGTTCAAAATGCAAGAATGCCTGATTTGTGCTTTTTTAAACAGTAAAAAGAGCTCTGAAACGTATTAAATTTTTATGAGGTGTGCTGCTGACTAAAAATTTTTTTGAGCAAATAATCATACAAAAAGAGTAGACCACATACTTAAAATTAAAACCTCCAAATAAGAAAAATATTTATTAAATAAACTTACACCAAGCCACAGTGACCTTTAAAATGGGCTTCCCCATGACATATTAAGCCAATTGAATGCTTGGAATAATTTTAATCAACAAACTGATGGGTCATTATTTGAGAAAGACAGCAAAGAGGTGTGGACTATTAGGTAGTCAGAGAATCCTGGGTCAAGAGCAAGAAGATCTGCTGACTCTAATTCCATCACTAACTGTGTGACCTTGGGAAGCCAGATAACCTCTTGGGCTGTGGTTTCCCAGTGTTTAAAATGGAGATGGTAGAGTCTCCCCTCCTTGCTTCTTATGGTGATTATGATCAAATGACTAGTGACTGTGAAAACCGTCGGAGAGGCGTCCAGTGTTTATGATATTAACAGTGTGCCTTTTTCCGGGAACACTAGCAGGCAGACTCATGGGTTGTGCCCAAGAAATGGAGGCTTTTATTCTTAGAAAACTTTTTCTTCATTCTCTCCATGTAGCCCATTCCCAAGAGCTTTCAAGTCTGCACCCTAGAATATATCGCTCTGCGGTTTAATGTACTCTGTCCGAGACCTCCTCTGATCCTTGTCTAACCTTGGCCTAGCTACCCACCAGGCTTCTAGAAGCTCTCCATGTCTCTCATTCCTTTCCCTTCAGGCCGTCCCGTTAGTAACACGCTACTCACGACTTCCCCTCGACCATCAAAAACAACCCAACTACCAGGTGAACCTCCAATTTGATCTCAGTTCTCCCCCATTCCACGTAACTTGACTTCAGCTAGATGGACTTATTTATCCTCTGTAGACCCGTTATCTTTTCCATTGCTGTCTGGATGGTCAAGTCCTCTCGAGAGTCACATGTTAAATCCTACCCCCCAAGGTGGTGGCATTAGCAGATAGGGTCTTGGGGAAGTGGTGGGGTCCTGATAGTGGGATTAGAGTTTTGAGATGAAGGAAGGTCCAGAGAGCTGCCCTGCCCCATCCGCCATGTGAGGACACACAGAGAGGGTGCCACCCATGGAGCAGAAAGTAGGCCCTCATTTGAATTCACCAGCACCTTGATCTGGGACTTCCCAGCCTCCAAACTGTGGGCAATGAAGTTCTGTTGTTTATAAGCAGGACAGTTGGTGGCGTTTTCTTAGCGTCCTCTAAGTGCACTGACACCCACCGTCTAGCCTGTCTAGTTTGCATTTCTGCTCCTCATCCTGATTTATTCTCCTTCCCTCAAATGTCCTCGGGCTGTGAGGTTTCACTCTGGTCTGTCATGACTTTGATCAGCTCTGATTTGACACAGTTTTCTGATCTTTTAGACTCTAATATTGTCCCTTTACTTTGATTCCCCCACGATCAAAGTGTGTACTTTGTACATTGTAATATGTCCCCAAGAAGACAAAAATCTGTAAGTAATACATCAGTGCTGTCAATATAAACCCAGCACATTTCTGTTGAGGTCTATTTTTTAGAAATTTAAGACAAGTTTGGTATTGTAAAAGCAATCTTTTAAGAGCATATCTTCCAATTTACTATTTTAGATACATAGGAACAAGTATTTAAAATACATATTGTGAAGTGAGTTACATTACTGAGGTAACTTTTTAGTTCTAAAGCTTCTCATTCAATTTTTTGTTTCTTCTAGATATCCAATGATGTACTTTATAAACGAGTAAAGTTTCGCCCCTGTTTTAACATTTGTGTTTTATTCCTTTAACTTGTCACATTGTCCAAAAGTTCTATAAGAATGGTAAATAAAATCAGGGGTACCAGTTGTTCTTGTCTTATGCTTGATTTCATTAGGACTTCATCTGGTGTACAACAGTTATGGATGCTTCTGTGAAGTGATTTTAAGATAAATATTGTCTTGTTAAAATATCTTGTTTTCTTTTATTAGGATTTAAAATTAACAATAAGGAATTATGGATTTGATTGTGCATTGTTGAGTATTTGTTGAAATGACAGATGGCTTCATTCTGTGTATTTGTCTATGTGATGAATTCATTCCTGTGATGAGTTGGTGGTGATGTGTGGACCTCAAGTGACACTAGAGGTCAATCAGTCTGAAGAACTAGGAATCCCCAAATCCTAACTTGAATTACTGCCACCCTTGGTAAGGAGGTTTGTAAAAGGGAAGTATGTGCCAGGGGTCATAGCAAAGATGATCATATAGTGAGTTAAAGAATTCTGGATGGGAAGGCATGGTTCCATACCAGTTTTTCTTGGGTTAGTTAGACCACAGATTTGGTGGGCAATTATTCTATTTCATTTTCACCATCCGACCTGGGTTTTAGTCTTTACACACTGAACTATGAAAAGAAATTACATAAGAGAGATAATGGATGGTCTTCCTTGGAGGCCTGGGTTAGCTTTTGACTTCTTTTGTGCAGATTGAAGATAATAACATGCAAGGCAGATTTCCTAATATTAAGACAATCTGACTTCCTGAAATAAATCCATTAACAAATTTTATTGTTTTTTAGAACAACTTCAGAATCTGATATATTCTTAATCCTCCACAGCTCTATTATGGTCCTGGCCACCATGAACTCTAAATTATAATAGCAACCTCTAAAGTGCTCCACTGTTTTTGTCCTTGTACCTAAAATCTATTCTCTATTCAGCATGATATTATTCGACTTTCCATCATTACAATAAAATACCTGGGGCGATTAGCTTATAAAGACAAAAGGTTTATTTCATCTCGTGGTTCTGAAGATTCTATTCCAGGACCACTTGACCCCATTCTTCGGACCTGGGTCAAAGGTAGCACATCATTGTGGGAACAGGTGGCAGAGCAAACTGCTTACCTCCTCAGGAAGCAAGAGCAACTCCTAAGTGGAGGAGACTGGGGTCCCACATTTTCCCTTAAGAACAGACCCCAGTGACCTAAGGACTTCCAAATAGGTTCTTCCTCCTAAAGCTTCCACCACCTCCCAATGGTACCACTCTGTAGATCAAGTTTTTAACCCCTGGATCTTTGTGAGACATTCATCCAAATCACAGCAGGTATCCAGAGGGACTCTTTTAAATTGAAATACAAGTCACATCATGTCACTCTTGTACTCAGAATCCTACCACACACCCTGTCTCACTTGAAGGAAAAGCTGAAGTTCTCCCAGTGGCCTACAACTTCCAAACTGCGCTATCACCCATTACCTGTCTGACCTCCTCTCTCCTGGATCATTCTCACGGCACCAGGCTTCTGGAGCCCGCCAGGTGTGCCTGCACCCAAGGTCATTCCTGCCTCAGTCTTGGACAGTTCCCTTCTGTGCGGTGGAGGTCAGTTCTCTCTTCAACGCTCCAGAGTTCTCTCTGGGAACAGCTCTGTCCTCTCTGATCTTCTTCACTGAGAACTTGATCTGCTTTGGGTTTTCCAGGCTCTCAGCATCACCTTCTCCATCAGAGCCGGTGCTGGGTTTTGCCTGTGTTCCTTCCGTCTTCACCCCAAGCCAGAAACTCTCTCCAAGCACTCACTCAGTTCATTTCCTGCCTCAGGAACCACTGTCCTTCATCACCAGTGACTTGGAAACCATTGTTTCACTTACTTTGTCCAGATTTTTGGTTGTTTGAAGTGGGTGAATCTGATTCCTGTTACTCCATCTTGGTGGGAAGCAGAACCTCTCAGTGCTTCTCAATTCTCCTCTGGCTTCAGTTTTTCTCCATGGCACTTGTCAATACTTGACACATTCTCCGTGCTACCAATTTGTTTATTTATTGTCTGCCTTTCTTTTCAATGGAATCTACATCTGTAAGGGACCTATATTTGCCCATGGATATATTTTTGGACCTAGATCAGGGACTGGACATTGTAGGTACTCAATAGATGTTTGTTAAATAAACGAACGCAGAGTGCTCCAGTCTCAGGAAGAGTTTTTCCAGGCCCATCGGGCTGTGGTTCCACGTCTACACGAAACGCCCAGTGTCAGCAGAGTCTGTGCCTGTGGCTGGGTACTCAGTCGGTGGTGAGGAGCTATCACCTCCTCAGTCAACACTCTGATTAGTGGAGCACTTTCTCGTTCCTCTTGCCATCTGCCATAAAGGGCTTTGCTTACTCAACACTCCTTAGCTGGATCCCAACTCTGAGAAGCATGGATGGAAGGTTTTAAGTTTCTTTTCAAAATAGAATCATTTTACAGCCCAGCCTACATGTGTATGTGTTTCTTCTCTGTACCCAGCCCTAAGCAACTGCCACTTAATCCTCATCTCTTTCTTTGTATGAAACGTGAATGTAAAAGGGCTTTTTAGTTCATAAGGGTGGAAGTTCAGGTGGGCATGAATCCAAGGGAAACTTTGGACTCACTCATCAGGGGTGGGCCAGCTAAATAACAGCACCTTCCTACAGAGTTTCCCTTGTCATGGCTCTGTGCAAGGATTTCCCATCTGTCAGCTGGAACATGAAGTAGCTACTCACTTGAGGAATCTAAGCTAAGTGGGGCATGTGTGTGTGTGTGTGTGTGTGTGTGTGTGTGTGTGTTTGTGTGTGTGTGTGTGTGTGTCTGTTTGTTTGTGTTCATTTGAATATACGGGGGCTTCTGGGACATTTTTTTCTCTATTTTAATTTCTGTCTGGGTTTCATTCTGGTCTCTATCATGGTTTTGTTTTGATTTTAGGATTTTTATACCCAGGATCTCTTCTTTCCAACCTTGTTGGCTCCTTGTCATTCTTTAGGTGTCAGCACTAAGGCTGGCTTATTAGAGAGGACTTTTCAAAGTGATCTGTTCCATTTACTCCCTTCATTGCATTTCAGCATCCTTTAATTGTCCAGTTTATATATTTATTTTCTTGATTATTGTCAATTTTCTTCTCTGAATGAAAAGGTCCAAGGAAGAAGAACCTGGCCTGTATTTTTCACTTTCTTTCCCCCTGTGCCTTGCATAGGGCCTAATACATAATAGCTACTATGCTTAGAAAATACTTACTCCATTAATTAATTCGTTGATTCTCTAGGAGAGCAAGGGACAAGAGTACTAATGAGAGAGTGCAAAATTTATATTAAATTGCAGATTAATATATGACTGAGGTAAGAGTCACAAGGGAAAAGTGTAAACTTTGGACCATATCAAGAGGGCCTTTCATGCCCTGCCATGTGATGAATGGGCTTTATACTGGAGGTGATGTGGATGTGCAAGGGCTTAAACAAGAGAAAAACATCAGATTTAATGTTTCAAATGATCAGCTTGGCTGTAGGTAGTGAATAGATCAGAAAAGAATAAGACAAGAAGTGCAGAGGATCCAGTTTAGACACTGTTGAAATAAGAAGGTAAGATAAACCCCCCAAATAAGGCCAACGACAATGGAAGTGAAGGGATGTTTGAAGCTTAACCTAGTGAAAGATGTCTTCACTGAAGTGCACAATGAGGGATCTGGAATGTAAAGGAGCACAATAGGCAGTCAAAAACCTAAATTGGTCAAACAGACTAAGGAAACATTGGTGTAAAATGAGTCTGAATTGGGCCACAGTAAAAATGGTGGAATAAGTACTTCTGAGTATTCTCTCCTTCCATAAAGGCAAAAGCACGAACAATTTGCCAGAATCAACTCTGTTAAAGCTGTGCAAATTAATCAAAGGCTTGAAGAAACACAGGAAACATTTTCTAAAGAAAAAATAATTGAATAGTGCTAAAAAAAATTTGGTAGGGGTAGTGCATTTGTAATCCCTATCCCCACTCTCCACGGTGACCTTGGAAACCAACAAACTATAATCACAGTGACAACCAGAAGCTTGGAAGTCATTGGATGGGGCATAATAGGTTTGGAACTCTTTCAAAGTCCTATTTCCAAAGAGTTGTCATTATTTGACTTGTCTTTTAGCTCCCCAGGAGACTCAGGTCTTAGATTGTCTTATAACTGATTCAGAGATGTACTATGTGAACAACTTTTTCCTTAGGGGCATTTATTGAAAACAAATAGGGGAAATTGTTTAATGTCATGCTTCCTGAGAGATTCGACAACAATTATGGCAAATAACTATTTAGCCGGAAAATCTGGGGAATAATGTCCATAAAGGTTTCTGAAGAGTTTTGACAAATTTCTGAAACTCTAGAAGGCTATGTGAAATGAGAGGTGTGAATATTCAGGAAAGACCAGAAATGGCTCTAAGCTCTCACCAACACCTAACTTTAAGACTCCTCTTGGGGTTGTGGGTGGAACTAAAGGCTAAAGCAGAACTGCTAACTCTCCAGCAGAGTTGAAAGTCATGAGTCATGAGTGTTGAAAGCATGCTCAGCATGCACATGAAATTCTTTTCAGAGAGTGTTAGACTTACTGATTCCAGGCATTAAAGAATTCTCTGAACAATTATTAGTTGAGCACTAAGTTAATAAAGCAGAAACTTCAGTGTTGACACATTATAAAAAATGCAGACTTTGTAGAATTAGATCAGTAAAATTACCAAATAAACAAAAACAACAATCAAGAGCACTGGCAACAAACACTGGTGGTGGTGGAGGGAGAATTCAGAATTGTCAAATTATTTAAAATGTTCAATTTTGAAAAAATAAAAAGGTGATATACTAAACAAACCAAAAGACAAAACATTAAAAAAAATTAAAAAAGAAAGGATGACTCTTAGGGAAAAAAATTCAATCACTAGAAACTCTCTCTGAGGAAGATTCGATGTTGAAATTACTAAGAAAAGGCTATTAAATACATTTAGAAAACCCTTAAAAAATATGCCTAAAGAACTGAAAGAAAGCATGAGAATGTCTTAAAAAATTGAAAACATCAGTGAGAAGTAGAAGTTATGAAAGAGCAACCAGATAGAAATCTGGGACTTGAAAAGTGTAGTAAATGAAGTGAAAAATTCATGGTAGAGCACTTAATCAGGCAGGAAGAAGAAAATGCCAGCTTGAAGGCAAATTATTGAGTAACAGGAGGAAAAAAAAACAAAGAAAGACTAACAGAGTCTGAGAAACTTGTGAGACACCATTAAGCATATCAGAATACACACACACAAACAAACAGACACACTCTTACACACTAGTGTTTCCCAAAGAGGAGAGAGAGAGCATAAGGAAGAAGAGGAGAGGAAAAGAGGTGGAGGGTCAAAAAGAATATTTGAAAAAAGAAGGGTTGGAACTTCTCAAATATGATAAAAAAATAACATGCACATCTAAGAAGCTCAATGTACTCCAAGTAGAATCAATTCAAAGAGATTCACACTTATTTATGTTACAATGAAAGACAAAGAGAGAATCTTGAAAGCAGCAAGAGAAAAGTAAGATCATGTAAAATGAATCCCCAATAAGATTAACCGCTGATTTCTCATTAGAAATGATTGAATCCATAAGGCAATAGGATGACATTCAAGATGATGAAAGAAAATATTAGTCATCAAGAATTCTATATCCAGCACAACTATCCTCCAGAAAATAAATTCGAAATTAAGACAAGCCAAACAAAAACTGAAAATCTGTCACCAGCAGACTTGTTGTGCAACAGATAATAAAGGAATAATTTAGGCTGAAATTAAAGACAATGGAGGGTAATCCAAATCAGCATGAAGAAATAAACACCAGTGAAGGTAAATAAAGGCAGTATAGATGAAGTTTTATTTTTAAATTATTTTTTTCCTGATTTCAAAGGCAACTATGTATAATAAAAATTGCAAATCTGTGTTGATCATACAATGTATAAGGAGATAATTTGTGTGATAATAGTAGAACAAAAAGGGGGTGGAAAAGTTTTGCATGTTATTGAAATCAAGTTGATATTAATCTGAACTACAGTATTGTTAATTAAAATGTATATTGTGATGAACAGCAAATCACTTAGAAATGACTAAAAATAGTGAAAGAAACAAGGGGATTAAAATAGCAGACTGGAAAATACCTACTTAATACAAAAGAATACAATAGTTTAGGGATAGAGAAATACAAAAGGTACATCTGGAAAACAAATAGCAAAATGACAGAATGATCCTAACTTATCAGTAATTATATTAAATGTAAGTGTACTAAACATGCCAATTAAAAGGC
Source organism: Spermophilus citellus (assembly GCF_964194105.1). Classification (NCBI taxonomy): domain Eukaryota; kingdom Metazoa; phylum Chordata; class Mammalia; order Rodentia; family Sciuridae; genus Spermophilus; species Spermophilus citellus. Next base: position 8,924,522 of record NC_138189.1, on the reverse strand, counting down.
AGAGGTTTGCATAATGGATAAAAAAATCCAACTGTATGTTGTTCACAAGAGACACACTTAAATTCAAAGACACACATAAGTTGAAAGTAAAAGGACTGAAAAAGTTATAGCATGCAAACAGTAACCAAAAGAAAGCTGAACAGCTATATTAATATCAGAAAATAGACTTGAGTAAAAACTTGCTACAAAAGACAAATAAAAACATTATATGTTGATAAAAGGGTCAATTTACCAAGAAGATATAACAGTTACAAACATATAGTTAAAACTAATGACCTTGTCTCAAAATAATTGAAAAAAACCCTGACAGTATCAAAGGGAGATACAGGCAATTTAATGATAATGTTGAAGATTTCAGAACCTCTTTGTGAATAATGGATACAATAGCAGGAAGACCAACAAAAGAATGGAATATTTGATCAACACTATACATCAACTAGTTCTGAAAACACTGTGCCCAACAATAGCAGAATAAAGTCTGAAGTATGGGATCAGGTAGAAAAAAACGTAAGGGGTGGGAATGGGGAATAGTTAGTGAGTGGGAACCAGGAAGCCAGGATGGATTTAGCTAAAAAGACACATATGAAAAACCCAAAGTGCGTCCATGTGTTTGTGTTTTAGAGCTTAAAGACACTTGGTCCAATTTTATCATCACATGAATCTCTTTAATCAGGGCGTAATCTCCATCTGCTACCCACATAACGATCTCTCCTTCCCTCTCACAGGGAAACCCTGGTGTTTAATACACTCTACTTTCACCTCCACTCTTCCCAGAAGCATGCTGCAATGTTGAGACTGTGGGGCACTAAAGAAAAGTGATTGAGAAGTAGCAGAGATGGCAGCATACAAGAGATCATGGGACAATTCTGCAGAGCAAGGCAGCTGGGCTGGTGGTTATGGTACTATGTATGTAAAGCCCAGGTTTCTGATCACTGCATGTGTTCACTGTTCATCCGTGTCATCCCTTCCTGAGCATTCTGGCACAATAATTAATGTTCAACTTTGACTTAGATCCAGGTGTATGGGTAGGTCTCATTTCTGCCAGGGAACATTTGTGTGCAATTGCATAACTTACATTCTTTAAATCTTCACTTTTTTTTTAAAAAAATAATAATGGTATCTACCTCATGATTTGTTGTAAGAACTAAATAAAATAATATTGTAAACAAACTCTTTTTTATGCCATTTTAAAAAATTTATTTAATTATTATTATTATTTTAAAATTTATTTTTAATTGATACATAAAAACATAAAATTGCACTATTAATGGGGTGTGATATTTCCATACAGATATATTTTGCATAAAGTTTAAGTTAGGTAAAACATTCCTATCTCCTGAAACATTTTTCATTTCTTTACAGCAAAAACCTTCAAAATTCTTTTCTCTAGGCTTTCAAAATGTGATTGTAATCTCTGGTCAGTATAACAGTATCCATCCATCAAACTTTCCATGTTTCTTTCTTCCTCACTACTCTCTGTATCACCATTTAGATCTCAATTTCTATGAGATCGACTTTTTTTTTAATATTTGTTTTTTAGCTGTAGTTGGACACAATATATTTATTTGTTTGTTTGTTTATTTATTTATTTATTTATTTATTTATTTATTTATTTATTTATTTATTTATTTTAATGTGGTGCTGAGGATTGAATCCAGGGCCTTGCATGTGCTAGGTGAGCGCTAAACCGCTGAGCCACAATCCTAGCCCCAAGATCGACTTTTTTAGGTACTACATCCTAGTGAGATCCCATGTATTTGTTTTTCTGAGGCTGGCCTGTTTCATTTAACACCACAGTCTCTGGTTCTATTCATGTCACTGTAAATGAAAGAATTCATTTTTTTTTTTTATGGTTGAGAAGTCTTCCAAAGTGTACCTGTGCCACATTTTTTTTATCCATTCATCAGTTGATGGACATTTAGTTTTTTTTTTTTTTTTTTCTGTTTCTTGGCCTTTGTGTCTACAGTTGTAATGAACTCAGAAGGCAGATATCTCTCTCTGACATTTTGATTTCATCTCCTTTGGATATAAAACTAGTTGTAGGATTGCTGGATTGCATGTTAGTTTGACTTTTACTTTTTTGAGGAACCTCCATACTGCTTTCCATGTGACTAGTTAATTTACATCTCGACCAATGTTGTGCACCTATATCCTCCTGGAACTTGTTATTGTCAATCTTTTTGATAATAGCCCTTCTTATTGGAGGTGAAGTGATACCTCATGGTGGTTTTGATATGCATTTCTCTGTTGATTAGAGATGTTCTGCATTTTTCATAGGCCTGTTGGCCATTTGTATGTCTGTTAAGAGCCATTTCCCATTTTTAAAGCAGGTTATTTGTTAGTTTGCTGTTGAGTTTGCCATTTCTTATATACTCTGGGTATCAGCCCCTTGTCAGATCTCTAGTTGGAAATACCCCACCCCTTTCTGCAGGTTGTGTCTGCACTGTTGAATGTGATGATATGATCTTGGAATCCAAGTGCCTTTAGGGTGAGGAGTTAATATTCAGCATTTGGTAGATTAAATGTTCTTCAAAGGAACCAAACTCCATGAGACTGGGATTTAGAGCTCTGTCCAGGGAAATCATTCATTTAATTCAGGTAAATTATTTTCTGGAAAGTTATTGCACCAGATCAAGTTATATTGAAAAAAAATCCCATTGTCCAATCGCTCCCCAAGGACTCATTCCTTCCTGCTAACACAGTCCATGGGGCGGAGGCATGAAATGGTTAAGCAGAGAAAACCCCGACTGCTCCACACAGGGTGAGGGTTTATTAATATTACACAGGAAATATCAAGTCACCCTGCTTACAGCCAATGGAGCAGATCCATGTAGAAATTGGGCCCCTGCTCTGACCATTTTGCAAGAAGTTGTCAAAAATAAAACTGCCTTTTATTGCTATAACAAAGAAGCTTCGAGAAAATGACATAATGAAGCTAAAAATATGAACTTGACTTAGAAAAGGAAGTGGCAGATCACAAGGGAGGAGAACTTGATGGGGTCCAAAGAGGGTTAACCTCGCCTAGAAGAAGATGAAGGATCCAGAGTAGACCAGAGCAGCAAGTCTTTCCTTCCTGTGCCCAGCTCAGGACCCTCACATGCTTCTTAACAAGCAAGAATCATGAGCTGATGTTTTTCTCTGAATGTGAGCTTGGGTTGTCATTAGAGACAATCACAGCAAGTTTTCATTTTAAAACATGGGGTCTGTTCTTTGAATGAACTCTGCTGTTACAAGATCCTGAGTTAAAAGAACCCTCCAGGTGTCGTCCTGCAGAGACACTTGAGCAGTTGAACAGAGCCATGTCACTAGAGATCCCAGTGCCAGAGTGAGGAAACCAGATGAGTGGTGACTTTCAGAGTGGCTCTGTCACCAGTTTTCTTCTGCTTGAGGACAGCAGAGGGCTCGTTCTCCTGAACCGCTGGCCTTCTCCACGGCAGAAGGACAAACGGGGATGGACGATCTTCCAAGGTACCCCTGGTTCCAGGGTCTCTGATCCTGCTGTAATGGTGACACATACTCCTAATCCCTGTCTGGTGGTGAATCTGAGCAGCAAGAACTGCACATGGAGTGTGTTCCTGCCTCCTGGGGAAAGGAACAGCACCATTTCTGAGTGACCTCATTCTGCCTGACTACGGAGACGGGGAAGGAGTAGGTGATAGGAATGAGATTTACGCTGATGTATTAGGTGAGGGTTACTGGCCGTGGCCCACTCTTTCAGTGGGGCTAGAAGGTATTTGAGCAGTTACAGCGTATGTGTTTGAGAAGGAGCCTCCTACCGGGAACTTTTCCAAAGTCTAATAAAGCTGCGCTTTGCTCCCTCTGACCTTGGCCCGGCGACAGGTAAGTCCCACAACTTCTCCCACCTTATAAACACTGAGATGGGGTGTGAGAAAGGACTGTGGAGGCTCTATGCAGAGGCTTAGGCCAGCAAGTAGGCAGAAAAACGTCGAAACCACTAATCTAATTTATTGATGGCCTTGGTGGAGTATATGAGGGAAAGTCTGCCTTGCCCTGCAAATACGGCTCCAGCACCTTCACCTACAGTTCCCCAAAGTTAAAGAACCACGCACGAGCATGAGGTGATGCTGCCAGATGCAGGCAGAGCGTGGGGGCGAAGGAAGAGAGCAAGGGGGCTCGGAGGGGGCATCTGGACCAACCTTCCTCCCTCTCTGCTTCCACCCCACCTGCCGGTACTTGCAGGCCTCTGTTGGTGCATTACCTCCCCTCTGGGGCCTAATCTACAACAAGAGAGGGTTTTAGTAGGTAATCTTTGAGGTTTTCTCCAAAATTCTTTCTTTTTGTCACCCAGGACCAGCCTGACATCTCCTGGGAGTCCCAAATAAGCCTTGCTCAGTCAGTAAGCAAACGGCTAGAGTGAGCCTTGGAGGGATCCTAAGAAAGGTGCAAAGTGTCCTATCACAAAGCTCTGGGGCTGCCTTCCTGGGTTTATAGCCTGTTTTTAGAGGGACGCTGTCTTCTTGGGGTGATGGAGAGGGAGGAGGTGGGAGAAGAGTTGACTCTTGAATCATGGAGATGGCTGCAGGGTAGGGTCTGTTCCCCGGGTGTCAGCCTGAAGGCTTGGGTCACCGACCAGCTGCGGTGCTGCGTGGGGTTGTATTTTTTCCCTTGCAACATTTGGTAGAACGTTTCAGGCTGGGCTGCGGGAGGAGGGGAGGAATATCTGAACCAGATGTGGTGGGCCATCTCTCGGACACACGTGAGGAATTAGTTTTAAGTGATTATCCATGTGACCAGCAGGAGCTCTGCCCTCTGAGCAGCAGGGGTGGACTGGCTGCACCTAACTGAAGAACAGCGAGGGATGTTGAAGGCTGAGTGCATGGATGCTGTACCAGGAGCTCATTTCTGGCAAAACCTTCAGGAATTTAGCAAAAATGGCTGCACAGGGCACCTGGGCAAATGGGTCTGGGGTGACTGTGTGGAAACCTAGAGCCAGTGTGGCTGAGAACTTGTAAACTTCTTCTGTATGCTCAGAGCAGCACAGACTTAGAGGAAAGTCACTCTCTGGGCAAAAGTGATGGAATCAGAAATGTTATGCAGGAACCCACCACTGAGGGCATCCGGGATGATAGACAGGCCACCCCAGGGAGTGGGTTAGGAGGCTGTTGGAAGCCAGCTGCTCTGCACCCCCACCCTCCAGCCATACCCAGCCCCATAGCATTTCATTCCATGTCAATTCAGGTGGCGCATAAAATACCAGGTGGGAAAGAGAGGGAATTTCTGCATTGACTAATGTGAGCCTCATGGTGTGAGCAGATGCTCAGAAGAGAAAGTATATTGAATTGGATTAAAGTCATATTTCTTTTTTTTTTTTTTTTTTTTATATTTTATTTTTTTAGTTCTGGGCGGACACAACATCCTTGTTTGTATGGTGCTGAGGATCGAACCCTCAGGGTTCGGGCGCGCTCGGGCGCGCTACCGCTTGAGCCACATCCCCAGCCCCACAACATCTTTGTTGGTATGTGGTGCTGAGGATCGAACCCGGGCCGCACGCATGCCAGGCGAGCGCGCTACCGCTTGAGCCACATCCCCAGCCCCTAAAGTCATATTTCTTATTGCCTGGTTCATGTCCTGGAATATGTATCTGCAACAAAAATAGTAAAATGAAGTGACAGAGTTTCAGGGGCTGGAAGTCCCAGTGGGGGTCCTCAGGGACTTCGCAGGCTTAATAGAAGTTATAGAATTTAAGGTAGGGAGGTGACCCTGGATTGTCGGGGTGGCACTCTGTAATCATCTGAGTCTTTAGAAGCAGAGAGCCTCCGCCCGTGCTCTCAGAGAGATGCAGTGGGGAGTGTGTGAAAGGAACTTGAGCTGGAGAGGACCTTGTGGAAGCAGTAGGAATGCAGCTAGTCCCTAGGAGGAAGGTCACTCCACCTGTCAGTCATCAGGCCACAGAAGGGGAAGTTCTGCAGTTATATCCAGAGTGGCTTGAAGTGCGTCTACCCAGAGCCTCCTGATATATCGGAGCCCAGCTGAAGGACACGATAGTGTTGGCCTTGAGAAACCTGGATCAAGAAACCAGTTGAGCTAACTCAGACTTATGACCTACAAAGCTGTGGGGTAATAAATTTGTATTAAGTCACTAAGTTTGGATTAGTTTATTTCAGAACCAACAGAAAGCTCATACTGCCACCCAAGAATTCTCTAGGCAGGTGCTGTTCATAAGAACATTCAGCTGTGACAGAGATGTTCTGTTCTGTCCCCTCCAATAGAGTACCCACTAGCCGCAGCTGGCACCCAAGCTCTCAAAACCTGGCTATGGTGACTGAGAAACTGAGTTTTCCAGTTTATTTACTTTGAATTAACTTACATTAAATTCGAATAGCCATTCTGTCCAGTGGCTACCACATGGTGGAATTTTAGGGTACTATCGGTTTCACTTGCTGTTTCCTGTAGATAGAGCCCACTCTGTAAGTTAACTGTTGATACGTAGTTTTTTTTTTGTCTGGCACGTGTGTGTGTGTGTGTGTGTGTGTGTGTGTGTGTGTGTCTAGTGAAAAAGAACTCTACAGGTTATGGATTTAGTACATTTAGGGCCTTTATCACTTGTATATAATCTAACAATCTTAATTTCATATTCTAGTGCCTATAAATCCTCAGTCCCTCAAATGCTTTTTGATCCATTTTTACCAACCAATTGGTCCCCTACATAATGAGTTATGGCTTGGATGTGAGGTGTCCCCCAAAAGCTCATGTGTGAGAAGTGCAGAAGGTTTAGAGGTGAAATGATCGAGCTATGGGAACCTCAAGCCTGTTGGGATTAACTGAGTGGTAACTGAAGGCAGGTGGGTGTGGCTGGAGGCCATGGGCATTGCGGGTGTGGCTTTAGGGCATATATTTTGTATCTGGAGCTGGAGTCTCTCTCTGCCTCCTGGTCACCATGTGAGTTGCTTCCCTCTGCCACACTCTTCCACCATGAAGTTGTGCCTCACCTTGAGGCCCGAGGAATGGAGCCAGTCGTCTGTGGGCTGAGACCTCTAGAACCGTGAGCCCCCAAATAAACTCTCCTCCTCTAATAGTGCTCGTCAGGTCTTTTAGTCACAGCAGGTAAAAAGCTGGTTTAAACCATGAGTTAAATAAAACTGTACTTATGCACACCAGGTTTGTACTTGACACACATCTCCTTAAAATTCTGCTATTGTTAGATGCTATTATTATTCCCATTTTTAAAGATGGTGACACTGAGCCACAGAGATTCTAGTAGTTTGTTCCAGGTCGCACACCTGATGAGAGGTACAGCTCATGTGACTCCAGAGGGCACATTCTCCACTAGCACACAAAAATATCTCAATCTTTTTGTACTTGATTTAAAACCACAACCTCAGGGCCCCCCCCTGGAGTAATCTATCCTGGCAATCATTTCATGGGACCCCCGAAAACAGTGCATGTTCATCAGGCAGAGAGACGCCCAGCTGTGTGGGGGGTGGTGCACAGCACACAGGGCCTGGCACATCTGTCTGAAGGTGGAGCCTAGGACCACCTCAAGCTACTTCCTGGGGGCTGCTTCTCTTGATCCTTTGGGGATAAGTTCTGTTGGTCTGGCGTTTGTCCAGGAAGCTGTAGAGTGCAAGTACCAGAGTATTAGCAAGGGACTTAGCCAGGGTCCCATTGCGGAGTCACACATAGCTACTGTGAAAGAGCCTCCCTCTTCTCACCCCAACGATGACGTCCGTGGAGGGAGGCAATTCTTCGGGAGCTGGCAGGCCTACAGGAGCAGGGCCTATTTGTCATAGGTCAGAGCTTCCACATCCTCGGGGGAGAAGCTCCACACCTGCACTTAGCCTGCCACTGGGTTTCGGCAGGCTTCCTTGCTGACGTCCAGCTGGGATCTCTAGGTGACATTTGAGAAGCTTGTCTCTTCCCCTTGAGTTCCTGATATGTTGTTCTCTTGAAGGAGGACCGATATGAAACCGAGTTATCTTTTAAAAAGAGAATGAATTTGTGAAGGACGTGGGCTTATACCGTTATTTGCTTATTTACTTGGAACTGAAAACCAAAAATTGTATATATTTTTATATGATTCGTTATACATCCTATGGTATCTATAAAAATTGTGTAGTGATTCATTCAAATGAATGAACATATTCATCACCTTTCATACTCACATTTTTTTTATTGATTTGTCTTTCATACATTTGACGCAAATTGTGTTTTGAACTCCCATTTTCACCCCAAATACAGATTGCAGAATCACATCTGTTACATATTCACATTTTTACATAATGCCATATTAGTGACTGTTGTATTCTGCTACCTTTCCTATCCCCTACTATCCCCCCTCCCCTCCCCTCCCCTCCCATCTTCCCTCTCTACCTCCTCTGCTGTTGTTCAATTCTCTCCCTTTTTTCCCTCCCCCTTGCCCCTCATAACCTCTTATAATTTTATGTATCATTGAAGGTCTCCTACCATTTCCATATGCTTTCCCTTCTCTCTCCCTTTCTCTCCCCCCATTGGTCTTTGTTTACTGTAGTCTTTTCCTCATGCTCTTCCTTCCTGTTCTGTTCTTAGTTGCTCTCTTTATATCAAAGCAGACATTTGGCATTTGTTTTTTAGGGCTTGGCTAGCTTCGCTTAGCATAATCTGCTCTAATGCCATCCATTTCCCTGCAAATTCTATGATTTTGTCATTTCTTAGTGCTGCATAATACTCCATTGTGTATAGATGCCACATTTTTTTTTAATCCATTCATCTATTGAGGGGCATCTAGGTTGGTTCCACAGTCTAGCTATTGTGAATTGTGCCGCTATAATCATTGATGCAGCCGTATCCCTATAGTGCGCTCTTTTAAGGTCCTCAGGGAATAGTCCGAGAAGTGCAATAGCTGGGTCAAATGGTGGATCCATTCCCAGCTTTCCCAGGAATCTCCATACTGCTTTCCAAATTGGCTGCACCATTTTGCAGCCCCACCAGCAGTGTACAAGTGTACCCTTTTCCCCACATCCCCGCCAACACTTATTGTTGTTTGACTTCATAATGGCTGCCAACCTTACTGGAGTGAGATGGTATCTTAGGGTGGTTTTGATTTGCATTTCTCTGACTGCTAGAGATGGTGAGCATTTTTTCATGTACTTGTTGATTGATTGTATGTCCTCCTCTGAGAAGTGTCTGTTCAGGTCCTTGGCCCATTTGTTGATTGGGTTATTTGTTGTCTTAGTGTTTAATTTTTTGAGTTCTTTGTACATTCTGGATATTAGGGCTCTATCTGAGGTGTGGGGGGTAAAAATTTGTTCCCAGGATGTAGGCTCTCTATTTACCTCTTTTATTGTTTCTCTTGCTGAGAAAAAAAACTTTTTAGTTTAAGTAAGTCCCATTTGTTTATTCTTGTTATTAACTCTTGGGCTATGGGTGTCCTATTAAGGAATTTGGAGCCGACCCCACAATATGTAGATCGTAGCCAACTTTTTCTTCTATCAGATGCAGTGTCTCTGATTTGATATCTAGCTCCCTGATCCATTTTGAGTTAATTTTTGTGGATGGCGAGAGAAAGGGATTCAATTTCATTTTGTTGCATATGGATTTCCAATTTTCCCAGCACCATTTGTTGAAGATGCTATCCTTCCTCCATTGCATGCTTTTAGCCCCTTTATCAAATATAAGATAGTTGTAACTTTGTGGATTAGTCTCTGTGTCCTCTATTCTGTACCATTGGTCCACCTGCCTGTTTTGGTACCAGTACCATGCTGTATTTGTTACTATTGCTTTGTAGTACAGTTTGACCTCTGGTATCGCTATACCTCCAGATTCACACTTCCTGCTTAGAATTGCTTTTGCTATTTTGGGTCTTTTGTTTTTCCATATGAATTTCATGATTGCTTTGTCTATTTCTACAAGAAATGCCATTGGGATTTTGATTGGCATCGCATTAAACCTGTAGAGAACTTTGGGTAATATCGCCATTTTTTTTTAAATTTTTTTTTATTGATTATTTATCGCATTACATAGTTCATGATATATCATCTTTCATACATTAGACTCAAATTGTGCTTTGAACTCCCATTTTCACCCCAAATACAGATTGCAGAATCACATCTGTTACATATTCACATTTTTACATAATGCCATATTAGTGACTGTTGTATTCTGCTACCTTTCCTATCCCCTACTATCCCCCCTCCCCTCCCCTCCCCTCCCATCTTCCCTCTCTACCTCCCCTGCTGTTGTTCAATTCTCTCCCTTTTTTTTTCCCTCCCCCTTGCCCCTCATAACCTCTTATAATTTTATGTATCCTTGAAGGTCTCCTACCATTTCCATATGCTTTCCCTTCTCTCTCCCTTTCTCTCCCCCCATTGGTCTTTGTTTACTGTAGTCTTTTCCTCATGCTCTTTCTTCCTGTTCTGTTCTTAGTTGCTCTCTTTATATCAAAGCAGACATTTGGCATTTGTTTTTTAGGGCTTGGCTAGCTTCGCTTAGCATAATCTGCTCTAATGCCATCCATTTCCCTGCAAATTCTATGATTTTGTCATTTCTTAGTGCTGCATAATACTCCATTGTGTATAGATGCCACATTTTTTTTATCCATTCATCAATTGAAGGGCATCTAGGTTGGTTCCACAGTCTAGCTATTGTGAATTGTGCCGCTATAATCATTGATGCAGCCGTATCCCTATAGTGCGCTCTTCATTTTGATGATGTTAGTTCTGCCTATCCATGAACAGGGTACATTTTTCCATCTTCTGAGATCTTCTTCTATCTCTCTCTTTAGGGTTCTGTAGTTTTCATTGTATAAATCTTTCACCTCTTTTGTTAGGTTGATTCCCAAGTATCTTATTTTCTTTGAGGATATTGTGAATGGAGTGGTTTTCCTTATTTCCATTTCAGAGGTTTTGTTGCTGATATACAGGAACGCCTTTGATTTATGCGCATACTCACATTTTTTTGTGTGTGTGTGGTGGGAGCATTTAAAATGATTCTTGTAGTGATTTTCAAGTTCTGTAACACATTATTGTTAACCACAGTCACCATGCTGTACAATAAATGACTCAGAACTTAGTCACACTAACTGAAACTTGTTCCCTTTGACTGCCGTCTATTTCCCTACCCAACCACCATTCTGCTCTCTGCTTCTATGAGTGAGACTTTTTATCTTCCACATATAAAATAGATCATGCAGTACTTAAAAATCATCAACGGTAATTGTCTTTCTGTGCTTGTCTTATTTCCCTTACCATAATGCTCTCCAAGCTCGTTGATAAAGTTGTAAATGAGAGGATTTCCTTCTTATTGGAGGCTGAGTAGTATATACACACCATGTTTTTTTTTTAATCCATTATTCATTGATGGACACTTAGGTGGATTCCATATCTTGGCTGTTGTGAATAGGGCTATGACAAACTTGGGAGTGTGAATATCTCTTAGGTAGATTGATTCCATTTTCGTGGCATATAGATCCAGAAGTGGAATTTCTGGGTCACAGAGTAGGTCTATTTCTAATTTTTTGAGAAACCCACATCCCATTTCCATTTATACTCACCAACAGTGGTCAAGGGAGTCCCTTCTCTTTACATCCTTGCTGATATCTGTTATCTTTTTTTCTTTTGATAAAAGCTCTCCTAACAGGTATGAAGTTTTGTATTTTTATTTGTATTTTCTGGATGTTGAACATTTTTCCATCTACCTGTTGGTCATTTGTTTGTCTTCTTTTGAGAAATGTCTATTAAAATCCTTTGTCCAGATTTTAATTGGTTGTGTTCTGGCTCTTGAGGAGTTTTGTACCTATTTTAGATATTCACTCTTACTAGACTGTATGCTCTGCCAGGGTTTTCCCCTGTTCTGTAGATTGTCTTTTCACTCTGATGATTGTTTTTTTTTGCTGGGCAGAAACTTTTTAGTTAGACATAATCCCATGTGCCTGTTTTTACTTTTGTCATTTGGGCTTTTAGATTCATATCTAAAACAATCATTGCTCAAATGTAAAAAAGACTTCTCCCTGTGCTTTCCCTGATAGTTTGATGGTTTCAGGTCAAATGTGCAAGTCTTTAATCCATTTTGATTGGATTTTTGCATATTGGGTAAAATCAAGGTCCAGTTTATGCTTCTGCATGTAGATATGCAGTTTTCACAACACCATTCATTGAAGATGCTATCTTTTTTATGCACCATGTGTTCTTGGTGTATTTGTTGAAGACCCATTGGCCATAATTGCACAGATTTATTTCTGGATTCTTTATTCTATTCCATTGGTCAATCAGTCTGTTTTTGAGCCAGTACTGTGCTGTTCTGATCACTCTAGTTTTGCAGTAGATTCTGAGGTCAGGTAGAGTGATGTCTCCAACTTTGTCTTTGCTTTAAATATTTAGGACTTTTTTGTGAAAAAATTTCATTGGGATTTTTACAGGGATTGTTTTGGAATTTGCAAATCACTTTGAACTTTGTACATTTTTGCCAAAGACTAAAATATTAAAAATCATTAACGATAAATACATGATATCAGTGAGAATGTGTACTATTTATTGAGCTTATATCACCTGAAAAGCATGTGATTGTCATTTAAAGTACATTATTTAACTCATAACAATGACCCTAAAAAGTATGTCCCCCATTCTGTAAATCATAAAGGGGACCTGCGTGGGCTGGCACAGTCCCATGTTCAGTATTCATCCCTTGCTATGTGAGACCTGAAGCCTGTAGTCTTCTGTGTTTCATTAATATTTATAAATTTACGCTTAGGTCTCTCTTAACTAACATAATGTCTCAGTTTGTTGGTGTTTTATAAATATTTGGGGAATATGATGCTTAGTGACTGAAAAATGCATTTATTCTTTTGTTATTCAGCAAATATTTATTGGGCACTGATTGTGGCTGGGTGCTATGTTCTTGATTTAGAAACTAGAGGAACAGAATGAAATGGGTACTCGGTTGCTTCCCAGAGCTTGTGGTCTAGGCTAAAGGCAAGGGTGTTTTGTTATCAGAACTTGAGTTCTGATTATAATAATTGGGGCAGGAAGGCAGGTTTTTTTTTTTAATGAAGAACATTTACATCCACTGAAATTTTGAAGAGTATTTTACTCACACAGGAAAGATTTCAGAATTACAGAGAGATGTGGTATTTTATTCAGTGGCCCAAGAACCATATCACTGAATCCGAGTAATTCTAGGTTTGTGGATTCTTTATCCTAAGAGCATTTCAAAGCACACCCAAAGGCAATACGACTTAGTAGGTCAGATGTCAATTTTGGTAACTGTGGCCCTGCTATTTATTGAATAATGACCTTTTGTTAAAAAAATTATTCTAATTAGTGACAGTAGAATACATTTTGACACATTGTATATAAATGGAGTATAACTTCTCTTTCTTTAGGTTGTACATGATGTAGGACCACACTGGTCATCTAGTCATGTATGCACATAGGGTAAAATCTCTGATTAAATCTACTATCCTTCCTTCCCCCACACTCCCTCCCTTCCCTTCACTCCCCTCTGCCTAATCCAAAGTACCTCTATTCTTCCATACCGCCTCCCTTAATGTGAGTCAGCATCTGCATATCAGAGAAAACATGTGGCCTTTGGTTTTTTGGGGATTGGCTTATTTTCACTTAGCATGATATTCTCCAGCTCCACCCAATTACGAGCAAATGCCAAAATTTCATTCTTCTTTAAGGCTCAGTAGTATTTCATGGTGTGTATACACCACATTTTTTTTATCCATTCATCTGTTGAAGGACACCTAGGTTGGTTCCATAGTTTACCTATTGTAATAAGTTATTTAATAAGTTATTGGGTGTCAACTTCCTCTTCTGTAAAACGGGGATGGTCCCACATTCCCCTCAGGGTCACTGTAAAGACTGCTTGGGAATGCTCACGTAAGAGCCCAGCCTGGGGCTGAGCACACCGTCAGCACTTCACCAATTTACTACCTCTTCCCAGTCTCGATTTTAGAGTTCACACAGCCTTCCCAAGCTTTACCAGGCACAGGAGCCACCTGGGGGACCCTGTTAAGAAGCACCCTGACGCAGATGTCTGGAGTAGGGACCTGCAGCCTGCACTCCGGCCCAGCTGCCAGGGAACACTGAGGCTCCAGCAAGTCTTTACGAACTGAAGTGGGAAACTGTCCCACGTGCAAGTTCCACCTCCTCTGTTCCTTTGCTGCAGCGGCTGAAAATGAGAGACTTGGGATGGAAATGCTAATCGCAATCTCTTGATTTCATTTTTTTTTAAGATTGAGTTAAAACAGTGTTAGAAACTGAAGGGCTGTTTTCTGTCAATGTTGCCAGCCCACCGATGGCATTCGATTCCAGGAGGTTCCTGGGCTGGGTGCTGTGTCACAGCTTGGTCTCCCCATGTCTTCTGTTTGCTTCCTCCCAGCTCTTTACCATCTTCAGGAGAGCTTAGCAGCTGCTGAGAGACGTGTGCTAGACCAGTTCCGTCGAGACGTGGGGGCTTGGCATCGTGTCTCACATCTGGCTGATACCCATTTTCAGAGCAAATATTTCATTTTCTTTTTGGTAAAAATGCTTTTCAGATGAAAATGAAAATTACAATGGGAAATTGTGGCTGGCAAGGGAAAAGAGCCATTTGGGGTAATATCTCTGATAATTGGAGTAATTTTGACAAACGCAGGCATTGTAGAATTCCCACACGCCTACTCCCCAGCAGGTCAGGAAGAGTGCTCCCAGCAAGGCAGGAGCCTGAGCTGTCTCCCCTCTCTGGCCCAAGAAAGGATGCCGAGCTTCATGGAAGTCAAGTTCACCACTCTCAAGCAGTGTTTCGTTCTACCCCCAGTGAACAGTTAGAAGTTTGACAACTGAATCCAGCAGCAGGGTAGGGCTGGGTCTGCGGAGCTGGGCATGGTACCCAATCATAATTTTGATTTGGTTCCTACATGAATGTAAAATGTGTGTGTATGTTCTCCCTCCCAGGACAAATTGATCAGTAATGTAGGTTTAAAATAGAGCAGATTTCTTTTACTCATTTGTTTCATATTGGGGAAATGTTATAACATTATTGATACAATGTTATAACAACGTTTTTCCCTTTTAGGATATTGGTATATGCTGTGATATCCCACACAACTGATGGAGGAGGGTCTTTTGTGACATTGGTGTGTGAGTGTGTGTTTGTGTGTGTGTGTGTGTGTGTGTGTGTGTGTGTGCGCATGTGTGTGTAGACTGTGAAGATGTGGATATGTTGTACCTCCCAGGCTGCTCCCCTGGGCTCTCATGATCGACTAACCCTTCAGTGATCTTAGACTTCAAGAACAGGTGCAGAGACTTATCTTTGGGAGCAAAGTATCCTGGGCAGAGTTACTTATCTAAGACCATAGGTGGCATGAGCAAGAGCTTTGGCACCAGGTAGCTCTGTGTGTGAATCTCAGCTTTACTACTTCTGTGCTGCCTGGGACAGGCTAGAATAAGGCCAGGGAGATCCATGGAATGGGGATTTTTAAGGTGGTACTCACACTCAGGTGCCAAGTCTGCCCTTGAACACATTGAGGGTAAGTGACTCCTTAAATTTCCCACTGACGTGTCTCATTTTCCTTGCTCCAGCCCGGCCCTGACTGTGGACGAGTCATCCACCTCGCTGAGTGTGCGCTCTCATCTGTAAGATGCGGGTAACTAGATCCATCTCAGGGGATTGCCATGAAGCTGAAATAAATGAGTGTTTATAAATTTTTTGACATTCTGACTGGGACTGTGACCAATAAATGGTGGGTATGATTAATTTTAATGAATCCATTAGTGGGCATCTTGGTTAATCCCCTTTGTCTTTGTGGGGAGGAGGGGGTTGAAAAATATCTAGAAGTGACTTTATTTAGGAGATTTTTTTCTTTTTTACTCTTTGAGTTATTTCTTTTTTAGGAAATAACTTATTTTAATCTAGTTGTACAAATTTCATCCTCTCACAGTTCAAGTATAAAGTGCTGCACTGGCAAAACCAGGAATGAAACCCTGGGGTGTAGAGTTACAGGCAGGGCAGCGCCTGAGGCCCCTGGAGAACAAGCACTTCATTTTCAGGAGACCAGGAGACCGAATGTCTCACCCAGAGAGTGAGGGACCCCGTCGTTCTGGCTGGACGTGTCAAGCGCCTGATCACTGCAGTCTGGGATGGAGCTGCCGGGCAGGGCCAGCTCCAATCCACCCAGCCCCGTCTCTGTGATCGCTCACTTAGCACAGCTCCCAACAGCTGAAATTTCTACCCCAACAGCCCTCACTTTTTCCTGCTCCCCCTCTCCATTGCTTGTTTTTTTTTTCCTTGTGAGAAGCTGACCAGGGCATCCTGGGGATGTAGAGGGAACTGTTAGAATACTGGTGTGGTAAGAGGAGTCGCTCTGAGAGGCCTGGTTCTCCCAATTAATATTCTTGCCATGTTGCTCTGAAGAGGAAAGAAAAGAAAAAGCTTCAAGGTTTTTTTAAACCCTCATTTTTTTTTTAATTCAGTTAATTACATAAAGACCAGGTACTGCTGATTCCATCCTCCTCTCCTCCCCTCTTTGCTTTACTCTTGTTCTAAGGGATAATGCAGTCATTGAGTTATATTCTTGAACTTTAGTTCCATCTGAATGTCTTTTGACCATAAATGCATTGGTTTTCTATCTCTGTTTCTTAATTTATAAATTAGGAGATTAGTTTTGGACCATTCTTTTGTAGGATGAGGCAATTCAAGGCCTGTGTGTGTGTGTGTGTGTGTGTGTGTGTGTGTGTGTACGCACACATGCATGTACACCATCTCTCAGAGTTGGAGGTGATAATAAGCCTACATATTGCTTAGTTCACCAGCTCTGTGTGCAGCTTTTGGCAGGTCATCCTCTAGGAAGTCAGGACACTTTCCCTTCTGTTCTGTCCTGTTTCCACTGCAGACATTGCCAATCAATCACTGCACTTTCCTACTTAGCCTAATTCTTGCTATCTGGAGCTCCAGCCATCCCCTACTGATAATCAAGTTCTTTCAGAAGATGGAACCCGTTGACTATTTTTAGTACAGTGGACACAAACAGAAGAAGGAAATTTCCTTGACCAGGAGAAACTTAGAAGCTAGTTTGATAGGTGAGATCCATGTGAAATGACCTGAGTAAGACACAAAGAAATACATAAAGAATGTATAAAGATTTAGGAGATCGTGGGGAGGAGATAGAGATCCCCATGGAAATTCAGAGAAACTCCATCTGTCTTGGAGGATGTCACTTTAACCAGAGTCTTTCATGTGGTATTGAAGTAGATTGAAGGGAGGGACAGAGATGACCTTACAGGTCAGCAGAGCTGTAGAATTGGTGGGGGGTGGAAGATGTGAGGTTGGCAAAGGTCACTTATTACAGTTAAGAAAAAAATGTTAGTTAATTTAAAAATGCATATGTTAGGTTGACCTATTTTGAGCACTACTAAATGAAAAGAATATGCTAGATTCATCTATTTTAAATGCTTATGTAATTTTTGCCTCAATAAAAACATGCTCTTACACTCTTAAGAGAGGATGTAAGAGAGCCTCTGATCAATTATGCACATGGAATTTTATAGCTGTACATCTGGAAAAGAATTATAGAATGCAAATGGCAGTGGGTCTGAAGTTAATATTGAAAGAAAACTGGGAAGATATGTAAAGTGGTTTGTAAGTATCAGAATCTGTCCTGGGCAACTGTATGTGTCATTTAATTGATTGGTTCATTCACCAAATATTTGCCTCATGTAGGACTTATGCCAGGTTCAGGGACACAAGAAGAAGAATGTGGAGGCCTGTCTCTGAGACCATCTCAGTCTAGTGAGACAGAGAAATGCACATGTAGTCAGTTGCCTGTAAGTGCACTTAGCTTTCACTGGAATGTCAGAAACATGAGGGTGAATTAGGGAAATATAATCTCCTCTCAGGTTCCCAAGCTAGAGTGACTAATACTATGTCCATTTGACAGATGAGGAAACCTAGGCTGAGAGAGCTGGGAACTACCCATGGCCACATGCTGATTAGTCACAACTGGGAGCTAATCTTTCACTTGAAGCCCTTCCCTAAAGTGGGTCTACTCAACTCTCATGAAGGACTTGGGTTCAGTCTTGGCTCTGCAACTAGCAAGCAAGATAGCACAAGCTTTTCAATTCACCTCCGGGGGCCTCAGTTCCCCCTTTTGTAAGCTAAGTCTCTGGGATGTAATAGTATTTAGATAATTTCTCTTTCCTCAAACATCTGTGGAGTCCTGTCTCATAAAGGAAATATCATGGCCTTTGGTGAAGGTTGAAATCCAGTCTGGTCATTTTTCTAGCTCTGTTGCATTAGGAATTAAAAAGACTCACTTACAGGTCAAAGAAAGAAAAGAGAAGTAGCTCCAACTCTTTCTGAGCTATTGTTTTATAACTGAATGATTCTTTTTGTTATATTCTGTCCTTTTCAGTTGGGGTCTTGTTTAATTGTAAACTTTTGTTTTATAATTCAGTACCTCTAGGGCTTCAGAAGTGGTTTTTAAAATGAAAGCTGAGTATGCTCTTTCACAAGATAAAAAAAATTCAAATTTATCTCTCAGGATTCAGATTGTAATTGAATAAGGCACCAGAAGATGTTTCACAAGTAAATAGGACACACTGAACTCAGCACACTGATATAGAGCCTGTTAGATCCCTGAAGCAACATGGAAGCTCCTTTGTTCTGGTCAAAAGTTAACTTTGTGCAAAGCTTTGCATGAACTCAGTCTCAGATGGCAGGAACTTGAAACATAACCGAACACAAGCCCTAACCAAGAAATAGAACAGATTGCTTATTTGGGCCATTTGAAAAAAAGAATATATAATCATTTTCTGATCTGATCTCTCTGATACATCATATTTCCACAAATAGCACTAGGGACAGACAAGTGAAAACTTTTATGGTTCATAAGGAATCGACCCTATGAAACCTGAGTTTCAGACTGGGCAGGCTACACATGTCTGAATCCCTGTAGGGTCTTTAAAAATAAGCACAAAGTCCTCAGCGATGTCAAGGGTCTCTTATCTATGCTGCATTTTATCCCCTTTCTGTCCCCAGACAGAAGGCAAAGGTGACCAAAGAAAACTGAGCCAGTTCAACACTTTCTACACTTACTCTTTCTCTCTGACTCAAATAAAACGTTCCCCTCCTCTTTGACTTGGCCAGGATGGAAATGCCCACTCATTTTAAGGGGAAAATAGGTGGCCAGGAATGGCCATGTGGTGTTGTGGAAGGAATGAGAATGGTTTTGGAGCTGTGCCCTGCCTAAAATCTTGGCTCTTGTGTGCACTAGATGTGGGATCTCCCAGTCTCTATGCCTCCATATCCACCTGTGAACAGTGGGAAGGATACAAATGAGTTGGTAGGTTTGTAGTAAGAATTTAATGGCATCATGGATTATGTAAGCATGAGCTACTTATCCCTATTGCTCTAATCCTGAAAGTTTTGAGGGCTGCCTATGGTAAAAACACAATGGCAAGAGGGAGTAAGAGGCAGAAAGGGGGGAAATGCACCCACTAAGATTATATTTTCTAATTCTTTTGTGCCTAGGGAGGACTAGGTGGGTTGGAAGGGGTGTGTATACCCTCTGGGCTGGAAATATTCTACTGTTATGTAAAACCCTTCTGAGTTCTCTTCCCTGCAATTGGCTGCCTTTGAGATAGTGACTCATACCAGAGAGATTCTGATTTGCCTGGCCCAGAGTGTCTCTCTCTGATGAGTGGAACCTCTGCTAACCCTTGATGGACAATATAGTAAATACATGCACATATATTTTTCATTAAACTATTGATTTTTAATTTTTTAAAGTTATAGCCATCTATAACAATTTATTTATTTATTTATTTGGTGCTTAGGATTGAACCCAGGGTCTCACATGTGCAAGGCAGGTGCTCTACCACTGAGTCACAACCCCAGCCCAGTATTGATATTTTAATGTTGGTTGTTATTGTAGCAAAATGCAGCTTACCCTGACTAATGCAGTTTAACATGAGAATACTGAATCTCCCTCTTCTGGAGTTTCTACGTTTTCATGGTAAGACTGATCTCTCATATTTCTTCTCGCAAGTTCTTCATTTGCTATTTGGAACAGTAGCATGTCTGATTTGGTAGTGATATGCCCAAGAGAAGTCTCCTCAACCGCAACATCTCCTTAATTATTTGATCTAAACAACACTGACATGTTTTTGGCTAGCCGGTGTTCCAGGAAGGCCATTCGTTGTTTCCTGAAAATGCATTCTGACTTCATGTGTTAATGACGCACATCTTTGTATTTCAGGTTTGAATTCTTCCTTGGACTGCAGATTTGCTATCAATCACTATTTGACTTTGCTTAGACGTAATATAGCCATTTCAAATTTATCTTGGCTAAAGCACTATTGATTATTTCCCAAGTCTTATTACACCTTCTCTTCACTTTCTTTCTGTTGTGCTTCAAGTGAAATCTCAGTTCCTTACCCTGGTATTAAGACCATGCCTGCTTCTTTGGCTCCCTCGTCCTCCATCTTCCTCTTCTGTACTAGGATCCAGTCACTCTGGTTTTCCTTCTCGTCCAGACCTCTCATTCCAGTGTCTGGCCATCCTCATTTTCTGGATCTTTCCATGTCTTTCCATGTCAGTCCAGTCCGCCTGAGGCACTGCAGACACATTGCCTCCTCCCACACCCCAGAGGGTCATTCCCTGTCTCATACCCGCTGTCTTCTTCACAGCACCGACACTTATCAACACTAAGAGAGGAAGTCGTCTTAAATATTTGTGTAAGTGCTTCCTGTCTGCCTCTTCATCTTCCCTTGGGAAGTAAGTTCACTGTGGGTGTGGACTCCATTGGTTTCACTTCTTATCACCAAGGTCTGGAAGAGCCCTTTCCTTAAACATAGAAGGCATTATTGATTGATATTGGAGATACAGGCCTGGGTAGACATGGGAGTTGAGCTGTGCTGAAGTCATCTATGCTTATGTTCCTGTCCCCCATAAGCTCTTTGAGGTCATGGGCTCATAATAAGTGTCCAGAGTTCAATTGGTGATATCCATTAAGGGATTGTCTGGTAGGTACTGAGCTAAAGACTAAGCACAGAATGAGTCTCACCTGCCCCACAGTCTTTCAGGATCTGACCATGTCTGATCAACGTTTTCATTTATCCTGTGTATTTTAGATGCCAGGCACCACCAGAACTTTTATATTGCCTCATTTCACCCTTGCCTACCTATGGAACTCTTAGGATTGTTTTCAAATACTTCCTGGATTTCTGTCTCCTGAGTACATGGTATCTTCCCACTTCCTAATTTTCTTAGTTTTGGGTGGGACTTTGTGACTTTTTCTGGCCATAAACTATGAGCTAAAGTGGCATGTGTCATCTCTGGGTCAAAGCACTTGAGTGCCACCAAAAACCACTCCAGAGCTCATGTACCCTCAAGGCATGGCCATCAGAAATGCATGAGGCTGCCAGGTCATCTGGGCTCCTGGTGATGTGAGTAGAGGCCTCTTGCTTGCCCATGATGGACATTAATGTAATTAAGAAACACTCCTTTGTGATTTCAGGACATGGAGGTTGGGAACTCTTTGTTCCTGCAGCACAACCCCGTGCATCCTGATTGAATTTATAGATGAGATACTTCATGCTCAATGAGATAACTTGCTGAGGGTCACTTTGATTGTAAGTAGGATTCTAGGAACAGTCTCCTTTTACTACTTACACGTCACAGTACTTTTAATAGATACATAATGTAGATGGTACAGAATTTGTTAATTGATTTTGTAAGACACATCATATATTTTTATTTTCTCTCAGACAATTTTAATCTGATAGTATCCTCCAAGATACTATCTCATATGTTGGTAAGAAATTCACTTTTACTCAATCTTTGTTAGGTCTCAGTTTTCTTTTCTTGAATTTTTAAGGACATTCAGGTGTCACCTCTAGAATGGCATGGTTTTCAGAAACCCAGTGGATCTACTGATTGCCCCTAGTGGGTCACATCACCTGTGGGCCCCTGGAAATGTTACTGATTTAGAGCCCAGTTAGGCATAGGAATCAGTTAACTCCTGAGTATACCCGTGTCCCAATGTGTACATGCCTCAAAGGCTCTGCCACCTCCCCCAGAACTGGAAAAGAGGGGGCTTTACATTCTCATTACTCTTCAGAACTCTGGGTTCCTCCATGGCTCCATACTTATTGAATGCCAGCTATAAGCCAGGTGCCACCTTTGTGTTGACAGAGAAGAAAAATCCTAGAAATCCAGCATGCACAATGGCAAGGATCCAGGGAGACACATAACAAGTGAATTGCGTCAAAGTTTAGAAGAGTTTGGTGCCACAGAGAAAGCAAAATGAGGAAGTGGGACGGAGTTTTGGCAGGAGGTCAGGGTGGGACTCACCTTTTGCCCAAAGGCAGGATAAAGCATCCAGGGAGTATCTGAAAGAAGAGATTCCCAGGCAAAGGGAAATGGCCATGCAGAGGCTGAGATGATGAGGCAGGTGCTGTGTGTGTGCTGGGAGGAGCCAGGGGCCCGGCATGGCGTGAGATGTGGTGCAAGCCAGGAAATGACTCTGGACTGGGGTGTGCTGTGCTGTGATCTGATTTTCATTTTAAAGTTGGGGGAGGGTGCAGGGGGCAGGAGCTGAGGCAGGCAGACCACTTAGGAGGTGTCTTCAGTAATTTCTTCTCAGTATGGGGGCACTTCCACACTCTGTCCCACAGTTTGGGCACCATTCCCTGAAATCCCAGGCAAAGCTGTCTGCCCTGTCTGCAGGGAAAACTTTCACTGAGGCCACAAGGGACCTCTGAACCTGCAAGCACCTTCTGACTCCTGAGATCCAGGGATGCACAGGCTCCACTCACCTTGGAGGGAGAAGAAAAGTTCACGGCCCTAGTCACCCAGCTCCTCCTTTCTGAATATTTCAAGCTGCAGCAACAAAACTCTAATCATCTCAATAGATCCCCTTCCCCACAGATGGTAAGGGGAGACAGGTGCTAAAGGTAAGTCTAGGGTACCTGACAGAGAAGGAAGGAGAAGCAGCATGAGTGTGTGTGTGTGTGCACGCATGTGTGAGTGTGTCAGGGGAGTTTCTTGTGGCAATTAAGGTAGCACTCCTGGAGGGCAGGCAGAGACAAAGGTAACATACTTCAGAGAGTACTGCCAGGCAAAATACAGAATATCCAGCTAAATTTGCATTTCAAATAAGCAACAAATAATTTACAATAAGAAAATGACTAAAGTGTTCTAAAACTATTCATTTTGAAATTCAAATATATGTTTCTAATAAGTAATATTCAACTTTATCAGTTCGCTATTTTTTAATGATTTTTATTAGTACATTATGGTTATATATAAATGTGGGATGCATCGTTACATATCCATGCATACAAATAGTGGAATTTGTTCAATGGGGAATAAAATAGATTATTTGCATTTTTATTTGCTCCATCTTGAACTCTATCTTGAAGGATTTTTGAATGTTCATCGTGGCTGAAACCATAGCCTAGTTTCTCAAAAATATGCTCCCTCTAGATACAGTCAGGAGGGCTGAGGAGATGGTGTCCATGCCAGAGGAATCATATTCAAAGCTGGCAGCACTTGGAGAAGCCTGGCCCACTTTGGTGAGATCAAGGGGATCCCCTGGATAAGGCAGCAAATGTGATTCAGAGCCATTGGGTTTCTCCTTTCTTGCCTTCTCTTCATCTAGGAGAAAGACACATCTGTCAACAACTAGGGCTAACATCTGTCTGTACACCTCATTTTCAATTTAATTTGATGGTTGGGATATAGTTATTTCATGAAAAAAAAATCATCCTGATGTTTTCTCTTCGGTCCTCAGATGGTGTATAATAAATTAAATATTCTTATAAACCTTGTTGACACAAAGGGGAAGTTTTTACCTCAAAACACTTCAAACTGAGAAAATGAGACTTAAGATGAACAGGGTGTCTCTCTGTTATCACAGGCCGGTTTCCTGGGGCTATTTATTACTGAAGGGTAAAAACAGCCATCTTCAGGCTGGCCGACCATCCGGCTACCAGGAAGCTCATCCATAACAAACACGTTCCGGTTGCTTCCTGCATAGAACATTTATCCTTTTAGTACCTGACCTATAGCTTGTATGTGTGATGATTCTCGTCTGTAACACGTTCCCGCTTCATGAATTTGTCCTGCTCCAGTGGAAACTATTTTAATGGACTTGCTTTGGGCTCCTGAATATGCTCAGTTGGAGGGAAAGTCTGTGAAGTGTCTGTCTCCTTAAATTTTCCATACTCCAAGGAAATTGGAGTTGCACATCTCCTAGTTTGCTAAACTGAATAAATATTTATCGAATGCCTTCCAGCTGTAAGGCCCTGGGCTTGGGCTACAGAATGGGGAGATAGAAAGGGTGTGGGCTTTTGTATTTCACAGATCACAATTAGAAATCAGGTTTCAAAGACATCTCACTGCAACACTAGCTAGTTTCAGGGTTTCAACTAATCCGGATCCTATGCACGCAGCTGCGAACACTAAGCTAGGACTGACACCATCACCTACACCAGTACTGATGCCTTTGCCAGTGGTCATAGCAATTCCAATAATGATACCCATTTTAACACTGGGTACGAGGCAGGGTTCTCCAGAGAATCAGAGCCAACTGGTTATGTGTATATAGAGAAAAAGATTTATTTTAAGGTATTGGCTCAGGCAAATAACAAACTGGAAAATATAAAATCTTTATGGTGGGCTGGTAGGCTGGCGACTGAAGGAAGGCTAATCCTGCAGGTTGTGTCCAAACCTGGTGACTGGGGGAAGAGGTGATCTTTCAGTTCAGTCCAAAAGCCATTGGCTGGCAAAATTCCATTTTATTGGAAAGAGGTCAGTCTTTTGTGCTATTCAGACCTTCAACTTTCTTTCACTCACATTAAAAAGGTGGCCTGCTTTACTCAGGGGCTACTGATTTCAATTGTTAACTTCATATAAAACATCCTGTCAGATGACCCAGCCTGTCAGATGACCCAGCCAACTTTACACCTTAAAATTACCCATCGCACACTGATACCAATGCTGATATTAAAAAAGCATATTAAGATTGTATCAGTCAGATTCTACCACAGAAACAATCCGTTGGGGATGTAGACATATACACATGCACCTTTGTGTATATACGTAGAAAAATACTTATAAGTTGAGAGAGAGATTTGTGGCAAAGAAAAGAATTGGCCTATAGTATTGTGGGGTCCGGGGGCCAAGTCTGAAGTGCATAGGGTGACCACTGGGCAGGGTTGCGGGAACTCTCAACAAGTGTAGGCACTACAGGCTGCTGGGGGGATTTCTTTTCCTGAGAGATCATCTTTGCTCTGGAGACTTTTCAACTGGCTGAATCAGGTGAATCAGGCCCACTTGACCATTATTTAGGATAACTTTTTTTTTAAAAAAAATAAACCAAGATAATCAATTACAGAAATAAATCACATTTACAAAATACTTTCACAGAAATACCTAAATGAGGGTTGATTGACTCTTAGGTACCATATCCTAGCCACGTTGACATATGAGACTGACGATCACAAACATACAAAGTAAGCAGCACAGTGCGTGGCCCATGTATGTGCAGGTCAATTCTGGCTGGGGTGGTGAGAGTTAGGAGGGCAGACTATATATTAATCTTTCTTTTAAGAAGCTTGTGAGATAGTTGAAAAGATGAAGTGAGACTCAGGTACTTATGTGACTAGGCAATAAAGAAGCCAACAGCTTCTATTATCAGAAACTCAGAGTGTCCCAGTCACTGTTAAGAGCTTTCCATACATTTTTACAGTTAATTTCCATATGACTCTATCAGACAAATATTATTATTTATATTTGCAGTGCAGGAAACCAAGGTTCAGGAAGTTTAAGTTATTTGTCGAAGATCGTGGGCTGATGAGTTCCAGGGCCAGGCTGTTCACCTGGCACACATCAGCAGTCTCAGCCAAGACGGAGAGAGCTGAGCTCGGTGGGAGGGAGGCAGATGAGGTGAGTACACAGGGGTGTCAGGGATGGGAACAGTCACCTTGTCACTGGGGGAGGACTTGGGCAGGTAGAAGTGAGAATGAAGAGTACCCGGATGTGAGAGGCATGGGCTCCAGTGCCACCTGACTCCCTCCAGGGGGCCGAGCTGTGAGACAAGATAGAAGGACCAAGCGGAATCTGTGGAACCTGTCAAACTCACGACGCCTTTGTGTGGAGTTGATTTCTCAGGAAAACACCCCAGGAGTTGTTTGGTGTCTGGGTTAATGATGAGGCCACATGGGAAGCACACGTAGACACAGGAGGCAGAGGCCCATGGTGATGGGGCCCATGGTGATGAGGCCGGTCATCGCGAATGGCCACAGCGAGAAGAGGAAGAAGACCAGGAAGCCACAGCCGGGGGGAGCTCTGAGAATCCACCTCTGCAGAGCCTGTAGTTTCTGTGGCTCGTTGGTAGGAAAGGGAGCTTGTGTGACCTGCGTGTGCCACTTTTCAGGACATGTTCTCATTGTTTTCTTAAGTCCGTAAGCTGTAAGGAAAATCACAGAAAACTGGAGGGTTTGAGTATCTGAAAGCTGCTAGTCCAATTTGGCGGAGGCAGTTTTCTGGGTGCAAAATTTATAAAATGCCTTGAAAGTGTTTTCCACGGCACATTCAGTGACTTCACTCAGCTCTGCTTCCAGGGTCTATTTTGGTTTTGAGTTCATAAAGCCCCTCTCTCTCTCCCCCTCGTTTCCCTGTTCAGGTCCACGTCCAGATAAAACAGCTAACTCAAATACAGTGTAAAAATACAAGTCCCTTTTAGCCCGCCCTTTCATGCTGCGCCCCAAAGTGTGCCTGAGTGTTGAAAGTGAGAAGAGGCGGGGCCGGGCAGGGCTGTTTTTCCAGCCGGAGTTGTGAGAGTGGGCACTTTCTCGGACTTGTCGTGGGAGCAATCGCCCCGCGGCTGCAGTGGAAGTCCTTCAGGATGGTGCCCACAGGCAGTGGTCGGTGGAGGGTGGGAAAGGCTGCCAAAGTCAGCAGCTGGAGTGAGGGAGTAAATCAAGTTAAGAGGGAATGGGACAAGATTTTGGAAAAGGAAAGAATATACGGGTCAAACCATTAACCAGACCTGCAGGGTTAAGATGATGAGATCTAAATTGGCTGGTATTTCCTGGGTTTAGTAAGTCTGGATGGGATTTATATCTGGTCCTCTGGCCCTCCATGCTCTCCAGGACCTCCTTCCCTGCCCGCCTGCCTGCCCAGTGGGCCTCAGGTGCAGGGCATTGAGAGCAGGATGGGGCACCAGCCAGAAAGCTCTGGGTTTTGCAGCTATAAATACATTTATCCAACCCGTCATCCTCAATTAGTGCTGGAGTGCCCAGAATGCAATGCTCTTCATACAGGCTGCACCAGAGACCACACAGGGCTCTCTAGCTTCTCCTCGTTGGAGTTTTAAAATCTATTCTCTTTTTATTCTCACAGACATCTGTGGAACACGGTCCTGCTCCTGTGGGAGCTATGACAGAGAGGATGTGCAAAGTGACCTATGTCTCAGACCACCATAGAGGTTGGTTTGGTCCCTGGCAGAGCCTTCTCTCACCCAGCTTTGCTGACTCAGATGTCCACAGGGGCACTGTCCTCTACTCTGTGTTATCTTGAAGGGGGATAAACTACTTTTGTACTCATATGTGTTTTATTTATTTATTTTTAATTTCCAATCATTCTGTGACTGAAGTAGTAGTTCCCTTATTATTATTATTATTATTATTATTATTTTTATACACACATAGAGTATGTTTTATTTCTTGGGTCATCACTATGAACCATTTATCCACTTGCTTCTTCTTATACCAGTAACTCCATCTCACTATTTTATTGCAACTTTACAGTAGATTTTAATACCTAAGAGGACCAAGACCTACATAATTGCTCTTTTTTAAAAAAAATTTATATATGACAGTGGAATGCATTACAATTCTTATTACACATATAGAGCAAAATTTTTCATATCTCCGGTTGTACACAAAGTATATTCACACCAATTTGTGTCTTTATATCTGTACTTTGTATAATAATGTCCATCATATTCCACCATCATTTCTAATCCCATGCCCCCTCCCTTCCCCTCCCACCCCTCTGCCTTATCTAGAGTTCATCTATTCCTCTCATGTTCCCTCTCCCTACCCCACTATGAATCAACCTCCTTATCTCAAAGGAAAGATTGGGCATTTGGTTTTTTGGGATTGGCTAACTTAATTTAGGATTATCTTCTCTAACTCCGTCCATTTACCTGCAAATTCCTTGATTTTATTGTCTTTTTATTGCTGAGTAATATTCCATTGTGTATATATGCCACATTTTTTAATTCATTCATCCACTGAAGGTCATCTAGGTTGGATCCACAGTATAGCTATTGTGAATTGTGCTGCTATAAACACTGATGTGGCTGTGTCCCTGTAGTCTGCTGTTTTTAAGTCCTTTGGGTATAGACCGAGGAAAGAGATAGCTGGGTCATATTCCCAATTTTCCAAGAAATCTCCATACTGCTTTCCATACTGGCTACACCAATTTGCAGTCCCACCAGCAGTATATGAGTGAACCTTTCCCCCCACATCCTCAGCAACACTTATTGTTGTTTGTCTTCATAATACTGCCATTCTGACTGGAGTGAGATGAAATCTTAGAGTGGTTTTGATTTGCGTTTCTCTAATCACTAGTGATGATGAGCATTTTTTCATATATTTATTGAATGATTGTATATCATCTTCTGAGAAGTGTCTGTTCAGTTCCTTGGCCCATTTATTGATTGAAACTCTGATCTCTAGGGTATATAAAGAACTCAAAAAGCTAAGCACCAACAAACCAACCAACCAACCAACAAACAAAAAAACCAAATAACCCAATCACCATTCCATTATTACAGAGGAGGAAATCTAGGCTCAGAGTGTTTGAGTGGCTTGCCAGCGGCCACATATACAGTATGGAGCAGAGGCAGGAGTGTGAGGTTGATATAGTTATAACTTTAATTTATAGGTAAAAAAAACTGAGTCCCAGAGAGCAAGTGAATGTCCTGTCTGACCCCACACTGGCACTTAGTCTACCTGAATCCTGTGAATCCTGTCCTTTGTACTGCTGTCCTTGGAAGATGCCTAGTGAGGACTCAGGAAGTAGGGAAGACAGTTGCTGTCTCCATTCCCAATTCACTTTCCCCCCAGAATTGCTCTAGGGTCTATGTCTCATGAGCACTCTACCCAGGTGTCCATGCATTCTGCACTCCATTTATTCCCTCAGCAATCAGTAGGTGCTCACTGTGTTAGGATTGAGCTGGGAGCTGGGGACACACATGTGACTGAGCTGCAAACCTGTTAGTACCCTCAGTTCCTGTTTTTTTCTTATTCTTACTTCCTCCACATCCAGTCCCTTGCAGATCCTGCCAATTCCACCTGTCATCTGGAAGTCATTCCCTTCTCTGCTCTCCAAGGCTGCCATCCAATCCCAAGACCTCATCATCTTAGCCAAACCCTCCTCATGGTTTTTCTCTGTGTCTATTAATCCACTCCCCACATGGCAGCCCAAGTGTTTGTAAGAATCTAGATCAGACCTGCCATGACCACCATGGCCAAACTAGCAGGTTCCAGTGAGGGGTGATGGGGGATTAGAAAAATAAAGACTCACCTTATGCAGATTAGGAGATAACAGTTGGGATCTCTTTGATGGAGAACTAAAGAATTACACCAGCCATCTTTATTTATATATGTCTCAATAACCAAATTAAAGACTATGCCAGCATTGTTCTTTTTTTAAATTTTTTTATACTTTTATTTATTTATTTAATATTTATTTTTTAGTTTTCAGTGGACACAACATCTTTGTTTGTATGTGGTGCTGAGGATCGAACCCGGGCCGCACGCATGTTAGGCGAGCGCACTACCGCTTGAGCCACATCTCCAGCCCCAGTATTGTTCTTTATATTCATGCACATTACAGAGTTAGCAACATTATGCAGCTTATTCCTCAGTGACATTCTACAGTTGCCATGTGCAATGTTAGGAGTTTTGTGTAGTTCTCAAGAAAGTCCACTGTTTAAAGTTACTGTTACTTGGGCAGGCTCAGGAGCTGAACATTGTGAAACATTGTGGTTGCTTGGCAAAAAAATGTTCCTTCATTCCTAGGAGCTGTGTGCCTGAGATCAAGTTTCAGGCTGATGCGACTCTAGCACAGAGCCTTTGGGTGGAGGGCATTACCATTGCACCTTTGCACAGAAACTTTCCCAGGCAGTAGGCAGGCCACAGCCATGAAGTCATCAGAGATCCCAGTCTTGGACACTGCTCTCCCATTCTCTGCTTTCCATACAGACCCCTTTGCTCCCCTGCTCCAACTCTCCCAATGCTTTTCACTGTATTTAGGAAAATGGCAAACTCCTCACCATGGTGGTCAGGACCTTGCATCACCTGCTCCTCCCTGTGGCCCGTCCCTGCAACTTTACTTTTGTTCTCCTCATACCACAAGGTCAGCCATGCTTGTCCTGGCCTGTGTCTCCTTCTCATTCCTGTCTCAGCTGTTGTGCAGACTTCACTACTCAAAGCACCTCGTTGTTTGCATTACTCTGGTTTAATTCTCTGGCATCACTATTATTCTCTAGAATCACTTTGATTCATTTCTTTTCCCTTATAGTGCAATTGCATGAGGCTGGGGCTGACTTTCTCTTCCCTGCTGTGCCTCCAGCACTTAACAGTGCATTCATGGAGCAGGCACTCAGAGGAGATTTGTCCAATAAATAAGATGGATAGATGTGATCCTTGCCTTTATGGGGTTTGGGATCTAGTTGGAGAGATTAAAAATTCAAGTATTTGTTAATATTACCAGATGCTTAATGATTCATGTAATTTCTGGCTCTCTGTAATTCTGACTTCTGTTTTGGAAGCTGCACTTTATCTCCATTGGTCCATGTTCCAAGGGCTTATTTGCACATTTCAGGAGAGGGAGATGAAAGCACGGCTATTCAACAATTTTTTCGATTGGCCAATATGGGGTTGATAATTAGAATGAAGACTTCTGTCATCCCTGTTCTATGGGAAGTTAAGGACTCAAACCTTGGTGTCTGTTGTAAGATTATACCTTGAAGTCCTAGTCCTGAACCTTGGAGGCTTGTGGAATATGGATGGTGTCTATTCTCTATAGGATCTATGAATGAAAATGAGTTAATTTCCAAAATTTTTTAAAACATAGCCGTGTACAAAGAAGAATATAAAGTTCTCTATAACTCCATCCACCCAAGAGATAAAGGCTATTAATATGCTGGTGTTTACACTTCCTTTATGATTGATGGACAGGTATAAATCCATCTATTTCTATTGGTTCATCTAGAATTTTTCAAATTTTGGTGCAGGGGCTGTGTACAAAATGATGTATCTGAGAATAGAAAGAATCAGTTTGGAGAGACTGGAAGGGGATAAGGGCCCAGAGTGGGCAGGCCAGACTCCTGCAGGACTCTGAAAGCTAGGATGAGAAGGTGGGTACAATGGGAAGGCACTGGAAGATTCAAAGCAAGGTTGTCCCATGATGCAATTTGTGTTTTGGACACTACTCTTTTACACTGTCCCCATATTATGGTTTGGATATGAGGTGTCTCCCAAAAGCTCATGTGTGAGACAATGCAAAAACATTCAGAAGCGAAATGATTAGATTATGAGAATTTTGACCTAATAGGTGGGATAATCCACTGAAATGGAGTAACAGGGCGGTAGGTAGGCAGGTAGAGTGTGGCTAGAGAAGGTAGGTCCCTGCAGAGGTGTGCCTTTGGGGTTTATATTTTGTCCTTGATGAATAGAACTCTCTCTCTCTGCTTCCCTATTGCCCTGTCCTGAGCCCTTTTCCTCTGCCATGCCCTTTCGCCATGATGTTCTGCCTCACCGTGGGCCCAGAGCGATGGAGTTGGCTGACCATGGACTGAATCTCTGAAACTGTGAGGAAAAATATTTTTTTTCTCCTCTACATTGTTCTTGTCAAGTCTTGAATCTAAGCAACAAAAGTGGTGACTGAAACACCCTACAATGGAGGCACCTCACTAGAGGGTACCACAGGGATCCTGGTGAGAGGGGAGGCAGGCACAGAAATGAGAGGTGGACGGAAGTGGCCAGGTGTGGAGAGCTTGCTGCTGGGTTGGGGATTGTGACCTGAAAGAAGAGGTGGGTGACCAGGTGCAAAGCAACTGCAAAGCCAGTTGCAATGGCATGATAGATTGACGTGATTAACTGCTTTCAGAAGAGATGATGACGATTTGATTACTCCATTTTAAGGAGGGGGAGGTACGTAGGTGTCAGTAAATTTCCCTCTGTCCAAATAAGCATGATTAACTTCAATTATGGCTGCCTCTGGAGAACTGTGCAGGTATTTTAGTATGTTTCAAAGTATTTCATCTAGACATTTTGGAAAAACATACATCTCTATTCATAGCAATAGTTACTGTTCTGATTTATAAGTTCTGCTTCACTGTAAATCATTCAAAATTCAAAACTTAAATTTTATGGCATAACATTTTGATGGCTGTATGCCTGGGCAAAGGGCAGGAGGAATGCAATTTTTCTTATTGCCAATTATGATTGGACTTCTTTTCATTATATCTTTTTTTTAATAGAGCAGATGGTTCAAGTCATATATATATATATATATATATATATATATATATATATATAGTGTGTGTGTGTATGTGTGTGTGTATATATATATATATATATATATATATAGTGTGTGTATGTGTGTGTGTGTATATATATATATATATATATATAGTGTGTGTGTGTATGTGTGTGTATATATATATATATATATATATATATATAGTGTGTGTATGTGTGTGTGTGTATATATATATATATATATATATATATATATATATATATATATATATAAAGAGAGAGAGAGAGAGAGAGGGAGAAGAGAGGGAGAGGGTGTATACTAATGCTCTGCTAGGAAATACATTCAAGTTTGACTTTTAGAAAATGACATGCTTTTCATCATGGTTCAATCTTGTTTTGCCTTAGAATTATATATCCCAAGCATACTAAAATTTTAATATAAATTCCCATGTCTAAAGCACAGATGGATGTCTGTGGGGATTGGCCACTTAATTGCCTTGGGTGCAAACATGAATTATTCATTTATACCTCAACGAGCAGTAACGGGGCTCTATACAAACCCACTCACTCTTTCCTGACATTGCTTGTTTCATATATGACTTTTCCCTTCTCTTACAGAAGGATGGGATTAGTTTGGTTTCCTCGTTTGGGAGAAGAAAGGAAGCCGCCACTACTGAGTGACTGCTGTGTTCTAGGCCTGGGCAGGGTGGTCCACAAACACTATCATTGACTTTTCTTGCAGTCCTGGGAGCTGGGTCTTAACGGTCCCAGCTTTAGTGGTAAAATAGGGTCACAGAGGCCCAGAGACTTTCGAAATGCTATGATATGAATGTTTGTGTCTCCTCATGTTGAAATCTAACTTCAAGGCGTTAGGAGCTGGTGCCTTTGGGGATGACTAAGTCAAGAAGGAGAGCCCTCATCCATGGGATTAGTGCCTTATAAGAGAGGCCTCAGATTTCTTTGACCTTTTACCCTCTGTGAGGAGCAGGTCCTCTTCAGACAATCTGCCAGCATCTTCATCTGTACTTGGCGGCCTCCAGACTGAGCAACACGTATCTGTATCTGTTGTTTATAAGCCATTCATTCTCGGGTATTTTGTTACAGTAGCCCCAAAGTTACCCAGACACAATATCAGAAGAATTTTAGGTTATGGAGTCAGGATTTGAATTCAAACTCATTGGTTGACGCCCCATGCTGTTTCTTTCTCAGAGGGCTGAGCAATGAAATGTGGCCCTCTGGCCTTTCTTCTCACTCTGAACTGGATGGTGCTGTTTCTGTCTATTGTTCTACCCATAATACCGAATTTCCGTGCTCCTTTTTTTTTTTTTTTTTTTTTTTTTGCAGTACTAGGTATTGAATCTACGGCCTTGGCCTTGTGTAGCTAGACAAGCTCTACCATGGAGCTGTATCCCCAGGCTTGGTTCTTCTCTTTGAAGATTTTATCCTTGTAATTTGTAACACGAGTAGCTATAAAAAAGAAGGAAGATCTGGGTAGGGGGCAGATGAGGTGACTTGGTAAGCACTCACAGAGTGAATTCTGAGCCTATGCTGGTCACTGCCCAAGGGTTCCTGGACGGTGACGTAAAGGCTCATCCTTGGGTGGTCAGGGGCTGTGAGTCTCTATTCCACTCTCGCTTACCTCTTTCTCAGGGAGAGGTTTCTGAAGGTCCTTGTCTCAGAACAGACAGGCCAGAGCTCGGGGTCTGGGACTATGTCCTGAGGGGACATAGGTGCCAGTTAAGCAGGCTCCCCTGTTAAGTGTTCAGGTCAGCCACAGGAGGATTCTGGGCCCCAGTTGCGGGGCTGAGCCCTATGGCCAGTGCATGCTACCAATTTACTGAGTCCTGGCCATCTATAGATCATTTATTATAGCTTAGAACCACTGTTATGTCTTTTGTGACAACAGATTTATGTAAATTTACATTTCGTGTTGATATGAATAAAAATATTTTACTTAAGATAATAATCATCACCACCACAAGAATAATACATTCTTTGCATGGTATAGCAGTTAACAATTTACACCTTTCTTAGTGTACCTCGGATATTAATAGTTAAGCACATATTTATGAAAGCTTCTCTGAGGCCTCCATGTGTTCCTTTACTTACAATCTTTTTTGTTTAAGAAAGGATTTACAAAGAGTAGGAAAAATTACTAGCTACCATTAAAAAAATGAAAAGGGAAATTCAGGCAAACAGAAAACAGAGGTTAAGAATGGGAGACGGTACCAGGAATGGGGTTGGCATAACATTTTATGTTTTGTGAGAGAGAAAGTCACAGATTTGGTTCTAAAATTTTGGCAGCCAATCATACTCTGCTTGGTTCCTCAATATGACACTTAGCACCCTCTTCTACAATGTTGTCTTCCTTGTGTGTCCCATCTTCCCTTCATGACTTGGAACCCATGGTGGGAAGGGCCCTTCATCCATTCAACTTTGTACCCAACTCCTGGCACATCAAAATGATCAAAGTGAATGATTAGACATACAAACAGGCGATTTTGCCAATGTAGTCAGTCCCGTTTTACAAACAAATAAGAAGTGTCTATGTCAGAAGCAATACCTTTCAACCCCTAGTTCAGTGCCTTATCTCCTGGAATTTGATGCTCTATTTTGTCTTTGTTCAGCCTTTGAAATTCTGCAAATGCTGAGGAATGAGGTGTGTCTCAGACTGAACAGACCTTTGCACATGTCGGCTTTTGGCTGAAACGTACATCATGAGACGCACAGCCCTTTGGTATTTCCATTTCTTTTTCTGTGTTTCTTTTCTTAGAACTGAGATGTTGGTTTCTTCCAGACTTTGTTCTTTTTCCAGAATCACAGCATTGCCTAATACCTTTCCTTTAATGATCATCACACCAAATAGCAAATATTAAAAAGGGAGATTTAGTAAGTTTGTGAATCATGTGCTGTCTCTGCGGAGTCTTTTTTTTTTCCCCAAGGTTTTTGTTACAACTTTTTTTTTCAGTTTTCTTTTTTTTTATTGGTTGTTCACAACATTACAAAGCTCTTGACATATCATATTTCATACATTAGATTGAAGTGGGTTATGAACTCCCAATTTTACCCCAAATACAGATTGCAGAATCACGTCGGTTACACATCCACAATTTTACATAATGCCCTACTAGTAACTGTTGTATTCTGCTACCTTTCCTATCCCCTACTATCCCCCCTCCCCTTCCCTCACATCTTCTCTCTCTACCCCATCTACTGTAATTCATTTCTCTCCTTGTTTATTTTCCCATTCCCCTCACAACCTCTTATATGTAATTTTGTATAGCAATGAGGGTCTCCCTTCATTTCCATGCAATTTCCCTTTCTCTCTCTTTCCCTCCCATCTCATGTCTCTGTTTAAAGTTAATCTTTTCTTCCTGCTCTTCCTCCCTACTCTGTTCATAGTTGCTCTCATTATATCAAAGAAGACATTTGGTATTTGTTTTTTAGGGATTGGCTAGCTTCACTAAGCATAATCTGCTCTAGTTATGCAGAGTCTTCCAGAACACATATCACAGAGTTCTGCAAACTATTAAGGCTCTATGGTGCAGTTATTATCCTTAAAGTCTGTCTTTGTAGCCTAGTTTGCCTTGAACGACTAGAAACACTCTTGTATACTAAGTACCTTAATGCAATAGCCTGTGGCAGCTCAAATATTGAAAATACTCAAAGTCTCCAAGTTTGGTTCTTCCAAGAAAAATCTGGGCTCTGGGTTGAAGAAAAAGTTATTTTCCACTAGCAAAAAACACAGTGGAACTTTTAACCTTTGTTTCACACAGTCCAGGCAAGGAGCATATCCATCTTTTTGTATTTTTAATGTAAAGGAAGTATTTATTTTATGAGGACTATTAAATGGGTTTCCTATGCAATGTGCTCTCTAGAACACAGACCATGTATGTTACATAAAACAGACATACTTCCATCCCCAGGGAATCTCTGGTCCTCTTGCTTTTCTTCTCACCTTTCTGAGCTTTGATGGAGTGATGCTTTTGCCTCTGGCTGGAAAATTCATAAATCTGAAGGGAGGAAGAGGTTGACTTCTTGGCTCTTTTCTCTCTTAGAGAATCATGCTCCATTTATCACAGAGCTCCTCTCTAAGAACACGCCTGTAACACCTCAATGTCCTGGTTAGGTTTCTCTGAGCTTTTCTCCTCTGCCCTTTTGGTCTGTAAAGGCAGATGCTGCTTCTGGAATAGAGGGGATTTGTGAGGCTAATGGGATACTTCAGGAGGTGTGCGTTTTTGCCAGTGTGTGTATTGGATGGTGAGATAAGAGTGGAGCATACTTCACTACCAGGGGTTCTTTAACTGAGATGGGGTAGGGTAAGGGCCTGGACCTGTGTTTTGAGAGGATCTCTTTCAGGCAATTACCTCTACAAGAGTGCAGCCCCATAACAAGGAATCCATAGAGCCCTGAATCAGATATTGTATAGAAATATCCCAATTTTTTTCCTTTCCCTCATTTCACTGAATTTCTCCTTCTCTTAAGTCTCAAGGTTCACCTGCTCCAGATTTCCTGGCCTTGGCATCTCTCCAATTGGGCATGGGGGTGCTTTGGGGTTTATGGACCATGGTGCAGCAGGAAAAATTTTGAAGACAGGTGATTTTGGTTTTGGCTTAGTCATTTCTTAGCTTTGCAGTTTTGACTAAGTTCCTGATCCCCACTTTTCTTATCTACAAAAGGGCATTAATAGCCCCACTTCCCTGTGTAGGTTACATGACAGCCCATGGAAAGATCAACACCTACTGAGCACTCAGTGGAAGCCACTCTTTTATTTCCTATGACATTGAAAGAAGAGTTGAATCAGAGGAAGACATGGTCAGATCTGTGTGTAGCTGTCATTGGGCTATGGTGTCATATGTACTTGGAGAGCCATTTTAGCCATTGTTGCTTTGTAACAAATTACCATGAAGTGATTTAAAACAAGTTACATTTATAGTCTTACAGTTTGTGTGGGTCAGGAATCCAGGCATGGCTTTGACACCTTCTCAGGGTTTCTCACCAGGCTGTGATCAATGCCGACCAGGGATGAGTTCGATCTGGAAGCTCAGCTGGGGAGGGGTCTGCTTCCAACTTCATGTTGTTTTTGGAAAGACTCAATTCTGCACAAGTTGTTGTATGTAGGACACCAGCTTCCTGCTGGCTTCAGCTGGGAGGCACACTTGGGTCCTTGGGTCCTTGCTGCCCTGGCTTTTTCATAGATTGGCTTGAACATTTGGTTTGCTTCATCTGAACCAGCAAAGGAGAGGGTCTCCCAGCAGGATGGAGATCAGAATCTCATGTACCCTATTCATGGAAGGGACAGCCCACACGCATTTGCTGCATTCTGGTGGTTAGGAGCAAGCCTCTCAAGGAGATGAGATGACACGAGGGGAAGGGATATGACCAGGAGGTAGAAATACCTGGGAACCATCTCAGTGTCTCTCTTCACTGAATGCATGGAGGAGAGATAGAGAGTGAAGCTGGCAGTCAGAACAAGGGTGGCGGCAGTCCACATGGAAAGGCGCCGTCTGTCACCTATTTAGGAGACAGGTGTGATGGGAATGTGAAGCAGGGATCAAGGTGGCTCCCAGGTTGCTGCCTTACTCAACTGGGGATGAATGGTGGTGGGGCCCTCTGTGGAGGGGGTTGGGGAGGTTAGGAAGTGCAGGATAAAGGCAGTAGTTTTAGTTTCTTTCTTTTTTTTTTTTTAAAGAGAGAGTGGGAGAGAGAGAGAGAATTTTTTAATATTTATTTTTTAGTTCTCGGTGGACACAACATCTTTGTTCGAATGTGGTGCTGAGGATCGAACCTGGGCCGCACGCATGCCAGGCGAGCATGCTACCGCTTGAGCCACATCCCCAGTCCAGTAGTTTTAGTTTCAATGATATGTTTTAGACATTTTCATTATCAGGTTGCTGCAGGGCTGGTTGCCCAGAAGCTCACTCCTAGCCCAGTGGAATTTTATGTAGAGTCCCTAGGTATAAAAATCATTAAAAGTGGAGTTGCTGTGGTTGACTCTAGGGTGGGGACATGTGGGCGTAAAGCCTGCCTAGACTCCCCCTTACCTTGGCAGCAACTCCTTACTATCCTATTGGTTTGGGGTTTGAATGTACTAACTTGGGATTTGGGGTACTGCATAAATCCTTTCGTTAGTTAACACGGGACAAAAACGCATACATATTATAAATAATATATAAGCAAGGAGGGTACTGGAGATTCATTAGATCTGTGCTGTGTACAAGGGTTGAGAACCTCTGTGGTACCAAACAGACCTTTCCCTTCTCTACATAAGAGCCGCGTGGTAAGCAGGGTTCATGTGTGTGACTCTGGCTCCATCTGCTTTGGATGTGGATTGTCCCTCAAGCCTGGGGAAGCTTGGTCCTCAGAGTGGCGTTCTGAAGAGGAGGGACCTCTGAGAGGTAAGGCCTAGTGGCAGGGAGTTAGGTCACTGGGGGCATTGTCCTCTGAAGGGATTCAGGTAGTTCCTGTTGGATCAAAGTTAGTTCCGTCGATGGGAAGTTGTTGTAAAAGAGCAGACCTGGCCCCATGTCTCTCTCTCTTGCTGTCTGGCCACATGACCTCTTCCATACGTCTTTCCATTGTGATGCCATTGACCACCATGTGAAGTGGTCAGTGGGATTTTGCAAGAGCAGGAACTGTGCTGCTCAAACTTTCAGCCTCCCAAACTGAGAGCTGGATGAAACTCTTCTTTACAAGATCAGCCTCAGGCATTTTCCATAGCAGCGGAAAGTGGACTAATCTATCATCCGTCTATTAGTTACGTAGCCTGAAGGAGACCCTGGTTTCCTGAAAAGTAGATTTATAAGCATGTAGATTACCCTATCAACTTTATCTGTAGATCTTGGATTCACTGTTGGAATAAAGACTATTAAACTCTTTATGTAGTGTTGATGGGTAGAAATGATTCTCTTTTCATTATTTTAGTGTATTGGTCAGGTATTGATTGGCAGATGACAAGCCACATAGAATCTCAGTGGCGTATAAAACTTGCGTATCTGCAGGTGAGCTAGGGTTATTTCACCTAGATTTTCTTGGCTAGTTGGTGAGAAGGTACAGGTTAAGATAAGGTCAGCTCCATGGGCCTCTCCTCCTCCTTGGGTCACTGGACGGTCACAGTGTATTTCCCAGCCAGGTGACGGAGGCCTACGGAGCACACCACAGGGTTTAGGCCCACGGTAAGTGCTTGCTTGGGCCACATTTGTTCACCTCTCAATATCAAAGAAATTCATGTGTCTAAGTCCAGAGTTATAGGTGGGAAAATATATTCCCATGTATACTTCAGGGAGAGAGTGATGATCTGTGGTCTGTTAGAATAATTTACTACTAATAAATCATACCAGGCATGTGAAAACTCTTAACAATGTCGGGTAAATAATAAACATGACTCTGTGCTCTTTCTCCTTTTCTTCTTCTCCTGTTCTTTCTCTCACCTCTTCCCCATCTCAGCTTAGTCTTTTGCACACAATTGATCTGATCAGTAAACACAGTGCTATCTCAGCAGTTGATACCAGTATGCCATTATTGTTAGATTGAGAAACACTCCCCTCATTGAAAGAAACACCTTCAAGACTTTTAGAGAATCACCTTAGGGAACAAGAATATGGTGTTTCGGGGCTAATCGTGAACTCTGGCTATATCATGTTTTAGCGTGGTGAGTTAGTCACATTCAGCTGCAGAAGGAGAATCAGTAGGAGAAGTATACTTTATTTATTGTAAGGAACTCCTGTGCTTGTCAGGGCTGCTGAAATCTGAAATCTGTAGGGCAGGATGTCAGGAAGCCATGTTGGGCCCCTCAGGCAGGAGCCAGTGCTGCTGACCACAGTGGAACATCTTCTTCTTCAGGGGAGTCCCAGCTCGGCTCTTACGATGTTCCAATTCATTGAATCAGGCTCTCTCAAGTTGGCCATGGCATTCTGCCTTACATAAAGAGCCAACCAATCACAGACCTTAATGAGGTCTATGATATATCATCCCACAAATACCTATGTCGGTGTTTGATGGGATAAATTGGGTCTGTAACCCTAGACATGTTGACACATCGAAGACTATCACATCAAAAGACCATCACTCTGGGCAAAGGTGAGGGCCTCTGGTTCTTTACCTGTGAAAGTGGAAATGATCACATCTATTTTGTGGTGTTACCAAGGACTAATTGAGGTAATGTCCTTTTTTTTTCCCCTCACTCCTTCTGTTTCTTCTTGCTTTTCTTCAAAGCTTTGTTGCCAAGACAAAGCTCCCTACGTACTTGATTCTTGAATGTTCGTGACATGTCCTGCAATCCCCAGTACTAGACTTTATGTAATAAAAGGAGTGGAATTCACATCTGTGCTGAAAAGGCCGAGTGTGCTGTTTACTAATATCCAAAAATTTTGTATTATTCAGCCTGTGTAGGGCCCGAGGTTGCTCTAAATCTAAATAACTGATGAATCTCACCACAGCTTGATTACGTTACTGACATGAATTGCCGCTTAAATGCGTAGATCACATTATCAATGATTAAAGTTACTTCAGAAAATAGAAGCTGGTGTTTCTGATGATCGCGCACAGACAGAATGTCCAGGAGGAGGTTTAGGCCAAGACCAAAGAGCCAAGAGAGGAAAGGAGGCTACAGATTCTAGAATCTCTCTGGGGCTTTAAAAATGAGCAAGAGAGTCAGGGCATGAGTATTAGATATGGTCATCTGCTTTTCCCTGTGGGCTGTCATTTTATCTTTTGCAAAAATGGGAGCATGGGCTGAGGTGACCACATAGTTTGCTCTTCTACCTGGTATAATTTTGGTGGTAAAGAAGAT
Source organism: Spermophilus citellus (assembly GCF_964194105.1). Lineage (NCBI taxonomy): Eukaryota > Metazoa > Chordata > Mammalia > Rodentia > Sciuridae > Spermophilus > Spermophilus citellus. Next base: position 8,883,251 of record NC_138189.1, on the reverse strand, counting down.
ACTGTTTTCTGGCACAGTGTACATACCTGTAATCCCAGTAATTTGGGAGGCTGAGGTGGGAGACCAGCCAAGAAACTGAGGTCCTAAGCAATTTAGTGACATCTTGTCTCAAAATAAAAAAAAAATAAAATAAAAAGGGTTTTGATGTGGCTCAGAGGTTGAGCACCCCTGGATTAAATTCTCAGTACCCCCTTACACACAAAGAAATGACACTATTAATAAGACTCCAGAACAATAATTCTAACTGGCTCTCTCCAGGCCCAGTAGTCCTGTGGTCACCCCAGCACTGGCTTAGTTCTAGGATTCATAAATCTCTGGGAAGATGAACAATTACCAAGCACCTTCTGTATGCCAGTTCCCTCACTTGTCACTTAATTCACATGCTCACAATTTATTGAAATTATCATTGAAAATGGAGTATTATTCAACCATAGAGGAGAATGAAATCCTTTCATTTACAGCAAAATGAATGAAACTGAAGAACACTGTGTTAAGTAAAATAAGCCAGATGCAAAAGACAAAAATATGGCATGTTCTCTCTCCTAGGTGGGATCTAAAACGTCAAACTGACCATAGAATAGTTATTACTAGAGGCTAGAAAGGGTGTGGGGGAGGAGAAAAGGGAGGTTGGACAATGGGTACTAAGACACAGACATAGTTCTGCAGGACCCAAGAACCTAGTACATGCTTTATGAAGAACTGTCTGAAAGATGGGAGCTTGAAGTCTTCAAATATAAAGACATAAGGAGATGGAAATTTAGTAATTCTGATTCGATCAGTGCACACTGTATGCATGTGTTCCGATACCACACTGTACCCCATTAGTATGCACAATTAATACGTGTAATCAAAAATTTTAATAAGGATGAATTTTAATAGGAAAAACAAGATTGTAGTATTTCAAGACAATTTTTGGAGATGAATTGAAAGGGAAGAATGAGACAAAACCTGCAAAGGATTTTCCCAGAACATTTGTGAGATAAGATGAAACCCCAAACCTACTAGTTTTTATTATAAGTGCTTAAGGTCTCTCTCTCATACCTATTTTCCATTTTTATTAGCTTAGGTATATTGAATGCAGCATAATACAACTTTATTAAATTATAGACATTTATGATCTGAATGCTTTGACGTAAGACCTGAATCACCTTGGTCAAAAATAATGACCCATGTGGGGTTCGATTTTCCTGGTGTCTGTGCCCTCCCGAGCTGGGCCTTACCACACTCTGGGCCATACTTGGCAGAAGACCGTTCCTCAGTCAGCATGAGCTGAACCCTCTTGGTCTCCACGTGGTCCTGTGGGTAGGTCATGGTCCCACCTCCTCCCTGGGATGGAGAAAGCGAGGGCTTGCAGGGCTCCCATCCTGGGGAGACTGTGGCTGTGGCCTTCGCCAGGTTGCCAGGCAGAGCTGGGGCTTTCTGGGCTGCAGGCCTGGGCTGGTTAGCTCTGATTGATATTAAAGGTCAGGCAAGGTCCTTTACAGGCTGCAGGAAGTGAAGCTTAGCTCTTGCCAGGGGAGTTATTATAGTTGGTATCACAGGGTTTACAGGCCCCGGGAACCATGTCATGGGGCTTTGGAGTTTAAATGGAGGCAATTCATAGGCTCCAGAAGACCTGTAATGTTTCTAAGAATTGCACAGTTAATTCTCAGGTGCCTCTCCTTATGCCTGCATTTCTCAGTGTGGTAGGATTCGGGCTGTCAAAATGAGTATCAGGCTGCAGTTTCTGGGAGGGACTGAGAATATTGAGCTTAAAATACTACTCCATAGACTGCTTTGAAAACATGAAAAATGACGGTTGTTTCTGAGGTTCTCCTAGCTCTTAAATTAAAGCAAAGATTTCCATGGATGCATGGGACTTGAGAAATTATAGTAGATACTGCATTTTTGGAAGACAAATAGAACATCACATGTTTAGGAGGAACCAGCCTGGAATTAACTGATTCTTCACTTTGTGATAGTTTAAACCTATGTGTATGCACCTCTCTGTGCATGTGTGTGTGTGTGTGTGTGTGTGTGTGTGTGTATGAGAGTGTGTGTAGAGTGACTGAGTGTGTCTGTGTGAGAATATGTGTGTGTGCTCATGTGTGCATATGTACATTTCTACTTTCACTAGGGCCATCAGGGAACCCTTTTTGAGAAGTTGACACTTTGAACAGAGACAGCCATGTATAGAAACGGTTATCAACTTCAAAGCCCTTGATCTAGAAACAAGTGTGTCATGTAAAGTAAAAGGGACATGGTGAAGGACAGTGTGGTCAGAAGGCAGTGTTCCTGGTGGGGTAGAAGAAGACGATGTCAGAGGGCAGGCAGGCTCTGTCATATAGGATCACTTTACAGATTCTGATTCGGACTAAGCCTCATGGGACACAATTTGTGGGTTTTGAGCAGAGAAATGCTACAGTCTGACTTATGGACATAAAACATCCCTCTGACTGCAGGACTTGAGTGGGGACCTGGAGTAAGGGTGGGTGCTGACAATGGTGGGAAGCCATTAGATTTGTGTTCTACTTTGGAGAAGTAGGCAGGTGAGTTGGAAGTGAGTACTGAGAGAAAGAAGAGGTCATGGCTAGGTTTTGGTCCATGGAGCAAGGTAGTCAATGGTATTCTTAGAAAATATGCAGAACCCTGGAAGAAAAACTGCTTTGTCACTGGGGTGGTGGTGGAGATCAGGAATTCTGTAACCATGTTCACTTTGAGGAACATGTTCCTTCCCTTCCCCCCGCCCTCCCTCCCTAACCGGTCTCCTTTTTCTCCTCTTCTCTGACAGCCCACTCCCCACATCAGGTGCTAGTGATAGAGAGGCAACAGTGGTAGACTTGAATTGCACTCCCAAGTAACTCAGAAATGAAGGGGGCAGCAGATCCACAGATGGTCGTGGTGTACTGAAAATGGTCTCATAGAGGCCTGTCCATTTCCTTCCAAAGGCAAGAAACTCCAGCACTCTGACATCTCAAAGAAACCACACGGAAAGAGGTGATATTTCTTGAGTTGTCTGAGCTCTCTCTTTTGCACCTAAGTCCTTATTCCGTCCTCGCAGTGCTCAGACTTTAGCCTGGCAGCTGGTCATTGATTCTTTGGTTATACATACACTTTATATTTCCTGGATTGGGATGCTGGCTCTCTTCCTGGATGAGATGCTGGCTCTCTTCCTGGCCATGGTTTCAGCTTATTAGCTTCAGAGTTGCAGCCAGCTTAGTCTGAGGTCTGGTTCTACCTTCAAGTACACGGACCTATTAGTGGCCTCCAATTAGCATCACCTGATGGTCAGAGCGTACACACATTCTTCCTGAGTGTGGGGCAGCGTGTATGTAGGAGGGTGGGAATAAGTCAGGCAAACAAGGAAAAGTCCTCATCACTACCTGTTTCCCCCTCTGTGTGTAGCAAACGCATGTCCTCTTTCTCCTCTAGTATAGCTTCTTTCAACAAGTTGCCAGCAAGGGAAAAACCAATTAGAGTTGTAAGAAGGTAAAATGGTCTAATTTACTAAATTTGGGGCAAGCACAATAAGGTGATAAGAAAGGTTCATAAGAGGTTTCCTGTTTGTGAGGAGGCCAGCATTCAGTGGTGGGAATGTCCTGATGGTTGTTGGTCCTGTGAACTGCCGGACTAGAAGTGTTTCATGGTGCCTGGGTTTCCACTGTTCTCCAGAGAAACAGAACCTCACCTTCCTATAAATATAAACGAGGAGCTCCATTACGGGAGGGATTTGGTCACATGATTACGGAGGCTCACCAGTCCCAGGAAGCAGTCTGCAAGCTGAGGACCCAGGGGAACCAGTGGTATAATTTGTTCTCAGTTCCAAGGTTGGAGAGTCAGGAGCAGGGGAAGGGGTGGTGGTAGGGTAGAGAGGCACTGGTGTAAGTCCTGGTGTCCAAAGGCCTGAGAACCCGGGGCTCTGATGTCAGAGGAAAGGAGAAAATGGACATCCCAATTCAACAAGAGAGGAGACGTGCCCTTCTGCTGCCTTTTTACTTCTTTTCAGTCCTCAGTGATTGGATAATGTCCTCTCACATAGGTGAGGGTGGACCTACTCAGGCTACTGATTCCAATGCTAATCTCTTCCGGAAACACTACAGAGATACCCAGAAATGATACTTGCCCTGCTAGCTGGACATCCCTCAGCCCAGTCAAGTTGACGCATAAAATCAACTATCACTCCTGTCTGCAGTGACAGTAGAGTGAAGGCATGAGTATTCTAAGAAAATCTGAGGAAATCGCCAGAGAGCAGCTGTGTTAGTCAGCTTTCTATTGCTGTAACAAAATACCTGAGAATCAACTTAAAAGGAGGAAAGGTTTATTTTGGCTCATGTTTTAGAGGTCAGTCTATGGTCACTTGGTGTTGATGTCTTTGGACCTGTGCTGAGGTAGAACATCATGAGGGGAGTGTGTGGTAGAGGAGGAAACTGTTCACTTTATGGTGGCTATGAAGTGAGGGTGGGGGGGGAGAAGGGGGGGCAAAGTCACAATATGATCCTCAAGGGCCTACTTCCGGTAACCCAACTTCCTTCCATTAAACCTACCTCCTAGAAGTTCCACCACCTTCCATCATTGTCCCAGGTTGACAACTAAGCCTTTAGCACATGGCATTTGGGGAACATTTAAGATCCAAACCATATCAGAACTGATAATTAGATTGGACATTAAAGGATGAGAAGAAGTCTGCTGGGGAGAGGTGGAAGGAGGTGATGAATTCCAGGTGGAGGAAACAGCAGGTGGAGAGGTGGGTGGTGGTGCATGCTCAAAGACCCTAGTAGTCGAGTGCTGGTGGGTTGTGGGGACAGTAAGGGGATGTACATGGAAAGCAGGTTAGGGCCAAACCTGTGCAGAAAGGGGAGGGCTATGCTTGGGAAAGGGGCTTGGGGCCATCTGTACAAAATGGTGGCCTGATAAACCTGAGAGCCAGCTGTGGGCATTATGTGTCCATAGCACCTTTCCCTTTTGGACTTCTAGATAGTGCTCAGGAAGAAGCTGCCCTCCCACCTGGGGACTTGTGTAAATACGTAGTGCTGTTTGTTTAATGAATGAAAGAATGTACCAACTGATTCTTCAACTGTGGGAGCATAAAATTTGTGTTCCTAGGCTTAGAGGGTGAAATTGGTTCATTTCATGTGTGTTCAGTTTTCCTAGTCTGGAAGTTTCTCATTTACTTTCTTCTTTCATCATTTGTTCTCTCCTTTTAGTTTTTCTTTCTTCTCTTTCTTTAAGATACAGACTTTAATGAAGGATCTACTGTGTCCAGGTTCAGTGTTACCCAAGGATACATGATACAGTGAGAAGTCCTTGACGTTAGCATTAGGCATTTCTAGGTTCATATCAGCTTCGCTCTGAGTTGTCCCTTAATCTTTTCTAATCTTTACTTTCCTGAAAACTATCCAAAGTGGAATAATACTTCATTTTAGGCTTTGTTGGAAAAACTGAGCCTTAGAGATATTTAATGACTGCTAATTAAATTGATTAAATAATGACAAAATATTTTAGACTAACTATTTTTTTTGAATGGTGTGAATTGGAAAGACATTTTTTTTCCAGAATTAATTCTGAGCAGGGCTATTTAAATAATAATTCAGCTAAAATATAATGAATGCAAATAATCTGAAATGTACCTGGTATGCAGTCAGTGCTCATAAAATTCTTTTATGACATCATTATCCATAGTTGTGAAATAGTTTGCTGTTGATATAAGAAAATTGCAAGATGAGTCCAAATGTCCGTGTTCCCCAAATTCATGTATTTGAACCTAAATACCCAAATGTGCTAGAATGAAAAGGTGAAACCTTTTGGGACATGGCTCAGTCATAAGTGTTCAGACCTTATGAATTAGATCAGTGTCCTTATTAAAGGAGTGGAAAGGAGTCATTTTGTCTGTCATGTGGGGACAGTGTTCACCCATTCTGCCATGTGAGGATGTATTAAGAAGGCGCCATTTTGGAAGCAGAGAGCAAGCCCTCACAGGCATGGAATCTTTTGGAATCTTGACCTTTTATTTCTCTGAACAGAATAAGACTGGTAAGTGGCCTCTTTAAGATATTTTTACTCACAAAATTTATATTCCAGAAATTGGAATCTTTGATCTTTAAGTCAACTAAATATGTATATTAAAGGACTATGTAAAGAAATGAGGAAGAAGGGCCACATGTGAAGATTAGAATGATTGTTCAGCAGTATTCTCTCCTCCCATTGTGAGTAGAGCATACTTCTTAGCTCCTTTGATGCTGAGCTTGACCATGTGGTGTATTTCCTCCAACAGAATGTGAGAGGAGAAGTTGAAGTATGCTTGTGTGATTGGCGTGGCTCTTGGCTCCAGTGATCACCATGAGAAGACCAGGCCCCATGAAAGGAGAGACATGTGGGAGAGGCCTGAGTTTTACCTATGTCCCAAAGTCAAGTCAGGCTCGTTCCAGGCACAAAGTAGAGTTGCCCTATGGACCAATGTACATGAGAATACATATTTATTGGTGCTGGCCATTTACTTTATGGCTGGCTTATTGTACAACACTATTGAGCAAATAATTCATTAATACACTGAGGATGTATCTTTCCTGATTCTATACTCCACTATTCTCATTTAAACCTATATCATTCATGCCTGGTGCTCTTGTAGATATACTTTTATACAGTTCCATTTTATTTGAATAGAGTGTGCTCTTTTGGTTTGCAGGTAGATGACACAGTGAAGTCATTTATTTTAACTTCATTGTCGTATAGAAAAAGAAAAAGCAAGAAAGAAAGCAATTTGGTAAAACCTCTCTGTTCTTAGAGGAGCAGGGAAAATCCAAGCATCTTTTCCTTTCGCCAATTGGCTTTTTATTTTATTTTATTTTTTTATATTTTTTTATTGGTTGTTCAAAACATTACAAAGCTCATGACATATCATCTTTCATACATTTGACTCAATTGGGTTATGAACTCCCATTTTTACCCCAAAGCCAATTGGCTTTTAATTGTAGGAATTGGATGTTTCAAGATACTGTAAAACTACCTTTAGCATTGGAGGAAAAGTTGATAGCTGACACAGAGAGAAAGTGAAGGCTCCCAGGAGTGGTGCTGGGGAATGTGGAAAGGGATACGTTGGTTAGACATTTGCCACGGCTGGAAATAAAGACTTTTCTCATTTGCACAATCATTGGACTTGTTCAAAGAGTTTCTCTGTGAAAAAATGGATGAAATTAAGCCATGGAAATTTTTGGCCAAGTCATGAAAACATATTTTCCACAAGAGCTGTTAATTTGATGGTGGAATGAGTCACAGTCCATGGGCAGGGCTGAAAGTCCCATCAACAGAATTACTCAAAATTTAACTAGACAATAAAAATGTATGGTTAAGGCAAACATCCCTACAGGGTCAGGCCAAAGAGAACCTGTGTCCCCATGTGAACTTTCTCTTTATATTTTCAGGCCAAATCTAAACAGAAAATTACCTGGTCCTTCAGACCACGAGAACAGCAATGCCAGATTATTTGGGGACAGGAGGCTTTCCCTATTTCACCTGTTTTCAGGGTTGAATTCATTGAATTGTGACCAGACTTTGTATAACACTGGCAGGTCTCAGACTTGCTAGTTGATCATGGGAAAATACGGTTTTTCACTGAACTTAGACCTCAAATACTCCAATTTATAGGAAAAAAAAAATCCTATGGTACTCTTTAATAACAACAGCATTCCCTTGGAGCTTACTATATTGAAGTGGCCAAGAGTGTGGTTTAAAAAATAGAAAACTGGGTGTATAAGCATTTATCTCTAGATATACAGAAATCGCCTACCACCTCCTTCATTATGTTTTGGTTAGAAGGGAACATAAGTGGTCCCAGGTCCTGATAAACTGTGAACTGCCTGGAGAACCACATTGTTATTGGCTTTTCTGCTCATCTAGCCGTAGCTCCTCAGCAAGCCCTGCCATGTTCCTGGCTTAGAGCATGCAGAACACCGGCTCCTCTCTTGCAGGGGCTCCATTTCAGCCTAAGGACGTGATGTCATTCATTACCATCTGTTTTCCCCCACAGTTTGTAAGATTTTCATGCAGGGAGCATAACACACCTGTTTAACTCCAAGTGGGATGAGCATTCGTGGTGGTCATTTATTCTTTCTTTCCCCTCTGAAGGCATCTATTCTTGCTCTTTCTTATGTATCTGCTCAAGGGCCACTTACATGGCTTTAGTAGTGCTCAGTCTTCCATGTGGCTCTGGAGACCTTTCCTGCCCTGGGATCTTGCTCTTCATCTAGATTCTTCCATTTCTCCCTATTTCATACCTAAAACTCAACATTCTGGCCACCACTGAGCATCTTCAATTTTTCCAATGAAAGGCACTGACTGCATTCTATCCCTTTTTCCTCTATTTTTCCATGGTTCTGTTTGAGTTTGTATTAGTTTCCTATGGCTGCTGTAACAAATTGCCACACACTTGGAGGTTCAGAATAACAGAGACTTACTCTCTCATGGTTCTGGAGGTCAGAGGCCAGGAACAAGGTCTCCTCTGGATCATATTCCCTCTGGAATCTTGTCCTGATTCTAGTGATGTTGGCATCCCTTGACTTGTGACCACATTTCTGCTCTATCTTCACGTTGCCTTCTCCTCTGTGTGTTTTTTCCTTTGTAGTTCTGTTTTATAAGGATGTGTCATGAGCTACAGACCCACATGGATAATTCAGGACAATCTTCTCAACACAAATCTTTGTCTTAATTACATTTCCAAAGAGTCCTTTTACTAAGGCAATATTTATGGTTCTGGGGATCAGGATGTGAACAAATCTTTTTTAGGGGATAGGAGAAGGGCACCATTCAACTCCCTGAAGGATTTGATATTTTTCTTGTGAATTTTAATGGCTTGTTTTGTTCTCTGTGATGGCTTATTACCTTTTTTTCATACTTGATACAGAATATTTTTGGTAGTTGGTGTCTTAATTCCTTTAGGTTGTATTGATGTGTAATTTTGTAGAATTCATGACTGACTAGATTATTTGGGGGGTACATTACAGTGCTCAAAATTATGAAGAGGAATCCAAATTCTTATGTGTGCCTTAGAGTTATTAAAGAAGACCCAATGTTAATACTCAGAAATGTTTTGTATTCCATTTCTATGTGCTTTTCATATCCTCATATCCCATATCCCTCAAAGAGTCTTGGTCTCCAAAAATACTCCACCCCCATCAAATAGTCCTTTTCTGTCCATTTTAGGGATAGTAGGGACTTTGGATATGGAGATAGACTATGGAAACCGTAGGGGACTGGACAAGATGTAAGTACTTGTCAACTTTGTTAGGTTGATAACGTGGAGGTTACATCATGTCCTTATCACTGGATCCAATGATCTGCAGGTAAAATGGCATGAGAGCTGGGGTTTCCTCATACATGCTCATACCAAAATGGCGATGGTACCAGAAATTACCTGAAATTCCTAGGAATTACCTCAAATGAGATTCATAAAAGTGTAAATAATCATAGTTATGTGGGGGATTCGTGATTTCTTTCTACTCCCGAGTATGTTAAAAAGTACGATGGCCTGCCTGCCGACCCATTTCCAGCTTTACTCTGCAGAGTGACCCAACTCTTAACACTCAGGGTCTGCCTCCCTTAATCCTTTTCTACTTTCTGGTCCAGTTTCTTCTTTGCTCGATCTTTCATTTCATGCTTCAAATCCATGGAGCAAGCCAAATGCAGCACACACCTTTTCCAGAGGGCACTGGGAGAGAAGGCAAAATCAGAGCACGACTGGCCTTTATCTGTGGCAGATAAGGGGAGGTCCACAATCATGTTAATGATTTTCTCTCTTATAACTGAAATTTGTAAGCTTCACTTAATCACTCTGCAGATCTTTTCCTTTTTTGCAAATCCATTAGTTTTTATTATGTGTGGCACAAAGAGAACAATCAGATGAATATTACATAAATTGATATGTAGATAATGTATTTGTGTTTTAAAATAAGTATCAGCAGGCTGTTTCTTCCATAGTTTTGATTTTTATTATTATTTTTTTGGTATTTGGTTCAAATATATTCTCTTATTGATATTTTTCTTTGCTATTCTTTGTAAAGTCATTTATTTATTCATCACAAATTATCTGAGGGCCTTCTGTACTTGGGTACCACAGTGGGAGCTCAGCCATTAAGGACTGTCAATCCTAAGGGAGCCACAGAGAAGAAACAAAAATGTAGAATGTAGCACAGTAAATGTGAAAGTGTAAATGTGTGCACTTCAGAAGCACCAAGAGGGAGCCTATACCTTTGAACATACCATAGCTCTATCTGAATCCCTGTGAATCCCCATGGTGACTTCTCTACACACTTTGTAGCTCATATCAATGATGGTCTTTCATGAAATGTATGATTATGGCCATTTTGCAGAAGTGGAAGCCAAAGCTAAGATGTTAAGCCATTCTCCAAAATGACATAGTTGGTGAAGAGTACTTCTGAGGTTCCTTTCACATTTTTTATTTTTAAGTATTTGAGCTTGCAAATATTTCTAGCAGATACTTACTGATTTTGGTGAGTCCAGTCTACTTTTAAACTGTCTCTGTAGAATACAGCAGGCTGCTGTTGGTGTGCAGTGTATTATTTTATTTTTTAGCATTATATTAACATTCATTTTAAATTATTATTCATTTTAAATTATTATTATTTTTTGCAGCATACCACATTCAAAGAATCAAGGCTTTAAGACCATGCCAACCTCTGCTCAGGACAAAAGAGGGATGTTCCAAGGAGGTCACATATCATACTAAATTTCAAATGGGCTGTGTCATCAATTTATGAAGCCCTGGAGAAACTAGAAGAAACTTTTAAAATTTTCTAATCCCTAGATATGCAATATTTTTCTAAGTAAAAAAAATAAAACCAAAGTAATTGCAAATGCAAAATAAAACACTATCTTATTAATGTTTTAAAATTTCTACACATCAAAAATACATGCCATATTTAAGTGCAAATAAATAAGTGCAAAGTTTTGGTGTTTTTAATGAAGAGTTAATAATTCTGGTTAGTAATGTCCCCTTAGCAGGGAATACATAAAGGATTAATGAAAAAAATATCTCTCCCAATAAATCTAAAAGGATAATAAGCATAGCAGTTAGGAAGAAAAGTGTATTTTTTTTGTTGTTGTTGTTGTTTTCCTTAAAAGCAAGTGGCAACATTCCTTAGGGATGAGAGCTATTATTTGTTTAGGAAAAAAAATTCTTAAGTCATCTGGTTTTGAAAGGTTACATTTTATTCTTGTGTTTTTCTTTTTTTTTTTTCCTGGCAAATAGATAAATTTGTTTTTTCTTTTCCACAAATAATGACGATGCAATAGTTTATGAGTATATTATATTGCATCATGAAAAAAAAACTTTTACAATTCTTACTGGAAAGAATGCCTATAGAGATTAAACTAATTTTAGGCTCTTATGAAATTTCTTAAGAAATTTCCTTTCTTACAGTTATTCTGAATGGAGAAGAGAGAAAGGAAGGAAGGATGGAAGGAAGGAAGGAAGGAGTAGCCATTATTTGATAACCAATTTTCTTTAAGTCTTCTGAAGTGTTTTCATACTTTCTAATGATGTGTGTAGAAATACAGTGAGATTATTCAATGCCAAATCAGAGCCTATGGGAGCAGGGGAAGCCAAGTACTTTCCCACAGCTCTGTATGCTAACAACTTCTGCTGAATTTGTTTTCTTATTTTATATATCCTAGAGTACAATATTATTACTATTTGGCAGAAAACCCCCTTGATCTATCAGTAATTAGGCATATCTTTAGATTGAACATGGGTTGTTTGCCAGGCAATTGTCTTTCATTTCACAATGACTTGTATTCCCAAGAGAATAAATTATGTCCAGGCATTAACCACAAACCAGGGGTTCCTGACACAAAGATTAGATACACAGTAAGACAGAACATAAAAAACAAATCTCAAAGGAGCATTTCATTAATGGTCCCCAGTCTTCACTCATCTGATCACCTGCATTAGTTATACTGGGTAGCGAAATGTAAGGGAGAGAGAGCTATGGGAAAAGGTATATTTTGTATGTGCTGGAGGTTATCAGGTGTGTGCTAATCCTAGTGTGAAGATACCTATCTTAATGAAAGAAACTATACTGAATCCCTTAATCTTGTGTTTTTCTTTATGTTTTAATGTACGAGGTATTATCTCTGCAATGATCTGGTAATATATTTTAAATAAAAAAAACAATAAGCTATTTTTCTAAAAAGATTCTTCCAGCACATATGCTGTCTGTATTGTCACTTCCATCCTGACTTCCTTCTCCACCTGGGCCTCCTTTTCAAGTCCTACCTTATCATGGAGACCAACTTTTTGGTCTCCATGATAATAATCTCACTCCTCCTCCTCCTCCTGCTCCTCCTTCTCCTCCTCCTCCTCCTTCTTCTTCTTCTTATTATTTTTGGTACTGGGGATTGGACTCAGGGACACTTAACCACTGAGCCACATCCCCAGCCCTTTTTTGTATTTTATTTAGAGACAGAGTATCACTGAGTTGCTTAGTCCCTTGCTTTTACTGAGACTGGCTTTTGAACTCGAAATCCTCCCAAGCTGCTGGGATTACAGGTGTGCGCGATGATGCCCAGTACCTACTTATCAGGATTATGGGAATCATTTGGTCTCACTTGGGCAGGTCTTCTGCTTCCCCTGGCATTGCCTGGGGCCATCGTGGACCTGGGACCTCTAGGGCAGCTCACTCTCTCACTGGCTGTTGGGCTGATGGTTGGCTGTGAGCTCAGCTGCACCTGTTAGCAAGGCCTCTGGCCTTCTCTGTGAGCCTCTCCAAGAAACTGCTTGGACCTCCATGCATCCTAGTGGTGCAGGACCAAGAAGAGGCTCCCCAATTAATGAACAAAGGTGTTGTAGGTCTCTTACTACTTAGCCTCATATAAGTTACTAAAGTAGTCAGAAAAAAAAGCAGCAGGTTGTGTGTGTGTGTGTGTGTGTGTGTGTGTGTGTATGAATACAGATGCTCCTTTATGATGAAGTTACATCACGATAATTGTGTCATAAATGGAAAACCTTTTAAGGAAAAAAATGAATTTAACACACAAAACCTACCAAACATAATAGCCTAACTTTCCTTAAATGTGTTCAAAATATATACATTAACCAATATCTGGGAAAACCATCTATTACACAGCCTATTTTATAATAAAATGCTTACTATCTCATGTGATTTATGGAATATTGTCCTCAAAGTGGAAAACAGAATGGTTTTTTGGTATGCTTTCACACCAGTGTAATGTCAAAAAAATCATAATTTCAATAGAGTAAGTCAGGGGGTGTCTGTGTATCTCTCTGTATATCTGTATCCACCAGGGATTGGACTCAGGGACACTTAACACTGATAGTCTCATAGGGTCACTTCTGTATTCTCTTAGTCATGGCCCTTGGCCAAGCAAGATTCCAAGGACATGGAGAGAGACCCTACTTCTTCAGAGCCTTCAGAGACCATGATATCTCCTTCTGTAGATCCTTATGTGATCTCTGGGTCCTGTCTTATTAGTTCAGAACTAGGAAGGTGGAGCCCAGGAATCTGCATTTTCTGGGAGGTGATGATGTCAATCATAGTTCAAGAACACAGGGCCTGGGCAAGGGGAGACGGGCTGCCGGTTGGTTTCTGATTCTTCTCTAATCCTCATGTTATATCAGGTGTTAGATTTCTGTATCTGGCTGTATCATCTCTGCTCTTATCTTTATTTTCTGCTTTTCTAATACCAACTCATTATTGTCATCATAACAAGAGTTCATTTCATTACACAAAAATATGGCACTGTCTCTTTATTTCCTAATTGGTCATTTACTTTTTAACCCTGAAAATTTTCTTTTTTTTAAATTTAAAAGATATATATTTTTATTTTTTCCGTTTTTTTTTATTGTTGCACCATAGTTATGCGTATACTGGGATTTGTTGTTACATAGTCATATATATACTAAGTGACAATACAATTTAGTCAATATCATTCCCCAGTATTTTTATTTTGTCCTCCTCTTCTCCCCCCACTCCCCCATCCCTTTCCTCTACTCTATTGATCTTCCTTCAATTTTCCTGAGATCTCTTACTCTCACTTTTCTTTTCCTTTTTTCTCTCTGGCTTCAACACATGAGAGAAAACATACAACCCTTGACCTTCTGAGTTTGGCTTATTGTACTTAACATAATATTCTCAAGTTCCATATATTTTTTCTGAAAACACAGAATTTCATTCTTTTTTATGACTGAATAAAACTTATTAAGTAATTCTGGAAACATCACAGTACCTGACTTTAAATTATACGAATTTAAAGTAACAAAAATTGCATGGTACTGGTATAAAGACTGATAACACACACCAGTGGTACAGCACAGAAGACACAGAGATAGACCCACACAGATGCAGTCCTCTGATGCTTGACAGACAAAGGTGCCAAAAACATACTTTGGAGAAATAGCCTTTTAAACTGCTGAGAAAACTGGTTATCTATATGTACAAGAACGAGACTAGTCCCCAGTCTTTCACCCGGCACAAAAGGCAACTCAAAATGAACCAAAAGCCTAGGAATTAGACAAGAAACTATGCAACTCTTAGAAGAAGGCACCGGGTCAACACTCTAGTGTATAGGCACAGGTAACAACTTTCTCAATAGGACCTCTAAAACTCAGGACATAATGCCGAGAGTTAATAGATGGTAATGACATCAGATCTAAAAGTTTCTGTAAATCAAAGGAAACAAGAATGTGAAGACCAAAACTGCAGAATGGAGAAAATCTTTGCTAACTACTCTTCTAACAGAGGATTAATATCCAGAATATATAAAGAACTGAAAAAACTTAATATAAAGAAAAGTGATCCAATGAATAAATGGCCAAATGAACTAAAAAGACACTTATTTAAAGAAGAAATAAATACGGTCAACAACTCTATGAAAATAACGTTCACTGGGAGTAGTGGTACACGCCTGTCATCCTAGCGGCTGGGGAGGCTGAGACAGGAAGATCACGAGTTCAAAGTTAGTCTCAGCAATTTAGCAAGGTCCTAAACAACTTAGAGAGACTCTGGTTCTAAATAAAAAATAAAAAGGGCTGGGGATGTGGCTTAGTGGTTGAGCGCTCCTGGTTTCAATCCCTGGTACCAAAAACAAAATAAAACAAACTAAAACAACAACAACAAAACAAAACAAATAACCAATACTCAACATCATCAGCAATTAAGGGAATATAGATCAAAACTACACTGAGATTTCATCTCACACCCGTCAGAATGGCAGCCATCAAGAATATTAACACTAATATATTCTGGAGAGGATGTGGAGAAAAAGGAACACTTATACACTGTTGGTGGGATTGTAAATTAGTACAACCACTATGGAAATTAGTATGGAGGTTCCTCAAAGACTAGGCATGGACCCATCATATGACCAACCTATACTACTCCGTGGTATTTATCCTGAAGAATTAAAGACATCATACGACAGTGATACATGCATATCCATTGTTATAGCAGACAATTCACAATAGCTAGACTGTGGAACCAGCCTGGGTATCCATCAGTGGATGAATGAATAGAAATAATATGGTATATATGTCTATAATGGAGTTTTATTCAACCCTGAAAGGATTTAAACAATCATTTAAATTTAAAATAGCTTATAGAAAAGCTGCAAAAATAGCAAGAGAGTTCCCATATACGCCTCACTCAGTTTTCTTTCCCTATTGTATGAGCATAGTTCATCTGGAAAAGACTGAGTAGTTTGCATTGATACAAAAGTATTTTCCAAACTATAGGCTTCATTGGAGTAGTTTTTCCATGATGCCTCTTTTCATATCACAAGATCAAACTCAAGAAGTAAATGTATTCCTCACTAGGTCTTCATCTCCCTTGATCTATAAGTATCTCTTGTTTTCTTTGTTTTTTAATATTTTGACAAATTTGATGATTACGATTCAAGTACTTAGCAGAATGTCCCTTAGTTGGGGTTTTGGTCTGTTTATTCCTCCCCTATGATTAGATGGGGTTCTGTGTTTGGAGAAAAAATCCCACAGAGGCGAAGAGCCCCGTCTCATCGCCTTATATGGTGGAGCGCACGAGGTCCACCGGGCTCTCACTGTGACAGGCCTTCAACTCTCCACACTCTATTCCTGGAAGTGAGTTACTAAGACCAGCCCACATTCAAAGGGAGGGAAATTAAGTTCCACCTTCTGGGGAGGGGAGTATATTATTGGGGTTCTTTTGTAAGGAAGATTCCAGATACACGTTTAAATTTTTATATTGAGGAACTTTCAAAGTATTGCATCAAGTGAAAAGTCATGATAGTGTAGCTCAGAACAAAATGAGGTCCATTTCCTCTAATCTGTACAACAGTGATGCACCTTCCTGTCCTCACCCAGGCCTAGAGCATGGGAGGGGGTCTTTAGTATCTATCCAACTGTCCTTTGCTGGTTTGACGAAGGTGACTTCCTGAAGTCTGAGGGTCTCCAGTTGGGCTGCCCAAACCCAACCTTCAGCCAAGGCAGAGACCATGCCATGGAGAGTACAATTGCCAGAATTTCCATGGAAACTGGAGCATTTCCATGGAAACTGAA
Source organism: Spermophilus citellus (assembly GCF_964194105.1). Lineage (NCBI taxonomy): Eukaryota > Metazoa > Chordata > Mammalia > Rodentia > Sciuridae > Spermophilus > Spermophilus citellus. Next base: position 8,866,714 of record NC_138189.1, on the reverse strand, counting down.
GCACAAAGGGGCTGCTTGCCTGGAGAGGCCTGTTTATTTTATTTTATTAAAAAAAAAAGAAAAACTATCAAGAGCAACCTTTTGAGATGTGACATTCTGTTTTCGCAAGCACACTCAAGGTGTCCAACAGAACCCAACTTTATATTCCTTGAAAACAGAGCGCACTGTAGTGCTGGACTTTTCAACATGTCAATTTCAACCAATTTTATATACAAATGGGTTACAGTCCCAAGAAAATATTCAGAAAAAGAGGAAACTGTTTCAAAAAGGAGTATTAAGTATTATTACATTGAAAGCCATTCAGGGTAAAACGCCTTCCCACCTGGCCTCCAACCTTTCCAGAGACTGAGGAACGAGAGGGTTAGTACAAGGTGGCGGAGCCCCACCTCTGCAGCCAGAGCTCAGGGGAGCTGTGGGCTAACTTGGCCATTCCTCTAAACTCATGCTCACTCTGGTGATGTGACCTTGGAGTCACTTTCACAGGCACCCTTGGTCCCCTGACCTCTGTGGTCTGTCTCAATTCTCTTTCCAATATGGCTCCAGGATGTACATGATTGCCCTGAGACCAGATCTTCAGACCTGGGGAGAATTTATTACATGAGATTTATTGAGAAATGCTGGATTACAGGATATTCCGGGAGTCATTTCCATCTTAAAAATAATATATTCATTTAGAGAACCAAAGTCTTGCTTCTTAGATCTGTCACTTTAAAATATGCCCCATCTCACACCAATGCAGCTTTGATGCAACCACGTCTGAGCAGCAGCTTTCAAGGTTGTGTCAAGACCAGAAGCAGGGATAATTTAAAGTGACAGGGCCAATTTTAACACAGAGGCTCACTGTTCTTTATTTTGAGGACTGGAATCTAGAGGTACTTTGTGGCCTCTAGAGCTTCTTAGGGAGTTTCTCAGGTTTTACTCTATTCCCAAGAAAATGAAACTTTCTACCAACAGCATGGATATCAGAGACTTAAAAATCATGATACTGTGTGAATCAAATGAGGCTCTTGTTGACTCCTCTGACCTTGAGAGACTCTTTTCACATTGTTTATGTTTTGTGGACATATGTTCTGTAGGCAAATATTTTGTAGCTCAAAAGTGAAATGCCCTCACATTTTATCTTGCTGTCTTATTGAAGTGAGAATCAGAAATGGAACCGCTAAGCCCAACTCTCGGGGACATTCCATCCCAGGTTGGGGAGCCCTCTTTCCTACCTACATAGGTTTCTCTTTCTCTGCTTGGCAGGGACATCTGCTCTAGTTTCTTGAATGATGGCCCCCAAAAGCTATGCTCAAGTTGGGTGCAGTGGCTCATGCCTGTAATCCCAGCAGTTTTGGAGGATGAGGCAGGAGGATCACGAGTTCAAAGCCAGTCTCAGCAAAAGCGAGGCAATAAGCAACTCAGTGAGACCCTGCTTCTAAATAAAATACAAAACAGGGCTGGGGAGGTGACTTGGTAGTCAACTGCCCCTAAGTTCAATCCCTGGGACCAAAGGGTAAAAAACAAAAGCTATGCTCAAATGACCTTATTTGGAAAAGGGATCTTTGCAAATGTGATTACATTAAAGATCTTAAGACGAAATCATCCTTAATTAACCAAATGAGCTCTAAATCAAGTGACCATGCATTCTTAGAAGACACAGAAGAGGAGAAACCCTTAAAGACAGAGGAGAAGGGCAAGTGAACAGCCATAGGAAGATGGAGGTGGAGATTGGAGTGATGCTTTCATAAGCCAAGCAGCTCCTGGAGTCACCAGAATCGGGGAAGGACGCGGCAGGATTCTTCCTCAAGGACTCCAAAAGGAACTACCCTGCCAGCACCTTCATTTCAGACTTCTGGCTCCAGAACCCTGAGGAAGTAAACTCCTGTTGCTTTTAGCCACCGGTCAAGGCCATGTGTCCTGGCTGGTTCGCCACCTCAAGTGCCTGTGTTCTCTGCACATTCTTATCACTGCTGCTCCTTGTCAACACACGTCTCATTCATTCTCTTTGTGCTTACCATAGTCTACCTCTGGGCCTATAAACACCAGTAAGGCGAACTGGTGACTTTGAGGAGTTTACACTCTGGAAATGGTTGGGGAAAGAGTGGAATGTCTGGGGCGGGGCTTCTCAGCCTCAGCACTGTGACATCTGAGATGGATACATTGGTATTGTTGGGGCTATTCTGTGCATTGTAGGATGTTTAGTTGCCATCTGGGCTCTAGTAAGGATGCCTGTGGCAAGTCCACTAGAGGACAGTAGCACATCGTACCAGACGTTGTCAAGGTGTATCCTCTGGGGAAGGAGAACGGTGCCTGGTGTGAGCACCTCTGGCCCTGGGTTACCTGGAGAGCACCTGGAGGCTCTCTTGCTTCTCCGACCGGGTGCTCCTTCTTCTTCATTCCTAGGGCACATCCACACCTTGGTTGAAGCAGAGATTGTGCCTCTGGATTTTTCAGCTGGCACCTCTGTTTTCCTGATGAACTTGGAGATTTTCAAGAAAGAGGAGTGTGTCTGTACATCCCTGTTTTCCCCACACCTAATGTTTGTTGTGACAGGAAGGAAACTCACAATGTCATATTTGAGACCCCAATGACAGATATGCAAGATCCAGCAACTGAACTCTTCATTACTAGAAAGGGCTTTCCCCCACACCTCAGTGTACCTCCTGGAGAGCTGGGCAGGGCCTCATGTGGACCACAAAGACTTCTTTTGTAGCCCTGGCCTGAGGCCAGCAATTTGAGAAGCCTGGGCTGCTTCTGAGGTCCCTCTTCCCAAGGCTGGAATTTCCCTAAGCTTGCTCTAAGGCTCAGTAGTCCCTTGAGATGGTCCTCGAAGGAAGGGTCTTCATGGTCACCTGGCTTTCCCTTTCAGAAATGCACGGTGCACATCAGTGTAGAGGGAAGGCTGAGAAGGGAAATGTGTGGCATACTATTTAGATCAGTTATCTGAACTTCCTGGACTCTGGAACTGTAAACATCTCAGGAGTCTGTGATGTCCTAAAACATATTTGGAGAAATGTGAATCTAAATTGTGTATCCTAATCTTATCCAGGTAAAGCTGCAGTTGTACAGGAACCATGCAATGGTTTGTTTGCCTTCAGATTTAAATTAACATCTAGAAATCGAGGTTTCACATACACGTAGGTCTGGAGGCTTCTTTAACTTTTCTTTTCCTAATGGGTACAAATTATCTGGAACTGAATAGTGTCTGCTCAGTCTGAATGGGAAAAATGCCATTCAGTTCACCCCAGTCCCCCCATTCTCTTTCATGGCCCTGACAGACACCTTCTGTGCTGTATGCTCATTCTCACTGTAGGTAAAATATGCTCTCTTAGCAATGGAAATAAGGAGACAGGCTTGGAGGCTGTGTTCAAAACTATGGAGGCAGACATCTGGGTTTTCTTCCCCCTGGACAGCATCACTGATGCATTGGATGTGCATGCTTTCTATGGTGGGAAACAGCACAGGAATAAGAGCCCTAAACAAAACTCATCAAGGAACTAAGAGCCCTCTTTCTTTTAAGGCCTGCAACTGCACATCTAAGCATCAGGATTCCTATCAGAAGTGGGCACTCTTCACTTCAGTTCTTACGGAAGTCCCCATAGCAATGAGGGGACATTGGGGCCCATATCATTGGGTAGCTGGATATGGTGGAATAGGCTTCCTTCCTCTGGACAGGGTGGCAGGACACAAGGCAAGACTGGAAAGTGTACGGTGTGTTTGCTGTTTGTGACAAGAAGCTGTGATGGATATATGAAAGTGACTATAGTCATTATTTCAGTATGTCTTTTATACCATGTGCACCTTAAATATATTCCATGAAAAGAAGAAGTTGTTTGGGGGAGATTGGATCAGGACAGGGCAGCAGAAACTGAACAGAAATGAGGCCTAATAAAGGTACTTGTGGACTGAGGGCCGCTGGGTTGAAACTGTTAGAAGATTCTGGGTTACTTCCAATGCCTAAATATTGGGCATATTTATTCACATCAAGGTGCAATGAAAGTTAGGTAACTTTAGAGACTTAAGTCAAAGAAAGGTCTGTGATGAGGAGTGGAGGTACCCAAGGGGGCCAGAAGGTGCATTGGATAGCAATCCCCTTTATGTCCCTCTAAGCTAGCCTGTCTAAGGCACCAGGGAACACAAACCAGACAGAAATCTGAACTTGGGTGTCAAGGACAATGATAACACACTCTTTCTCATTCAGCCTGGCTTTATGAAGTTGTTCACTTTTCCCTGAAAGAGTTAACAGGGCTCCTTATTGTGACCAGTGCAATTAAAACGTCATTCAGACACTCAGCTCTGGATTTTAAAGGGCCTCAAATAAGACCTCATGGGCCCTTTAGGGACTGAGATAACGTTGTTACTGGTGTGAAAGGAGGGTGAGGGAGCAGAGGGTCACGGTCTAACCCAGGGAAGATAAATCGTCTTGTGCTGAGCAGAGACCTGGCCATCTCCCTGTGATGCGGACTTTATATACAGAATCTGACTTGAAATTCATTAAACTGTTCCCATTTTAGCCACCAGTGCCCATGCAGGCAGATCTGTGCAATCTCATGGTTCAGGAAGTCACTGCAGCTTCGCAGGCCAATGAAACTGATTGGTCTGACAGGAACGTGCAAACACCAGGTTGGGGGCTGCACCGCGCACCCCCCGCCCCGTGTTTATTTAGGAGTGGAGGTCCATTAAGTGCTCCGCGATGGTCTTCTGATAACTCCTCCACCTTGAGGGCTGGCCTGGACTGGCTGGCTGCCCTCAAACGTGACAGCTGACATTTTTGCATACACTCAGAGATGGGCTTGTCCACCACCCCGCAGAGGACGGAAAGCACATGTCCTCTAGTTGTGCACCCTCTAGCTCCTGCTTAGGCAGGAGTGGCTTTTCCAGAGCGGTCATTTATGCAGAAGGCCTCTTTCTCCTGCAAGGAGATGGTAAAACCCGGCATTAGAGACCAGGAACTGGAGGGAGCATGGACTTACTGAATGTATAAAACAAAACAAAAACACACGATAAGTGCAGGGATTTCATCAACAGTGTACACTAGAGAGATTTGCAGGTGAGGCAGAGACCTCAAATTCCTTACCATCTTCAGCTTTTATTTCTGAGGAGCCAAGTCTCCAAAGCTCTGGAGAGAGGATCATGGCTTCAAGGCCACAGCCTATCCACTAAGTTGCATTTCTGTTTGTTCCCTCTGAGCATCCAAATGCTCTCCTGCCCTAGCCTCCTATTTGTGTCTATTCATTGTCTGCTGAACCCCAGGCTAAAAATGACCCATCTTTGTTCTTGTTTTCATTAATTCATTCCTTTTTCTAGTATTAACCACATGCATGGACATGCAGGAAATACTGCAGTGCATGTTCCAGAAAACTCCTGGCTCCTGGAGTTGACATTCTGGGGTGGGGCAGACAGAGAGAGAGAGAGAGAGAAAATAAAAGGAAAGTTAATGAAGTTGATAACTTCTGAGAGTGATCAGTGCTATGGAGAAAATGAGACATGGGTCCCCAAGATGGCAGTGGAAGAGAGGAGGCCTGACTGAGTCTGGGTGGTGAGGGAAGGCCGGCTGGGGAGTTAACACTGAGCAGAAATGGGCCCCAGAAGAGGAACCTCTTGGCTTGAAGGCAGATGCTACATCTGGAGAGGCAGCAGGTGCTGAGGAGAGGGAGGGTTTGGATTGGCTAAGAAACAGTAGAGGGGCTGGGGATGTGGCTCAAGCCACATATTAAAAAAATTCTCTCTCTCTCTCCCTCTATCACTCTCTCTTTAAAAAAAAAAAAAAAGAAACAGTAGAAGCGTGGGAGACAGGGACGGAAAGAGTCAGGTACATCTGTAGGAGTTAAGGTCAAAGACATGGGAAAAGCCAAGGTGTGCAGGGCTCTGAAGTTCATGGGGCTAAGGGATGGAAGTTTGTTCAAGGTACCATGAAAAACCATTTAGAGGGCTTAAACAGTGGCAGGTAGGATCAGATAGGAACTAAATCAGTACCATGTCTCTGATCTCTGTGTAGCCCAATCAAATGTGGCATGAGCTGTGGAACATCCACTGGCAGAATCATCACTCCTGGTGTCCTGGCCACACAGTGTGACTGTAGAGCAGTGAGGGGACAGGGTTTTCTCTTCCCACTGCCTGGGTGCTCCTCACCCGCCTCTGCCTCCCTAAAGCACTTTATGAACAGTACCATGCAGGGATTTTCTATTACTAACCTTAATGATAAGCTTCAAGAGGTCAGTAAGAACATTTGCCCAGTTTGTTTGGTAAAATTCCAAAGGGCCCTTAAGAAAAGTCCTTTGATGACGAGTTGGGCTCCTATAGCCATGGTCTGAATGGATCATCACACAGGTGGCTCCTACCAAGTCAGGAGCTAGTGAGGGTTCGCACGACCAAAGGAATTTATTTAAATTGCTTCCCAAGGTCAATTAGTTTCCTACAGATGATTTTAGCATGTTTCTTAAACATGTCAGCATTCAGGCAATGACATCAAGATTAAAAGCCCAGAGTCCATGTTGTAGGTCCCAGAAACAGCGCACGTTTTAACGGCTACTCCCCCGACTTCAAAATTAAGCATATTACATTCTTGGGAGTATGATTTCAGCTTCTTTCCATTTATGACACAGATGGAGCCCTTTGCCCTCACTTCAGTCTATAAAGGCGAGACTCATTAGAGGGAGGAAATTTCCTTTATCATTAATAGGCCACACTCACGTGATAAAAAACCGTCTCCACTCCACCCACCTCCTTCCCCCAACTCTGAGTCTCATTTTAAGCAGTTCCCACATAGACTATTTATCTTCCACATTTTCCCAACTCTCAATGGCACCATTATATCCTTTATTTGGAATCATAAAACTTTGAGAATAAAAAAGAAGCAAATTAATCCTCCCAGGGGGGAAAGGAAGACAGACCCTGCCAGCTTTTAAACTGTAGGACTGGACTCGCCTCGAAATACAGTTTTCTTTTTCAACAACTTAGCTGGTGGGGAGAATCGAATGGCTATGACAGAGAATCCTGAAATGAAATGCATAATTATGCAAATGTGCTAAAAACTGACATCTTGATGTTAAAAACTGTTGAAAGCCCAAGGAATAAACAACGTGGGCTGGAATAGGAGACAAATGGGTCGCTCTTGCTCTCATTATCCACTGCGGCGGGGAAAAAATAGCCTCGATCATGATGTGAAAAACCACAATTTCCTTCATTTGTGGATCAGACTAGATTAAGAAGCCTTCAGTGAAGAAGTGTGGCTGGGAGAGATGAAGGCCCTCTAAAGGGGCCGCTCCGTGTCCAGGACCCGGGGCACTGGTTCTTGCCACCTCTTGCCTCAGTCACTTAACCTCCTGATGACTTCTTGCTTGGCTCCAGCCTGGAATGCAGCGGTGGCCTTTCCTCTGGGGCCTGAGATCTGGGTTTCCTAACTGCCCATTGGGTGATGCGCTTGGCCATTGCAATTTTCTCTAAGGAGTCTCATGGCTGTTGTGAAAACAAACAGAAGTCAGCAACAAGCCACTCCTACGGCAGCCAATGAGAAAACTCAAAACCCTGGAGAGCCGAGAGGGAGTCTCCAGGTTTGGGGTTCTGGAAATAGATTCCAAGGCTAGTAAAGCCTTTTTTTTTTTTTCATTTCATTTAATTTTATTACCTTTTTAATTGTGAGGTAGGGTCCCTAGATAATCGGTGAATATCGTGCTCTCATAAAGTAAAATGAAAATCACTGAGTTGAGAAGCGGTGCACACACAGAATGTGAAAGTTTATGGGATCTTAGAGATAATCTGGTCGAGCACTTTCCTTTTGCTTTGGAGTTGCTGGGGGATGCACAAGTTTTAAGTGACTGACTGAAACTCCTGGAACCTCGGATCAGATGGTCGTTGGCAGCTTTGAAACACGTTTGAGACTGTGGTTTAATTAATCCAATAAGTTGAACAGGAATTTTCCAAGAAGTCTGACAGTACTGGAAGTTTTCCTCTAACAGGAAACTAACAGACGTGGAGGCGATGTTAGATAATCTCTTTTATTATGAAAAAGTGTTACAAATCTTAAAGGAGACACTGTTTAGAAAAACGAGAGAGACATAGCTGTTGACTGCAATGATTAAATCAAAATACCTTTTAACTTTAGTTTAAAGTTTTTCTTCTAGCCTTCCTTCCTCTTCCTCTTTCTTCCTTTTTTTTTTTTTAATATGGAGAGAGATTCTTGCAGGGAGGATTGTATAAATCTAGGCCTTGGTGACTTAGCATTGAAAGGAAAACTGAGGGAGTGGAAGGAATCACATGGGACGGAGCGCAAAGCTCCCCGTGATTTACTCTGACTTGCTAATTTTCAGAAGGAAATTAATAAAATTGATTCCAGCAAAAACTCTAAGTGGACAAATAGAAGAAAAACAGATCAGGAGTTGTGGATATTTAGGGCAGAGAGAAAGTTCTTAGAGAAATCTTTCCCTCAGGGAGAAATAAATATTTAGGAGAAATCACTAACTCCAAGGGTCGTTAAAGCAAAGATCACTCATAGGATGGAAGCGAACCCTCCCACCAAATATTAATTCCAATTCCTAGACTTGGTGGCAGTAACATGATTAGTTATTGTGGGTTCTGGAAGAAAGCAGGACCTTTGGCAATAAAGCCATGGAAATATGTATTTTTAAGTACTATAAAAGATGTGGAAAGCAACCTTTCTTTTCATCCTGGGGACTAGAAATAATACACCTGCAAGGACAGATGAATGGCATAATGTTGGCACTCAATGGGGCATTAAACATTTTGCACCACATTTATGGGGTTTTCCTGTCATTAATTCTAGGTAAAATAAACCTTTAAAAAATGTTTTGTTGTGTTTTTGGAGCGAGTTTATTTTTCATCAACTTGCTCTTATTTTTTTTTTTTCCTGCCAGGTTTTCGCGTCTATATGTTTTCCTGTGTCCGTCAGGCTCTTGGCTTATTTCCTAACTGGTCTCTGGAGCTCTGACGCCCTTCTTTCCCCTCCCCATGTCCCTGGTGCTCTTTCTTTCAATCCCGCCATGGGCCCTTCCGATCCCCAGCGGGGTTGGATGCGGTTGGTTCGGTTGGCCCAAGAGGCTGTGGTTTGCCTGTGGCGCCCCGGGATTGGCAAGTGCTTAGGCGGACTGTCCAGGAGCTACAAAGATGGGGACAACCTGAACCTCTCTGTTTCTCGGGCATCCGGACTGCAATTGGTTGTGACGGCAAGGCCTCGCGTTTCTTCCTACTTTAATTTGTGAACTTTCTCTTTAATTTCGTCTGCCTCCTTGAGAAGAGTTGCCTTCCCGGTGAAGGACCACACACTTCCCTTTCTGAAGTTGGTCAAATCGACAGTGAAGGGAGAAAGGATGGTATTTTGTGAGGAACAACAAAAACAATAAAAACGAAGTCAGAGTACCTGGCCCCTTTGTCTCAGTTCTGCCTCCATGTGGCACTGTGTGATGCTGAGAGACACTCTCACATTGGTTTTTGGGGAGGTTGGAGCGGGTTGACATGTCTCCTCCTGAGATCTGTAATGTAGATAGATTGTCCTTTGGGGTTCCAGGAAGGAGAGAGTAGAGAGAGAGAGAGCAGCAAGAAGGAGCCCAGAAGGACCCACTGACCTGATGAAGCTGAACCCAGACCTGCAGTGGTCGATTAGTTGTGAGGATCCAACGGCTGTGTCACTGAATGTGGCCCAAGGATGAGCTTGATGGATGGGTTGCCTTGGAGCTCATAAGCTTGTGATGCTTAGTATTTGCCACGATCTGTTCTGAGCACTGAGCAGCAAAGAGAAAAAAACACATTCCTCATGTCTTGGAGATTAATTGTAAACGGTTCTGGTCGTCGCAAGTGCTAAAAAGAAAGTCGAGCATGTACGGGGCTGGGGGGCGGTGAAGTAAGGTGCCGCTGTTTCCTACAATGGGACCACAGAAGACCTCTCTTGGGAGCAGCACTGGAGTGAAGGATGGAATGAAGTGAAGGAGGGAACCAGGTGCATCCTAGGGAAAGCGCATTCCAGGTGGGGCAACCCTGGGTGCAGGCCTTGGGGTGGGAGGCAAGAGGGGGGCCCAGCAAAGGAGGCAGTGTGACTGGTGCAGGGTGGTAGGGCACCTCTGGGCTCCACCACCAGACTCACTGTTGTATCCAAAGGTGTAGAGTTGGACTAGAGTCTGGAGGCTAAAAAGGGGCCCAATTGCTTCTCTTTCCCATTCAACACCTGCTTCTAAGGCCTGGTGACTGGTGATGGCTGACGAATCTAGCTCCAGGTCCTCTGAATCCACTGGGCCAGCGGAGAGTATCCTGTGGTCATCTGTGGTCTTAAGAGTCTGTTAGCTTTACAGAAACCTTGTTTTGTGAGTTTTCAGACATTCTTCCCCTTGATTCCAGAGAATTTGACATCATCCCTGTTGGATAATCTTTTGACACCTGTCATTAGGGACACTGGTCCATATCCTGGGTTTGAAGTCTCTTCAGATGAGCATTAGGGATGAAGGATGGTGAAGACAAGCTTCCTCCTGGCACTCAGTGCAGACTCAGGCCAGATTTAAGGAACACCCAGGTGTTATTTGAGCACTCATATCCACTGGGAAACATGAGTCAGGGTTATTTAACTAAATGGATCCAATAACCCCACTGAACTGAGCACTCCACTGACCTCAGAGGTAGGGGAACTGATGGGTCGACTTTGCCAAGGACTTTAAGGGCAGCAGTTTATCTTCATGTCTTTAAGTCCTTTTCCTGACTTAGAAAAAGAATCCTACCCTGGGCCTAAAGAGCCAGGTCTTGAAAATAAAGTAATGTTTGTTGCACTGAGAACCTTGAGGGTCAAAATTTCATGAACCCATTGCTGGTAGCTTAAAGATAGGGTCTGCTTAGTTGTCTTTCATAAGGAGAAACTTCTGGAAAGCAGGTCTCCACTTTCATCTGAGTGGACTTATCCTCGGGACCCCATGACAGAGGCCGGACTGCTCAGTGAATGAGCAGATGTCTGTGGTCCCCCGTGCAGAGGCTGCCTCTGCCTGGGCTAGCGTCTGTGGCCGGCTGTCAGCACTGAACTTGCTCTCACAGGGGTCTCTGCCTCGCATAGTCCCCCAGCCCTTCACCAGCTCAGACCTCGCACCTTCCATGAAAATGCCCAGACTCTGCTTCCTCTAAAAGCATCTTATGAATGAATTCAGAGCTTGTTCCACACTGCCCACCCTGAGTTTCTGAGTTTGGTGAAGCCGTGTCTTTTTCATCTGGGTGTCCTCAGTGCCAGCACGGCACACACTTGGATTATCATCAAGTGTTTGCTGCCAAGATGAGGTTAATGCTTAATGAGCTGAGGTCTAGCACAGACAGGATGTCTAATACAGGGTTTGTTACGGTGTTTTAAAGAACTAGTACAGTATCTGGGGTTGGGGCTCAGGAGTAGAGTGTTTGCCTAGCATGCATGAGGCTCTGGGTTCAATCCTCAGCACCACATTAAAAATAAATAAATAGACAAAGATATTGTGTCCACCTAAAATTGAATATTTAACAACAACAACAAAAGAACAAGTACAAACAAATCAAAATGAAATCAGAACACTGAGAGCCGTCTGCATAAAATGAGCTAACTCACAGCAGATAGATTAGAAAACAACATTGGACTTGACTAGTTGTAGGAAAGTAAAATAAGCATGCCCTTTCTGAGAGATCGCTGGGACTGGGATCAGTGTGCGTGGCTGGTAACCATGATATAAACTGGTCTATGCCAATGCGTGTGGATAATGTGGATTGTAAGTCATAAAACATTCATATGTTTTGACACAATAATCCTGCTCCTGGAAACCTATTAGAGGGAAATAGTTCAAACTAAGGAGAGAGGAAATGTACAGTTGTATGTTTTTTCCCCCATGGCTCTGTTCTTTATCACTGTAAAAACAAATCTGAAAACATCATACCAATAAGAGAGGGTCAAATAAAACCTGATACAAATGCACCCTGTGAAATACTATACACTCATTATAGAAAGCTTTTATGGAGGTCTTGCAAAAATTGCATTGGTGTTTTATATATAATGTCTAATGATAAAGCAAAACCTTTTTCATCATTTTGTAGCTCTACTGAGTCAGGGAGGCAGGGCTGAATGAGAAAAGCTGAAATTCAAAGAGTGGAGGGTTTTTGTTTGGTTTGTATGCTTTCCTCCCTGATCCCTATAGTTTTCATTTATCAAATGGGCATGTAAATTTTTATTTCCTTTTTTTAAAGTCTTTTAAAAATTGTAGATGGACACAATACCTTTATTTTGCTTATTTATTTTTATGTAGTGCTGAGGATTGAACCCAGTGCTTCATACATATGAGGCGAGCACTCTACCACTGAGCCACAATCCCAGCCCCAAATTTTTACTTCTTAGGACAAGATAATGGTGTGGACAAAATATGGGACATTATTAGACAGCTTTGCATTACTGTAACAAAGTACCTGAGATCATCAATTTAATAAAGGAAAAGTTTTATTTTGGCTTAGGGTATCCAGGTTTCAGTCCATGGTTGCTTGGCCCTGGTGTCTGAACCTGTGGTGGCACAGTATATTGTGGTAGGAGTGCATGGTGCCTGTTCATCTGGCGGTGGCCACAGACAGGAAGGGGCTGAGATCCCACATTCCCTTTAAGGGCACAACCCCAGTGACCTCACTTCCTTCCATTAGGCTTCACCACTTAAATATCCCAACACCTCCCAATAGCACTAAATTGAGGACCAAGGCTTTATACATGGGTCTCTGGAGACATCCCAGATCCAGACTTTAGCACAAAGGGTGTGTTGAGGATCACAGTTATTGTTCTTCTTCTTCTTATTAGCAAGACTTACTACATCTGTAACCCAGACCAAAAAGGCAAAACGTGACGAATAGTTGAGGACAAGTGGAGAAGTAATGCCCCAACTATGGTGGGGATTTTTGTGGGGACAGATTGGTGAGAAGGTGAGGCAGGATTCGGGGGATCCTGAAGTAGGGAGATGGGAGCAGAGAGCTCTGGGGGCAGGGGGGATGGCGTGGGCAGGGAGGCAGGACTCTGTGGCTGGGAGGAAAGGCAGTGGCTGGCCTGACCGACAGCAAGGAGCGCTTCTGTTATTGAGCAGTGGATGGGGGGACATGATTTCGAGGTCTTCGTTGGTGTCTGGTTTTAAAAGTAAACATGCTCCAGGGAAGGTGATCTGTAGATGGCAAGGCAAGGTCAGGAAGAAGACAGGAGCCCCCCAAACTCTTACTGGTGGAATAAAAGGGGGTAACAGATGGACCTTCATCTCTGCCTCCTTCCTATCCCAGCTCCTTCTCAGGATTGAGCCAGCGCTGATCATTTGCATCTTCGTGTGAATTCACACCTACTAATAGTGATCTTCAAAAACCAGTCAACAATTCAATGAAGAATTCTTCAAAACAATTGCATTTCAACCCCCTAGTGTTGACTACAGAAGGAAGCACCTTGCTCCCCACGGCAGGAATCCCAGTCATTGGGCTCTGTGGGAAGAGGCACCTGTGTGGTGCTGACACTGAATATAGAGATTGTCAATCATGCTGTCTACCTAGAAGGCCACTCTTAGCAGGAATGTATTGCTTTGCTTATGGATCATTGACTGAATCATCCATGTACCCGCCCATTCACCCCATGAGCCGTCCTTCCACTTAGAAGCCATCTTAGTAAGTTCCTTGTGGAGGCAGAGTGCTCAGGCCACTGGGGTAACCCAAAGCTAATGGGACAGAATCCCTGAACTTGAGGATCTTGGTGGGAGACTATACTTGACAAAACCCTCTTGAAATACTCCGCAAAGGTTTTCTGTGTAAAATTAGTAAAATAGATACAAGAGGGTGGAATATTCATGTGCATCTCACATCAGAGGCTTTGAATGCAGGGCCAGTAGCAGGGGGCCATCTCAGGGCTCCAGGATGAAGCCCTCATAACTTTCGCAGCCTCACTGCTGCCCCACTACTCTGCAACCCACAGTTGAGTCACCTCTGACCAGCTTTGGCTCCTGGGCACGCCAACATTTTCTTGGCTATGTGCTTTTGTGAACAAGCTGTAGATATCCCCAGCCTGGACAGGGCCTCTTGGGCCTCTCCTTGTCCTAATCCTCCTTCCTCATCCATCCACATTTGTGTTTTCTTGGAGCCTTCTGGGTTCTCCACAGGAAGACCAAGCCACTGTCTCTTATGTGTCCAAGAGCACCCCAAGGTGCAATGGGAAGCCACTGAGAGTCCAAGGGGAACTGTTACCTGCATCTTGGCTCCTGTGCTCGCAGAATGCTTGACCTTGGCTGATTGACCTGTGTCTAAATTCCTGCCTTTCTCACCTGTATGGTCAGCTGACTATACTCCTCATGGTTATGGTGGGATACAGGAGCTGGTATCTCTGTGCATGTGTGAGCGTTCACTGCTGGCTCACCATGCTTTCCTGTGGCCTCTCGTGGTGTGTCTGGCTCTGTCATAACTGCTGATCACCACAATCATGTCTCTTCCAACTTTTAGCAAATACTTGTGTCTCAGAAGCGGTACAATATGGTGGCTCTGAGCAGGCCCTCTGGCACAGACGGCCTGGTGAAGCCTGGGCTACCACTTCCTGGCTAGACATGGGAAATGACTGGCTGTCCCTGGCACTCAGTTTCCTCATCTGTCAAATGGGCCTAGTCCTAGTTCCCGCTGCACAAGAATGTTATGAGGTTTACATAAGGACCTGTCCTTCCTAAGCCCTCATTAAGGTTCACTATTATTAGTAGGTGCTTGAGAACTGTTTATTGAGACACTGATGAATAGATTGTAGTGTGTGATAGTTTCAGGAAGTCTGGCTAACATGAAGGTGTTTATTTGGTTCAGAACTCCTGTTTCTTGACCTCCCTATAATTAGTTTCTATTACTAGGTTATTATTAAGTTGAGAGGAAATACTTTCCTGTGACAGTCAGTGTCCTGAAATACTGCAGGTTAAATGCTGCCAATGCGTCTCACATCAAAGTGGGAATTATTTTGTGGGTTTTAGGAATATGGATGAGTTCTAAGGCTAGTAGCTGGTCAAAAGTGGAGATTTTTTCTGTAAAGCAGTGACCAGGAATAGTGAGGCTGTGGTATCTGGGGAATGTCGGGAGACATTCTCTCCAAGTCTACATTCTCCTACCCTGAAACAATCCAAGCTGCTGCCCTTAAGCCAGGAGCTCAAGGAGACGGTGGACCCCTGAAGAGAGAGACCTATCTTATTTCTTATATCCATTCAGCTTCCAAACTATCTCGGACCCACAGGCGTGCCCAATAAAGATCTGCATTTAATTATTAAAATAATAATGCTGTGTTTTTTCTCTCTTACCTCTGGAATTCCCACATGATCACCCCTGGGCCTGTGGGAAGTGCTGTGGTATGTATGCACACTATTTATTTCTCATTATGAGATGAAAGAAATTTTGTCATAGCGTCTTGTCCTGTGCCGAGGTTTAGCCCAGGGAGACGTATGACGGGATGCTACAGTGAGCGCTGTGGGGTCCTTCACTGCTGTGACTTCTGCTTTCTCACCTGAGTAGGAAGCAGTTCATATTGTTGGATGATTAGGACACCTGCCATTTTCAAATGCCACCCGCCCCCAACTGTGCTTCATGCTCCAGAAGTAACTGCACTGAATCTTCACAGCAGCCTCTGGAGTGGTGGCTTTAACCCTTCTGCTACAGGTGAGGGCTCTGGGCTCAGAGGACAGAGACACTTGCCAAAGGTGTAAATAGCTGGATGCAAGAAATGTGTGTTAAAGGGATGAAAGAATGAACACCTACTATGTGCCCCACACTGGCGGAGGTCGGAGCGAGGAGAGATGGGTGGATGGTGAGCCATGCTAACGTCTGTATTTGAGAATTTGAGAGCAAGTGAGCTGCTCCCCTGGACGGCAGATGATCATTCTTCAGGATTGTTCTAAAAAGACACACCTGGACTGGACAGAGGTCACATCATGTGCTAACGACCCTGTAACATTTGCAAGTGTTCACTGGTTCACTTGCTTATGCACTCTTTCAGTCACTGTTAGAAAATCATATCCTTCCATAACATTTACTGGAGCACTATGCTAGTTGTTGGTGACTTAATGGTGAATAAGAGTTCGCTGATTAGTAGAAAAACATGCTAGCTGTCATTTGCCAGTCGTTCCCATGAGAAAGACAGTGAACATTATCTTTGGGCTTTGCAGTGGGGTTATTATAATCTTGTTATGAATGATAAAGCTTATGTGACTTAGCTAAGGACACATGGCCAGGAGGTGGCAGAACAAGGACTCAAACTTGATGAGATCCTGGAGTTGTGTGACACCAACGTGGTCAACATATTTGTGAGACTTGGAGCATTATTAAAGAAACTCACCAAGTTCATTGTGCAACATCTTCTTTTTGTGGTACAAGGGATGGAACCAGGGCCTCCTGCATGCTAAGCTGTACCACTGAGCCATATCCTCAGCCCCACCATCCACTCTTTAAGGATTACATGGATGCACGAAGCTCTTGGGCCACACTGATGGAGGTGTCTGTGCAGCGGGGAGAAGCGTAGGCAGGCTGGGAATGGGACCCGGCCTCAGGGGGCTTCAGGGAGGCCACTTGGAGGAAGTCTGGAGGGAAACAGGAGACCACAGCTGGAGGGAAACAGGAGGATTGAGAACAGGCAGCCTCCCAGGCAAACAAAAATCCCATGCATATCCTTCCGCTCTTTATTGATGGGGAGGGCTAGGAGGATGCTCTGCTGACAATCCACCATGTCTTTCCTTCTCCCCTCTTTGGTGCCTGTGTTGGATAATATTTCCTTTATAAAATTCATTTTAGATAACTATTCCTCATCATGATTAAAAACTGGACAAATAAAATTAACCAGTGATGAGAGAAATTTCTCATCTTTGTAGTGAAAACAGCACTGTGTGGCACTCTGCGCATGGGCTAAAGGTAATAGCTCTGAGTTCTGGTTGCAGCATGTCATAGCTGAGCAGGTGTGGGTGTGCCAGTTCTTTTGGGCTGCTGTAACAAAAAACATGAACTGAGTGGTCTATAGACCACAGACATTGATTTCCAAGATCAGGTGCCAACAGATGTGGTCTCTGATGAGGGTCCGCTCTCTGGTTCAAAGATGGCACCTCTCACCGTGCTCCCACATGGCAGAAGGGGAAAGGCAGTTCTCTGAGGCCTCATCTATAAGGGTGCTGAACCCTATAAGGGGACTTAGTCCTCATGATCTAATCATCTTTCAAAAAGTCCCACCTCCTAAGACCGTCACCTTGCAGGTTGGATTTCAACACATTAATTTTAGGGAAACCAAACATTTAAACCATAGCACTTGTCCACACTAACTTCTCCATGCCCTTGTTCCTTGTCCCTGAAGTGAATGGGCTGGGCTGTACCAGATCAGAGAATTTTAACTCTACGGGGATTCTGGGAAGTACCTTGGAGCAATGTGGGGTCAGCAGGTGGGGAAGATCTGAGACCCTACTCCTGCCTCAGCCTGAGCAGTTTCACTTTTACTTTGGTTCCCCATTGAAATCCTGCTTAGAATTTCATTTGAGGAAAGTTCTTCTTTTCCCAGCCATTGGCTGTACGTTGGGCCCAGGCCTTCACACTGCCTCAGGTGGCTCAGTTACTCTGGAGCCACGCAGGCCTGCTGAAGGGCTGAGCACCAGGGCTTGGCTTCTGGCCAGCAATCCTGATGCTAACAGTGTGGACTTGGGCTGGAGCGGCAGAGCCTTCCAGAGACTGTAACTTTCTGGGAGGATGCAGAGGAAATTTATCTAGTCATTAAGGAAACTAGTGCAAACTTGGGATCTGTGGCCAGCGTCTGTCTATTTGCTTGACTGATGGTTGAAACATGACCCTACCTGTAGCTGCCCCTTGAGTGGCTAAAAGCCAGCACCTCCACAGTCTGTCTAAAAGTTTCCAGGTCTCCCTGCATCCGGAATTGTGAGGACAACTGCGCATCAGGTGAGTCAGACGCTGAGGACATCAAAGAAGAAAGCATGGAGACAAACAGTATGTCCCCATGGCTTCTCTTTCTGATGGAGAAGTCTGGAAAGTTCTATTGTAAGTGCCAGGTAAAGAAACATCACTGAAAGTAGCTCAGAGGTTGGGGTGTACGACTCTAGACAACGTACTTAACTCCTCCGAGTCATGTTCTTCATAGGTAAGTTAGAGACAATTATTTTGTCTATTTCCAAAGATGATTGTGAATTTTACATGTTAGAATCCTCTAGGTGGCACTGAGCACAGAGCCCATGACAAAGAAAAACAACTGTTCTGTCCATTTATTGTTTGGTTCTCTGGGACTTTGCTGTTTCTTTCACTCAAATGGCAATAAAGGTAATAGACGAAGAAGGTACCACTGACTTCTGTGTCTGGGGAACACTGGACATATGTGAGCGTGTGTATGTGTGTGCATGTGCTGAGACATACATGATATACTCAGACATGCTCAGATATCTATATCTATATCCATTTTGGAGTCACACAGTGCTGTACCCCTGTGATGGAGATAAGAAAATCCTTTCAGGCGTTAACACAGGTAGTCCCACCTAATGGCAAGCTCTGTTCATTCATGTCCTTAAGGAACACTAGTAGAGTGTCCACTGCACATTAGGCCTGGTATTCACTGCTAAAGATGGACACAGGAGCCTCACTTGTTGGACTGTACCCTAACAGTTGGGCCCATGCTTATCTACTCCTTTGATGAATTTTGTCTATTCTGTGTCTGGTTTTCCTTCAGGTGTTTGAGACATAAAGAAATGAGAAGCCATCTTTGTCCTCAAGAAACATATGCCCAGCTAAGAGGAAGAGTAGTTCGTGGCAGCAATAGCTACACCACTACCTGCAGCTTCCTGAGAGCTGATCTGGGGTTCTGGTGTACCACATTTGTGAGCCCTGTAAAGACCCCCACTGGGGGTCCTTCCCTATAAAAGGGCTGGTCCCAAGGGTGATCTGACAGCTGTAATACCTGGAAATATAAAAATTTGCAAATTTTAAACAGGAATGGCTCTCATTTAAGTTGGTTTGGCTCAATTAGAAAATCAAGACAAATGCAGCAGCCCCCTAGTCACAGGCATTTCTTATCTGACTTCGTGTCCAGTTCCATGGAGTACAAATGTCTGTCCTTCCGCCCTAGAGGGGGAGCCTGGAGTCCCAGGGAGTTCACTCACACCCCTGCCTCTGGCGGAGCAGAGTTTCAGGGAGAGCCGAGAACCGAGGCCTGTGCAGGCGCCAATGTTTAGGGGGCTTCTGGGAGGAGCCTGGCTTCTCACAGCCTCGCGTAGAGGAAGCAATACTCCCTGACTGGTCATATTCTTGTATTCCCACTTCTATCCTCAGGAGCAGTTTGGACCTCTGTCGGGTCCCTGCTCTCTGGTGGCCAATACCCTTCCCTCTGGTGGCTGTTTCCATTTTTGTCGCTTCTCTCCCAGCTGCGCTCCAGGCTGCGGCTCGATAGATCATTTCTGTCCCTGCCTCATCCATTTAGATAGAGTCTCTATATCCCACTGCGTCTATTTTTAATTTTCCAAGCGCCCCATGTGTTAGAATTTCAATACTGGAGCCTGTTTCCCGGCCGGCCTTGTCTGGCCCATGATATCAAGTTTCTCTTAAACACATGGCTGGCGGTTTCATTCTCTTCCACATTTGGATGCTGTTTATGGCTTCTGGGAGGGAAAGGTTAATTTCCCTTCTTGGTGTCTGATTTTCTTCTTTTAAGACATAAATAGCCAGCTTGGCTTTCACTGGAGCGGCTGCCTCTGTGTTAACCTGAACTCTCAGGGCATCGGAATGATGCTCCATAGCGCTCCACCAATCACGTGGGAGGCGTGCTCTGTAGTGATGCCTCCTGTTTACTTTGGCTTTCAAGTCCTGCCTTGTCTCCCTCTGGAAAAATCTCTTGTGCCTTCTCTTTTCTCTCCATCCTCATTTCCCCCTCCCCAGCATGCTTCCGTGCCCCTCTCTTAGACATCCACCGTGTCCTTGGTCTCCTTCTCAATTCTTTCCCTCTATTCCTGCAGCTCACCCATTTCTGCCAGAGGAATTTTCCAGAGCACATTTCTGATTCAACCACCAACCCTGACTTCCCCGTTCCCTACAACATGAAGTCCAAATTCCTCGTATAGGTTCTCAGCTCCACCTTGAGATTCTTGTGAGATTTTTGTGTCTGGAAGCCAAGCAGGATATCTGTGAACTTCATCAAGTCCTCTAAGAAGTACTTTTCTTAATCAGTGGCTTCTTGTCACATAGAGTAGTCCCTCTGCCCAGAACCTCTTCTCTCTCCCCTTTCATCTCTCCATAGCCCTGATGTCCTCTGAGGCTCTTGCAGTCCCCACCCCTACACCTTCCTCCCCATCTTCTCCAGGCCACCCTCATTTCTCTTATGTCTTCCTTGTTTGAATTTTCATTATAGTGACTTCAGTGATCTTTACCAGTTAACTGGCTTTTGGTCATTTTACTCGTGAGCCACAAAGTTTAGAATACAATTTCTCTCTACTTGGTCCAACTGTAAAAGGCGAATTCAGATTAGATACTGGCTGGCTTATACATAAAGTTGACATTTTAACTTTCCCCCTAGACTCTTATGGTCTGCCGACCAGTAAAAGATTATAGTTGGTCAGGTAGGTTATTCCCTTGGCCTGAGCCAGATCAGAGGATGCCCGGGAACGTCTATAAGGCTCACAAATCTCCACCAACCCTTTCCTCCCACTGTGGCTCCACCCATGGTCCAGGGCTCTTCCCCCTAGGCTGCACTCGGCACTTGGATCCTTTCTTACTTCTCCCTCATCCTGGTGGTCTAACTCAGTGTCATGCACTTGCCACTCAGTTGAACGCAATTTCTTCTGATGCTCCTCTGGATTTGCAGGTTCCTCGTTGGCCTTTCTGCTGTTGACCCATTTCCTAGACAGGCCCTTTCACTCATGCATGTGGCACTGTCTGCACATCCCCCACTTTCTAAATGCTGCCACCATTCTGGGTGCCTCCTGTGTTTACCCGTGTGAGCTGCTCAAGTCCTGGTCCCTCCACTCCTTGTTCTTCTCATTTCTAGTGGTTTCCCCTCCAGGCCACTTCTTTCACCCACTCTGGTGACCACACCCTGGACTTGGTCATATTCTGGAAATGCTCCATCTCAGAAGTTATAAAATTCACACCTCCCACTCTCTGACCACAAGTTTCCTCTCTCTCTCCAATTCCCTCCCTCTCTCAATTTTAACTTTCTGGTCCCTCAGTTGAGATGTCCTCTTATTTGTCCGACACTATCTGCTGTTCCTATCTCTACTCTCATCTCTGTTCTCACAGATTCTATTGCTGGTCACTTCAACAGTTCTCTTCACTTTAGTGATGTAGCTCTACTGTCTTTCTGTCACACATGTATGATTCTGATCATCTGCTTTATCTTCACCTGTAGCTGCTCTGCTATATTCCATCAGGGAAAGGTGAGCTCTAACCTGCAGATCAAGGTCACCACCAGTTGACCTTGAACTTCAGGGGCCTCAATGCTGCCTTGAAAGTCCATGTTGCTTCATTTTTTTCAAGTTTTTTTTTTTTGGTCTATTCTTGAGTAGATATGTCAAATTTTCCTCTCTTCTTAAACTTCTACTTCCACCTATGCACTCATGCTTAACATATAAACCAGTCACCAGAGAGCGCTCCACTTTCTGTTATAGAACCTGTAAACTTGCACGCATCCTTGACTTTCACTTCCCCTTTGAGGTCATCTCAAGCAGCACCCCTTTCTTTCTCACAACCCTTCTGTTTCACTTACTCCTCCTCTGATGGGTTCTTCAACCATCTCCTTTTCATGACTGGTACTTCCTACCAGCGTTTAAACCTATTTATCTTTTTTCCCATTGTTGAAAAAGAAAAGAAACACTCCCTCAACTCATGTCCCATTCTGCTTGATACCCCAGACTCTTTGGCCAAGGGTATGAAATGAGAAACTGCTTGGCTGGAGGAACTGGAAGAGATTCAATATGAATTGACTATATGATGCTGGGGATGGGGAGTGGAGGTAAGGCTAGACCTGGATATATAATAAATTCTGGCTAGGCTGCATCAAATGAACAGGGTTTACTAAGTGCCAACAATTTCATAAGCAAATATGCCAAGGATTTGGAAGCTACACAGGAACATAGCACAGGAAGTTACGATCTAGTTAGAGAAAGGAGTTATCAGTGCGTAAGAGATGGGAGCACTGGCTGGATGCTAAGTGAACTGGCTTAATCTTGAACTATGTACTGAATTTCTTACTTCTTCTCCCTCATCCTGGTGGTTTAACTCAATGCCATTCTTTCCTGGATTATTTCACTGGTATCCTAGATACTCTCCTGCTCTACTCTTTCCTCATTGTGGCCAATTTGTTTTGTTAAAATGTACCACACCGTATCTTTTCTCTGCTCCAATTGTCCCCAAGATGCCAGTCTTTTCTGGGGTTCAAGTCAAATCCTCTTGGTGATCTGCACCCACTACTGACCTCTGACATCAGCATCTCGTGGCCTCTGCCTTGCTCACCTGGTTACAACCCCACACCACCATGATGCATCGTAAATCAAAAGATGGCCTCCTGCCTTAATGACTTAGAAGTTTTTACCACCCCCACCTGGAGGCCACCTTGGCTACCCTTTCACTTCTTTTAGGTCTCTGCTCAAATCTCACTAAGGAGTCTCATCTTGATCATGGTCTATATGGAATGTCACCCCGCCCCTCTTTGTTGGCTATGGCCTCCCTTGCCTTTATTTTTCTTTTAGTATTTATTATCATGCAGCAAATAATTATTTTTATTTATTTTCTGCATTTTCAATCAAACTCCATCAAGGAATGCTCTGGGTCTGCATTGTTTTCTAATGTATCTCCAGGCCCTGGCACATAATAATCACTCAATAAATAGTGAATACGTGAATAATGGCGGATGATGAAGAACCTAGTTCTGACTACCCTGTGCAAGTGTTAATTAATTCAACAAATGTTTATTAGGCATCTACTGTGTGCTAGTCTCTGTTTGCTAACATCTTCGAGAGGCTGGGTACTGAATAAGCCACAGAATAGGCTGAGTGTTGCAATGTCATTGAAGGCATTGGATGAGAGGACACAGATGTCTGTGGTTCAAAATCCACAGCTTGGGATCTCCATTCCAGATCCCAAATTGCAGAGTTGGTTAAGAGCTGAATCACTTCCAAGCTGCAAGATCATGGAGTGAGAAGGCTTCTCATCCTTCTGTTCTGCTGGTGATAGAAAATATTTGCTAGGATCCAGAGTTTGCAAAGGCCGATATGTCAATCTAGATTCAGGCTCTTATTTCCTAAAGGGGAGGTTGAGATCCAAGAAGGAGGACCTTGCCTCAAGTCAGCAAGAATCCCTGGGTCTTGCTCCGCAGGCTGGGTGGGGTCTTTCCATTACACCACACTAGTGGCTTCTCTTGGCCGCTCCTTCCTTTGATCCTACTTTACAATGTCCTCCTTTTCTTCTCCACAGTCAGAACCTTGTTAGGGAGCTGGACTCTGAGCGCAATGAAAAGGGACTTTATAGCTCTCTGCTGTTATGATCATATTTGGGGGGCGGGGTGGTAGGAGCAGGCGGGAAGGAGCCCAGCCGACTTGCCTGCATGGCTGCTCTGTGTTTTAATGGGATCCCTGCTGGTCCCACCCTCTCCAGGGCCCCCTTACCCCGAGGGCCACATCACGGTCACAGAGCAGTCAGGGAAAAGAAAACAGTAATCTTAGAGCCTGAGGAGAAAGCAAGACCCCTCCCTTCACGATGCCGGGCTCAGACAAGGCAGCCGAGGAACGGAAGGAAGCCAGATCCTAAGCAGCAGGGACCCTCGTCAAGGAGAATGCAGAAATGTGCTTTTCATGGATGAGTCAGAGCAAGAGCCTGCCACCACGTGTGGGTGATCCAAGCCACAGCTCTTTGGCCAAGTTGCAAAGCATGATAGGAAAAAGCAGGATGGAAATGAACCTACTATGTGCCAAACTCAGCTGTGCCACTTAAAAAAGTATTTGTCCTCAAAACTCCCAAAGGCCGAGCTTAAGAAAGCTGTGATTCAGCTGTGATTCATGGGTGATTATTCAGTTTAAAATACTAACAATCAGCCTGAAATAAGAGCATCAAGAGCTACACCTGCCGTGCATCATGCACGGGGCTAATGTCTCACGCGCAGGACCCAATTTCTTCATTCAAATACTGACCTGGCTTGTGGACTAGGGATGAGGGGTGGGCAGCTCACCTCCAGGTACACAGGAGCGCAGTCTGGTATCTTTCTACATTCTTGTTCTCTAGCTCTGCTTCCGTCTTTCCTGTACTCTGCTGGATGCTGGGATTAAAGGACTCACTGTGGATAAGACTAATGGGGCTCCTTTTCTCCAAAGAGGACAAACCCTGCTGTCATGGTTTAGATGTGAGGTGTTCCCCAAAAGCTCATGTGTGAGACAATATAAGAAGGTTCAGAGGAGAAATACTTGGGCTGGGAGATTCTTGACCCAGTCAGTGAATTAATCCCCTGATAGGGATTAACTGGTAATTGAAGTGGTGGGGTGTGGCTGGAGGAGGTGGGAACTGGGTGTGGCTTTGGGGTATATATTTATATCTAAAGAGTGAAGACCTCTCTCCTCTTCTTGATCCTGAAATGAGCTGGTTCTTTCTGCCACACTCTTCTGCCATGATGTCCTGCCTCACCTCTAGGCCCAGAAGAATGGAGCCAGCCTTCTGTGGATAAAGACTTCTGAAACCGTGAGCCCTCAAATAAATTTTCTTTCCCTAAAATTGTTCTGGTTGGGTCTGTTGTCATAGCAGCAAAATAGCTGATTAAAACACCTGCTGAAGGGCCAGTTGGTAATAAGTAGCAGAAAAGAGGCTTAAAACGAAGCAGTTTGACACTGATGCTCATGCATTCTGATTTTGCCTGGGATATTTCACCCAGAGCCATGTGGAACTACCTTCCACCACCACTGGCCTGGAAGCCCCCCAGGCATATGCCAGTCAAACTGACTCCCAAGTCATCTCAGTACATATGCCAGTCAAACTGACTCCCAAGTCATCTCAGTACGTCTTTGCACTTGCTCTTGCTCTCCCATCTGCCCCCAAAGTCCTTGTGCCCTTCCCATCCCACCTCTCTGAGGAAACATTCCAGGCTCAAGAGCTCTGTATGGTTGTCCCAAGCCTTGCTTAACCCTGGCTAGGAACAGGGCTCCTGCTTTAGATGCAGGAGGAGACAGAATATTTGAGAATCTGTGCCGCAGAATGGTGGACGTGACGATTATAATCAGGTGTGGAAGAGCTGTTTTCATGATCTATTTTGATTATTTGGTGCCCCCATTCCAGGTCCCAAATCACAGGGTTGCTCAGGAGCCAAATCACTCTTAGGTGGCAGAGGCAGGGTGAGCAGGTTTCGCAGACTCCTGTTCTGCTCTATTTTTCTCACTGATGTCAGATATAAGAACAGCTCTTGAGACTGATCAGGGGGATGCCAGGTTGGGGGATTTCAGAGGAGAGGAGCAGGTTTTGTGGGAGAGCAGGATTGATGGTGGAGAAAAACATGGTAGGCTTCTAGGCAGGATCAAAAGCATCCTCTAGAGTGGCCATCTGCCTTTCCAGTGGGGTCCATCGCCGGCTTGTGCTTTCCCTAGCTGCAGTCAGCGACCCAGGTGCAGGAGCAGAATTCAACCTAACTGGGGTTCGGGTTTTTCTAGGTGAGTACAGTAAAGGACAGAGAAGCAAAGAGGCTGAGCATCGATTCCAGAGCCTATGAAATCTGAGCCAGGCAGGAAGGGCACTGAGGAGGCTGGAAAGAATCACTGGAGAAAGAACGACTCGGGGAAGTGAGTTGACTCCATGAAGGAATGGCATGGGAAGTTGTCCAGGGCATGGGGTGGCATGTGCAGCCAGGGCTTTCCAGGAAGCTGTGGGGTTGTAGGGAGGAGGAGTGGACAATGGTTGGAAATAGGGACGAGGAACAAACGGGACACCTGTTCCCTCTCCAGCTCTAGAAGTTTCAGTAGAGAAACAGTTACCACTGGGGAGACTGTGGGAGAAGCAGTGTCCTCAGGGGAGGTCCAGATTGGAGTTAGAGTCCAAGATGAGTGGACCATTCCGAGAAGCAGCTCAGTGATGGGCTCTTGCAGACAGCAGTCTGCGGCTTGTCCTGGGCTTTGCAGATCTGCCTCCTTGTGCAGTGTCTGACCTGGCTGGCTCTCAGATCATGGTGGAAGGAAGAATGGAGGTGATTGTCCTGACCTCTTAGGCTCCTTGGTCTTCATATTGGTTCATCATTCACAGGGAGGGGGGATGATGGATGCCTCAGGCTGGCCCAGAACAGGGTGGAACGAGGAGCTCCTCTGTCTGCTCCCACTTAAGGCTGGGTCACCAAACACACATTTTTCGACCTGACTTTTAAGGCCCTTCATATTCTTGTCTGTTCCAAACTATCCTATCTTGTTTCCTATTATTTCCAAATTCAGATTCTCTCCCTGACAGTTTGGGCTTCCAGCTGTCTCCTCCAAACACCACGCTCCTTCCTGACTCTCAGTCTTCGCTCCGGCATTTCCTCCTGCTAGAATGGCCCGTTGTCACCTCGCAGCCCGGCCAGCTCTTTCCTGTTGTTCAAGGCCGAGCATGAGACCTTTCCTGTTGTGCAAATCTGCCGTCTCGTCTTGTATTATTTGCTATTTTAAAGGGAAGATTACACTTGCTTTTCCAGATGAATATCCTGAGCTCCTTAAGAGTTCCTCTGCTCTCTGTGCACCCTGTCCCACAGTGTCCTCCCTTTGCCTCTCGCTGTGGGTTGTCTAAGTGACTTCCACCACCCCTGTCCCCGGCTTCCCTACCACTACCAACTGTGGTCTGGCTTGTCCCCCTTCTGCTTGGAGTGGGGTGTACAGAGTTGTGCTCAGGATCCTCCCCTTTCCCTTCTCTGTATCTCCCCCAGAATGTCACAGTCATTCTGAAATCTTCACCAGTCACCTTCAGGCAGCAAATCTGACTTTCTACCTGGTCCTTACTCACAGACCAGAGTTACTCCTGTGCCCACTGAACAATTTTATGTGGAAGTCCTCGATGTCTCCTCCAATTCAAAGGACTTGAAATTGAGCTTGCTCACTCTTTCCATACACACACCTACTCACACACATACACGTGTGTGCACATATACACGCTCACACACACACACCATACTAGTTCTCTGTTCTAAGGGCCCTATTCCTATTAATGGTGCTTAGCACACTGAAAACTACTTCTTGGCTTCCTGGCTTATGGGGTAGAAGATAGACTCTCTGTCATGATGCCTGAGGCACTTCCTGATTTGGTCCCTGCCTTCTTTTCAGCTTCGTTTCCTTGACAATACAACCTGAAATCCAACTACACCAACAACTTTCCCAAAGATGGCCTTCAAGTTCACGTCTCCATGTCCTTGTTCATGCTGTTACAGCCTGGGTGCTGTTCCTCCCCTCTCTACTCAGGGCAGCTTTCAGGCTCAGCTCTGGCATTACGTTACCTTGCTCTCACTCCCCTGACTCACTCTGACTGTCAGTGGTATTCACTTTGTGTGCTGGTGTACACAGATGGCAAGACATACCATGTTGTGTTTACTGGTCTGCATGATCCTCGGGTATAGATGGTGACTCTTTGTCTATACTCTCCAAGCACAGTGTGTGGGAATAATAGGTGCTCATTAAATGTATTTTGAGCAGATTAATAAATAAAAGAGTGAATACTTCCTTTCATTCTCCCAGGCATCAAACTTCAGGTATAGATTTGATTTTTTCCTGTCCTTTTTAATCATATTAAAAATGCCCCTGTCCAGGTCTACTTAGTAGTTGCATTAAAAATAAAAGGCTCATACTTCTGCTGCACTTCACATTTTCCTTTCCATTCTGTGCACAGTGGGTTCCTGTGATAAAACCAGCTTTGATAACATCACTCTTTGCCACACTCAAAATCCATCTATGGCTCCCCTGTTCACAGAGCAAAGTCCTGAGCCCAGCTTTTTAAAATCTTCTATGGTTTGGAAGCAAGCTGTAGCCACATGGATGCCTTCTCATTCCCTAAAATTCCTGAATAAGAATCTGTTACCACACACAATTTTCTTTACCTTTATAGCATTTTTTAAAAATCCAAATATTTTGAGCATCTACCATTAGAGCAATTTCAGTGTATTTTTTCTTTAGTCCTCAAAACAACATTGTGAATTTGGTTGTATTCTTTCCACTTTTTGTATGAAGAACTGAATTCTCAAAGGATTTAAGTAACTGATCCAAGATTGTGCCCATTTTACAGATTTTATGTTTCCCAAACATCATCTATCTGGAAAGAATAGTTTTTCTTATGCATATGTCTTACTTTCCATACTATTTAAGGTTCTTTGAGATGAAGCATCAATATTACGTAACTTAATTCTACTGACTCATGGAAAAGATCAGGAGCCTGTAGCTGCCATACTGGAGCTAGTGACTCACCTTTGTGGATACTCACTAACCACAGGTTCAAAATGAAAACCTTTAAAGCTGTCTTTAAAGTTCTATGCAAAGCTAAACCATAAGATGAGGTCTCTAAAATCATTGTGGCATCTCAGTGAAGACTGCTGGGCTGACTTGTTAATCATTGTTAATTATTCATCATTTCCCACAATCCTGGACGTTTATATACTTTCTCAGGTGGTGCGACCTGATGATTGATCAACTTGATTATCCCTCTGAACATTTGGGATTTATTAGGTGCAGGCCAGTCTTTCAGCTACACTTTAATTGTGTTAACTGCAAGTGCAATTAATTGTGTCACCTTTGGGGAAGAATTTCACAGCTTCATTTGGGGGAGGGTGGTAAGTCCCTTATTAAAGTGGAGTGTGTTGAAAAATCTCAAGAGAAAACCCAGATTCTATGATTTTTGTGAGGCTTGACTGTATCCATCTTTTTTTCTGCTTTGTTTTGTTTTTCTTTTTCTTTCTCGACGCTATTCATCAAGGCTACTGGTAGCTGCTTACTTGTTGCAATTCAATTTTGGGAATATTAGCAAGTGCGAGTCATTTTACTTTCTGTAAGACCGGCTGTCAAAGTTAATACCCCATGCCTCCCACAAAACATAGCAGTACCTGTTCTCCCGACTTGATTTGCTCGTGTGTGGAGCTCTTCAACCCGGTCCGGGTCTCCTTGGGAAGGTTTCATATGCCCTTTCCTGCTTCCAGCCTTAGCCCGACTCCTGCCTGTAGTCACTCCGGGTCCGCACATAATAAATCACTTTAACCTGTTTCTAAAACAAGGTCAGATTGTGCTGTGATTTTTTTTTTTTTTAAGGATTTGAAAAATCTCTGTGTGGATGTTAATTCTCAGGGTAGAACTCACGGCCAAAGAAAAAGGACCAGCCTAGGGTCTCCATGGTGGTGCGGGGCTGCGTGATGAGGCACAGTGTCTCGGGTGGGGGCAGAGTTAAGCAGGCTACAGGCTTCTTGGTTTGGCCAAAGAATCTTTGCAATGTTGGAGTGGACTTCCAGGCCAGAAAGGCTGGGGGAATTTAACATATCAAACGCAAATAAAAATGACCCACAGATGGCTCACTTGTGAGGCAGCCTTGTGCAGTGTTGGGAGTCCTCCACGCCTGCGGTTTTCCGAAATATTATAAGTATACACTCCGATGAAGCTTGCTGTTGGCCTCTGCGTGCCATGGCCCTTCGGCCCGAGACCCTTCAGGCCAGGCCTGGAGTTCCAGGTCCTATCGGCACAATTTCAGGCAGCCGCAGTCCTAAAGCCATTTAGGATTTTCTGTGGCGCAATTAAGCATGTGCAGCGCCCTACAGCCACGGAGGCGCTGTTTATTCAGTGAAAGTGCTCCGTAATTTATTTAAAATAATCCATCTTGCACAAATAAAGGGACCATTGACGGTCCCCCATGGCAGGGCCAGGCCCAGGCCAAAAGGCCCCTCTTGACGGTCTGTTTTGCTGGTCACAGCCAAATACCTGATAAAGTGATGCTGGCCCCCCTCCCCCCTTTCACTCTTCGCTCTCACTTAAAAAAAAAAAAAGGGATTTTACTAAACCTTCTTGTTTTCTTTACACCAATAATCGGATGAGAATCCCTTCCCCCATTTTTTTTTCATTTTTAAAATAAAAAAACTAGATTGGCCATTAAAAATGATTAATGCCAGCCAATTTGATAATCGCCGAGCAGGAGGTGCCAGCCATTCTGGGATTTAGAGGGGCCTCAGGACCAACTTCTTTATGGCCTTCGGCTAATGAGGAATCACATTAGGCTTTTTACTGTATATGAATTGATTAGCTGAAAATGAGATTACGTCCGCAGGGCAACACCGCCACAAAGAGCCCTTTCTTTTCTCACACTTCCAGTGCTGGGATGCCCCTTGAACCTGAAAATGTTCTTTACTCCTGGTTTTCCAGAAAAAATACTTGATGAGCCTGGGGGGTGGCTTCTATAGAAATGTTATCTATGAAAATCTCCAAAAACAAACAAAAATACAAGGATGAGGAAGACTAGCATTTGGGACAGGTTTCAGGGACACAGACACAGGGCTTCCAAGTTCAACTTGCCTGAGTGGGAAGCTGATCTCCCTTGCTCTCACTTAGGGCCAACCATGAAGCCTCTCTAGCTCTGCTTTCCCACTCTGTACAGTGGAGATCATAACCCATATTTTATGAGCTTATTAGGGTTGAATGAGATGACAAGATTCAGCCTTTAGCACAGGACCTGGCACATGGTGGCCCCTAGAAACCTTTTTCTCCTTTCTTCTTCCACTGCTCCTATACTGTCCCCTCTTCCCTCCTTTCTTCTCCCCCCCTCTTTTTAAATGCATAGCTGCCATATATTTTATTAAACTTACTTAGAAAATAAACAGTACTGGGAACAACAGATGGTGGAGATGCCAGTTTTTTTGCCCTGGAAATGATCGTCTAGTGTAGGCTGAGTCAAGAGAGGCCTAGAGCTCTATTATGCACCCCCTGTGTACCCCTCTCCCCTTTGCTTATGTCTGTATGCTACATTAGCCAGTGCTATGGATTAAATACTGGGTCCCCCTAAAGTTCACATGTTGAAACTCTAACCCCCAACGTGATGGTTTAGGAGGCAGGGCCTTGGGGAGGTGAAGGGTCAGGAGAGTGCCTTGTTTTAGCTCTGACACTTCCCATCTTGGAGACCTTGGGCAGCTCCCATCACCTGAGCCAGGCTGCTATTTCCTGGAGTTGCTCTGCCCTGGCCCCCTGCAGGCCTCCTTGCACAGTGCCCATCACCCAGGTAGGTGGTCTTCACTGAGGAGCACTGGGTGTGCCTCGGCATACACACAAGCATGCAAGACAAAGACATAGGAACAGACACACTCAGAGGCACCCTTGAGGGGCCACCTTTTGTTTAAGAATATCTGACCCCTCCAATTTTCCCACATATGTGGTGAAGTGGACAAGAATAAGAATCTAACATTTACCACACTTAGGCTGTGTCTGACCCTTCACACACAGGACCTGGGGTCCTCAGGAATGCTCAAGGGAGATAACCCCAGTCACATGCTATGGGGGAGATGCTGAGATTCTGAAGACCCTGCTGGGGCACACAGCCAGTTCATGGAGGAGTCAGTATATGGGTCCAGGTCTGTATGACCCCAAAGCTGACCTTCTCCTTGGATCATCGCATCACACTGACTTCCTGGCTTGTTTCCAACCCACTCTAGTTCCTGGCTCTGACATCCATGCATTCGAGGGTGCCAGTCCCCCTACTCTGCCTCCGTGTACCACCCATGCTTAGGTTCCAGCTGGAGTTGGCTGATTACCCAAAGAGGTGAGCCAGTACCCGTGGTCTATGCCTACTCAGACCACCAGAGGAAGAAGCTTCAGGTTTGGCTGTGAAAATAGACTTTCATTTTATACTATCTGCATGACATCTTAGTAGATCTTTCTTCTTTCTTAAGATCAGTTGATTATTCATCAAATCTTGTACAATTTCTTTATCTCTTGTGAACACCTAACCAATGGTATATGTGAGGGAGCTGAGCAGTAAAGAGCTCAAAATGTCCCCGTAATGAGAGAAGCCCTCCTCAGCCTGAGCTGCAAGCAGTTTCCATTCATTTGCTTCCTCCTCCATCAATCTTCTTGGATTCTTCCCTTCACCCCCACCGTCCACCCTCTCTCTGATTAGAGCAGTTACTTCTGACTTTGTGCCTCTGTTTCTGTTACTCTCCACTAAAGAGCTTGTACTTCCCTTTGAGGACCCTAAGTCTGATAATAAAAATTATCTGACCACACCCATCTTTGCCCTTCCTTGTCCTGGGGGCCCTTGGCAACACAGAACCAAGAAGGACCTGCTGGGAGACCTCAGACTGGTTAACCAGCTGCTCTCAGGTTAATTCTGGAGGTTCTCGTTTTAGCCGTCCTATTTAACAGGCTTGAGACTCAGTTTCCCTATATGGCAAATGGGAGCTAATTACACCACTCTCGTTGAAGAGGTCTTTCAATACCTTGAATCCTAGCCTTGTCTTGGACTCTCGATGAGTGTGTGTAGCTCTCGCATACACTTCCACACCAGGCTCACTTCACTGACATTGAACATTTTCCTGGAAAATACTTCTCATCCAATTTATTCCAAGCATCTGTTCCTCAAAAGCTCTGGCACTTGCACTATCAGCACTCATTGGCCTTCACATCATTAAGACTGCGGACAACTTTTGAAGCTCGGAAACCACCTGTGGCTTCCTATTAGCATTTGCATACATGTGGGGGCATCAGAGCGTCTTTTAGCATATTGGAGAGGCTTCTTGCCTCCCTAGGTCCTCAGTAGGATAAGTGGCCCGGTGCTTCTCTCTCCTGTCTTCCTGCTGTGGCAGGCAATTTCTCCGTGTCCTCCACCAGCCTAGCTCATTTCTTCATGACAACAGTGTATTTACTGAGGATTTTACTGAAGCACTGATTCCCTTTTTATCCTCTAAGAAGGTCAAGACTGTCGGTTGCAGTTGTCTTAACTCGTGCTATGGCCATCATGGCTGACTGTGTTCATGTTGGGTTCTCATCTTTAGTTTCATCTCAGTAGTAATTGCCTTCCCCTTCTCACCAAAAGCAGGAGACACAGACAAGCATTTTGCAGGCATGATGGAATACAAAAATGGAAAACACACAATGCTGGCCCCACAGCACACTGTAGAGCACAGGCTGTCTCCCTGGTACTCTCATAGTGGCTGACGGGAGCTAGGCCCCATGGCCCTGCCTGATATCACCAAAGAGGGCTGCACTGTGTATTTCCTGCCTGGGGAAAGACCCAAATTCAAAACTGCAAGTGTGATTTCCACTGAAGACACATTGCATGTGTATCATTGAGAGTTAAAAAAAAAAAATCTAAGTTGAACTCTGCTCGAGTGGGAGCCATGATGTCTGACTTCAACACGGTCCTGTGAGTTGAAGCCCTGAGTGGACCAGAAGGATACCTTGCAGCCATGGGGAGGTGACACTGGAACCAGAGGGTCTGTGAGTGAACACTGAACGTAAGAAACGCTTTTACCAAATTTATTCACGTATCAATATCCTACGTGTCAGGTCTCACGCTGGGCATTGGAGACACACATTGAATAAAACTTAGCATCTGGCCTCAGAAGGCTTGTTGTCTACCAGGGAAGAAAGGGTGACAAAGTGGCAGTGGTGCAGGATCCCTGGGGGAGGAGGCAGCAGGTCCTGTCTGGGGAAGGCTTGGTTGGCAAGAGTGGGTGGGGTGAAGGGGCTGCAGGACCAGGGTCCAGAATGCCATGTAATGGGTGGAGATCGGGGGCTATGAGGAGCCTCTGAAGTGTTTTAAGGAGGAAAAAGTGACAATCTTTTTTTCGGCTTTTGTTAACCTACTAGATTTTTCTGTGAATCTTAAGGATGTTTTAAAAGTACTCTTCATCTCTGAAAGGCTGAGTCCTCTGTGCTTAGCTCTAACTGTCCCTGTCCCAGGGCCAAAGGAAGTGCTCTCAGCCCAGAGCACCTCCAGCTGCACGTCAGGGACGTCCCACATCGTCCTTCACTCACCTCTCTGACCCCACTTGAGCACCAATGGAGAAATTACGTAAAGGAGCCCCAATAGTATCTCTGCTATCAACTTCCTCTTAGTCAAAATAAAAGGGGAAATCAATGTTGTAAGTAAATCCGATATTCCATCATAGGAGGCCCACCAGGAGGCAGATTTTGCATGATCCTGAATTCCAATGTCCTACCAAGGGCAGATTTTTCACCTTCATGAGCCTGATTTTCCCCAATTGAGTGAAGAAGAAAAACTTTAGAAATCAGGATAATCTGATGTTGCTTCCCAGTGTTTAAAGTGGGACTCACTACCACTGTGATGGTAAAAGAAAAATGTCATTTGAAAATGAGCTTTTCTATTTTTTTTTCCAGATGAGGAAACAAAGAACCAGGTATGTTGGCTGACCATCACCCTCCGCCATTGGCAAGGAAGGCAGAACAAGAGGATCATGCTGCAACTTGGCTGCAGGAGGTTTCAGTGCTGTCCCAAAAGGCTTTGCCTCAGGGGAACGGGGCAGAGCAGAGGGAGAGTCATACCCATAATCCCAGCTCTCCCAGCCTCTGCTCCACCACAGCAAATAAATGAACCACACACCCCCATTCTGCAAACCCCTATTCTTTAAGATTCACTGAAATCTTTTTAAATTTGTGTTGGGTCCAATAATTTGATTTTCCCAGGACTCCTGATTCCTTAGGACTCTAGTAAACTTCCTTTATGTTGATAATAATAGTAATAATAATAATCCAATAGACAATAATTAGGCAGGTGCTGTTTTGTCTTCATTATATGGTAAGGGAATTGAGCTCAGAGAGTTTATGTAACTTGCCTGCAGACACAGCTAGTATGTATTAGCAGACCTGAGACCCAGAGTAGTTTGTTTTTGCAGTCAAATGTCCTCAATGTACATATATTCATACATTTCAATTTTCTTACAAATTTTCTCATTTCCCTGTCTTTAAGAATTAGTCATTTAAAAATATGAGTGGAGACATGATGATTCCCTGTTCAATATTACCAGTGGCTTCCCATCACACTTGAGTTAAATCCACAGCCCTTACTGTGGTCTGCGGTCCCTGGTACCCTGGTTCTGGCCACAGTCTTCTTTGAATCGCTCCCTTGCCTTCTTCCCCTTTACCAACTATGCTGT
The DNA here is from genome assembly GCF_964194105.1 of Spermophilus citellus. Classification (NCBI taxonomy): domain Eukaryota; kingdom Metazoa; phylum Chordata; class Mammalia; order Rodentia; family Sciuridae; genus Spermophilus; species Spermophilus citellus. The sequence goes on along the minus strand of NC_138189.1, from coordinate 8,831,676 downwards.
AGCCTCCCTTCCTTTCCTGATGTCTCTCAGCTACTTTGGTGGCACGTTCACTCCTGGCCTGAGATCTCCGTAGTTCTTGTTCCCATGCCATAGTTTGGCAGTTTCTCCACTCCAGAGATGGACCCACGTGATCTCATCTCATACCTCCTATAACAATATGACCTAGCACTCTTTCCTCCCCAGTGGCCGTGTTCTATGGCTCCTGCCTTTAAACCTGGGTGGACTTGGGGAGCCTCTGACAGTCGAATATGGTGGTAGTGATGCTAAGTGACTGTCAAGGCTGGTTATAAAAATTCCATGATGTCCTCATCTCTCTCCTTGGACATTTGTTCTTAGAAGCCAGCCTCCCTGCTGAGCAGATGCCAGAGTCTGCAGAGAGCGGCCACTTGCTGGTGTGCTGGCGGAGGGCCCTGTTGAAATCCTAACAGCCAGCATCAGTTTCCAGACATGAGTGCAGCCACCTCCAGGTGACTCCAGGCCCAGCCGTCTAGTTGCCTCCATCCCTCGAGCCTTCCCCGCTGTCACCCTGGCACTGTGGAGCCAAGATGCTCATGTATGGACCTTATCTGAATTCTGATTCACAGAAGAAAACCCAAACCGCACCTTGCAGCTGAGATGTCGGAGCCCCTATTCACACGTGGGTGAGGAACACATCTTGGTTTTTGTAGCCTCTGAGGCTTGGGTTGTTTCCAATGCAGCCTTGTTAATAGTTCTAGTTGTTTTTATTTGCTTTCTCTGCCTGTGTGGAAGCTCTCTACAGGTGAGGACCAAGCAAGTCTTGTTCACTAGTAGACACATCAAATCCATTTAAAATATAAGCATAAATAATGTGTATGTACTTATATTACATATGAATCATATAAATATAAATAAACAGGTAAATATTTAGGATCTCTAATGGTACCTAGCCCATGGAATTTTATGACTGACTGAATGAATGATTCAATAAATTCAGTCCTTGGTCATCTCTTTACCTCGATGGTCTCCTCTAGTCCTGATGACTTAAATACCTTCCATGCTGATAAATCCCAACTTCACATCTATGCCCAGACTTCTCCCACGAGCCACAAGCTCACATACCCGGTGGCTACTGACAGTTTTGACAGGTCATTTCAATGCAATATATCCAAAGTCAACTCCTGATCTTCTTCCTGCTTCCCACCTGCTCCCAAGCCAGCCCTCTCCCTGGCTTTCCCTCTGTAGTGGTAGAAACTCCATCATTTCAGTTAAGGAAACCGAGCACATCTTGAAGTCATGGTTTACAGCTCTCTCTCTCTCTTTCTCTGCTTCATATCACAGAATCCATCAGCCAACCCCGGGCTCTGCTCTCTAAATGGACCAGTATCTGACCCTTTCTCCTAGGTCCACTGTCACTGTTTCCTGACCCTCCCAGCAACTCACCTGTGGCCTCCACCCTTTGTCCCTTCAAGCCTGACTCAGAGCAGCCGGCTCCTTGTCCTCGTGCGCCCTCCCTTCTAGTCTCTGTCCAGTTTGCTGCTCCTAAAACACATCAAGCACATTCTACTCAGGCGCCTGGGCTCCCCATGCTCCGACTGCCCCAGATACTCTTCTTCCAGAAATCCAGAGGGGCTGGCTCACCTTCTTCCCCTTTATCAGATATCACCTCCGCAGTGAGATGTCCTGCCCGCTGGGTGAGCTGGCTCTGCCCTCCTGTACTCCCAGTCCCAACCCTTGCTTTCTCTGGTGTCACCCGTCACCCTCCAGCAGACTCGTTGGTCTGTTGTCTCTGCTCAGAACTAGAACATAAAGTCCACTTGGCAGGGGTCCTTCTGTTTGTTCCCTGCCCTTTCCTCAGTGCTCATGTTCCTAAGGATAGGAGAAGCGTGCAGTAAGCAGGTGTGGAGCCTGAAGCTGGTGTAGAGGTGACCTAGGCTGACCCCAGGACCTTGAAAAGAAACACATGTCGAAGATGACCATGTGTTCTAATTTTCCTGGGAAGTCCTGTTTTATGCCTCGTGTGCTGTTCTATTAATCAGTGGTTCTGTTCGCTCTGAAAGTGTTGTTTCAAATGACCACCCTGCTTATATTTCCATGCTTGTATTCCAAGGAAAGACGTTGGGCCAGGGGTGGCTGGCAGCCATCTTGACCAAGAGGGAAAATGGCGGTTGGGTGTAATCAATGACGTGGGTGGCAAAGAGGAAGGCTGGGAGAGCTCTACACATTGGCTGACATGGCTGAGACACTAATCCACCAGTGCTGAAGCCTGCCTGTGTTCATCAGAGAGCGTTTGGCACAGTTAGCAGTTCCTGGAGAAAATATTTTTCCACACTGTTGAGGTGCATGTCCACTTGGGTGTCCATTACTCAAGGTTGAGATTTTCATGAGATAGGTAATGGACTCATTATTGGCTGCTGAAGTAAACTGTCAGCTTATCACTAGAAGCTGTGCTTTCAAGGACATTTGAATGGAGGGAACCGAGTAGGCAGATTCTAAGGTGGCTCCGAAGGTTCTCAGCTTCCTGCTGTTTAAGTTCTTGTGTGTTGGTGCACACACAACCTCCTCCCCTCCTCCCCCCACACACCGAAGCAGGGCCTGGGTCTGCTGATTGGCTCCTAACAGACAGAATATGGTGAATGGAATCTGGTAGAACTGATGAGTGTCACTTCTAAAAGCACTGTATTTGCTGCAGTGGGTACCTGTTGTCTGTCTCTCTCTTTCACTGCCCTGTCTCTGGAGGACACAGCTGCTGGGCTGTGTTGTGAAAAACTCTATGGTCAGGCCCATGTGGCAAGGAGGTGATGTTGCTGGAGGCTGTGTTGATTGAAGTCTCTGAGAGACCCTGAGCCAGAGGACACAGCAAAGCAGCCGTAGACGTGGGACACACAGCTCTATGAAATGACACGTTTCTGTTTTAAGCTGCTAAGTTTTGGGGTAATGGTTATGCAACAGTAGATAATGAATACAAGGAGACAGTGAGCAATCTCTTTTTTTCTATCCATTCAGAACCCTGATCTGGATCTCTTCCTTGCTTGGGTGCATTGGAAGTAGAGACTCATCACTGGGATAAGTGGGCTGGGGCCCTGAATAGTGACTACTTTAGTCCTGTCCATCAGCCCTGTTTTATTCATCATGCCCTTGGAAATATTCAAATAAAAAGGAGAACAATTAAATTCTAGGGATTTCAAAGATGCGATCCTGGAAGAAATGAAGTCATCAGGCATGATGTGCTAAAGAAATTCTCCAAAGAGTGCAGGTGGCTTGATGCAGAGTTGGAGATCTCAGGTGGCTGGGGCTGGGGTTGGTGGAGAACTATGCTATCCTTATACCTAGCTGACTCTGGGCCATTCTGCTTCTAGAAGTGTTAGTGATAAGGAGGGCAGGTCCTGGCATTGGTTGAGTACAGATCTTGAAGCCAAACTGCCCACATCTGAAAGCTGGCTCTGCCATCTGTAAGCTGTCTAGATGCATACCGGTTACTTCACTTTACATTCCTCAGTTTCCTCTTCAATAAAATGGGAACCAAATTAGAGTTATTTTGAGGATTAAACAAGTTAATATAGGAAAGGTACTTAGCATAGGGCCCTGCTATAGTTAAGCTTTAAATAAGCATTGCTAACGCATTATTTTTGCCATCAAACTGTGTATATTTAAGTTCCTGCTTAGAACAGATGTGCAGTTAAGGAAGCTACCCCCTGACGTTCCCAGTTTCCTTACCTGGAACATGGGAATAACCGTTTCACCCCCCATTGGCTGGTTGTGAATAGGGACAAACATAACTCTTATAATATGTAAGCAGTCCACGCGGATTTTGACCATGGTTCTCTGCCCTGTCTCATAGAAGCATTTAGCTCAGCTTTCCAATTCTGAGTCCGTAGGTGCTACCGTCCAGATCTGGACTGCCCCCCACTGGATCACGTGTTCAAGGCTTGGTCTCCAGGATAGCACTGTTGAGAGGCGGAGGAACCTCAGGTGGGGCCTCATGGGAGGAGTGTAGGTCACTGGGGACATGCTCTTGCTGGGTGCTGAGGGCCTCCAGCCCCTTCCTCTCTCTGGCTCTGCCACACACTGCTGCCCACATGCTGCCTCGCCCAGACCCAGGGCAATATCATCCTGGACTGGAACCTCCAAAACTGTGAGCTAAAATCGACCTTTCCTCTTTATAAGTTGGTCATTTCAAGTGTTTTTTTTTTTAGATGGTGGGAAGCTGACAGAACAGGAACTCAGAATTTGCTCTTTAGAGATTGACTTTGGAATCAGTTTTGCTGGAGTATTTCTGTTTTAGAAAGGGAGGTGCCTAGCTCATTTCACTTTTTCCCCCATCAGGACTTGTTTTGGTTGAAAACTGTCCTATCATTGTGCCATGGATTTCCTGGAGAACTTGGCCTCTGCGGTCACCTGGTGGTGGTCTTGGTTTTCTTCTATACCCCATGTGAGTTGGCAAGTCTTAGAAAGTTCCTTGCTTCCCTAACCCTCAGTTTTCTTCTTTAGAAAATTGGGATAACAATGCCTCCTTCCCACCACTATCTGAAGGATGGAGTGAATGACAACAGATAGGCACTCCCCACCATGCGCTGGCCCTGGAATTCGTGTGAGCGAAGCTAACTCTCGTCTTCCCGTGGACACCTTTGATGCCTGTTTCCACCGCCTTCTTTTCCTCCACATGTAATACCACAATACTTGTAAGAATCATGAATGCTGCCAGTTAATTAGTTTCATGCAGTGTTGCTGGGTGGCTTAATCCCCTTTCCTAGCACTCCTGGGACCATATGAAATACGAGACGAGCTTTCTTACCATAAACTCATATTCAGGAATTTAATGAACAGAAAATGCCATACACACCATCTGTATCAAAATTAAGTATTAGCTTATATAGAGACACAGAAAAAGCAGGCCACCCCTTCTTTAAATCCATTCTCTCTGCCTATCCAAGACTCAGTTCAGGACTGTGGTGTTCCCAATGATGGCCTTGTAGCTCCCTTACCCTCAAGAGAATGACGCTTCACAGAAGGACTTTGGTCTCTTTGGAGTCCACGCCTCAGAGGGTTAATTTCAAGAACTAAAGTCAACTACTGAGTTTAGATGCCAGCTTCAATGCCAACCAAGGCATCCTGTCTCAGTTTCCCCCTCTGTAAAATGGTTGCAGTAGCCAAGGTAATTAACATCAGTTGCCATAAAGCAGCAAGTCTTGGTGACATCACACACTTGCACTTTCTTTCTCACTATGTCTGATGAAGCGGAGCATGCAAAGCTGTGAATGACGGTCTTTGAGAAGCCACCTGGAAGTGGGTGCGTCCCTGCTGCCTAAGCTCTGTTGCCCAGAATCCGGGTATAGAGTGTCATTCTGAATCAGGGGACAGTGGTGGTGGGAAGAGTGGTTTACTTGGGTGTTGGAGAAAAATGCAGCAGTGAGTTGAATTCTTGATATTGTCTCTGTGACAGTGGGGACGGCAGCTCTCCTGTCTCCTGTGGAGGCGTGCAGCACCGTGTGTGAGATCAGCGAGATGTGCTGGAGGTGCGGAGAGTTGTCATTTTTAAAATTAATTGACTATTTCTTAGGGCAGTTTTAGGGTTAGAGATAAACTACACGGAAGGTCCAGGGCTCCCACATGCCTCTCCTTCCCTGGAGCGTAGTTGTTCCTATCATAAACATTTTGCATTGGGGCGAAACGTGTGCCTTGACTGACGAACCCATGTTGATATGTAATCAATGATTAAAGCCCATAGCTGAGGTTAGGATTTGCTGTGGTTACAGTTCTGAGGGTGGACGGGAGTTTTTAAAAGGCTGGTGTAGCTGGTGCCTCTCAGGCCCCCTGGTGTCCTCTCAATCCTCCCTTTAAAGTCCACCTTGATTGTGCTGGGGCTCCTCCATCTGCTGCCTGAGATGCATTCTGGGCACTGCCCCGCCCTCCTGATGCCGACTTTCTCAAACTTGATGTGCCTCGGTGTTCAGTGTCTCAGTGGGGACGTCTTTGACCAATGGAGGAGGGTGGAACTGGTGGACAAGACCCCCTCTTCTGTCTGTGGTGAGAGTGCTAATGTGCACTCTACCCAGCAGCTCAGAGGGCGCTACTTGACGTCCACCATGTGCTTGTATTTCCATTGTCTCCTGTGGCCCCAGGAGTCCAGGCACCTTGGTTGTGGCCACTCACCCTAATTGGTTGCTTAACTGCAAGCAAGCCCTCATCTCACGTTCTGCTCTTTGAGGGAAGCTTGCTAAGTCAATTCCATTTCTTATCAGAAATATAGATCTAATAATCATACTTTGCTTCTAGGACTAAACACTAGATTAGCATAGGTAAATTTGAACACTACCAGGTGCATCATAAACCCACTTTAAACAGCGGTTACCATGATGAGAACCCAGTGTGTCTGTGTGCTACTGCTCTTGGAGCATGTCTACATTCATTAGTTCATTTTGACTTCACAATAGCCCTATGAAATAAGTACTGATTATCGTTACTGTTTTGCAGATAATAATATGAAATCAGCAGGGGGAAGAGATGTGGTCAACATTACATAATTTGAAAATAAGGAAAGCCAGGCCTTGTAGATGCTAGCATGAACTGATTTTCTCACTGAGCACAGGATGATGAGGCACAGAGAGGCTGGGAAACATCTCAGGATCACACAGCTCTTCATTGGCTGTTCTGGGGAGGAACTCCTAGACGTTCAGGCTTGAGGACTGTGCTTGGGGAGGACAGGGAATAACCAAGGCAGAGCGTGGTCACCTGGTCTTGGTTGAAGGCACAGATGAAGGCAAATCATTTTTGCTCTCCTGTCCTCTCTCCTCAGTTTACGCCTGCTATTTTCCCCTTCTTATTATTGTTAAGCAGTGTACTCAAACTTTCATGAAAGGAAATAAATGCCTGCCTTTTAAAGAGTAGTTTCTGTGCCTCACCTGGAAGGAAATCTGCTTAGGATCCAGGATATAAGATCGAATCATCTGCACCGTTTGCTCTCCTCTCCTGGATTCAGAACTTGTGAAGGCTTTTTCGTTAACTGCTGAGGAGGCTGACCTGCTGCTTTGCAGTCCCCACAGCTGGCCAAGACTGACCTTCCCTTACATAGGATGCAGAGGCCCTGCTTGAAGATGGCCCAGGCTGACCCCGTCTTGGGGTGTTTGAAGAATTTGGGGTTCCACATTTACTTAACCTCTGGGATTTTTATGTGTGAACGTTGGCCACCATGGAATTGAGGGGTGGAGAGGCTTGGGTGCTGCCCACAGGCGTGTGACGATAGCACCTGAGGGTTCCCCTCTGCTTGCTGGCTGGCATGCTGGATTCCTGATGTGGGCTCTCCTGTTCCTGCCCTCAGCCTTCCCCAGCAGTGCCAGGAGATTCAACGAGGCCCAAGGGATTAAGAGGTCTAAGAGTCACGGGTCTCAATGATGACAACAGCCATCACCCTGGGTGATCAGCAGGAAGCGTCACATTTTTATTTTCTGGTTATCACTCCCTTATTCTGCAATATAGAAATAAGACAGCGAGAGTTGATTGTGTGATCTCCAGAAATCGTTTCTTAATTTCCATGATGTCATACAACTAATCTTCACATAGGGCTTACGTGGGCCAGACCCTCTTCCAAGTCCTTCTCACATAATGCATCATCCAGCCTCACCACAACCCTAAGATGGCATCTGTCACTTTTGACATCAGCATATCCTCATCATTAACAAACAGATAAACTGAAGCAGAGAGTCAACCACCATGCCCAGTGTTACATCGCCAAGTCAAGGGCTGCTATTTAAACCTAGTGTGGTTCCAGAGCCTGTGATTTAAACCACTAACTAAAAAACTAGAAGGCGGAATCATTCCAGCCAACTTTCTCATTGACTTATGTGGAACTTCACTTATGTAGCACACAGAGAGGGATCAATTCTTCTAAGATCACACAGCAAGTTACTGGCTGCTCAATTCCAGTCCGAATTTTTCTCTTTTGCAGAATATCTCGATCCCTGAAGTTTAGGAAGAAGGCCTAGTGCCTTGGGCATCAAGGATTGAAGCAACTATGGAGGGACTTTTATTTGAGATAGGGTAAGTAACCTGCCTCAAAAGGCAAGAAGGAGCAGTTGGAGCGATGTGGGTGGGAGAAGGAGGGTGCTGAATTTAGAAATTGTGTTGCATTTAGGCTCTGGCCAAGCTCCAGCTATTTTTATTCATTATTATTATTTTTATGGGAAAAGGAACCTGCAACAGTTTAGGCCCTATTATTTGCCTTCGGGCATGAGTTTGTTAAATTTGGATCCAAGGCCAGCTCAGCACAGTGGGTGTTCATGGGCGGGGTGCGTCTGTGTGTGTACGTGTGCTCAGGTGTTTGTGTGTGCCCTTCTCTGTGTGTGTCTGTGGGATTAGTGTAGCAGGCCGTGCATCCTAGCGTTTACCCGCTACTTCTTGCCTCCAACCTACCTCCCTAATGTGTCAAGAATTATAAATTAATCACCTGGCTGGTTTGCACTGAACTTACTAGTGTTTATGAAAGGGAATTCATTGGATATGCCTGTTAATGGAACACGTGTAATAATACTAAAGCCTGTGATTAAAAAGAAATTTAAGGCCCATGAGTTTTTAATAGAAAAACATGTCATTTGAGTGTTTATTTGCTGGTGTAAAATGGGTGATTTTTTAAGGGGAGAACTGCTCGCCTATTTTCATTTCAGGAGGACCATGCTATTCACCCTGAAAGCCAGTAGTTTTCCAAAAGCCCATCTAGATTGCTTTCTGCAAAGGACCATTAGATAAAATAGGGGCTTTTTTTTATTGATTCTTCATTCTGTCATGGAAAATATATTGCAGAATGATCTGCTTATGGGTTTCATAATTCATTCATTCACCCCAAATTTGTTTCCTACCTATCATGGAGCAAGCACAGGACTGCAAGGATTCAGAGATGAATATATATGTGGTCTGTTCATCCATGTGATCCCAAATGGCCTGCAGTTTGATGAAGGGCAGACATGTGAAGAAATAGTCCTGATGCTCACTCTGATGGAGGTGTGGACAGGGTAGTGGGTATGCTTTAGGAGGAGCCCAGGCCTCTGGGAGGAGGCATAACTTAAACTAAGCCTGGCCCAGTTCGTCACAACAGGGAGGCCACTCCACAGTGAAGGAAAATATTGCAAATTCAGGGGTCTCAGGAGCAAAGCTTGTTTCAGAAGAACTTTACTTTTGCTTCTACTTTTGGAGAAAAAAGTGCCAGTTTTCTAAGACATAATTATTGGTAAATTTTTCCATTCGCCCATTTACTATTTGGTTTGCATGAAGATGCTATTTTTGTTGACGTGTGTGTCGGTAGACACGCACACATGTGTACCTCCAGTATTCCTTGGTGAAGCACGGAACCTTGATTTTCTTACATTTTAGTGAGGTTTAATCATCCACATGATTTTATGGTGAGGTGTAGAAAGTTCTGCATGTAAAATGAAGCTAGTTGATTTTGGCTTTTCAAAAGTTTGCCTGTGGTTGTTTTAAAAATCTTTTTATTTTCCAGGGAAACTTTGCATAATTTCTCCACAAATCCTATTTATCTTTCAAAATGGCAAGGAGAACAAACTGCTTTGGGTTTCACAGGACTGGAAGACATTGCAAAATCTACACATTTTTGGGACATCTGAGCAGAGTTTCGGGAGTTTGAGATGGCTTTAAGAAAAAAAGTTGTTTTACTTTCAGGCTTTATATTTAGCCTTGCTGGTAGATTTTAGGAAAGGGAAAATAAAGTCCTGTATATTTGTACTTTCTAAAATTTGAGCAAATAAAGCATTCATTAGTTGCTCATTCACTAAATGTTGATGGAGCACTCTTTTAATGAAATTTAAGAAGGAACGAGAAATGAAATACACCCAACCTCTGCTGTCAAGGGTTTCATGCTCTGTTGAGGGAGAGGGGCAAACAAAGGAGAGGGCAGTTAGATGGTAGAGGAGGTTACGGAAAAGTTCTTGAAAAAGAAGTGGATGAGCTGCGTCCTGAAGAACTAGGAGGGCAGAAGTCAGGAGGGACATTGTGAATAATCATGAAGCAAGTCACAGGCGAGACTGGGCGGCCATCTGATTTTCTAACAATGGCGGACACGTCCAGATGAGGCTGTAAGTTTATGTCAGAGGCCTCTCAACGCTGCTCCTTCTCAGACACAGAAATGAGAGGTAAAATAGAACAAAAGGGGAAACCCCACAAAATGGTTCAAGAACACGATAATATCTCTGTGGTTCAGAAGATGAAAAGAAAGAAGGAGTGGAGAACATTGTGGTCTCCAGATTTCAAAGAGGCAGAGGAGGCTTTGGGTTCAGACCCCAGCAGAGGACTGGGGTCCCCTCTGCTGGTTCCAGGATCAATGCTGCTCATGTGGGCAAGGATGCCATTCTCCAACTCTGGGTACAGCCACTGCTTCTTCTCAGGCTGTAGGAAGTTGTGCGCCCTTCAATGATGAGCCACTCCAAGGTGGAGTGGCTGTGTCTGTGAGAGTCTCCAGGGAGGCAGAGACCCCAGTTTTCAAGATGAAACCCAGACTTGGCTGAGGGTTATAGGGGGCCTTGTGTAGGCAGGCTGAGCTGGACATGGGAGCAAATGGAGGCACAGACATGGCACAGATATGCTCACCATCACCCACGGAGACAGAAACAATACCTCCATTCAAAATGAGCCCTTGTCACAAGGCCCAGCAAGAGAACACAGAAGGCAATGCACAAATTCCACGGTGGGATGTATCCTCACACACGGAATAAGAAGAATAAAGGAGGTCTGAAGAGACTTCCCAGAGTCTGTATGAAGCAGAAAAACAATTGGTAGTTTGGAAGGTGATGCTATTTTATCTCACATATATAAGGAGCTATAAAAATAAAAATGGCGGAGGAGACTGAGGGTATCACAGATATGAGTTTCCCAGAGTTGAGGAACAAGGGGAGAACTGAGGTAAATAGGAACAAAGCTCAACCAACACATTACAGCAGAGTTCTAGGACATTATTTTAAAAGCTCCGCCATAAGCTAGAAGAGAGACGACGTAGATTAACCACTAAGGAAGTTATAAATATATGGACAGCAATTTTTCCTCATCAGGATTGAGGCCACAGTGCAGTGGAAGAATATCTTCAATGTAAAAAGAGAAAATAGCGATCAATCATAATTTTAAATACAGCTAAGCATTCATTTACGAGGGAAGGTAAAATAAAGGAAAAAAATCAGCCTCTCTTCAGGAAAAAAACTACTGAAAGAGAGAAGAAAAGAAAGTACCAAAGAAGGAGATAGAGGCAAGTAAAAATGGAAAGCACAGAAGTTAAGAGAATTATCTTCATGTATTTAATGAAGGTGAAAATATGAAAAAAAAAAACTACTCAGCTTGTTGTCTAGATGACAAAAAAGAGAAGCTAGAGACTGGGCTTTAAATGGTAGTTAACACCTGATAAACTCCTGAACTTTTTTGGAGAAAGAGGGAAATAGTGAATAATGAGACTTGTTAGAAAATTATGAAAGTTTCAGGGAAAGCCCTAAAATAAAAACACAATTTATAGATTGTAAAGAGGATAGAGAACAGGACCAGAAAGGAATAGAAGGGGGGGTTTCAATTCTAATGGTAGAATTTACTTTTTTACAATAACCAATGAAGCAAATTTGGGAGATGGATACAACATTAGATTTTTCCCTTTCTTTATGTTTGAATATTCCTTGCAGAGTGTTTCACTGGTGTGGGGACCATGTTAGAAGGCTCTCTGTTTTTGCTGGTCCCTGGCAATAATTTTGAATCATGGTGGGATTTCTGCAGGATCCTTAATCTAGCCCAATCCACCTCATTCCCCTGTCTGTGAAAGCTTTGTCATGTAAAAATGAAAAATCAAAATTCTTCTTTTCATTCATTGAGGCAATCAACTTCTGAATAAGGCCTTAGCTTCTATGATCATCTAAAGCAGAATTTCCATAATAAATATTGTCCTCAACACCTACCATTTCTACTGGTCAAGAAACTCCATGAAGGCTGAGACTCTACCAGGCTTGCTCCAACTTGCATTTCCTGTGCTGGTGCCTTGGCCCAGATAGTGGACTAATAAGTGCATGGGCTAAAGAAAGGGCTGCCAGGCTTACCCAGTAACCACTCGTCCACCCTGCCCAACTCTGCCATGCCTCTGTGCCTGGGCCCAAACTCTCCTGCATGGCCCCTAGAAATGACCTTTGCATTCTAGCCTACGGGGACCATTCCTTTTATTTCTCCTGTTCTTAGTAACCTAGAAGATTCATAAAGGCAGGGATCTTGCCTGTCTCCTTCATTGCTGACCGTCCACCATTTTTTAGTTTCTGGGACAAATGTGATCTTATTTCTGAGCCCAGTTTTTAGGACACTATACATGGTCTAACTATTTCCATGGCTGCCTTTTGCATATTGTCTTATAAGTAATTGTCTTCCCCTTTAGGTGTGGATTCCTCAAGGAAAAGGTTCATATCTTTTTTAAAAATTTTTATTCTAATTTGTTATATATGATAGCAGAATGCATTACAATTCATATTATACATACAGAGCACAATTTTTCATATCTCTGGTTGTATACAAAATATATTCACACCATTCGTGTCTTCATACATGTACTTAGGGTAGTGATGTCCATCTCATTCCACCATCATTTTTACACCCTTGCCCCCTCCCTGCCCCTCCCTCCCCTTTGCCCTATCTAGAGTTGTTCATGGGTCATATGTCTGGTATGCAAAAGAGAGTCAGCCTTCAGTGTGTGCTTGCTGAATTGAATTGCATCCACAGGAAGAGGCATTCTGTGAATTCCCAGAGTGCTCAGAAACCTCCTGATGGTGCCTCTTTTCCCCCCAAATGGCCAGGTGATCCCACCACACAGGTAAGTCTTCTCCCTCTTCTGAGGGAGCCTGCAGTCAGTTGTTGCGGATTGACACCTAGGAAAGGCTGAGATGATCATAGAGTTGGGGAGGGAAATGGGTAGTTCACCTCCTCTGGGCCCAGGCTGGATGCTAATGAGTGGCCTGGGATCAGCACAGCCCCCTGCAGGGAGGACTCTTCTGGTCTCTCAGTCCCCCACTGCTGCCATCTGTTGATAATTACTGTCCGGTCTCTGCTGAGAACGTGTGATATTTAATATTTCCTCACCACTTGAACAAACATGTGGCAATAACGGCAAGGTACTTGGCCACAGGAGTAGAAAGATGTATTTGCATGAAAGAGTCAGTGTACACTTTGGGCCGGGCAAACAACTGCCTTCTCTTTGCAAAGTTACGAGAAGTCCCCATGGTTCAGAACCTGGAGAATAGGTACATTGACTTAGGGAGTATTTTTGGAAGAAAACTCTTAAAATCCAAAATATCAAGAAGATTGGAAAACAAAACAGAACAACCTCTTTTTACAACTGATATATTTCTCTTAATGAGCAATCCTAAAGTTTTCCCAGGTAACTTTTCTGCATTTTTAGAGAAAACTGATGCTCTTGCCAAGTAGCAAAGAATGAAGAAAAGCATTTTGTATACATTTCTCCCGATAGAAAGTCACTAATTTTCCAGTCTTATTGGGGGTGGGAGAGAGGAGGTTTTCAGTTTTATTTGCAGGTGAAGTTCAACTTCCTGTTTTAAGAATAACAAGAGGATCTAACAGGGACAAGCTCTCCGTCCTGCTCTGGACATACAGTAAACTCTGGACTACTGATATGATCGCAAATTAACTGCTTCCTGAATGAACAGCTTCGGTTCATGCAGCATTTGGATCTGCCATGGAGCAACATGGGACCCGATGGCTGTCATTGGAGGGTGATGGCTGGGGATGTGACGCGAAGCAGGAGTGAGCCTTGTTGTGAGCCTTGGGAGAGAACATACATCACTGTGGGTCTTGTCCCTTCTCCTCCTTCATTTCCACTTGGGGGAAGTCAATATTACTCTTGAATGTTTCCCCCCCCCAACATTTATTATGAAAATTTGCAGACGTACAGAAGCATTTCAGAGAATTTCAGAGTGAACCCCAACAGTCCTACCACCCAGATTCTGTCATCAGCACTTTGCTCCACTTGCTCTGTGGCTTGCCTGTCCATCCAACTGTCCTCCCTATATCTTTTAACCAACCCATATTATTATTTTTGGTGCATTTGAAAATATGGTGCAGGGAGTCCCCATCCTCTCTCAAGATAGAACCTCAGTTAATTCAGATTCCTCCTCCTTTACCACAAAGGCCTTCTCTGAAAGATTGGAGCTGCTGTTGTGCTAGGCATTGGCTATCCTGTGCCTGGACTAGAAAATACTGGAGGACAGGAAGTTAAGAAACAATAAAATTGAATAATAGACACAATTAAACATTGTGATCCGAGTCATGAAAGGGAAAACATCGAATCTCTAGCCTCTCCGAGACAGTCTCTTTTGCTACACTGCCATTGCAATGACATGCTGGAGCATAGCCTGCATGGTACCATTGACTTCCCGTGGCCACTAGCAGACACTGCAGTACGTTCACGGCCTGGCTGGACACAGTTTATTTTCCTTCAGAATGTTTATTGCTGTGATGTGCCGGGTATTCGGGTCTAGGTGCTGTGTCAGAAGAAGCACATCATGGTGCCTCGTGCTGAAGAGTTTACGGTCAGGTCAAGGAAACTGATAATTTTAATATGATGCTTAAAATACCTTGTGAGTATAAAGAAGAAGCCACCAAGCTACAATCCCACCAGAATTTACAGAGCACATGTGAAATTGAGTGGACAGTGAAGAGGCTTGAAGGCCAGTTGACAGAGGGATTGAATAATGGGCACAGGGGGAGAAGGACAGGGTTGGATGGCCATAAGAATAAGCAGTGTCATCAGCAAGAAAAGAAATTAGGAGTGCAAATAATACAAGCTGATGTCACTGGTAGGAAAGATGGAGAAAGAGGGACTAATTTAGAGGAAGCCCAGGATTTAAAGTGAGGAGCTTTTAAAGAATGGAGTGAGGTGAGCACAGAGAGATGTAAAGGAAAGGGGGAGGCCAAGAATGAACCTGATTTTCTGACTTGAATGGGTGGGTGAATGGTGCACCCAGTGACTGAGATCAAAAGTATTAAGAAAGAGAGGAAGACAAGAATTTAGTTTTGGAGGCTAATTTGAAAGATCCTGGGAGACATGCAGGAGCAGATGCTGGGGACTTACACCATAGTGAGCATGTGAAGTTGAAGCTCCAGAGAGAATTTGGACATCTAGGTGGATACTGGTTAAAACCATAAAAAGTGCATGGAGCACCTCAGATTTATCCCACAGGAGGGGTGAGTGCACTAGAGTGTGTTCATACCAGCTCTCATGGTCATTGACGAAAGGCTTCCAGGTGTGGAGTGTGTTACACACATCTGGCCTGCCTTTATAGTTAGATCATAAGGAAAATGATAAGCTTGAATTCTTTGATTTTGCTAAATTGGCTTGAATAGAACACAGATCTGCTGATCTTTACTGCATCCATTTCTCCTCCCTCCATTCCTAATGACACACTAAACCATCCAGTCACTCCTTCATAATTTCAGCAAGAAATGAACACCCACCTATGCCAAGCAGAGCTGGGCACGTCTCTGTAGGTACTCGGTACCTTCCACATGGACATCTGTGAAGAGCCTCAACCTCACTCACTTCTAGTTTCCACTTCATGAAACCAGAGCTATGTACAGACTAGCGGAAGACCTGAAGGGTAGGAGTGTCCAAAAGACACTTCTCAAGGGTCCTGGGGGCTTAAATGACAAGGTATCGAGGTGACGTGGAAAATGATCCCTTGCTAAGAGAGCATGCACTACCTCAACTTATGCAAAACTATAAAGAACTCCCTGTTTGCATTTGCAAAAGGAAAATTCATGTTTCCTATGGCCTTTAACTCCTAATCTTTACTGGTTACAAGAGGGTATTGCAGGCAGTAGAGTGCTTAATAAATATTATATTGTTTGCTAATGGCAATGCTATTTGGGAGTGATATTTCCTTCTGAACGTGCTAGCCTGGTTTAACAAACCTGCTGTGTGTAGTTTCACCTTTCATTGTGCTGGTTGAGATGTCTCAGGGGCACCTTCAGCAGGGGCCAAGAAACAGCTCGGAAATGCAGAGGTAAATGAGTCTGCCGGATGTGTTAATAGTTTTTGTCTGTGCTGACTTCCCCTGGGTTGTAGGAATGTAACAAATACCATGGGGCTCCGCTATGCTAAGTGAATGTTGGTGTGCATTCTCACTCTGCAGATACATGGTGCTCAAGGCCGACAGGAGCATTTCTCTGCACACCTACTATATTTTTATAGTCTTGAATCCACTTGCTCTCAGTCCTAACCTAAGCATCCTTCATCCAAACAGCTTTTAAAAATGGCTTAGTTGGTCAAATGACAAAGGGTTGTGGATCTTTTTCTCATTTCCCACTCCTCCCAGAAGAACCGAATGCCAGCCATGGACAGTTGTCACTGTGACGTGCAAAGGCCTGGTTTTCGTGAGCACAACCTACCAGCAACCCAAACAGACTGGATTTGGAATTCAGTTTCTGCAATGGCTCTTATTTTCTCAACCTCTGTTTCCCCATCAGAAACAGAGAATTTGTTATGGAAAGTAAATGAGGTAACTTCCACCATCTGGTGCAAACATCCAGAACTTTATTACATTCTCTCTACTTTCCTTTCTTTCTCTTTCTTAGTTCTCTCTCTTTTTTTTTCTTCTAAACACATATACAATTTTTCCCTTTGGATGGTTTTATGAACTCCCAAATGCATATGAAAGAAAATTCGTCTTGAAACAAAAACAGAAAAAAGTAAAAATGGTGTGGACCTCATATCTTCCTGTTATTAAATTGTTTTGCTTGTGCAGTTATAGTCAAATCTCTTTAAGAATTATTGATCGACGCTCACTCTCCAAGACTCCTCCTGTGTATTCTTTAGCTTCTGCAGTTTGGCTTCAGGACCTTCTGTCCCACCTAAAATGCTCTCACCAAGGTGCAAACATTCTCCCAGTGAAAATATTTCCTGTAAATCAATTAACCAACTTGTTGTATCTAATGAGGCACCTTAGCATGAATAGTGCTTTTAATTTCTTCTTATGTTTTTATTTGCTAATCCAGTTTGCGGAAGGAAACTTATTTTTAGCTGATAGTTTTGCATGCACTTTGGGTAAGCTCTTTTGTCTCACATGGGCCCATAGTTACTGTTCTGTACATACAAACCCATGGGGCTATCAGAATTGTGGTGAATGGGGAAATTCATAAGTTTGCTTCCAAGCTCCACTGTGCTTTTTTACATTTTAAAAAGAAAGCATTTATTAAAGTAGCTATGCACAGACAATGTAATGTCAACCCCAACATATTTAAGTGGGACACTAATTTAAGGCAAAATTTAAAGGGAAGTACAGTTTTGTAAAATAACAAGTTGTTTTCACTGATCCTTTAGTGTTTTCCATCATGGTCTAGGCTGGGTCAGATTTTCATTTTGATTTAATGAATTATTGACTATGGATGTTTCCTTCAATGATCACAGACTATTTATACTTCTTGGTGGAAGTTCTGTGTGGGTGTATAAATATGGGCCCCTTTGTAGCCGTACTTTTTTTTTTTTTTTTTGAGTGACTTTGCAGGACACAGGGAGCAAGTGACTGTGGACTCTTCTGGCTGGTTCTCAGGCTAACCTGCTGACTTCTGCTCTCCTTGAATCCACCAGCCTGAGGGCTCACCCAGCTTCCTTACAGCATCTCGAAAAAGGTTCCTGGTTTCCTCTCCATCTGCTGTTCTTCGTTGTTCTTTGACCTGAGACTTAAATTTTATTTTTATTACACATGTGTGGACAAACTCATTTGGAGACGCAAATAGCAGCTTTGCTAGGCCTCATTTCTAGGGCAACGACTCTCTCCGTTGGCTGCTCCTTTGGACATTTGCTCCAGATGTCAGGACGCTGTGCTTCTGTTTCTAGATCAGGCCTCACTGGCTGATCTCCTCCTTTAGTGAGGAGGACTTAGCTTTCCTTCATCTCCTATTCACCAATGAACTCTACAATATTACCAGAACTTTTATAGCTCAAAAATATTTCCTAAACATTCATCATTTACAAAACCTTGCTAGTCCAGTTTGCAGAAGGAACCTTATTTTTAGCTGATAGTTTTGCATGCACTTTGGGTAAACTCTTTTGTCTTACGTGTTATCTTGCTATAGTCATGAGCATTTTATGATCTAGTATGGAGAACTGGTCTGTAAAGAAAACAGGAAGTAATGGAGCAAAATAACACTGGCAGTTTTAACAATTTGTACATTGTTATTTTACATGACTATTTTTAATAACCATTTCTACACTGCTACATTCCACTATCCAGATTCAGAGGCCGCCTCCAGTGTGGAGACAGCACACTCTGTGGTTATTTGGTGCCTTAGTGTGTCTTGGGGATCTCTGCCTCTCTGGAGGTCTTTAAATTAACACTGAGCCATCTTTCAGAAGTGAGTGTGGCCCAAGGGAAGTGATGGGAGTTTTCGTGCCTATTTTTATTATGACTAGGTTCATCCACATGTGACAGACGACCTCCGATTTCCCAAAGCTAGTCACTGAATCAAGATAGCCCAGACTTTCTTGTCTACACAAAGTATGAAGTCCAGGACTTCTGATGCTGTGATTATGAGGCTCCAGGGCCTTCTTCCTGGCCTTTCAGATGCTATCTCACTGTCTGAGATGATGACAGCAGATCCAGCCACCGTTTTCCTCATTCCACCAACACCACAGAGGAAGCACAAACAAGAGGCTGGCCTTTCACGATGGGGAGACTTCCAGGGAGCTGGGCACATACTGTTTGTTAAAACTGGGTCCAGTTGTTGCAAGGAGTGGTGGACGATGCTTCTCTGTAAGGTAAAATTGTACCAGTAACCATCAGTTTCTATTCTAAGGAAGAAAAGAACAATAAATACTAGGAGAGAAAGGACAGTCAGAGATAGTTACCTGTATCCAGCTGAGATTCCACTCTTTTTGCCATCGGCATGACAAAGAGGGGTTGACAAGTGTTAGTCAGGTTTTTATCTATTTTATGGCTATTGATCCTATGCTAATCCACAAGGGAATGAATATTCATAAAAGGCATCTCAATTATCAAATATCTCAAACATACACAGAAGGCTGACATCCATTATCTACCACTCGGTTTGATCATGGATGGTGATATTTGCTGCAGAGACCTCCCTTTGTTCCCCATAGGAAACTGAAGTGTCCCCACCTCTTCTAGCCTTTCCCTTTCCTGAATGTTGAAACTTTACAGTGGCGTGGGACGCTTGCATTGGAATCCTTGAGTTCTCTCTCTGTATTATAGAGGTATTGAATGATAATTGGGGGTAGGTTGATCCATAGGGAACCAAAGGCAATATTTTCTCAGGAGTCACTATTGATCTTCATAAAGCATAATCCAGCTAGTGATATTAAAAAATAACTTTTCATAGAAAATTAGAATATATTGGCACACATATTTGAAAGATATGATACAATTAAAAATGAATTTCTATTATATATAATAAAAACACATCTGGAGAGATTTGTACATTATATAATCCACTTGACTGCATTGCTTTTACTGATATAAATTAGTGCTTTTGTGTGTGTGTGTGTGTGTATGTGTATGTTTGTTTCTGGGGACCAAAGCCAGTGCTTTGCACATGTTAGGCAAGCACCTGCTACTGAGCTATACCCTCAGCTCTAGTTTTAGAAGAATTCTACTTAAGAATAATACCAACAGGTCTACAATTCTAAGTCACACAGCTGTGTCCACCTGGCTTAGGTCAGCTTCTCCAGGAAAGAGGCTGGGGACTCCATGGTTTTGCTTTTCCCTAGGAAGTGGGAGGAAGTTGGGGAGGAGGAACTCAGGAGCAGGAGAACTGCACTGGGATGCACTTGCAGTGAGGGTCTCAGCTCAGCCCCTGGGGTCCTGGAGTCGGCATGGCCCTTTGGAGTTGCTTGCTTAACGCCCCCATACCCTGGCACAGACTGATGGGTGAAAGCAGACTCCGGGCAGGGACATTACTTTGGTTCGTGGGTATCTCTTCCAGGATGGTGAGAAGCCTCAGGGTTCACACTGAGGGTGACAACTACTGAGTACCTGGCACTCTTAATTTCTGAGTGGGAACAATCTCAGCTCATTTATCTTAACCAACCGCACTCTTCTGACATTTTGTGGCCAGTTGCAAGTCAACCCACTAATTTAAAAAGAATGCTTGCTTTCATTTTTATCAAGTATATTTGAACGTAATATTGTTTAAACTTTTAGGAAAAAAAAACTAGTGAGGAATCTCAAATACACATAGACCAAGGAGGTGAACTAGTTGTGACTGAATTTTTGGGAAATTTCTTTAAATGGACACAGGGGGGTTTCACATCAAACTTTTTGGAATCTTTAGAAAATATTTAAAGAGGTAAGATTCAGAGACTCTGGTCTTTTGGGAAAAAAAGGCTGTTTTCAAAATCACATGAACCTGAATTGAAATTATACCTTCACAGTTACTAGCTGTGTGACTTTTTCAAGTCAAGTAAACTCTCTGCACCTCAGTTTTCTAAACATAAAGCAAAACACTTCTTCCAAGGTCCATTTGGGCTCCAAGCCTCCATGACTTATGGGGAAACACAGCCAGAGCTACCAACAGAGTGAATCTAAGGACTATGTCAACCTGACCAATTTCATGGCTACCTGTCAATAGAATTAACATAGTATGTATGATTTCTTCAAAAGGCAACTTTCACACTAGTGTTGTCTTTGGGAGGTAGTAGAATGTGACTATGTCAGGGTGGCTCTAGGGCCAAGCCTGCAATCGGAAAGGCTTAATACTTTGGCTCCGTCTGAAGCGGGGAGCCAGGGTGAGACCTGACAGAGGCCAAACAGGGGCCCCGAGGCAGGTGTGACCTCAGAGCCTGGGTCCAGATCACATTCGAAGCACAGGGATTTGTGTAATTGGATTGCCATTTGCCCAGCACACACTGCCCTGGTCATCCTCACGGAGAGGCCCCCTTGCTCCATCGGTGCAGGAGCAGAGGAGACTTTAATTAAGATGGAGGGGCTGCCCGTGGGGGAGGCGTTGGATTCTGTTCAGCTCCTGACCTCAGCAAACATGAGTCATCCTCCGAGCTGGGGGCCGTCACTTTGAGACTTGAGTGTCTGCCATCAGCTCCCTCACACACATGCTCGCCTTTTTCCCTTTCCATTTCTAATTGAGAGAAGATATGCTTTATTTGAAGTGAGAATCCCCCTGTGTCCATGAATGTCCTCCACTCCTGCAAATTACTGCAGAGGGAATAATAATTCAGAAAGTGCAGACAGAAGGCAGTTCGGTGATCTCACGGTGGAGTCCGCCGGGCAAAGCAGGGGGCAGGGGATTAGGAGAACTTGGCTGCAGAACACCTATTGCCGAGCTAAGGCTGCATTCCCCGTGCTTAGAGCAAGAAGGAGAAGAGCCACGTGCCCTACCTCCTGGGTCGCGAGGCAGGCGCATGGCGTGATAGATATGGAAGGGGTCTCAGCCCTTGGAAATCCAGGATCAATCAATCTGTCAGCAAAGCCAACAGGATATTTATTGAACACATGATGCATGAGCTAGGGGAAACCAATATACATTATGATTCATTACTTTAAAACATCCTTTGAAATATTCAGAGAATAAAATATGCTCCTTTAAAAACCAGCAGAGCGTACTGGTTTTACATACTGGTTGGATACCTGCTCCTGAGCAGCTTGTGGGTAGTAAAGGGGCATCTTAAGCTGATTTTTTTCTTTCCTTCCTAAAGTAGCATTTTAGCATTTACTCGTTCAGGTGTGGGATGCTGCTTGCCTCCAAGGCCCCTGCTTCGGTTTTTGTCCTGGAAACCCACATCCATCAATCCTCTGGCCCTTTCCAACCTGTAGTAAAGGAATTCTTTCTCATGCCCAAGGGTAATGGCTTCATTTAGGGCTCCTGACTATGTTGCCTGGCCCAGAGCAAAATGCAAATGCTCGTTGGCCAAGCCAGTCTTCCCTCCCCACCGCCTGCTGCTTCAGTCCACAGGGATCTGGTGTCCCTCAAGTGGTTGCAATTTACATGGTGGAACTTTCCCAGTACTCAGGTCCATGATGAGCAGAGGTCTTCATGGCATGGCAGCCTGGTATTGTCAGACTGGGCATTGCCAGCCCAGACCAGAATGGACCATTGCTGGGACCCATGCTGGACATTTTCCTTCCCAGGCCCCCACTGCAACAAGAGGGTGATGGCAAACAGGGGTTCCCTCTGTCAACACGTCCTGCCTTGTGCAGAGGATGCGAAGCATAGGATTCATGACCCTAGCAGGAAACTGAGAGCCTGTCCCACAGAGCTGGGAGGTGGGACTGACTGCCAAACTCCACGGCCCCAACACATGGCCACTGTCCCACTGGACTGTACTTGCAAGACAGAAAATCAGTGATAAGGGAAAGATGCCAACTTGTCACAGTTTCAGCCCCACAACCAGCTGTGCCCCAGATCCCTAGGGGAACCAGTACATTCCCCTGTGCCTAGACCACGCTAAGTCAGCATTTCGGTCCCTGAGGCTCTATTAAGGCTTAGATATGAGGTGATACCAAAAGCTTATGTGAGTCAAGGATTTATCTCCTTCACTCCCCAAATTATTTGTATAAACCTAATCCCTTTAGCAATAGTATCAAGAGGCGGGTGGGGCCTTTGAGCGATGATTAGACCTGAGAGTGGAGCCCTCTTGAGTGGGATTAATGACTTTGCAAAGATGCCCAAGTGAACTTGTTTGTCACTTCTCCCAGGTGAGGACACACAAAAAAGGCATTATCAACGAGGAATAGGCCCTCGATGGGCACCTTGATCTTGGATTTCACAGTCTCCAGAATAGTGAGCAATACGTTTCTGCTGTTTGTAAATTATCCAGTTTAAGGCATGCAGCTTGAACAGGCTAAGGCAGCCATTAACTAGCAATGCTAAATCTCTGAGATTCTGTATTTTCTTTTTAACCTGGAAAATAAGCGTATAAAAATTCCTTTTTCAAAATAGTTATGAAATCATAAGTGGAGATTATTTATAAAGGCATCTTACACATGAGTTCCTGTGTCTGTTGCTGCAAAGTCCCAAAGCCCTGTAGCTTAGAACAACAGACACTTCTTCTCTCACAGTTCTGGAGGCCAGCATCTGAGATAAAGAGTTGGCAGTGTCAGGCTCCTCCTGCGGCTTATGAGAGGCATCCTTTGCCTCTTGCAGCTTCCGTGGCCCCAGGCACACACTGGCACGTGGTACCATCGACCTGCCTCCATGTTTCTCTGGCTAACTTTTCTCCCTGTGTCTCTGTCTCTTCATTTGACCATGTCTTTATAAGAACACCTGTTGTGTTGCATCAGGCACACACGCCATTTCAATGTAATCTCATCTCAATCAGCTATGTCTGTAGTTACTTTTTTTCCAAATAAAGTCACATTCCAAGCTACTGTATGTTAGGATTCCAGCCATCTTGTTTTAGAGGGACACAATGCAAGCCACAATTCATTGTACAACAGTGAAGTCATGTTGATTAAAAAATGCATAGAGTTAAATTTCCCCAGGTTCAGTTTGTTCATTTATGTAGTGTATATAACCATACTTGCTCTGTTTACCAGAATGAAAAATCAAGTTAAACAGGGGGATGTGGGAGTGATCAGGAACACTTTGCAAATATGAAGGTTTAGAGGATCATGAACAAGGGTCCTTTCCTGGCTTGGTGACTGCTGGCTTGAGCCTGCTCAGAGACACTGGTCTTGGTGGGAAAGCTGCTGATCAGAAGCTGATGCACACACAAGGGCTTTGTTTCTTCCAGAAGGTCTCGGCAGCTCCCTGCTTCCTAACCTTGTTTTCCCAGACAGCAGACACTGCTGGGTTGTGAAATGGGATGAGTTCTACTGCTCAGTGGAGTGCATGCTGGAGGGACAGCAGGGGAGGAAAGAGGAAGGACCCAGTCTTTAGCGTGGGGCCAAGACAAACAGGGCCCAGGACAAAATGCTGTGCTGGTGAGCTCCCTGCCCTGCTGTTATGGTTTGGATATGCAGTGCCCCTGAAAGCTCACTCGTGAGAAGATGCAGGAATGTTCAAGGTGAAGTGTTTAGATTCCGAGAGCTGTGACCTAATCACTGGATTAATCCACCTGAGAGATTAATGATTTCCATGGTTGAATGGGTGGGGACTGTAGGCAGGTAGGGCATGGTCTTGGGGGACTGCCCTTGGAGAGTGCATTGTCCCAGGCTCCTTGTACTTGAGTTCTCTCTGCTTCTTAGCTGTCATGAACTGATCCGCTTCCCTCCTTCATGCCCTGCCTCCGTGACGTTCTCTGCCTCACCTTGAGCCAGTGGACTGAACTTCTGAAACTGTGAGTCAAAATAAGCTTTTCCTCCTCTAAGATGTTCCTGTCAGATCTGTTGCTCACAGTGTCACAGGCTGACCAGTACACCCACTAACCTCTTGGTCTCATGAAAGGGGCCCCTTGACCATCTTCCTTATTCTGGTTTTTGGGAGAGTCAGGCCTCTGGAGAGTTGGATTCAGGGTGCTTTGGGGTAATTGCTTAGGAGTGCACATCCAGACAGCCTTCCTGAACTGACCAGCACGGAGTCCTTCCTCACCGCTGTTGGGAGTAGAATCATTCTCTGGGCTCTCAGGAAACAGGCCTCTTACACCAGAGCCCTTTGGATATACTCCTGTTCCTGTTGCTGAGTTCCATCCCTCTCATTTGAGTTAACGATGGCGTTCCCCTATTAAACAAGTCAGAGGAAGACATCTCAGCCGTGTAGCCCAACTCTCGTTCACTCCTGCTGCAGAATTAGTCAGCTCATGAGTACTGCAGCGATCCATTCACATGTCCCCGTGGATTAATTAGGTCTAAGACGCTATCTAGGGGAGAGAGGGTTTTTTTGGTAGAACCAAGAATACAGTAGAGAAACCTAGGCCCAGATCCTGACTATTTCACCTGCAGGATCAGCCTGGTCTTGATCCTCTTAGGTTTCGTAATCATGAAATGGAGACTCCCCCATGTGAGCAGAGCACAGTGAGAAGTAAAATGGAGTAGACGAGATGAGGTGTGTAAGTTCTAGGAGGTACCTGTAGAGTGTCTGGCCCACACACTCTCAAGCACACACACAAGTCCTTAGCCTATAGAGCTACATTTAAAAAGCAAACTATCATTCTTCATGAGAAGAAAGTGGAAGTGTGTGTGGAGTGTTGTTCTGAATCCTTCCCCCATTTCTAACTCCCTGTATTTCTCACCTTTCAGTTCATCACTCAGCTAATAACTGATCCTGTTCCCTTATACAAATTTGCTTGCTGGTACAACTGGGTTTTTGCTGGCTGAATACAAGGAAGACTTTTCTGTGGCCAGGGCTGCTTAGAGATGGAGTGGGCTGCCTCACAGATGCCACTCTTATGAGGGATGCGTAAGCAAGAGCCTGGATAACCATTTGGCAGAAATGTCCATTTTAATTATTTATTGGATAAATATTTGCTGTACACTCACTATATACCAGGCATTGTATTAAGCACTGCAGAAACAAAAATAAATAAACCACTGGGTCTAGAAGTCTGGCTGGAGTTTAAGGTTGAAACTATATCTGGAGCTCAGCACAGAGTGCTGGTTCTCAGAGCTCAGTCTCTTCTTGTCCTGTATTCCCCCCCCCCCTATTTTTCTCTGCTTGTAGCTTAGTGCAAGCATCCCTGTTTCTAACGAGTCTTACCTAAATTGCTTTGGTTTGAGATCAATCCCCATTCTGTGGGTTCCCCCAGTACCTCACTTTATCACTTTGTGCCACCATCCTTGGTATCCTGTGGATTCTTTGAGGTCCAATAGATAATATTTTATTTGTTTTTGTATCTCAGCAGCTACCACAGCACTTGGCATAGGGAAAATACAGAAATAGCATCTATCGATTGAATGTAAAATGAAATTACACCTTCCCAACAAAGACCAGATTAGGGGGACTATTTTTTTTCTCTTAAATAATTTTTGAGATTATAAAATCGATACATGTATTTCAGAGATTTGAAAGATTCAAAATAAAGAGAAGATAAAGAATATAAAACTGTATTTTCAATATCCCTAGCCAAACAAATGATAGCATGTTCTTCTGTCTATATTTTTATGCATGTACCTAAAAAAAACCTATTGTACCTTAGTTAATATATTACGTATAGTATAATAGAGAAGCCCTGGGAAACCAGTAGGTTAAAATGATAAAATTCTAACTGTCTCTCATGGAAAGTCCAAGTGGGTATTTCTGATTGGAGGGTGTCTCTCCCTCCAGTGATATTTCAGAGACCCAGCCTCTAACACCTTGCAGCTCAGTCATCTTTAACCCAGGGCTTCCAACATCTTTGGCTTAGGGGGAGGGAGCTTATCTTGGCAGGGATTCTATAGCTGGACCTTGCAGTAGCCACAACACTTTCTCTCATTGTCCATGGTCTAGAACTTGGTGGTAGGTTAGGTTCTGTAAGTCAATAATTAATAATATGGTCACAATGAACTCCAAGAAATCCTGAACAATTTAGCATGGTTCAGAGCAAAGAAGAAAGATAATATAGGTTTAATGAACTTTTAGTAGCCCTGGTGCTATTTAAATGAATTTTCTATGTGCATTATGTATAGATTATATTTTTATTAGAAATTATCAGAAACCTTTCCCTTATATTACTACAAAATCCTAAATGGTGGATACATCTTATGTTCCTGATGTTAAAGACAGATGTAGCCTGAGGCTCTGCAGCTGATAGGCAGCCAATCCGGTCCTTACCTCTTCTTCTCCTGCCTCCTTCTACAGTGCTCTGTGACAGCATGTGTTCACAACTGCAAAGGTCATGATGGAAACGAGGAAGAGAATCTAGAGAGCATCTTCAAGCTTGATTGATTATGACAGATCACAGCTCAGATATTTCAAAAAGAAAAAAAAAATATATACCAAAAACATGGAACAAAATTGCAATATGGATGGGGCTCGGTAGGTTGCAAGTGTTTAGAGAGCTCATCACTTAACGTAAGTGGTTGGTTTGGCCTGTGGCCACTGTTCTTTGAGTTAGCTTTGACCCTGAACAGCTTAGCTGACTGCCTGGCCAGCATGCAAGGCCTTCAGCCCACGTCTGAGATTTACAGGAGATGAAAACTGGCCTCTCCCATTTGTGAATACCGGCATTGACTCTTGGAACCACCAAAGTGTTTTGTTAGGCTGGCTATTTCTCTTTCTCACAATATCCCATTGAGGGTCATGTGTTCCTGGGGTGTGAAAATAACTGGGAGAATTCAGAATTCAGCTAATGCCTTTTTTTTCTGGATTCTGAGCAGACATCAGGCTTGAAGAAGCCAAGAACATGTTTATCAATGCATAGAGCAAAGCTTCAAGCTTCCTGTGTAATGACCTCTCCATGTGATATATGTATATTGAGTGTCCTGCTGTGACTAAGAGCTATCGAAAAAAGGAAAAAAATATAGGCACCTCCTGAAGCATGTATAAATTGCTTTTTTAGACTCTATAAAATTTTAGCTAGCACCAAACATAGAACTTCATTCATCATCCTACAAGTGAGCCCTGCCAAGGGAAGCTAGCTCTTCCTGAGCCGAAAGTGGCAACACTCCAGGATTGGCAGAAATCAAATGAATCATTTCCTGCTTTTAGTTTTAGATAAATAATCAGAAAAGATTGTCTAGATTATGATCCAAGAGGCATTTTTCATAGCTCTGAGGACCCAGAATCCTCAAGAGTTCAGTAGAGGTACCCTTTCTTCTAAATTATTTTATTATGCAGTACTGAGATAAACGTACAAAATTCAAGTCAAACTTTCAATACAGAGGAGACGTCAGAGATGCAGTGTGGTGAGTACTTAAGCGTGTTTTCCTATGTCTTTGTATTTTGATGCTTTTCCTCCTGGGCCTTGCTAACTCTGGAGGGACTGCCTCCCCCAGGGTGGCCTCATTCCCAGAGGTGGTCTTCTGCTTGCCTGGGAGCCAGCATGCCTTTTTATGCGCAGACCAGACAATCCAGAGCCCACATCACCCACCTCCTGGATCAGAGCCACTATCTTCTTGTTCTGTTCCCCTGGGAACCAGGGACCAGACAGCGGGGTTCAGCCCTTGTTCCCCAGATGCCTCCGACACTGTTCACATTAGCCGATCCCAAGGCTGCTTAGCCCTCCTTGGCCAGGCCTCCCTGCAGAAACCACAGTAAAGCATCTCTCCCATGTCCCCTCCCACTCCACATACCGCCCAGCCTACCTGGGAGCTCCCTCCTGTGGCCCCCAGGCCATCGGAATCACCTTCCTCTTGGGATGTGGTCACAGGAGGGCCATCTGTTTAGTGGCAGCTGTCTGCCTCTCTGCTGGCCTTGCCCTCTCTGAATCCCATGCAGACCTCCATTTTAAAATAGGGAGGAGAAGAACATGTGAAGAAGAATCAGGGACGTGGATTTCAGTGCTGATTTTGTCACTGTTCTCCTGGGAGACCTTGAGCAGGTGTCAGCAGTTCACTGGGCCAAGATTTTCTTGTCTCTAAAATGAGCCAGCTGGGTTTCTCTAGAAGAGTTCTAAAATTTCTTCAAATGCTCAAATTCTGTGAGTTTATTCCTCTAGATGTGATAAGCTGTGAGTCATATATATTTCCAACTGACGTGAGTTCTTCACAGCGTTTACCTACTGGCTGCTATTTTAGACACTAAGGTACGCATTAGAGACTTAAAGATGGGTAAGAAAACTTTCCTGCTTTCCAATACAGGATGCCACTTTTCACATTAACGGTGCTGTGTACAGAGTCTAGGAGCATCCCTGCCAGCTCTCCTGAGGAGGCCTGCTGTTCCCCAAGGCACCGGGAACTTCTTATGCTGCAACATCAGACATAAGCTGAGAAAAGGCAGAATCACCCTTAAACATACAGACTAGCTGTATGAGGGAGAGCTGCCTGGGCCTTCCCCACCATGTGCGCTGCCTGTCCTGGCTGCGTACTTCTGCAGAAGAGCAGGCCACCTGGACCTGGAGTTCGCACGTTGCTTAGGTGCTTCCTGAACTTCTTTCTGATCTTGGAAGTTCCTTAGTTAATGATTCTTCACAATTACACCCATCGCTGAAGCACTTCTGAGGGTTACTTGGGGACACTCTTCACATTATTGTACTTTTCTATCCCTTTGCATTTACAAAAGTGACACATGGTTCTCAGCATTAGAGTCTTTTAAGATTTAGAGGGGTTTTTTTTTTCTTCTTTTTTTGTAAGAAGAGTCTGTTCTAAGATCCATCTTCATAATCCTCATCCATGACCCTCAAGTTCCAACTCTGTTGTCTCCATGCTCAGCCTATTCCCTGGGATCAGCCACAGTGAGCATGTCCTACCGCTGCCTCCCTGAGATTTTGCTGTCCACCCTCTCAGGTATACTTTCCTATGTTTGCAGTGGGGATAATATTTTCAAAAAACAGTAAAACAGGGTATTTTTCCTTCCCATAAGCCCTGCTGCCTAGCAGCTCCCTCTGCCCCATGAATCAGCGCCATTCATCGCTTGGCGGGGATTGTGGCCACCAACCTGAACAAAGACTCCATTGCTCAATTTTGAGTTTCATGCTAGATTTTTATTTTAAGTACATAGAAAGATAATAGTCTTGACAGCCTACTTTATATATAGAGAGATTTGTTTCCTTTACTTTGAATCCACAAAACTTCTCTTTACATATAAAAAACAAGGCTAAGCATCTCAGCTATGTTTGTCCTCAGCCACAGTGGAGAGAAGATAGGGAGGGTCATGTCGAGCAGAATGGAAAGCCCATGTGATGTGGGGAGACAGCCAGGGTGAGGATGGAGAGCTGCCTCGGCTTTTCAGAAAAACACAGGGTGTTATCTCCCCCTCGTTGGAGAATGTGCTGGGCTTATCCCTGATAGGCAGAGGGAGAAGGCGAAAGGGACCCAGTTTTCCTCAATTTCTTTTTGAAATTCTAGAAAGAATAATTGAGTGCACAAAATGCACTGCAAAGAGATAGATAGACGTCTAGTAAAAGTGGGGCTCAGCTCAAGTCAAAGAGGGTTCCATGATGGCATCTCCAGGATCCCTTGAAGATGGCAGGTGACAAGAAAGGATCTACAAGTCCCAAGCTGAGCTGTGTGGGACAAGGAATGTAGTGAGAAGTGGGATATGTGAGGGGCTCAAGGAGCATGGGGTATGGGCCTCTGTAAAGAGAGTGCAGGGTAGAAAAGAACCCAGCCAGGGGAACAATGTAGGGCTGTCACGGGGTCCATGAGGTCAGAAAGAGCAGAGATGGGTAGCGAGTGGGGGGAAGGTGGCCGGGCTTCCAGTAGCACCCACTAAGAGACTGGGGACAGTTCCTCTGCAGAAGCTCTGAGGGCAGGGGCCAGGGAGTTGAATTTAAAATGACCCCAAATAGAGAGGGGTGCACTCCCCTTAAACCAGAGGCTAGTGAGACCCAGAAAATGCCCTGCTGCATTTTCCATATGGTCACCAGGTTTCCTTTTGTGTCCAACCATAAGGACAGAAGGGAACACGAAGACCTGAGCATTTGCCTTGAAAAATCCAGTTGACCTCTGTGATAGTCAACCTGCATTCATCAGTTGGCTGTCCTTTCTAGGTCATTTGCTTCTCAAAAAATCTTATTTTTTTTGAAAGACATAAGATTTATACACATGAAAATACACACTCTATAATTGTAATGAGAACTTACGGTCCAATAGCTTCGTTGTACAGCATGAAAGCTGTAGATGTGATTGTTCCAGGTCCCAGATCTAGTTACTGGGAGGCTGAGATTAGACCCAGACCCTAGGAAGTCAGGAGGGGCTGGGCATCTTTCAATGACAGCAGTCCCATCTGAAATGTGATATGTGTTCATTTTGGTTATGGAAGTTCTGCTAATAGTTTATAAATTTTCATAATGTTAATGTTTTATCATATTCTCCGACCCCCCCCCCTCAGTTTTTGTTTTTAAATAATTTTAGACATTGCTATCGTAGTGGTACTCAGAGTGTGTTCCTCTGACCAACTGAATCAGTATAACCCAGGAATTTGTCAGAAACTAATTCTCAAGTTCCAGTCCAGAGTCACGGAATCAGAAACTCTAGGGTGGATCTCAGAAATCTGGTTTAACATACCCTCTGGCAGATGGTGATGCACTAAGACCAGAGACCCTGCAACCACTAGAAGAAAATGTGGGCCCAACCCTCCAACATGTCTGCTTAGGAATAAACTTCCTCAAGGAGACTCTGGAAGCACAAGAAGTAAAATTAAAAAAAAATCAATAAATTGTTAAGGTATCAAACTAAAAAGCTTCTTCACAACAAAGGAAACCATCAAGAGCATGAAGAGAGAGCCTACAGAATAGGAGAAAATCTTTGCCACCTGTACCTCAGGGCATTTATTTTGAGGATATACAAAGAACTTAAAAAGCTTAGCACCAACAAAATGAAATAACCCAATCAATAAATGGGCAAAGAACAAAACAGATTTCTCAAAAGAAATATGAACTGTCAATAAATATATGAAAAAAATGTTCAACATCTCCAGCATTTAGAGGAATGCAAATTATCTACATCTCCAGTAATTAGAGAAATGAAACAGAACTACACTGAAATTTTATCTCACTCCAATTAGAATGGCAATGATTAAGAATGCAAGCAACAACATTAAATGTTGGTGAGGATGTGGGGAAAAGGCTATATTCATACATTGTTAGTAGGACTGCAAATTATTGTGCAACCACTCTAAAAAGCAGTGTGGAGATTCCCCAAAATCTAGGAATGGAACCACTATTTGACCCAGTTATCTCATTCCTTGGTATGTATCCAAAGGAATTAAAATCAGCATACTACAGTGGTACAGCTACATCAATGTTTATAGAAACAAAATTCACAATAGCTAAGCTATGGAACCAACCTAGGTGCCCTTAATTAGATGAATGATAATGAAAATGTGGCACATATACACAATGGAATATTAGTCAGCCATAAAGAAGAACGAAATTATGGCATTAGCTGGTAAATGGGTGGATCTGGAGACTATCATGCAAAGTGAAATAAGCCAATTCCCCAAAACCAAAGGTCAAATGTTTTCTCTGATATGTGGCTCCTAACACAGAATAAGATATGGAGGGAAATAATAGAAGCTCATTGGATTAGACAAAGGGAATGAAGGAAAGTGGGGGTAAGAATAGAAAAGAGAGTGGAATGAATGGGGGGGGGCGAGCGATGCCGCCCTAAGGGGAGCTCACTCAGGGACTGGAAGGAGAGAGGGAATGAGCCGTGTAGACAGCAGGCAATGAGCATATGGGCCAGAAGGCACAGCAGACAGGAAGTGCCTGAGGTCGGAGGGCACTCGGTGCGCTGGGGCTGTGGGAGGAAGGCTGGCTGGCCAGGTGTGAAAGTGAAAGGGGGAGTTAGAAAAGTCACAGAAATGACAGGGCAGGGTGCTGGAGGCTCTACAGCTTCCTGTAAGGACTTTGGCGGGTCTGGGTACCAGGGGGATCCCAGAGGAGAACTGTCACTGAGTCCAAAGGAGACAGTAGAGATGGAGGCCATCACCACCATCCAGGGAGAGACCCTGGGTCAGAGGTGGAGGTGCTAAGAAAGGGTTGGATTCTGGACACTCGAGCTTGCCCCCCACTGTTGGTATTCAGTTTACAACTTTTCAGCTGGCCTCGATTTTGCATGACGCCATATCTATTATGTTAAAATCAATGGCATGAACATTAGTAGCCAGATTTATGCCTTAGTCCATTCATACTGTTCTGACAGATACTAGTCTGGGGGTTTATAATCACAGAGATTTATTTCTCACAGTTCTGGAGGCTAAGAAGCCCAAGGTCAAGGCACTATGATTTGGTGTCAGGTAGGACCTGCTTTTCTGTTCATGGATGATGCCTTCTTGCTGTGCCCTCACAAGGTGAAAAAGGCAAGGAAAGTATGTGGGGTGTCTTTTGTAAGGCACTGATCCCATTTGTGAGGGCCCCACCCTCACAATCTCATTACTCTTGCAAGGCCCCATCCCCTAATGTCATCTTAGGGCTGAAGATGTCAACTTCTGCTTTTTAGTGGGACATAACACATTCAGGACATAATTTTCAACTGTAAATTAAAACTATTTTTAAAGTACAGTAATATTTTAAAGATAGTGCCTACAGAATTGAAGCAGGTGTGTGAAAGAAAGAGAGATGGCATGGATGAATCCATATCTTGGAAGTTGGAGAAAATGGTCTTGGCTTTGAGATAAGGAAGACTGTGAAAGGAAGAAGGGAAGGGTGGAGGGGCTAACCTCAGGGCCTCGATTATGGAAATGTTAGGGAGGGGAGGGGGGAAAGAAAGAAAGGGAGAAGTTGAGTAATCAGTGGATGATCTGGAGTTAAGGAAAGTAGTCTGGGGTCAGCAAATATAAATTAAAACCTTGAGTGGATACAGGGAGAAGAGAAAAGAAATTGGGTGAGTCCTGGTCTTCTCCAAAATTAAAAAAAAAAGTATAGAAAATGAAGAAGAGTCAGAAAGGGAGACCTAGGAGCAGGCCTTGGTGAGGAGAAGGCGATCAGGGATGTGTAGGGTTCTGTAAACCAGGCACAGAGGGTGGCTCCTGAAGACGGTGTTCACTGTTGCCATAGTCCATCAAGTAAGATGAGGACCGAGATCCAAATAACAGATCCAACGATGGGGAAAACTATCGTGGTCTATTTTCTGTTTTTATAACAAAATGCCAAGGCCAGGTAATTTACAAACAACAAAAGTTTACTTCACTCATGGTTCTGAAGGTTGGGAAGGCCAACAGCACGCCAGTCATGCTTGACATCTGGGGACGGCCTTCTTGCTGCATTATAACCTGGTGAAAGGCATCACTTGGTGATACGGAGCAAGCATGGTTGGTCTCTCTTCCTCTTCTTATACTGCGTCTAAATCCATCCTGGGGGCCCACCTTTATGACCTCTTCCACTCCTAATTACCTCTCAAAGGTCTCACCCCAAATACCATTAACATAGGGATTTTGAATTAAGTTTCCAACATATGAGTTTTTTGGGGCACACTCCGACCACAGCAAGTACTTTTGTCACTTGGATATGTGGTTTAGCAGAGTAGGGATCAAAGGGATTGAAGTGGAAACAAGGGAGACAGATACAAAGGCTGCAAATGGCATGAACCATTTATATGACATTCTGGAAAATGTCTTTAGAGATAAATCCTGGGTTGCTGGGGTCCAGGGATGGAGGCAGAAAAAGATGATTATAAAGAAGTATGAGAGAAGTTTTGAGGGTGATGGAGCTATTCTGTATCTTGATTGTGATGCTGGATACCTAATTGTGGCCATTTGTCAAAACTCCCAGAAAGAATAATAAAAAGAGTGAATTATACTGTACATGAATTATTAACAAGAGGTGCTCCGAGTTATTAGAAAAGATACTGGAAGTAGAAGACCCAGAGCCAGTAATAATTCATACCTCTGTTAAGCAGGTTTGCTCCAAAGGTGAGCAGAGACATGCAGTCAAAGCCTGAAGGGAAAGTGATTTCATATTTTAAGAAAATGGACAAAGGAAAGCTGTGGGGGAAATGAAGTGTGATGGAAACCGTATTAGTGACTTTCCTTTGCCATGATGGAATCCTGAGATGAGGAACATAAATGAGGAAAGGTTTATGCTTCAGTCTGTGCTACTATGGCCCCATCCCTTGGGGCCTGTGGGGATGGCATAGAGCGTATGGTGCATGGGAAGCAGAGAAGGAAGGTCTGGGGTCCAAAGACCCCTATTCAAGGGTACACCCCAATGACTTAATCTCCTACCACTAGACCCACTGCCTAATGTTCCCACCACCTCCCATGGTGTCACAGGCCAGGGATGACACCTTCAATACATGGGACTTTGATGGATATTCCAGAATCAAAGTGCCACAGGAACAATCCAACAAAGAGGAAAGACTTCTAAATGTGGGAGAGAGACGGAGGCATTGCTAACGTGGTGTCCTTGAGCAGGTCAGGCAGAGAGGAGGGGCAGTCCTTAGAGTCGAGTGTCTCAGGTCACCCACACCAACAAGTGCTGGGCATTGCCTAGATGTGGGGGAGGAGACAGGGGAACTTATACAAGTTCTTTACTGACTGATTTTATTTTCTCAACGAAATAGGAAGCCAGAGAGTGAGAAAGGAGAAGGTGTTGGGGTTTAAGTAGGAAAGAGATGGAAGGAAATATTTGTCTTCGAGGATGAGAAATGGAAGATAGGAAAATAGAGTGTGGTCCCCAGGGACTTGGTGCTATCAGTGAAATAAATTCAGTGGACAGGATTCTCTGGTTTTCTCTGGCCAGAGAAGGGAGTGAGCTGGATTTAACAGGGCTGAGGCTTTGCCAAGAGAGGACAATAGATGTGAGAATAGCAAGAAGGTGTGGGGATTCTGACTTGGCAGTTTTCATGCCTGACGGGCCTCTTTGGTTACACTGTATAGTTCTTTGTTCT
This sequence comes from Spermophilus citellus, assembly GCF_964194105.1. Taxonomy (NCBI): domain Eukaryota; kingdom Metazoa; phylum Chordata; class Mammalia; order Rodentia; family Sciuridae; genus Spermophilus; species Spermophilus citellus. The sequence goes on along the minus strand of NC_138189.1, from coordinate 8,796,373 downwards.
GGACTGAACTGTGTGCCCCCAAACAAGATGTTGAAGTCCTGATCCTTAAGGCAATGATATTTGGAGATGGATCTTTGTAGGTCATCACTGTTCAGTGAGGTCATGAGGGTGAGGCCCTCTGGATGAGATTAGAGCCTTCAGAGAGGGACCCAGACAGACCCCTGACTCCCTGCCCTGAGAGAGGGCCACACAAGGACACAGTGAGAACCAGGAAGACAGCTCTTACCCCAAACCAAGTCTGCTGCTACCTTGATCTTGAATTTCCTAGCCTCCAGAAGAGTTGAGAAAATAAACATTTATTGCTTGAGGACTGTGATATTTTGTGCCCAAGCTGATAGAGACAGCCCTTCTTTATTCACCACACTTGCTGAGTGCACTCCCACCCATGACATCTGTAATTTTTTTTAACGCTCCTTTTCCGAGAGTGCTCCTCATTCAGTCTGCATCTCCTGCAAGTGCATGTTCCAATGCCACATTTTTCAATGAGGTCTTCCCTAGCTGATGAGTTAAGTTGCAACCCCTTTACCATACGAGACTCTTGTGTTTCTGCCCTCATTTTCCTGCTTTATTTTTCTTCTAGCATGTAAACCTGCTAATAGTCTTTATACCTGACTCATTTAATTTATATCGTCTGGCTCTTCCCATTAGATTGCAAAATTCATGAGGGCGGAGATTTTTGTCTTTAACTCATTGCAATACCCATACTGTCTCCAACAGTGCTTGGAGCATAAGCGACACTCAATAAATATTTGTTGAGTCAATAAATGAAGTCAAGATATTTTTACTATTTGACATTATGTCTGAATTAGAAATTGACTTTCAAACCTTCCACACTCTTGTCAATGCCTCTGTTGAATTTTGGTTTCTCTTCCTGGGTCTTGCCTTTGCGGCTAAGTCTTCTAGGTATGATTTTTAGGTCCAGCCCACATGACTTTTATGGTTGCATATTAAGACAGCATAATCTGTGGTTCCTGTGCCGAGCTCTCATTAGAGAGTGTTCAGGGTTCAGCTGATTCCAATTCCATTTTAATCTGTGGTTCTTTCTTGCAGTTCCAAAGTTGAGGTTGACTTTGGAACATCGTCTTTCTCGAGTTCCCACAATATTTGCTCTAGACTAATGAAAAAATGAATGATCATAAATATAATTACTCTGAAGGCCTGAGGATATTTTTGGTACACTTGGAAGGAAGATGGGTTTGAAAGAAAAGCAATTGACTGCAGAGGACTTGAGAGGTATTTTTCCCTGTTGGAGTTTAATGAGTATCAAAAATAAATAGCATTTCTCATTCTGATTTGATTTCTGTGCAAATGGAGAAATAAAAAATAAGGAACTTGACACCCGTGGGCCAAAGCCTCTCTTTAATTATTGCTGAATGTGGAGGAGACAGTTTAGTGTGGTGGGCCAAAGGGTGAGTGTGTATCCAGGACAAGCAGATTCTACCATTATTCCTAAGGCAGTACAAGGCTGGTTTTGACCCAGCAGTAAGGATAGGAGACCCCAAAGGACAACAGAGGCCGCCAGCTCTCTCCACAGCCAGCATGTTCCACAGTGGGAAGGGAGGGCGGGCCAGACCACACTCAAGGAGTGCCTGGGATACTCCTTTCCTGTGGAGGGAACATTTCCCACACTTACCAGTTCATGGAGTCTTCGTCATGTGGGTCTGTAGGGGTGGCAACATAAGGAGATCCCTTTAAGAACTGTTGGAATGAAAGATGGAGTGCCTTCCATCTCTTGTGTAGGCAATAATAACATGGGCATTAATGCTCTCTGTGAAGTTCTGTTGATTCCTCTCATTGGCCACCATTTGATGAATCTCTGTAAGAAGCCAGTCACCAAAAACAAATATTGGGCAGGTAAGAGTCGGAGAGGGGAAGGTGCAAAGACAAGCAAGCCCTTGCTTCCAGAGAACCTGGCATCCAGGGGCAAGATGGAGACCTGGGTTCCTGGACCATTGTGGATGTAGTTAGCAAAGCTGTTACAGGGTGCTGTGAAGGACGCCTCCTCACCGATTGCCCTAACCAGATGACTTGAATATGGTGAAGGGAAGCTTCTGAATTTGGTTCTGGTATGCTCTTGGAAAGTAACAGGAAACAAAACAAAATAGCTACTTAGGTGTATTAGCAAACTGAATTTTGTTTATACAAGATGGAAAGGTACATGGGCTCAATTTCTCCCAACCTGTGGGCCTCAGCCACATGGGCTAAACCAATCCCAGTGACATAGTAACTGACCATTCAATCTTGGGCAGACCACCTGCCCTCTCAGAAAGGTTACTTGCCTGTCTGTAAAATGGGGGTAATTATAAGAGCCCTCCAACCTCACAGCCTCCTGAAAGGCAGACAGAGGGGAGATGTGAAATCCCTCTGTGCTCTGATTAACATAACTGATGTGACTACTTTGTTACATAATTTGAAGTTTTCTGGTTAGAAGATGTGACCACAACTTTATTTAATGTATTTGATTTTTAGTGTTAATACAATCAATCTGGAAATATATAGATCTCATCCATGCTTCATATTTTTTCCTTCTAAATTTTGGGGTAAGCTCTATGATTTTTACTGAGATGCCCTTAACATGTAAGTCATTTAGACAGCAGAAAGAGAATCATACTGAAATTCTAGGATAAAAATCTTAGATTTATGCCCAATTTCACAAAATCAATTTTTCTTTCAATATATTAACACTAAAAAGCAAAACTCTAGCAACTAAAAAAGTCTTCTGGAAAGAGAGATATTTTACCAAAATATCAGCATGCAGAGATTTTTTTTTCTTTTATGGCTGGTTTAAAAACCCCTTAAATTAGGGGGTTGTAATGGAAAGTCTGACAGGCTCAAATAAGGCAGTTCAAAAATATATTAACACTTAACACATACCAAACATGAAATGTATTTTAACATGCTATATGTTTATTACAGATTAAATACTTAAAAATGGAAAAACAGTCCAAACGTTCCTTAAATATTTGCTTAATATAGTCAGAACACATTGCGAATTGTAAGCATGAAGAGTACATGTTAAGTGTTTAACTAACATCAAATGCAATAAACTGTTTCATTTGAAATGTTAAGCGGGCGATAAAAATGTCAGGTGAGAGGACAGATTGCAGTTTCTCCCAACCTCCCTCTAATTAAGGTGAAGCTGTGGAGAGACACCTGATTGATTGAAAGGCAGGGCCGGCAAGTTCCAGGGTCTGACTTGTGCCTGGATTCGTCCCTTCTCCCTTCCACTGCCTGTCTAAAGGCATGAGGAACACAAGGTGTTTTTTTTGTTGTTTTTTTTTTTTTAATTTGAATATGGTGAAGGGAAGCTTCCTGAATTTGGTTTTGGAAAGTAACAGGAAACAAAACAAAACAGTTACTTAGGTGTATTAGCAAATTGAATTTTGTTTACACAAGATGGAAAGGCACATGGGCTACTTCAAAAAAGTTTAGGAGCACAGTTTTCCTGAAACTCATGCATGAGATTTTGTATTCCAATATATTTTATATAATATTGATCAGAGAGTAACAATTCTGTTGTTGTTGGCTGTGTGACCTTGAGCAAATTACTTAACTTTACTATCCCCATTTTCTTCTCTTGTGAAATAGAGGTGATCATAGAACCCTATTAATTGTACTATTGAGACGATTGGATAAGTTAAAATGTAGAATGAGCTTAGAACAGGTCCCAGTACAGAGTGTTAATTCAACACTTCACTCTTAAAATTTCCAATGTGTTTTGGATATATTAGGCAAATTTTAAGATATATTTGTTTTTTCTCTTGATTTTAAAGTATCTAATATGCAATAACACATAATATGTTCAACTGATTTTCATGCAAAATGTATATTAAGTATTTATTTTCTCATTGTTTGGGGATTATCTGGCTAAAGGTTCATTTCACCTCTCCCACTGAACTATGATTTTCATGATAATACTTTTCACCTATTTCCATTGGTGACATGTGTAGGAGTTCCATGATAGTTGAGTAAATAAGCCTATGAATGGGTGGATATTCCCCCAGATCACTGGATAAGTGTTTGACTTACCGATCTGATTGGGTTCTTTTAATATTTTTATAGTTCTCGAAGATTTCAGAGATTTCTGACTAAAGATCCTAAGTTATAAAACCCGCTCCTCCTGAATTGTAAAGGCTTGCTACGGACCCAGAGTCCCTTTGCAGTTCATGTGTCCATATGCTAGGGTCTCAGGTAAGGCAGGCACAAGGAAGTGAGCTCTGGTAATTGCTGCAAACACTAGGAAAATACTGCCTAACTCGATGACCCTGGCTGGGGACATAGATTCATTTTGCTTTAATTTCCTTGTCTGCACAGTGGGGATAATAAAATACCGTGTTTACAGACTCAAGTAGCCAACATTTGGAAAGTGATTAGAATACTGCCCAGCACATAGTAATTTCTCAGCAAATATAAGTTACTGTTACTTTAGTATTACATCTTTTTAAAAATTTTTTTTAATATTTTAACTAGCTATATGTGACACTCAAATGCATGATTATTATAAGTATGTGATAAACATAATACATTAAATATACTGTTACACAGTGCTGTTATTATTATTTAGAACACTAAAGATCTTGTATCTAGTTTTTGCTCCTGTACATTTTTGTTCTTCTTTTCCATTTCTAGTTGTGTCAATGAGGAAAGGGATTTTGCATTTTATTTCTATGGTAATTCTCCAAAATTTCCCCTCCCTGTTCTTCTGGAAATATGGAGACACACTTTCTCCTGTCTTCCCCACCCCCCTGGACAAATATTGCCACAAAGTGAGGACAGAACTGTCCTGCAAATAAGAATAGGCATGGGAAAGCCACCAGAATGTCCAGAGTCTTAAGATAACTGATAAAGATAAAAATAAGATAAAGATTTTAAAAAAATCCTCCTACTTTTAAAAGAAAGTTATCAGTGGCTTAAAAAAAAATGAAACAAGTAATTGAGTCCATCTGGCTCCGATACTAGAAAAGTCTGTCTCCTAAAACTGGGGTGGCTCTGGGCACTAGGAAATTGATGCTGTGAAATTAATTCCAAGTTTACAGCAATTTTTCCCACAATTGCTTTTAAACTAATCTCAGGCGTGGACATTGTTGGCATAGCCTCTGACCTCATCCTTTTATCTCGGAATCACTAATGGGCCCATTTTTATATTTAGAAAATTTTCAGGATTTACCCTCATTCTTGATAAATTCTCACAGTTTATAATCAAATCCTTTCTTTTCTGAAATTCCTGTGTTGTTGTTATTTAACTTTAAGAAGACTTTCTATGCATCTATGTCTTTACCCTAAATATGTGAGTAATTTTTAGTCCTGTGGTCAAAAAGGCATACGGTTTCTGAAATCCAGGTAATAATTCCTCCAAGTGGTCTGCTTTCAAGGCAAGAGCAGGGAAGGAAGTGGACTTATGAGTTCTAGGCGCTTTACCTTATGTACACTTGACAAAACTTATGAAAGAGCCTTGGAACCATGGCATACTATACACATGCCACAGATTTTAAAAAATAACAGCTTTATTAAGACATAAGCACAGACCATAAAATTCACCCCTCCGAGGTGTTCACTTGGGTGGGTTTTAGTGTATTCGTAGAGTTGTCCAACCATCACCATTATCTCATTTCAGACTGTTTTTATCACCCTCAAAAGAAACCCCTTACCTGTTACTTCCTCTCCTCACTCCTCCCAGGCCTTGACAGCCATTAATCTATCTGCCACTTCTATACATTTGCCTATGATTTCTATGGATTTTGAATAATTCAACCAAATAGAATCACATAATATTTTGCCATTTGCCTCTGTCTTCTTTTCCTTAGCATAATCCAAAGTTCATCTAAATTGTAGCATATGTCAGTAACTCAGTCCTTTTTATTGCTGAATAATATTCCTCTGTATGGATGTACCCCATTTTTAAAATTTATTTATTGGTTGATGGGCGTGTTTATTGTTTCTATTTTTTTTGGCCGTCATGAATAATGCTGCTATAAATTTTTATGTATAGTTTATTTTTGTGGACATAGGTTTTATTTCTCTTGGGTAAATACTCAGAAGTAAAATTGCTAGATCATGTGCTAACTCTAGATGTGCCATTTTGGGGAAATGTCAAGCTGTTTTCTTAAGTGACTCTCGTGTCACACATTTTAATTCTTCTATTATTGCTGCCACCAAGGAGCAAAAGAGGAAGAACCACAAGCTGATCGACGTGCTGGGGCAGATCTCACCTGATGGGTCTCGTAATGTGGTGGAGGACCTCAGAGGAAGAACTGGTTTCAGAGGGCAGGTGAGATGCTGATTTGGGGGAGTCATGGTTGGTTCTGGGGCCCTTGAGGTGGAGACTTTCAGGGCTAGTTGAAAACTCAGGATTGGACTTTAGGAAGAAGTCCAGTCTGGAGAAAATCATTGTCTTCTGGCAGCCTGAAGTCACACCGCTCTCCCAGGGGCTCCCTTTGTGTCCCTTCACTCTGATTCGGCTTCCAGGCTGAAGTTTATTCTTTCAATCTGTTTTTTTTTTCTCTCCTCAGTACCCTTTCTTTTTGGCAGTGTGTTCTTGGCATCAGGAAATGCAGTGTGGCCTTTCACCTTAATCTCTGGGTTCACAGGCTTTTGATAGGAAATGCCTAGAGGAAAGGACTATACCCCAGGGAGACGCTGTGGCTTGTGGGATATCAGGAGCTGAGACACCAGTGCCTTTCTTCTCTAGAATGAGCTCCTTACCTCCTTGAAACAAACGGGAAGGTTTTTTTTTCATTTTACGTTGCTAACTAACAACCACAATTTTACAACACGGGTTTTCTTCTTTTTTCATGCACAGATAGGTCCTAAGTGACTAGAATAGTGTCCTGTACATGGTAGGGGCTCAAAAAATTCTCACCAAAAGAGGACACTGCTCTGGAGAGGTCAATGAACTTACTTGCACCATACGCCTAGGTAGGAATCGCCTGTCGGATCCTGTTAATTTGGAGATGGGAGGTGCTGCCCTGTCTTCTTGCGTTGGCTCCAGCTTCTCATCTCTCTAACAAGGGGACTTTGCCAGATAAGAGTTTCTGATGTTTTATTAAACAACTTGGTTCGTTAGTGGTGGGTTCCTTGACAATGAGTAGCAAAACGTTGAGTGTCTTGAAGTTAGAGTAGTTGCTCTATTTTGGGACTTCTCAGAGCCTTTCAGACGCAATGTTGCATTGTGAATCTTCAGTGCAACAAGCAATACATTTGTCCATAGGATTCTCCCAGATTTCTGCATATGTGTGTGTGTGTGTGTGTGTGTGTGTGTGGCATTTATTAACATTTCCTAGGAACATAGTTTTACAGTACATGGTCTCCATTTCTTGAGTTCCTTTTGATTGGTTCTTTCTAGCCCTAAAGTTTGTTGACTTGAATTGTGGTAAAAGAACAAATTAAGGTCAAATCTTATTATGGCAAATATGGTTAGAAAAATATTACTATAACAAAAATATTTTAAAGACCTGGCCATAAGCCTAGAGTAATAGAAGCTTGCTGATGTCTTTGGAGTTTAAAAAAAAATCACTGCTCCAAAAAGGTTAGTACAATAACTTCTTTTCTTCTGACTCGTTTTACAGGGGAGGGGAAAAGAAAACCAGCCCCTTATTGTGTGGTATTTACTCTTCCAGTGAATATCATTGACTACCTCCCAGATATTGCAGTGCCCTGGGGGTGGGATTCCAGATCTTTGGTTATTGGTATTTTGCTGAGGTTATGGGGAGAATGCAGGCTCGTGGAGTTACCTGGAGAGCAGGTCGTCGAATCCCCTCTCCCAGACACACAACATCAAGGCATGATTGAAAACAGCAAATTAAAGGGTCTTACAAGATTGTTTTGGCTTCACGGACAGGGAGAAGAGGGGGTAAGCTTTCTACAGGTGGAACACATGCTCTTCTTGTGACCCTCTGGGCTTGGCTGGCAGAGAGTGGACTGGAGCGGGGGTCCCTGGGTGTGTCCCACCCCCAGCCTGTGGCAGTCTGTGTTCCTTCACAGCTGAGTCTTCTTATGGGCCCCACTAAAGACAGGGTCCTGCCTCAGCTTCTTACCAGGCACCTTTAGCTTCTCTCCTCCCCCAGGCCCTGGAGCTTGAGGCAAATGAAGAAGGTAAGCTCTGCAGGACACACAGTAGGGCCTCCCTCCTGACCGCACAATTCAGCTACCTTGGCCTCCCTGCATGGTCTTAATCCACTGTGAGATACATTTAAAGAACAGCATTCTTTGAAGTTGTATGGCCTTGATGGAGTGAGATGATAACGTGGGAGCCCCCAGGCCAGGGCCTGCTCAAGGTGGCACTTGCTTTTACTATTAGGTTATGACTCTGGACTTCCCTGGGCTGCCCTAGACTCAGTCTCCTGTCCCATCTACCTGCTGTGGCAGAGCAGGAGTCTGGCAGACAGGAGCACTGGCACCTGGGACTCTGGTGGGGTCATTCTGCTGAACCAGTCTTCTGCCTGATTTTCTTTGTCCGTGTTCTTTGCTGGACTCCAACACCTCTGGACAGGGTTCCCTGCAAAATGTGGTTGGGGCATTTATATCAGGCAGGCCTCTTGCTGCAGGTGAGAGAAACCACTCAAATTAGCTTGAGAAAAGAGTGATCATAGTACTTAACGCTACTGCTGCTGCCATGGATGGAAGTTGCAGATTCATAAAACCGGGACATGATGGCTGTATCAAAGGATGCAAATTCATTCAGGATGCAAATAGACCACTTTTTGGTCTATTTCTTTTGTGTTAGCTTCCTGCTTAGACTCATTTCCTCATAGCAGCAAAGATGATTTCTGATAGTTCCCAGCTTGTAACACCACTACTAGGAGTAACCCCAGAGAAGAGAATATGGCTTTTTCTTCCCTGTCACCCATTCTCGCACCTTAAGACTACTCCGGTTGGCTCATCCTGTGTCGACCTGGGTGGACTAGGAATTATTCACAGTCTTGACCAATTGTGGCCCTGCCACTTGTATGGGGAAGGTGAAGTCATATGATTGACAGCCCTATCTGAATCCTACCAAGCTGCTGGAGAGAAGTTCCCCTTGGAGAGGAAAGCAGGACCAAAACAAACAAACAAACAAATAAAAAATCAAATAGAAACAAACAAACAAAAACAAAAATAAAGATATCACTCAACTATCTTTGCTTTGAGTGACAGTTTAAAATCCTTGGGTTTCCGGTGGTTAAAATGGCCTGAATCCCATAATAGTTATTGATGCTTTTTGGATGCGATGATTTGGGCCTGCCTGGCTGGCCTCCCCAGTTATGCATGTGCGCCTTTCTGGGCAAAGGCTCCGTAGATTTCATAAGCACAGCCAGACTCCAGCACATGTGAGAACACTGGCCTAGGGTGTCGGCCTCTGTAGGTGTCACGAGGGCCCTGTGCCACGCCTGCCTCATGGCCCTGAGGTGCAGCCCCCGTGTGAGGCAGTGCTTGGAGTGCTCTCTGCCTGCTGAGGGCACCCCTCCCAGCTGGCTGCCCACTGCTGACATCTGGCAGGTGGAGACCTGGAGGCAAGTTAGCTGTAGGGAGGGTGGAGGGAACTGTCTCCAGGTCAGACAGTCCAGCGGGTTTTGTGGCTAAAGGAGACAGTGAAACAAGTCGGGGGTGAGCATCGGGCAGGGAGGAAGTTATGGTAGAAGAATAGATCTGGGCTTGTTGGGGGGAAATTGAGTGCCCAAATAAGGCTCATAAGGTGAAGCTCCTGAGAGGGGGAAACCGAGGCACAAAAATGTGAGACAGTTAGCTCAGGACCCCTTCAGAGCTCTTGTCTCCTGTGTGCAGTGCTCCTGCCGCTCCGTGATGCTGCGCTGGACCTCCTGGCCCAGGTCTCCTCCTGCCTTGACATGCCTGGTCACTACCCTTGTCCTTGCTTCTCCTTGTCGCCACGCAGCGGAGAGTGACGGACTTCAGACCCGGGAGAGAAGAGCGCCCATGTCACTGAGAAGCTGACCGGGAAATCGAGGACTCAATGTGGCTGGACCACCAGCCCCTGGCAGTTTTGGGCAAGCCTCTTGCTTAGATGGTTTTGTTCTAGAACATTGTATCATAGACTGGGTAGTTTATAACGAAAAGATAGGGCTGGAAGTCAGAGACCCAGGTGACAGAATCTGGTGAGGGCCTTCTTGCTCTGTCATCCTTTGAACGAAGGCAGAAGGCAAGAGAGGGCATGAGAGGCAATGGGGGCCAAGCTTGCTCCTTCAGAAGGGGCTCCCTTCTGTAACAATGATTCACTCCTGTGACAATGGCGTCGACTCACTTGTGAGGGCAGAGCCCCTGGTTAAATCGCCCCTTGACAGTCTCACCTTGTCACACTGTTACCATGCCAGTTACACTTCGGTGTGGGTTTGGAGCAGGACAAACATTCAAAGCATGGCGCCTCCCATCTGGCAAACCTGGCCACCTCAGGAGGGGGACCCCTCTCGAGGCACATTTCCTGCAGGGTCCTCTGGGGGAGTCAGGAGGAAACAGCATGCACTTTTGCTAGTCCTGGTCTGGCTCCAAGTGAGAACAACTGCCACGGAGAAATGCAGATGCCTTCTGCCTGTTTGTGCCAAAAAGGTACTCTCCCCCTGCAAAATCACAGAATTATTAGTTCTTAAAATGCACTACTTCTGCCCTTTCCATTGAAATTCAATCCAATTCAATTAAAACATCGTGGCAGCCTCCACGGGGCACAAATGCCCTGGAAAATGATTTGGGGGGTGTTTTCCCTGGCGGTGAATGGTTCCTCCATGTGGTGGCGACCACACACGTGCTTAAAAATGAAAACAGTCCTGATGGGAACGGAGCAATCCAATAATACTGACTCGCATTTATAGAGCACCTTCATTTTCAGGATAAGTTTTGGGTGGCTTGGTCTTGAGCAGAAGGTAACCTGGGCTTTGTCTCAGCTCTAAGCAACTTCTCTGCCCACAGTGTTCCCTGGGGCCTGCCCTCTTCTATATGTCCCTGTTTGTCTCTCACTCCTTAAGGTCTACGTGATGGTGACTCATGGAAAGCCACTCGGGTGGCTGAATGACTCATGCTGCAGATATTCTTCATCTCGGCAGCGTTTCCTAGAGACTGTGAGGTGAACTCACACTGGTATCTACACCAGGGCCCATTGGATGAAGGCTCTGAATCCTCAGTGGATTGATCAGGACCCCACGCTGGCCTCCACCCTTCTATTTTCTGTGTCCAATTCCCTCAACCAAGCCTGGCCTTTTCCTGTCTCAGCCCAAGTAATCACACTCTCAGCTCCCCCTCTAGTCAAATCCTTCCCACCCAACACACCCCGTGCTCTCCTCTTCTGGTCCTCCTGAGCCCTTTTTGAAGTTTCTGTGACTCTTCTCCATCCATTACCTTTGGCTCCATCCAACCGGGCTCTTTTCACCAGGTTTGTGGATGGGCCTTGCTTCCAGGTGGGGGCACGGTTCTCAGTTAGGGATTGACATTTATTATTTTATTTATTATTAGAGCATGTGGCCTTGTGTCATATACACAGTAGGTACATAATAGCCATTTGTTGATTTGTGAATTTTCATGAATTGAAACTATTACTTTAGTAAGCACAACATTTTGGAAGTAGATTTATACCCAAATGAGTGTGTAGAGTTTGATTAAAAGTCTCCAAGAACAAAAAAAAAAAAAAAAAAAAAAATCCACTTAGCAGGCACAGTGAGGGCCTGGGCCCTAGAGTCTGCAGATCTGAGCCTGTGGCTGGGTTCTGCCATAAACCAGCCCGGGGCTGCTGGGAAAGGCACTGTCTCTGAGTACACGTGCTCATTATAAAATAGGGTAATATCAGTGACAAGGATAATAAAATGGCTACCTCAGGTTGACAGTGAGGATATCATGAAGGTATGAAGTAATATTCTCAATAGGACATGGGATGTGGAGCCAACTATTGGGGACACTTTCTAACTATGTGATCTTGGTTAAGTGATTGAACCTTTCTGGGTTGTCATTTAAAAAAATCAGTAAAATACCTGTCAGGATTTTTATAGAGATGGAATGACAGTATTTCATAAAGTGGTTAAGATGGTGCTTGTCATATAGCTTATTAAGTAAGTAGAATACTAAACAATAATATTGTGTGTACTTCACTTGTCACACACAGGCACACAATTTAGTGCTTTATTACTATTGGTCTCTCTCTCTCTTTTTTTTTTTTTACTTTTATGGGGAAATATGTTGTTGCCACTACCATTATTTCTACTGCTGCTAATTACAAATGCTTGAATTAGCTTGTGTAGTTCAAAATTCTCCAATTCTATTTCAGTGTCTTGGTATCCATGTGATAGGCCATTGGTTTTCCTGTACTGTTAAGATTGATTTATCTCTTTAATTGTTTCTTCATTTTATTATCTTCCCATTGTATTCATTTCCTATTGAGATTGCTTCCTGGTAATCTATACCAGACCATAGAGGAAAGTCGGTATGATTTTAGATTCTGTTCATTGGTGGGATCTTTCAGTTTCTTACCACCTACAGTTAGTCGCAGGTTTCCATGTATTTGCAATGTCACTTCTTTTCCAGAAAAGTTATTTCTTCCCTTTGTCTGCTGACCAAGTAACACCTGTCTTTCAAGATAGCTCAAACATTTTATCAATGATTTCTTTCATGTCTTGCAGAATAATTTCCTCCCTATTTACCCAATACTGCATGTAGTTTTTATATGGTATTGACTGAAACTCAAAGATTAAAGGGATGGTTATTTACTATAACCATCTGGAGAGACTGCATTGTGTTTGGTAACAAACAGTCTCAAATTTCTGTGAGTGTTCATATCAATTTGTTTCTTACTTTTTTTGTGTGTGATGCTGGGGATTGAATCCAGGACCTTGTTCATGCAAGGCAAGCACTCTACCAACTGAGCTATATCCCCAGCCCCTTTTCTTACCTTTGCTAATTTAACATGAAGGATGATAAGGGGAACATTTCTAGAGACATTTAAGAACCCAGGGTCAGGGAACTTGAGAGCTTCCTAGCAGAATGATCTGGTATTCATTATCTCCTCAGTGTTATTCCAGAGGAAGAGACTGAAGATTGATGTGCATCGTTTTTATCCTCTCAACCTGAAAACTACCCTTGTAACTTCCACCCATACTTTACTGTCTCAAACCAGCCTCACAGCTACACCCAAACTGCAGGGAGGATGGAACATACAGGAGGACACTTAAGATTTGAATATATACTGTCTCTATTGCAGCACTATGTAACTGTTTCCTGACTGTACCGAGGGGCTTTGTGGTTGAATGGAAAGTGCACCTGCCTATATCACAAGCAAGGTGAGCCTAGAGGGTGTGTGTAGATGTGCACAAGCCCCAGGACTTCCTGAAGTCTCAGTTTCTTCTTCTGAGTCTTACCTTTTTCTCAGTTTTGTTTTGAATATAAGATGATTTATGCACAGTAGTTGGCCAGTCACAGATATGTCATAAAATGATGGTGGCCCATTTCTTAAGCAGTTTTTTGCATTCCCCTTACCTCTACCCACTGCTACCTCATTCCCTCTTCTCTGCTCCAGAAGGTTGAGTCTAAGGACTGCTCCACTCAAGGTCCCTTGATTTTGGGTTCTGCTCAAAGGACAACAGAGTGGGATAGAGAGGAGTTGGTGGTGAGGTTTAGACTCCCCTGCTCCTTCTCTGATTCAGGGTGCATCTGGAAGTCTCAGACAGGCCCTGATCTAACCCATTCCAGTGACAGTTTCCTCTTTTACCCATGCAAGTCCATATGCAGTCAGGGCTTCCTGTTGCCATGGATCTCGGTGTTTCAGTGTCCCCTGTGGGTTTCTTTGGCCTTGACCACACCTCTGCCTTAAAGTCCACCACAATTCCTCCTGAGCATGCTGTTGGCTTTCTGCGATGATCCTGGCTGATGTTTTACCCATCTGGATTCTGAGCTTCTTGGAGGTACAGGGAGAAACTCATTTTTTTTTTGATTCCTAAACCCAGCACAGGGTCCAGGATGGAGTAGGTATTCATTTTCTTAAAAAAGAAGCTAATAAATATAAGTTGATAAATAATAGCACTGGCTGATGCTCACCGATTGTTCTCCATGTGCCCCACACAGTGCAACAGTACACCCCACTTCAGCCACCTCTCAAGGAGGTGCTGTCATTCGTTCCCTCTGACGTCGTAGGATGATATGGGAAGGTGAGTTACTTGCCTGCATCATTACCTGGAGAGTGATGAGCTGGGACTTGAACCCCCAGGCTAACTATGGGCCCCCTTCTCATAACCGCTCTCCTGATCAGTTGCTAGCTCTTAAAGAGGGGCTGAAATGTTATGGCAACATCTCTAGTTTTCCAGAGATCTTTTGGGGAGACACACAAAGACTTGCATTGACAATCATTCAGAAAACAGGAAAAATAAGGCTGCCTTTGTTCCTTGGGAGGTTCTAGGTCTACAATTTAATTGATACACAAATGAATTTTCAGTGAAAGCTGGGGAGGAGTTTGCCTGAGGCCTTTCCTTCGCCTGCACCAAGGTGCTGCCTCGTTAATGAGGCTATTGAGAAGAGGCGAAGTTCCAAGTCCGTGGGTGGGATCTGGGGGAAGGCGATGGCCTATAATGATGCCTGTGTCTCCAGGTTTCATGGGCAGGGGCTGGAGGTGAAGGGTGGTCTTAACTTCCAAGAAGAGGGAGCTAATGAGAGGGGAGCTACCCGTGTTCTTGGGAACAGAGATGCAATTTGGGGGCCTGGGAACTGCTCTGAGACTCCCTCCTCCCCTACTGAAACCCACCCTTCATGGGGCTGCTAGGGGGAGCTCACTAACAGCCACTCTGCCCACATCAATTCTCTGGCTATCTGTCCCAGCCCTTTCTCCCAGCAGCCCAGCCGGTGCCCTTCCTTCCTATCCCCCAGCCTCCTCTCAGTGCCGGATCAGAAGGCCTCTCAATTTGTGTGCCACCTACCTGCTCTTCTCTACAATAGGCTGGGAGACCCTGGGGGCAGGTGGGTGGGGCATGGAGATTTGGTTCCTTTTACCACTGACACCAGCACAAAATCTGGGACAAGTCAGTATCAACCCTGTCTTGCCAAAGATGTCCCTGAGACTTAGATGAAGGCTCTCTTCCAGTCTCTGCAAAACTAGCGTTTGGTGAAGTGGAGTGGGAACCCGCTGGGCCTGCTGCCCTTTGCTTTCTGCAAACAGAGCTGTTGCACACGGTACTGGTCTCACTTTCCTGTACAATGGGCTCAAGGGACTGTTGTGAAGGGAGCACGACGGGTGCTCTGGAACTCAGTTTTGGGTCTTTCCTGCTGTCCTGTCACCTGAGGTGACATATGTGACTGAATCAGACTCCTGTCGAGATACGTGGCAGAGTGGACCATACTCAGATGTGCTGTTGGTATGCATAGAGGTGTGTGTGTGTGTGTGTGTGTGTGTGTGTGTGTGAGAGAGAGAGAGAGAGAGAGAGAGAGAGAGAGAGAGAGAGAGAGAGAGAAAGAGGAAAATTTTGAACTATCAGAAACACCAGGCTAGGGAGAATTACATAATACCAGCAACATGTACTGTAAACTATATCTAAGTCATAGTTTCGTCTTTTGTGGTTATGCAAAAACACTGACTGTTACATCAAAATAGTCAAAAGAACAATGGAAAGCAAAGCGTTTGTGTAGGAGGCACACAAGACCCCAAGTTGAAAGAGAATCCTCACCCAATGCTCATTTAGGGTTAGAAGGGAACAGCCAGAGAAAACCCCAAGACCGTTAATAACCATGAAAGGCACTTGCATCCTATCTTATGACAAAGGAGAGAAAATAAAGCTGGGCACAGCAACAGCATGGCACGAGGACGAGGCTGTACATGGTGATCAAGAGGCCAGCCAGGCAGACAGCATGGGAGGGACTTGACGCAGTGAGGGACAGAACTACGGAGGATCTGGGGAAGAGCCAGAGGGAAAGAACCCGTGGACGCCCTGAGGCCAGAGCTTGCCTGGTGAGCTGGGCAGCCCCAAGACTCTGGTTTGCCTGAGTGAGAGCTGCAGGTGGAGTGGTCGGAGGGAGGAGAGCCAGGTGAGGAGGTCCTGGGGTGCAGTCCATCAACCAGTGAAAGGGCTTTGGCTCTTATCGGGATTGTGCTGGAAGGAGAATGGAGGGCCAGAGAAGGCAGCAAGGCTGATCTGACTTGGTTTCAGTAGAATCCCTCTGGTGACAGGGTTGAGTGTGGACAATAGAGAAACCGGGGTGGACTCGGGCAGAATTATCTTGAATTAAGTCTACTGAGAGGTTGGAGAGCTTGGAGGAGAGAGCTGGAGGTGCAGATGATGTGAGGGGGGCAGACTCTGGGTAGACGTTTTTTTTAGAATGGAGGAAATTGTCTTGTAATGTGCTGCCCCAGAGCTCTGTCAGGAACCTCGTCCCACTGACATTTACACCAATAGTAGGAAGTCTGTTTTGCCACAGGACTTCTGGAGGACACAGGGTGATCTGCAAGGCTGGATGACAGGATGGGGATCCTCGATTATTAACACAGACTAGAGCAGTGGGATCCAGGGAAGTCATTCCCCAAACCAGCCAATGAATATATAAATTACACCACCAAGTCAGCACCCTCGCAAATTAAGCCAGGCTAGGCTCCAAGACAATATGATGCGGCTGTAAAAAGTGAATGTTGTGCTAATAAATGTAGTAGTTAGGAGAAAGGAGAAAACTTACCTTTCTCTATTCTAGTTAAACCATATCTCATATATAAGCATTGTTATGGTTTCCATATTTCTCAAAGAATGGACAAGATAAACAGAATTAGGAGAAAAATAAACAGAATAATTATAATGTAATTATAATGACATGCAACTATATAGCATAAAACATGATTCAAGAAATGAGAGGCATTCTGTTGAAAAACTAAGACTTTTACAGAGTGGGGAGGATGATAAATAATATTTGATTAATTCATAGCTGACATTACTAGGAGAGAATACTTAGATTTTCCTTGGAGATTCCAGTGTAGACCAATCGGTAGAAGCCACAGATACATAGATTTCAATTTCATAGAAAACATGCCCACCACCCAGAATTGTTCCAAGATGAAATGGTCTGATATAAAAAGTTCTGATATAAAAAGTTATCTACACTAGAGGTGCTGAAGTTCAGGCTCTAAGACTGGATGATCTTCTGGAAACTTCCAGCCCAGAGATTCTATTCTAAGATTTGAGTGTACAGGAACCACCACAATCATTTGAGAGCTGGGCTATAAACTTCACTAAGGACAGTACACTCATCTTGGCTTTCTCCACAGCAAGCAGAATAATGTTATACTTAATTTTTGTTGAGAGCCACAGACAAGTCAAGATGGCGCCTGACACTTTGCCAGACGGAGTGGTTTGAGAAGTAACGCCAGTGAGCCATTAAGATGATAGAGATTCCTTAATGACTGATTGCTGTGTCTAGATTATGTCAATTAAGTTAAGCTGTGTGTAATCATTAAGATGAGGATTCCTTATTGGTTGACTGCTGTATCTAGTTTATGTTAATGAAGAACAAGCTGTGTGTTCAGTTATGTACATATACTTCTCTGTCCCGTAATAAAGCAGCTCCCGCTCCTGCTGAATCAATCTTCACAAGTTGCTCATCACCCCCTGGTTAGTTTGCCCAGCCAGACTGCGGCAAATTTTGATACTTAGAAAATTTTCTAGAGGAAGAATAGGTGCATGACTTGTGAAATTACTATAGCTTTTGTTATGGTTGACATATGAGGATTCCCCGCCCCCTGCCGAATTCAAGTGTGAGACAATGCAATTAACTTTAGAGGTGAAATGATATGGATTATGAGTGAGCCTTAACCTAATTAGTGCATTAATCCACTTGAATGGAGTAACTGGGCGGGATATTCAGGCATGTGGGAGGTGTTTGGAGGAGTTAGGTCAGGAGAGGTGTGTTTGGGGGTGTATGTTTTGTCCCTGGTGAGCAGACTTTTTTCTCCTTTCTGATTGCCCTGCCCTGAACTGCTTTCTTTTCTACACCCTTCTGCCAGTATGCTCTGTCTGATCTTGGGCCCAGAGACAAGGAGTCGACTGTCTGTGGACTGAGACTTCTGAAACTGTGAGCCCCAGCTAGACCTTTCCTTCCCTAAAATTGTTCCTGTCAGGTGTTTTGGTCACAATGGTGAGAAAGCTGACTAAAACAGCTTCGATTTAACCCCATTTAAGAGGCACACAAAATCTTTCTAGCTGTAGTATTTAGGCACACACTACTTCTACATTTTGACTGAAATATACCAGGAAGGGAAAGTTATTCCTGTCTCACTGTGACGTGGTATTCATTGATCAACCTTTTCCCTTCCTGTCTTCCTAACCATGGCTGAATTTTTTTTTTAATATTTATTTTTTTAGTTATCGGCGGACACAACATCTTTGTTTGTATGTGGTGCTGAGGATCGAACCCGGGCCGCATGCATGCCAGGCGAGCACGCTACTGCTTGAGCCACATCCCCAGCCCCCATGGCTGAATTTTTGACTGAATTTGCCTCTCTCTCTCTCTCTCTTTTTTTTTTTTTTTTTGTGTGTGTGTGTGTGTGTGTAAGCAGGAGCCAGATGAGTCACAAAGCCAATGTGAGGTGTGGTGTTGTCACCAAAGCAGCCAGGAGTGGAGGGAGCCAGGAACGGTCCTCACATTGCAGTTCTTAGGGTCTGCAGTGGGTTGAAGCTGCATGAAACTAGTCAAGGGCCCCATTCATGAAACAAGAGCAGGGTCTTGTAGACGGCAGGTCCAGAACTGGTGCAGCAATTGGACCTTGATTAGAAAAGGACTGAGCTTGGGGGGGATGGGCAGTTGCTGTGAGGACCTGTCAGTGGTGTGGATTGGACTGGTTTATGGGAGGAGTCGTCTTTGTGGATTTCCTTCCACCCTGGGCTCCCTGATAGGCAATGCTTTGTCTTATTGACTTAGGGCCACAGGACTGGAGTGAAGTGGTGAGCTCAGAGTAGGTCCCAAACCATGCGGTATCCTCTTGTCTCATCCTTTCTCCAAGGGGGCGACAAAAGAGGTCTGCGATGATATCTTCTTTAGAATGATCATGAAGTATCCAAGAGGCAAAATCAGGGCTCATGTGCTTCTTTCCCTTTTGTTCATGAGCACAGTGAGAGCGGGGAGCTATGGAAGGCAGCCTGGGGTCCTTTAGGATTCCTTCTCTTGACAACCTGGTGTTATTAAAACGGGCATCTCCAAAGTCTGGGGGCACATAATCATGACCTCTGAGACCTCACAGGGTACCTGGAAAAGAACCACTTCTGGGTCAGTTCTAGTGATGAGACCAGGAAAGTGGGTCAGAGCCTGGTGTCCGGAGCCTTGTTATCAGCACAGACTGTGTCTGCCAGGGGGAAGCTTCTGTTTACTTTCCACTGAGTGGATCTGAGCGGTTCCCTTCTGCTGCTGCACCACTGCCCTGACATTGAATGATGGATGCAGAGAAGGCTCACCATTCATCCAACATCTGTTTCTCTGATTTTCCAGGCTGCTTGTTGTTTTGAAGTGCTCAGAATCCGTGTTTTAAGTGCATGTGGGCATAATATTCGGTATATTAATACACACTAGAGACAGTTCTGCCTACTAGAAAGCCAGGTACTACAGGGTTATAAAAGTCATTTGATACCTTGTAAAGCCCAAGACACCTCGCCAATGCCCAGGCCCTGTTTCTTGATGTAGTCAGGTGATAACACGTGTACACTTGTATAGCCTTCTCCAGCAAGTGCCAAAAGTTCATGCTAAGTACTACATAAATTATCACCTAATTAAGTACTGTTATGGTTTGGATTTGGGGGAAGTGTAAACTCAATTCTCCTTGGAGAGCAATATGCAGAAATATGATGTGGAATTAATTGTATGGGTCCAGGTCAAAGATCAGAGTACAAATGGAATTGCTTTTGCAAAGGGAGAATTGGGAAAGGATTTTTGTTGGCATCCTGATAATTTCATTTTTTTTCTTATTCAATTCCTGCCAGACTGCAGTCCTTTCTCCTCCCTCTTTCCTCTTGACAAATGGGCATCTTCTCCTCCCTTCTGCTGACTTTGTCTACCCCACTTCCTTGGCCAAGTGGTAGGAAGGACTTTGGCCCACTTAGAAAGTCCTTGGCTTGAATATTGGTTCTGCCAACTCTTGACTGACTTCAGACAAGTGAACCAACCCCTGGATCTCAGCCTCCTAATCTATTAAATATTTCTAATAATGGTGCCACATCACATGTTCAGTGCTTGAGAGGAACTGGCAGGAGGCTATAGGATCCAAGAAGGGAAAAGGCAAGTGTCTGGAGCCATTCTCTCATGGTTCTAGCTCCTGCTGGGCAGCCTCTGCTTTGTTTCAAGTGTCCTCTGGTTGCATTGGCTCCTGGCTCTGGTTATACCACCTTGTCCTGTGTCCTCCCTAAATACACCTCCCTGAGGGGTATGGTGGTGTCTGTGTTTTTTCTGATCTTTGGATTGCCTGGACAGCCTGTTTGGTTTTTCAACTTTCCCATTACCTTTGTAACAAAGTTTCTGTGTTAATTTGTTTTTTCCTGTTAGGCCATTTATAATGGGCTTTATTTTATTCACTGGCAAAGGGTTTTATGAGACTACAATGAATTCATGCACATAAAGCTTGTTAGATAGTTCCTGGGATGTAGTAAGCATTTAGCACATTTTAATTATTTTATTAGAGAATTTTCCATGTTGTACTATGAATGTGGGATTACCTAATGGGTATCTCTCTGTTCTATTTATCTGTGTCTCCCATGTCTCTACCATAACACCTGAAAGAGGAAAAGTGATTAAGAAAATTGCAATGCCTGCTATGCAGTTCAGGTTTCCCTCATGCCACTTTCCCATGTCTCCAAATTCCTTCCTCTCTGGACACTAAATTCTTCCTTGGAATCTGGGATCCCAGACTAGTGGTCTGAGAGCGTGGCTATCTGTGCCTGCCAGGATGGATGACGGAGGTCCCCCCATCCCATCATGGCATCTTTCTACTTCCTGCTACTCCAGCTAGTGGCATACTGACTGGCTAGCGGGTAGGTGCCATCTCCCACAGCCCTGGGATGCCACCATATTGTCTTTGTTGGAATCATCCTCTTTGTTTCGGGTGTGTTCTGTTGGTGGATAGAAAACCCTGGCCCCTCCTTCCTGCTCCTGGAATCCTTCAGTGAATGGCAATGGAGGACCCTGCATCCTGATGTACATCTCCTACAACATCCTCAGGACATTCCTTATTACAGTTGAAATTTCCTCTGTTTGCAATTTATTTCTGATTTCTTTAAAAATATTGACTCCAAACATTGTTGGACCTTACCTGCATATTCATGTAATGTGGATGGTGTGACTGAACACTAAGACGTGACGTTTTCCATGTGTAAGTGGTTATCACTTCATTATGCTTTCAGAAGAGTAAGTCTTCTATTTTCTGAGTCAATTCTTGGAATTACACTTCAGCAGAGTTTTATCTTTCCATATAGTGTGTAAAAAGAGACCAAGGACCTGGAGACTCTGCAACAGTTGATTGAATTTTTACTCTAATCCAAGTAGTCTGTTGAATGCCATTGACATCCACGCGGGGAAGTCGTATATTAAAGTCTTATGGAGGCAACACTCAGAGGAGGCATAAATCTCTACTGTTATGGCAAATAGGGAACAGTTCTCATGTGAAAGATTTTTTTGTGAGCATCAAAGGTGAGTGATATTCCTCTGCAGTGGAGGAATAGGGACTTTGGGAGTAGATCTTGGAAGAGATGATAATCAAGTGGATTCCAGATACTTGTAAATAAAATGCTATGGCTTGAATATGATAGTTTGGATAGTTTCTTTTGGCCTATTTGGAATGGGCTCTATTTAGAGCCCTCAAAGGCTCCTGTGTTGATGCAGGAAAGTTGGGAGGTGAAACGATTGGATTGTGAGAGCTATTCAGTCCATCAGTCCAAGCCTGATTAGTCTGTCCTAGTCTAAATGGGCTGACTGGGTGGTAACTATGGGCAGGCAGGATGTGGATGTGGCTGGAGGAGGCAAGTTGCTAGGGGTATGCACTAGAAAGTCTCATCTTCCCTGCGGCCCCTCCTTGCTCCTGTCTCTGTGCTTCCTGGCTGCCATGAGTGGGGAGCACTCCTCCTCCACCACTCCCTTCTGCTATGGTGCTCCACCTCACCTCTGGCCCAGATCAATGGGCTCTGTGGACTATGGACTGAGCCTCGGGGACCTGTGCCCCCTCATCACTGCATCTCAGGACAATTCTTATTTTTATTAGACACCATTGTAACTGCTTTACATATTTGAAATAAGAGGTTCTATCAATTTTTAAGGAGGACTTTTCAAGAATGTTGATAAAATCTTAGCAAATAAAGTTATCCCATTTTCAAAAGCTGATAACTCAAGTTCTAGTATGAATGATGGTTCTGTTTCCCCTTTCTTTGGGACTCCAAGGGAGGATTATGTTTTAGATGATAGTCGTCTGTCTCAACAAAACAGATATTTTCTCTAGTTGTTATGATTTAGATGTAAGGAGTCCCCCAGAAGCCCAGAGAAACAATACAAGAATTTTCAGAGGTGAAGTGATTAGATCACGAGAGTCTTAATATCATCAGTTTATTGATCCACACATATGGATTATTTGGGTGGTAAGTGTAGGCCTGTAGGGAGAGGCTGGAGGAGGCAGGGCACTGGGGTGTGCCTTTGGGGTTTATGTTTTGGCCTGGGGGACGAGAGCACTCTTTCTGTTTCCTGGGGGTCATATCCTGCGCAGTTTTCCTCTTCCATGTCCTTTTGTCATGATGTTCTACCTCATCTTGGGTCCAGATCTATGGAGTCAGCTGATCATGAACTGAAGCTCTGAAACTGTGAGCTAAAATAAACTTTTTTTTTTTATTGGTTGTTCAAAACATTACAAAGCTCTTGACATATCATATTTCATACTTTAGATTCAAGTGGGTTATGAACTCCCATTTTTACCCCGTATACAGATTGCAGAATCACATCGGTTACACATCCACATTTTTACATAATGCCATATTAGTAACTGTTGTATTCTGCTACCTTTCCTATCCTCTACTATCCCCCCTCCCCTCCCCTCCCATCTTCTCTCTCTATCCCATCTACTGTAATTTAATTCTCTCCCTTTTTTTCCCTTTTCCCTCACAACCTCTTATATGTAATTTTGTATAACAATGAGGGTCTCCTTCCATTTCCATGCAATTTCCCTTTTCTCTCCTTTTCCCTCCCACCTCCCAAAATAAACTTTTGCTCCTCTAAATTGTTCTTGTCTGGCACTTTGGTCAAAGCAATGAAAACTCTAGTCATGAAATTCCCTTATAGTTCCTGAAATACTGTTCAAGGTCTTGCAAGTCAAAACCCCTGTCCCCTCGCACATATTCTTTCAAGTGAAAAATTCCTTGTCTCCTCTGATTGGTTGATCCTGGGTGTTCTTATAAAATGTTCAATTCAAAGGTTTCTCATTTCAATCATTTTCTTATTAGCTTGAGATCTGAGTTAGGTGCCACCTTCATAAACATGGTATGCTTCTCTTACCTATCATTTTTTCCAGGCTAGGTGTAGTAAATAATAATATTGATCATATACTCACTGATTTATGTGTTTGTCAGCCCATGTACATTGTGCACTGCTTGGAAGAAAGGATTTTTATCTTCTGGAAACTAAATATACTGTTTGGCACACAGCAACATGAGGGGATACTAAGTGAATGAATGAATAGGTGAATGAATGAATGAACAAAGCTAGATCTAGGGACCAGGCAGAGGATTCTTTTTCCCAGTTTTCACTTTATTGTGAACCACATTTCATCTGGTTACACTGTAATGCTTTTTCCATTTCTAAACTCAGTTCGTTAAAAAGAATATATGTATGTGTGTGTATATATACATATTATATGTATAATATAAATACTTATATCTATGTCTCATATATATATTTACATATGAATACACATATCAATCTGACCACCTTATTGACTACAATAGCCAAAGGGACAGTGGTGGAAACATGTTACTCAATTTGGCAGAGCTATAAGAGTGAGATTAGAGAGCACATCAGACAGACATCAGCAGCTCAGATGAGGGAGCTGGAGTCTTTATTTCCAGCCAAGAACTGGATGCGCTCTCCGTGTGGGATGAACAGCATGTGATGATTTTGTGAGAGGCTCAGCTGGCAACACTCATGAGGAATGACCTTGCTGGGGTTGAATGTGCGAGCTCAGGAAAGTCCCCAAGAGGTTGAGCCTGTTGTAAATCTCTCTGCTTGAATCATCTTGGTACCAGCACCTTCAAGTTCATGGTGACTTGGACAGTCTCCTCTCTCTGGAATTAAGTGTGTATATTGGCCAGGGCAGGCTCAGCAATGGCGATCTTGGCCGAGCTAGCTCCTGGAGGAATGTTGTAGTTAATTGGGTACGAAAATTTGGAAGAAGTGACGTAAAGAACAAGGTGTTGTTCAAGTTACCTTCAAACAAGGCCACCAACATTCACCTAGAAGCTATCTTTTGGGTTGTTTAAAGAAGCTAGAACTGAGATGCACAGTCCAGAAGAAATCTCAGGGAAAATGATATCTGAAAAGTGATATCTGGTAGGGACCATTAGCATTTGAGAAATGGGGAGGAGCAACAAACACTGCCCTGACTCCTGCTCTGGCTCCCCTATATGCATCTAGAAAGAAGATGGAACACCTTCGTGTTCTGTTGTGAGTGCCTCTGGCCACTCGCAAACCTTCATTTGTTAAGTGACAGTATTCTGCTTCTCCCTCTCCATCCATCCCTTCTTAACTTTTTATTTTTGATTTGGAGGGTTTTTTTTTCAGTTCAGTGTATCCATGCTGTATATACTATCTGCCTGTTAGTCACTTAGTAGCTGTCTTATTTGTCAGATCAATGGAAGTGGTATTGCGGTGCTCATGTTCAAGTACTCCTGATTTTCCTTTTAATGGCTGGAGGTGCAAAAGTAGTGCTGCTAGCAATTTAGACGTGCCAAAGAAAAGCTGTCTAGTTCTTCCTTTAAGTAAAAAGGTAAAAGTGCAGCTGGATACCTGTTTTCAGAGAGAGCAACAGGGAGTGAGAGAAAGGGAGAGAAAGAGAGAGAGAGAAAGAGAATGCAATGCACCTGGATGCACATTTACATGACCTTTACTATAGTGTTTTTATAATTGTTCCATTTTAAGTTATTATTGTATTGTATAATTTACAAATAAAACTTTATCATAGGTGTGCTTGCATAGGAAAAATACATACTATATGTAGGATTTAGTATTAACCATGGTTTTGTCTACTCTGTGGGGATCATTGAATATATACTTAATGGATAAAGGGGGAATAACTGTATTTCTTATTTATTTGTAAAATTTACTAGTGACATCATGTGACGCTAGGGTAGGGCTTTCTTTGAGGCATGTTTTCTAAATACTAGGAAGGATTGTGAGGGATTTTCTTCATAGACAGTTTCTCCTGAATGTGAGTCTTTTCTCCTGGCGAGAGTGCTATACCTCTCTGATATTTGCTATGCCTTTCTAATATTTTCTAGTCTGTTTGCCGAAGTTGTCATAAGATCATTCCTAAAGCTTCAGTTATAGCCCCTGCTGTTGCTAGGTAACAAAAATGGAGATAGACTATATTAGTCAGTTTTCTGTTGCTGTGAGAAATACCCTAGAACTTAAAGGGGGAAAGGTTTATTTTGGCTCATGGTTTCAGAGGTTTCAGTCCCTGGCCGACTGGCTCCAAGGCAGAATATCATGGTTGAAGGGCACGGTGGAGGAAAGCTTCTCTCCACATGACAGTCAGGAAGCAGAGGGAGAGGGAGGAAGAGGCTGGAGATCAGATGTACCCTTCCAGGGCTCGTCCCCAGAGACCTACTTCACATAACCTCCTACTTCTTCCACCTCCTGCAGCTTTCACTACTTCTCAACAAGGGCATCAGATGATTAATCTGTCCGTGGGTGGTGGCATGAATGAGGTCATTCCCAAGGGTCCCACCTCTGAACGTTGCTGTATGAGGGACCAAGACCTCAACACATGAGCTCCTTTGGGGGACGTAGCAAATCCAAACTGTAACTCAAGCTATCACATTAGCTCTAGCAACCTGTGACAAGCCAAATAGAGTGTATAGGTGGGCAGTAACCACAGGGAAAGAAAAAATAAAAGAATGTATTTCATAGATTAGTTGGTGACAGAGTCAGGCTAGAGGCCTTTCAGTGTTTCCTGACAGGACTCCCTGGGAGTCCACTGGGACTGAAGTGACACAGTGGGTACAGAGCTCCTCTTTGGGGGAATCTCGGATGGACAGCAGCCAGCTGAAGCTGTATTAGAGGAGACATAATTGGAGGGCCAAGGGAGAGGCTTCCAGGCAATCCTCAACATACCCCTGGGAGAGAGATACTTCTATCCAGTTCCCAGGCCCAGGGAGCATGAAGCCACCCACACAAGCAAGAAAGCCTTTCCCCTCCTCTTCTTCTTGGCAGCCCTCTCTGGACCTTATGGGATCTAGATCAGTAACCACTGAGTGAGGAAAGAGATGGGTGCAAAGGAGTAAGGAAGCCAAACCGCCTTCTCCAAGCACAGATGCTCACCTGGCCTGAGGTGTGCTGGGGGCAGAAATCTACACTTGAACAAGCACTGAGGCATTGACCAGTGTCTTAGCCAGAAACTTTTAGTAACTGAGTAGAGATCGTATTTGTGACGATGTAACTGGTAAAATGTAAAATTGGGTTTCCTGGCACTATTTCATCATCTCTTGAATAATTTTGAAAAAGGGCATAAGAGACAAAAAAAATCTATTAAAAATAATTTCCAGTGAGTTGTGCTTGTCTACTCAGCTGGCTGAATTTTGAAAATGCTCCTCAATCACAAATAAAGATTTCAGGTAGTCTCCATTCTGGATGTTAGGGAATCACTTTCTCTGATTTTTATTTTATTGTTTTATTTTTGGTGCTGGGGATTGAACCCAGGGGCACTTTTTCAGTCAGTTGTTTCCCCAGACCTTTTTATTTTATTTTGAGGCAGGGTATCAAACTTTTTTTTTTTAAGAGAGAGTGAGAGGAGAGAGAGAGAGAGAGAGAGAGAGAGAGAGAGAGAGAGAGAGAGAGAGAGAATCTTTTTTAATATTTATTTTTTAGTTCTCGGCGGACACAACATCTTTGTTGGTATGTGGTGCTGAGGATCGAACCCGGGCCACACGCATGCCAGGCGAGCTCACTACCACTTGAGCCACATCCCCAGCCCAAGGGTATCAAACTTAAAATCCTCCTGCCTCAGCCTCCCAAGTAGCTGGGATTACAGGTGTGTACCACCATCCAAGTCTGGCTACTTTCAGAGACGTCTGATGGGCACAGTGTGTTAGCAGTGTGGGGATGCTAAGTCTTTGTTTATGAAAAATAAAGGAATCATAACTAGACTGTGTACTTCTCTGTACTTCTCTGTAGAAACTTTTTATGATCCTGATCTGGGGACAGAAAAAGGGAGCAGGAACTAAGTAGTCCACTATGATGACAGACAGGTAGGCCTGGGGGCTACAGCAGGAGCTATTTTTGGCAACTCCTAGTGCATGAATTGCCTCTTTGGGCTATTTCTTGGGTAAATCTTCCCAGTCCACTTGGAAAGACAAATGCCACTAAAATCAAAGAAAGTTCCACAGTTTACTCTACGGCATTAGAATTATCACCTAACAAAATTGCTATCTGCAGCCAAAGGATACCTTGTCACTGTGTCAGAGTAAGTGTGGCCGAAGACATCCTGGGGAAAAAGAGAAGCCTGTCTAGACAGATTGGAACATCTCGTGTGCCTAATTAAACAGTCCCTCTTCACACAGCCAGTGCTGTGTGAAAAGGTGCTTGTTTATTAATTACTTGTGGAACACACCTCTAAAGAGATGCCCTACGTTTCATCTTCTCTCATAGCTTCATGGGAATTGGGCCCTGGGGATTAAACAATTCAATCCTGTAAGTTTCCAGCAGAGAAAACCTGCAGAGCAGAGAAATGAACTGAACAGTGCACGGTGTTAATGCCAGCATTACAACCTGGGTTTTCAACATCTGTGCAGAACTCTTTCTACGGGCAAGTCTGCCGGTTAACTAGGTAGATGATACGCCCACCCCTGAGGATGCTTCCAGACAGGCTCCTAGTTGGGAAACGTTTCCTCTGCACGACTCCCTTATTTATTAAATTTCTCCCTTTGGTGTTTTCCCCTTTCTGCTATCAGTCTGTTTGCTTTAAACATGAAAACGCTCATCAATGGAGTAACACAGAGTAGGCTTGGGTTCTCCAGGGAGCAGACTCTGAGACCACAGTTTGATTGCGTGGATTTTATTTTGGACATGATCCTGGGGAGAACTAGAGTAGGGAGGAGACAGGGGAGACACTGAAGCCTAGAGAGCCTTTTGTGTTAGTCATTTTTTTTTCTATGACAAAATACCTGAAAAGAACAACTTAAAAGGAGGAAAGGTTTATTTTGGCTCATGGATTCAGAGTTTCAGTCCATGGTTACTCTTATTTCTGGGTCTGTGGTGAGAACATCATGGGGAGAGGGCATGGTGGGGCAAAGCTGTTTGCCTCATGGCTTCTGGGAAGGAGAGAAAAAGAGATGGAGAGAGAAAGAGAGAGAGAGAGAGGGAGGAAAGGAGAAAGGTGGGATGGGGGGAGAGGCAGAGGGCAAGAATAGCCCTCAAGGGCACCTCCCCAAGGAACTCCTCTATTCAACTAGGATCCAAGTCCTTCTAGTGCCACAGGCTGTCATCCATGCATTCAGCACATGGCCTTTGAGGGACATTTCAGATTTGAACCATGACACTATGACCATGACACTATGACCATTACACTATAACCGTGACACTATGACCATGACACTATGACCATGACACTATGACCAGGACACTATGACCAGGACACTATGACCATGACACTATGACCATGACACTATAAGCATGACACTATAACCATGACACTATGACCAAGACACTATGACCATAACACTATGACCATGACACTATGACCATGACACTATAACCATGATACTATGACCATGACACTATGACCATGACACTATGACCATGACACTATGACCATAACACTACGACCATGACACTATGACCATGACACTATAACCATGAAACTATGACCATGACACTATAACAATAACACTATGACCATGACACTATGACGATGACACTATGACCATGACACTATGACCATGACACTATAACAATAACAATATGACCATGACACTATGAACATAACACTATAACCATGACACTATGACCATGACACTATGACCATGACACTATGACCAAGACACTATAACAATAACACTATGACCAAGACACTATGACCATAACACTATGACCATGACACTATGACCATGACACTATGACCATGACACTATAACAATAACACTAGACCATGACACTATGACCATGATACTATGACCATGACACTATAACCATGACACTATAACAATAACACTATGACCAAGACACTATGACCATAACACTATGACCATGACACTATGACCATGACACTATGACCATGACACTATAACAATAACACCATGACCATGACACTATGACCATAACACTATGACCATGACACTATGACCATGACACTATAACCATGACACTATGACCATAACACTATGACCATGACACTATGACCACAACACTATGACCCTGACACTATGACCATGACACTATGACCATGACACTATAACCATGACACTATGACCATGACACTATAACCATGACACTATAACCATAACACTATGACCATGACACTATAACCATGACACTATAACCATGACACTATGACCATGACACTATGACCATGACACTATGACCATAACACTATGACCATGACACTATGACCATAACACTATGACCATGACACTATGACCATGACACTATAACAATAACACTATGACCATGACACTATGACCATAACACTATAACCATGACACTATAACAATAACACTATGACCATGACACTATGACCATGACACTATAACCATGACACTATAACAATAACACTATGACCATGACACTATGACCATAACACTATGACCATGACACTATGACCATGACACTATGACCATAACACTATAACCATGACACTATGACCATAACACTATGACCATGACACTATGACCATGACACTATAACCATGACACTATGACCATGACACTATAACCATGACACTATGACCATGACACTATGACCATGACACTATAAGCATGACACTATAACCATGACACTATGACCATGACACTATGACCATGACACTATGACCATGACACTATAACCATGACACTATGACCATGACACTATAACCATGACACTATGACCATGACACTATGACCCTGACACTATGACCATGACACTATGACCATAACACTATAACCATGACACTATGACCATGACACTATAACCATGACACTATAACCATAACACTATGACCATGACACTATAACCATGACACTATGACCATGACACTATGACCATGACACTATAACCATGACACTATGACCATGACACTATGACCATGACACTATGACCATGACACTATGACCATAACACTATAACCATGACACTATAACAATAACACTATGACCATGACACTATGACCATGACACTATAACCATGACACTATAACAATAACACTATGACCATGACACTATGACCATAACACTATGACCATGACACTATGACCATGACACTATGACCATGACACTATGACCATAACACTATGACCATGACACTATGACCATGACACTATGACCATAACACTATGACCATGACACTATGACCTTGACACTATGACCATAACACTATGACCATGACACTATGACCATGACACTATGACCATGACACTATAACCATGACACTATGACTATGACACTATGACCAAGACACTATAAGCATGACACTATAACCATGACACTATGACCGTGACACTATGACCGTGACACGATGACCGTGACACGATGACCGTGACACGATGACCGTGACACGATGACCGTGACACGATGACCCTGACACTATGACCCTGACACTATGACCATGACACTATGACCGTGACACTATGACCGTGACACTATGACCGTGACACTATAACAATGACACTATGACCATGACACTATGACCATGACACTATGACCATAACACTATAAGCATGACACTATGACCGTGACACTATGACCGTGACACTATGACCGTGACACTATGACTGTGACACTATGACCGTGACACTATGACCGTGACACTATAAGCATGACACTATGACCATGACACTATGACCATGACACTATGTCGATGACACTATGTCGATGAAACTATGACCATGACACTATGACCGTGACACTATGACCGTGACACTATGACCGTGACACTATCAGCATGACACTATGAACATGACACTATGACCATGACACTATGACCATGACACTATGACGATGACACTATGACCGTGACACTATGACCCTGACACTATGACCATGACACTATGACCATGACACTATGACCATGACACTATGACCATGACACTATAACAATAACACCATGACCATGACACTATGACCATAACACTATGACCATGACACTATGACCATGACACTATAACCATGACACTATGACCATAACACTATGACCATGACACTATGACCATAACACTATGACCCTGACACTATGACCATGACACTATGACCATGACACTATGACCATGACACTATGACCATGACACTATAACCATGACACTATAACCATGACACTATAACAATAACACTATGACCATGACACTATGACCATGACACTATAACAATAACACTATGACCATGACACTATGACCATGACACTATATCCATGACACTATAACAATAACACTATGACCATGACACTATGACCATGACACTATAACCATGACACTATAACAATAACACTATGACCATGACACTATGACCATGATACTATAACCATGACACTATGACCATGACACTATAACCATGACACTATGACCATGACACTATGACCATGACACTATGACCATGACACTATGACCATAACACTATAACAATAACACTATGACCATGACACTATGACCATGACACTATAACAATAACACTATGACCATGACACTATGACCATAACACTATATCCATGACACTATAACAATAACACTATGACCATGACACTATGACCATGACACTATAACCATGACACTATAACAATAACACTATGACCATGACACTATGACCATGACACTATAACAATAACACTATGACCATGACACTATGACCATAACACTATATCCATGACACTATAACAATAACACTATGACCATGACACTATGACCATGACACTATAACCATGACACTATAACAATAACACTATGACCATGACACTATGACCATGATACTATAACCATGACACTATGACCATGACACTATAACCATGACACTATGACCATGACACTATGACCATGACACTATGACCATGACACTATGACCATAACACTATAACCATGACACTATAACAATAACACTATGACCATGACACTATGACCATGACACTATAACCATGACACTATAACAATAACACTATGACCATGACACTATGACCATAACACTATGACCATGACACTATGACCATGACACTATGACCATGACACTATGACCATAACACTATGACCATGACACTATGACCATGACACTATGACCATAACACTATGACCATGACACTATGACCTTGACACTATGACCATAACACTATGACCATGACACTATGACCATGACACTATGACCATGACACTATAACCATGACACTATGACTATGACACTATGACCAAGACACTATAAGCATGACACTATAACCATGACACTATGACCGTGACACTATGACCGTGACACGATGACCGTGACACGATGACCGTGACACGATGACCGTGACACGATGACCGTGACACGATGACCCTGACACTATGACCCTGACACTATGACCATGACACTATGACCGTGACACTATGACCGTGACACTATGACCGTGACACTATAACAATGACACTATGACCATGACACTATGACCATGACACTATGACCATAACACTATAAGCATGACACTATGACCGTGACACTATGACCGTGACACTATGACCGTGACACTATGACTGTGACACTATGACCGTGACACTATGACCGTGACACTATAAGCATGACACTATGACCATGACACTATGACCATGACACTATGTCGATGACACTATGTCGATGAAACTATGACCATGACACTATGACCGTGACACTATGACCGTGACACTATGACCGTGACACTATCAGCATGACACTATGAACATGACACTATGACCATGACACTATGACCATGACACTATGACGATGACACTATGACCGTGACACTATGACCCTGACACTATGACCATGACACTATGACCATGACACTATGACCATGACACCATGACCATGACACTATAACAATAACACCATGACCATGACACTATGACCATAACACTATGACCATGACACTATGACCATGACACTATAACCATGACACTATGACCATAACACTATGACCATGACACTATGACCATAACACTATGACCCTGACACTATGACCATGACACTATGACCATGACACTATGACCATGACACTATGACCATGACACTATAACCATGACACTATAACCATGACACTATAACCATGACACTATAACAATAACACTATGACCATGACACTATGACCATGACACTATAACAATAACACTATGACCATGACACTATGACCATGACACTATATCCATGACACTATAACAATAACACTATGACCATGACACTATGACCATGACACTATAACAATAACACTATGACCATGACACTATGACCATAACACTATATCCATGACACTATAACAATAACACTATGACCATGACACTATGACCATGACACTATAACCATGACACTATAACAATAACACTATGACCATGACACTATGACCATGATACTATAACCATGACACTATGACCATAACACTATAACCATGACACTATGACCATAACACTATGACCAAGACACTATAACCATAACACTATGACCATGACACTATAACCATGACACTATGACCATGACACTATAACCATGACACTATGACCATGACACTATGACCATGACACTATAACCATAACACTATGACCATGACACTATAACCATAACACTATGACCATGACACTATAACCATGACACTATGACCATGACACTATAACCATGACACTATGACCATGACACTATGACCATGACACTATAAGCATGACACTATAACCATGACACTATGACGATGACACTATGACGATGACACTATAAGCATGACACTATAACCATGACACTATGACCATGACACTATGACCATGACACTATGACCATTACACTATGACCATGACACTATAAGCATGACACTATGACCATGACACTATGACCATGACACTATGACCATGACACTATGACCATGACACTATGACCAAGACACTATAAGCATGACACTATAACCATGACACTATGACCATGACACTATGACCATGACACTATGACCATGACACTATATCCATGACACTATGACCATGACACTATGACGATGACACTATGACGATGACACTATAAGCATGACACTATAACCATGACACTATGACCATGACACTATGACCATGACACTATACCGTGACACTATGACCAAGACACTATAAGCATGACACTATAACCATGACACTATGACCATGACACTATGACCATGACACTATGACCATGACACTATACCGTGACACTATGACCAAGACACTATAAGCATGACACTATAACCATGACACTATGACCATGACACTATGACCATGACACTATGACCATGACACTATATCCATGACACTATGACCATGACACTATGACCATGACACTATGACCATAACACTATGACCATGACACTATGACCATGACACTATGACCATGACACTAAGACCATGACACTATGACCATGACACTATAACCATGACACTATGACCATGACACTATGACCATAACACTATGACCATGACACTATAAGCATGACACTATAACCATGACACTATGACCATGACACTATGACCATGACACTATGACCATGACACTATATCCATGACACTATGACGATGACACTATGACGATGACACTATAAGCATGACACTATAACCATGACACTATGACCATGACACTATGACCATGACACTATGACCATGACACTATAAGCATGACACTATGACCATGACACTATGACCATGACACTATGACCCTGACACTATGACCCTGACACTATGACCATGACACTATGACCATGACACTATGACCCTGACACTATGACCCTGACACTATGACCATGACACTATGACCCTGACACTATGACCATGACACTATGACCATGACACTATGACCCTGACACTATGACCATGACACTATGACCATGACACTATGACCATGACACTATAAGCATGACACTATGACCATGACACTATGACCATGACACTATGACCCTGACACTATGACCGTGACACTATGACCCTGACACTATGACCCTGACACTATGACCGTGACACTATGACCATGACACTATGACCATGACACTATGACCATGACAC
The DNA here is from genome assembly GCF_964194105.1 of Spermophilus citellus. Classification (NCBI taxonomy): domain Eukaryota; kingdom Metazoa; phylum Chordata; class Mammalia; order Rodentia; family Sciuridae; genus Spermophilus; species Spermophilus citellus. The sequence goes on along the minus strand of NC_138189.1, from coordinate 8,760,816 downwards.
TATGACCATGACACTATGACCATGACACTATGACCATTACACTATGACCATGACACTATAAGCATGACACTATGACCATGACACTATGACCATGACACTATGACCATGACACTATGACCATGACACTATGACCAAGACACTATAAGCATGACACTATGACCATGACACTATGACCATGACACTATGACCATGACACTATAACCATGACACTATGACCATGACACTATAACCATAACACTATGACTATGACACTATGTCTATGACACTATAAGCATGACACTATAACCATGACACTATGACCATGACACTATGACCATGACACTATGACCATGACACTATAAGCATGACACTATAACCATGACACTATGACCATGACACTATGACCATGACACTATGACCATGACACTATAACCATGACACTATGACCATGACACTATGACCCTGACACTATGACCATGACACTATGACCATAACACTATAACCATGACACTATGACCATGACACTATGACCCTGACACTATGACCATGACACTATGACCCTGACACTATGACCATGACACTATGACCATAACACTATGACCATGACACTATGACCATGACACTATGACCCTGACACTATGACCATGACACTATGACCATGACACTATAAGCATGACACTATGACCATGACACTATGACCCTGACACTATGACCATGACACTATGACCATGACACTATGACCATGACACTATGACCCTGACACTATGACCATGACACTATGACCATAACACTATGACCATGACACTATGACCATGACACTATAACCATGACACTATGACCATAACACTATGACCATGACACTATGACCATGACACTATAAGCATGACACTATGACCATGACACTATAACCATAACACTATGACCATGACACTATGACCATGACACTATAAGCATGACACTATGACCATGACACTATGACCCTGACACTATGACCCTGACACTATGACCATGACACTATGACCCTGACACTATGACCCTGACACTATGACCATGACACTATGACCATGACACTATCACCATGACACTATGACCATGACACTATAAGCATGACACTATGACCATGACACTATGACCATGACACTATGACCATGACACTATGACCGTAACACTATAACCATGACACTATGACCATAACACTATGACCATGACACTATGACGATGACACTATGACGATGACACTATGACGATGACACTATGACCATGACACTATATCCATGACACTATGACCATGACACTATGACCATGACACCATATCCATGACACTATGACCGTGACACTATGACCGTGACAATATGACCATGACACTATAACCATGACACTATGACCATGACACTATGACCGTAACACTATGCTGCTGAAAGGTGATTGCTGGGAGTAATCTAGGCTCAATTGATCTGGGCAACTCAAGACGCAGTGCTCAACATATTACAGAATTGTTCCATCAGAAGAGTGAGAAAGCAGGTATTTACCCCCACAGCACCACCTGCCCTTGGTCGCCCAGAGCTACTCCCAGCTCTGTTCTTCCTGTTTGCCACACCTGGCCGAGCTCTCTTGGAGCATTACTCACCTTCATCGTAGGTCTCCATGGACACATCATGGAGTAGGAGGAGGCTCAGAGGCCTCTCCTGCAGGGTTGCTCTCTTTCAGTTGTTCCCTCTTAGCATAAACTAGATTAAATATTTCCCTCTCTGATATCTAGTTGATAGGTCAGAAAGGGAAGTGGCATATATTTGGGTGTGGGAGGAATTGATGGTGAAGCGTTTGGGTAAACAGAAGATTCCTTGAAGAATGACAGTCCCATGGGGCTTGAGACAAGTTTACAGCAGTGTTAGGGAGTCTGCCTGTTCACAGGGTGCGGGGCATACCTTAGTGAATTACCAAAGTGATTGACAATCACCAGCCTTCCCAATGCTGTCCTCTCACTTTTACTCCCACACACAATTTTAAACAAAATGAGGGGAACTGGGGAGTAAAGGATGGCACAGTGTTCAGTTTAATTTAAATTATCCCAGTTTAATTCAATTCAAGCCAAACATTTTCATTCTATTCCATTACATTTCACGTAATTCAATTCATGAATATCAAACACTAATTGATTACTTTTATATGCTCAATAATTCTACTTATATGATTTTTCTTTGAACAAATCACCTTGAAGTAGCTTTGTTAACAGGCTGGAGCATTTTGTGTACCTACTGCTGTCCACAGCCAGATATGCTCCAATCCCAGTCTGACCATCAATCAGTAATGCTTGGGAGAAAGCAAATTGGACTTGCATTTATTGCATTTAGTTCTGAGGTGTTACTCAGTGCCTATTGAGAAAGTAGATCACTTGGAAACACTTTGCTAAGTCTTTGTTTCTGAAAAATAAAGGAATCATAACTAGACTGTGTACTTGTCTGCATTCTGTGAGGGGTGAATACAATGACAAAAAGAACTTTGTAGTCTGGAAAACGCTTGTTCTTATTTTAAAAATGCTCACTCAAGTGTGTATCTGTCATGTAGGGTGTGTGTGGCCATTGCTGAAAAATGGTGATTAGAAACATCAACCTCAATTTCATGGAGCTTACGGTCTGGAGTTGCTCATCGATGTTGCTACTATTTCCAACACAGTGGGGGAGGCCCAAATATCTAACTTACATATTTTTGTAGTTTTTATGATCTAGGAAGAGAAAAGAGGGAGGGAAATAGGTGAAATATATATATTTCTAGTCTAGGGCTCAGATACAGAGAGAAAGAATTACTTGAAGAATGGGTAGAATTTCATAAAATAAACTGGGAAAAGTCTGGTTTGGCAGTGAGTGCGGATATTCTTGGATTCCCATTTCTGGCTCCTCCTCCCTCCCTCCCAGCTCCTGTGCTCTTTTGCTGCTGAAGCCTGCATCTGGGCCTCTTCTTTGCACACCTGCCATTGGCTCCATTCACACTTTCAGATAGCTGGAAGCACCTGGTACAAGTGTGCAAGGGCAGTCCTTAGTTGATGACTAATTATTATGGGAGTGTGAATCTCAGCTCTCTGGCCTCAGACCAGGACAAACTTTGTGAAGTAATTTACATTTAAAAGCTCCCAGCGGGATTACACTGAAGGTACCCTCCCTGGGACTTTGCCTGAAATCATACCCTTGCTGGAGTCATTTTCTTGGTCCTGCTTCCCCCACCCTTCTTGATTCTTTTGGTCACACATCCTTAATAAGTTGCTTGCATACAAACTCTTTCCTCCAATTTTGCTTCTGGGGAATGCCACCAAAGATACAGGGCTGTTCAGGCAGAATTAGCTGCCCAAATTTAGGAGGATGGGTGTCACTAGGGGAAGAGAAAGCCTCACGGATTATGACTTGTGGGTAGGAATTGTGAGTTCAGTTTTGACATATATCAAATTCATTTATTCAAGAAACATTTAATAAGCAATTCCTATGTGCCAAGCACTGGTCTCCAACCTTGGGATAGATGAATGAGGTAGCTGGAGAAGAAATCACTGCTCTATAGAAAGTACGTTTTACATTGTGTGTGTTAGAAGATGTGTTAGAAGATGAATGTGGGGCATCATTGATTCCATGAACTTTGGGGAAGGTTTTCCCAGGGGGGTATAGTAAGGCTGTTTGTGACCTTCAGTTTCCAATTGGTTCTTTTTGAATCATCTTATTTCAGCTGGAGTTTTAGGGTATAATTTATCAAAGCTTTAGAGAGAAATTATCTTAAAGTTAGGAAAAACATTATTCTGTCATTTATGTGTGGTTGTATAATGAATTATCTCAAAACTTAGCAGTTTCAGGGAAGACTCAGCATCTCATGGTTTCTGCGGGACAGTGGGCTCGGGTCAGGAGTGGGTTCTCTGGCTCAGGGTTCCTTGCAGGCTGCAGTCGAGCTACTGTCTGGGGCTGCAGTGGTCTGTAGTCAGGGGAATCTACTTCCGTGTCCACTCCACTCCTATCCTGTAGAAAGTCCTTGCTGGCCACTGACCAGAAACATCAGTTCCTTGTCCATATCGTTCTCTCTGTAAGAATCACTCACAACAGGGCAGCTCCTGGATGAGAGAAAAAAGAAAGAGGAACAAGATGGAAGTTAGTCTTTTGTAAGCCTCTGGGAGGGGAGAGCCCATCACTTTAGGAGAAGAAAGTGACGATGTACAATCACACACAAAGGATTTACAAGAATATGAAAACTAGGAGGCGAGAATCACTGGGGATGTTTTGTAGGCTGCCTCCCACATGGGACCTTGTTTTATATTCTGAGCATTAGAGCATTCACTAGATTCTTGCTCTGAGGTGTGGGGATATCATATCAGATCTCCAACATATCACTTGATAGATTCTTGCCTGAAATTTGCAAGGCAAACCACCACAATTCAAACTCTTCATGTAACGTTGGATCCCAGAAAATGCATTTCAATCTCTAAGTTATAGTATTTATTATCAAATATCTATGCTGTTGTGTGAATTAAGTATGCAAAGTTGATTGTTGGATATAGGATTGTAAACAATCATCTATGTTCTTTTGGGAAATTCTGCACTGTGGGCTGCAGGGGGATGCTGCTTCTTAAAATCAGAGGATTACGAAGTTTAGACTAAAAGTGGATTCTTTCTCTCTTGAGGAACATTGCTATCTGCCAGGGGATCTTCTATCTCAGGGTTGAAGTGAGAGCAGCATCTTCATGAAGTCAGATAAGGCTCCATTCGCTGTCTCCCCTGAATTCTTAGTTTTGGTGATGACCTTGGTGTGAGCTGTAGCTTCAGGCGTGGTGTTGGCTCCAGTCACCAGGTGCTTGACAAAGGTGAGTTTGGGTCATTTCTGTGGTGGTCTTGTTTATAAATGGTAGTAAAAGGTAGTGGTTGGAATTCAAGATGTTAAAACCATGGGTTTGTGAACACCCCGAATCCTGCTTTGAGACTTACAGAGGCTCATTGATGAATGTCAGATCTTTCTGAGCCTCTTCCATCCTGGCTTTGGTTCTCGAATTTCAGCCCTCACAGTGAAGGCTGGGCATCACAGCTGGTTGCTCTGAGCCTCTGGTTTATTGCCATTATCCCAGTGCATTGTGACTATTAAGTTAAATGTATCATTCCCAGTCCACCATAGGCTTTCCTCATTAAACCATGAGGTCCCTGAGTTCCTAGTAATGTGTTTGCATTATCCTAACTCAACAAAGCATCTAAAGATATAACACATAGATATCTAAAATGTCTGTCTTTGACTTATTTTTTCAGACTATAGATATGCTTAATATGGGGTACTTATTACAGAAAAGCAGAAACATCACATAAAAATTTAGTTTATTTTCTACCAAGCATTTTTTTTCTATACACAAATTTACAATTTCTCTTTCACACAGTTGAAAAGACATATACCATTTTACATCCTGTTTCTTTCAATTATATCACACATTTTTTTCTTTATTATAAAACTAGTTGAAATGCCAATTTCTTTTAAGCAGCTGAATACACTATTTCCCTATGTGCCTTAAATACCCTAGGTTAAATTTTGAAGATGTCTTAGATGAGTGGAAAAAAACCTGTGTCTCATTTCTTTTTATTTCTTAGTGAAGGTAAAAATCTACATATTTACTGAAATCCTCTTTTCTTTCCAGATGTGTTCTGGGAATAGCAATATTGCTGAGCAAGTTACATAATTTATTACAGCAACTCAGTACAGAACATTGCTAACTTCACCACAGTTTAGGGAGAGAAATCTGCTGTGGTAGCTGATGAGACAAGGCCAAAGTTAGCTAGAAATTTAGAAATACCAAGACTCTGGCAAATCAACAATCATGATAAAGATTCTAATGGCAATCCTTTGCTGAGACTTTCTTTGTACTAGTACTGTTAAAGAAGTTTATCTTAAAAGTACTGTGTTATCTTTCATGTAATCTTAAGAGTTAAATATGAGACTATTATCATAATCCTACAGTTGTGGAAACTGAGCCACAAAGAGATGGATAACTTTTCCAATGTCACACACCTTGGAAATGGAAAAGTCAAAATTCAAATCCACATCTAGGAGTTACTGTCTCTACCCACCGAAATTCAGTTGGTGTAATATAGTCTGTAGAGATGAACTAGTAATAGAGCTGGGACATTTCTCCTTACCTCAGTCACCGAGCACAGCCTACAGATAAACATGAAGGGCATCACACAAACCTGGATAGCATGTGTTTTAGTCAGCTTTTTTCACTGCTGTGACTAAAAGGACCCATCAGAACAATTGTGGATGACGAAAAGTTTCTTTGAGGGCTCACGGTTTCAGAGGTCTTAGTCTACAGAAGGACAGCTCCATCCCTAGGGGCTTGAGGTGAGGCAAAACATCACGGCAGAAGAGTGTGGCAGAGGGAAGCAACTCACATGGTTATCAGGAAGCAGAGAGACTCCTGTCACCAGATACCAATGTCTCCGAAGACATGCCCCCTAATTCCTATGTCCTCCAGCCACACCCTACCACTTCAGTTACTACTCAGTTAATCACATCAGGGATTAGTTCACTGATTAGGTTAAGGCTAGAACCTAATGATTTCTCCTCCAAATCTTCTTGCATTGTCTCACATGTGAGCTTTGGGGGGACACCTCACTTCCAAACCATAACAGTGTGGCCTGCAGACACTGAGGCTGTGGCATAGCTGTGGCTCCCAGGTCCACTGCTTACAGAAGGTCGAACACTGAACTGTAGTGTGCAGTTGTAGCACAGGACAGGTGTTTGTGTACCTAAACATCAAAACATAAAAAAAAGTACAGTCAAAATATGGTAGAGAAGATGACACGCGGCAGAGCTCCACCGGGTGCTGCCCAGGAACTAAGCCTGAGGAGAGAGAGCTGCTCGGGGTGGGGGTGAGTGAGCGTGGAGTCCGAGCACAAGGCCCAGCAACACTATGGAGTCTACACCCACAGGACTGCATGCCTGATGGCTGATGTGGAGTCTACACCCACAGGACTGCATGCCTGATGGCTGATTTGTTTCTTAAGTGATAAATTAACCTTCCTTTACTATGATGTCTTTACCTTATAAAATTTAAATTTTTTTGTAGTTTTTTAAACCTATGTGTAATAAAAGATTTAGACACACATTGTATAGCTGTGCGAACATTTTCTTTCTTTATACTCCTATAAGCTTTTCCCTGTTTTTAAATAATTAGCTTTTTTTTACTTTTTAAAATTTTTTATTAAAAAATGAGAACTAGCATGTGCGCGTGCATGCACACACACACACACACACACACACGCACATGCACACACACACACTCACCTAGGCCTATGCAGGGTAAGGAAAAGTAATACCACTGTCTTCCACCTCCGCATCCTGTCGCACTGGAAGACCTTTGGGGCAATAACACGGAGGGGCTTCTGCTATGACAACAATGGCTCCTTCTGGAACACCTCCTGAGAGACTTGCCTGAGGCTGCTTTTCAATTCTCTTTAAAAGTAAAAGAGTCCACTCTGAAGTGATAGCAAAACATATAGTAAATACATAAGCAAGCCACGTATCATTTCTTATCATTATCAAATAACATATTTTGTACACAGTGACATTGGAAATACTTTTATGTGACTGTCATGCAGTATGGTCACATAATACAGGTCTGCTGTATTATGCTACTATGTCAAGATGTTATAGTAGCATCAGGAATTTTTCTGCTCCATTATAATTTTATGGGACCACTGTTTCATATGCGGTCCTTCATTGTCTGATGGAACTAGGCAATAGGAGTTTTTCTTCTTTATTATAATCTTACAAGACCTTGGTTTTGTAGGCAGTCCATCATTGACCAAAACAATGCACACTAAGAGAGAAGGGCTTAAGGAAGAAAACTTATTCTGGAAATTGTGTATTTTGAGTCCCAGCCTTTGTTCAGAGAACTGATAACGACATTATTCTATCATCTAGGAAATAGCCTGAAGTTCAAATAATTGAGATTATTAGAAAAGGAGACATGCAGAAGTGGGAAGAATGTGGGTATTAGAGTTGGGAGGTGGTGTTTTTACCTTGAACTAGCTCTAGCATTGCTGAGCAAGTCACTTACTTTATTGTACTGCTGGTTTCCTTCTTCATCAGATGGGGACAGTAGTAGTTGTGAGGATTGCTTAAGTTAAGAATGACTCTCAGCACTTTGCAGCTTGTTGGTGGGTCCTGTTGACGGTAGCCAAGGCCAACCAGGCCTCCCTGCTATATCATCTCTGTAATATTCCTACACCTTAAGCCAAAGTGGCCCAAACATGAAGCTCAGGCTTTTATCTTATTGACACCGCAAATCATCACTGCCTCAAAAATTTCTGCATTGGTAGAAACTTTTAAAAGTTTGGAGGAGTGAGGAGTGGTATTGTGCATGCAGGGTGAACTACTTAGTTTGAAGTAGGAAAGGAACCACTGCAGGCTCTTCAGAGAGCAAAGCCTGAGGCAAGACTTAAAATGACGGTTCCTTATTTCTATGTGCAAGTTCCGGGTAGAGAGGGTGAAGGACAGAGGAAGTGAGCAAGGGGAGCCAAGTAATGCCAACTGCTGCAACACCCACCATGGTCTGCAATAGGCATCAGGGAGAAAAGAGGCCAGAAGATCTCTGGTAGATACATTTCTTGTCTTTGGTCACCATACAGGACTTATCTGGTAGGAAAAATGAGACTAGACAGAAGTCCAAGGATGGGGAAAATAAAGGCCCCCTGCCGTCTCTCTTATTGATGAAGGTTCATCCCAAGGGGTAACTGACGCCTGCCTGCTCTTCTTCCTCATCAGCCTCCAGGGGGCCCAGTGTGGAATGCTATAAGAGTCCAAAGTAGAGGCACTACCAGAACAGCTGGAGCCTTGCCCAAGAAGGGGGTCACCCAGGGAATCTGAGATTTACGTATGTCGTTTGTAATTTAACGCAACATCTCTTTTCCTTGAACCCTTATTTGACCATACCCTGAATGAGATTTTTCTCTCAGTCCTTCCACAAGGACCTTCCCTGTATAGCCACCGGTCTCTCTGATGTCCCTCCTGCTCTGCCATTCAGATGTACAGGGTACTCTATTTCTTATCTCGCACTTAGAAATTTCCTTCTTTCTCTGGTGTCTTAAGGTCTGGCAACTTCCTTGCTGTACAAGATCTTCCTGCCCCAGGTGAAATGATTAGTATCTTTTCCTTAAATAAACCTTTTCCCTCTGAGAGAAATCACGGCCTTAGCCCTTGAGAAAACCCACTTCTCCTACCTCATCACCCAGGCTGCCTACCCTGGGCTAGTGACCCTTACTTTGCAGATTTCCCTCTTTTACCCACATTCCCACAGATATGATAGCTTCCCAGGTACTCTGGCAGGTCTGAGGCACGTGTTTGGGGAGGAGGAAGTGTGTGGGAATCATTTTCCCACCTGACTTTCCTCTTAATGCACACAAGTTCGGAACTTGTGGCCAATGGGGAGGTCGTGTCAAGGAGACTGAAACATCAGGGCAGGCAGAGGACACACAGCAACACGGGGTGGAAAGGCAGGCAGCGCTTCTGAAGGTGGAGTGTAAATCAGGGGGTTCTCTTGTTCCTTTATGAGGGGCCACCCGGATGGTCAGGGTGCCCGACCGGGCCATGATGTTGTGAGAAAAAACACTGGAGACGGCAGGATGTCAGAGGACAAACAGATTCTGGCTCAGGAGGGCAGGCCGCTCAGAGCTGGCCTCATCCTGCTCTGGCCCTTCACTGTCCTCTTCCTCCCTCCCACAGCCCCCTCGGCAGGTTTCTTCACATGATCCGGGTTGAGCCTGGATGGTCCCCAAACACCTGGTTGAATAATAAATACAAATGACTGTGGTGGTCCTGTCAGCCCCAGCTCTTTGTAAAACAGCCGCTGATCTACAGCCCCGGCTACAATTGGTTTCCCAGATCAGCCCACATCTTGTCCCTGACAGGCATGGAAGGCTGCCTAACTCCGTCCTTCCCCCATGATCATAAGATCTTAAGTAGCCAAGAGTTGCGAAGAACACATCCATCCCTGCATCGCGCCCAGAGTCAGTTACCAATCAAACACTGTGCTTACAAACTCTTACATTTTGAAAAGAACACTTTGCAGTGATTAAATATTTATGCACGGCACGCACTTGCAACCTTGATGATTTATGGAGACTTTATAACTTAGAGTAAAATGTAAATTCTTTCCCAGTGTGACATTAAAATATATATAATATAAATATGAATATATATTTATGTATAATTTATTTTCCCTGCACATGGGGTATCCAAGATGTTGTATGAAAAAAATGTATCTGTTTTTCTGTGTGTTTGCTTTTTTTTTTTTTAATGGTCTCCATAAATCCAGGGAACTCCTTCTTGGACCACTAGCCTCTTTCAATAGAAGCATGTTTTCACTGGGATTTCCACATTCATAATTATTCCTCTCATTTCTCTGCTATGAGAAGACAAGCTGGTATTTCATTGCTTTGGGGAAGTTAATAATATGGTAGGCAAAACATCAGGAAAAATTATAATGAATGAAGCTATACAAATCGGAGGGAAACACATGTCGCTGTTCTAAAATGTTCCTGTCATAAATCCTGGAAATTTCACTATAGTCACAAGCAAATAACTCCTTAGCGCATAAACACTCAATTAATTAAATGTAATATGCTATATAAGTTTGAATGAGTTCTAAATGGAAAAATGGTCAAATAGGACTTGAGACCAGTGACAAATAGGTGTTCATCTCAACAGCTCAAAATGCCTCAGTTGGTCTCAGACTAAAGTAAGACTTCTCCACAGCCACCTTTAAAAGAACTGCATATAGAGTTTATAAAAGTTCTATTATTGACTCCTTATTTAGTACGTAGTGATAAAGCCTCACACCCAGACTTTAAAAAAATCTTGTCTTAAATTTCTATCTCTTGGGATGTCCCTGGAGCAAGGGTTTGAAGAGTTCTGTTTTCTCCATTATTTCCAATTTATGGAAGACTGGGTTTTATTATCCTCCTGTTTCTCTTAAGTTTCTTGAACCATTTTTATATGGTGCTTAAGGGGACACATCTCACCTGACTGATATTTTGTAATCCCTAAATAGCTACTTCTCAAATATGACTCTGAAAATACTTCTAATAGATGTGCGAACGTTCTGAGAAGTGAAAAGCCCTTTTCTGACTGACACCAGGCTGGGTCAGGTGGCTGTGCTGAGGGTTGTGTCCCCCATGCCTTTCCCTGTCACTGGTCCCACCATGGTTTAGTTCTCAGGGTATCAATTCCTTCTACATGTTTGGAACTGTATCATTTCCCTCTTTGAGATCTTAATGACTGGAACTAAGATTTGTAGACTGACACAGAGTCATGTCCAACCTGTTTGAATGAATGAATGAATAAATGAATGAATGAATGATTCAACAAATGTCTATTGAATTCCTATTCTGTGCCTGGCACTAGGTCAGACACTAGAGAGCTTTGAAAAACCAGAGACAGTGGGATCACTTGGAACTGAGGGTCTGCTATGTTTTTATAGGATTAGGAAAATGAAAATACAATAATTTTATAAAAGAATGGGAACTTGGGGATAGGCTCTTGAACTCATTTGTGTTCTGACTGGGAGGCTTAAACCTGAGACAGAATGTGTCCTGTTTCTAGTGTCAGAACTGACTAGCTCTGCAATCCAGGTTTTAAGTGTTTTTCTCCAGACTATGTGGCCTCCACTTATATCTTTAATTGTACAACAAACGCTAATAAAACCTACAAAACTGTCAGGAACAGATGAGAGACAAAGCAGGACTCATTGGGGGAGTTGTTGAGCCACTTTTCTTTTAATAGAAACTGGGAAAATCAAATCGATTGTTACAGAAGCAGCAACTAATAACAGAGGTGACGGCCCTTGGTAAGAAGCTCCATGGATAATAAATACGGTTGGCAGTGCAAGATCTTCAGTACAGTTCTCTCTGAGAGAGAATAAAGGAGGGGGATTTGTAGGATCTAGTTTTTCTGCCTTAATCACAGATTCCAATCTCAAAGACTGGAAGAATGCACATCTATGTCCTGTGTCAGCCTCTGTAGGTCAGCTGTCATCTAAGAACCTGAATGAAGGGGCTGACATTCTGAGGCTGGCTGTTGTGGCAGAGAGAAACCAGCAAGAGGGGGCTTGCAGAAGTCATTGAGATGGCTTTGGCACCTTCTGCTTAGACCCACAGGTCCCCAGTTCATCTGCAAGGTTCGAGGCCAAGGCTGGGATGTCGATCCCTTCAGGGGAGGGGACAGGGCACTGCTGCTATGGCCTCACGTGGGACAGAAGGTTCTATTGTTAGGACAATAGGGTACACCTCCTTTCCACCTCCAGGGACGGAAGGCTTGAGAACCCTGGTGCTGGGACTCTTCCCTTGCTCTGTCCCTGCCTTGAGTATCTTCAGGCCCTCTGTCCCCTGTTGGACTCCTGCTCATCTTCATGATGAATGTGGACACTGAGGGGTCCACTCCTGGGGGTGCTCTGGCTCTGGCCCCTCTGGGACATTGGTCACGTCAGGTTGTGCTTCTCCAGGGAAGGGGCTGTCTTATTCATTTGGCCTCCAGAAGTCTGGCACTGTCTTAGAGGAGAGGTGTGGGGTCCCCAGAAGTGCTATCCTCAGAGTTCTGCTGGAATGTCTGGGATTAGAGTGGCCTTAAAGTGACCACCTTGTGTTTTTCGGGGATGGAAACAATGTTTACAGGTAACTTTAGAAACACAGGCCTGTATTTTCTAGTTTTCTGTGCTAAGAAATTGTTTCCTACAGATCAGTCTTCACCTAATTCCCCTTTTACTAGGAAGCCAAGTGCTGAAAAAGCAGAATTGTTTTTTTCTTCAGATATTTTTCTGTGGTGTGAAGTTAATATCTTAATGCCCTGAGAAAATTCTCAAATAATGGTCAGGCTGCCTTATATATGGGAAGTCCTTCATTGATTTTTTTTTAAACTATCCTGCATATAATAAGAAAAGAAAGAGAAGTGAATAATGAATACTTTCACAATTAATCACAGGGAGACATTTTAGTAATAATTGATCAAGGGATGCAGAGCAAGCGCGCTCTGAGCATCTGAGTGCCTGAATTTGAAAATGCAGGGACTCAGGGGTCTTTCTAGTACTCTGATGTCTAGAGAATCGATCCAGAAATGTCCAGAGTGCAAGTCCTGCTTACTACATGGAGCATTTCTATTTAATGAATTCTGCATCCCATCTCCTGCCGAGTCCCTGAAGACCAACTTCTAAGTTTGATCTTCTTTGGGCTGTGGGTGCTCTGCAGTTTAAATCAGTTTTACTGTCTTGGGAGAAAGAGAGAAAATGGGAAGGAAAGAGTCAAGAGCTGGGAAGGAGAGAGCTCAGCAGGAGAGGAGGAGGACAGAGAGGTGGCCAGGAAAGGAAGGTGACAGAGATGCCGCTATTGACTCTAGTGCGTGAAGTTCTAAATGAAGGGTATTCACTGTTTAAGGAGAGGGGGGAGGGAGAGGGAGAAGAAGGGAAAGAGAAGGGGAAGGAGGAGAGAAGGACAAATACAGAGACAGAGAGAGGTAGAGATGGGATGAGGGCACAGTGCGGAGACCAAGAGGTGAGGGAGTGTGACCAGCTCTTCTTCTGGAAGTCTTCTCTGTCCCAGATGTTAGCACAATGAAAGAAAAGACATTTCCATTTATCAAAGACTTCCGTCTTTCTGAGTAATTTTTGTGTGTGTCTTAGGTGTATTTCCTGCTAATGTTGTTTCCTAATGTAAGTGCTATGATCCCCACCGAGGGGTGAAGGGGGATGGCTCAGGACATCTGAGTGACCAGACAGAATGACCTTCTCCCTAGGGCCATGGGGCTTAAACTCAGTCACAAGTCAATGGCCTGATGGAACAGTCATGACATGAATTATTTAAACACGCCCCATTCGAGGAGGAAGCCAAAGAGTGGTTGGCTTCTTCTTGCTTCTGCCCAGATCCGTTTTACTCTGGTCTACACCTCCTAATCTGCTCTGTGTCTGTGGCATTGTGGCCTCTGTTAACTGTAAGGTGGCTTCTTATCCATGGCCAGGGGCAGCCCCTTCACCCTGCCGGACTGCTTCACCTTGAGAAGCTTCTCTGGCTGCAGCCATGCCTCCTGTTGCTGTGGGTCCTGAGCTCTGGGAGCCCTGCCTGCACACTTTCTCCCTCTGTCCTCAGCTGTTAACCTCTGCATGGCTCACCATGTCCCGTGTGCCCTTTTAGCCCTCCCAATGCTGCTGTAATGAATTCCTCATTTTAAACCTGCTATATTGTTCTGTCTGCAAGGCTCCCAATTTTTCCCACCAGACTCAGACTGAGATGCCCTCTGGAACATGGGTGTTAATAGAAGAAAGCAGATAAGGGCTGGGAGGCAGAATGGTCTTCAGAACAGACGTGACTAGGGACTGGACTCTGAGGACCAGAAGGCATCGACCATACAAAGAGGGAAAGGAGGTTCTAAGGAGAAGTCGTGCTAATTTACTGTGGTGTTCATGGGCTAGAGTTGCTGGAGCCAGGCCTGGAAGGGCAGGCGATGATAAATGTCCAATTATAGTTTGGACGCACTCAAGGTCCAGTGAGAGAGCCAAGGTGCCAGGGAAACAGGGAGAGGTGAACTCAGGGATGATCAACAGATGTGTCTAATTGGAGTAAAGAGAATAGACGGAAACAGAGAAGTGCCTAAGTGTCAACCGAAGGCCAGAGTCTGCGCTCTCTCTCTCGTGAGTCCTCATTCATGGTTCCACACGACGTGTGTATTCCTTTATTTGTTCTTTTACTTAGTCAACATTTACTGAACTCTGTGCTGGGTGTGGGATACCTAGAGACAAGGGCAGCTCAGCCCTCTCAGTACTCAGAAAGAAGTAAAGGGGAGAGCAAAGCCCAGCATGTCACCCAACACAGCAGGAACAAGCTGGGGAAGAGAGCTGGCCAGGGACGGTGGCCAGGACAGTTAGAGAGGCCTGTGCATGAGACGGGCAAGAAGTGGTGACAAGTCTGGAGTTAACACAGAGGAAGGAATTAGGGATAAGTGTTTTTGAGATTGTCACCTGCTAAAAAGATGGTGGTGTGGGCTACTCAGGACAGACACGGGTCTTTCAACAACTGAGGCAAGGCTGAAATTCAAACCAGGTGGCCAAGACCTGATCACTTATCTTTTTTTTTTTTTTGTCTTATTTGTTTTGTCTTACAGATTATTTAGAAAGGGATGGAGACCCAAGGCCTACTGGCTTTTATACAAATGCCTGTTCTGTTTTGAAAAGACAAGGGCTTTAGTGTTTTACTGTGTGGGGGTTAAAAACCAACAAAATTCTCTCAATTATCTTTACATTTTAGTGTTTAAAAATGATAAAAATAGCTTTATGGAGATATAACACAAGTATCACACAATTCACCCATTTAAAGTTACGATTCGGTAGGTCTTAACGTGACAACAGGGTCTTACAACCCTCACCAACAACCAGCTTTAGAACATTATCATGAAAGGAGACCCCATGACCACCAGTAGTCATTCCTGGGCTCTCTGTCCCCTCTCCATCCCCTCCCCTCCACCCCATGGCCCCTGGTCATCTCTTGTCTACTTTCTTTCTCTATTTGCCTGTTCTGGACATGTTTTAAAAAGCACTCCTATCTAACTGTGATGATAAATCCTTTGACCAGTGCCCCACCATTCTGCCCTCTGCCAGGGGGAGAATTACTTCCCAGCATGGAGACCTGGCCTCTGCAGGGCCACATGGGTGGAGGGAATGGGTCGTAACTCCACTCCCTTCAGGTGCTGACATTCGGACATGGGACATAGGGACTGCAGAGGCCAGGGAACCTCCTGGGCAGGAGCTCCTGAGCTGTCAATTTCCATTCCCCCCATCTTTTGTTTTTTAATCTCTGATGTAAGGGCTGCTACTTTGAAATGTCAAGGGAAGAGACTGTCCCTGCTTTCTAGAAGGTGCACCCATACCTACCTTCTGAGTAACCTGATTAGAGAGAATGTCAATGGAAAATTCCACATTTTGAGTGAAAAACCAAAGGCCTTAGGGTGTGTCCCAGACACCTAGGCATGACTAGAAATTAAACACATTTTTAAAAATGCTCAGTTGGCTCCTCAAACACTTGGAGGTATTTTCAGGTATTTGGGGTTCTTCCATGTATAAAATATACAGTGTTTTCGTAATGTTGGTAATTTGGTGACAGATGCTGCTGAGGTTCAATATAATGTAGTATGTAAAAATGAGGAAGCAATTAAGGCATTTTTAGTTCCCTCTGAGGCATGCAAAAAATTACTTAAATATAGCTCTCCAAAACAACATACAGTTTTTATCAAAGCCAAATTTAAATGTTATTTAATGTTCTACCTTCTGGCCAGAAATAGATGTCAAGTTTTTTCTTTTGATTGTTAATTTTAATTTAAACAACTGTTGCCTTGGTTGGCTTTCCCTGTAGCAGAATGTTTGTGAGTCTCAGAGGAAGCCCAGAATGCTTTTTTTTCCCTTTGCTGTAACATTTCCAAAGGATTCTGCAAATATCAAAAGCACAGCAGAGCACATAGCTTGGTCATTTCCACTTTCTTCTCCTTCATGTCTCTGCCATTTGGAATCCCACCCACCTTTACAGGCTCAGCTCAAAGCCTTCGTGGTGGAAAGAGGCTAGACTCTGCTGCCAGGGAAATAATTGTAATGGTGACACTCTTGGGCTCTAACTTCAGGCAAACGCTCTGCTCAGATTCCTTGGACTGTGGCTCGGATTTGCTGAGCCTTGCCCTTCCCTTCCATTAGATGGAGATCACATCACAGTACTTCTTAAGGTTCCTGAGACAAGATCACACGTGCCGTTACCTGCTGTTACTACACCCAGCACCTATTCCAATTTCTTCTGGAACCTGCACTGCCGCTGTATTTTGGAGATCTTCATTAAGCCTGTTGATCGGGGCTCTCCTGGTCAAGGGGTGACCATGTGCCCAAGGTGAGGCCCATCAGAAACCCTCTCTTTGGAATCTGAGTCTACAAGGTCCTAGTCCTCAGGCAGGAGGGGGTAATTTCTATTGTGCCTACAAGACTCAGGCCCTGGGTCTCCTTGGGTCTTGATCTTTTTGTAACTTGTTTCTTTAGTTTTCCTTTCAAATTGGTGAACTTCTTGAATTTCTTTTCCCTCAAGTTATGCAAAACTTATTTTGCTGTTACTTGTGATCAAAGTGCTGCCAATACACATAAGAAACCTTACTTCCTTCATCCTTTTCTTCCTTCCAACAAAACTTTTGATTGTAACAACACGAGGCAAGTGGTGGAGCACAGCAGAAGAGGGGTTACGGGGGCTGGGAAGGGGTGTCGCCCTTGGATAGGGATGGTTAGGGGAAGAGCTGACTCTCCGGGGCAATTAGTTGTTGTTGGTCTTTAGTGATAATGGATGCTCCTCAATTTACAAGGAGGTTAAGTCCAGTAAATCTATTGTAAATTGAAAATATCATGAACTGAAAATCCATTTAATACACACACTTAACCAACCGAATATCACAGGTTGGCAATAGGGATCACTGTGGAGCACATATAGCCCACCCAGCACCACGAGAGAGTGTGGTTCTGCACAGTGCTAGTTTCGGATAAGATCAACATACTGATGAAGTAGGATTTCTCTGGAATGCACATTTACACCATCATAGATTCAAAAAATCATAGTTGATTTTGTAAGTCAGGGGCAGCATAATGTCACAGTCCTGGCGAACATGGCCAAGTGCGCTCTGAGGGAGGCCCTTTATGTGTGTGTGTTTTTTTTTTAATAAAAGCCTCACTGTATGTGACCTTGTCATTAGGTGCAGTTTGTGCCCCCATTTCACTCATATGGAAACTGAGATACAGGGAGAAATTTGCACTTGAACGCCCCACCCCAGGCCCAGGGAAAGGTTAGGTATTTTTCTTTCTCATAGTGCATTACATCCCTGTGGATGATCCCTCCTGACATCAGGGATTCTCCCTGCAGTGTGAAGTGTGGCCTGTGTAGACCACAGGAATGGCTCTGCAGGGCACTCTCAGTTTCTGTCAGCGTGAGCAGCACTAGGAGTCTCCCTGGTACTGGTCAGGTGTTACATCATATCCTATTCAGTTATTTCCAACCATGGAAAATTGGACTAGGAGAGAATTACCATCAATGTTTACAGGTCACAACTTCAGCATCAGGCTGGATTATATGTGCTTGAGGACTTTGGATGAATATTTGGCTAAGTGTCAGGCATATATAAGGGCTTCATAGATATTGAGGGGACTCCAAACTGATATATGGAGGTATGGAGGAGCGTCACATAGAGTGGACAGAGGCTTGTTCAAAGGATGTGAGGTTCTGGGTAATAGTCATCCCAGTCCCTGCCTGTATCACAGAGTCCTGGGGGCTGGACAGATCTGACATGACCTCTGTCACTCGTGACAGTTTGGGTCCAATATCAGTGTTCAGCATCACATGTCGTGGGACATGCTTCTGAGGTTGCCAGCTTAAACATCCAAACTTTATTAAAACTAAAAACTCAACCGCTAGCAATTGTGATATAGTCACTAATTAAATTGCTTATCCAGGGCACTGAGAGTCAGAAAAGCCAAGTGGTTTCCTTGAGATACGATAATTTAAAATACCTTCTCTTTTCTGCTACAAATACCAATGCCAACATCAGGTGTGATGGCACACATCTGTAATCCCAGCAACTGGAGAGGCAGAGTCAGGAAGATCACAAGTTCAAGGCTAGTCTCTGCAACTGAGTGAGACCTTGCCTCAAAAAAAAAAAAAAAAAAATAGGGACAAAGACCGGGGATGTGGAAGTAAAGTACCCTCAGCCCAAAACCAAAACCCTCTAAAACCAAGACCAAAACCCAAAACCAAAAAGCCACCTATGCTGTTTAGCCTCTTACCTGCACATCTTCTAGAAAACCCAATATGAAAGAACAGACAACAAAGTGAGTGCCATAGCAAGTGCTTTAAGCCTGGGACAAGTTGGGGGTCGATTCTACAACTCCCACGCTGTCCTCCTTTGATGTCACAACAGGTTGGGTATCAAGAAACTCAACTCTTAGGTTACATAACTTATAAAAAGGGAAAGAGATATTCACATATTTTCCACATGTTTTAGATTTATAACATTCATAATGTACTATGGTCTTGGATTGTAATTACCAAGATAAATGACGAACATATTTTTTAAAAATTACGTTCTCTGGCAGAGGTGGCCTGACAGGTTTCTTTGGTCTGTTTCCATGTGTCCTCGATGAGGTGCATTGGCAAGAACCTCTGTACAACCTTCGTCTCTCTTGAGTCTAGAGTATAATTTTCTGCAAAATGCTTCTACATTTTTCCATATGGGCTTTTCACATTTTCCATATCATCCTGGACCCAAAGAGGTCCAAGTCAAAAATGTGGATTAACATTTTTACCTGTGAGGTTGGTGCTGCAACAACCATTGGATTCATAACCTTCTTTTGTTCTTTGACGTCCACTAGTGCCCTTTCACTGCATGTGTGCACATGTGCGCGCTCTCTCTCTCTCTCTCTCTCTCTCTCTCTCTCTCTCTTAAAAATGCAGAGAACCTAAAAAGGTTAAAGTAGTCTAGTTTAATGTCCAGGTTCCTGCAGTAGCAGGGATAGATTCTTGCATATCAGTTGATATTTATCACCCCACCCACTGCCTCACCTAAGAAGAAGCTTTGCCGATAAATATTTGACTTGAAAAAGACTGATTTGAGACAAAATGTGCCTTCCCTTTCTTTAAAGATCTCCATTCAGACTTTCTCAGACCACAGAGCACAACTTACAGGATAGGGTACAAACTCTCCAGCTCAGCCCTTAAGTAACCCCCTGAAGTGCTCTATGACCTTAGCCAAGTGTCTTAATTGGTTTCATCAGCTCACTCAACTTTAAAGTAGCTCTCATTCTACCTGTCTCATAAGATGTAGCATTACAATGCCAACTCTCCTAGGGAACGTCATCTGTTATACTTTACCAATTATTCCTCAGTATGAGCAAATAATCATTTAATTTTCAGAGGTTTTGTTGCTCATCAAAACCTAAAATGCTCATCTCCTTTTAATTGTATTCTACCCATTTTTCAGAAAAAGCAAATTGTTAGTTTGTGCAGAAAACTCAGTTATTATTATGTACAATCTCATGTATGAAAACATAGATAAACTAAGAATGCTGAGTATAAAACAAAACAGAGAAATATCTTAGTTTGGCTTTTCTAAGTTAATAATGTTAACTTTTGCCTTTGTCTTTTTAAAATTCATTTAAAAATTCATTTAGTGTTTGAATAGTCCATATGCCTAGATTTTAAATGTGTTCCTGACTTTGCACAGTGGCAAAGAAAGGCCTGGGTGGGTTCCAGGTTTCCTTACTGAGTGCCCAGATCAATCGGCTGGTTTGCCTACAAGGAGAACACCTGCTTTGCTGAGCATAGTGACATGCCTCACCGAAAAACACTGTAGTTCAGTTGAACGGCTTGTGGGTGCAGATGCTGTCCAATGGGTCACACTTCTAATGCGCTCTTCTGCTCTTTGCTTAGAGTCATCCAACTGTAATCAACAAAGGTGTTCCTGTAAGAACAACTTCCTTTTGCAACAAATTGTTTCTAGTAACAGACTGAATAATAGTGTTCATTATGGGTTAAATGGTGTCTCTCAGAAATTCATAGGCCAAAGTGTACCCCTTAGTACCTCTGAGTGTGTCCTTATTTGGAGATAGAATCTTGACTGAAGCCATCAAATTAAGATGAGGTCATTAGGGTGGGTGATAATACAATACAACTGTGTCCCTATAAAAGGGAATTTGGACCCAGAAGTACACATGGAGGGAAAATCAACTAAAGGGACATAGAAGATGGCCTTCTACAACCAAGGAGAAAGGCCTGAGGAAGAGCTTCCGCTCACAGAATTCAGGAACCAACCCCATGACAGCTTGATTTTGCACCTCTGTCTTCCAGAACTGTGGGATGATAAGCCTACATGGCTATGACATGCAGTTTGTGGTATTTGTCACAGCACCATTAGCAGATTAACTCGCTGTGACCAGCAAAGTAACGAATAGCAACAGTGAATTGGGGCTGATGCATACTGAGTGCTGACCATGTTTCAGGTCCACTGTGTGCTTTTTAAAAAAATTTTATATATGACAGCGGAATGCATTACAATTTTTATTACACATACAGAGCACAATTTTTCATATCTCTGGTTGTATACAAAGTATATTCACATCAATTTGTGTCTTCATACCTGTACTTTGGATAACAATGATCATCACATTCCACCATCATTAATAACCCCATGTTCCCTCCCTTCCCCTCCCACCCCTCTGCCCTATCTAGAGTTCATCTATTCCTCCCATGCCCCCCCCATCCCACTATGAATCAGCCTCCTTATTTCAAAGAAAACATACGACATTTGGTTTTTGGGATTGGCTAACTTCACTTAGCATTATCTTTTCTAACTCTATTCATTTACCTGCAAATGCCATGATTTTATTCTCTTTAATTGCTGAGTAATATTTCATTGTGTATATACGCCATATTTTTTTTTTATCCATTCACCTATTGAAAGGCATCTAGGTTGGTTCCACAGTTTAGCTATTGTGAATTGTGCTGCTGTAAACATCTATGTGGCTGTGTCCCTGTAGTCTGCTGTTTTTAAGTCCTTTGGGTATAGACTGAGGAGTGGGATAGCTGGGTCAAATGATGGTTCCATTCTCAATTTTCCAAGAAATCTTCATACTGCTTTCCATATTGGCTGCACCAATTTGCAGTCCCACCAGCAGTATATGAGTGTACCTTTCCCCCACATCCTCACCAACACTTATTGTTGTTTGTCTTCATAATACTGCCATTATGACTGGAGTGACATGAAATCTCACAGTGGTTTTGATTTGAATTTGATTTGAATTTCTCTAATTGCTTTTGATGATGAACATTTTTTCATATATTTGTTGATTGATTGTATATCATTTTCTGAGAAACGTCTCTTCAGGTCCTTAGCCCATTTATTGATTGAGTTATTTGTTTTTTGGAACTTAGCTTTTTTGAGTTCTTTATATACCCTAGAGATTAGTGCTCTATCTGATGTATGAGGGGTAAACATTTGCTCCCAAGATGTAGGCTCTCTATTCACCTCACAGATTGTTTCTTTTGCTGAGAAGAAACTTTTTAGTTTGAATCCACCCCATTTATTGATTTTGGTTTTAATTCTTTCACCACAGGAGTCTTATTAAGGAAGTTGGGGCCTAATCCCACATGATGGAGATTAAGGCCTACTTTTTATTCTATTAGACACAGGGTATCTGGTTTTATTCCTAAGTCCTTGATCCATTTTGAGTTGAGGTTTGTGCATGGTGAGAGATAGGGGTTTGATTTCATTTTGTTGCATGTGGACTTCCAGTTTTCCCAGCACCATTTGTTGAAGAGGTTATTTTTTCTCCAATGCATGTTCTTTAATTGTAGTTTTGTATGTTAGACTCTGTGTCCTCTATTCTGTACTATTGGTCTACCAGTCTGTTTTGGTGCCAATACCATGCTGTATTTGTTACTGTTGTATAGTTCAAGGTCTGGTATAGTGATGCCACCTGCTTCACTCTTACTGCTAAGGGTTGCTTTAGCTATTTTGGGTCTCTTATTTTTTTCAGATAAATTTCATGATTGATTTTTCTATTTCTATGAGGAATGTCAATGGAATTTTTATCAGAATTTCATTAAATCTGTATAGTGCTTTTGGAAGTATGGTCATATTGATAATATTAATTCTGCCTATCCATGAGCAAGGTAGATCTTTCCATCTTCTAAGGTCTTCTTTGACTTCTTTCTTTGGGGTTCTGTAATTTTCATTATATAGATCTTTCACATCTTTTGTTAATTCCCAAGTATTGTATGTATGTATGTATGTATGTATGTATGTATGTATTTATTGCAGGCTATTGAAAATGGGGTAGTTTTCCTTGTTTCCCATTCTGAGGATTTGTCACTGATAAACAGAAATGCCTTTGATTTATGGGTGTTGATTTTATATCCTGCTACTTTGCTGGATTCATTTACTAGTTCTAGAAGTTTTCTGGTGGAACTTTTACTGTGCTTTCATTGTCGCTTTGTTATCAAGACTAGTCAGGGAAAGTCTCCACCAGAGGGCAGCTGTAGAGGTAAGTCCGACTTTCCAGACTATGTGGAGAAGAACATCGTTAGCACAGGGAATAGGAGATGGAAGGCTGCGAGGCGGCTTGGTAGGCCGTGTACTCATGAAGCCGACAGCCTGGTGTGCTCTGATTAAACTGACAGGAGAGAGTGCTGCCGTATGCCAGGGCTGGGGAGATAAACCTGTTCAAAATCACACAGCACCTGCTCGGGTGTTCTCAAATAGAGCTGAACACAGGGGTGTTGACTAACACATGGAAGACTTCTTCCTCGAATGTACTTCCAGATCAACACATGTTTACAAAAAACATCATGTTTAAATGCGGAGGAAGCATGCTTCTCTGAAAGCCTCTGACATCAAGTTCCTGAAAGTTCTCCTTCTCCAGTCCCCAGGCAGGTTGGGGGCAAGGGAAGGAGAGGCTCAGAGGGAAGGGTTGATTCTTACTCCAAAGAAGAAAACCAAGACCCAGATAATCCAGACACACATATAGAGACTGAGTCAGACCTGGAGCCCATTAATCCTGATCCTCACGTCACTATGACTGTCCTTCCTGACCCTCGGGAGATTTAGCATCACCTGATCAGCATCAGGAGTGTCCAGCTGTCCAACTCCTGTATCCCTCAGGGTTCCAGGACAGGAGCTACTTCATCCAGGAGACCTTCCTGTTTTTCTTATCTCACTCAGTCCCTCCTTTCCCTAGAATTCACCCTTCTAGGACAACACTTTGTTCCCTCGTACATACACTTCTATTCCCCTCCACTAGATGGTAAGCTTCATTCAATACCCTTTCACAGGGAACAGCTGCCTTCTCTAGCCAATGGACGCATTTATGTGGAAGGACTGAATAAAAGCATTAAGCAGACTAGCCATTCCACTCCTGCATGTCCAAAAAGAAATGGAAGCATGTCCACACACAATCCTGCATGCAAATGTTCCTAACTACTTTCTTCATAATAGTTCCCAAACTAGAAGTGGCCAGTCCATCAGCTGGTGAGTGGACAGACAAAATATGGTATATTCATGGAATTAAAAAAAAAATGAGTGTGGGTGAGTACCGAAACATTAAGTTACGTGAAAGAAACCAGACAAAAGAGATCACGTATTGTACGATTCCATTTATATGAGATGTCTAGAGAAGGGAGCTGTTGCCTGGGGCTAAGTCTGGGATTGCACATGAGGCATCTGATTGGGGATGAAAATGTTCTAAAACTGATTTACGCTGATGGCTGTACCAGCTGCTCAACCTAACTAAAAACCACTGACTTGTACACATGAAATGGGCGGATTTTATGATATGTAAAATATGCCTCAGTAAAGCTGTTAGAAAGAAAGAATAAAAACAGTACCTAAATAGATCGGGAAGAGGTAGGACAAAGGTGAGGCGAGGAGGATATAACTCTGGTCCTCTGGCAAAGTGCCCGTATCCTATAAAGATTCAGTACAACACTCCAGTATTCTAGGGTTTGGAAAGGTGCAGAGCAGTCTTCTGCTCATAGAACTGTCCGTGCCTGAAATCAGTGTTACCAATTTGCATCAGGAGTCCTGTTTCTGTTTTGTCGGTGGGGGAGTGATATTAACATTTACTCCTCTTAATGTAAAATATAAAGACTTGTCACATGAAATCTAATTGACCTGTGGTCTTAGCCCACTCCTCTGCCAGATGATTTTACCTAAATGTAAAATCAAGGAGTCCCCTCCATACACCTTTTTTGGCATGGAGGATTGAACCCAGGAGTGTGTAACCACTAAGCCTCATTCCCAGCCCTTGTGATTTTGAGATTTTGAGACAGGATCTCACTAAGTTGCTTAGGACCTCCCTAGCTTGCTGAGGCTGGCTTTGAACTTGTGATCATCCTGCCTCAGTCTCTAGCTGCTGGGTTTACAGGTGTGTGCCACTGTGCCTGGCTCCAAGAGTCTTGGTAACACTGAGGGAGAGAGAGGAGGGAGAGAGGAGAGAGAGAGAGAGATGGGGGGGGGGGTAACTAATTTTATGCTTTTGGAAAAGATGGTATTGGAGCTGGCATCTTTGCTCCAAATTTATTCATTGAATGCTTTCATAGAGAAGATTTTATGTGATGTGCTTTCTCTAGAAATAGCTCATTAAGGCTTCTGCATAATAGATGCTGAAATAGTTTTTCAAAGGAAAACATAATTAGTCATTCAACCTCCTCCTACTACATGAGTGACAGGACCATTTCCTAAAAAACAAGGCCATTCAAAGTAACGTTAGGTGTGGTTCTTTTCTGGCAGAAGCAGGTTGGATCTTTCACTGTGGTGCACTTCCATGATTCAAGGCAGTGTTCTCTGAGCGTTGTACCAAAATCTACAAACAGTATATCCCTTTAGGTTTTGAACTATTTAGAAAAGGAAATGCTCAAAGCCAACTGGAGAAGACTGCTCACTCCTATCAGTTAGAAGTACTTATTATTCTTGGGAGCATCAGCCACGCTCCTTGCCATGATTGACCAGCAGATTTTCCTCTGATACTGAAGGGGTGCTTGGGGAAGTTCTGAGTCTCTGGCATACTTCACCCCCAGTCACATTCATTTTTAAGGCTGAGGGAAAGTCTAGTCATTAGAAGTGTTTTTTATGGCCAAGATATGATTTCTGACTTTGTTTTTTTCTACATAAATTGCTTGTGGTATGATAAGATCAAGTGCTTTAAATATTACTTAGAAAAACCTCTTACATAATCTGAGATTTAAAGATCATGCACACACACCCCTCTGATAATTGAGCTGGGAATTATTGCATATTAACTGAAATAACCAGAATGCAATCTATATCAAAGAGATTCGGAAGTCATGGAAGATAAGAACTGGTGAGGGTTTCAGAGATCTAAATTTGTCTCCCTTGAGAAGAGGACATAAGGCCCCACAAAGTTGATTGCTTTCCTGAGGTAGCACACCTCACTTTAGCAGCAGAGTCGGGGGCAAATGTGAGAATTTCTGGACTCCCTCCAGCGCTTTCCCACCACACCAACCACCTTCATCCCACCTCCTTCTCAGCAGTCTTCTCATAGACATTTTTATATAGGCTGCAACCTGAGAGTATACAGAACACATGGATTTTGCTTTGAATGCGTGTGAGTTCACCTTACACCTTGCTTGCTCAGTAACTGTATGCTTCTGGGTGATTTATTTAATGTTTGTAAATCTTAGTTCTTTTTGATTTCTAAAGTTAGAATAATAATGTTTGAAGCGCAAGGTTTTCATGATGGGTAGAAGGAACGTATTTTTACATCCTGAAGTGTAAGAGCCCTCCAATGCAGGTAGTTATTATTTTTCTCACCTGTATGCCTTGGTGCCAGTACATATTGTGTTTGGCATCTGATAACAAAAACATATTTGTTTATTCAATTTTTGTTAAGTTAGTCACACTTCACCTTTTGCCTTTTAACTGCTTTGTGAATTTTGTATAGTCCCAGTTAGTTATTCTTAATAAATGTTTTCACAAAAAATATCAGCGTTCCACAAGCGAGACTGATAATGTCAAATAATACTAATCTTTCCCAACTCTCAGGGAAAAAAATAAGATTTTAAGATTTTTTCCCCCATCATTTTGTTTTATTAAGGTAGGATTTATCAACAAAAATATATATGTTTAAGGTATATGGCATGCTGTTTTTTCCCTTTATTCCATTTATTTATTGGTGTATAATGGAATTCATTGTTGTATATGTGTACATGCACATGAAATAACCATATAGTTTGGTCAATACCATTTATTCCCTGGTATTTCCCCTTTCCTGCATCTCCTCCTGTTCCCCTCCTCAACTCACTCACTTTTTAAAAAATTTTGAGACAGGGTCTCACTAGCTGAGGAAGCTGGCTTTGAACTTGTGATCCTTCTGTCTCAGCCTCCCAAGTTACTGGGATTACAAGTCTGCACCACCACTCCTGGTCAGGCATGATACATTTATAATGTCTACATCTGAAATGATTAATTCAAGACCTCTCAGCTAATTTTAAGTATACAATACATTTTTATTAACTATAATCATTCTGTATATTATGTCTCCAGAACTTGTTCATATTAGACTGAAAGTGTGTATCCTTGAATCAATATCGCTTCTTTTTCCCCAATCCTAGCCCCTGGCAGATGCCATTCTGCTCTGTTACTATAAATCAACTGTCTTATTAGATTCCAATGTGAATATGATCATGCTGTATTTGACTTATTTCCCCTAAAATAATGTCATCCAAGTTCATCCATATTGTTGCACATGCTAGGATTTTTAAAGTCTGAATAACATTCCATTGCATGTTGTGTGCATGTGTGCATGTGTATCACAATTTCTTTAATCACTAAATGCCAGTGAGCACTTACATTGTGTCCTGTGTCTTCTATGGTGAATAATGCTATAGTGTATTTGGGAGTTCAAATATCTCTTCAACCTATTGGTTTTATTTTCTTTGGATATATACCCAGAGCTGGGATTTCCAGATCATGTGGTAGTTCTAGTTTTGATCGTATTTTTGGAGCCTCCTTCTTGTGTTCCCTAATGGCCATGCAAATTTACATTTCCACCAGAAGTGCACAGGGTTTTCTTTCCATCATGTCTTCACTAACACTTGTTGCTCTTGTCTTTTTGATGTCAGGTATCCTAACAGATGTGGTTAGATTTACATTTCCCTGTTGATATTGAGCCTTTTGATATATCTGTTATCAATTTGTATGTCTTCTTTGGTAAAATTCTAGTCAGTTCCTATGCCAAGTTTCAAATCATGTTATTTGATAGTTTTGTTATTATGATTGAGTTGTAAATTCTTTACATATTTTAGATATTAACCTCTTCACACATGTATAGTTTGCAAATATTTTCTATCATTCTCATTTACTGTTTTCTTTGCTGTGCAAAAACTCTTTAGTTGGATGAAGTCCCTCTTATTTATTTGTACTTTTGTTGCCTGTGCTTTAAGTATTTTCTTTTAGAAATTCCATAGGTTCAGTGCTTACACTTAAACCTTTAATCCATTGTGAAGTGTGTGTGTGTGTGTGTGTGTGGTGTAAAATGAGATATAATTTCATTCTTTTGCAGATAGATATAGTTTTCTTGAACCATTGTGTATCCCTGGTGTCTTTGTTGAAACCTGGTTAACCACATATACATGATTTTTCTTCTGTCCTCTCTATTCCGTTCCATTGCTGTGACCTGCACCACTAAATCTGAGAAACTCATGAGGGGCGATGGGGGATTAAAGAACACACACACACACACACACACACACACACACACACAGAGATATTAAGAAAAAGCTGGGATCAGGTGGAACACTGAACTTTGATGGAGAAAGAGTAACACAGACCTGGCCCCAAAACTTTATTATATAGAATCCCATAGTCAGGATGTTAAAGACTATAGAGGCATTATTCTTTATGCATTAGAAAGTTCCAGGGCTAGAAACATTCTTGTAGCTATTTCACTGTTGCAATGCTTAGGACTTCCTGTGGCACCCAGGAACACTGCTGTTCAAAGTTTCTACTAAGTGGGCAGACTTGAAGATTCCAGAACTGGTCAGATCTTCTAGTTTCTATGCTCAGAATCCTATATCCTCTGGGAACTGGCATCTGAGTTCCGGATCAAGACTAACTCAGGCTCTGTGCTTTGCACAGAATCTGACACAACTTCCAGGCTTTGCAATGAGCCTTTTATGGTAAGGGCCCCACCACAGCAAACTGGGCTATCTTGACCCATATGTTTTGTACAGGAAGTTCTTAGCATTTGCAGGCTCACCACAGCTGTGAGGCAATCAGGGGCACGGATCCAGATCATCGCACTCCACACTCCACTGCATCTGGTTTTATGCCAGGACAATACTGTTTTGGTTTTTATCACATTGAATATACTCTGACCTCAGGAAGTGTGATGCCTCCAGCATTGTTCTTCTTGTTTAAGATTGCTTTAGCAATTTGGGGTCTTTCATAAATCCATGCAACCTTTAGAATTATGTCTTCTTTTTCTTTAAAATATGTCATTGGAATTTTGATAGGGACTGTACCAAATCTGTAAATGTTTTTGGATAGTATGGGCATTTTAAAAAGATGAATTCTTTCCATCAATGAACATAAGATTTTTTTCTTTTATTTGTGTCTTATTTAATTTCTAACTTCAGTATCCTGGTTTTCAGAGTACACATATTTCAAATCCTTGGTTAAATTTATTCGTATATATTTTACTCTTTTTGATGCTTATAGTAATGGTACTGTTGTCTTAATTTCTTTTTAGATATTTTATTGTTAGTTTATAGAAACACAAATGATTTTTTATGTTGCTTTTTTATACTTATTGTTAAAATCCCATTTGTTCTACTAAAATAAATTTTGGATGCATGTCTAACTTTTGCTTATTTGTACAGATATGTCCAATTAAGTTGGTCATTTTGTATCCTCAATGTTACCAAATTTATCAGTTTAAACTTCATTTTTTGGTGTATTCTATATAAAAGAACAAGCTATCTATAAAGAGATAATTTTAGTTCTTCCTTTCTGATTTTGATGACTTTTATATCTTTTTCTTGTCCAACTGCTCTGGCTAGGACTTCCAGTTCTAAATTGAGTGGAAAATGTAAGAGTGAACATTTTTGCCTTGTACCTGATCTTAAGGGAGAGGCAGTCATCTTGAGACTGATGATCACTGAGCTTGTCATATATGATCTCTACTGTGTTGAGGTACATTCCTTCTGTATCTGATTGGTTCAGGGTTTGTATCATTAATAAGGTTGGATTTTGTCAGATGTTTTTCTGATTAATGGAGATGATCACAACATTTTCATCTTTCATTATGTTAATAAGTTATATTGCTTTTACTGTCGTGAATAAGATGCAAAACAAAAGCCTTTTTCTCTGCATCCAGAGAAAAATTCCATTTAATCATAGAGAATTTTCATTTTGATGTACTATTTTTTTTCAATTTGCTAACATTTTGTTGAGGACTTTTGCCTCTGTATTCATCAGGGATCTACCAATTTTCTGTTCTTGGCGTGTCCTTGTCTGGTTTGGATATAAAGGTAATTTGGGCCTTGTAAAATGAGTTTGGAAGTGTACCTTCTCTTCAACTTTTTGGGAAGAGTTTGAGAAGGATTAGTACTAATTTTTCTCTAAATGTTTTTTTATAATTCAGCCCTAAAGCTATTCAGTTTTGGGTTTCTCATTGTGGGGTAAATTTTTGATAATAGATTCAACCTCCTCACTATTTGCATTCTCTGTGTGATTTAGTCTTGGTGGGTAAGTATCTATAGTAGTTGCTAATAACCCTTTGTATTTCTGTGACATTGACTGCAATGTTTCTGTTTTTTCTTTCTGATTTTGAGTCTTTTCTCTGTTTTTCTTAGTTGTAATAGCTAAAATTTTGTCAATTTTTTGATCATTTCAAATAAGCAAATTTTAGTTTATTGATTTTTTCCTCCTCTTTTTCTAGCTTTCATTTCTTTCTGCTATGGTCTTTGTTATTTTCTTCTTTTACTTATTTATAGCTTAGTTTGCTCTTCTTCTCCAATACCTTGAGGTATAAAGTTAGCTTGTTTGTCAACATACTTCTTTCTTCTTTTTAATGTAGGCATTTATCACCATAAACATTCCTCTTTGAACTGCTTTTGTGGTAGCCCATAGATTTTGGTCTATTGTGTTTGCATTTTCTCTTCCTCAATAGATCTAAAGTTTTTCTTTTTAGTTTTTTCGACCTGTTGATTGTTCAGGAAGATGTATTTTGCTTTCCATGAATTTGTGGATTTTTCAGTTTTCCTTCTCTTATTGACTTCTAGTTCCTTGTTATTGGGTTTGGAAACAATACTTTATATAATTTTAATGTTTTAAAGTTTGTTGAGACTTTTTTTGTGGCCTAACACATGATCTACCTTAGAGAATGTTTTGTTCTGAAAGCAGATATTGAAGTCCTCTGGTATTATTGTACTCTACCTCTTGCTTCCTTCACATCTCTCTTTTTTTTTATTGTTGGTTGTTCAAAACATTACATAGTTCTTAATATATCATATTTCACAGTTTGGTTCAAGTGGGTTATGAACTCCCATTTTTACCCCGTATACAGATTGCTGTATCACATCAGTTACACTTCCATTGATATACATATTGCCATTCTAGTGTCTGATGTATTCTGCTGTCTCTCCTATTCTCTACTATCCCCCCTCCCCTCCCCTCCCCTCCCCTTTTCTCTCTCTACCCCCTCTACTGTAAATCATTTCTTCCACTTGTATTATTCTTCTCTTACCCCTCATTTCCTCTTATATGTAATTTTGTAAAACCCTGAGGATCACCTTCCATTTCCATGCGATTTCCCTTCTCACTCCCTTTCCCTCCCACCTCTCATCCCTGTTTAATGTTAATCTTCTTCTCAAGCTCTTCGTCCCTACCCTGTCCTTGGTTACTCCCCTTATATCAAAGCAGTCATTTGGCATTTGTTTTTTAGGGATTGGCTAGCTTCACTTAGCATAATCTGCTCTAATGCCATCCATTTTCCTCCAAATTCTATGATTTTGTCATTTTTTTAATGCAGAGTAATACTCCATTGTGTATAAATGCCACATTTTTTTAATCCATTCATCTATTGAAAGGCATCTAGGTTGGTTCCACAATCTTGCTATTGTGAATTGTGCTGCTATGAACATCAATGTAGCAGTGTCCCTGTAGCATGCTCTTGTTAGGTCGTTAGGGAATAGACCGAGAAGGGGAATAGCTGGGTCAAATGGTGGTTCCATTCCCAGCTTTCCAAGAAATCTCCATACTGCTTTCCAAATTGGCTGCACCAATTTGCAGTCCCACCAACAATGAACAAGTGTACCCCTTTCCCCGCATCCTCTCCAGCACTTGTTGTTGTTGGACTTCATAATGGCTGCCAATCTTACTGGAGTGAGATGGTATCTTAGGGTGGTTTTGATTTGCATTTCTCTGACTGCTAGCGATGGTGAGCATTTTTTCATGTACTTATTGATTAATTGTATGTCCTCCTCTGAGAAGTGTCTGTTCAGGTCCTTGGCCCATTTGTTGATTGGGTTATTTGTTATCTTATTGTCTAATTTTTTGAGTTCTTTGTATACTCTGGATATTAGGGCTCTATCTGAAGTGTGTGGAGTAAAGATTTGTTCCCAGGATGTAGGCTCCCTGTTTACCTCTCTTATTGTTTCTTTTGCTGAGAAAAAACTTTTTAGTTTGAGTAAGTCCCATTTGTTGATTCTAGTTGTTAACTCTTGCGCTATGGGTGTCCTATTGAGGAATTTGGAGCCCGACCCCACAATATGTAGATCATAGCCAACTTTTTCTTCTATCAGACGCCGTGTCTCTGATTTAATATCAAGCTCCTTGATCCATTTTGAGTTAACTTTTGTGCATGGCGAGAGAAAGGGATTCAGTTTCATTTTGATGCAAGTGGATTTCCAGTTTTCCCAGCACCATTTGTTGAAGATGCTATCCTTCCTCCATTGCATGCTTTTAGCCCCTTTATCAAATATAAGATAGTTGTAGTTTTGTGGATTGGTTACTGTGTCCTCTATTCTGTACCATTGGTCCACCCGCCTGTTTTGGTACCAGTACCATGCTGTTTTTGTTACTATTGCTCTGTAGTATAGTTTGAAGTCTGGTATCGCTATACCGCCTGATTCACATTTCCTGCTTAGCATTGTTTTTGCTATTCTGGGTCTTTTATTATTCCATATGAATTTCATGATTGTTTTATCTATTTCTACAAGAAATGCTGTTGGGATTTTGATTGGCATTGCATTGAACTTATAGAGAACTTTTGGTAATATCGCCATTTTGATGATGTTAGTTCTGCCTATCCATGAACAGGGTATATTTTTCCATCTTCTAAGGTCTTCTTCTATATCTCTCTTTAGGGTTCTGTAGTTTTCATTGTATAAGTCTTTCACCTCTTTTGTTAGGTTGATTCCCAAGTATTTTATTTTTTGGGGGGATATTGTGAATGGAGTGGTTGTCCTCATTTCCGTTTCAGAGGATTTGTCGCTGATATACAGGAATGCATTTGATTTATGCGTGTTGATTTTATATCCTGCCACTTTGCTGAATTCATTTATTATCTCTAATAGTTTCTTTGTAGACCCTTTTGGGTCTGCTAGGTATAGAATCATGTCATCTGCAAGTAGTCCTTCACATCTCTTGATATTGGCCCTATATTCAGATCAGGGGCTCTGGTGCTCTTACATTCCCTTATCCACTGGCTCCTTTATCATTGTGTTATCAAAGTTATCTTATTTAGTGTTTATTTTGTCTGATATAAATATAGTTACCTCTGCTTTTTCCTTTTCCTATTCCATTTAAATGGAATATTTTCTCTTTATCCTTTCACTTTCAATTAATAATGTCTTTAAAGTTGCAGCAAATCTCATGTAGGCAGCATAGAGTTGGTTCTCTTTTAAAAAAAGAAAAAAATCATTCAGCCAGTCTTCTGTTGTATAATTTAGTCCATTTATATTTAAAGGAATTTTTGCTCACTGAGGACTCATTGTGGCCATTTTGTTAATTGTTTCACTAATGTTTTGTAGATCCTTTGTTCCTTTGTTCCTCTCTTGATGTCTGCTGGTGTAATCGGGTGATGGCCATAGTGGTGTGATTGGACTCCTTTCTCTTTCTCTCTTCTGTGTCCACTTTAGGCTTATGCTTTATGGTTACCATGATGGTTACATAAAATATCTTATAGCTCTAACAGTCTATTTTAAGCTGATAACAACTTAACTTGGCACTCATATAAAAAACTACTTTCTGCCACCTCACCCCAACAGTTCATGTTTTTGATGTTACTCTGCAGTGGGAGCGGGCAGTTGGGTTTTGGTTGGCTGAATACTCATGGCTGCAGTCCAGAGCAGGTGTGCATGAAGCAGAGGGTACTGGGCCTGGCAGGGGGGACTTGGGCTGGCAAAAACATCATGTTTGAACTCTATCCTGAGCTGGATAGAGTGACAGCTAGTGACACTAGTGACAGCTAGCGCCGTTCTGGTAGGGTGGGGAGGAAGGGAAGTGGTGTTTCAGGTCCTAGTGTCTGGGAAGTTGAACAACTTCACAGCAGTGAAACCTGTGTTGGGGATTCTGTGCAGGGTTCCCTGTGGAGCAAGCCACGGGGTCCACACTGCACACTGTGGGGTTGTTAGCAGTGAACGCTGTGTGCTGGTGGGGAGGGAGGTCCATGGTAGCTGTGAGGGCTGTTGGTTCAGAGGCCTCAGGGGTCCTCAAGCCACTGGAGACCAGGATGGTCTGTCTCCCACCAGTGCCTGGTATTGATGCCCCCTCTCTCTAAGTGTTCTGAAGTGGAACCCTGGGGCAGTGCTCCAAGGGAAAAGGAAGCTGTGTCTCCCTGCTCTTCTTTTTCTCCACCAAGGTTACTCACAGGCTGGGAGTTCTCTCCCCCATGCCACCAGGGCGATGGGATGATGCAGGTAAAGAAACACTGTAATTCCCGTTATTTTTCATGGCTTCCTTGGGGGCTTTTCTCCACTGGGTTACTATAGTTTCTTAGTTGGACATGTGAGATACTGTCGCGAGGGGGCAAAATGAGGGGGCAAAATTGCAACGTAGGCAGTCGAGGGGAGAGATAAAGAATGTCCACGCGCTTTTGCCCCTTTCAATTGCTTTATTTATTCAAATTTCTCAATACAGTTTCACTCTATAGGATCTTAATCAAGAAAACAGCAATCCTTAATGCTAGGCACTGCAATAGACATAATCAATTCACAGCAAACAATTCTAGATTAATTAATTCATAGCAAACAATTCTAGATTAATTCTAATCACTGCAAAACACACTTAATCATGAGAGGCTAATGACAGACGTTCCCTCTGCATGCTCAGTTCAAAGGTCTTAAGTCTTAGGCTTTGAGTCTAGCAGATGCACACTCACTCAGACCAAGGGATCAGGTCCAGAACCAAGGCAGGCTTTTCCTGGTGTGGAGTGGACGACCAGTTGAGGAGAGAGTTGTAGGGAGGAGTTGCAGCTCTCACCAAGGTCCAGATAAGGTGGTAGAGTTTGAGAGTGGTGAGGATCACGCAGGGGATCAGGAAGGATGTCAAGTGATGGGATGTCAGGTCCTCATCAGGCTCTCCAGCTCGAGTGCATCCTTGTTTCGGCTGGCTGAATCCCTGTTCATTTGCTCTGTCATTTATACTAAATTTGGGGGGCTTTTGACCCCCCTTTCAATCCTTATCAGTTACCACTGGATTTCTCAGTGACATGATTCACCCTGAGGCCAGAAACATCTGGCCTGGTGATCTCCACCTTACTCTTCTCACCTTTCCCTCTTATCAGGTGGGGACAGCCTGCCAGGGGCTTCACCCTCTTTTATCAGGGTAAGGGGAAGTAACTTGTTTGAGGCCATACTGGAGGGATCTGTGGATGTGCCTGGTGAAACTGCAGGTCTTTTAAAATGAAGTTTTTTAAATGGAGTTGCTTAGGTTCAGGCCTAAGGCCATCCTAACAGATCTCTCAGAATAATTTTTGCTCATATATCACTGTCTAATTTTCTTATGGATAGGATAAAGTTGAGCTCAACTACGGTGTCATCATCTTGTTCCAAGGAGTATGTTGTTTAAATATCAAGTTTTATTTCACATGTTTTTCAAAAAACCTTTGGTACTTCTGCTTGTTGAAATTCTCATCAAAATTAGTGGAAGGTCTTTAAATGGATTTGCATTTCATTCACTACGACCTTTCTGAGTGCTTGTAACCTCGGAGAACCGTGTCCCTTGCTCTTGGGACATTCTGACTGGTTGTGTAGAGAAGTGGATTGAAAAGGATTCTTGGAAGTCCCAGGGGACATGTGTTGAGTTTTGAAGGTCAATCTAAATTAGAGGGTGGGATAAGTGGATGCAGCACAGGCCAGGAAAAGGGGCAAGTCCAAGTGAGGCCTGGGGGTCTGACTCAGCCTCTTTAGTCATGGTGGTAGCTCTGGGTTATAAACATGTAGTCATTTGTTGCCAATAAAAGTATGGTTTCACTGGCTTTCAGGACAGATTAAGTAGACAATGGCATTCCTCACAGAGTCCGAGGAGGCCCAGTGACAACCGCAGATTAAATCGTACCACTCCTGGGTGAGCTTATGAGAATCTCATTTGTGATGTGCCTAATACCTTGGCATCTTCTTTCAAAGCTGAGCTTTCCGACTGCACCAGAGACCCACTTTGATGCAACATGATGTAATCCTGATGTATTATCCTTGGCTATCTGTGGGCCTCTTGTGAACTTGCACATTCATAAGTTAATACAAAAATTTCTATGATCTTCACTCTTTAATAATTCAAAATGAGACAAAACATATGGAAACTCAGGGGCATGGCTGAGTACCAAAACTGGATTGAAAACAAACAAAGGAGGCTAGACTAGAAAGCATTCCAGGAACAGGTATAAACACCAAAGTTATAATGAAAATAACTAATGGTTTTGTGTCTACACCAGGCCTAGTGTCGTTTGATTCTCACCTTAACCTTGTGCGGTAAACACCTGTACTCTCCCTGTTTTAGAGAAAAGAAACTGAGGCAGACAGGTTAAGTGATTTTTCCCAGGATGTGTAGACAGCAAGTGCCAGAGCTGGGATTTGATCCCAGGGAGTCTGATTCCCAAGCCCACACTCCTAATACCTATTACCAAATATTCTTGCTTATTTGAGGATAATAACACTTTTTGCTGTAAGTAATTAATTATCTCGAGCATTGGTCCAGCTTTTTCTGAATAGTGTTTATATATCAGTCACATGTGCGAGAAGTTGGGCAAGGGATATAGCATGCTCTCGAACCCCAGGAACTTGTCCTTGTTCTGTCACTGGACACACAGGAGTGATCCCAGGATGGCATCTGTCTCCATCTCACAGAGTGGGAAGCTGAGGCTGGAAGAGGCCTAGTGACTTCCCTAGAAGAGTTTCCAGCAGTTAGTGACCAATATTGGGATTCAAACCTGTTTTCTATCTAGGAATAAATGATCCTGGACACTTTCAATTAATCTGTGGCTGTGACTCGTGGTTGGAAAGCTGGATGATCCTGAATAAATCACCATCTTTGGATCTCAGTTTTCCTATTTTTAAAAGGAGAGGCTAGATGGTATGATTTGAGGTCCTTTTTTTCTGTTATATTATAAGTAATGTTGCACGCCAACTCATAATTCAAGATGGAGATATTGGTGATGATTTCATATGTGTTTTTAAATATCAGATTATTAGTTTGTGAATTAAGTGCATTCTAGTTAAAGTCAATAAGAAAATCTACACTGAGAGAAAAGGAAAGATAGATGAGTAGTTATCTTGTTATAGGATTGCAGAGTTTATTGCACTGAAAGATGAGAATTAACTATACTTGGG
Organism: Spermophilus citellus; assembly: GCF_964194105.1. Classification (NCBI taxonomy): domain Eukaryota; kingdom Metazoa; phylum Chordata; class Mammalia; order Rodentia; family Sciuridae; genus Spermophilus; species Spermophilus citellus. Next base: position 8,723,440 of record NC_138189.1, on the reverse strand, counting down.
GTCCGAGTTTGAGCCTATATTTGACTATTCCTAAAAAACAACGTTCTGCTGATGGGCTTATGAACCATTGGCTGGAATGGCCAGTGCCTTTGAGAAGGAGGCACTGAGGTGTCTGCATGCTGAGGGAATGCCCCTTCCATGGAAATTTTTGGTTTAAGATCAGATTCAACAATCAGAGTCTAATGACATTCTGCTCAGCTGTTGTCCACAGTCTATGTCTTAGGGAAATGGAAGCTATTAGTAAGAAACTAAAAGTACACTTTATTTTTAAAAACTATCCATAAATAAAAGATAAGTAGAATAGAAGAAAAGGAACAGGAGAGGCAGGAGGAAGGGAAGTACTGGGAGCAAATGTATCACATGTTCATAATTATATCAACATGAACTCCAATATTATGTGTAACTATAATGCACTAATAAAAAAAGAATAAAAAACAAACATTTTATCCTTTGTATGACAAAACCTCAAGATATTGAGGATCAAGATAACACTGTTTTAGATCCTACTTACTGTCAGAGGGCAGCACAAACGCAGGAGAACTCTGGTTGTCCATATTAGCATGGAACACACTGTGGTCGGCCTAAAAATGGGCCCTAAAACAGAAAGGTCAAACCCTATTTCCTAGAACCTGTACATTTTACCTTACTCAGAAAAAGGGATTTTTACAGATTGAAGTAAGAATCTTGAAAGGAAGATAGCATCCTGAATTGCCTCTCTGGCCTCAAATTCTAATGGCAAATGACCTTGAGAAAGACACACAGAGAAGAAAGCAACGGGAAGATATAGGAAGAGCTGCAATTTAAAGTAGCCAAGGGACATGGGCAGCCGCTGACGCCAAGGCAGAGAAGGGTCAAGCACTCTCCCCAGGACCTCCAAAGGTGGAACCTCATGAACACCTTGAGTTTGGACTTCTTCCTTCTAAAATCATGAAAAAATTGATTCTAGCTGTTTTAAGTCCCCCAGTTTGTGGTAATGAAACAAACATGGTAGCTGTCATGGTAGAACCTTATAGAAATAAAAGTGGTATCCACCAAAGATGATGTGGTAGATTCTGGAAAAGCTTCTTGGAAGCCCAAGAACAGCCTAATGTGGAGGTCAGAAGGTGCTCTTCTCAAGTGAGAACTGTGAGTGTGGCCCCAATTGCACCAAGGGTTTGCCAAGCCTGGGAAGCCTCCGGTAATTTCTTCAGAACACAAAGCAAATGAACTCTGAGCTGTGGTTTCATAGAAAGACACATTCACAGAAACAACCCCATTATCTTTAATATTAACAATACTGTCATATCATTTTATACCATTTAACGTCTCAGTGGCACATGATTCTATGAAGGTCAACTGATTCCACTCCCTCTTGTATTAAGACATCTGTAACATGTTTTCCAGGTTCTCTCTAAAGTTGACGAGAGGGGTGGAGTGTCTATGATTCTCAACTTGCTTTAATTAAAAGTTATATACATCACTTTTGATTATGGTCCTTTGGAACTGGTAAAGACGCCCACATCAATGGCAAACTCGACTGGAAAATACTGAAGAAACCATGTATGTGTGGCACCATTAATAATCTTTGCCATGTATAGGCTTGAATTGTTATACTTGATTAATTTTTTTTTTCACTGTAACACCTGTGCTTTTGTTGGGCACATAATAACATTAATCAGTGATTAATTCTTGAGCCAATTAGTTCAAAAGTAAAAATGGCTTCATGTTAAAGCTGAAGCCATGGTCTCTATGAATCCCTAAGACAACATTCTGGTTTGAAGCTTTTGTGATTTTTCTAAAATTCAATTATAATTAAGCAAGGAAAGTAATCAATGAACCCCCTTCCATAAAAAAGGAATGAGAAAAATTATGGTGGTCTTGGTAAGTTTGAGGCATTGCTGGATGGTGAGGTTCAAGTTTCCATGTTACAGTCTCAGTTACTTTGCACAGGCCTCCAAGACAGCACTGCAGAGTTTGTAAGGACGTGACAATGAAAAAGGTGTGGCTGTCTCTTCAGTGGAAGTACAACCCACACAGTAGACTCAGGGTTGGTCCAGGGGACATAAAAAAATGCAAGTTTCCTGCTTAGTGCAAAGAACAGGGAGAAGCAAGTGACCTATTTCGTGTGTCACCTAAAGGGACTGTTGGATGGGACTTTTGCTGGGTGCTTTGCATTGACTGATCCCTGTTTGGTGATCACATCAATCCTGTTTGGTAGGCTGCATCTTCCCAAGGAACAGTGAGGAAACTGAGGCACAGATGTTGCAAAAAACCAGCTGGTCCTTTCCCTCATTCTTCCCTCTAATAGTGCACAGCTTCCCTCATTAGAAAACCAATCTCTTGACTTCTCTGGTGGTGGGTGCTGCTGGGAAAGTGGGGCTGCTATTGTTTAAGCACTGTGTGACTACAGAAATGGCTCTCAGATCACAAGCTGCAGAAAAAATATATCCCCCTTCAGAGGGTCTTTTACAAATAATCTATTTGTTTTTGTCAAGGACAGGTTTTGGTTTCATGGGATACGACTTTGTTTTCAACGACTCATTAAAGAAAGATGACTTACTGCCCTGTTTTCCAAATCTAGTCACAGACCACAATCACTTGCAGGAAATGGAATGTTTACTTGAGTTCATTATACAAGGCTCTGGATATGAGCTGTGGGATTTTTACACCTCATAGCAACGGTATTACAATTTATTTACAACTTCATGTTGGCAGCTGCACAAACTCTTATGAAAAAGGACAATCACACCTTGGGGACCAGTAATTATAGGCAAAGGTATAAATTGGGCAAAGCAGTGTAAGCATTTGGCCCTTAAGTTGAAGAGAATAGAAACGGCTCTGGCAATTGGACAGAAAGCCAGTCTCTTGTTCGTTATGAGACCATGAACTAATTAAACTGAACTTGTCAGAATAGACGGATGAATAGATTGAACTGGATTTTGGCACTGGCCGGTCCCACGCTCATGAAAACCAAGTTGTTTTAGTGATGTCACCATTTGGAACTTTTAACTATGATATCACTTTTGACAGAATTAATGTGGAATTAATACCATATGTACAAGCATTAATAAGTATTGACTTTGAACACTGAGTGATTATTTGAGGTTGGTTTCCAAAGGAAAGCTTTGAGATGTGTCTTTGGGGCATCTCCAGTTATCAGATATCAAACTGAGATTAGACATGGTTTTCGACACATTCGTAGAATTTTTGAGACAAAATCCACATATGTATTTCTAGAAAATATTTTATAGGAACATGGGTTAAACATGTTTTAATATTAAGAGATCAGAGGATTTAAAATTAAGTTTACAGTTAACTTGCCCAGAAGGTGTTTTTCAATGAATGTTTTGGGTTTTAGGTCAAATTAAAACTAAGGCGTGGGATGCGCTTATTGATCAAAGTAATGGTTGTGTTTTCTATTTTTTTCAAGACCAAGTGCACTCTCTCATTCCTTTTCTTACCCTTTCAGACACTGTGAAAATCTATCTTCTTTATGTCCATCACAACCAGTTCTTTTGAATCTTGGGGGTGAGATGAGGTACGAAAGTGTTTACTTAATAAGTAAACAATTAGTTAATGCCTTATATGATCTAGTCACTCTTCACATCTCTTCAGATGTCTTGCAACTAATTCTTTATACTTGAGAGAACGGGTCATCTCAAAAATATTATTATAGCTCAACAACTTGGCATGTATGAGTTAAGCAACAGGCATAGGAAGGCCCAGGAAGCTCAAAATGGTACCCTGGCAAAGGGTGGAGCCGGAATGGAGCCAGGCCTGTTTTTGAATGGTACGATATAACTCATTGGGCAGGATTTCCTGTGGGTCATTTTTATGGTGTATCTCAATCTTTAGAGCAGTCCAGTGTACAGTTAAGGAGACTGAGGGTCTGAGGGATTCTGTTACCAAGAATTGAACTCATACTCATTCAATTTCAAAGACCAGGCTTTTAGGAACAGGATGCCCTGATTTCCCAGTGTTTCCTTTCCAGGTGAGAAGCAGATAGATCAGGTGAAAAGGAAGCAGATAAACCTTGAGTTTGTGGTGAGAAGACATGTGTTCAGAAAACTCTGGATCCATTTCTGGCTTGGCCACCTCACTGCTTTGGCAAATCTCCCAGCCTCTGGGATGCCAACATCCCCTCGGGGGAGTTCCTGTCAAACCTGAAGGAACATCAGTAAGTGTTATGGAATGCTATTTAAATGTTTGTTATGATTATTGAAATGTGATGTTTTTTCACTGAAGAGTCAATGGTCTTTAGTGTTTAGCTTGTAAATAAGTATTCTACAAAAGAGACATGATTTATGAGGATATTTAGCTGCCTAGTCCAATACTGTCATAAGAACAACCTTTCTCTTTAAGATTATTATAAAGAAAGTGATAACAGAACCCACATAGCCCAGCAGCATGGACTTTGGAACAGGACTGTCCGACCAACTTTGTCAATATCTCGCTGTGGTTGTGTAGGCAAGGAAATCAGACTTCCTAAGCATTATTTTTTGGGAAATTGGGAAAAGAGTTCCTCACTCTGTAGGTTGTTCTATTAATTTGCTAGAATGATCATGACCCAAGACCACAAGCCTAGCAGCTTAAACAGCAGGAACTTACTGTCTGACAGTTACAGAAGCTACAGGTCCCAGGCCGGATGTTGGCAGAGCTGCTTCCTCCTGAGAGTTGCGAGGAGAATCGGCTCCAGGCCTCTATCCCAGCAGCTGACATTGCTGTCGATCTTTGGCCTTCCTTGGCTTGGGGAGTTATCATCTTGCCTTCAAGTTCCCAAGACTTCTCCCTGCTGGAATGACTGTATACAAATTTCCTCTTTTTCAAAATATTGTAAGCTTTACTAAAGTAGGGCCCACTCTAATGGCTTATTTAAACTAAGTATATCTTCAAGGACTCTACCCAGACAAGGTCACATTCTGAGGTACTGGGCTTCAACATACGAAAATTTGGGGAAATTCAACCCACAACAGCTGTCGGTGGTTAAAGAAAGAGATAATGCACATGAATTACATGTCTCTTACTCCTGTGCTGTGAAGGTCTCACTCCTGTTGGCTCAGGGTTAGGCGGGGAATTGAAAACTTGGACTTGCTCTTTTTATGGCTCTGCACAGAAACTTTATCACAGGGAATGGAAGCACAGAGTTTGTATTCATTAATTATAGTTTTCTCCAGTTCCCTTGGAGTTTTTCCTGATTTTGTGAGCTGTGGAGGGAAGTCCAGCCCTTCAAACAGACCGATATGTCCTGCCCAGCCACCTGCTTTGGATTCAAGTCTTTTCTTCCTTCCAGACAACTCCCAGAGGCTTTGCAACAGATGTGTAAAATGTTACAGGCTACCTTTTCATCATTTGTATTAAATTAAAACACACAAAAAAACTTACATGAAAGGTTTTCCCCAATGCATTATATACAAAGAGCATATTAATGTTTCATTAGAAAAATCAAGTTAAGATTTATGGAGAAATTAATAGATACAAATAATAACCACATGAATAACCACTTAATTGGACACTAATCTCATCTAGGCATACAAATACATGAAGAGATTCACACAGCACTGGAAGTGGACTATTGTACAGGCAAGGAAACTGAAACTTGAATGGACTACAAGTTTGAAGGCCAATGGCTGGCATGTGGCTGCAGCAGCCCTGACAGTTTTGCTTGCCATCTGTTCTGATTCCACAATCCAATATGAAAAAGAATGAGATGGGTGTCTACCAAGGGGGAGAATTTTCTGTCTCCTAGGACTGCACCTACTAACCCCCATTATCTAGTATCTCCGAGTCTCAATTTCCTTATTGGAAAGATGGTGCATATTTGCAAGGGAGGATTTATGAGGATTGGTTGTGAGAACTTGTGACAGAGGATTGATCTCATGCTGGAGGCTTTGTTGAAGAATAAGATAATAAATAATAAGTGAGTTAATAAGGAAATGTAGCTGATCCTTAAACATGAGTTTATAAACAAACATCAGGGATTACCACTGAGAGCGTAACTGCTAGAATTCATATTGCATTACTTTTTTTAACCTTTATTTTATTTATTTGTTTATTTTCATGTGATGATGAGGATCAAACCCAGTGCCTCACACATGGTAAGCAAACACTTTACCACTAAGCTACAACCACAGCTCCATTGTATTATCTTGAAGATATTTAAAAGGCAACATCAGTTCAAGAAGAAATGGATCTCAATTTTGAAGCTCTTTTAGAACATTTCCTTGGGTCTGAACCATGTGATAAAATGTAAAAGGTGTTTCATTACTCCTCAGAATGACTGCATAATGTAGACATCACTTGGATTCCATGTTCTCCACTAGCCATCTTCAGACGAGGCAGAGAGAAATAAAATGGACATGTCACAGAGCCTAACTGTGAACCCAAGTAACCTGGCTCCAGAGATGCCCTCCCCCCATTATGTTAACATAGCATCCAAATGGAAGGATCTGTGAGACCTTGGGTAAGTTTTAGACTCTAATTTGCCAATCTGTGGCACTGAGCAAGATGCTTCACTTTTCTAGGCTTAATTTTCTCCTATATGAAGTGGAGATTGCATACTATCTACCTCACAGGGAAAGGTGAAGATTTAATATGATGATTTCTCCTCAATTCTTAGAACAGTTCTTGACATAGCACGAGCATAATTATTGTGTTGGGCTATCAGAGAGGGTATGAGTCAAAATAGGGCATTGAATAAAGCCCTCTAGTCCCACTCTGGTACATGCCCAGCATCTCCAACAATACCCAGACATTTCAGGACCACACCATTTACTTGCCTGGAAATCCAGAAAACCAATAACTTCAAAAATAGTCTTCTATAAACAAAAATGCAGATTTTTTTTGGTATATCCATTAAACTCTTCTATAAAACCACATTTTCAATGTTTTAGATGGAATTAGGATAAATTTTGAAAAAATTTATTTTTTGAGATTTTATAAAAATAAATATTAATTAACATTTACTGGTTATTATTTTAATCATCTTACATGAAGTATCTTATTTAATTTTTAAGTGTATGAAATAATATTCTTACACTCTTCATTGTTCAGATGAAGAAATTAGGATGTGGAAAGTCTAAATAACTTGCCAAAGTCACTCAGTTGATCAATGGGAGACCTGGGATTGGATTCCTTGGAGTCTGATCTCATACAGCCACTCTCGTTAACTAATTCTGTGGCACTTAGATTCATAGTTTTCCAAATATGTTAGCAAATATGTTTCTCTTTCTTTATAAAATCAAAATTAATTCTAATTTTTATGCTTGGAAAAATAAAGTGCATAATGTCAATGAGTTGGCTATCTTACCCCTAAAGTCTTTAGTAAAAACAAAAAATAAAAATCATAATTCATGATGCTCTTCCTGTGGTACGCAGAGCCATGACCCACCACCCCAAACAAGTCCACCTACTAATCTCCAGAATTGATGAGTCTGTTACTTCACATCTCAGAATGGGCCTTGCAGATGTTAAATGGAAGATGATGAGGTGGGGAGGTTGTTCTGGATCTCCAGGGCCCCCAATGTAATGGCAAGGATTATTCCAGGAGGGAGGGAGGAGAGCAGGAGAATGGGATGTGAGGCAGACGCTGGGGAAAGGAAGAGAGACGAGGGGATGGAGAGAAAGAAAAATTTGGGATGGCCTGCAGCTCTTCTGAAGGTGGAGGAAGGGCCCCAAGTCAAGGAGTGAAGGAGACTTCTAAAAGCTACACACATAAGGACAAGGAGGCTCCCTGAAGCCCAGCAGAGAGCAGCTGGTTTGTACTTTGACCTCTAAAAACTGCAAAATTTTAAAGAACAATCTGTTATTTTCAGCTCCTAGATTTGCAGTAGTTTGTTGACGGCACCATGGGGAATGACCATTCTCCCATAAGGCTCCTGTATCAGGATTCTGTGCAAACCGTGTGGTCATCTTCTTCCTCCTCACTTTTATAGATTTTCTCTTCACTCAGAAATAAGGACAATGACCCAGTAATTCCACTCCTAGGTCATGGGAAAACAAATGAAAACACATATTCACACAAGAACATATGACACGGATTCACAGTAACTAAAATGTGGAAACAACCTAAATGTAAAATAATTGGTGAATGGATAAACACAATATGCTAATACATATAAAATGGTATTTGTCAATAAAAAGGAATAAAATGCTGACAAATTCTAAAACCACCTACATGAACCTTGAAAATGTTATACTAAGTGAAGGGAGCCAATCACACAAGGCCTCAGCTGTTTGATTCCACTTAAATGAAATGTTTGGAATACATACACACACACACAACAACAACAACGTATTATGGTTTCTGGGAGCTGGGAATAGAAAGTGGAAGAAGGAGAACAGTTACTAATGGATATGCAGTTTCTTTTGGAGTGACGGAAATGTTTAAGACTTAGTTGTGGCCACAGATGCACAAGTGCGTACATATACTGAAAATCACTGAATTGTGCTCCTTAAGAGAATGAATTTTATAGTATGTGAATTGCATCTCAATAAAGATGTCAAGAAAAAAGGTGAGGAAGGCAGGTATTTATACTGTAGGTAGTAGATATCTCCATGCTTTGCTTCGTATATTAGGATTCTGCAACAAAACAGAACTGATAGGATAGGTAGATAGGTAAAGACATGATAGATAGATAGATAGATAGATAGATAGATAGATAGATAGATAGATATTGATAGATAAAGAAACAGAAATTGAAATTTATTAAAATGAATTGTTTCATACCATTATGGAAGCTGAGAAGTCCCATGACCTGCCACCTTCAAGCTGGACACTCAGAAAAGCTGGTGATGTAGAGAGCCAGAAGTCAAAGTCGTAGACTCCAAACTGGGTGAAAGCTTCTGGAGAACCAGGAGCACTAAGGGCAGGATCAATGTTCCAGCTGTTTGTCAAAGTCAAATTCTCCTTTTCTCTACCTTTTTGATGTTTGCAGGCTCTTGAAAGATTGGCTGATGCCCACTCACATGAGTGAGGATGGATCATCTTTTTTCCCCGTCTACTGATCCAAATGCTTATCTCTTCCCAAGCACTTGCACAGACACACCCAGAGTGTTTAACCAGGTTGCTGGGCATCCTAGATCGTGGACGTGTAAAGCTCATTATCCCATCAGCCCTGAGTGATTTTCTTGGCACTTGTCTTCCTTTGTTTTCACAATGGATAAACCACCCTGTGTGGAGAGTATGACCAGGATCTAGGGGGAAAAAATATTAGCCGAATCTGACAAGTGTGTCATCAGATAGGTGACAGACAGGACCCCAGAGGTCCCTGAAGAGCAAGCAATGAGGGAAGGATCTGAACCCTGATTTTGAAGCTTTCCAAGCCTTTGTTAGTAGAGTGAGCTCTTGTTTCTCTTTTCCATCACTGGTTTGCTCTTAATAAACACCCTTAGAAGGAGCAGATATTAAAAGACTCACTTAGAAGAAGAGCAAGTACCAACGTCCTATGGTCGGGTGAGGTTGGTGGTGAGCGAAACTCTCTGAGGACCTCTGGTCAGGCTTTATGTCCATGTGATTGTCCTAGAAATGCCTTGGTCCTGGTACCTCAGCTAGCACCTTGTACCAAGGCAGTTATGAGAGTTGAATTAGAGGTAGCAATTCATATTCTATCAGTATCTCACTCTTGTTTCTCTTTACCTTTCACCAAGGAAAGTAAAATTTTACTTAATAGAAAGACCAGACACAACGGAGAAGATAGACATTATGAGGAACGTCTAATTCACATGACATGAAAGAAGCTACCTCCAAGGCCAGCTGGGCCCACCCCCATCTCTATAATCAGATGCTCAGCCCCATGAGGCAACACAAAGACCTCCTTTCTCAAACCCTAACAAAAGCCCAACTCTCAAATTTCAACAAATTTGCCTACTTTGGGTTATTATATTTTTGTGCACTTACCTTTCTTTATATATTATAATCTTAATGAGGGAATATTTAACATACATTTTCATATGCTGTATTGAAATCTACAGTATCTTTAATTCCTTCCTTCCTTCATGAGCTTCTCCAGATGTTTATGAAATGCACACTATATACTAGGCACAGTGCTCAGCACTCAGCATAAAGATAAGAACCCAAAACACGTATCCATTTTCATGAAGTTCATGGTACAGACATTCATGGAAATTCAGAAGGAAGAATACATGAAAATAATGTTCTGTGTCTAAAAGAAAGAAGCCACTTGCCTAACTTTCAGTTGACTCATGGTTATAATGAGAGGTGGATTGGGATTGGTGGATAGTAAGTATTTAAAAAATTCTTATTCTTTCCCTAATGCAGAGTAGAGCTGTGAAAGCAAGTGGGTTTCTTGATGATGCACATGACCTGGAGAGTTATATTTAATAAAAAAAATCCATAGTACTTACAGAAATAGCATCTTTTGTAGCTGACATGAACTATACAGCCAAATGACAATTTTCAGTATGAAGAGATATATTCCATGTTTGTATAATGTTATGGTTTGGATGTGAAGTGTCCCCCCAAAGTTCATATGTGAGACAATGCAAGAAGGTTTAGAGGAGAAATGACTGGGTCCTAATGGGGATTAATTGAATGGTAACTGAAGCAGGTGGGGTGTGGCTGAAGGAGGTGGGATTTGGGGACGTGCCTTTGGCATATATATTTATATCTGGCGAGTGGAGTCTCTTTCTGCTTTCTGATCATCATGTGAGCTGCTTCCCTCCACCTCACTCTTCCACCTCTCAAGTGTTCTACTTTACTTCCAGCCCTAAGGAATGGAACCCGCTGCCTATGGACTGAGACCTCTGAAACTGGGGGGCCCCAAATAAACTTGTCCTCCTCTACAATTGTTCTGGTCAGATCTTTTAGACAAAGCAGCACAGAAACTGAAGAAGACATATAATTTTATCAAAATAGATTTTATTGTCTGTTTCACTAAAAAGAACCAATTAAAAAATTATGTTACCTTTTGCAAATTAGGATTATTTCCAAATAGATCTAGAATGTGTATATCATATAATCCAAGATTTTAGTCAACTGAGGCTTTGCTGGACCAAATAAAATGTCTTTTACACATTTTACAATGGGTGGGATTTTAATCAATCAACCAGCTGCATTGTTCACACCGTGGCTTTGGAAATGTTAGTGCCTTTTTCTTTCAGTTGCATCTCCAGAGCTCAACTCTGCAAGATGCTAAGAACTCCTTCCTTAACTGCAGTGAACCAACACCAAATGAGAAGATCTTGAATTTTTTTGACAGGCACTTCGGACACTCGTCTCCGAAAACAAAAGAAGGAAATTCTGCCACCTAAAACAGCATGTCTGGACCATGTAGGGACAAGAAATCAGTCATGAAAATAGTAGAGAGAAGAAACAATGTTCAGAGACTATTGATGGTAAGAGCAGAGGGTATACGGCAGGCCAGGCTGGAGGGAAAGAAAGGGACAACAATAGAAGGGGTGCCCGAGTTGCAGTTGTCCAGGAGATATAGCAGCTCCAGGCTTGTTTCCAGCCTCCTAGTCTCCTGAGTCCTTGGGGGTGTAAATTTGGATGGCCCAGTGTTCTCCTGTTGGCCCTCTCTCTGAAATGGCCACGAGTTGCTTGGTCTGATGCTCTGGCTTTCCCCACCTGCTCTGAGGACTAAGAACTGACTGATGGGGATGCTTCTCCCTCTACTGAAGTGTCCTTCCCTGTGGAGAGAAGCCCATCAGAGTGACATTGTTTGCATCTCACCTTGCCTCCATGAGCTCCTCCTGAGGGTTTTTCTGATGACTGGGATGTGAAGGCAAAACTAGGCATGCTTAGCCTGGTCCCACGCTCTTCACCTTTCTCTCTTAAACCAGATTCTCAGCAGGGAGAACTCCGCTCTGCTGCTCTAAGCAGCATGTTTTTAGGGACTTACTTCTCATGAGGTAGTCTAACATAGCTAGGGTAGGATGCAAAAGGCTATGTAATTGTAGTGTTTATTGTTAAGAAATTCAATTTCTCATGATCTAGCCTCTGCTAGCAATAAAATTGCTTTTTTTTTAAAAAAAAATATCTTTTTAATTAATTAATTCATTTTTGCATTGCAATTATTAATACACCATTATACCATAACTTATCATATCTCTGATTATACATAAGGTATGTTGACACCAAATTCACATCTTCATACATGTATTTTGTATAATGATGAAGGTGTATTAAGAATTGTAATGTTGGGGCTGGGGATGTGGCTTAAGTGGTAGAGCGCTTGCCTGCATGATTGCGGTCTGGGTTCGATCCTCAGCACCACATACAAACAAAGATGTTGTGTCTGCCAAAAACTAAAAAATGAATATTAAAATTCTCTCTCTCTTTCTCTCTCTCTCTCTAAAAAAAGAATTGTAATGCAAAAATAAATAAACTAATTAAAAATATTTATCTTTTAGTTGTAATTGGACACAATACCTTTTTATTTATTTATTTATTTTTATGTGGTGCTGAGGATCGAACCCAGGGCCTCGCATGTAGTAGGCATGTATTCAACCATGGAGCCATAACCCCAGCCCCTAAAATTGGTATTTTATCTTCTATCTGCTCATACCTTTATATTATTCAGAGTTATATTCAAATTTGAGTGGGGTATTTGCTGGGGACCCTGAAGGTCATCTTTTCCTGTCCCTAAACTTGCACTGCCACTTGCTCTAATTTTGCTTTTTTTGTCTCAGTATGTTCACTTCAAAATGTCCTTTCTTGATTCACAGCTCTGAAAAATGAGTTGATGTGCAATTTTTTAATAACTGCCTAATAGTCATATAATCTTGGCCCATTTATTCATTTTTAATTATTTTTGTACTTTAAACATTTAAAAGAGGATTATTGTTCTAATAAAATTTTACACTTGGGAAGTACATTCAGCAATCCATTGGTTATTTTTTGCAAATGGTATTTGTTAACCACCCACAACACACTATCTATTGAGAACAAGGCAATAAGACATGGTCCTCAAAGTTGGCCATTTTAGTGGGAGATAGAGTCACTCAAAGACAATTATACTAAAAACAGGAAGCTCAGTGATAGATATATGAATCCTCTTTAAAAATGACTTGGCTGAAATGACATAGAAGATGTATTTTCTCATCTTGAGAGCACACTTGGCCTAAAGATAAATGTCATACCCACCATAAACAAGAGCAACCTAATTTGTGGATTGTTTGGAATGTGATCAGAGGTACAAAAGATGATGGAAGGCTCTTTAAGAGTAAGATTTTGTTTGATTGTTTTTGTGTACCCTCAGCTTAGAAAATATCTGTGTACAGTAGGTATTCAGTATATTATTTCTTCTATTTCATCCATCCATCCATCCATCCATCCATCCATCCATCCATCTATCCTGCTAACTACTCCATAAACATTTCAGTGCACCTTGAAAAGATACACCAAATGAACAATGAAATAATGAAAATTATTGTTTCAGATTAAAACATCAATAATTGTTATCATAAAACAGCTACCAAAATGCCAAGTCCCTACCATGGAGGTGAATCTCTAGATGACCATTGCACTGTCAGGAAGCTCAAGTCTCTAAACCACCCCGCACTGCACATTGGAGGCTTTCATCTTGCATGACAGGCGCAGTGGGTGAGTCTGGACATATTCCACACAGGCCATGGTGGTTTCTAAGCGAGGACTTTGAGGTTCCTCCATGCTGACCCTGCTGGGGACATTCCATGTTAGCACCCCTCATCCCCACTTGTTCCTGTAAGATGAAGCTGTTTGTGCTCAGTCCTCCCTGGGCCATTTGCCAGGCTGTGAGCCACCTCCTGTAGAACTTACTGAGATCTGATCTAGGAAGCATATCTGTCCTTTCTCCTCTGGTGACTACCAGAAAATGGGCATTGTTTTTACATTGCCAAAACAAAATGAGTATTACAGCCCTCTTTTCGTTTCTTACTTTCCTGAGGTAAGATATAAAAGTGTCTTAACCACTCTGAGGAAGATGATGATGGATGGAGTGAAGTCAGGGAGGAGGTTGGAAGGGTGGGAGTTAGCATTGGCACAGAGGAGGGATGTATTTTTATCTATGACAGAAAGGAAAATGAAGGACAAATTAAAATGCAGAAATATGAGGCAGAGAGACAATTTGGACACTACTGTGTGGATTAAAAAAATCATGAAGTACTTAGATCCAGATGTGTATCAGCTGCTAAAGTAAGGCTGTGTAACAAATCATGCCTACTCGGTGGCAGGCAGCAATAAATATGCACTTCTACCTTAGCAACAAGGATTATGTTGTTTAGGATGGGCTCCGTCTGTGTCTGTAGGCTGCTCCATTCCACATGTCCCTCATCTTTGTCTGAGGCTCGTGGGATATCCTGATCATGTCTTCTGCATGACTATGGCGGAGTGCAAGAGAAGAAGTCCAAGTCATTCAAGAAAGTTTTGAGGCTCTGCTCATATATTGCCCAAAGTAAGGCCAGAGTGAGAGCACTTTGTAACCTATAAAGTTACACAGCACTGATCTGAGGCTGGTGAGAATTGAGACCATTGTTAAAATCAACAAAAGATCATTTACTTTTACCTAGGCTCTATCTCCATCTCCAGAAAGTTTTTAATAATTTCAACACTTAAAAAATATGGCAATGTAAGGACTGTGATATTACTTCTGAGCATCTGAAAATTCACAGGATAATCCTCTAGCCATTAATCATATAGCAAAGCAAAGAATGCTGTATTTTTAAAAGTCCTTATAGATCATTTATTCCACCTGTTTATGTTAAAAATGGGGAGACAGAGAACAGAATAGACAGATAATAGAGGAAGCTCACATTAGAAGCTGAACTCGAATGCACTATAATTTCTTATTTTAGACTTTATGCAGCACTGTACTGGCACACAGATTAAAATCCCATTTTGCAGACTGCTGACTAAGGAATGGAGTTGCATCCTTGTGGTCCAATAGCATAGCAGCACAGGGTCTCTCTGCTTATTTATCCATTTGTCCATTCCAATCTCCTCCTCTCACCCAAGAGGACCCAACTAATTTGGAAAGAGGAAGAAGTGAAGGTCCCCTTGGAAGTCACAAAGCTGTGGAGTGGAGGTGTGATATAGAGCTTACAAATTAGATATTAGCTTGTAATGTGATCTAGCCATGAGGGACGCCGACGCGGCTGGGGCCAGCCTGTGCAAGGAGTCAAGCTGCAGGAAAGGGAATAATCCCCCTTTATATGGCACTGGTGAGACCGCACCTGGAAAACAGGCCCCTGTTCCAAGCCTCGGTACCCAGGCCATGTGGACAGGGAGAAGGAAACTGTGTGATTCATTCGGAGCTGGAGGAAATGACCTAGGGGGGGAGAGATTAAAGTGCTTAATGAGTTCTCTTTCCTCCCTCGAAAGGGACCGACCCCCAGCAGCTGAGAGGCTCTGTGGGCTTGTCCACTGTATTTGGATCTTTGGGTCTTTGAGGTAAGAGGCCCTGCAAATGTGATTCAATGGCTCCAATCCATCCCGTGTCCTCTGCCTCCTCCTCTTTATGTTTCTTTGCTCTCTCTGGACTCTTCTCAGGTGTTCAGAAGGCTGTCCCACCTTTGGGCTTTTGTAACCATATCTCCTTTTGCCTGGCATCCACCCCCTGACTTTGCATCCCTGGCCCTCTGAGTACTGTCCAGCCTGCCTGGCAGCACCAGAAGGCCCCCAAACCTGTTCCAGCATCGGCACATCTCCTTGCCTCTCTGTTCTCACTGTTTCCAGCTTGCCCAGTGCCTTTCTCTGTGGTATCAGAAACTGTCTCTCTTTTGTCCCCTGCTCATTATTTAGCTGGTACATTGTGAGGGTCAGTGAATATCTGCTAAGGTTGTGCGGAGAACTTAGCAGTCATGTGTGGAGCAGTTCAGCTGGCCTCAGGGACCTGCCTGAGATGCACAACTCCTTGTCCTGACCCATCCGAAGGCACCAGGAAGGACACTGGATTAAATTGCAATCCATGTGGATTCTAGTCTGGATGTCCTGCCTATTAGAGGTAGGATGGAAGGAATATCATGGATCTTCCCCGAGCCTTGGCTTTGTATTCTGTCTTTCTGTGGAGTTGTCTGAATTAGTGCAAATTCTCTTCGTAATCACTGTATGGTCACCGATCCAGACAGTCTAACCTTAAATCTAACATTTGTTATTCACTGGTCCAACTGCATGATTTCTCTGAAAGTTCCATTCCTCCTTTTGGTGTGGGATAGTCATATTTGTACCACACCCAGAGCTTGTAGAAGGGAATTTAGGGTTAATGGAAGATGGTGGAGAAGAGGTGCTCAGCATGGGCAGGAGTAGCCACACCCAATCCTGGGATGCCTCTGGGAGGCTATGGGCAGAGACCTGTGTGCCAAGACAGGCTCATACCATTTGAAATCCACCAGGAAGCCTGAGCTGGAACCCTGGGCATTTTTCCTGTGGCCATCAATATCCTCCTGTCATCCTAGGAAAGAGCTGGGCAGAGAGGGGCAGTCATGGGGCAGACATGACTGCCAAGACCCAGAAGTGCCCATGGGGTGCAAAACTGGCAGGCACTTCTAATTGAGTCAAATTCTCTTCTGCAGGCTATATGGGGCCAAGGGGATCTCAGTTTCAGCAGCTCTCAACATATTTGTAGTGCCTGGTGACTCACATGTCTCGGAATGGTCCCTGGGCAGCAGGGCCTTGCACATTGTAGCTATCATCTGTACTGACGAGAAGAAAGGAATGGTTGTCATTTAAAACAAAAACTGATTTCACACTCTCTGACCCCCTTAGGGAATTTTTGAACCAATTCAAAATTGGGTATATGATTTTTATTTAGGAAAGCATATGGATAGGTGGGACTAGCTGAGAAAAAGATCTGCAGACTTGTCCTGCATCCAGAGATGTGATAGCATGGACTGAGTCACGTCCCTGGGGTTGAAGCCTGGTGCCATGCCTATATAGCAAGTCCTCCACCTGAGTATTCTCTATGCTGTGGGGATGAGTGTATATATATATATATATATTTATTCATCCCCTCATGTATGTGTGTGTGTGTGTGTGTGTGTATATATATATATATATATATATATATATATATATATATATATTCATCCCCTCTGCATAGACAATACACATTATATGGTATATATACATCATATAATGTGTATTCCAATAACTAATGGGAGGCAGAATCCCACAGAAAGATGCAGAAAATGAATAATCTTTCTGGCTGGAAAAGGCACTTACCTTTAGGGCAGAAATCTCATTGTCTTGGAAAGAGAAATCAAAGAATTCTGACCAGAAGCTTCCTGCTGGCCTCATCTGTGCTCAGAAATCAGCCCAATTCTCCTGTAAAGTAAATGTGCAAAATAGGTTTACAGTTATTACAAGATCTATCTTCCACTGCCTTTCTGGTATGAACATAGTCTGATCCATACTCCTGGATGGTATCACAGAATTGTTTTTTCCTGTGTACTCTTAGATTTGTTTTAGCATCCAAGAGGTAAAATCATTGTATCTGTGCTAATGCTCCATCACTGCCTGATTGGGTGACCTAAGAAGAGCAATGACTTGTGTTTTGCTGCATCCTTTTACTAACTCAAGAACAAATCTACTTGTTCCTGTTCAACATCAAAATGTAGGGTTGTTTTCTTAAGACTCTGATGAACTTCTAGCAGTTTCTGTCCAGGGGCTATGCAGTCTAATACAGCCTTTGAGACGACTTGGGGCACTTTGAAAGAAAGTATGACCCCTATGGGTATGCGCACATTGGGCCCCTCCTATTGGAGCCTCCATGGTTATTACAAATGCCTTCCTATAAGTAAAGGATCACTATTGGGGATTTGAATCCAGCAACACCAATGGTAACTCTGGTCTCCTAAGTTAATTTTGATCCTGATTGCCCTCAGTCATGTCCCTGTGACTCCGGGTGTGCTCTCCCACCTGCACGGGACTTAGTCACTCCCTCTCACCTCTGCTGAATGCTTACTTCAGGGAGGAGGCTCCCAACTGCTGGCTGCTGAAGAAGACAGTCCTGCCTTAAAGGCACCATTTAACTCAGTACTTATTTTCTCTACTAGAATTCCCCATGATTCTGCATCCCTTCTTCATTCTTCTCCTTCTATCTCACTGACCAACTATTTGCCAAGTGTCTGTAAAGGGATCAAGGAGAGGAAGATTAGAGAATTAAAGGTCAATAATGACATTTTCTGTCTTCAAGTGATTCCTAATCCAGTGAGTTTGCATCTTATTCTCCTGGGTGACACTTTAGTCTTGGTGCTTTATTCTTTTTGGTCTGAATCTTCGTGTGTGAGCTTTGGCTGAATTTTTGCCATTCTCTCTCATCTCCTCACCATTGGCTCTCTGCTCAGGCGACTGAATTCCACTTGCTTGGTTTACCTTATCAGCCCTTTAATCCTGACCTTTCTGACTCTGCCAGTGTCTGGACCTGTATTTTTCCGTGTTGTGCATCTTCCCTTGGATCAGACCCAGGAATCACTACAGGCTGTGCGGCTTAAAAGAAGAGCTTAGAGAAGAGCCTATTAAATAGCAAATGACAAAGACTTTAAGGAAATTCACCAATCCAAGAACTCTGCTGTTTTTTGAAAAATATTTCAGTCACGCAAGCACTTGAGAAGATACTGGAAAATGTGAATTAAAATGAGATTTTGTTTTTTATGATGAGCAATGGAAAAATTGCTTGTGTTTTGGTTTTTTATTAAACATAATGACTCTAAGTCAAAGAAATGGATACACTTGAGAACAAACAATAGAACCTTTGAGTTCAAAATTGTTTTCAAAATAAAAAAGACGAATTTCAAAGTGAATACACTAAAGTGTTTTATTGTGTATTGAGTATATTTATAATCCCACTATCAAAAGGCTTATGGTAAATGTTTCTGTTTGATCTAAAGACTTCAAATAAGTTACTCAACACATTTAAATTTGAATCCTTAAGTCCCTTGTTTTCACACACCTGTTTTGTCTCCTCTTCTTAGGGTATTAGTTGATGACACCATAAAAGTCATATATGTACCTTCTTTGAAAAGTTTTGGATGTCCATAGTAAGGAAAAAATTAACTATTACTCATTCTCTATTCTTACCCTCTTTCTTTTTTAAATTAATTTTTAATTTACATATGACAATGGAATGCATTACAATTCTTATTACACATAGAAAATACAGTTTTTCATATCTCTGGTTGTATACACGGTGTACTCACATCAATTCATGTCTCCATACATGCACTTTGGATAATAATGTCCATCATATTCCACCATCATTTCTAACCCCATGCTCCCTCCCTTCCCCTCCCACCCCTCTGCCCTATCTAGAGTTCATCTATTCCTCCCATGCTCCCCCTCCCTACCCCACTATGAATCAGCCTCCTTATATCAGAGAAAACATTTGGAATTTGGTTTTTTGCTTATTCTCTTTCTTAAGCTTCTCTTATTAATAAGATTATTTATGCTTTTATTTCTAAGAATTGATACTAAAATAATATTAAATAGTATATTATTACATACTTCTTGATTTTTCTATTGACTGTTATGAAAAATGGGACTTTGGCTCACATTTACTGGTCTTGTTAAATATTACATTTAAAAATGTGATTCCTGAAACATCCCACTTAGACAGTGTTTCTTGATTCCCCATTATTTACAAAGAGGAATTCAGGGCTCCACCATTGACATCTCCTTTTCATGTGTCTCCCATATTAGTGATACAATTACTAATTCTGAATTAAAGCTTTAACATTTACATCCTGTTTTTTATTATATTTTGCTTTTTCAAACATGCTGCTAAAGATGTAAAAACAAAGAAATATCTTCACAGTATTACCATGATCTCAATATGATAATAGTAAACATACTGTAGAACCAGAAGGTAGGTTTGGACTCAGAATGAAAAGAAAAAAGTAATCTTAGGTTATTTAGAATTGACAAAGAACACTTTCCATGTTACATTCAAACTGATGCGCTTTTCTTGGATTCCAATTGCCTGATGCCATTCCACACTCTAGTTTGCTATATGCTTCAATCAGGATGTTCTTATACACCTTTGGAATTTTCTTGCTAGTTCTAATTGCTGTCTTTGACCTGCTGACAAAAGAGCCATAGGCTTTATTTACCATGTCCATTAAATTTTCTGGCTTTCTAGTCCTACCTTTGTTTAATTGTCTACTCTGTTATTAGAGATAAAACTATCAGAGGGCTAAGAATCTGTTCACATGTGGCTTGGTGTTTCATGATCCTGCTATGGATCCCTTTTCAGATTCTTCCTATTCATTTCCTCCATTACTCAGGCTAGATTCAATTCTGTAATTGAAATCTTCAGATTTCAGAGGCATGGTTTTGTAGAAGTGTATTTCTCACTCCTGTCGCAATTCACCCCGGGACCAGAAGGAAACTGCACTCTATCCAGTCACTCTGGAAGCAAAGCTTTCCACCAGGTTCTTCTAGTTCCTGGTCCGGTATGTCCTGGATCCTCCTCTGCAGTCAGCCAGCTGGGCCAAGACAGGCAATGCAGAAGGTACAGGGCCTCTTCATGTCCCTGGGGTAGAAGTGGCCAATGTGTTCCTGATCACATTCCACCATCAGTAAATCAATTGACCTTTTCAGATGGAGAGATACCAGAGTGTCCAGGAAGAGGTGCAGAAGGCAGACTCTACCAATATTCTTCAGTTCCTCTTTTTGTGTCCTTCTGTTTTGTTGAAATACATAATCAAGGATTTTCTCCCCCCCCCAACAGAAGGCTACATGAAGACAAATGCCTTAATCCTTTCTATGCATGGAAATCTATTTTATTTTCATATTTAATATCATCACTGGCTATGAATTCTGATTTTAAAATTTTTCTTAAACCATTTTATCTATTATCTATCTTACCTTACTATCTTGCAGAATTCTTTAAAGTTTTTATTTTCCTTCATTTCACTGTTCTCCTCTTCTTATAGAATTCTTTGGATAAAGGATGACTCTTCTAGGATGATCCACTAAGACTTTATTTTTACTTTACTTTTTTGTTTTGTTTTGTTTTTGGTACTGGGGATTGAACTCAGGGGCACTTAATCACTGAACCACATCCCCAGCCTTACTTTATATTTTGAGACAAGATCTTGCTGAGTTGCCTAGGGTCTTGTTAAGTTGCTGAGGCTGGCTTTGAACTCACAGTCCTGCCCCAGCCTCCCAAGCTACAGGGATTGTAGGTGTGTACCACCATTCCTGGACTTATTTACATTTTTGTCTCTTATTTTGTTTTGTGTTCTGAGGTCTTTTTCTCAGGCAATCTTATTGATTTTAACATTTCAGTCATTATATTTTAAATTTCTATTACTACTTTCTTGTCTCCTAATCTTTTATA